>NC_055988.1:38994101-40422710 GCF_018446385.1 Zingiber officinale | reverse complement strand
CTCACAGTCACTCCCTTCTAGTGACTTACCTTTACTCACCTGCCAGACGTCCGGTCTGGCAGATGTCTAGTGCCCTTCGACCCGTCTGGACTTCTCGCGAGCTATCCGGTCAGCCCGTCGACCTAGCTGGACTTCGTGCTAAGCGTCCGGTCAGCTCATCCACCCGCTTGGACTTCGTGCCAAATGTCCGGTCAGCCCTTCGACCCGTCTGGACTTCGTGCCAAGCGTCTAGTCAGCCCGTCGACCCGCTTGGACTTCGTGCCAGACATCTGGTCAGCCCGTCGACTTGTCTGGACTTCGCCTGCACACTCGGTCAGAGTGTTAGATAATGACAAACCTAACTTAACCCAATTTGCCATTCATCAAAACCCGAGTTAGACCGTTAGTGCTAACCGCACCAATAATCTCCCCCTTTTTGATGGAATGACAACCTGGTTAAGTTAATGAAAGAATATGCAAGTAAAACAAGCATTTAAGGGGTTTTTAAGTTAGTTTTGTATTTTCAATTTTGGTTTAGCTAACTTAACCACCTAACCCTCCCCCTTTGACATTCATCAAATACAATCATGGATCAAGTAATCATAAATACTGTAACACTCACAAAATTATAAGATAAGTATATGGGTGTTAGTTGCTTTAGAGCCTAAAAGTTAGAAGAATCAAAAAGAAAAAAAAATAAGAGAAATAAAAGAAGAGGTGAAGGTTTGAACCTTGAACCACTCACAAAGGATAGAAATAAAATTATGTATGATAACCACTAGGATAATGAATAACATGTGAATGGGAAATGATGGCAATTGTAGTTAAAAGTAAAGATATAATTAAGTGAGGGAACAAGAGAAAATCAAGTAACTTTCTTCCCCTTGTTTACCTCTTGGTTAAGAAAAGGAGTAGCAAAAGACAAGTTGTCTTTCTTCCTTTTTCTTCTCTATTTTCGTGGAGTTTAAGAGAACAATGAAGAGAAGAGTTAAGGGGAAGGAATGAGGACATATTCTCATTAGAAAAATACATGCATGAATTAAGGAGGAAAGGAAGCAAAGTTCATCTTTGTAACTTCCACCCACTTAGCATAAAAAGGAAAGGAACTAAAGGATTTCATTTTTTTCCTTCTCCCTCACCCTTGCCGAAACTAGAAGCCTCCTCCCTCATTTCCACAAGCCAAGTTTAGGTTTCTCCCTAAGAGAAAACTAAACTACAAGAAGGAGCCTTCAAGGTGTACCCTTCCAAGCAAGAGAAATCAAAAGGAGTGCTAGAAGAAGAAAGCTCCCTTCTTCCTCTTCACCAAGGGTACCAATTCTTTAAAGATTAACAAGTGAACACTAAGTAAGCTTCCCCTCACCTGTGGTACAATAGTTTATATGGTTTTCCATGAAGATAGATCGCTTAAAAACCTAGGACTTGCTTTATGAAAAATTCGGCCAAAACAAGAAGAAGAGCCTAAGAAAATTGTAACTAGATATGCTCATTATTTTTCTTGTGACATGTATATTATGTAAGAGGTTAATCTAAGGTTTCCATGCTAGAATAAATAATGAAAACTTAGATCCATAAGCCTTAGACTCTCGGCCAAGCATGAACAAGAAGACTAGGTAAGTTTAAGACTCAAACTAAGCATGTTTCCTTATTCTTGTGTTATGTACCCTATGATAATGAGGTTGTTAACTTTTTCTCTTACTTGTATGTTGTTTGAAACTCCATTTCCATGCTCATGAATATTCGGCCATGGAAGAAGTAAAGGCCTAGGAGAGTTTTAAACCTAAAACTAAGCATGCTAAGATTTCTCCTAAGACAAGACATGAAGCTAAAATGTTATGCCATGATTGTATGCTAGTTATGAATCTTATTTCATGCTTATGAAGATTCGGTTATGATGAGATTTGAAGTCTAGGAAAGTTTAAATCAAGGCTAGGAGGCTCATGACCTTCTTGATAAAATGATATGAAACAAGTTGATGTTTTATGGTTGCTTGTTACATAGAATTTTGGTTACATATAACTTTCGGCCACACTAAGTTTTAAAACTAGGATGTGTAGATTTTTAACTAAGTTTACTCATGTTGTTCCTTGTTATGATGCCATGAAAATTGTGTAGGGTTTCCATGCTTTTAGGCCATATGAAAAACAAAACCAAGCTCACATGTTTCGGCCACCTTTGGATTAAAGGCCTAGGAAAATTTAGAACCCAACTTATATATGCTTATGATGTCTTGTGTTGTATGCTATGAAATGTAGTTGTGTTTTCCATGCTCTTATGCCACTAGAAACTTAGTTTCATGCTTGATAGGTTTCGGCCAATACTAGTGTAAAGGCCTAGAGAAATTTTGAAACCAACTTACATATGTTCATGATGTTTCTTGTGATAAGTACTATGAAATGTAGTTGTGGTTTCCATGCTCTTATGCCACTAGAAAGTTAGTCCCATGCTTGATGTGTTTCGGCCACTACAAGTTTAAAGGCCTAGAGAAAATTTAGAATCCAACTTATATATGCTTATGATGTCTTGTGATGTATGCTATGAAATGTAGTTGTGTTTTCCATGCTCTTATGCCACTAAAAACCTAGTTCCATGATAGATATGGTTCGGCCACTACAAGTGAATGGGTCTAGGAAGTTTGAAATTTAAAACAAATGTGCTTATGTTGTTCCTCATGAAAATGTATAAGATATTGGCTTAAGGTTCAACATTTCCATGCTATTTGTAACCTAGAATGAGACATGCTAGGGTTCGGTCATGATAAGATTAGGAGCTTAAGGAACTTAGAACCCAAATTAAACATGCTTAAGTAGTTCCTTATGAAATATGATATGATATGGGTCTAGGGTTTACATGTTTGCATGTTGCTTAGAACTTGATTTCTCTTCATGAAAGGTTTCGGCCATGAAAGAATTGGAAACCTAGGAGGGCTTAAAAATTTAGGTTAACATGCTTATGACCTTTCTTATGCTGGTATGTGAAGATAGCATGAGATTTTTATGTTTGCATGTTGTCTAGAGATCATGCCTCTACTCATGACTTTCGGCCATATGGGTTTAGTGACCTAGATGTACCTCACATGCTATGAATGAATCAAGAGATGTTATTTAATGATTCCATGAATGGTTATGTCTTTTTATGATAAGTGATATGCTCTTTTATGTATGCTTATGATCCATGTATGTGCTAAGTGTTCAATCATGCATGCTTTAGGATATGATAAAATGATATGTTCATTATGCAAGCTTATGATTCATGCATGTGCTGTGTGCCCAAAAAAATACATGTTTTATGATATGCCAAGAAACATGATATGCATGAAAGAATAAGAACTATGATATGTATGACATACTACTTTACTTTATGTATGGCTTGTACCAATGGTGGGCTCCATAAGCGCCCCGGGGTCGATGGACTAAGAAACGGGCCTCGTTAGGGATGGGCTCCTAAGTGCCCCTAGGTCGATGGACTAAGAAACGGGCCTAGTATGTATGCCTTGTAGGGTTCAAGACTTGCTACCTTGGACCTACATAGGACGCGCACATTTATGTATGTGGTACAAGCCGGGGCCCCAATCATGTTGAAATTATGTTTAAGTATGTATTTTATAAGTTTTCAAAAGATATGTTGCATATGTTGCATGATATAAGTTTAGGAATTTACCTTTCTTATACTTTATGATCATGCCATGATAGTTATGATGAGGTTATGCTATGACAGGATACGTTTGATGATCATGTTATGTTATGCCATGATACTTTATGTTATGTTACGATATGCCATGATATGCTCTTGATATGATACATTTGTCTTTATGCCTTATGACTTGTGATTTTAATATGCTTTACGGTTTTTGTGAGTAGGAAAGGAACTTACTGAGCCATTAGTGCTCATAGCTTACTTTCTTGTACCACAGATAAAGGCAAGGAATGGATGTACTAGGGGAGCAACAGGAGGGGCTAGAAGGATGTGTGCGGTAGTGGATTGGCTAAAGGAAAAGACCTCCTTTTGTTTAATAAGAAATATGTCATGTTGATGTTTTTATTTTATAACTCCATGACCTTAAGTATGTGTTTGGGTATTAAGACATCATAAAATTATGATAGGTATGCTATGTGGTTCTTTTATGTCTATGGTGATTTTTAAGTAAGAAAAGGTTTTTTTTTACATTCTCTAAGCAAGACTTCCGCTGTGTTAAGTATGTATGTGTCGCAAGTAACCCCCGTCGCCTTAGCAGGAGGGGCGGGGCGTTATAGTTTGGTATCAGAGCCAAGTTAGCCTTTCCACTACACACATGTGAAGCCTCCATCCTGCCGCTCCAAGTAAGATTTTATATGCTTAATGTAATTTTTGTTTTTGATGCTTTAATATTATGTATGTTTACTTATTTTTGATTTAGTTAATTTAAAATTTTTGATGCTTTAATATTCTGCATGTTTACTTATTCTTTGATTTAGTTTAATTTAACTTTTGTTAATGCTCTAATATCCTGCATGTTTACTTATACTTTGAATTAGGATAGGTATGCATGATGGTAGGATAGGAATAGTAATAACCTTATGACAGCGAATAGGGATAACGATAATTTGTTATTGTTTAATGAAGATAAGCATGGCTAGGAGACGTACTACCCGAGCAGACGAGGCAGTAACTCCACCAGATCTGACTCAGGTAGTCACCGACCTTCAACGCCAGATCACGGAACAACAACAGTTGATCACGACCTTGATGGGTCAACAAGGAACCCCTACCACCCCACCAGTAGTTCAGAATGCAGTGCCCGTTGTGCCAATAGTTGCACCAATACCACCGGTAGCCCCTGTCCCAGTGGTTCGACAGGAGACCTATTTGATTCAGTGGTTGAGACTGAAGCCGGAGAACTTCTCGGGTACTTGCGAGCCGTGGGATGCCCAAGCCTGGTTTAAGACAGTAGAAAGCACAGTGGAACTTTTGGACTGGCCTGAATCAGAGAAGATCAAATGTGTATCTTTCTGCTTCTCCGGAGATGCGAGAATGTGGTGGGAAAGAGTTAAAGCGAAGAGGCAAATCAATCTGATGAATTGGACGGACTTCGAGACAGAGTTCTTAGAAGAATTCTTTCATACGCAAGTGACGAACTGGAATTACGACGAGTTCACCGAGTTCCGGCAAGGTGACTTATCATGGAACGAAGCAGTAAAACTGTCACGCCCCCAGAGGAGTCCTTACCGAAAAATTTCGGCAACATCTCCCCTGTACGAGTGACAATCTGAGACATACATACATACAAAATACATCAGCCACATACGGCTGGAATATATATACACAACCACGCAGTTATATAATCAGCCCACTCGGCTGGAACAGAAATAAACACAACCACGCAGTTATATAATATATATATTAATCAGCCCACACGGCTGAACTAAAATCGACACAGCGGAAATCACAAACAACAATCACAAAACACAAATCAACTGACTGCGAGCCGGCTCGGCTTGACACAATAATATCAAACCAAATACAAGAGAATACAAATACATAAACAAGTACAAAACCCACAATACAAATAACGTAAGAAATACCGAAATCGTAAGGTCGTCCTCGAATGTGACGTGGAACTGGCGGACAGGATCTCCAGGCGACTCCATAAATCCTTTACCAGCTACCTGGTGAAATTACCAATATACGAGGTGGTGAGTATAAAGACTCAGCGGGTAATAGACAGATAGTGCATGAGTATAGTAAAGAACTAGAGATGTAAAGGTATACAGTCTCGTATGGAAATAGCAGATACTACAGTGATATCATAATAAGTGTCCATACCTGAAACCATATCCTAGGCTAGTAAGGGAAGGTAGATATAGCAAAGTCCTGCTACAGTACTGCTCATAACTACATGGTATCATGTGAGGTATATACAGGTCAACAGTAAGTAAGCCAGTGTCTAAACAAATATCACAGGTATAAATCTCAACCTATGTAAGCATAACAGCATAAATAAACAACAATGACATAATCTAGCAACGGATAGATAGCGACAACGATAAGTAAACAACGATGTCGATGGGTATAATAATAACAGCAGATGCACGGATGGTCACTCCGCCCACCCCTCAAGTCCATGACCCGGTATGGACGAGAGACAATGACAGACTGTACACCACTCCGGCTACCACTACTCTCGGTGGCCAAGGGGCAGTTGCATAGTAGTTGAATAGCTACGTCTGCGGGGTCCCTGCCGCGACTCCAGCAAACACTACTCATGAGTGTGCGAGTGGGGGGCACGACAGGACAAGCGGCACGCTCCAAGCTACCACTACCCATGAGTGGCCGAGCGTGCGGCCCAGGCCAACGACAGTCTCAACCACAAGGGAGCCAAAGTCGTCGGCTATGCATGCAATGACATGATGCGAAAATGCAGCAGTCATCATATATATATAAACAGAAAACAGGTATGCTACATGAAGCCAGCATGCTCAGCAAGGTGTGTAAATAAACAGAAATCAAAGCAGGTAAACATGGTATCAGGTGTCCATATATCCAATACCTACTATCTAATGTCTGGTATCTGGTATCCAATACCTAGTACTATAATATCTGCTAAATATCATCGATAGCAACAAGAGACTGTATAGAAACCGACATGAGTAGCTCAAAGATTGAGTGGAAGTATCAAGTGCAGGAAAAATAAGAGTGGAGTCAAGATAGATACAACAACTATCTGAACATAAAGCTCATGCACTAGGATCAAAATACTAAAGAGGTAAAACAAGAAGTACCCGCCTTTATCCGCCAATCATGCTAAATAGTTCCATGTCGAAACGCTCGTCTCGAGTCAAAATCCTGCAAACCATATGATGTACATTTTAGCAAATTACCCATGCAACACTTAGCTAAACCCAAAGTCCAAACTAATAGAGGAAAAACCCTAATCGCATGATCATTATCCAAATAGATGATAAACTCATCCTTAATCCACCAATCAATCCCTTAATTCTCAACAATTAATCACTAAGCAAATCCCATCATAAACCCTTATAAATCCACTCATCCATCCAATAATCACTCAGATCAACATATCAAGCATCATACCCAACCTACACGGTTCATCTGCGTGATCCGATGAGGTTTAATCATGTCATCTACAAATCCAATGTAAAACTAAATTCAACTATGTAAAACTAATACACAACTTACCCTAGTTTGATCACAATTACTTATAGAAGCAATCCCATCCATAATAGCAGGTAGAAGTGAAGCTCTCCTAATAACCCACAGCCGAGGGATTGTTACTTCCGGTACGTGGCTCAAGCTATGGATCACCCACAAACAATGCTGGTTGGATCCACAAATGGCTCTAAATCTGTGTTGGTTGGAGCTGTGAAGGCCAAGAATCAATTAAGCGTTACCAACCTGACATAGAGCATGAAACCAGATCCAACTAATCCAAACCTTGCAAGACTTGCCCCAAATTCAGATTCATACATACTTCAATACACTTACCTCCAATCCGATGAAGGTAACTCCCGGTTGCCAGACAACCTCCGTAACGGCGTGTGGCATTGGTGATGGGGCTGCGGCATTCAGCACATCGGAATACCGCTGTGATGGCAAGCCAAGGCGGATGATAAGGTGACACCACAGTTAGGGCACAGATTGGCCAAAGTAGCATGGTCCGATGATCGGAACTGCGATGTGCGGAAGTCCAGCGGCTCTCGTGCCGAGAAGAAGGAGGTGTGCTCGATTTAGGGCACCGGCGGTGTGAAGAGGGCGACGGCAACAGACAGGGACCTCGATGTCGATAGCTGCTAGCAATGGGCGCTGGCCTCTCACGGATAGGGTTCCACGACAACGAGAGAGGGAGAGGAAGAAGGCGGCTTCGGGTGACGGCGACGATGTTCGGGTGCTGCGGCAAGATTGAGAGGTGAGCTGTGGCGGATGAGGATGAGCAGAAGAGAAGCAACAAAGACTGGAATTCAGGAGGCGGAGAAGAGGAGATCGGCGATCTGGCGGCAGGCAGCGACGTCCGGCATCAGGCTGCGGTGGCCGACGACAGCACGAGGAGGATGATCGGGAGAAGGCGGCGCGTGAGAGGAAGGGGAGGAATCGGGAAGTGAGGTGGTCGGCGTGAACTTAGGGCACGGGTTAGGTATAGGTGAGGTTTTAAACTTAGGTTCAATCAATTAAACACTAAGTTGGTTTCCTCAATCAACTCCCACTAAAGGGTATTCCAAACAGGTTTTCTCTAAACCCAATAATTGATCCCCTTAAAATACGTCATACGAGCTCCGATTAAATCCCAGAAAATTCCTAAAAATTTCTAAAAATTCCAATAAGATTATTTGTCAAATAACCTTATTATTTAATTATTATTTGGGCATCGTATTTTACAAAAACGCTTCAACCGTCTAGCACGCCTTTGTCCCGAATTAGTGTGTACCGAGAGAGAAAGGGTCAGACTGATGCTGAAGATGCTTCGACCCGAGATAGCACTGAATGTGGCCGGCGGAGTTAATAGACCGCAGACTACAGAGGAATTAGTCAGTAGTACACTAATTACGGAACATTATCAGAAAGCAATGAAGGAGAATAAAGGTCAGACACGAGCCGAGGGACAGAAACCTCAGAGTACCAAAACAGGCTGGAAAGGAACTTCTACCGGAAAAAGAAAGCAGTGGGACAATGCAAAAAGTGGGTCAGTAAATAAGCAACCGAGATACCCCCAGTGTCCTATTTGTGGGAAGCTGCATTCCGGATTGTGTCACAAAGGTACAAGAAAGTGCTATAATTGTGGACAGGAAGGACATTTGGCCAGAGATTGTCCTACTCAGATGCAGGCACCATTCCAGCAGAACAACCAGAACAGGGGTGCCCCTTCACAGCTACACCAGATGCAAACCGCTATAGAAGGGACTTCAATCAACCAAGGGAGGTTGGAAGCCCCGCCAACGACGACGAATGCCAGGGTTTTCGCGCTTACCAATGAAGATGTGGCGAACGCCTCTACTGTGGTTACAGGTCAGCCGCTTATCTCTAACCAACATACTAAAGTTTTATTAAATACTGAAGGCAAACCAGTGGTCGAATCTATCGGGAAACCGAGAAACATTTCGTGTCATGGGGTCGAGACTATGTCCGAGCAACTCTCCACCCTGACCATAGCACCCATCCTATTCGACAATATATTAGAAAAGCAAAGCAGTGACCAAAGCCTCCAAAGGATTAACCAAGAGATCTTAGAGGGAAAGAATGATGGATTTCGTACTGCGGACAGCGGAATATTATACCTCAGAGATCGATTATGTATTCCCGAGGACCCTGAGTTGCGAAGGAAGATATTAGAAGAAGCTCATTCAACGCCTTATGCAATGCATCCGGGATCCACCAAAATGTACCAAGATTTGAAAAAGAAATTCTGGTGGTCCGGCATGAAGAGGGATGTCGCTCAGTACGTCAATGCCTGCCTGACCTATCAGAGGGTTAAAGCAGAACACCAGAGGCCTGGAGGATTACTGCAGCCTGTCCAAATTCCGGAATGGAAATGGGAGGATATCTCTATGGACTTTATTTTAGGATTACCCAAGACAACAAACGGCTATGACGCTATATGGGTGATTGTGGATAGACTAACTAAATCTGCCCACTTTCTGGCAATCAAGATGACTCATTCAATTGAGCAGCTGACTCAATTATATGTCAAGGAAATTATTAGATTACATGGGGTCCCTAAGACCATCATCTCTGACAGAGATAGTCGTTTTGTTTCGCACTTTTGGGAATGTGTTCAGAGGGCTCTTGGTACAAAGCTATTATTCAGTATTGCCTTCCACCCTCAAACTGACGGACAGACAGAGAGGGTGAACCAAGTGCTAGAAGACATGCTACGGGCTTGTGCCTTGGACTTCAAAGGAAGCTGGTGCCGATATTTATGTTTAGCAGAATTCGCTTATAACAATAGCTACCAGGCTACTATTGGGATGGCACCCTACGAGGCTTTGTATGGTAGGAAATGCAGATCACCTATATGTTGATATGAAGGCGGGGAAAAGAAAGAGATGGGATTTCAGACAAAGCTTATCGATAACACCACCCGTGTTATTCAGAATATCCGCCAAAGAATAGAAACTGCTCAAAGTCGACAGAAGAATTATGCGGATAAGCGACGAAGGCCATTGGAGTTCAATGTCGGAGACTCAGTATTCCTTAAGGTAGCTCCTATGAAGGGAGTAATGAGGTTCGGTAAGAAGGGAAAACTAAGCCCGCGCTATGTGGGACCATACCAGGTTCTGAAAAGAATCGGTAAGGTAGCATATGAAATAGAGCTGCCTCAAGAGATGTCAGCCATTCATAACGTGTTCCACGTTTCGATGCTGAAGAAATGTATTACGAACACGGGCCAAGTAATCGAATCACAGATGGTACAAGTGCAAGAGGACCTAACCTACGAGAGCCGACCAATTCAGATATTGGATCGGGATGTCAAAAGACTAAGGAACAAAGAAGTACCCATAGTAAAAGTCCTATGGCAAAATCAACAATACGAAGAAGCCACGTGGGAACGAGAAGATGACATGAAACAAAAGTATCCGGAGCTATTTTAAGTTCGAGGATGAACTTTCTATGAGGTATGGGGTACTATAACACCCACAAAATTATAAGATAAGTATATGGGTGTTAGTTGCTTTAGAGCCTAAAAGTTAGAAGAATCAAAAAGAAAAAAAAATAAGAGAAATAAAAGAAGAGGTGAAGGTTTGAACCTTGAACCACTCACAAAGGATAGAAATAAAATTATGTATGATAACCACTAGGATAATGAATAACATGTGAATGGGAAATGATGGCAATTGTAGTTAAAAGTAAAGATATAATTAAGTGAGGGAACAAGAGAAAATCAAGTAACTTTCTTCCCCTTGTTTACCTCTTGGTTAAGAAAAGGAGTAGCAAAAGACAAGTTGTCTTTCTTCCTTTTTCTTCTCTATTTTCGTGGAGTTTAAGAGAACAATGAAGAGAAGAGTTAAGGGGAAGGAATGAGGACATATTCTCATTAGAAAAATACATGCATGAATTAAGGAGGAAAGGAAGCAAAGTTCATCTTTGTAACTTCCACCCACTTAGCATAAAAAGGAAAGGAACTAAAGGATTTCATTTTTTTCCTTCTCCCTCACCCTTGCCGAAACTAGAAGCCTCCTCCCTCATTTCCACAACCCAAGTTTAGGTTTCTCCCTAAAAGAAAACTAAACTACAAGAAGGAGCCTTCAAGGTGTACCCTTCCAAGCAAGAGAAATCAAAAGGAGTGCTAGAAGAAGAAAGCTCCCTTCTTCCTCTTCACCAAGGGTACCAATTCTTTAAAGATTAACAAGTGAACACTAAGTAAGCTTCCCCTCACCTGTGGTACAATAGTTTATATGGTTTTCCATGAAGATAGATCGCTTAAAAACCTAGGACTTGCTTTATGAAAAATTCGGCCAAAACAAGAAGAAGAGCCTAAGAAAATTGTAACTAGATATGCTCATTATTTTTCTTGTGACATGTATATTATGTAAGAGGTTAATCTAAGGTTTCCATGCTAGAATAAATAATGAAAACTTAGATCCATAAGCCTTAGACTCTCGGCCAAGAATGAACAAAAAGACTAGGTAAGTTTAAGACTCAAACTAAGCATGTTTCCTTATTATTGTGTTGTGTACCCTATGATAATGGGGTTGTTAATTTTTTTCTCTTACTTGTATGTTGTTTGAAACTCCATTTCCATGCTCATGAATATTCGGCCATGGAAGAAGTAAAGGCCTAGGAGAGTTTTAAACCTAAAACTAAGCATGCTAAGATTTCTCCTAAGACAAGACATGAAGCTAAAATGTTATGCCATGATTGTATGCTAGTTATGAATCTTATTTCATGCTTATGAAGATTCGGTTATGATGAGATTTGAAGTCTAGGAAAGTTTAAATCAAGGCTAGGAGGCTCATGACCTTCTTGATAAAATGATATGAAACAAGTTGATGTTTTATGGTTGCTTGTTACATAGAATTTTGGTTACATATAACTTTCGGCCACACTAAGTTTTAAAACTAGGATGTGTAGATTTTTAACTAAGTTTACTCATGTTGTTCCTTGTTATGATGCCATGAAAATTGTGTAGGGTTTCCATGCTTTTAGGCCATATGAAAAACAAAACCAAGCTCACATGTTTCGGCCACCTTTGGATTAAAGGCCTAGGAAAATTTAGAACCCAACTTATATATGCTTATGATGTCTTGTGTTGTATGCTATGAAATGTAGTTGTGTTTTCCATGCTCTTATGCCACTAGAAACTTAGTTTCATGCTTGATAGGTTTCGGCCAATACTAGTGTAAAGGCCTAGAGAAATTTTGAAACCAACTTACATATGTTCATGATGTTTCTTGTGATAAGTACTATGAAATGTAGTTGTGGTTTCCATGCTCTTATGCCACTAGAAAGTTAGTCCCATGCTTGATGTGTTTCGGCCACTACAAGTTTAAAGGCCTAGAGAAAATTTAGAATCCAACTTATATATGCTTATGATGTCTTGTGATGTATGCTATGAAATGTAGTTGTGTTTTCCATGCTCTTATGCCACTAAAAACCTAGTTCCATGATAGATATGGTTCGGCCACTACAAGTGAATGGGTCTAGGAAGTTTGAAATTTAAAACAAATGTGCTTATGTTGTTTCTCATGAAAATGTATAAGATATTGGCTTAAGGTTCAACATTTCCATGCTATTTGTAACCTAGAATGAGACATGCTAGGGTTCGGCCATGATAAGATTAGGAGCTTAAGGAACTTAGAACCCAAACTAAATATGCTTAAGTAGTTCCTTATGAAATATGATATGATATGGGTCTAGGGTTTACATGTTTGCATGTTGCTTAGAACTTGATTTCTCTTCATGAAAGGTTTCGGCCATGAAAGAATTGGAAACCTAGGAGGGCTTAAAAATTTAGGTTAACATGCTTATGACCTTTCTTATGCTGGTATGTGAAGATAGCATGAGATTTTTATGTTTGTTTGTTGTCTAGAGATCATGCCTCTACTCATGACTTTCGGCCATATGTGTTTAGTGACCTAGATGTACCTCACATGCTATGAATGAATCAAGAGATGTTATTTAATGATTCCATGAATGGTTATGTCTTTTTATGATAAGTGATATGCTCTTTTATGTATGCTTATGATCTATGTATGTGCTTTGTGTTCAATCATGCATGCTTTAGGATATGATAAAATGATATGTTCATTATGCAAGCTTATGATTCATGCATGTGCTGTGTGCCCAAATATGCATGCTTTATGATATGATAAGTGATATGTTCATGTTGTATGCTATGATTCATGCATGTGCTGTGTGCCCAAAAAAATGCATGTTTTATGATATGCCAAGAAACATGATATGCATGAAAGAATAAGAACTATGATATGTATGACATGCTACTTTACTTTTTGTATGGCTTGTACCAAGGGTGGGCTCCATAAGCGCCCCGGGGTCGATGGACTAAGAAACGGGCCTCGTTAGGGATGGGCTCCTAAGTGCCCCTAGGTCGATGGACTAAGAAACATGCCTAGTATGTATGCCTTGTAGGGTTCAAGACTTGCTACCTTGGACCTACATAGGACGTCCGCATTTATGTATGTGGTACAAGCCGGGGCCCCAATCATGTTGAAATTATGTTTAAGTATGTATTTTATAAGTTTTCAAAAGACATGTTGCATATGTTGCATGATATAAGTTTAGGAATTTACCTTTCTTATACTTTATGATCATGCCATGATAGTTATGATGAGGTTATGCTATGACAGGATACGTTTGATGATCATGTTATGTTATGCCATGATACTTTATGTTATGTTACGATATGCCAAGATATGCTCTTGATATGATACATTTGTCTTTATGCCTTATGACTTGTGGTTTTAATATGCTTTACGATTTTTGTGAGTTGGAAAGGAACTTACTGAGCCATGAGTTCTCACAGCTTACTTTCTTGTACCACAGATAAAGGCAAGGAATGGATGTACTAGGGGAGCAGCAGGAGGGGCTAGAAGGATGTGCGCGGTAGTGGACTGGCTAAAGGAAAAGACCTCCTTTTGTTTAATAAGAAATATGCCATGTTGATGTTTTTATTTTATAACTCCATGACCTTAAGTATGTGTTTGGGTATTAAGACATCATAAAATTATGATAGGTATGCTATGTGGTTCTTTTATGTCTATGGTGATTTTTAAGTAAGAAAAGGTTTTTTTTTTACATTCTCTAAGCAAGACTTCCGCTGTGTTAAGTATGTATGTGTCGCAAGTAACCCCCGTCGCCTTAGCAGGAGGGGTGGGACATTACAAATACAAAAGATATTTAAAAGATATAAGCCTGAGTCAGATTAACTTTGGGGAGTTTGAATGATTAAAGGTTTTTAAAAATATCTCTGAACCTTTTCAAAATGGCTAAGTTATGAAAAAAATAGCTAATTTTGAGTAACTTAGTATATTCTGAGTAATTTTTTAAAGATAGTTTTTGTAAAATTAAATGAATTTGCAAACTCAAAGAGAAAGTTTTTATAAGCTAATATTCAAACATGAGTTTTTAAGTTCCAAATTTCAAGAAATTAAATTTTCAAAATAAGTTTCAACTTCGAACGCTTTACAAACATGAGTTTTTCAAAATCAAAATTTCAAAATCAAGGTTTAAATTTTCAACTTTGAAACACTTTTCAAACATAAGTTTTTAAAATCAAAATTTCTAGGCTAAGTTTGAAAAATCTACTTTTTCAAAACTTATTAAAATTTTTCAAAATAAGTTTGTAAACGAATCAGTTTTCAAAACCTTAGTTTATAAAATTCAATTTAAAAACTTAGTTTATAAAAGCTAGTTTTCAAAAAAAAATTCAAACATAAGTTTTCAAAATCAAAATTTCAAAACTAGGTTTGAAAAATCTACTTTTCAAAACTGATTAAGATTTTTCAGCACTATGTTTGTAAAAACTTCAGATTTAAAAACCTTAGTTTATGAAATTCAATCAAAAAAGAAGAAAAAAAATTTCAGAAAAGACATTATTTTTAAGATGGAGAAAATAAATTTGGTGCTAAGTGTGAAAGTAGGTTGATTTAATCCTCCCCCTAAACCTGACATTTAAAATAGCTATCTACCAATTAGGTACTTACTGACCATCAAAAGATAGCAGCTTTCACTTGGTTAGTCAAGTTAAGTGCATTATAATCAGTTAGTGTTTGACTAAACTGAGTAACTTAACTTGATCAATGTGTGTTTGGTATTTAACGCCCAGACTTATGTCGATGCACTGATATAAGCATCTTAAGTCCAGGCAATCTGCCTATGCATCTCACCCCTTTCTATGTTTGTCAATCACAAGGAAGGTAAACCTAGGGTGTTGGTGAGATGCTCAAGTACTAGTCCTAGGGGAACATGATTTCTAAGGGATTGACCTAGTCTAAGGCTAAAAATCTTTTTGAAATTTTACAAATAGGAAAGTTTTGAAGAAATAAAACAATTTTAACCTAGGATTTAAAATAATCATTTTTGAAAACAGTTTTGAATTTTAAAAATCCTAATCTATTAAACACATCCATAATTTTCTACGTAGATTGCTAAATTTACTTTCAGGGAGTGGTTTTGTGAATATGTCTGCTAAATTTGACTTGGACTTAATGTATTTGAGTTCAATGTCACCTTTAGTGACATGATCCCTGATAAAGTGATGCCTAATTTCAATGTGTTTAGTTCGGGAATGATGCACTGGATTTTTTTGTTAGGTTAATTGAACTAATATTATCAATTAAAACTTTTACATTTGTAAGGTTTAAGTTAAAATCTTTTAGGGTGTGCATCATCTATAATAATTGTGCAACGCGCTCTCCTATAGCTATATATTCTGACTCGGTTGTGGATAGAGCAACACAGTGTTGCTTTCTACTAAACCAGTTGACAAGTGATGGACCCAGTAGTTGACACCCACCACTTGTACTTTTGCGGTCTAATATGCACCCGGTATAATCAGAGTCAGAATATCCTAACAATTCAAAGTTATTGGTTCCGAGATACCAAATTCCTACATTTGTTGTTCCTTTGAGGTATCTAAAGATTCTTTTGACTTGAGTCAAATGAGATTCTTTAGCACAAGTTTCGTATCTAGCATACATACTAACTGCAAATAAAATATCTGGTCGACTTGCAGTTAAGTATAGTAGGCTACCTATGGCACTCCTATAGTATTTTAAATCAACTGGTTTTCCATTGGGGTCATCATTTAAGATTGTGTTCACTGCCATAGGTGTTTTATCTCTTTAGTGTTTTCCATTCCAAATTTCATAAGTAATTCCTTAGTGTATTTTTGTTGAAAAATGTAATTTTCTTCATTTGTTTGTTTGATTTGTAATCCTAAAAAAATAGGTTAATTTACCTACTAGACTCATTTCAAACTCGTGTTCCATTAGGCTTGTAAATTCATCTAAAAATTCTGAATTTGTTGAACCAAAGATTATATCATCTACGTAGATTTGGGCTATAAAAATATCTTCTTTTATTAACTTGACAAATAAGGTGGGGTCAATTTGACCTTGGTTGAACCCTTTAGAGATTAGGTAAGAAGTTAGTCTTTCATACCAAGCCCTAGGTACCTATTTGAGTCCATATAAAGCCTTTTTTAATTTGTAGACATAGTCAGGGTGTTCTAGATTCTCAAACCCAGGTGGTTGTCCTACGTAGACTTCTTCTTTTATTAGTCCATTTAGGAACGCAGATTTAACGTCCATTTGATATAATCTGAACCCTTTGTGGGCTGCATAGCTAAGTAACATTCTAATGGACTCTAATCTGGCTACCGGGGCATAAGTTTCATCATAGTCAAGTCCTTCTACTTGACTAAACCCTTTGGCCACTAGTCTGGCTTTATTTCTAGTAATTTCTCCAGTTTCACTTAATTTGTTTCTAAATACCCATTTTGTTTCTATTTCTTTCTTGTTTTTGGGTGGTGGTACTAAATCCCAAACTTCATTATGCTCAAATTGAGCTAGTTCTTCTTGCATAGCTATAACCCAGTCTGGGTCAAGTAGGGATTCAGCTATGGTTTTGGATTCAATTTTTGAGATTAATGATATTTGACTTAGAATTCTAAAGGATGACCTAGTTTGAACCCTTAGATCTAGGTCACCAATTATTTGATCAGTTGGATGATTAGGGTTGACTCTTATAGTTCTAGGATGTTGATTCTCTTGAGGTTGATCTTCTTCTTCATGGTTTAGGGGTTGGTTGGTTCCTTTAGAATTGCTTTCTTGAATAAATTCAATTGGTTGTAGTTGAGTTTGTTCTAGGTTTTCATTGGATTCTTCGAATTTCACATTGGTAGTCTCTTTAAGCCTTAGGGTAACCTTATTATAAACTCTGTAGTGTAACAACCCAAATTTCCTCATTTCCTCATTTCGAGTCCCAAAAGTAATTTAAAAATATTTAAAAATGCCTTAGAAATATTCTAGAGATTTTAAGAAATTTTTAGAGTATTTTTATGCAAATTTTGGAGGTTGTTTGGTATTTTTTACTAAACGAAAGAAGATATCAAAAATAAAAGGGTCGAGCCGATGTTCGAACCTGCGACCTCCGGCCGAACCAGGTTTTAAGCGAATCCGGCTGACCAAGTGTTCCGCAGGTATTTCGTGAAAGAGTAAGGCACGAAATATTCTTAAGCAATAGTTGATAACAAAAAAAAACCCTAGTTATAAAAGAGGGCTTAATTTTCTCCCGAAACCTATTCTCTTCCTCTCCCGACGGCGCGACTCCTCTCGGGCGGAAACGCGGCAGAGAGCTAGGGCTTCTCCGACAGCTAGTCAAGGGAGATTTCCGGGAGTCTTTCACACCTTCTCGGTCATCTCGTCGAGGAGAACACGCGGACACAGAGGAATCGTCGAGATTTGGAGCTCACCCGAAACCCTAGAACCTTCCTTCTTCGGTTGTAAGTCCAAGAACACCTCGGTAAGTTGCTACTCACCTGCAGTAGGATAGTTCCGGATTCCTATTCCTTTTGTTTTTGAATTTTTTATGAAGATTGTTGATTGTGCTTGCTGCCGTGAGTTCTTATAGGAACATGAGTAGGGGTTTTGATTGGTATAGGTTAAGCTGTGGGTTGTTTCCTTCGAGCTTTGAAAGTAGTAATTCAGTTTTCTTGACTATAATTCCTGTTGTCTCCTTATTTGGCATGTTCGATTTATACAGAGCCCTGCAAGTTTCGGATTTTGTGCTAAGCAATGAACATAGACTGGGTTAGATTAATTTTTAACATGTAGTTTGGTTCATTGTCATTGCTTGGTTTCAGTTTGTTTTGAAGCATGCTTAAAGGTTTCCTTTACTCTATAAAAACATAAGCTGTGAATAAGTTTTGTATAGGTCTTTATGTTAAAACATTACAGCAAGCTTAACTTGGTACTGGGCAATGGAAAAAGGGTAAAAAACAGCCTCTTTTGAAACTTCTATGGAATCTGGTTTTTCTTCTATGGTAGCATTCTTGCTGTAGTTTCGGAATGTGCTATTGCTGTAGTATTTCCGCTGTAGTATTCCTGCTGTAGTGAGCTTTGAATAAGTTTCGCATAGTTTTAAGCTTCAGCAGGTTTTGGTTTAGTTGTACCATGTTATTTTTAGGCACTTCAGTTTATGATGGCCTGCAGAATTTTTATAAGTATTGCTTGCAGATTTTGATAAGTATGGCATGCAGATTCTTATAAGTATTGTACGCAGATTTTTATAAGTATTGCTTGCAGAATTTGATAAGTATTGTATGCAGATTTTGATTTGTTTAGCATCTCAGAATCTTGTTAGATAAAGTATGCAGATTTATTTCTGTTTAAACTACGGTTTTGGAACTTCCCAAGCACAGCAGTTTCGGTTGTTATAGCATTCAATTTTAGTTTGTTTAAGTATTCAATTTTGGTTTGTTAAAGTATTTGAGATCAATCTTGTATGAGACATCCTTTTATTAGAGGTATTAACAAGTATAAGAAAGATAAAGTATAAGAAAGATAAAGTATAAGAAAGAAAAAGGCCAAGGCCTTAAGTAGATCCTAAAGTCTAGACTTTAGGGATTTTGGCACACAAGGTGCTTATTAAAATGCCTAGGCATTATATATTAGAAATAATAAAAGATAACAAGTATTTTTTTTTAAGAGGCTAGTACCCGACTTTCGAGGTTGTCGTTAAACAAATCCAGGTGTCCAATTCCGAGGTCTTGGCCCTGGTAGACCAAGGTCTGCTCTTTTAGGATTGGTGGCTCGCTACCCCAACCTATTAGGGAATGCACATAAGATGGTACTATGTCTGGGCCCAAGAGAAGTTGATTATTATTTTGAAGTATTAAAAGTATAAGTTTTTGAACAAGTAAAATAAGTTTCGCATAAGTATAAAAGTATAAAAGTATAAATTTTAAACAAGTGAAATAAGCTTCACATAGGTTTAAAATTCAGCAAGTTTAGTTCTTTATGCTAGCATGATTGTATAGATTTGCTTTACATGTTTAGCTTTTCAGTATGTTCTTTTACTAGTAGATGAGCATGAGTAGTTTTCCTTTTGAGCATTCAGTTTTTAGATTTTAGTATATTCACATACATATTCGAGTTTTGTGAGTTAGATAGCGCTTACTAAGCAATTTTGTTTATAGTTTTCATTTCCTCTTACTGCAGATAAAGGAAAGGAAAAGATATAGCAAGGGAAGGCGACAAGGTGGTGCAGATGGTGTGTGATGCCAGGACTATGGGAAAGACTTGGGATGTTATTGAGTTTCCGTGTTTTAGTGGTTAATAAATATTTGAGATTTTATCCATTGAAGATTATTCTGGTTTTAGATTGTATGCTAAGATGAGTTCTGCTTAATAAGTAGATATGTTGGTGTTTGGCACTTATTTAATTGCGTGGGTGTTTGATATATGTTCCAGCCACCTGTGGCTGATGTATACTATATATGTATCTCAGTTTATGGTAACCGGTACAGGGGAGATGTTGCCGAAATTTTTCGGTAGAGACTCCTCGTGGTTTCGATCATACCGGTTAAGTAGAGTTAGTAGTAAAGTAGCGTCCACCTCTAGAGAGTAGTAGGGAGGTTGGGTCGTTACAAGTTGGTATCAGAGCCAAGTTCCCATTCTCCAGCATCACACATCAGCACCAACCTTGCCGTCTTCAAGTAAGAATGTATTTATACTTTCTTTATGCTTTTCCTTTAGTGCTTGCTGTATAGAGAAATGTTTAGAAGTACCTGCTCATATAAGTTTAAAGTCAAAAATCATGCTTAAGTAAGATATATCTAGAAAGTATAGTGATGATTTCAAGTTTTCCCTCTACATGACGAGATGTCAAGAAGAGGGCGTCCCCGTACCACTTGTACTGAGGACCGAGCTCAAGAGAACGAAGAACCCAGAACAACTGAACCTAATCTCTCTGAAGTTGTTGCTCAACTCCAAAGACAAGTAGCAGAGCAGCAACAAGTGATCGTCAACCTGATGGCGAATCGGCAGTCAGTCCCTCCCACTCCTCCAACTATCAATGTGGAGACTCCAGTGGTGACTGAGGTTCCACCAGCCGCCCTGGAAGTCGCCACAACACCTAGAAGACAAGAAGCATACCTGATACAGTGGCTGAAGCTAAAGCCAGAAAGTTTCTCAGGCACGACTTGTAACGACCCAATTTTCCTCATTAGAAGTTCTGAAAGTTCTTAGAAATACTTTAGAAATATTCTAGAGATTTTTAGAAATTTTTAGAGTATTTTTATGCAATTTTTGGAGGTCGTTTGGTATTTTTTCTAAACGAAGGAAGTTTTGACAAAAAATGTCCAAGCCGAGGTTCGAACCAGCAACCTCTGACTCGGTCAAAACCCGACTAACCAAGTGGGCCAACGGTCATTACTGATCAAATAGAGGATGAATTATATTTAAGCAGTAGTTAGGAGTATTTAAAATAAAAGGGGAATAAAAAGGCTCGGCGGAGGATTTGAACCCGTGATCAGGGGTTCGGCGAAAACGCAGTTAGCCAACTGTTCCGCAAGCATTTTATAAACAAATTTATAATGACTAGGTCTTAAACCATAACAGAAAGGCTAGGTTATAAGAGGGATAAATTGATATTGGATTTTTCCCGAGAACCCTAAGTCCTCTCCTCCCTCTTTTCTTCTCTCTTGCTCGCGACGGCAGAGCTCGGGCGGAAGCAAGCCAGAGTTAGGGTTTTTCACCTCCGGCGGCCGGTGAGGGGCTAACGTCGAGAGTTCTTCACCATTTCGGATCCTCTCGTCGAAGGGAAGCTGTGGACGCAAGGAGAGGTCAGAGATTTGAGTTTTCCCGAAGCCCTAGCTACCCCTCTTCGGCTGTGAGTCCAAGGAACATCGGTAAGTGCTTCCTCACCTGTAGTAGAGTAGCTCCGAGTTCTTGTTTCGAATTTTACTGTGGGGATTTCCGTTTAGGGCTTGTTGCCGTGAGGTTCAAAGAAAGAACAAGGAAGAGGATGATCCTATAGTTGGGCAAGTACTTCCTCATATGTGGTAGGAGGTATATGAGGTAAAGGATTTGGTAGCTAGGGTATTCAAAATGCCCGTCTAAGATGTGCGACCAGCTAGATGGGTTTCGATTCGAGTTCTTTGTGATGTTCTGGTTTCCCTTGAGACGTTTCTGCAATTTTTCGATTTGATTTGGTATAGTCCTGTTCTCCTTGATGAATCAGGTTTCGGGATAAAAGATGTTGGTGATTCTTCATTTATGCTGCTGGTTCTCCCATGTGGTTAGGTTTCTCAACCGATGGAGGTTCTGGAGGGGTTTGTGTTGATGCTTTCCTCTTCGTTATGCTCTACTGAATTGTTGTGGGATTTGGGTGATTTAAACTTGAGGTTGACCGGTTTCTTCGGCTAGCTGCAGGTTTAGCACGAAATTAATTTGTGGATGATCTGTTTCCATAGGTAGACAAGGTTGTTGCATGATTCTGTTTGAGGCTCTATTCCCTCAAATATTGGTGGGCTTTGTGTTTCTTTTTCATTTGAAATAACTTTAGTTCACAGTAGATTTAGGGTAGATGCTAGGGCGTTGGCTTGCTTTCCTGTTCTGTGATGTATCGGCCTCATAGCAGGTTTGATGGAGGTGTTACGTTTTGGTGAGATGTACTTATTTCTTTTAAGATGATTTTGATTATGGACGAATTTAAAAAGGAGTTTTGGATGTGTATTCTAGTTCTCTATCATGCACGCAAGTTTATGGATTAATTCTTTCAAGTGTTGGTATACATTTTAAGTACTGAATTTTATTCTAGTTCTTTTCATGTACCAGCCCTTAATTGTTTCTTCCCAGGGTTGTTACATAAGCTATATGCTAATTTATAGTGTGGCTCCCCCTACGTGTTTGCATGCTTCAGTTGGAAATTTTCTTAATAGTTATGCTTACGAAATTTATGCTATAGGTGCTGGACTTTGATTTAGTTCTCTACCTTGTGTGCTAGCTTCTAGATTGAATTTTGATGAATTCTTGTTTTCCTTGATAGGCTTGAAACCCTAGACAGGATTAAGTAAATCAAGACTTGATTTCTATATTGAGTTTAGTTCTTCAAGATAACTTAAAACTTCTAGATAGATTTGGGGTGCACATACCATGAACCAATAGTTTGCTTATGTTTATCCTTACAGAATTTTAGTGCAGTTTTGATAAGTATCATAGTGCATACCTTGTTAAGTATTATGTGCTTTGAGTTTAAGAAAAGTATAGGAAAGATAAAGAAAAGAAAGAAAAAGGCCAATGCCTTAAATAGATCCCAAAGTCAAGACTTTAGGGATTTTAGCACACAAGGTGCTTATTAAAATGCCAAGGCATTTAAAGAAGTAATTTATTTAGTTTTGAAAGCAGCAAATTGATTTTTCTTTTATGCTAGCATGTTATTTAGATTAGCTTACTGTTCTTTGCTATTAGAAGAGCATGAGTAGCTTTACATGTTTAGAATTTCAGTCTGTTTGATTCTTTTACTAGTAGATGAGCATGAGCTGTTTTCCTTTTGAGCATTCAGTTTTAGTTTTCAGTATATTCACATGCATATCGTGATTTTGTGAGTTAGATAGCGCTTACTAAGCATTTTTCTTATAGATTGCATTTCCTCTTACTGCAGATAAAGGAAGACGACGAGGAGGTGCGTGTAACGACCCAATTTTCCCTATTTCGAGTTCTAAATGTCCTTAAAAATATTTGGGAATGCTTTTAAAATATTCTATAGATTTTTAGAAATTTTTAGAGTATTTTTATGCAATTTTTGGATTTCGTTTGGTATTTTTACTAAACGAAAGAAGTTTTAACAAAAAATGTCCAAGCCGAGGTTTGAACCAGGGACCTTTGACTTGGTCAAAACCCGGCTGACCAACTGTGCTGGCGGTCATTGATGGTAAATTAGGAAGTGAAATATATTTAAGCTATAGATTGGAACATTTAAAATAAATTGGAGGAAAAGGGGTGCGGCTGAGAATTGAAGCCCAGACCTGTGGCTTCGAGCAAAACCAACGGACCAACTGCACCAGCGGTCGGTGTTAATCAGATATGCAGCGACAATTATATAAGATATAGTTATAATCGAAACCCTAGTTTAAAAAGGATCAAATTTCTTTGCCGAACTCGAAATCCTCTCCTTCTCCTCTCGCGATGGCGATTCCTCTCTCGGGCGAAGGCGAAGCCGAGCTAGAGCTCTTCCTCCGGCGGCCGGCGAGGGGTTTTTCCGAGAGCCTCTCACGTCTTTGAGACCGTCTCACTAAGGAGAACAAGGAGAGAGGGAGAGATCGTCGAGAAAGCGAGTTCACCCGAAACGCTAGAGCCTTTCTCTTCCGGTTATAAGTCCCAAAAGCAAAGGTAAGTTGCTTACTCGCCTGCAGTAGGAGTAGCTATCGAGTTTTTGGTGTTTTCTTTGTGTTTTTATGGGTATGCCGTGAGAAAGGATTGAACTTTGAAATCCTGTCGTGAATTGAGGTTTCGGGATTGGTTTTCTTCCTTGCATGAATGCTGTTCAGGAATTCGAGTTTACTAAGAGTTTTTGAAACCCTTCCTTTGTTTTTGGAAGATTGTATAGAATCCAGGTTGTTGCTTAGGGCTTGCTACCGTGAATCACCGTGCTGTTGTGTTTGAGTTTGCTATTGTGAACCACAGTACTGTTGTGTTTGAGTTTGCTACCGTGAATCACAAAGGAAGGAAGTAATTGGGATAGTTTAAGCATGTGATTTGGATTTTCTTCAGACCTGGTAGATAGTAATTCAGTTTTGAGTTAGGTTGCAATTAATTGGACATGTACAGTAGGTGTTAAGCATTTCAGATTCTTGCATCAAATATCTAGTTTCCTTGGAATTGCAGATTTAGTTCTCTTTAGTTTTCCTTTTGTTAACCTTGTATCTAAGTATAGGTTTTCAGTTTCAGATTTAGTTTCATATGCTTTCTTAATTAGTTGGAACAACCCTTATATTTAGCATACCAGTTTAGATCTTTTTGTGCCATTAATGGGCACGAACAGCCCTATGTTTAGTATTTTCAGTTTAGATCTTTTTGTGCCATTAATGGGCACGAACAGCCTTATGTTTAGCATTTTCTATTTAGACCTTTTTTGGTGCTATTTAGAGGGCACGAACAGCCTTTAATCTAAGTACATAGTATTAGTTTTCTTTGCTATTTTAACAAACATGATCAGCCCTATTATTAGCATTGTAGTTTTAGTTACTTCGTTACTTTAACAAGCATGAACAACTACTCCCTAAGTGTATGTAGTTTTTTTTCAGGAATGCAGATTTTTCTTCTTTGATTTATTTCTGCTGTAGCATGCCTAAAGATTTCAGTTTTGTATTCTTTGGTTTTAAATCTGTTGTAGCATGTTAGAATAGGCTAGTATTGTTCTTGAACAAGTATAAGAAAGATAAAGAAAAGAAAGAAAAAGGTCAAGACCTTAAGTAGATTCCCGAAGTCAAGACTTTAGGAATTTTGGCACACAAGGTGCTTGTTAAATGTCAAGACATTTAAAGAAGTAATAAAAGATAATAAGTATTTTACTTTAAAGAGGCTAGTACCCAACTTCCAAGGTTGTCGTTAAACAGATCCAGGTGACCAATTCCAAGGTCTTGGCCCTGGTAAGACCAAGGTCTTTACCCTCGTAGGACTGATGATTAGCTACCACAGTTTCTATTAGGGAGCGCGCATTGGTACTAAGCCTGGGCCCAAGAAAGAAGTTGATTATTATTTTTAAGTATTAAAGTATAAGTTTTTAATCAAGAAGAACTTTATTATTGTTTTGAAGTAATAAAGTATAAGTTTTGGAACAAATGAAACAAGTTTCACATATGCTTAGAATCAGTAAGTTTAGTTCTTTTGAATTCAAGCATGCAGTATTAGTTTTATTTGTTTCCTGATTTGATATTTAGCATGATTAACTTTATCTTCCAGCATGCAGTTTTATCCTTGTATAGCATGATTAGCTATTAGAATTACATGAGTAGATTCCTTAGCTTTTCTTTGTTATTAGTTTGACATGAGCAGATATTTTGTGTTTTTACTTTCTTAGAGAACATATAGTTTCTAGATCTTTCTGTATACATGCATATTCATGTTTTTGTGAGTTAGATAGCGCTTACTAAGCAAATTTTGCTTATAGACTGCACTTCCTCCTACTGCAGATAAAGGAAAAGCTAAAGTATGAAAGGAAGGCGACAAGGTGGTGGTGATGAAGGTGTGTGATGGCTGGACTATGGGGAGATCAGGAGTTTGCTAAGGAATTGTCAAGACCTTTCTATTTAGAGTTCTTTTTGGTTTTCCTTAAACACTATTATGAGGTTGGGACTGTAATTGGGTTTATTCTGTACTTGTAGGCTGATATGTCCTATTGTTGGAGTTATATACTTGTTTACCATTGCTAGAATAGTTTCTTTTGAGTTATTGTGTTATTATTACTGTGTGGTTGTGAAAAAAATGTGTTCCAGCCGCCTGTGGCTGAGTATATATTATTTGTATTGTTGATTTGGTCACCGGTACAGGGGAGACTCTGTCGAAATTTTTTGGTAGGAATTCCTCGTAGTTAAGTAGCGTACCGGTTAAATAGAGTTAGTAGTTAAGTAACGATCACTCTTAGGTAGTAGTAGTAGTAAGAAGAGTGGTCGTTACAGTGCGGATGGTGTGTGATGCCAGGACTATGGGAGAAACTTGGGATGCTGTTGAGTTTTCCGCATTTTAGTAATTAATAAACATTTGAAGTTGTATTTTAAGTTCATGTCATTTGAGATTATTTTTGTTTTGATTGCATGGAGATGAGTTTGACACTTATTTAACTGCGTGGTTGTTTGATAAATGTTCCAGCCGCCTGTGGCTGTGTATATTATGTTATGTATTAATGATTATAGTCACTGGTACAGGGGAGATTCTGCCAAAATTTTTCGGTAGGGATTCCTCGTGGTTTTTAATTATACCGGTTAAGTAGAGTTAGTAGTCAAGTAACGGTCATCCTTAGAGTGTAATAGTATAGATAAGAAGGGTGGTCGTTACAGTTGGTATCAGAGCAGTCCCCATTCTCCAGCATCACACATCAGCACCATCTTTGTCGTCTTCAAGTAAGAAAGTATTTAATTTTTCTTTTATGCTTATTAATTGCGGTATAGAGTATCTTCTTATATGCACTTAAGTAAGAAGAAAATTCTTGTTTTATTTTTCTATGTTTGGATACATATGCTTAGGAAAAATAGAGACGATTTTAGTTTTGTTTCTCTCCTACATAATTAGATGTCAAGAAGAGGACGCCCCTGTACCGTTCGTACTGAGGACCGAGCACAGGAGAACGAAGAGCCCAGAATAGCTCAACCAAATCTCTCTGAAGTTGTTGCTCAACTCCAGAGACAATTGGCAGTGCAGCAACAAGTAATCATCAATCTGATGGCGAATCCGCAGTTAGTCCCTCCCACTCCTCCAACTATTAATGTGGAGACTCCAGTAGTGACTGAGGTACCACCAGCCGCTCTGGAAGTCCCCACAGTACCTAGAAGACAAGAAGCCTACCTGATACAGTGGTTGAAGCTGAAGCCAGAAAGTTTCTCAGGCACGACTGAGCCCTGGGATGCTCAGGCTTGGTTTAAGACACTAGAAAGCACCATGGAGCTTCTTGACTGGCCAGAAGTCGAGAAGGTCAAGTGTGCCTCTTTCTGTCTATCAGGTGATGCTCGTATGTGGTGGGAGAGAGTTAAGAGCAAGAGGTTGGTCAATCGGATGAGCTGGGCTGACTTCGAGACAGAGTTTTACGAAGAATTCTTCCGTCAACGGATCACTAATAAGCATTTTGAGGAGTTTATAGAATTCAGACAAGGTGATCTATCAGTGGAAGAAGCGGTCAAGAGGTTCAACAGGCTAGCTCACCTCTGCCCAGAGCTAGTAAGTACGGAGAAGGAACGAGTCAGACTGATGCTCAGGATGCTGAGACCAGTGATAGCACTTAATGTGAGTAGTGGAACTCACCAACCTCAGACTGGCGAAGAGCTGGTCAGAAGAGCATTAGTCACTGAGTATTATTTGAACAGCATCAAGGCACAACGAGAGCAACACAAGCCAGTCAAGATAGAAGACAAGACAGTGGGGAATCAGAGATCTCAGTCAAGTGATCAGGATTGGAAGGGCAAGGGTAACAAAAGGAAATAATGGAATTCTGGAGGTAGACAAGAGGAAGGTCCAGCAGACAAGCAGACCAAGTTTCCTCCCTGTCCTAAGTGTGGAAGAGCACATCCAGGAACCTGTCTTTTGGGTATAACCAGATGTTATTCATGTGGCCAAGAAGGACATCTAGCTAGAGCATGTCCTAACAAGTTTAAGGTACCTCAACAACAGTCAGTGCAATATGGAGGCAAGCCTGCACAGTTGCACCACATGACAACATCACTAGAGGGACCCTATCTCAGTCAGGGAAGGTTGGAAGCCCCACCCGTTCCAACCAATGCCAGAGTATTTTCTCTTACTGAGGAAGAAGCTGTCGGTGCCTCCACGGTAGTCACAGGTCAAATACCCCTTTTTTTTTAGCATTTAGCTACCTTCTTATTTGATACTGGGGCTATCCACTCTTTTGTGTCAATTTCTTTTGGCAAACTTTAACAAGTACCCACTGCCCAGAATTAGTCTAAGTTCAAGGACGAACTTTTTATACACCGGGAACCTAAGCTTGGGGAATCTTGCCAATTTATGTTCTGGGATGGTGGTATGATCCGGGGACCTAAGCCCGGTGAGCACGCCAGAATCAAACAAAATGTGTTCTGGGATGGTGGTATGATCCGGGGATCTAAGCCCGGTGAGCGCGCTAGAATCAAACAAGATGTGTTCTGGGATGGTGGTATGATCCAGGGACCTAAGCTCGGTAAGCGCGCCAGAATCAACAAGATGTGTTCTGGGATGGTGGTATGATCTGGGGACCTAAGCCCAGTGAGCGCGCCATAATCAAACAAGATATGTTCTGGGATGGTGGTATGATCCGGGGACCTAAGCCCGGTGAGCGCGCCAGAATAAAGGGGAACTCCGGTCCTAAGTTCGGACCCCTACCAACCTAGCGCTAGAGTAGTTGTCTGATCAACAACTTATGTTACGGTACTACTAAGTGTAACTAGGCCACCACAGTAGTATGTATATAAGTATGCATGTAAGTATATTCAAGTCATGTTATGTTTATATTTGCGTTTATGTTTTGGCCTACGTTATGTTCATGTTATGTTTTTGCCTATGCATATGGACATGCTTGTGATCGAGTCTATTATTATGTTTAGTTCATCTACCATGCTTACATTTATGCTATCATGCTTATGTCACTGCTTATGCTTATGTTCATTGTATGTAGGTTAGAAGGTCCTAAGATACCTTTGATAGGGTTTTCCTTAGTACATTAGATTATGGATGCTAACTAATGCATGTACAAGGTAGAGAACGTACTATAGAATTATTCTAAGTTCAAGGACGAACTTTTTATAAGGTATGGGGGATTGTAATGACCCAATTTTCCTCATTAGAAGTTCTGAAAGTTCTTAGAAATACTTTAGAAATATTCTAGAGATTTTTAGAAATTTTTAGAGTATTTTTATGCAATTTTAGGAGGTCGTTTGGTATTTTTACTAAACGAAGGAAGTTTTGACAAAAAAATGTCCAAGCCGAGGTTCGAACCAGCAACCTCTGACTCGGTCAAAATCCGACTAACCAAGTGGGCCAACAGTCATTATTGATCAAATAGAGGATGAATTATATTTAAGCAGTAGTTAGGAGTATTTAAAATAAAAGGGGAATAAAAAGGCTCGGCGGAGGATTTGAACCCGCGACCAGGGGTTCGGCGGAAACGCAGCTAGCCAACTATTCCGCAAGCGTTTTGTAAACAAATTTATAATGACTAGGTCTTAAACCATAACAGAAAGGCTAGGATATAAGAGGGATAAATTGATATCGGATTTTGCCCGAGAACCCTAAGTCCTCTCCTCCCTCTTTTCTTCTCTCTCACTCGCGACGGCAGAGCTCGGGCGGAAGCAAGCCAGAGTTAGGGTTTTTCACCTCCGGCGGCCGGCGAGGGGCTAACGTCGAGAGTTCTTCACCATTTCAGATCCTTTCGTCGAAGGGAAGCTGTGGACGCAAGGAGAGGTCGGAGATTTGAGTTTTCCCGAAGCCCTAGCTACCCCTCTTCGGCTGTGAGTCCAAGGAACATCGGTAAGTGCTTCCTCACCTACAGTAGAGTAGCTCCGAGTTCTTGTTTCGAATTTTACTGTGGGGATTTCCGATTAGGGCTTGTTGTCGTGAGGTTTAAAGAAAGAACAAGGAAGAGGATGATCCTATAGTTGGGCAAGTACTTCCTCATATGTGGTAGGAGGTATATGAGGTAAAGGATTTGGTAGCTAGGGTATTCAAAATGCCCGTCTAAGATGTGCGACTAGCTAGATGGGTTTCGATTCGAGTTCTTTGTGATGTTCTGGTTTCCCTTGAGACGTTTCTGCAATTTTTTGATTTGATTTGGTATAGTCCTGTTCTCCTTGATGAATCGGGTTTCGGGATAAAAGATGCCGGTGATTCTTCTTTTATGCTGCTGGTTCTCCCATGTGGTTAGGTTTCTCAACCGATGGAGGTTCTGGAGGGGTTTGTGTTGATGCTTTCCTCTTCGTTATGCTCTACTGAATTGTTGTGGGATTTGGGTGATTTTAACTTGAGGTTGACCGGTTTCTTCGGCTAGCTGCAGGTTTAGCGTGAAATTAATTTGTGGATGATCTGTTTCCATAGGTAGACAAGGTTGTTGCGTGATTATGTTTGAGGCTCTATTCCCTCAAATATTGGTGGACTTTGTGTTTCTTTTTCATTTAAAATAACTTTAGTTCACAGTAGATTTGGGGTAGATGCTAGGGCGTTGGCTTGCTTTCCTGTTCTGTGATGTATCGGCCTCATAGCAGGTTTGATGGAGGTGTTACGTTTTGGTGAGATGTACTTCTTTGTTTTAAGATGATTTTGATTCTGGACGAATTTAAAAAGGAGTTTTGGATGTGTATTCTAGTTCTCTATCATGCACGCAAGTTTATGGATTGATTCTTTCAAGTGTTGGTATACATTTTAAGTACTGAATTTTATTCTAGTTCTTTTCATGTACCAGCCCTTAATTGTTTCTTCCCAGGGTTGTTACATAAGCTATATGCTAATTTATAGTGTGGCTCCCCCTACGTGTTTGCATGCTTCAGTTGGAAATTTTCTTAATAGTTATGCTTACGAAATTTATGCTATAGGTGCTATACTTTGATTTAGTTCTCTACCGTGTGTGCTAGCTTCTAGATTGAATTTTGATGAATTCTTGTTTTCCTTGATAGGCTTGAAACCCTAGACAGGATTAAGTAAGTCAAGACTTGATTTCTATATTGAGTTTAGTTCTTCAAGATAACTTAAAACTTCTAGATAGATTTGGGGTGCACATACCATGAACCAATAGTTTTCTTATGTTTATCCTTACAGAATTTTAGTGCAGTTTTGCTAAGTATCATAGTGCATACCTTGTTAAGTATTATGTGCTTTGAGTTTAAGAAAAGTATAGGAAAGATAAATAAAAGAAAGAAAAAGGCCAAGGCCTTTAATAGATCCCAAAGTCAAGACTTTAGGGATTTTAGCACACAAGGTGCTTATTAAAATGCCAAGGCATTTAAAGAAGTAATTTATTTAGTTTTGAAAGCAGCAAATTGTGTTTTCTTTTATGCTAGCATGTTATTTAGATTAGCTTACTGTTCTTTGCTATTAGAAGAGCATGAGTAGCTTTACATGTTTAGCATTTCAGCCAGTTTGATTCTTTTACTAGTAGATGAGCATGAGCTGTTTTCCTTTTGAGCATTCAGTTTTAGTTTTCAATATATTCACATGTATATCATGATTTTGTGAGTTAGATAGCACTTACTAAGCATTTTGCTTATAGATTGCATTTCCTTTTACTGCAGATAAAGGAAGACAACGAGGAGGTGCGGATAGTGTGTGATGCCAGGACTATGGGAGAGAGTTGGGATGTTGTTGAGTTTTCTACATTTTAGTAATTAATAAACATTTGAAGTTGTATTTTAAGTTCATGTCATTTGAGATTGTTTTTGTTTAGATTGCATGGAGATGAGTTTGACACTTATTTAACTGCGTGGTTGTTTGATAAATGTTCCAGCCGCCTGTGGCTGTGTATATTATGTTATGTATTAATGATTATGGTCACCGGTACAGGGGAGATTCTGTTGAAATTTTTCGGTAGGGATTCCTCGTGGTTTTTTATTATACCGGTTAAGTAGAGTTAGTAGTCAAGTAACGGTCATCCTTAGAGTGTAATAGTATAGATAAGAAGGGTGGTCGTTACACGACTGAGCACTGGGATGCCCAGGCTTGGTTCAAGACACTAGAGAGCACAATGGAGCTTCTTGACTGGCCAGAAGTCGAGAAGGTCAAGTGTGCCTCTTTCTGCCTATCAGGAAATGCTCGTATGTGGTGGGAGAGAGAGTTAAGAGCAAGAGAATAGTCAATTAGATGAGTTGGACTGACTCTGAGATAGAGTTTCACGAAGAATTCTTCCGCCAATGGATCACCAATAAATATTATGAAGAGTTTATAGAATTTAGAAGGTGAACCATCCTTTGAGTTCACGGGAGTGCCGAAGAGGAAGATCCAGAAATTCCTCTCCTCCCTAACAGCTCACCAGATGTTAGCTAAAGGGTGTGCTGGTTTTCTGGCATTCATTGTGAATACATAAGAACAAGAAAGACCCAAGTAGGAAGATGTTCGGGTAGTCTGCGAGTATCCAGAGGTATTTCCAGAAGAGCTACCTGGACTACCTCCCAACAGAGAAGTGGTGTTTGAGATTGAATTGGTTCCTGGTACCGGTCCAATTTCAAAAGCTCCATACGGCATGTCTCCAGCAGAGCTGAAAGAGTTACAAGAACAACTTCAGGAGCTTCTTGACAAGGGTTTCATTCGCCCTAGTCATTCACCCCGGGGAGCTCCAGTGTTGTTCGTTAAGGAGAAAGACATATCTATGTGGATGTGCATGGATTTTAGAACGCTGAACAGAGAAACAGTTAAGGACAAGTACCCTCTTCCCAGAATAGATGATCTATTTGATCAGCTAAAGAGGGCAATAGTGTTCTCTAAAATAGACCTGTGCTCTGGGTACCATTAGCTGAAAGTGAAAGAAAGTGATATACCCAGAACAGTTGTCACGCCCCGGGGAAGTACCTCCCGAAAAATTTCGGCAGCACCTCCCCTGTACCGGTGACAATCTGAAACTTTCATACATGCAAAAATACGTCAGCCACATGCGGCTGGAATATATATGCAGAAAATAACCACAACCACGCAGTTGAATATGTAGCCCACCCGGCTATATCAAAAAAACTCAGCGGAAAACGAATATGAAACCCACATAATCGAAAGTCCACAAAAACACACCACAGGTATAAGTCCACAATACACGTATCAAGTCATAGTATAAAATGACAACATCAAACCCATGAAACGTAGAATGCGAATAGTAAAAAACTAAAAACCGGTAAGAATCCTCGGATGTAACGCGGGAAGTGGGACCGGCTGGCAGCATACTCCAAGTAACTCCAATCAACTACCTACTACCTGAAAACATATCAGTATAGAAGGGGTGGTGAGTACAAAGAACTCAGCGGGTAAGAATAGAATAAAGCATGGCAGGTACGCAACATAAGAATCAAGGGATACAGTCTCCATAACAAGAATAGAATCATGCTATCGAACATAACACATCTAGACATATCTAATACAATGACTGTACATAAACATACCTGACACAGTAGATACACATGCTCGACTAGAATCAATACTACGATACCAAATCAGGGAGCTCACCAGATTAGCAACAGATCAACTAGGGACACCTGTGCAAATATAGATACGACTGCATATACATGTAAAATAGATGACATGTATGCAGTATGACACCCAAATGCAACATACATAGCGCAAACAAATGCAACAGCACGCAATCACATGCACTAATATCTACTAGGCATGTATGCAAAAGTATCTCCCCAGATGCACCGCGCATCATATGCAAAAGTGCATGCATGCTCCATGGTCACCCCCGCCACCTCTCTAGACACCACGACCCCTGTATGGCCGAGAGGCTTGGGTCTGTGACAAACCGTACTAGCCTCCAGTACATGCACCGCTATAGGCGGCCGAAGCGGACGGTCAGCTAAGTAGTTATATAACTACACAGCTAAGGGTCCCTGACCACTCGCAACTCAAGCCCTCTGACTACTGTACCCTCAAGACCCACTACTCCAGAGTGGTCGAGGCTGACAGAGTATAATCACTGAACAGCTGAGCAAGCGCGACAGGACTAGCTCCACTCCCATCTACCACTCTCCAAAAGTGGCTGAATGGCAGCTATAAACAACTGACGACCCTCTCACCACAAGGAAGACATCGGTCGTCAGTATGCAATGAATGATGACATGATATGAATAGTCACAATATAAATACCATCATCCATAGTGTATCCCAACACCCCCAATAACCACTACAAACGTATATACATACTCCAACACACAACATGGTCAACTAGGTATACAACCCCCATACCACATACCCGTCACATATACACTCGACATCAATATGCATGATAAACACGCTAATCGTACCAGTCAGACGACCCTATGATACCAACTCTATCAATACACATGCACAGAGTTCTGATACCAAGGGTGAGACTGTATCGAAGTAAAGGTGATCATATCAAAGCTCAAATAGAAGGAGTCAAGTAGGAATAAAACAAATATATAGATTTAAGGTAATGCAACCTAAGCATTCGAAAAAAAAAACAACCATGCTTTATAGTTCAAAGAACTAAATAGGAGAAAAGGAAGAAATACCCACCTCCAGATATCTCGTGTCAACAGAACCACCCCACGTCACGCTGCTCGTATAGATCAAGGTCCTGTGTCACATATACAATTCATGTAATATACATACACCTGTACTACACATACATAAAACACTTATAAATAAATAACCGATTCTAGACTAATAGCTAATCATGATTATTACTCCTTTCCATTATTCTCCAATAAGAAACTAACCTCCACGTCATGATCTTGACCTCAGACTTAGGTTAATCTAGATTTACCACCTTTAATTTCCCAACATAGTAACACTTACCACTGTTAACCAATTCCGACCAACAACCCACAGCCTTCACAGAAAATTACAGTACATAGCACTCAAAGCATTCCACAACCGAACAACACATTTCACCACTCCTCTTGATCCCATCATTGATCTAGGTCAAGGAAATACACTGGACTCACTGCAACTCAGGTTAAATCAAAAGAATAGAGCAAGAATTAACATTGTATCGATTTCCTACGACAAGTAAACTACACATAAAAATCTTCACTGTGCGGATCAAGAACAGATCAGTGAGAATTCACTAACAATTCTGTAAACAACAATAACCAATCGATGCCCTTACCTCTACTGCTTCAATCGTCGGAGACGATCACAACTCCGGTGGAGGAACCACCCAATAAATCTGTGATGGCTGAAATCACCACAGCACCTCTCCAATATCCCGATTAGGGCTCGGTCTTGTTCTTGCTAACTCACAGAGAAGAGATCAGAACCCTAATTCTCAACCAAAACCTACCGAATCAAAATCAGAAGGGAGATCAGATTCGAATTCACCACAAAACCCAAAACGCTTACCTCCAAGAATCATAGTTAGGACACGATCTGCCCTTGGCGACGAACAGAACAGGGAAATCAGAAGGAAGCAATGGACGTTACCTCACACAACTAGTCGACTCTTGCCAGATCCGACGCCAATGCCCTCGATTCCTTCCGACAGCAGCCCAAGATCAATGGATCGGAGCCTCGTCGCTGTTGTTTGCCGAGTCCAGAGAAGAGAGAGAGATCGGGAAGAAGGGTTGAGATAATGGCTAACCCTTCCTTCCTACACTCCAATGTTTGCTCCTCGCCGGCGCCACCGAGAGGGGAAAGGGGAGAACCGGTGATCGCTGAGGCAGGCGTCGGCGTCGGCATGCTCGCGCGAGAGAGAAAGAAGAAAGAAAGAATCGGGCCGGGCTTAGGGTTCGGGTGAGGAAATGAAACCTATTAATAGCACCCACTTAGGGTTAAGGAAATCAAACCCTAAATAACTCCTCAATTAATCCCTCACACCCGTATTCCTAACCGAACCTCCACTTCTATCCCCGCGAAACTAATCATACGACCTCCGAAAGACTCTAGAAAAATTTCTATAATTTCCTAAAATTTTCATAAGGTTATTTCGCAATAGCCCTAAAAAGAAAATTCTGCATGGACTTGATTAACAGAGTGTTCAGAGAATATCTTGACAAATTTGTCATCGTGTTCATCGACGACATTCTAGTCTATTCCAGAACCCCAGAGGAGCATGACACGCACTTGAGAATAGTCCTGCAGACCCTACAACAGAAACAGCTTTATGCCAAATTCTCGAGGTGTGAGTTCTGGTTAGAGCAGGTGGCGTTTCTAGGTCACAGCATTTCTAAAGAAGACATCCAAGTGGATCCAGCCAAAATAGAAGCGGTCAGCAACTGGAGTAGACCCAAGAATGCCAGGGAGATCAGAAGCTTCCTTGGTTTAGCTGGGTACTACAGGAAATTCATGGAGGACTTTTCCAAGATAGCCTCTCCACTAACAACCCCAACGAGGAAGGACAAGAAGTTTGAATGGTCAGACAAATGTGAACAGAGTTTCCAAGAGCTAAAGAAGAGACTGACCAGTGCTCCCATCCTGACAGTTCCAGAAAGTGACAGGAGTTTTGACATCTACAGTGATGCTTCCAAGATAGGCTTAGGAGCTGTACTTATGCAAGAAGGAAAAGTTATAGCTTATGCTTCCAGACAACTCAAAGACTATGAGAAGAACTACCCCACTCATGATCTTGAGCTGGCAGCTGTGGTCTTTGCACTGAAACTCTGGCGACACTACTTGTATGGAGTCCAGTGCAGAATCTTCACAGACCATCAGAGTTTAAAGTATTTCTTCACCTAGAAAGACTTAAACATGAGACAGCGCAGGTGGCTAGAGTTGGTCAAAGACTATGACTGTGAAATCCTCTATCACCCAGGCGAAGCTAACAAAGTGGCAGATGCACTAAGCAGAAAATCCAGTGCATCCCTGATGTCTTTGTCATCATTAGCCCTGCCACTGCAGAAGGGGTTGTCAGATTTTGGAATGGAAATTATTTATGGGTAACTCTCTGCATTGACCTTAGAGTCTACCTTGCTTGAGGATATACAGAGAAAGCAAAGTGAAGATCCAGACATCCAGAAAATCAAGCAAGGGATACATAAAGAAGAAACTTCGGAGTTTTGAGTATCAGACAGTGGAATTCTTTATCAGGGGAGCCGCCTTTGTGTCCCCAATGATGAAGAACTAAGAAAGAAAATTTTAGAAGAAGCTCATAGTACACCTTACTCCATGCATCCTAGTTCTACCAAGATGTATCAAAACGTGAAACAGAGGTTCTGGTGGTCTGGACTCAAAAGAGATGTTGCTAAATATGTCAGTACCTGCCTGACATGTCAGATGGTCAAAGCAGAACACCAGAGACCAGGAGGAGTTCTACAACCTCTTCCAATACCAGAGTGGAAGTGAGAAGATATATCCATGGACTTTATAACAGGTCTTCCAAGAACTACAAACGGATATGATGCGATATGGGTAATAGTGGATAGATCGACCAAGTCTGCTCATTTTCTAGCCATCAAGGTGTCCCACTCTATAGAGTAGTTGACACAGCTATATGTAAAGGAGGTGATCAGACTTCACGGAGTTCCTAAATCTATTGTTTCTGATAGAGATGGGTGTTTCACCTCTCACTTTTGGGAGTGTGTTCAGAATGCACTAGGCACCAAACTCAAGTTCAGCACAGCCTTCCATCCTCAGACTGATGGACAGGTAGAGCGAGTAAATCAGATTTTATAAGATATGCTCAGAGCTTGTGCGCTAGATTTCAAGGGAAGTTGGTGCAAGTATTTGTTCTTAGCTGAGTTTGCCTACAATAATTGCTATCAGGCCACCATTAAGATGGCACCTTATGGGGCATTGTATGGCAGGAAGTGCAGATCACCCATTTGCTGGCAAGAAACAGGTGAAAGAAGGGAAATGGAAGTAGAGCTGGGCATTCAGACTGAGATGATAGAAGAGACCACTCAGGTTATCCAGAAGATCAGACAAAGAATTGAGACTGCCTAGAGTAGACAGAAAAGTTATGCTGACACACGCCGTAGGCCACTTGAATTCCAAGTAGGGGATTCAGTTTTTCTCAAGGTTGCTCCAATGAAGGGAGTGATGAGATTTGGCAAGAAAGGCAAGTTAAGTCCTCGCTACGTAGGACCTTACCTGATCATGAAAAGAATTGGGAAAGTAGCTTACAAGCTGGACTTGCCACAAGACATGTCAGCAATACACAATGTATTTCATGTCTCTTTGCTAAAGAAGTGTCTTCATGACCCTAGCCAAGTGATTCAGTCTCAGTCAGTGTAAATCCAAGAAGATCTTAGCCATGAGAGCAGACCTACACAGATAGTGGACAGAGCAGTCAAGAGACTAAGAAACAAAGAGGTGCCACTAGTGAAGGTCATCTGACAGAATCAGAAGCATGAGGAAGTCACTTGGGAGCGTGAGGATAGTATAAGACAGAAGTATCCAGAATTATTCTAAGTTCGAGGACGAACTTTTTATAAGGTATGGGGAATTGTATTAACCCAAATTTCCTCATTTCGAGTCCCAAAAGTAATTTAAAAATATTTTAAAATGCCTTAGAAAAATTCTAGAGGTTTTTAAAAGTTTTTAGAGTATTTTTATGCAATTTTTGGAGGTTGTTTGGTATTTTTACTAAACGAAAGAAGATATCAAAAATAAAAGGGCCGAGCTGATGTTCGAACCCGCGACCTCTGGCCGAACCAGGTTTTAAGCGAATCCGGCTGACCAAGTATTCCGCAGGTATTTCGTGAAAGAGTAAGGCGCGAAATATTCTTAAGCAATAGTTGATAACAAAAAAAAACCCTAGTTATAAAGGAGGGCTTAATTTTCTCCCGAAACCTATTCTCTTCCTCTCTCGACAGCGCGACTCCTCTCGGGCGGAAACGCGGCAGAGAGCTAGGGCTTCTCCGGCGGCCGGCCAAGGGAGATTTCCGGGAGTTTTTCACACCTTCTTGGTCGTCTCGTCGAGGAGAACACGCGGACACAGAGGAATCGCCGAGATTTGGAGCTCACCCGAAACCCTAGAACCTTCCTTCTTCGGTTGTAAGTCCAAGAACACCTCGGTAAGTTGCTACTCACCTGCAGTAGGATAGTTCCGAATTCCTATTCCTTTTGTTTTCAAATTTTCTGTGAAGATTGTTGATTGTGCTTGCTGCCGTGAGTTCTTATAGGAAGATGAGTAGGGGTTTTGATTGGTATAGGTTAAGTTGTGGGTTGTTTCCTTCGAGCTTTGAAAGTAGTAATTCAGTTTTCTTGACTAGAATTCCTGTTGTCACCTTATTTGGCATGTTCGGTTTATACAAAGCCCTGCAAGTTTCAGATTTTGTGCTAAACAATGAACATAGAATGGGTTAGATTAATTTTTAACATGTAGTTTGGTTCATTGTCATTGCTTGGTTTCAGTTTGTTTTGAAGCATGCTTAAAGGTTTCCTTTACTCTATAAAAACATAAGCTGTGAATAAGTTTTGTATAGGTCTTTATGTTAAAACATTACAGCAAGCTTAACTTGGTACTGAGCAATGGAAAAAGGGTAAAAACAGCCTCTTTTGAAACTTCTGTGGAATCTGGTTTTTCTTCCATGGTAGCATTCTTGCTGTAGTTCCGGAATGTGCTATTGCTGTAGTATTTCCGCTGTAGTATTCCTGCTGTAGTGAGCTTTGAATAAGTTTCGCACAGTTTTAAGCTTCAGCGGGTTTTGGTTTAGTTGTACCATGTTATTTTTAGGCACTTCAGTTTATGATGGCATGCAGAATTTTTATAAGTATTGCTTGCAGATTTTGATAAGTATGGCATGCAGATTTTTATAAGTATTGTACGCAGATTTTTATAAGTATTGCTTGCAGAATTTGATAAGTATTGTATGCAGATTTTGATTTGTTTAGCATTTCAGAATCTTGTTAGATAAAGTATGCAGATTTATTTCTGTTTAAACTGCGGTTTTGGAACTTCCCAAGCACAGCAGTTTCAGTTGTTATAGCATTCAATTTTAGTTGGTTTAAGTATTCAATTTTGGTTTGTTAAAGTATTTGAGATCAATCTTGTATGAGACATCCTTTTATTAGAGGTATTAACAAGTATAAGAAAGATAAAGTATAAGAAAGAAAAAGGTCAAGGCCTTAAGTAGATCCCAAAGTCAAGACTTTAGGGATTTTGGCACACAAGATGCTTATTAAAATGTCGAGGCAATATATATTAGAAATAATAAAAGATAACAAGTATTTTATTTTTTTTTAAGGAGGCTAGTACCCGACTTCCGAGGTTGTCGTTAAACAAATCCAGGTGTCGAATTCCGAGGTCTTGGCCCTGGTAGACCAAGGTCTGCTCTTCTAGCATTGGTGGCTCGCTACCCCAACCTATTAGGGAACGCGCATAAGATGGTACTATGTCTGGGCCCAAGAGAAGTTGATTATTATTTTGAAGTATTAAAAGTATAAGTTTTTGAACAAGTAAAATAAGTTTCGCATAAGTATAAAAGTATAAAAGTATAAATTTTAAACAAGTGAAATAAGTTTCACATTGGTTTAAAATTCAGCAAGTTTAGTTCTTTATGCTAGCATGATTGTATAGATTTGCTTTACATGTTTAGCTTTTCAGTATGTTCTTTTACTAGTAGATGAGCATGAGTAGTTTTCCTTTTGAGCATTCAGTTTTTAGATTTTAGTATATTCACATGCATATTCGAGTTTTGTGAGTTAGATAGCGCTTACTAAGCAATTTTGCTTATAGTTTGCATTTCCTCTTACTGCAGATAAAGGAAAGGAAAAGATATAGCAAGGGAAGGCGACAAGGTGGTGCGGATGGTGTGTGATGCCAGAACTATGGGAGAGACTTGGGATGTTATTAAGTTTCCGTGTTTTAGTGGTTAATAAATATTTGAGATTGTATCTTACATTTCATGCCATTGAAGATTATGTAGGACCGTGATCGTTCGATAGAGGGGGGGTGAATATCGATTAAAAAAAAACTCGAATGTCAAAGTATGCTGCGGAAAAGTAAATGAACACAATTGATTTTACTTCGTTCGGAGCCTGTGACGACTCCTACTCGAAGGCCCGTGGTCCTTGACCACTTTCGTTGGGCAATCACTAGCAATTCGAATATGATTACAAAAAGGAGTACAAGAAATGCTAAATAAAAAAACACAAAGCTATACCGACAGAAAAGAAAACTTAAAGAGCAAGGGTGCGTTGTCGGAGCTTTGTTAGCGTCGCTGGAGCACAGAGCAGCAGAGCAAGCAGTCGAAGAGTTCTGAGTTGTGTCTGAAGCTCCAACCCTGGGGCTTCTTTTATATGCTGCTCCGGGCGCTTGGATTCCTTCCGGGCGCCCTGGTACGACGTGGCAGGTCTAATCAGCGAACTCCACGTGGCGACGACTCGGCCTGGATAAAATTCACCTCCGGGCGCCCGGACCACCTTTTTCCAGAGATTCCTTCTCCTGCAAAACAAGGTTAGTCCGAGGCAAAATATACCCTGCAACACAGATTGTTAGCACAACTAAAGTAATATGATTTAACAATAGAAGAGTATGACTTAGATTCTGTCTTTCCGAGACCGGAATCTAGTCACGATCTCGACTTAGATATCCGAAATGGATCTAAGCCGGATCGACGCCTAATGTTCCCTTCCTGGGAACGCGTCCTCGCAGTCACTCCCCTCCAGTGACTTACCTTACTTACCTGCCAGACGTCCGGTCAGCCCTTCGACCCGTCTGGACTTCTCGCCAGCTATCCGGTCAGCCCGTCGACCTAGCTGGACTTCTTGCCAAGCGTCCGGTCAGCCCGTCGACCCGCTTGGACTTCTTGCCAGCTATCCGGTCAGCCCGTCGACCTAGCTGGACTTCGTGCCAGACATCCGGTCAGCCCGTCGACCTGTCTGGACTTATCCTGCACACTCGATCAAAGTGTCAGACAACAACAAAACTAACTTAACCTATTTGTCATTCATCAAAACCTAGGTTAGACCGTTAGTGCTACCCGCACCAACAATCTCCCCCTTTTTGATGGAATGACAACCTGGTTAAGTTAGTGAAATAAGTAAAACAGGTACATGGTAGTTAGTTTTAGTGTTTTCAATTTGGTTTAGCTAACTTAACCACCTAACCCTCCCCCTTTGGCATTCATCAAAAATAGGCAAGGATAAACAAGCATAGTGTAGAGTTACTGTAAAAATTTAAGAAACAGCTAATTTTGGAGAATATCTAAATCTGATTCAAAATTCAAAGATACTGATAAACGCACAATTTAAAACCAAAAAAAATGGTCAAGTTGACTTGGGGGAGTCAAGTTTAAATTTTAAAAAGTATAAGTTTAAATTTTGATTTTTCAAAACAAAGCAAGAATTAAACAAGTAAAATTATTTTTTCAAGAAGTAAAATTTTAGTCAAAATAAATTTGTTAAGACTAATTTGATAAAAGCTAAGTTTGGAAAGTTTAATTTTCAAGCATATGTTACAAAACTGAATAAGTTTAAATTTGCAATATTCAACTTTTAAAATCAGGTTTAAAAATTAGGTGGGATTAAACTTCCAAGTTTTTCAAACACTTAGTTAAATTTAACTTTTTGAAAATTGGTGTTTAAAAATAAGTTAGTTTTAAAATAGATGTACAAAAGCATTTTTCAAACACACAAAATTTTAATTAATTTCTCCCCCTGAACTTGATACTTAAAATTAAACAGCTGTCTAACCAATTAGGTACTAACTAACTATCAGAAGATAGTAGCTTTCACTTGGTTAGTCAGATTAAGGTGATTATAAGTAGTCAGTGTTTGACTTGACTGATGATCTTAATCTGATTACTGTCTGATTTGTATTTAACGTCCAGACTTATGCTGATGCACTGAAATAAGCATCTTAAGTCCAGACAGTTGGCCTATGCATCTCACCCCTTTCTATGTTTGTCAAACACAAGCAAGGTAAGCCTAAGGTGTTGTTTAGATGCTCAAAAATGGCTCCTATGGGTACATGCTTTCTAAGGATTCAAACTAGTCTAAGGCCAAAACTGTTTTTAAAAATCTAAAAATGGAAAGTTTTGAAAACAAACAAGTTTAACTTATAATGTACTAACAGCTTCTGCCCAAAAGTATTTAGGTAGGTTATACTCATTTAACATTGTTCTAGAAGCTTCAAGTAAGGTTCTATTTTTTCTTTCTACAATCCCATTTTGTTGGGGGGTTTTAGGGCATGAAAATTCATGATGATAACCATTTTCAAGACAAAATCTGTTAAAGTTGTGATTTTTAAATTCTCCCCCGTTGTCACTCCTAATTTTTTTAATTTTAATATCTTTTTCGTTTTCAATTTGTTTGCAGAAATTTATAAAAATTTCAAAAGTTTCATCTTTATGTTTTAAGAATTTTACCCAAGTAAACCTAGAATAATCATCTATAATTACTAAACAATATAAGTTTCCATTTATAGATTTGACTCCATGGGAGTCAAAAAGGTCTAAATGTAGAAGTTCTAATATTGAGTTAGTTTGTGGCTGATTTGTTTGTTTGTGAGTGGATTTAGTTTGTTTACCTTGTTGACAAGCATTACATATGGTTGAATCTAAGTTAGGTAATTTTGGTAAGCCTCTCACAAGTCCATTTAGTTTACTTATATTTCTGAAGTTGGTGTGAGACATTCTTCTATGCCATAACCATGTTTCTTCTTTTTGTGTTAAATAACACTTAATGGAAGAAGTGGTTAAGTTGATGGCATAGATGTTGTCTTTTCTAAAACCTTTTAGGCTTACGGTAGGATTATCTAGATGTTTGATTAAACATTCTGTGGATAGAAATTTAACCTTATACCTAGTATCACATAATTGACTTGTACTCAGAAGATTATATTTAAAATTTTCAACAAGTAAAACATTTGTAATTATAAAGTCTATTTTTAATTCAATATTACCTATACCAATTACCTTGAGTTTGCCGTTGTTTCCAAAGGCAACTGTTCCTAAGCTTTTGTAAGTGAGTTGAGTGAACTTGGTGTGATCTCCAGTCATATGTTTGGAGCAACCACTGTCCAAAATCCACTTGGTTTCCTACAGTAAGTAGGATTTAACGTTAGTCTTTTTATTTTTGAGCAGACATTATTTAATTTTTAAGCTTTAAAATTAAAATTTTGAAATTAATTTTTAAGTTTTGAAATTAAAATTTTGAAATTAATTTTTAAGTTTTAAAATTAAAATTTTGAAATTCATTTTTAAGTTTTAAAATTAAAATTTTGAAATTAATTTTTAAGTTTTCAAATTAAAATTTTGAAATTAATTTTTAAGTTTTCAAATTAAAATTTTGAAATTAATTTTTAAGTTTTGAAAATTAAAATTTTGAAATTAATTTTTAAGTTTTGAAATTAATTTTTAAGTTTTCAAATTAAAATTTTGAAATTAATTTTTAAGTTTTAAAATTAAAATTTTGAAATTAATTTTTAAGTTTAAAAGTAAAATTTTGAAATTAATTTTTAAGTTTTAAAATTAAAATTTTGAAATTAATTTTTAAGTTTTAAAATTAAAATTTTGAAATTAATTTTTAAGTTTTAAAATTAAAATTTTGAAATTAATTTTTAAGTTTTAAAATTAAAATTTTGAAATTAATTTTTAAGTTTTTTAAAATTAAAATTTTGAAATTAATTTTTAAGTTTTAAAATTAAAATTTTGAAATTAATTTTTAAGTTTTAAAATTAAAATTTTGAAATTAATTTTTAAGTTTTAAAATTAAAATTTTGAAATTAATTTTTAAGTTTAAAAGTAAAATTTTGAAATTAATTTTTAAGTTTTAAAATTAAAATTTTGAAATTAATTTTTAAGTTTAAAAATAAAATTTTGAAATTAATTTTTAAGTTTTAAATTAAAATTAATTTTTAAGTTTAAAAAATTTAAGCCTTATTCATCTCACCCGATCTATATTATCAATCAGGGAATCCTATGATTTGGCGAGATGAAATTGGATTTTTAATTATAGAGTTTTGGTTTAACTTGTGTTAGATTCAGATTTAGCTTTGGTCTCCACAAATAGGCATTCTTCGGATAAACTTCTAAACTTGGTGAGTCACATGGACGTCATTAGTAGTAACCAACCTTTCGAGGTTTTCCGAATAGTCCTATCCACGGAGCTTAGTACTAAATCTTGATCTAACTGGTTAGGATTCATTTAAGGGTAGCTTCGGTCAGTTCCACTTGGCCAAATGCACCAGATCGAAACCATATCTTTCTAGACATGCGATGCCCAAGTTTCCCTAACGTACTATCATCCAAAAACTTCACCAGTACCATGATTCAAGTTAAACTTGGTCTCTTTTTAACTAATCCTAATTACCCTGCCGGGTTAGTTAATTTTGGGTTACCCTGTCGGGTAAGTTAGTTTTGGAGGTGCCAGCTATTCTGGAACCTCCCCCTGAATTATTGGCCATTAATTTAAATTTTGGTTTTAGGTTTGTGTCGATTCCTTTTATAGTTACAGTTAACTTGGTGATTATTTTGTTGATTAAAGTATTTAGATTTTGAATTTGATTTAGGTTTGTATTTTGGATTTTGGTTTGGTTTATTCGATTCTATATAATGTATTTTTTCTTTAGGTATATAATATTGATTAAGTCCTATTTGCGTGGTTAAGCACGCTTTCGGAACCCAAGCTAGATTGGTTGATTTGTATTGGGTTATTAATGATTTGAAGGTTTTATTTGAATTCGACTTATATCCTAGTCCGGTTTTATTATAGCATGCTTTTTGATTATTTAGGATTAAGTCTAGATTTTTTGATCTTGTTGTGAATTTTTCTAACATCTCTTTTAAATTGTTTATTTCATTTTTTAATGATAAATTCTCCTCCTCAAGTGTTAGATCTTGAGTTGGATTCGAATTTTTTATTTGTTCCTTGAGGTCTTGATTTTCCTCAAGAAGTGATTTGTTTTCATTTTCTATTTTAATTAATTTACTATATAAACAGGAAATAATTCTAAAAAATTTTTTGTTTAAATTAAAATATACCTCATTCGGGCCTTCGGAAACGAGTACGGACTCGTGGCTTGTTTCGGGTTCAGACCCGTCTTCATCTTCCGACTCATCTTCTGTTTCAGCTTCGCGGGCCATCAGTGCGAGGTGACTCTGATGTTTCTGCTCTTCTTCCTCTGATTCGTCCGAGGAGTCGTCCCATGTTGCTTTGAGGGTCTTCTTTTTGGTTGGCTTCGGTTTGTCGAACTTCAGTTTTGGGCATTCGTTCTTGTAGTGTCCCTTTTTGTTGCAGCCGTAGCAAGTCACGTTCTTTTGTTCTGAGGGATAACTGATCTTTTGAAGGTCCTTTTTGCTGAAGCTCCTTTTTCTCCTGGTGAACATTTTTCTTACCAAGTTCACCAGGTGTTCTTCGTCTTCGGAGTCTTGGTCGGAATCTTCTTCATATTCAGGCTTGCTCTTCTTTTCTTTGGAGGAACCTGCAAATAAAGCTATACCTTTCTCGGCTCCAGCATTAGTTTGTTCATATAATTCTAATTCACAGAAGAGCTCGTCTAATTTTAACTTAGAAAGATTTTTAGAGATTTTGTACGCATCTACGATTGATGCCCACAAACTATTACGTGGAAAAACATTTAATGCGTACCTTATTAAGTCTCTATTTTTCATCTGGTGGCCTATCACATGAAGCCCGTTGAGGATGTCCTTGATCCTCGCGTGGAGCTGATTCACCGTTTCACCTTCCTACATTTTTATATTAAAAATTTTATTTAAAAGCAGGTCTCGTTTTGTTACCTTGGCGTCGCTCGTTCCCTCGTGCAGCTCGATCAATTTGTCCCACAGCTCTTTAGCGTTTTTGTGTGGACCAACTCTGTTCAGTTCTTCTCTTGTTAATCTGCACTGTAGAGTGTTGATCGCTTTATTTTCTGTTGACGCCTTTTTCTTCAAATCTGCTGTCCAGTCTTCAGGATCCAGTATATTTCCGGAGTTGTCTACTGGAATTTTATAGGGTCTCATAACGCTCATCCACTGGTCGAAGTCTGTTTTGAGGTAAACCTCCATGCGCTTCTTCCAGTACGGAAAATCATCCCCGTTGAAGAGTGGAGGTCGTACTGTGCTGAATCCTTCTGTCTGAGACATTTTAGTCCTGCGCACAGAAGAAAGAAAAGAAACATAAAAAAATCCAAGACTTGGTCTTGGATTAGTAGTGCGGGAAGAAAAAATAGTATAAAGATCTAGATTGGTGTTGCACCAATTTAGATTTAATTGCAAAAAAAATATTCAAAAAATGATACACCAGTTTAGAATTAAGCGTAAAACTGAAAACAAAAAAGGAAAAGGTTTCACCCCCAGTCTGATTGGTGGTTGCACCAAATCAGAGCGGTACCTGCTCTGATACCACTTGTAGGACCGTGATCATTCGATAGAGGGGGGGTGAATATCGATTAAAAAAAACTCGAATGTCAAAGTATGCAGCGGAAAAGTAAATGAACACAATTGATTTTACTTCGTTCGGAGCCTGTGACGACTCCTACTCGAAGGCCCGTGGTCCTTGACCACTTTCGTTGGGCAATCACTAGCAATTCGAATATGATTACAAAAAGGAGTACAAGAAATGCTAAATAAAAAAACACAAAGCTATACCGACAGAAAAGAAAACTTAAAGAGCAAGGGCGCGTTGTTGGAGCTTTGTTAGCGTCGCTGGAGCACAGAGCAGAGCAGCAAGCAGTCGAAGAGTTCTGAGTTGTGTCTGAAGCTCCACCCCTGGGGCTTCTTTTATATGCTGCTCCGGGCGCCTGGATTCCTTCCAGGCGCCCTGGTGCGACGTGGCAGGTCTAATCAGCGAACTCCACGTGGCGACGACTCGGCCTGGATAAAATTCACCTCCGGGTGCCCGAATCCCTTCCAGGCGCCCGGACCACCTTTTTCCAGAGATTCCTTCTCCTGCAAAACAAGGTTAGTCCGAGGAAAAATATACCCTGCAACACAGATTGTTAGCACAACTAAAGTAATATGATTTAACAATAGAAGAGTATGACTTAGATTCCGTCTTTCCGAGACCGGAATCTAGTCACGATCTCGACTTAGATATCCGAAATGGATCTAAGCCGGATCGACGCCTAATGTTCCCTTCCTGGGAACGCGTCCTCACAGTCACTCCCCTCCAGTGACTTACCTTACTTACCTGCCAGACGTCCGGTCAGCCCTTCAACCCGTCTGGACTTCTCGCCAGCTATCCGGTCAGCCCGTCGACCTAGCTGGACTTCTTGCCAAGCGTCCGGTCAGCCCGTCGACCCGCTTGGACTTCTTGCCAGCTATCCGGTCAGCCCGTCGACCTACCTGGACTTCGTGCCAGACATCCGGTCAGCCCGTCGACCTGTCTGGACTTATCCTGCACACTCGATCAAAGTGTCATACAACAACAAAACTAACTTAACCTATTTGTCATTCATCAAAACCTAGGTTAGACCGTTAGTGCTACCCGCACCAACAGATTATTCTGGTTTTAGATTGGATGATGAGATGAGTTCTGTTTAATAAGTAGATATGTTTGTGTTTGACACTTATTTAATTGCATGGGTGTTTGATATATGTTCCAGCCACCTGTGACTGATGTATACTATATATGTATCTCAGTTTATGGTCACCGGTACAGGGGAGATGCTGCCGAAATTTTTCGATAGAGACTCCTCGTGGTTTTGATCATACCGGTTAAGTAGAGTTAGTAGTAAAGTAGCGTCCACCTCTAGAGAGTAGTAGGGAGGTTGGGTCATTACATGTAGCCCCTACTATTTAGGGAGTAACCTACAAAAATTCCATTTTCTACTTTTGAAGTGAATTTTCCTAAATGTTCTCTTGTGTTTAGAATGAAGACTGGGCACCCAAATACTCTAAAATATTTTGTATTAGGTTGTTTGTTATAGTAAATTTCAAAAGGAATTTTATTGTGTGTTTTATTTAGTGTTGTTCTATTTTGCACATAGCAGGCTGTGCTGACAGCTTCTGCCCAAAAATATTTAGGTAGATTATATTCATTTAGCATAATTCTGGAAGCTTCAAGTAGGGTTCTATTTTTTCTTTCTACAATTCCATTTTGTTGGGGGATTTTCGGACACGAAAATTCATGATGATATCCGTTTTCGAGACAAAGTTTACTAAAATTATGGTTTTTAAATTCTCCCCCATTGTCGCTTCTAATTCTTTTAATTTTGATATCTTTTTCATTTTCAATTTGTTTACAGAAATTTGTAAATATTTCAAAGGTTTCATCTTTATTTTTTAAGAATTTTACCCAAGTAAACCTAGAATAGTCATCTATTATTACTAGATAGTATAGGTTTCCATTTATTGATTTGACTCAATGAGAGTCAAATAGGTCTAAGTGTAACAGTTGTAAGATTGAGTTGGTTTGTGACTGATTAGTTGGTTTGTGGGTAGATTTTGTCTGTTTACCTTGTTTACAGGCATTACATATGGTTGAATCTAAGTTGGGTAATTTTGGTAAACCTCTAACTAATCCATTTAGTCTACTTATATTTCTAAAATTTGTGTGTGATATTCTTCTATGCCATAACCAGGTTTCTTCTTTTTGTGTTAAGTAACACTTAATTGAAGAATTGGTTAAGTTAATTGCATAGATGTTGTCTTTTCTAAACCCTTTTAGGCTTATGTTAGGGTTGTCTAAGTGTTTGATTAAGCATTCTGTAGATAAAAACTTAACCTTATACCTAATATCACACAATTGACTGATACTCAAAAGATTATACTTGAAATTTTCTACAAGTAAAATATTTGTAATAATAAAGTCAATTTTTAGTTTGATATTACCTATACCAATTACCTTGAGTTTACCGTTGTTTCCAAAGGCAACTGTTCCTAGGCTTTTGTAGGTAGTTGAGTGAATTTTGTGTGATCTCTAGTCATATATTTAGAGCAACCACTGTCCAAAATTCACTTGGTTTCCTACAATAGATAGGAATTAGGGTTAGTCTAAATTTTGGACTTATAGTCATTCTTTAGATTTGATGAAAGTAAGTTGAATAAGATTTATTAGAGTGAATTTTTAAGTTAGGTTTTTTTTAAAAAAAAAAAATTAAGTTTAAAAATAATTTTTAAGTTAAAAAAAAATTTAAGTTTAATTTTTTAAAATAATTTTTAAGTTAAAAAAATTTAAGTTTAATATTTTAAAATAATTTTAAAGTTAAAAAAATTTTAAGTTTAATTTTTTAAAATAATTTTTAAGTTAAAAAAAATTTAAGTTTAATTTTTTAAATAATTTTTAAGTTAAAAAAAATTTAAGTTTAATTTTTTAAAAATAATTTTTAAGTTAAATAAAATTTAAGTTTAATTTTTAAAATAATTTTTAGGTTAAAAAAATTTAAGTTTAATTTTTAAAATAATTTTTTTAAAAAAATAAATTTAATTTTTAAAATAATTTTTTGGTTAAAAAAAATTTAAGTTTAATTTTTAAAATAATTTTTAAGTAAAAAAAAATAAATTTAATTTTTTAAAATAATTTTTAAGTTAAAAAAAATTTAAGTTTAATTTTTAAAATAATTTTTAAGTTAAAAAAATTTATGTTTAAAAAAATTTAATTTAATTTAATTTTAATTTTAATTTAATTTAGTTTAATTTTAATTTTAATTTAATTTAATTTAATTTAATTTTAATTTAATTTAATTTTAATTTTAATTTTAATTTTAGTCCTTAGTCATTTCACCCGTTCTATGTTTTTAATAATGGAATCCTATAATTTTATGAGATGAATTAGGTTCAATTTTAGGGTTTGTTTTTAACTTGTGTTATATTCAGGTTTAGCTTTGGGTTCAACAAATAAGCGTTCTCTGGAAAAACTTCTTGGCTATGGTGAGTCACTTGGACATCATTAGAGTAACCATGCCTTTGAGGTTTTCCAAAAAGTCCTAGCCACTGGACTTAGTACAAAACCTTGGTCTAACTAGTTAGGAACCATACATGGTAGCTTCGATCAGTTCCACTTAGCCAAATGCACCAGGTCGAAGTCATATCTTCCTAGACATGCATAGACTAAGATTCCCTAACGTACTATCATCCAAAATTTCACCAATATCATTTTTCAAGTTAAACTTGAACCCTTTTTAACTAGTCCTAATTACCCTGTTAGGTAGGTTGGTTGGTGTTGCCCTGCCAGGTAGGTTAGTTTTGGAGGTGCCAGCTATTCTGGAGCCTCCCCTTGAATTTATGGCCGTTAATTTAATTTTTTAGTTCTAGGTTTATGTCTATTTCTTTTATAATTATACTTTAATTGGTGATAGTTTAAATTTTGGTGAGTTCTAATATATTTGGATTTTAAATTTTTTTGTTTAGGTTTGAGTTCTGGTTTTTGATTTGGTTTATTTGACTTTAAATAATATATTTTATCTTTAGGGATATAATATTGGTTTGATCCTATTTGCGTGGTTAAACATGTAACAACCCACCCTCCTCATTACTAGTCCGGGAGGGAGTGGAGCGCTACTGGGCTACTAACTTATCTTAACTAATATTGCACACATGTGAATATAAATTCATAAACTCTCTAAACATGTAACTGATAGTAGCGAAAAACATAAACATGAATAACTTATCCCTACATTCTACTCCAGCACGTATACATAACTAAAACTATACATCAATCTAAACATGCTGAAATATATGTATTAATCTGAACATGCATGCAACCATTATACAACTCAGATAATAGGTCTAATGTGCATAACACTTAAATGAAAGAATTATAAATACATGGCAATCTTAATAAATTCTTATGCTAGGTTCCAAGGCTTCTATAGTCCACACATCACACATCCATCCGCACCTCCTTGTCGCCTTCCTTGACTATAGCTTTTCCTTTCCTTTATCTGTAGTAAAAGGAAATGCAACTATAAGCAAAATTGCTTAGTAAGCGCTATCTAACTCACAAAAACTCGAGTATGTATATAAGCTGAAAAATATCTAAAATTGAATGCTCAAAAGAAGATACTACTCATGATCATCTAATAGCCAAAAGAAACTTACTGAAATGCTAAACATGTAAAGAAAATCTATACAATCATGCTAGCATAAAGAACTAAACTTGCTGATCTTAAAACAAAGTGAAACTTATTTCATTTGTTCAAAACATATTCTTTTATTTCACTTGTTTAAAACTTATTCTTTTATTTCACTTGTTTAAAACTTATACTTTAATACTTCAAAATAATAATCAACTTCTCTTGGGCCCAGGCGTAGTACCATCTTATGCACGTTCCCTAATAGGTTGGGGTAGCGAGCCACCAATCCTAAAAGAGTAGACTTTGGTCTACCAGGGCCAAGACCTTGGAATTTGACACCTAGATTTGTTTAACGACAACCTTGGAGGTAGGGTACTAGCCTCTTCAAAGTAAAATATCTTATTATCTTAATTATTTTTTCTTTAAATGCCTTGGCATTTTAATGAGCACCTTGTGTGCCAAAATCCCTAAAGTCTTGACTTTGGGATCTACTTAAGGTCTTGCACTTTTTCTTTCTTTTCTTTATCTTTCTTATACTTGTTAATACCTCTAATAAAAGAATGCTTCTTTAAAAACTGAAATGTTTAAACAAATTCTAACTTTGAAATGCATAAACAAAAATCTGCATACTATGCTAATCAAAATTCTGCATACTATACTAATCAAGATTCTACATTCTATGCTATACTATTTCTCCATACTATGCAAACATAAATTCTGTACTATAATATTTAACCAAACTGCACTATAATCTTTTTTAAAAAACTACACTATAAGTTTCACCAAAAATCTGCACTACAAGTTTCACCAAAAATCTGCACTATAAATTCCACCAAAAATCTGCACTATAAGTTCCACCAAAAATCTGCACTATAAACTTTAAAGAAATCTGCACCATAAGCTCTTAAAAAATCTGCACTACAAGCTCTAAAGGAATCTGCATTTTAAGCTCTAAGAAATCTGCACTATAAGCTCTAAAGAAATCTGCTCTAAAGAAATCTGCATTTTAAGCTCTAAGAAATCTGCACTACAAGCTTAATTAAAATCTGCACTATAAGCTTACGTAAAAATCTGCACTATAAGCTTAATTAAAATCTACACTACAAGCTTAATTAAAATCTACACTATAAGCTTACATAAAAATCTGCATTATAAGCTTAATTAAAAATCTGCACTATAAGCTTAATTAAAAGTCTGCACTGTAAGCTTAATTAAAATCTGCACTATAAGCTTAATTAAAATCTGCACTATAAGCCTACATAAAAATCTGCACTATAAGCTTAATTAAAATCTGCACTATAGGCTTAATTAAAAATCTGCACTATAAGCTTACATAAAAATCTACATTATAAGCTTAATTAAAATCTGCACTATAAGCTCACATAAAAATCTGAATTTCTAATTACAAGGGAAAAACAAATCTTGGATCTACTCTAAATTCCCAAGCAACCACAATCCTCTACAGCATATTCTGAAAACTAAAAGAAACACTAAATCAAAGCTCGAAGCTACCCTTACCGCAGGTAAGTAGAACTTACCTTGGTTTTCTTGGTCTTACAATCCGAATTAGGCTTCTAGGGTTTTCGGAGAGCTTGAGATTTTGGCTCTTCTTCGTGCCCACGGCTTCTCTTCGACGAGAGGATCTTAAGGAGGTGAAGAACTCTCGGGATTTGCCCTTCGCCGGCCGCCGGAGAGAAGCCTAGCTCTGGCTTGTTTCCACCTGAGAAATCGTCGTCGCCGCGCGCAGAAGAAAGGAGAGGAGAAAGGTTTCTAGGTCACGGGAAATAAAACCCTCTCCTAACTTATCCCTTTTATAATCTCCAATATTATGTTAACTTCTTAAATAAATCTTGCTACCTTTTCTAAACAGAACCGCCCGCTTGGGCAGTTGGCCAGCCAGATTCGCTTAAGGTTCGGTTCGGGTCGGAGGTCGCGGGTTTGAATCTCGGCCGCAACCCTTTTATTCCAATTTATTTTCTGTTTATTAACTACCACTTAAATAATTTTCACTCCTCCTTTAATCAGCAACGCCCGCTTGAACACTTGGCTAGCTTCATTTCGCCGAAACCTCTGACCGGGTCAGAGGTCGCGTGTTCGATTCCTCATCCGAACCTTTTATTCCCATTTATTTTCTATTTCCTAACTACTGCTTAAATAAATTTTGTTCTCCTTTTAATCAGCAACGCCCGCTTGGGCACTTGGTCAGTCGGATTCGCTTAAGAGTTGGCTCTGACGGAGGTCTTCGGTTCAAATCTCGACTTGGACATTATTTTTGTCGAAACTTCTTTCGTTTAGTAAAAATGTCAAACGAACTCCAAATATTACATAAAAATACTCTAAAAATTTCTAAAAAATCTCTGGAATATTTCTAAAGCATTTCTAAATATTTTTAAATGCTATGAGGACTTGGAATGAGGAAATTTGGGTCATTACAATCCCTCATACCTTATAAAAAGTTCGTCCTCGAACTTAGAATAATTCTGGATATTTCTGCCTCATGCTGTCCTCACGCTCCCAAGTAATTTCCTCGTGCTTCTGGTTCTGCCAGATGACCTTTACTAGTGGTACTTCTTTGTCCCTTAGTCTTCTTAACTTCTCGGTCCACTATCACTCATATCGCATCGTACCCATTAGTAGTCCTTGGAAGACCTGCTATAAAGTCCCAGGTGGCCGTAGGTGTATTAGTCACCCCAAATGGCATGACTACGAATTCGTAGTGTCCATATCTGGTTCTGGAAGCTGTTCTGGGTGTATCACTTCCTTTCACTTTCAACTGATGGTACCCAGAGCGCATGTCAATTTTAGAGAACACTATTTCCCCCTTTAACTGATACACTATTGCCCCCCTTTAACTGATCAAATAGATCATCTATTCTAGGAAGAGGGTACTTGTCCTTAACTGTTACTTTGCTCAGCGCTCAAAAACTTTTATCTCACTTTAGCACTTATAAACAAATATTTCTAAGGGTTTCTCTATGCTACAATTAATAAGGAAAATCATACTAATAAAAGAATTTTAAATACTTTCTTACTTGAAGACGGCAAGGCTGGTGCTGATGTGTGATGCTGGAGAATATGAACTGCTCTGATACCAACTTGTAACAACCCACCCTCCTCACTACTAGTCCGGGAGGGAGTGGAGCGCTACTGGGCTACTAACTTATTGATAACCATGATTTTACTACATTATTTTGATTCATATATGCATGGTTTGATGTTGATTTTATAGGTTTAAATCATGGTTACATCATATTTTGTGTATTGTATCTATTTTGGACCTAATTACAAATTATTGTATTTTTGTGTTATTTGATGCTAATATTTGATTCTTATTTTGTAGGCATCAAAGGATCTGGGATTTGGATTTATTTGGACCGAAATTGGGCTTAAATCGGAGTTCAAACAAGAAGATCAAGCTTTGGGTCGATTTGGGCCGTTCATCAAGAATAGGACAGATCTGGACCATCCGTTGAAGATCTGGCTGATCCAACCTAATGGGGAGCAGATATGAGCCATTGATGAAGATCCAGAAGTTTTGATCCAGATTTGAGTTCATCTAGCCATTGATCCAGCCTGAAACATTTTGGACCGTTCATTGAAGACTGGGCGGATCGTGGCCATCCAGTGATGATCTGATCGATCTGACTTAAGAGAGAGTAGATCCAGACCCTAGATCAACATCAGTACCTTCGGATCAGATTTTGAATGACTTTTTACCGTTGATTTAGCCCGGAATCATCTCAGCCGTTCATTTCAGATCCAGATCTGATTTAAATATGAGAAACTACAGTGAGCTTCTTCGTCGATCCCCTTCGCGCAGCTCAATCCCGGCGCGCGTCTTGCAGCGGATTTCGGCCCCGATTATTTCTCCAATCGATCTCTCAAGCTTCAAATTCATTGTAGAGCTTCACGGCAGCTCATCCCGATCATCTGGAGCCGCCGGCAGGTGTTCCTTCCAGCGCAATTCTCTTTTCTGTGATTTTCTGTTCCCGCCGAGATTTGGAGGTGGTCCTCCAAATCTACGGTATCTCCGTCCATCAGCAACACTCGGAGGTGGTCCGCCGGTGTTCCTGAACTCCATCCGATGCCCATCCGCCATCCACAGCTCCACTCCAGATCCAGAGGTCCAGATTAGCAGATTTCCAGCATTTTCGGCATTTTCTTGGGTTCGGGTTGTTTCCAACGTGTCGGGGGTGGTCCGTCGGCGTTTTTGAACCTTCCTTGAGCTGATACGCAGCTGAGACGATCCATTGAGGTCCAAAGTTGGGTGGTTTCGACTTTGGCACTCTTGTGTGATGGCTTGAGTGTGAAACTTGTGGAATTGATTGTGAGAATGGATTGGTTTACCATTTTATTTCATTTTAGTTCTTTTTCTTACTGTTTTATAGCTTAGATAGATTTCTTTTAATGTTCGTTATATTTTTATGCAAGTAGTTAGCATTTCTTTCCTTGTTGAAGCTTAGTTTAAGTTTTATTTGTGCTTGGTTAATTGTTTAGTGTTTAAGTGCTAAATTAGGTTTACATCTTGCTTTAGATCAGATTTATTTGAGTCTCGTAATTTCATCCTTAGTTTGATGTGTGTTGATGGATTTATCACAACGTAGTGTGACAATGTGTAATGATTTGTTCATTGGCACATAGTTATGTTTCACTCTTGCTTTAGATTAATTTCTTAATTGCTGTGTTTTTCCTCTGTTAGATTTAGATTTAAAGCTTTTAAACCCCCAACTCCATTTTTATATCGAAAACCCCAAAAAAATAGGAATAAAAGACAATCCTAAATTACATTCTACCGTTGGTTCCTCGGATCGATCCTGGGCTCGTTACTACAACATTATTGTTTAATTAAGGGGTTCAGTGGAAAATACATTTGTACAATTTGATTAGCGGATGTGACAGATTCGCACATCAAATTTTGGCGCCGTTGCCGGGGAAAATATGCAATGTTTAGTAATTTTAGGATTGTTTTGATTGCTTTCATGTTTATATATCCATGTGTTTGATTTTATTTGTTCCTAAGTCTTCTAATTTTATTTGCTAGTTTATTTTCAGTGTAAGAACAGGAAATTCATGTGACCATGGATCCATATCATCAGTATTTTGGAGATGGGATGGAGAATTATTTTTAACAGCCTCAGACTCAGTTCTATCAGTCCTACCTACCTATGGAGCAGCGGAATAGGTATGAGGATTCACAAGAACAAATTGAAGAATCAATGTGGAAATGCAATGAAGTTATGCAACAAATGAGAGAGCATCAAGAGCAACAATTTGCAAGGATACAGAATATTCAGAGTCAGTTAGATCAGATTGCATCATCCATCAACCAGTTGCAAACACAAAGCGCCAGTGAAGAGATGGATTGTGGAGCTCTTGTCAGGCCTAACACTGCATCTACTTTTTCACTAGATTCTTTATCTACTTTTTATTGTTGTGATGATGTAGTTGAACCTATTTTTGATTCTACTAATAATGATGTTGCTTTAGATGTTGTTGAAGATGCAAGTATTGTTGCAGAAGATGATATAAGTGTAGGGGAATGCTTACTGGAAGCATTACCTCAAGGATCACTTGACTTTGATGATGATGATGAAGATGTAAGTGTAGGGACTTGTGCTATAGAGCCAAGCACCCAAGAATCACTACATGAAGTTGTACACTCACCAGAACCAGAGTCTGAGCATTTACTAGGTGGAAAGGAGGTAACAATCACCACTCCAGGTACCTTTCAACACGATAAGGTGAGTATTTTGTGTAATTTTTCAGAAAATTTAATAGTGGTACCATGCATTGATTTTATTAGTTGTGATTTATTTCTTGAAATATCTTTTACCCACACTAATATTCTCCTATTTTCTTTTTACCCCACATGTGTGTGGGATGTGTTTTCTTTTATTGATTGTGTAGGAGAACATGAGCTTCCGGAGTGGGTATTAAAACTGAACCGCCTACGACCTCCGGAGAGAGTTTTGAAAGGAAAAATGAGTAATAAGAAGAATTTGAGTGGAACCACGATTACTCCACTTCCGGGGTGACTTCTCCTTTTAAACCTTCTTCAACCACCGGGAATGAAAGGGGAGTTAGTTCCAATTTTGCTTTCTTTTGCATTTTAATTCATGCTTTGTGTTTAGTTTTTCTCTAATAAATTCTTTATACGTTCTTTAGTTCCATACTTTGCATTTGCATTTTATTTTCATACTTTGCATTTAGTTTGGTATATATAGCATTTCATTTGAATAAGATTCTCCATGATTTGCTTAAGTAATACTTTTAAGATGGTAAAAGTCTCTTTAATTTGATCATCAATTTTAGGTCATTGGACATGATTGGATGCTTTTCTTACATGATATTGGTTAAAATGGTAGGGAATTCCAATTTGATTGATTGAGCTTGTTTGCATGAATATTACCTAGTGAGGTCCACTTTAAGCCTATACCTCATTATTTTCTTTGTGAGACATGCACTCATAGCTATTGAAACTCTAGAACTTGCTTAGTTTCTTTTCAAAGCCATAATAGCATATGTATGCGTGGATATAAAGGATATTTGTCATTCTTGTTCTCTCACAATTTCAAATTCCTTTCTCCACAATTTTCTTAAAATATTCTTGTCTGGCATTCAATCCCTTGATTATCCTTGCTTGTCCTATTTCTTTTATTTCGTTGAGGGTTTTGGATTAATTACTTGATGAGTTAGAATACCCAAAATTCTAAGTGTGGGGGAAGGGATTGCTTATTGGAAGATTTTGAAATCTTGGGTGATGTTGTGATGTTTTAAATCTCTGATTTCTGAGCATATTTTGGGAGCTTGGTACATGCTATGTTATTGTGGAAAATTATAACAGAGAGCATTCCTTGGATGTATTAAAGCATTGCCTTGCTATTGTCACTTGATGTATTGTGAAGTTCAGTTTTAAATCAGTATGGCACAGCAGGGGCTACTGAACTTAGAATGTTATTACATCTTATGTATCAAGTTTGTACCGAAGGTCTGTTGGCAATACTCAATTCAGTGAGAGATAAGTGAAGATTATTAGTTCTTTAAACTCTCTTAAGCTATACTCTTTAAGTCTTAACTAGAAGTTCTTTGAGAATGTGAGCAAGGCTGATGTAGGTGATGAAATGTCAAGTGTCTCAACAGTGCTTAATCCGGATGCCAACAGAAGTTGCAGAATATTGTTGTTCAATTCAGATGATCCAAATTCAAAGTTCCATGAATGGAAAGCTTAAGAAGTTGCGGAATATGAGGTGAGAAAGCAGTATTGTATCAACAATTGGAGTGCAATATTCAATGAGGGAAGCTTAATTGAAATCTAAGAGTAAGCTGAAAACAAATGGATGTTGAAGCATCAAGTTGCTGTCTGATTTCAAATTACTGAAAAGATGCAGTGGGCTGCAAGAATTGAAGTGCTACTACTTAACTTGGAAAATATTCTGCTAAAAGTGGATTTTTGAATCTGAAAATTGAGTTATAAATTTCAGTGGTGCTGGAAATCAGGAGCAACCATTAAGCCAAGTTCAGTAATCAGTGAAGATTGAGTGAGGGAGATTAAAGATCAAGCTTGAACTGAAGCATCAAAGGTAGAACTAAATACATTCAAGGTTCTGAAATCAGAGCTAGTTTTCTGTTAACAGAAAACTCACTACAAGTTCAAACAACAAGTGCATTTGTCAACAGAATCTGCTTCAATGTAAAAGTGGAAACACATTTAAAGAAGTTGAGGGGACAAATGCTAGTTCAAGAGCAGACTTGAAACTGAATTTCTTAGAATCTATGAGAGTTTCAACTTTATGAACTCTTGCTGAATCTGAATCATGAACCTGAGTTAGTTGTGTGCAATTCTAAAATTTGGAAGCTTAGCAAATCTAGAAACTTTGAATGAATGGAGTATCAAGAATTCAGCAATGGTCTCAAGGAGAAGAGAAGCTCAGATGAAGTGCTGAAATACGAAGTAACAAATGGGACGTTAGCATGAATAGCTTCTATAAAATGCAATTCAATCATTGAAATCTAGAAATGGCAAGACATTGGTTAGTGATTGAAAGGATTGGATTTTGGTGAATGAGAAGAGTAAAAGAAGACAATGATAGCTCTCAAGTTTGGAAGTGAAACTCAATTCAAAGAAGAACAAGTGGAATTCACAACCATTGGAAAGGAGAATTGCTGTAATGACAGAATTGAAGGGCAGAATGTTCAGCAAATGCAGATTGTGCAGATTAGGGCAGCTTTGTGCCAAATTGAGAAATGAATAACTAATATTGCACACATGTGAATATAAATTCATAAACTCTCTAAACATGCAACTGATAGAAGCGGAAAACATAAACATGAATAACTTATCCCTACATTCTACTCCAGCACATATACATAACTAAAACTATACATCAATCTAAACATGATGAAATATATGTATTAATCTGAACATGCATGCAACCATTATACAACTCAGATAATAGGTCTAATGTGCATAACACTTAAATGAAAGAATTCTAAATACATGGCAATCTTAATAAATTCTTATGCTAGGTCCCAAGACTTCTATAGTCCACATATCACACATCCATCCACACCTCCTTGTCGCCTTCCTTGACTATAGCTTTTCCTTTCCTTTATCTGCAGTAAGAGGAAATGCAACTATAAGCAAAATTACTTAGTAAGCGCAATCTAACTCACAAAAACTCGAGTATGTATATAAGCTGAAAGAAATCTAAAACTGAATGCTCAAAAGAAGATACTACTCATGCTCATCTAATAGCCAAAAGAAACTTACTGAAATGCTAAACATGTAATGCAAATCTATACAATCATGCTAGCATAAAGAACTAAACTTGCTGATCTTAAAACAAAGTGAAACTTATTTCATTTGTTCTAAACTTATTCTTTTATTTCACTTGTTTAAAACTTATTCTTTTATTTCACTTGTTTAAAACTTATACCTTAATACTTCAAAATAATAATCAACTTCTCTTGGGCCCAGGCGTAGTACCATCTTATACGCGTTCCCTAATAGGTTGGGGTAGCGAGCCATCAATCCTACGAGGGTAAAGACCTTGGTCTTACCTGTAACGACCACTCTTCTTACTACTACTCTCTAAGAGTGACCATTACCTAACTACTACACTACTCGCTAGTGTCACTTATGCTATTATTAGCGACACTTAGATTTATCACGGCCCTAGAGGAATTCCTACCGAAAAATTTCGGCAGAGTCTCCCCTATACCGGTGACCAAATCAACAATACAAACACTATATACACAGCCACAGGCGGCTGGAACATATTTTCCACACCCACGCAGTAATAATAACACAGTAAGTAAAAGAAAACTATTCTAGCAATAGTAAAGAAATATCTAACTCCAACAATAGGACATATCAAGCTACAAGTACGGAATAAACTCAATTACAATCCCAACTTCATAATAGTATTTAAACTAAAAGAACTCTAAATAGGAAAGTCTTGATAATTCCTTAACAAACTCTTGATCTCCCCATAGTCCAGCCATCACACACCTTCATCACCACCACCTTGTCGCCTTCCTTTCATACTTTAGCTTTTCCTTTATCTGCAGTAGGAGGAAAAAGAAATCTATAAGCGAAACACTTAGTAAGTACTAAACTATCTCACAAAAACTCGAAGTGCATAAAAATGCAAACGATACTGAAATTGAAATGCTAAAAGAAAAGCTACATGTACTCATCTAATAGCAAAGTACTCAAATAAACTGCATACTCTTGATATACCAGAATCAAGCTGAATACTGGAAATAAAACTAAACATGCTCACTAAACTGATAAGAAAAGTAATGAAACTCATGCTGTATGCTTAGAATTAAAGGAACTAAACTTCTGTTGATTCTAAACATAGGTGGTACTTGTTTCATTTACTTCTAGCTTTATACTTGAAATTAATCTTTTAATTTCTTTTACTTTTACTTTTCTTTCTTCTTCTTTTTCTTTTTCTTTCTTCTTCTTTTTCTTTGGGCCCGGGCTTAGTACCATCTTATGCGTGCTCTCTAATAGAGACTGAGGTAGCGAGCCTCTAGTCCTATGAGGGTAAAGACCTCAGTCTTACCAGAGCCAAGACCTCGGAATTGGTCACTTGGATTTATTTAACGACAACCTCGGAAGTCGGGTACTAGCCTCTTACTTTAAATTACTTGTTATCTTTAAATAATTCTAATATAAAATGTCTTGGCATCTCTTTGAGCACTTAGTGTGCTGTTAATCCTAAACTTCTGATATTTATGATCAATTTAAAACCTTGGTCTTTTCTTACTTATAATCCTAAAAGGATTTAATGGAACATATAATCATTTCACTAAAATACATGGCTGTTCATGCTTGTTAAAATAGCTAAGAAACTAAACTGTAAGCTTTAAATTAGAGAGCTGTTCATGTTCAAGAAAACCAATAAACTAACACTACATGTTCTACATAAAGGCTGTTCTTTCCCTTTTGAGTAGAAAGGATAATGCTACACCTATTCTAACTAAATAAAGGGGTTGTTCTTGGATAAGAAACTACTCATGCTTATTTAAGAAACTTTCATGCTTAAAACAAAGCTGTGAAATTATGAATTACAGTTTGAAATGCTAAGGAACTAAGCAACTGAAATGCAAAGCGACCAAATATTAGAATAGTAGAAAAAGTAGCACAACAAGCTAACTCCGAATCATAAAAACAAGGTTGTTCATGTTAATCCAGAAAGCAATGAACTCTGAAATGCTGGAAACTAGGGCTGATCGACCTTATTGAATTAGCACAGAAAAATCTAAACCTCCTTATAGCATGCTTCAATAATCCAGAATGCAAGATACGATAGCAAGCACAAGTAGGAAACATAAATCTGTACTCAATAAACATAGTGTATCAAAAATCTAAACTGCATACTTAAAAAGGAATCTGTTCATGTTGGTTAAGCAGGCAAGAATTCTGACTAAGGAGTTGTTCATGCTTGTTAACTACACAGCTAAACCCCTAGCACCCATTCTACACAGAAAAATCCGAACAAGGGAGCATGCTGTGGATGGTAAGGAGTGAATATACAACCCCGAAACTACTCTTACTACATGCCTCAGAAAATATAACTCACTGCAGTAAGCACAAACAGGAAAATCGATACAGCATGCTTCAACTTCAAGGGAAACAAGGAACATCCCAAAAATTTTGGAGCAACTCCTACCACAGGTGAGTAGTACTTACCGCGACTTCTTGGACTTACAACCGAAGGAGGAAAAAGAAGTTGTTAGGGTTCGGAGAACATGGAATCTCGGCGGCTCCTTTGTGTTTCCGAGCTCCCCTCGTCAAGGTGGTCACGTATGGTGAAGACCGGCCGGAAAGAACCTTTCGCCGGCGCCGAAGACGAAGCCCTAAGCCTGCTTCTTCGTTTCCGCCGTGAGAGGAGAAGGATCGTGCGGCGTCGCGTGTGAGAAAGAGGAGAAAAGGGTTTCGGCTCGGGAGAAAAGGAAAACCTAATCCCTTTATAACTATGGTTTTTTATTAACAACTATAGCTTATATATTTCTCTCTTCATACTTATTAACAAAACACTCGCAGCTCGGTTGGTTGGCTGCGTTCTGTAACGACCACCCTTCTTACTACTACTATTTCTCTCTAAGAATGACCGTTACTTAACTACTAACTCTACTTAACCGGTATGATTAAAAATCACATGGAAACCCTACTGAAAAATTTCGGCAGAGTCTCCCTTGTACCGGTGACCAAATCAACAATACAAATAATATATACTCAGCCACAGGCGGCTGGAACACATATCAATCAACCACGCAGTTAAATAAGTATCAAACACACAAATATCTACTTACTAAACTGAACTCATCCTACATGCAATCTAAACGGAATAATCTCAAATGACATGAACTTAAAATACAACTCAAATGTTTACAATAACTAAAATGCGGAAACTAAAATTAAAACTTCTTTCCTAGTCCCAAGGCTTCCATAGTCCTGGCATCACACATCCTTCGAACACCTCCTTGTCGCCTTCCTTTCTATATCTTTTCCTTTCCTGTATCTGCAGTAAGAGGAAGTGTAGTCTATAAGCAAAATGCTTAGTAAGCGCTATCTAACTCACAAAAACTCGATATGCATGTGAATATACTGAAATAAAAATATGCTAAAACTGAATGCTAACATGTAAAGCTAAACATGTAAAACTACTCATGCTCTTCTAATAGCAAAGAACAGTAAGCTAATCTAAATAACATGCTAGCATAAAAGGGAACTAAACTTGCTGATTCTAAAACAAAGTGAAACTTGATTTATTTGTTCTAACTTATTCTTTAATACTTTATGTTTATATAAAAACTCGTTTTACTTATTCAAAAACTTATACTTATAATACTTCAAAATAATAATCATCTTCTTCTTGGGCCCGGCAACTGTGCTTTTTCTTTTGTAACGACCCGACCCATTCGGCGGCCCATTTGGCGGCCCATTTGGCAACCCTATGGTCGTCGACCGTCGGCCGAGCCGTTACTACTAGGTTATCTAAACCTAGGGACGACTATGGGAGCCCAACCCAAGGACAGAGAGTCCAACACAGTGCCACTGATAAAAGTAAAATACTTGTTATCTTTTAATACTTCTATATAATGCCTCGGCATTTTCTTTAGCACCTTGAGTGCCAAAATCCCTAAAGTCTTGACTTTGGGATCTACTTAAGGCCTTGGCCTTTTTCTTTCTTTTCTTTATCTTTCTTATACTCGTTAATACTTCTAAAAGAATTTAATAGAACTCTTAAAAAGTGTAAAATATCGGAAATAGGCGAATATGAATAAGGGAATTTTTCGGAATTTTTGGAAATTTTTCGGGAATTTTTCGGAGCTCGTACGGACGAGTTAACGGGGATAAAAACAGGGCCCGGAAAAGCCTGTTTAGGCGACCCTTTTAAACGAGGAAATGTTTATTTATTTATTTTATTTCTTTATTTCTTTCCTTTTCTTTTTTCTCCTCACTGCGTTTTAAGCCCGACGTCGTTCCCCGACACTGTTCCCCCGCGCCTTCTTCTTTTTCCCCCAATCTTCTGCCCTAACTGCTGCTATGCGACGGTTTTCACCTCCTCGCCGAACCCGATTTCCCTTGCCTCTCCTCCATTTTCCTTCCCGAGCCGTCGCCACAGCCGACACCGCACGAAGCAGTGCCGACCCAGCGTCAACGCCGCCTCCCTTCTTCCTCCTTGTCCAAGCAGCGGCGACCCGCGAGTCATCGCCGGCCGAGCCGCCCTCCCGATTCTCCCTCCTTGCCGGCGCTTGAGCAAGAGTCGGCCGACTCCTCTGCCTCCCGATCCCTCTCCCCTTCAGCAACGCCAACCGCCGCTGTGCCCTAGATTGGGTTCACAGTCACCGATCGCGCTGACGGCGACGCCGACGCCGACTGCCGACACCTCTTCACTGTGCCCTAGCACCGACAACCGACTACACTTGTGCCTTAGCTCCGAACCTTGCCTCTTCCTCAGAGCAGTAGTGATTCGGCAGTGTGACAGCAAGGTGAGGGTTTAAATCTTGATTTTGTGATATGTTCTTGTCCTTTATCTACCGTGGATCATCACCAGATGTTCTCCATTTACAGAGGGTTGCAGGTTCGATCAGTGGCATTACTGCTCTGCTGATTTCGGGCTGGCAAGTGCTGAGTGGAGCATTAAATTGTAGCCATACTCAGCTGCGGCCACCGTCTTACGACTGTGGACTTCCCCGGTCGAGGATCCTATTAGCTACCACAGATTTGGTGAGTATGTAGGAGGAATAGGTTAAGCAATTAGGGTTTCCTAACCCTAATTGAGATTTCGTTTGGTTATGCACATTGTGGTGGGTTGAGGTTTATAGTTTAGGGTTTTGCCCTAAATTATTATTATTATTATTTTAGGGATTTTATTTAGCTATACAATTAGATTTTTAGCTAAATAAAAAGTATATTTGTTTGACACAGGACCTTGACACGAGACGAGTATCTCGACGTCGTATTTGGACCAGTTTGGACTTTTCGATTGGAGGCGGGTACTTTTGACTTTTTGTCTTTGATATGCTTAGTAATGAAATTAACATATGGCATTAATTATGTCCTTTATTTGTTTCGGTTAGTCACTACCCAATATCTGATACATGATTGATTGATTGCTTGATTTGCATCCCATGTATACTTTATTTGTTTATACATGCTTATAGGGGGTAGTGATATACCATGCTTCACCATGTTCAGGACCTAGGTTTTTGTACCTTCTGTGTACCTTTGTTCGATATGATTCGTTGACCTAGGGTGCACTTTTCTATATATATGGATTAGGTCAGGATGTTTATATGGTTATTGCCATGCATCATTTGCATGATTGCATGCTGTGCGATAGTCCGCTCCATTATTGTTGAGCACATCGCCAGTTACATGGATCTGCACACACCACCACTCATGGGTTAGTGGTCGGTTCAGGCTGAGTGTGTTGCAGCAGGGACTCTGTTAGGCACCGTTGGTCCGCTCATGGGTAGTGTGACCCAACGTGTTATCCGGCAGGGATTCCTCCCCGTCTTTGAGTACCGGGAGATGAGAGCATTGCGCTCCCCCATTTATGATTTGGGGTAGGAGGATAGGTGTACTCCGACAGCATCCCGTCCACTCGGTCACTCATCAGGAGTAGTGACGACAGAGTGCACGGTTGTCACAGCCCTACCCACTCGGCCTCACTATTGTGTGAGATGATCGACTGGCGTCAGGGGTGACCAGGACGCATCATTGGCATCATATGCATGATGCATTTATTGCTTGTGTTTGTGCTTGCTGCATTTATATGCTGCATATTGTTTGGATACCTATGTTTGACATGCATACAGGATTCCTATACCTCTCGGACTGTTTGTCCTTATACTCAGGTCCTAGTTAGTACAGTTCCTCTCCTATTTACTTCAGATGCATATTTTTATCTTTCTTATATCAGGAGGCTGTATGCATGATTAGTGTTAGGTGTTATTTCTTTACTTTGCATATCAATTGTACCTGCTGAGTGTTGGACTCACCCCGCCTCCATTGTTGTTATTTTCAGGTTGATGCTGTCAGGAGGGAGTTCCAGTCGCTGGTCCCCACAGCACGTAGTGCTACTCCTCTGCTGTTTTTTTTTGAGTTGTTGTTTTATTTTAGCTTTTCGCTATCAGACTTTGTTTTAGTTTTGTTTTGGACTTTACATATGGATATTGTATGGAATCTTTCCTTTGATGGACTTTTGGTATGATTTGGATTTTATTCTACTACATGCCTGCCTAGACGGCAGAAGAGGTGAGTTCGTCGGTTTTGAGCTTTACGAGTGTAGTTGAGTAGGGTGGATTTCGAGTCAGAGTACTATTATTGTTTACTATTATATACTGCGTGGTTGTGACAGCCAGAGGCTGAATATATATATAAACTGCGTGGTGATTATTTTTATTTCTTGTTATTATTCCAGCCGCCTGTGGCTGAGGTATATGAGATGTAGAAAAGTTTCAGATTGTCCACCGTACAGGGGAGATGTTGCCGAAATTTTCTCGGACAGGGTCTCCTCTGGGGGCGTGACAATTTAGTGGTATCAGAGCACAGGTATAAGATCTTTTGTTTTCGTATTTTTGATGTTTGGGATAACCTGATACCAATTTATTTACTTGGTATCAGAGCGCCAAGTTTGGCGATACTTGTTGGATTTTTGTATTATGGATTTTCGAGATTTATCTGATACCAATTTATTGGTATCAGAGCGGGTTATGATACCTGCTTTTGGTGTTCTAGAGATTTATCGGATACCTGTTGTGGTATTCTGGATATTTGGGTTAGCCAGGTTTGCGAGTCAAACTGGGCATTTTCGGATTTTCGATATGGTTATGTTTCGGATTTCCGTTTCGGATTTATTCGGATTTCCGGTGATTTTCTCGTACGGAATTCTGAGATAAAATGGGGACTGGACAGTGACGGAACATCTCCAGACAGCATATAGATATAAAGGTAATTTTATAATTTTTGATACTTGTAGTAATACATGAGTAATAATTACTATATGAGTATTGGTCTTTTTCTTGGTACTCCAAACTATCAATCACATAATTAGTGATAAAATTTGGTTTTTAAGGAAATACTTATTTCTTGTGTTGAACTTTATAGTTGTCCAATCTTTGAACTAATGGTATGCTTTCATTTGGTACTTGGATATTGCAAACGTTCATTGCATGTCAAGGATTACCAGCAAAGTTCTGCTGAGCTTTCTTGAGGCTGACATTCAAAGCATTTCTTAAATAGGTTTTCCTTATATGCTTAGTTGGATTCTATTTTAGGGAAATGGTTCATGTTTCCATAGAGGGCAGGTGTCAAGTTTTTAAGCATCCACACTCACCTTGATAACATTAAGGTGATATACGCTGATCATTCTATTGGGAGAAGATTGAGGTTATCATGGGAAATATCTGGATGATGTTGGGGGAAAGTGTTTGTGAGATTGATAAGGCACCTTGTGGAATTTTCTGTTTGGATAGAAGTGGTCTTTCATATATTAGGTTTTCTTCTAAGCTAGTTTAAATGATGCTTTTATGTGGTTTGTGTGGTGGGGCTCTGGCAGCTGTTTATCTGCAGTGAGTTTATATTAGTATTTGGCCTGTTATTTGCTGTAGATTTTTGTTGGGCTGCTAATTTTTTTTGGCAAGTTTTGTGTTGGTTAGAAAAGTTGTTTAGAGTCTGTTGGTTGTGTGGAGGATTGTCTGTTTGCTGTCAAGTGGGTGTTTTGGATTGAGTATTTTCAAGGATTATATTATGGTCGGTGCTTGTGACGGTAGAATTTTTGTGGGTTCATATGATTTTCTTAGGAAGCTGGGAGATTTTGATATGCACGGAGGATTTGCAAGCAGTTATGTATGTGTGTTATGTAGGTTTTTACAAGCTAGGGTTTTTGGTCTCTCATGGAGGAAGTGGATTTTGTTATGTTGTTGATCTAACAATTCACGTTTGGTGAGCTGAATTTTAAACCATTTTATGGAGCTTGTTTAGATTGATTATAGGTTTTGATATGGAGTTTAACGCAAGTATTTTGTGCTGGGATTTCTATTCTAGTGTGTGATGAGGCTATAGTTATGTGATTGTTGTAATTTAGTAGATGAATGATTTAGTTTTGTTAGTTGATCAGTAGAGGATTGTCATACTCTATTTTTAGAGGTTCGAACCTTTAGGTTATTTGTGCTTAGTTATGTATCTAGAGCACATTTGAGTACATGTTTTGTACTGACGTGAAAATGACTGATTTAGCCATATATCATTATCGGCTTGGATAGGTTATAAAGGATCGATGTATCCTATTCCATGAAGATTTTGACCGTGGATTGTATATACCTGGTGGGATAACTTGGAGGGTGCTTTGGGATATGTGACCCCGCTGATGTAAGGAAGTGTAGAGCTACTTGCTTAACACTTATGGGATACAATCGTTACTAGTGTATACTGGAAGAGTACATTTGGATTTATGATGATAAAATTTTCCTCATTAGATATGTAGTTCGGTGTATGTATCTGGATGAATTATTGAAGATATCTTGTTGATTAAATTCGAGATGTAGTATAAGTACATCGGTGGTGTTTTGATGGAGGCATTTTGTCGATTTAATCTGAGTTGGGATATGTACATATGTGTTTGGTGTGGTATCTGAGGTAACTTTTTGATTATGTTTGATTTGTGAGTGCACCTGGGTTTAGTATGCTTTATTGGAAGTATATGTTGGTTATAGTCTTGGCATAGATGAAGATATGTCATGTGAGTGTTGTTTGAGGTGTATTGTTGATTTTACCTATATTGATTTTGCACACGTGTTCGGTATGTATTGTTGGAGGTATCATACTGAATATACCTGAGTTGTGAGTATGTTTGGTGTATAATAATTGGAGGATTTTGTTGATCATACATATGTTGTGTGAGTATGTGTGCTAGGTGTATACGTTGGTAGCAGTATGATGATTCTACTTATACTGAATGCAGAATGTGGAGTGACTGCATTATGTCATTTGTTGAATTAACCCATCAACTAATTTTCCTATCAGTGGATGACCCACTAGGATGCTGATAGAGTTGATGATGGATTTGATTAGTTTCTAGGTTGTTATCTCCTAGGCTAACACAGCGAAATTGTGGTAGAGAGATCTTGTACAGTCTCTAGCTGGATAGTTAGGTGCCTTGGGGTACTTAGGTATTGTTTTGTGGTGGAGCGTTGCTCCCACATATCACGGATTGCTGGTAGCGGAGCATTGCTCCTATATTTATTGCAGATACATATTTCAAATTATTTGTGGTGGAGTGTTACTCCCACATATTGATGATTTCTTGTGGTAGAGCGTTGCTCCCACATATGTGGTGTTTCCTGTGATGGAGCGTTGCTCTCACCCTGGAGGATTTATTCTTTGGTGATTTATGTTATTGATGATCAGATTTTTCGATTTATTATCGGAGATCTTATGGATAGGAATGTCTGTGATACGGACATTATGTGTCTTGGTTTTGCCATATAGGCTTACAGTGCCTTAGATGTTTTCAGGGACTCGATGATCCTGGTATGTCGAGGATTTTTGGGTAGGTTTCCATTATCTTTGTGGACGATGTTGTGATCTATTACGGATCCGAGGTGAGTCACGTACACTACCTTCGCATAGATCTAGAGATGATTCGACGAGAACATCTATATGTGATTATCAGTAGTGCTGGTTTGGATTGTCTTTTGTTATGATGTTTGGGACACACGGTCACCAGTAGGAGTGTACCGTGGTTCCACAGGAGATAGAGGTTGTTACCGTTGGGAGCAGCCGAAATCAGTGTAGGAGGTCCGCAGTCTTTTGGGACTCGCAGGATATTACCGACGTTTTGTCGAGGGTTTCTCGCGTATTGCTATGCCGCTGACATGCCTTACCAGGAAAGGCGTGAAGTTCACGTGGTCCGAGGATTGCGAGACCAGCTTTCAGGAGTTGAAGCGGAGATTAGTGTCGGCTCCAGTTTTGGTTTTACCTTCTGGAGAGGATGGATTTGTACTTTATACCGACGCATCTCTTCAGGGTTTGGGAGTTGTTCTGATGCAGCACGATATGGTAGTCTCCTATGTTCTCGTCGGTTGAAGGAACATGAGAAGAACTACCCTGTACATGATCTGGAGCAAGTCGCCATTATTTTTGCCATGAAGAATTTGGCGACATCATTTATACGGTATCACATTTGAGATTCTCACTGATCATAAGAGTCTCAAATACATTTTCACTCAAAAGGAGCTTAATCTCAGACAGAGGAGATGGATGGAGTTCCTGAGCTAATGTGGTTGTCGATGCGCTTAGCAGGAAGTCCGGAGGGACTTTAGCTTGCCACCGAGTTGTGGTCACAGACTTGATTTAAGGTTTCTCCAATTTGGGCCTTGAGGGGTAAGGACAGACAGAGCAGGGTACTTTGGTTACCGTGGTTGCTCAGTCGTTAATCAAGACGAGGATACGAGAGCCCTAGGCTGCTGATCAGTATTTGTAGTTTATTTGCAGCCAGATAGCTTCCAGGCAGCAGACCAAGTTCACACGAGACGAGGAGGGTGTTATACACTTCCGAGGTAGATTATGTGTACTTCAGTCTCAACCGGTCTTATAGGAGTTACTTCCGGTGGCTCATCGTTCATGATTTGCTATCTACCCAGGCGGTACCCGTGTGTACCAAGAATTGAGGTGTTTTTATTGGTGGAACGACCTGAAGGAAGACATCGCGGATTTTGTAGCTAGATGTCTTGTCTGTCAGCAAGTGAAGGTCGATCATCGGAGACCTGCCGGCTTACTTCAGCTGATTCCTATTCCCGAGCGGAAGAGGGATCACATTACCATGGATTTTGTGGTGGGTTTGCCGAGGACACAACGAGGTCATGACGCGATTTGGGTGATCGTTGATCGATTAACCAAATCTGCGCACTTCTTAGCGACCCGGAGGACTGATTCTCTAGATCGATTGGCAGGTCTGTATCGCCGGGAGATCATTAGATTACATGGTGTACCTTTGACTATTATTTCGGATAGAGACCTCGGTTCACGTCTCGTTTTTGACAGAGTCTGCAACAGGCCTTGGGCACGCAGCTCTGTTTCAATACAACTTTCCATCCGCAGATAGATGGACAGTCAGAGCGGACCATTCAGACTTTAGAGGACCTGCTGAGGTCGTGTGTTATGGATTTTGGAGACAGTTGGGAGGATCATCTGCCGTTGGTAGAGTTTGCCTACAACAACAGCTTTCATTCGGCTATCTAGATGGCACCGTTTGAGGTGTTGTATGGTAGACCTTGTCGGGCACCCGTCATCTGGGATGAGGTTGGAGAGGCCCAGTTGTTGGGACCTCATAGAGTTCAGCAGGATGCAGAGTTGGTCCGTACTATCAGACGGAGGATGTCAGAGGCGCAGGACCGCCAGAAGAGTTATGCTGAAGGGAGACGCAGACCACTAGAGTTCTCTGTTGGTGACCATGTATTTCTGCGAGTTTCACCCACGAAAGGGGTGAAGAGATTTGGCCTCAGAGGTAAACTAGCTCCGCGGTACATTGGTCCTTTCGAGATCTTGGAGAGGATCGGAGCGGTAGCTTACCGATTGACACTACCACCGTTCCTGGTAGGCGTTCATGATGTATTCCACGTATCGATGCTGAGGAGATACGTACATGACCCGACCCATGTGCTGGCAGATATTCCAATTCCAGTTCAGCCTGACATTACTTATGAGAAGGTTCCGGTACGGATTCTCGACAGGAAAGAGCGTCAGTTGCGGAACAAAACTATCCGGCTGGTTAAAGTCGGATGGCAGCATCATTCGGATGAGGAGACTACTTGGGAGCTCGAGGACACTATCCGAGCTCGATATCCCCATCTTTTCACTGGAGGTATGTGATTTAGTTTACCGTTCAGCATTTATATCTGTTGTTGGTACTTGCTGATGGTAGATAACGAAATTTGGGGACCAAATTTTTATAAGTGGGGGAGAATGTAAAATACCGGAAATAGGAGAATATGAATAAGGGAATTTTTCGGAATTTTTGGAAATTTTTCGGGAATTTTTCGGAGCTCGTACGGACGAGTTAACGGGGATAAAAATGGGGCCCGGAAAAGCCTGTTTAGGCGACCCTTTTAAACGAGGAAATGTTTATTTATTTATTTTATTTCTTTATTTCTTTTCTTTTCTTTTTTCTCCTCACTGCGTTTTAAGCCCGACGTCGTTCCCCGACACTGTTCCCCCGCGCCTTCTTCTTTTTCCCCCGATCTTCTGCCCTAACTGCTGCTATGCGACGGTTTTCACCTCCTCGCCGAACCCGATTCCCCTAGCCTCTCCTCCATTTTCCTTCCCGAGCCGTCGCCACAGCCGACACCGCACGAAGCAGTGCCGACCCAGCGTCAACGCCGCCTCCCTTCTTCCTCCCTGTCCAAGCAACGGCGACCCGCGAGTCATCGCCGGCCGAGCCGCCCTCCCGATTCTCCCTCCTTGCCGGTGCTTGAGCAAGAGTCGGCCGACTCCTCTGCCTCCCGATCCCTCTCCCCTTCAGCGACGCCAACCGCCGCTGTGCCCTAGATTGGGTTCACAGTCACCGATCGCGCTGACGGCGACGCCGACGCCGACTGCCAACACCTCTTCACTGTGTCCTAGCACCGACAACCGACTACACTTGTGCCTTAGCTCCGAACCTTGCCTCTTCCTCAGAGCAGTAGTGATTCGGCAGTGTGACAGCAAGGTGAGGGTTTAGATCTTGATTTTGTGATCTGTTCTTGTCCTTTATCTACCGTGGATCATCACCAGATGTTCACCATTTACAGAGGGTTGCAGGTTCGATCAGTGGCATTACTGCTCTGCTGATTTCGGGCTGGCAAGTGCTGAGTGGAGTATTAAATTGTAGCCATACTCAGCTGCGGCCACCGTCTTACGACTGTGGACTTCCCCGGTCGAGGATCCTATTAGCTACCACAGATTTGGTGAGTATGTAGGAGGAATAGGTTAAGCAATTAGGGTTTCCTAACCCTAATTGAGATTTCGTTTGGTTATGCACATTGCGGTAGGTTGAGGTTTATAGTTTAGGGTTTTGCCCTAAATTATTATTATTATTATTTTAGGGATTTTATTTAGCTATACAATTAGATTTTTAGCTAAATAAAAAGTATATTTGTTTGACACAGGACCTTGACGCGAGACGAGTATCTCGATGTCGTATTTGGACCAGTTTGGACTTTTCGATTGGAGGCGGGTACTTTTGACTTTTTGTCTTTGATATGCTTAGTAATGAAATTAACATATTGCATTAATTATGTCCTTTATTTGTTTCGGTTAGTCACTACCCAATATCTGATACATGATTGATTGATTGCTTGATTTGCATCCCATGTATACTTTATTTGTTTATACATGCTTATAGGGGGTAGTGATATACCATGCTTCACCATGTTCAGGACCTAGGTTTTTGTACCTTCTGTGTACCTTTGTTCGATATGATTCGTTGACCTAGGGTGCACTTTTCTATATATATGGATTAGGTCAGGATGTTTATATGGTTATTGCCATGCATCATTTGCATGATTGCATGCTGTGCGATAGTCCGCTCCATTATTGTTGAGCACATCGCCAGTTACATGGATCTGCACACACCACCACTCATGGGTTAGTGGTCGATTCAGGCAGAGTGTGTTGCAGCAGGGACTCTGTTAGGCACCGTTGGTCCGCTCATGGGTAGTGTGACACAACGTGTTATCCGGCAGGGATTCCTCCCCGTCTTTGAGTACCGGGAGATGAGAGCATTGCGCTCCCCCATTTATGATTTGGGGTAGGAGGATAGGTGTACTCCGACAGCATCCCATCCACTCGGTCACTCATCAGGAGTAGTGACGATAGAGTGCACGGTTGTCACAGCCCTACCCACTCGGCCTCACTATTGTGTGAGATGATCGACTGGCGTCAGGGGTGACCAGGACGCATCATTGGCATCATATGCATGATGCATTTATTGCTTGTGTTTGTGCTTACTGCATTTATATGCTGCATATTGTTTGGATACCTATGTTTGACATGCATACAGATTCCTATACCTCGGACTGCTTGTCCTTATACTCAGTCCTAGTTAGTACAGCCTCTCGCTTACTTCGATGCATATTTTTATCTTTCTTATATCGAGGTCGCATTTACGATTAGTGTTAGGTGTTATTTCTTTACTTTGCATATCAATTGTACCTGAGTGTTGGACTCACCCGCCTCCATTGTTGTTATTTTCGGGTTGATGCTGTTCCAGTCGCTGGTCCCCACAGCACGTAGTGCTACTCCTCTGCTGTTTTTTTTTGAGTTGTTGTTTTATTTTAGCTTTTCGCTATCAGACTTTGTTTTAGTTTTGTTTTGGACTTTACATATGGATATTGTATGGAATCTTTCCTTTGATGGACTTTTGATATGATTTGGATTTTATTCTACTACATGCCTGCCTGGACGGCAGAAAAGGTGAGTTCGTCGGTTTTGAGCTTTACGAGTGTAGTTGAGTAGGGTGGATTTCGAGTCAGAGTACTATTATTGTTTACTATTATATACTGCGTGGTTGTGACAGCCAGAGGCTGAATATATATATAAACTGCGTGGTGATTGTTTTTATTTCTTGTTATTATTCCAGCCGCCTGTGGCTGAGGTATATGAGATGTAGAAAAGTTTCAGATTGTCCACCGTACAGGGGAGATGTTGCCGAAATTTTCTCGGACAGGGTCTCCTCTGGGGGCGTGACAAAAAGAATATAGGCATGCTTCAACAGAATTAAATCAAAGGAAAGAAAATCTGACTTCTATAAGCATGCTTTATCAGAGACAAATCAAAAGAAAGCATATCTAACTTCTTCAAACATGCTACAACATATTTAAAACAAAGGAAACAATTCTGAAATCTTTAAGCATGCTAAAATGAAAGCTGTTCAGATTTGTTATAATGCAAGGGAAAATCAAACTAAGGAGCTACACAATGAAACTAAACTGTATGCTCCAATTTTCCCCATTTCATGCTCTAATAACACAACAAAGATCTATAACTGATGTGCAAAAGATATCTAAAATCTGAATACCAAACTACACAAAAACCCAATGTTCAACAGAAAGAATTAGATGCTTAAAAGGGATCTAAAATTCTGCACCTCTACTAAATATGGTACACGCCTATTGTTAAAACAAAAGGAAGTAGATGTTTAAAGGAAACAAAATCTGCACTGCTAAAAGAGATAGACTACAATGCTACAATTGTGATTCACGCCTACTGTATTTTCAAAGGAAGTGCATTCTTAAGGAAATGCAACTGCACTGCAACATATAACTCTCATGCCTACTGCATGTACCAAAGGGAACTAGAAGCTTAATTAATGAAAAATAAAATCTGCATTGCTTCATTCATTGTGCATGCCAAAATGCAATTAGGGAAGAATTTGCTATTAGGAACTAAAGAGAAAGTATCAATTCTTCATGCCCAATGCTACAAAGATTTACTACTAAGAACTAAAACAGCAATTGTTCTTCGTGCTCACTGTCTGCCACGGAAAGAAAACCGAATGTCCACAAACTCCAAAGAAAACTGCTCTTACCCTTCTCATTGCACAAACCGAAAACGAAAGGGAAATAAAAGCATCAAATCCGAATTCAAGCTATAAAAATTCGAGGTATAAAACCCACATGCTTGATCTTTACCCATCCTGTTCTTCCTTTGAAGGTCACGGCAGTAAACCCTAAGCTAACCTTCTTCACAGAAAAATTCGAAACCCAAAAGGAATAGAAATCCGGAACTATCCTACTGCAGGTGAGTAGCGACTTACCTATCCTCAGACTCAAAATCGGGAAGAGGAGCTGCTAGGGTTCGGAGAAAACTCAAGTTCTCCGGCTCTTCCTCGTGCTCACGGGTCCTCCTCGACGAAGAATCATGACAGTGAAGGAACCTTCGGAGAACGCCTTCGCCGGCCGCCGGAAACGTCGCAGAAGGGAAGAGGAGAAAAGGAGAGAAAGGTTCAGGGAAAAAGAAAACTTAAGTTCTCTCTTCTTATAACTAAGGTTTCAATCATAACATATATATATATCTCGCACCCTACCTTTTCACGAAATATTCACGGAAGAGTTGGTTGGCTGCGGTTTTGACCAAGTCAAGGGTTGTGGTTTCGAATCCTCCGCTGCGCACTTTTATTTCCAATTTATTTTACTGTTCCTAACTACTACTTAAATATATATCGCTCCATATATAATTAACAAATTGAGCGCAGCTCGGTTGGTTGGGCAGATTTTGCTTGTGTCCGGGTTGCTGGGTTTGAAACCCAGCTTCTACAACCCATTTTTTTTTTTTAGTTTATTTTTAAAACTTATTCTCCTTGGTAAAAATACCAAACGAACTCCAAAAATTACATAAAAATACTCTAAAAATTTCTAAAAATCTCTAGAATTTTTCTATAGCATTTCTAAATATTTTTATATTATTTTTGGGGCTCAAAATGAGAAAATTTGGGTCATTACACGTTCGGTTAAGTTGGGTTCAGCCGGAGGTCTTGGGTTCGAGTCTTAACTCCTACATTTTTGGTCAAAACTTCTTTCTTTTTGTATACATACTAAACGACCTCCAAAAATTACGTAAAAATACTCTAAAAATTCCTAAAAATATCTAGAATATTATAAAAGTATTTCTAAATGTTTTTGAAGACATTTAGAACTCGAAATAGGGAAAATTGGGTCGTTAAATTACTAGGGCCAAGACCTTGGAATTTGACACCTGGATTTGTTTAACGACAACCTTGGAGGTAGGGTACTAGCCTCTTCAAAGTAAAATATCTTATTATCTTAATTATTTTTTCTTTAAATGCCTTGGCATTTTAATGAGCACCTTGTGTGCCAAAATCTCTAAAGTCTTGACTTTGGGATCTACTTAAGGTCTTGCACTTTTTCTTTCTTTTCTTTATCTTTCTTATACTTGTTAATACCTCTAATAAAAGAATGCTTCTTTAAAAACTGAAATGTTTAACCAAATTCTAACTTTGAAATGCATAAACAAAAATCTGCATACTATGCTAATCAAAATTCTGCATACTATATTAATCAAGATTCTGCATTCTATGCTATACTATTTCTGCATACTATGCAAACATAAATTCTGCACTATAATACTTAACCAAACTGTACTATAATCTTTTTTTGAAAAACTGCACTATAAGTTCCACAAAAAATCTGCACTACAAGTTCCACAAAAAATCTGCACTATAAATTCCACCAAAAATCTGCACTACAAGTTCCACCAAAAATCTGCACTATAAACTTTAAAGAAATTTGCACCATATGCTCTTAAGAAATCTGCACTACAAGCTCTAAAGAAATCTGCTCTAAAGGAATCTACATTTTAAGCTCTAAGAAATCTGCACTATAAGCTCTAAAGAAATCTGCTCTAAAGAAATATGCATTTTAAGCTCTAAGAAATCTGCACTACAAGCTTAATAAAAATCTGCACTATAAGCTTACATAAAAATCTGCACTATAAGCTTAATTAAAATCTGCACTACAAGCTTAATTAAAATCTGCACTATAAGCTTACCTAAAAATATGCATTATAAGCTTAATTAAAAATCTGCACTATAAGCTTAATTAAAAGTCTGCACTATAAGCTTAATTAAAATATGCACTATAAGCTTAATTAAAATCTGCACTATAAGCCTACATAAAAATCTGCACTATAAGCTTAATTAAAATATGCACTATAGGCTTAATTAAAAATTTGCACTATAAGCTTACATAAAAATCTGCATTCTAAGCTTAATTAAAATCTGCACTATAATCTCACATAAAAATCCGAATTTCTAATTACAAGGGAAAAACAAATCTTGGATCTACTCTAAATTCCCAAGCAACCACAATCCTTTACAGCATATTCCGAAAACTAAAAGAAACACTAAATCAAAGCTCGAAACAACCCTTACCGCAGGTGAGTAGCACTTACCTTGGTTTCTTGGTCTTACAATCCGAATTAGGCTTCTAGGGTTTTCGGAGAGCTTGAGATTTTGGCTCTTCTTCGTGCCCACGGCTTCTCTTCGACGAGAGGATCTTAAGGAGGTGAAGAACTCTCGGGATTTTCCCTTTGCCGGCCGCCGGAGAGAAGCCTAGCTCCGGCTTGTTTCCGCCTGAGAAATCGCCGTCGCCGCGCGCAGAAGAAATGAGAGGAGAAAGGTTTCTAGGTCACGGGAAATAAAACCCTCTCCTAACTTATCCCTTTTATAATCTCCAATATTCTGTTAACTTCTTAAATAAATTTTGCTACCTTTTCTAAACAGAACCGCCCGCTTGGGCACTTGGTTAGCCGGATTCGCTTAAGGTTCGGTTCGGGTCGGAGGTCGCGGGTTCGAATCTCAGCCGCAACCCTTTTATTCCAATTTATTTTCTGTTTATTAACTACCACTTAAATAATTTTCACTCCTCCTTTAATCAGCAATGCCTGCTTGAACACTTGGCTAGCCGCGTTTCGCCGAAACCTCTGACCGGGTCAGAGGTCGCGGGTTCGATTCCTCATCCGAACCTTTTATTCCCATTTATTTTCTATTTCCTAACTACTGCTTAAATAAATTTTGTTCTCCTTTTAATCAGCAATGCCTGCTTGGGCACTTGGTCAGCCAGATTCGCTTAAGAGTTGGCTCTGCCGGAGGTCTCCGGTGTAACACCCCACCCTCCTCACTACTGGACTGTGAGGGTGGAGCGCTACTGGACTACTAACTTTACTTAACTATCCTTGTTCACATGTTGATAGTGTTGGATCGAGATCGCGCTAGAGGGGGGGTGAATAGCGCTCGCGGCTATTTTTGTCGTATCGGAAACGTAAAACTACCAAAGTAAATATACGCAGCGGAAGTAAAGAATGCAATCACAGAAAGACACAGATAGTTTTACTTCGTTCGGAGCCTAGGTCGACTCCTACTCGAAGGCCCGCGATCCTTGATCGCTTTCGGTGGGCAACACTTATAAGTACGAAAAAGAGTACAAGATTTACAATCAGTACAGTAATTAAAAACAAGTTTACCGACGACAGAATCGTAAACTCGAAGCTCCTGGTCGTCGTGGACTTGTAACAGCACTTCAGGGTCGTTGAATGAGCAGCACGCAGCACAAGGATTGCTTGGAAGTTCTATTATGAAGCTGCTGGTCGAGACCCCTTATAAAGGGGGTTCAAGGCGCCTTACACTGTTCACCAAGGCGCCTTGAACGAGTCGAGTCACCCGCGTGGATCAGCACGGACCTGGTCGAACTCTATCTGGTTTAAGGCGCCTTCAGCCTATCCAAGGCGCCTTCAACCTCCGGTTCAAGGCGCCTTGAACCCTATTCAAGGCGCCTCCAGTCTGCTGCTCGCACCCGAGGCGCCTCCAAGCTCCATGGAGGCGCCTCGGACACTGCTCATCCGAGTCCTTCTTTGTGTTTTTGGTACCTGCAAGTATGTTAATCCAAAGATACCTACAACACAAAGTTAACACAACATAATAGTATGAATATGAAATTATGATAGTCTCCGGACTGTCCGGGTTCCAACCGGAAACCCTAGGTCGACCGACGCCTACTGTTCCTCTACGGGGAACGCGTCCTCACCTACTCCTCTCAGAGATTTTATTGCAGCGATCCTCCGGATCGACCGGACTTTGCTCGACTCGATGCTCCGACTTTCTCACGAACATCCGCCACCGCCGCCAGACTTTCACCGTTCGCGACACTGGACTTTCCACCTAGGGTTACCACGCCCTAGGACTTTTGCCTCAAGCCATCGACCGCCAAGACTTTCCGATAGGGTTACCACCCCTATGACCTAGGGTTACCACCCCTAGGGTTTTACCTTGCCTAACCGCAGCTAGGACTTTCTCAAACACTCTAAGCAAAAGCCGCCAGATAACAAAGCATCTTAACTTTGAACTTTGCCATTATCAAAACTTAGGTTCGATCGTTGATGCTTCCCGCACCAACAATCTCCCCTTGATTATGGCAACACGTAATTCAAAGTTAAGAAAAACAACATATGTAATAACTGCATAGAGTTAACCAAGCTTAAGTAAATAAACTTCAAATGCAATAGAGGTTAAGCTGGAAACTTTGAACTTTGACATATTAGACTCCCCCTTAATAAAAGCCCTCCTTTTATCAAATACTTTGAATTTAACTTTAATTTACCTACTCTCTGCTTTTATTAAATACTTTGATTTTTCCATTAACTTTAAATCTACTCTCCCCCTTTGCCATATATCAAAAAATAAACTAGTTTGAAAGTAGATTTGTATTTTTCTGAAGGAAAATTTTCAAAAGAGGGAAAAAGAACAAAAAACGATTTAGCTTTTTGAGTTTTGGGATTTTCTAAATTTGAAAATACTTAGCTATATATTCAGCTTCAAAATGATTCGTATTGAGAAAATATTTTGCCAAATAGCTAAGTTTAGAGTGCAATCTAACTAAGTGTAGTAAACTTATTCTTAAAATTAACTAAGTTTGAAGATATGAGTATTTGAATTTTCAATAAAAAATTTTGCTTAGAAGTTATAAAATTTGAGGTCACTTTAAAATGTTATAATTAGTTTACTAGATTTGAAAAATAGTTGAATATTCAATTTCATGGTCAAGTTTTTGAAAAAACTGTAAATGAGTTTTGAATACTCATTGTGAAGAAAATTAACAAAATATTTATTTTTAGGGCAGAGGGAGTAGTAGGAGTTTGTTTTCAGTCCAAGCATGAGTCAAATTAAATTATTAAGTTTAATTTGATTAAGTATCAGAGCCCTAAAATAATCAGGTAAAGAAATTTGATTAGAACCGTAAAGTATAATCATGCTTAAATTGAAACACATTTTTCCAACTGTCTAACCTTTAGCTACTTGCTGATTGCCTAGAGGGCAGTAGCTTTCACATGGTTAGTCAAATTAAGTCCATTTGGTCCAGTTAGATTTGTCTAGAGCTGGAAGACTTGACTTGATTAATATTTATGATGTGTTTAACGCCCAGACTCATATTGATGCACAAATATAAGCATTCCTGAGTCCAGGCTGTACCCTATGCATCTCACGCCATTCTAAGTTTTTCAAACACAAGCAAGGTAGACCTAGGTGTTTGTGAGATGCTCTGGCTTTAATCTAGGGGAACATGATTTCTAGGGGAAAACTTAGGCTAGTTCCAAATGTTGAAAATTCTAAGAAATTAGAATTTTGAAATAAGTATTTTCCTAGAAATTTAAAAGCAAATGATAACCAAACATTGTCTATTCTACCCAGCACATTCCTATTTGTCTTCTAAGTGAGCTGAACTCAAGTTCAGGTAAGGGTTTTGTGAAGATGTCAGCTAGATTTGATTTTGACTCAACATAGTTGAGTATAATATCACCCTTAGCTACATGATCCCTTACAAAATGGTGCTTTACTTCTATATGTTTAGTCCTTGAGTGATGAATTGGGTTTTTTGTTAAATTTATGGAACTTATATTATCAATTGAGATTTTTGTGTTATGATAGTTCAGTTGATAGTCTTTAAGAGTGTGCATCATCCAAAGCAATTGAGATGTGCATTCACCTAAGGCTATATATTCAGCTTCAGTGGTAGATAAAGCAACACAATGTTGCTTTCTACTTGACCAACTTACTAGGCATTGTCCTAGAAATTGACAACTACCACTTGTGCTTTTTCTGTCTAACTTGCATCCGGCGTAATCCGAGTCAGAGTAGCCAAGAAGGTCAAAGGTGCAAGTTCTAGGGTACCAGAGTCCTATATTTAGAGTACCTTTAATGTACCTAAGTATTCTTTTAACATAGGTTAAATGTGACTCTTTTGCACAAGATTGGTATCTTGCGCACATACCAACCGCAAATAATATGTCGGGTCGGCTTGCAGTTAGGTAAAGCAAGCTTCCTATGGCACTCCTGTAGTACTTTGGGTCTACTGGTTTGCCTTCAGGGTCAGAGTCTATGTTAATGTTGGTTGCCATGGGTGTATTTATTATTTTTGAATTTTCCATGCAGAATTTTTTAATTAATTCCTTTGCATATTTAGTTTGATAAATATATATTCCATCTTTAGTTTGTTTTATTTGTAGGCCTAAGAAAAAATTAAGTTCACCAACCATGCTCATTTCGAATTCATTTTCCATTAATTTAGTGAATTCTTTTAAAAATTTAGAGTTATTTGATCCAAAAATTATATCATCAACGTAGATTTGAGCTATGAAGATGTCTTTGTCTACAGTTTTTACAAATAGAGTTGGATCTATTTGACCTTGGTTGAAACCTTTGGATATTAAGTGATTTGACAATCGTTCATACCATGCCCTAGGGGCTTGTTTAAGTCCGTACAAGGCCTTTTTTAACCTAAATACATGATTAGGATATCCTAAGTCCTCAAATCCTGGGGGTTGGCTTACATATACTTCCTCCTTAATAAATCCATTTAAGAATGTTGACTTGACATCCATTTGGTATAGTTTAAATCCTTTGTTTGCTGCATAGGCTAACAACATTCTAATGGATTCGAGTCTAGCTACTGGGGCATAGGTTTCATCATAGTCCAAACCTTCAACTTGGCTAAATCCTTTAGCTACAAGCCTAGCCTTATTTCTAATTATTTCGCCTTGATCATCTAGCTTGTTTCTAAATACCCATTTTGTATCGATTATTGATTTATTTGAGGGTTTAGATACAAGTTCCCAGACTTGATTTCTCTCAAATTGGGCTAACTCTTCCTGCATAGCTATGATCCAGTCCGGGTCAGGTAGTGCTTCTTCTATTGTTTTTGGTTCGATTTTAGAAATTAGGGCAATTTGACTGTGAATTCTGTAGGAGGATCTAGTTCTTACCCCTAGATTTGGATCACCCAAAATTTGATCAGATGGGTGAGAGGTACTGACCCTAGTTAGTCTTGTAAGTGGGTCAGGGGCTGGTTCCTCTGGTTTATGAAGACTTGGTTGAATTTCATCATCTTCTATATTTCTTGGATCAATATCAACATTCTCATTTATATTTGGTAGATTATTTTCTTCATCAAATATTATATTAGTTGTTTCTTCAACTTTTAGGGTGTTTTGATTGTAGACTCTATAGGCTCGACTGTTTGAGGAGTATCCTAAAAATATTCCTTTGTTAGATTTGGGTGTGAATTTTCTTAAATAATCTTTAGTGTTTAAAATGTGAACTTTACATCCAAATACTTTTAAATAATGTAAGTTAGGAATTTTATGATAATATAGTTCATAAGGGGTTTTCTTGTGAAATTTGTTGATCAAAATTCGGTTTTGAATATGATTTGCAGTATTTATTGCTTCTGCCCAGAATTGGTGATTTAAGTTATATTCATTTAACATGGTTCTAGCGGCTTCTTGTAGGGTTCTATTTTTACGTTCCACCAGACCATTTTGTTGGGGGGTTCTAGGACATGAAAATTCATGTTGATATCCATTTATTTTACAAAATTGGGTAAATTTATGATTTTCAAATTCCCCTCCGTGATCACTTCTTATTCTTTTAATTTTAGTATCTTTTTCATTTTCTATTAATTTACAAAAGTTACTAAATATTTCATAGGTTTCATCTTTAGTTTTTAGGAATTTTATCCATGAAAATCTAGAGTAGTCATCAATTATTACTAAGCAATACTGGTTCTTGCTTAGTGACTTAGCTCCATGTGAATCAAATAAGTCAAGGTGAAGGAGCTCAAGTAAGGAGCTGGTTCTTTCAAGATTTGTTGATTTGTGTGTTGACTTAGTTTTCCTTGTTGACAAGCATTACAGATTGAATTTTCAATGAATTTTAGGTTTGGTAAACCTTTAACTAGACCATTTTGACTCATTTTTGAAATGAGTCTAGTGTGAGTGTGACACAATCTTCTGTGCCACAAAGCAGTTTCCTCTTCTTGTGTTAGAAAACACTTTGTTGAGGATGTTGGTAGATTAATGGAATACATATTATTTATCCTAAGTCCCTTAAGTAAGATTTCAGGATTTTCAATGTTTTTAACTAAACACCTGGTTTTGTCAAAAGTTACTAAGTATCCGTTATCACACAATTGACTTATACTTAGTAAATTAAACTTGAAATTTTCAACTAAAAGGACTTTTCGAATAATAAAATCGGAGTTGAGTTCGATATTACCTCTTCCGATTACCTTAAGTTGACCTTCGTTACCGAATGCAACTGATCCTAAGTTGTTGTATGTGAGTTTAGTAAACTTCAATTTATCTCCAGTCATGTGTCTGGAGCAGCCACTATCCAACATCCATTGATCCAATTCAGCGGGGTCTGGTCCTTCGGAAACGGATACGGATCCGTGGCTTTGCTCGGACTCTGCCTCAGACTCGCTCTCGCATCCGGATTCGACGACTTGGTCCCGGGCCATTAATGCAAGTAGACTCGTTTGTTCGAGCTCGTCGTCGTCGTCCTCCGATGAAGATTCGTCCCATGTTGCCTTAAGGACCTTTTTCCTTCTTTGCTTTTTGACCTCCTTCAGGTTAGGGCAGTTGGTTTTGATGTGCCCTTTTTGGTTACACCCGTAGCATGTAACTTCAAACTTCATCTTTGTATTTTGTGGGCCTTCCTTTGATTTCACTGCCTTCTTTAGATCTCTTTTGTCGAATCCTTTCGTCTTGTAGAGCTTCTTCACGAGATTTACCAGCTCGGTTGTAATGTCACCTTCTTCATCATCAGAGTCTGGTTCAGCTTCCGATGCTGGTTCGGTTCTCCGTCGAGGTCTCGGTTCCCGGGTTCGGCTTGTACCTGCAACCAACGCAATACCTTTCTCGGTAGGCTGTGCATTAGTCTGCTCATGAAGTTCAAATTCACTAAAAAGTTCATCTAGTTTTAAAGAAGATAAATCCTTAGAAACTTTGTAGGCATCTACCATTGATGCCCACAATGTATTCCTTGGAAACGAGTTTAGGGCATACCTTATTACGTCCCGATTTTCTATCTTCTGGCCAATTCCGTGAAGAGAGTTAAGGATGTCTTGTATTCTTGCGTGAAGAGAACTCGCCGTTTCGCCTTCCTGCATTTTTAGATTATATAATTTATTAAGTAAAAGATCTCTTTTACTTACCTTAGTCGTCAGTGCCTTCGTGGAGTTCGATGAGCTTTTCCCAGAGTTCTTTTGCGGAGGAGAATGGACCGACTCTGTTGAGCTCTTCTTTGGTAAGACCACATTGGATGGTGCAGGTGGCTTTTGCGTCAGCTTCCACCTTTTTGATAAATGCTGGCTCCCAATTTTCACAGGGTGTAGGCTTACCGTCGGTACTAGTTGGCAGTTCCAGTCCTGTTTTGATGATCATCCAGGTATCGAACTGGATCTTCAGATATATCTCCATTCGCCCCTTCCAATACCCGAAGTCTTCTCCGGAAAATAGTGGGGGACGAACGGTGCTATATCCTTCTTGTTGGGCCATTTTAGATCTAAAAGAACAAAAACAACAAAATCTATTCCAAGACTGAGTCTTGGATTAGTAGTGCGAGAGTAAAGGATAATAAAAACGAACTCGAGTGGTGTTGCACCTACTTCGAGCAAAAGTCGATTCGAGGGAAACAAAAATTAGAATATAGCTATAAGGCTAAATTCTAATTCGACTCCGAAAACGAAAAAAAACTGCGAAAAATTTGTTTTGAAAGGTGGTTGCACCAATTCAAAACGACCCCGCTCTGATACCAATTGTTGGATCGAGATCGCGCTAGAGGGGGGGTGAATAGCGCTCGCGGCTATTTTTGTCGTATCGGAAACGTAAAACTACCAAAGTAAATATACGCAGCGGAAGTAAAGAATGCAATCACAGAAAGACACAGATAGTTTTACTTCGTTCGGAGCCTAGGTCGACTCCTACTCGAAGGCCCGCGATCCTTGATCGCTTTCGGTGGGCAACACTTATAAGTACGAAAAAGAGTACAAGATTTACAATCAGTACAGTAATTAAAAACAAGTTTACCGACGACAGAATCGTAGACTCGAAGCTCCTGGTCGTCGTGGACTTGTAACAGCACTTCAGGGTCGTTGAATGAGCAGCACGCAGCACAAGGATTGCTTGGAAGTTCTATTTTGAAGCTGCTGGTCGAGACCCCTTATAAAGGGGGTTCAAGGCGCCTTACACTGTTCACCAAGGCGCCTTGAACGAGCCGAGTCACCCGCGTGGATCAGCACGGACCTGGTCGAACTCTATCTGGTTTAAGGCGCCTTCAGCCTATCCAAGGCGCCTTCAACCTCCGGTTCAAGGCGCCTTGAACCCTATTCAAGGCGCCTCCAGTCTGCTGCGCTGGCCTCTTCCTGGCTCGCACCCGAGGCGCCTCCAAGCTCCATGGAGGCGCCTCGGACACTGTTCATCCGAGTCCTTCTTTGTGATTTTGGTACCTGCAAGTATGTTAATCCAAAGATACCTGCAACACAAAGTTAACACAACATAATAGTATGAATATGAAATTATGACAGTCTCCGGACTGTCCGGGTCTGACTTCGGGTTTCCAACCGGAAACCCTAGGTCGACCCGACGCCTACTGTTCCCTCTACGGGGAACGCGTCCTCACCTACTCCTCTCAGGAGATTTTACCTGTTGCCAGTGCGATCCTCCAGATCGACTGGACTTTTGCTCGGCACTCGATGCTCCCGGACTTTCTGCTGAACATCCGCTTCACCGGCCAGTTCAGACTTTCACCTGGTTCGCGACACCAGGACTTTCCACCTAGGGTTACCACCCCCTAGGACTTTTGCCTGAAGCCATCGACCTGCCAAGACTTTCCGCATAGGGTTACCACCCCCTATGACCTAGGGTTACCACCCCCTAGGGTTTTACCTTGCCTAACCGCAGTTAGGACTTTCCTGAAACACTCAGCAAAAGCTGTCAGATAACAAAGCACCTTAACTTTGAATCCTTTGCCATTATCAAAACTTAGGTTCGATCGTCGGATGCTTCCCGCACCAACAGATAGTAAGTCCTAAAACTCTCGGAGAACTCAAAACTTACAATTAACTAGCAGCGGAAGACTAAATGACTCATCTAATACATTCTACTCAACTCTTTGTTAATAAATTCTTATGCTAAATCCCAAGGCTTCTATAGTCCAGGCATCACACATCCATCCGCACCTCCTTGTCGCCTTCCTTTGCTATAAACTTTTCCCTTCCTTTATCTGCAGTAAGAGGAAATGCAACTATAAGCAAAATTGCTTAGTAAGCGCTATCTAACTCACAAAACTCGAATATGCATGTGAATAAAATAAATCTAAAACTGATTTGTGAAGTTTTGAAAACTATTTTCATAATAGATAAAAATAATAATCAACTTTCTTCTTGGGCCCGGCAACTGTACTTGCTATGCGCGCATCCCTAACTAGACCCGAGATAGCTGGTCCCGAATCTAATAGGGTTTACTAGGTTATCTAAACCTAGGGACGACTATGGGAGCCCAACCCAAGGACAACTAAGAGTCCAGCACAGTGCCACTGATAAAAGTAAAATACTGATTTATAAGCTGATTTATCTTAATTACTTCTTCTTTAAATGCCTTGGCATTTTAACGAGCACCTTGTGTGCCAAAATCCCTAAAGTCTTGACTTTGGGATCTACTTAAGGCCTTGGCCTTTTCTTTCTTTTCTTTATCTTTCTTATACTTTTCTTTAAAAGAATGCTTCTTACAAAACTGAAATGTTTAAACAAATTCTAACACTGAAATGCTTAAACAAAATCTGCATACAAGTTTAAACAGAAATCTGCATATTAAGTTTAACTAAAATCTGCCTATTAAGCTTATCTAAAATCTGCATACTAAGCTTATCTAAAATCTACATACTAAGCTTATCTAAAATCTGCATACTATGCTAGTCAAAATTCTGCATACTATACTAATCAAGATTCTACATTCTATGCTACACTATTTCTGCATACTTTGCAAACATAAATTCTGCACATAATACTTAACCAAACTGCACTATAATCTTTTCTTTAAAAACTGCACTATAAGTTCCACCAAAAATCTGTACTACAAGTTCCACCAAAAATCTGCATTATAAATTCCACCAAAAATCTGCACTACAAGCTCTAAAGAAATCTGCATTTTAAGCTCTAAGAAATCTGCACTATAAGCCTACATAAAAATCTGCACTATAAGCTTAATTAAAATCTGCACCATAGGCTTAATTAAAAATCTGCACTACAAGCTTAATTAAAATCTGCACTATAAGCTTAATTAAAAATCTGCACTATAAGCGCTTCTTATGCATCGAATTCAAGAAGAACACAGGTCCGAAACTACTCCTACTGCAGGTGAGAAGCACTTACCTTGATTCTTGGACTCACAATCGAACAAAAAGGGCATCTAGGACCTTGGCCGACCGCCGGAGATGATACCCTAACTCCCTTTCATTTTCTGCCCGAGCTCCGCCATCGTACGCAGAAGAGAAGGAGAGAATGGTTTAAGTCACGGGAAAACAGAGCATCAACTTATCCCCTTTTATAATCCAATATTCTGTTAATTATCTTAAATAAATTTGCTACTTTTTCTAAACAAACAAATCCAACATCAACTTATCCCTTTTATAATCTAATATTCTGTTAATTATCTTAAATAAATTTGCTACTTTTTCTAAACAAACAAATCCAATATCAACTTATCCCTTTTATAATATTATGTTAACTATCTTAAATAAATTCGCTATCTTTTCTAAACAAACAAATCCAAGATCAACTTATCCCTTTTATAATCTAATATTCTGTTAACTATCATAAATAAATTCGCTACCTTTTCTAAACAGAAAAATCCGTTTGCACACCTGGTCAGCCGGGTTTTGACCGAGTCAAAGGTCATGGGTTCAACTCTCGGCTTGGACATTTTTTTGTCGAAACTTCCTTCGTTTTGTAAAAATACCAAACGACCTCCAAAAATTACATAAAAATACTCTAAAAATTTCTAAAAATCCCTAGAATATTTCTATAGCATTTTAAATATTTTTAAATTACTTTTAGGACTCTAATTGAGGAAATTTGGGGCGTTACAATTCTCCCTACCTTATAAAAAGTTCGTCCTCGAACTTAGAATAATTCTGGATATCTCTGTCTCATACTGTCCTCATGCTCATAAGTAACTTCCTCGTGCTTCTGGTTCTAAATGACTTTCACTAATGGTACTCTTCTCGGTCCTCTATTATTCATATCGCATCGTACCCATTAGGGGTCCTTGGAAGGCTTGATATCTTCTCTATCCTTTCTAAACATACTTATGTATATGAATATAAGAGAGACAAAACTTCTATCTTACTAAAGCGCATTTAAGCAATTACTCCATACTGTAAATAATAAAGAAAGCATAAAAGGAAAACTTAAATACTTTCTTACTTGAAGACGGCAAGGTTGGTGCTGATGTGTGATGCTGGAGAATAGGAACTGCTCTGATACCAACTGTAACACCCCACCCTCCTCACTACTGGACTGTGAGGGTGGAGCGCTACTGGACTACTAACTTTACTTAACTATCCTTGTTCACATGTTGATAGTAAGTCCTAAAACTCTCGGAGAACTCAAAACTTACAATTAACTAGCAGCGGAAGACTAAATGACTCATCTAATACATTCTACTCAACTCTTTGTTAATAAATTCTTATGCAAAATCCCAAGGCTTCTATAGTCCAGGCATCACACATCCATCCGCACCTCCTTGTCGCCTTCCTTTGCTATAAACTTTTCCCTTCCTTTATCTGCAGTAAGAGGAAATGCAACTATAAGCAAAATTGCTTAGTAAGCGCTATCTAACTCACAAAACTCGAATATGCATGTGAATAAAATAAATCTAAAACTGATTTGTGAAGTTTTGAAAACTATTTTCATAATAGATAAAAATAATAATCAACTTTCTTCTTGGGCCCGGCAACTGTACTTGCTATGCGCGCATCCCTAACTAGACCCGAGATAGCTGGTCCCGAATCTAATAGGGTTTACTAGGTTATCTAAACCTAGGGACGACTATGGGAGCCCAACCCAAGGACAACTAAGAGTCCAGCACAGTGCCATTGATAAAAGTAAAATACTGATTTATAAGCTGATTTATCTTAATTACTTCTTCTTTAAATGCCTTGGCATTTTAACGAGCACCTTGTGTGCCAAAATCCCTAAAGTCTTGACTTTGGGATCTACTTAAGGCCTTGGCCTTTTTCTTTCTTTTCTTTATCTTTCTTATACTTTTCTTTAAAAGAATGCTTCTTACAAAACTGAAATGTTTAAACAAATTCTAACACTGAAATGCTTAAACAAAATCTGCATACAAGTTTAAACAGAAATCTGCATATTAAGCTTAACTAAAATCTGCCTATTAAGCTTATCTAAAATCTGCATACTAAGCTTATCTAAAATCTACATACTAAGCTTATCTAAAATCTGCATACTATGCTAGTCAAAATTCTGCATACTATACTAATCAAGATTCTACATTCTATGCTACACTATTTCTGCATACTATGCAAACATAAATTCTGCACTGTAATACTTAACCAAACTGCACTATAATCTTTTTCTTTAAAAACTGTACTATAAGTTCCACCAAAAATCTGTACTACAAGTTCCACCAAAAATCTGCATTATAAATTCCACCAAAAATCTGCACTACAAGCTCTAAAGAAATCTGCATTTTAAGCTCTAAGAAATCTGCACTATAAGCCTACATAAAAATCTGCACTATAAGCTTAATTAAAATCTGCACCATAGGCTTAATTAAAAATCTGCACTACAAGCTTAATTAAAATCTGCACTATAAGCTTAATTAAAAATCTGCACTATAAGCGCTTCTTATGCTTCGAATTCAAGAAGAACAAAGGTCCGAAACTACTCCTACTGCAGGTGAGAAGCACTTACCTTGATTCTTGGACTCACAATCGAACAAAAAGGGCATCTAGGACCTTGGCCGACCGCCGGAGATGATACCCTAACTCCCTTTCATTTTCTGCCCGAGCTCCGCCATCGTACGCAGAAGAGAAGGAGAGAATGGTTTAAGTCACGGGAAAACAGAGCATCAACTTATCCCCTTTTATAATCCAATATTCTGTTAATTATCTTAAATAAATTTACTACTTTTTCTAAACAAACAAATCCAACATCAACTTATCCCTTTTATAATCCAATATTCTGTTAATTATCTTAAATAAATTTGCTACTTTTTCTAAACAAACAAATCCAATATCAACTTATCCCTTTTATAATATTCTGTTAACTATCTTAAATAAATTCGCTATCTTTTCTAAACAAACAAATCCAAGATCAACTTATCCCTTTTATAATCTAATATTCTGTTAACTATCATAAATAAATTCGCTACCTTTTCTAAACAGAAAAATCCGTTTGCACACCTGGTCAGCCGGGTTTTGACCGAGTCAAAGGTCATGGGTTCAACTCTCGGCTTGGACATTTTTTTGTCGAAACTTCCTTCGTTTTGTAAAAATACCAAACGACCTCCAAAAATTACATAAAAATACTCTAAAAATTTCTAAAAATCCCTAGAATATTCTTATAGCATTTTAAATATTTTTAAATTACTTTTAGGACTCTAATTGAGGAAATTTGGGGCGTTACAATTCTCCCTACCTTATAAAAAGTTTGTCCTCGAACTTAGAATAATTCTGGATATCTCTGTCTCATACTATCCTCATGCTCATAAGTAACTTCCTCGTGCTTCTGGTTCTAAATGACTTTCACTAATGGTACTCTTCTCGGTCCTCTATTATTCATATCGCATCGTACCCATTAGGGGTCCTTGGAAGGCTTGATATCTTCTCTATCCTTTCTAAACATACTTATGTATATGAATATAAGAGAGACAAAACTTCTATCTTACTAAAGCGCATTTAAGCAATTACTCCATACTGCAAATAATAAAGAAAGCATAAAAGGAAAACTTAAATACTTTCTTACTTGAAGACGGCAAGGTTGGTGCTGATGTGTGATGCTGGAGAATAGGAACTGCTCTGATACCAACTGTAACACCCCACCCTCCTCACTACTGGACTGTGAGGGTGGAGCGCTACTGGACTACTAACTTTACTTAACTATCCTTGTTCACATGTTGATAGTAAGTCCTAAAACTCTCGGAGAACTCAAAACTTACAATTAACTAGCAGCGAAAGACTAAATGACTCATCTAATACATTCTACTCAACTCTTTGTTAATAAATTCTTATGCTAAATTCCAAGGCTTCTATAGTCCAGGCATCACACATCCATCCGCACCTCCTTGTCGCCTTCCTTTGCTATAAACTTTTCCCTTCCTTTATCTGCAGTAAGAGGAAATGCAACTATAAGCAAAATTGCTTAGTAAGCGCTATCTAACTCACAAAACTCGAATATGCATGTGAATAAAATAAATCTAAAACTGATTTGTGAAGTTTTGAAAACTATTTTCATAATAGATAAAAATAATAATCAACTTTCTTCTTGGGCCCGGCAACTGTATTTGCTATGCGCGCATCCCTAACTAGACCCGAGATAGCTGGTCCCGAATCTAATAGGGTTTACTAGGTTATCTAAACCTAGGGACGACTATGGGAGCCCAACCCAAGGACAACTAAGAGTCCAGCACAGTGCCACTGATAAAAGTAAAATACTGATTTATAAGCTGATTTATCTTAATTACTTCTTCTTTAAATGCCTTGGCATTTTAACGAGCACCTTGTGTGCCAAAATCCCTAAAGTCTTGACTTTGGGATCTACTTAAGGCCTTGGCCTTTTTCTTTCTTTTCTTTATCTTTCTTATACTTTTCTTTAAAAGAATGCTTCTTACAAAACTGAAATGTTTAAACAAATTCTAACACTGAAATGCTTAAACAAAATCTGCATACAAGTTTAAACAGAAATCTGCATATTAAGTTTAACTAAAATCTGCCTATTAAGCTTATCTAAAATCTGCATACTAAGCTTATCTAAAATCTACATACTAAGCTTATCTAAAATCTGCATACTATGCTAGTCAAAATTCTGCATACTATACTAATCAAGATTCTACATTCTATGCTACACTATTTCTGCATACTATGCAAACATAAATTCTGCACTATAATACTTAACCAAACTGCACTATAATCTTTTTCTTTAAAAACTGTACTATAAGTTCCACCAAAAATCTGTACTACAAGTTCCACCAAAAATCTGCATTATAAATTCCACCAAAAATCTGCACTACAAGCTCTAAAGAAATCTGCATTTTAAGCTCTAAGAAATCTGCACTATAAGCCTACATAAAAATCTGCACTATAAGCTTAATTAAAATCTGCACCATAGGCTTAATTAAAAATCTGCACTACAAGCTTAATTAAAATCTGCACTATAAGCTTAATTAAAAATCTGCACTATAAGCGCTTCTTATGCTTCGAATTCAAGAAGAACAAAGGTCCGAAACTACTCCTACTATAGGTGAGAAGCACTTACCTTGATTCTTGGACTCACAATCGAACAAAAAGGGCATCTAGGACCTTGGCCGACCGCCGGAGATGATACCCTAACTCCCTTTCATTTTCTGCCCGAGCTTCACCATCGTACGCAGAAGAGAAGGAGAGAATGGTTTAAGTCACGGGAAAACAGAGCATCAACTTATCCCCTTTTATAATCCAATATTCTGTTAATTATCTTAAATAAATTTGCTACCTTTTCTAGACAAACAAATCCAACATCAACTTATGCCTTTTATAATCCAATATTCTGTTAATTATCTTAAATAAATTTGCTACTTTTTCTAAACAAACAAATCCAATATCAACTTATCCCTTTTATAATATTCTGTTAACTATCTTAAATAAATTCGCTATCTTTTCTAAACAAACAAATCCAAGATCAACTTATCCCTTTTATAATCTAATATTCTGTTAACTATCATAAATAAATTCGCTACCTTTTCTAAACAGAAAAATCTGTTTGCACACCTGGTCAGCCGGGTTTTGACCGAGTCAAAGGTCATGGGTTCAACTTTCGGCTTGGACTTTTTTTTGTCGAAACTTCCTTCGTTTTGTAAAAATACCAAACGACCTCCAAAAATTACATAAAAATACTCTAAAAATTTCTAAAAATCCCTAGAATATTTCTATAGCATTTTAAATATTTTTAAATTACTTTTAGGACTCTAATTGAGGAAATTTGGGGCATTACATCCGGTTCGAATCTCGGCTTGGACATTATTTTTGTCGAAACTTCTTTCGTTTAGTAAAAATACCAAACGAACTCCAAAAATTACATAAAAATACTCTAAAAATTTCTAAAAATCTCTAGAATATTTCTAAAGCATTTCTAAATATTTTTAAATGCTATTAGGACTTGGAATGAGGAAATTTGGGTCATTACAAAACACGCTTTTGGAACCGAGGCTTTATTCATTGGTTTGTATTGGGTTATTAATGATTTAAAGGTTTTATTTGAGTTTGACTTGTTGGTTGCTACTCGGAAAACCTAATGGTTCCACTGTACAAAAATTTTGTACAAAGGTCTGAACCTTTTCCTAACTACCATGTGTTCTTTTAAATTAAACTTGGATCGCCTGCGGAACTTAACACGTTTGATCCAAAGTTTAATCTATTTGTTCTTTTAGGTTTAGACTTGGATCTCCTGCGGAACTTAACACGTTTGATCCAAATCACCTAGGTTATTAATTCCATTAAATATTAATTTCCAAAATTGGCTTCCAGGACTGCATGGCGAGGCACATGGCCTTCTTGGATATGGGAACAACCACCACTGCCTAGACAAAGCCTTTTAAAGAAAGCTAATATTTAATTTCCTTAAATAACTTTAGGTTAACCGAAAAGAACAATCAAATCACAAGGAAAAGAAAAAAAACAAAAGAACACAACATCGAAAACAAATTCGAAATACTAGAATCGCATGCCTCTTGTATTTGGTATTTTTACAAAGAAGTAAAACTAGTATGATGCGGAAATTAAATACTAGTATACCTTTTCTTTTGCAAGCAAAAACCTCTAGGTCTTCTACCGTATTCCTCTTCTAACCTCGGACGTTGTGTGGGCAACGATCTTCTGAGATGAGAAACCACCAAAGCACCTTCTTCTCCTTTCTTCAAGTTTCGGCCAAGCACAATGCTTCCAAAAGATGAAGATCTTTTTCCACCAACCAAGCTCCAAGGGATGTAAGCTTTTTCTCCTTCTTCTCCAAGCTAGAATCCAGCCACCACTTGATCTCCAAAGAAGATGTGAGGTTCGGCCACAAAGGATGGAGAGAAGAGAAGAAGAGGAAGAGGCCGGCCACACCAAGGAAGAAAAGAGGGAGAAAATAATAGAGGTTGTTCACCATGAAGTCTCCTCTACCCCCTCTTTTATAATCCTTGGTCTTGGCAAATAAGGAAAATTTAATAAAAACTTCCTTAATTCTTTTGACATTGAAAAAGAAAATTTATTTAATTAAAAATAATTTTCTCTTCTCCAATTTATTTAGTCAGCCACTCTTCTCCCCAAATCAAGGAAAGTTTTAATTAAAACAAAAATTAAAACTTCCTAATTTGTTTCCAGAAATTTATAAAAATTTCTCCAATAATTTTAATCCCTTCATGATTGGTTAATAAAAAGGAAATTTTATAAATTAAAATCTTTCTTTTAAACATGTGGATAAAAAGAAAGTTATCTCTAAAAATTAAAATCTTTTTTAATCTACAAATAAGGAAAGATATCAAATCTTTTCTTAATCTCTTGTAGAAACTTATAAAAAAGAATATTTAATTTTTAAACTCTCTTTTAAATCATGAACATGGTTAAAAGGAAAGTTTTCTTAAAATTTAAAATCCACCTTTTAATCAACAAATAAGGAAAGATTTCAAATTTTAAACTCTCTTTTAAACATGTAGATGATTTACAAATAAGAAAAGTTTTTATCAAAAATTAAAACCATCCTTTTAATTTACAAATAAGGAAAGAGATTAATCTCTTCTCTTAATCTTTTGTAGAAAGCTATAAAAGGAAATTTTAAATTTTTTAAACTCTCTTTTAAAACATGATATCCACATAAGAAATAATTTTAATAAAAATCCTTTTTAATATTCTAGTGGCCGGCCACCTAAGCTTGGGACCCAAGCTTTGGTCGACCACCAACTTGGCTCATCCACTTGGTCTTGGCTGGCCCTAGCTTGGGTTCCAAGCTAACTTGGCCGACCCCATTGGATGGGTAAGAAGGTGAGTATGTGGTGGGTATAAATCTCTCTATACAAGAGGCTATGATAGGAACCGAGAAGAGGAATTGGTTTTGGTCTCCTGATAAAATTAAGCATCCCGTGTTCGCCCCGAACACACAACTTAATTTTATCAATAATAATTCATTCCACTAGAGAACTATTATTGAACTACCGCACCAATCCCAAATTACATTTTGGGCTCCTTCTTATTATGAGTGTGTTAGTATCCCTGTGTTTAAGATGTCGAATGTCCACTAATTAAGTGAGTTACTGACAACTCATTTAATTAATATCTTAGTCTAAGAGTAGTACCACTCAACCTTATCGTCATGTTGGACTAAGTCCACCTGCAGGGTTTAACATGACAATCCTTATGAGCTCCTCTTGGGGACATTCTCAACCTAGATTACTAGGACACAGTTTCCTTCTATAATCAACAACACACACTATAAGTGATATCATTTCCCAACTTATCGGGATTATTGATTTATCGAACTAAATCTCACCCATTGATAAATTAAAGAAATAAATATCAAATATATGTGCTTGTTATTATATTAGGATTAAGAGCACGCACTTCCATAATAACTGAGGTCTTTGTTCCTTTATAAAGTCAGTATAAAAGAAACGACCTCTAATGGTCCTACTCAATACACTCTAAGTGTACTAGTGTAATTATATAGTTAAGATAAACTAATACCTAATTACACTGCGACCTTCCAATGGTTTGTTCCTTTCCATCTTGGTCGTGAGCTACTGTTTATAATTTATAAGGTACTGATAACATGATCCTCTGTGTGTGACACTACACACCATGTTATCTACAATATAAATTAATTGAACAACTACATTTATCATAAATGTAGACATTTGACCAATGTGATTCTAATTTCTAGATAAATGTTTATACTAAAAGCTAGGCTTTTAGTATACATCCTAACATGACTTATATCCGAGTCCGGTTTTATTGTAACATGCTTTTTGATTATTTAAGATTAAGTATAAATTTTTTTATATGGTAGTAAAATTTTCTAACATATTTTTTAAATTATTAATTTCTAATTTTAATGATGAATTCTCCTCCTCAAGTGTTAGATCTTGAGTTGGTTTATTATTTACAACTTGTTCCTTGAGGGTTTGATTTTCCTCGAGGAGCAATTTGTTTTCATTTTCTAATTTAACTAATTTATTATTTAAGCAAGAAATAATTTTAAAAAACTTTTGGTTTAAGGTTAGGAATGTAACGACCCGCCTTCTGGGTACTAGGCTGTAAGGCCGGTCGCTACAGTTATGCTAAACTATACTGTGCGGAAAGCTGGGCTAATTAAAATTTTTCTACTAATTGATGACTGTTCTTGGTTCTACATGTGCTAAAGGATGTAATCTGAGGAACATCCCCCATGGACTAGAAGTTGATCTACTGAGTTTCTTGGTCAAAACTGAGCTTCCCAATCGATCCAAACTGAACTGGATCGATTGCTTCCCGTTGGATCGATCCACGGATCGATCCCGGCTACTACTGGCACGGATGAACACCCTGGATCGGTCAGCTGACCGATCCAGAAGCTGCATTACTTCTGTATGCTGCTGGATCGGTCTGCCGACCGATCCAGCTGGTCCCTGATCGGTCAGTAGACCGATCAGTGGCTTACTGATCGGTCTGCTGACTGATCAGTGAGCCGCGATCTAGCTCCTGATCGATCCACGGATCGATCAGGGAGCGAACAGAAAGTTCTGTTGCAGAAACTAGGTCCCTGATCGGTCTACCGATCGATCAGAGACTCCCTGATCGGTCTGCTGACCGATCAGGGGTTTCTGATTTCGAATCAGAAACTCTGATTTCAGCACGGCTTCGTGCCAAAACGTCATACAACAACTACCTAATGCATAATAAACTATTCTAATAACATGTAGTAACAATTCTAAACTGGTTCATGGCATTTTTCTCGCTAAAACACATTTTAACAACTTAAAGTGCATGGAAGTATAAATTCCTAAAAGTTCTAATTGTTTAAACTAGCTAAGGTTCAAGAGTGCATAAAACATGAAAACTAGAACTAATAAATTGCAAAGTGCTAAAGTAAATGCTAGATCCCCAGAGGGTCTTTTATTCCAGTTCCTGCCACACACACCATCCTTTGCATTGTCCTCCAGCTCCCTCTGCTAGTCCATCTTTCCTTTACCTTTATCTGCAGTATAAGGAAAAATAGTATCTGTAAGCTTAAAGCTTAGTAAGAAACCATCTACCTCACAAAAACATGCAACGATGCAAATATGATTTTAAATCATGCTGTTTAAAATATATGCTGGATATACTGAATAAACTAGCATGGCATAGCATATAAGCATACAATCATGGCATATCAAGAGCTGAACATAAAGTCATCATGCATATTCACAGGGAAAAACTAAACTGGAGCATGATACTGAAACTGAGCTACGCTAATACTGAGCTACTGCTAGAGCTGTACTGAGTTCACGAACTAATTTGTGAAAGATTGAAAACCGTATACATATAATAAGTGAAAATACTAAACATGCTGCTGAGGGGCTCGGCAACTGTACGTGCTATGCGCGCATCTCTAACTAGACCCGGGGTTGTAAGTCTCGAATTTAGTAGAGCTACTAGGTTATCTAAACCTAGGGACCGACTATGGGAGCCCAGCCCAATGGATATCTAATCCAGTACAGTGCCAACTGAAAAGTAAAATACTGAGTATAGCTAAACTGTTCTAAATTGCTCTTTCTAGGTTATCTGAACCTAGAGCTAGGTTGTCTGAACCTAGAGGCTACTGTGGGAGCCCACCCATGGGACTGTAGTCCTACATAAGCTGAAATAAAACTAATTTGCTGTTTTAAATGCTTCTAGTGCATTTAATCAGTTAATTAAACTGTCTATTACTGAGTTAGACCTTTAATCGAGCACCTAGGATGTTCTAACTCTTCTCCTATTAGGGAGACCACCTCTAGGCACCCGACAACGTCTAACCTCCTATCTGAAGAGGGAAAACGTGTCCGGCCCGTCTAGAGGTGCTCAACTAAATCCCTAATCTGCGAAGAGAGTTAAAAACACCCTAGATATCGATAAAAAATCTGCATACACCCTAACTAAAGCATAAAAACTCAAACGGAAGCTATTATACTACAGGTGAGGGGTTTCTTACCTCCTATTCGTAATTTCTTACGATTCTATTCCTAGAATTCCGGTGGAGATGATTTTCTCGACGATCCGCTCACGTCTTCGCGTTCCTCTCGCGGAGAAGAACCTTTTTCGTGTTGGAGTCGTCGCCGGAAGATGTTCCCTTGGCCCTTGGGGCTTGGTGTGCCGTGCGTGAGGAAGAGGAGAAGAAGGGAGAGGCGGCGGTGATGTTGGGTCTCGGCGTGAGGGTTTTGGAGAGGGAGGGTTGCCGAACCAAAACTTAAACCAAACCAACTTAAGTTCTTAATTTATACTAACTAATTAATTCGGCCAAACCAATTATAAATATAATTGATTCCCTTTCCTTTCAGCACGGCCCTGCTTGGTTCAACCGGTTACTAACATTATCCCTAAGCCATAGGTCTCGGGTTCGATTCCTGCCTAAGCTATTTTGCGGTTCTAATTATTTTTGCTGCTTCCGCTACTCAGAAAATTCCGGAAAAATATCTAAAAATTCCAGAAAAATCATAGAATATTTCTAAAAATAATTTGAGAATTTTCGGGTGTTACAACTCCCCATACCTTATAAAAAGTTCATCCTCGAACTTAGAATAATTCTGGGTACTTCTGTCTCATGCTGGCTTCTGTCTCCCAAGTTGCCTCTTCTGCTATGTGACTGTGCCAAATGACTTTGACTAATGGTACTTCCTTGTTCCGCAATTTCTTAACTGCTCGGTCTATTATCTGAATAGGCTGACTATCATAGCTGAGGTCTTCGCGGATCCGTACCGACTGGGGCTCAATCACCTGGGTGGCATCTGGGGTATGCTTCTTCAGCATAGAGACATGAAATACGTTGTGGACAGCTAACATTTCCTGGGGTAGCTCTAGCTCATATGCTACCTTGCCCACTCTTCTAGTGATAAGGTATGGTCCCACGTATCTGGGACTTAGCTTGCCCTTCTTCCCAAAACGCATTACTCCCTTCATGGGAGCTACTCTGAGGAACACTGAATCCCCAACTGAAAACTCTAAGGGTCTGCGCCGTGTATCAGCATAGCTCTTCTGGCGGCTCTGAGCTGTCTCTATCCTCTGGCGGATCTGCTGTGGTATCTGCTACTAGATCTGTCTGAAGCTCTAGTTCTTTCTGTTCACCACTCTCATACCAGCAGATTGGAGATCTACACCTCCGCCCATAGAGAGCCTCATAAGGTGCCATACCGATAGTGGCCTGATAGCTGTTGTTGTATGCAAATTCTGCTAAGCTCAGATATTTACACCAACTTCCCTTGAAGTCTAGGGCACACGCTCGGAGCATATCTTCGAGTACCTGATTTACTCGCTCTGTCTGACCATCTGTCTGCGGATGGAATGCTGTGCTGAACTTTAACTTCGTGCCCATTGCTGACTGTACACACTCCCAGAAGTGTGATGTAAACTTGCTGTCTCTGTCTGAAATAATGGTACGTGGGACTCCATGTAGTCTGACGATCTCCTGGAGATACAACTGAGCTAGCTTCTCCATGGAATAGGATATCTTGATAGCTAAGAAGTGGGCTGATTTAGTCAACCTGTCGACTATTACCCAGATGGCATCAAAACCATTCGTGGTTCTGGGTAGTCCCACTATGAAGTCCATAGAGATATCCTCCCACTTCCATTCTGGAATCTGTATAGGCTGCAGAACTCCTCCTGGTCGTTGATGTTCTGCCTTGACCCTCTGACAGGTGTAACGACCCAATTTTCCCTATTTCAAGTTCTAAAAGTCCATAAAAATATTTGGAAATACTTTTAAAATATTCTAGAGATTTTTAGGAATTTTTAGAGTATTTTTACATAATTTTTGGAGGTCGTTTAGTAGGGTTACAAAAAGAAAGAAGTTTTAAAAAAACAAACGTTGAAGGTGAGATTCGAACCCACGACCTCGGGTCGGACGAACCCAAGCAAAACCGGCCCAACCAGCTGAGCTACACGGTTTTGTTAACCTTATATGGTGAGAATTAAGTTTATAGCATAGTTAATGATTAGAGAATAAATTGAGAAAAAGTGCACGTGTGAGATCTCGAAAAATTTAATTAATAGGGTTATTTGGAAAATAGCCTTATAGAATTTTTCCGGAATTTTTAGAAATTTTCTGAGAATTTTTCTGAGCTCGTAAGATGAGTTTTGAGGGGATCAATTTCGGATTCGGATTAAAGCCTGTTTGGGATACCGAGAGGAAAAGTTTTAATATAAATTCTTTCCTTTTCTTATTTCTTTTCCCTTGAAACGCTGATCCCGAACCCGAGCTTCCCCGATCTCCCCTCTTCCTCTCTCTGTTCTCTCTCGCGGACGGGCGACGGCGACGGGAGCGACCGGCGATCCTTCTCCGCCGGCATCGACGCCTATTGATCTCAGATCTGGCCGACACTCTTCCTCTCTGGGTCGTAGACATGGCGTCGCGTCTCCTCTAGCTGATAGCCGACACCAAGGGAGATGATCGCCGGAATGAGGAGGCAATTAGGGCTCCGAGGCTAGCTTTGATTTCCTTTTCTCTGGATCTTCTCCGATCTGTAGCCTGGCACGGTCTGCGATTCCCCGATCGACGTCACTGGATTGAGCCATGCCACCCGATCGCCGGTGTGGAAGAGCAATTAGGGCTTCAAAGGGTAAGCCATTGAAACTCTTCTTTCCTCTTGATTCATCGCCGGATCCTTGATTGATTCACAGATTTCGCCAGATTAGGGTTTTATTCGGGTAAATCCCTCTTGCTTGGATTGAGGAAAGTGTCGGATCCTTTCTTTTTCCTCTTGATCAGATTTTGGCATCTTCTCTTCTTTGCTGTAGATTGAGGTTACGGGATTGGAGAAGAAGAGTGAGGTTCTGTTCTGATCAGATCTTGGACTTCTCATTGTTGCCGATTGAAGTCTCAGATTGGAGGTAAGAGGAGTTGATTGTTTGAATTTGGAATGCTTGGTTGAATTGTGATCTTCTTATTTTGATTCGATTGATCCAGTAAGGTTAGCATCTGTGATAGTGAAGCGAATTCAGCATAAGTGTTCTGTGAGGTTGCTTGTTGTTGGTCCGGCATCGCCCACAACCAGTAGCTCCTCTGGTTCCAGCATCAACAGTAGTTGGAAATTGAGGTATGAGTAGGGCTTTTGAGTATATGATGTATTGAAATTGGAAATTGATGATCAGGTGTTAGATGATTTGGTAGGATCTTGATACCTATTGATAATTTATTCATCATTAGGTTATGTAGATTAATTAGGTGAATTAAGGATTATATTGATTGTGACTAGATTTAATTGCCTAGATTAATCTAATGGAATAATTAGGGTTAAGACATTTAACCATAGTCAACTATTAGATTTAATCTAAGTTTAGATTTCTAATCTATTGGTGATTCGGGATTAGGTAACTAACCCTAATTGACCGTTAGATTTAATTGAGTAGGTTGAGATTGTATTGATTAGGGTTTTGCCCTAATTTAGTTTTAGGGATTTTATTTAGCTATTCATTTGGACCTAGCTAAATAAAATATATATATATTGTTTGATGCAGGACTTTGATTTGAGACGGACGTCCCGACTTTGGATTTGGATTGTACCTTCTATTTGAGGCGGGTACCCTCTGACTTATCTTTTGATAATGTCTTATGATATGTGTAGCTTATATATATTTACTAGTGGTAGATAGTAGATTATTCTCCCCCTTGGTCTTAGCTAGTTGATACCTATCACATGCTTCATCTGCTAGTTGCTTTACTTCAGGATTGGATATTTTATCTCTTGCCATGTGTAAATATGTTCATAGAGATGCATATCTATAGTGCTCTACTCTACTGGATTAGTTGCTTTACATGTGTGATACATGCTCTTGGATTCATGATACTTACATCATTGTTATATGTGATGTCTTTGGATTTATGTTTATATCATGGTTATATATATGCGTTTACCTTTTGGGCACCCACATATATGGAGGAGGCTATGTTCAGGTATGACATACTGTAGCCGCATGCACCATATTGCATGATTGCATGCTGGGCGATTGACGACTCCATTATTGTTGAGCTCGTCGGCCGGCTACATGGACCCGCACACAACGTGTTCACTGCATGGGTAGTGGCACAACACTCAGGGTGTGTAGGGTAGATTGCCCGGTAGTGCTCCGCTAGGACGCTCATGGGTAGCGTGACAGGAGCGTGGTAGCACACCGGGGTCCCTCCCCGTCATTGCGTACCGGGAGATGAGAGCGTTACGCTCCCTCACTATGTTTGAGGCAGGAGGATAGGTGTACTCCGACAGCATCCCGTCCACTCGGTCACTCATCAGGGGTAGTGACGGCAGAGTCACAGCCCTACCCACTCGGTCTCACCATTGTGTGTGAGACGACTGAGCATGGCAGTAGGGGTGACCAGGACATGTCATTTGCATCATATGCACAGATTGCATTATTTATGATTGATGCATTTTGGTGATTGCATATGATTGACATGCATACAGGTTATATGCTTTTGCTCTGACTATTTTTATCTGTGTATGCTCACAGTCATTCGCCCGAGCCTCGCAGGTGAGTACAGTTTATTTCAGTTATGCACTTTTTATATTCTTGCAGTATATTGTATTGCATGCTTATTGTTGGTTACTGCAGTTTATTTAGTCTTGCATACCTGTTATACTTAGGAGACTGTACTATATAGATTGTATGGTTAGAGAACTGTACTATTGATCATATGGTTTAGGAGACTGTACCTTAGGTTTTTACTGGTGGATATATATTGCTGTACATGTCTATTGGTTTACCAGCTGAGTTCTTTGAACTCACCCCGTTGTTACTATTTTTCAGGTTGAGGCCGTCAGGAGAGATTCCAGTCGCTAGCCCCTTTGTCGCGAGGATTTTCTTTGTCGGATTTATTCTGCTTTTGCATCTTAAATACTTGTATTGTGGGTTGTATTGTGGACATTGAACATTCGGGTTTACTACTATTGTTTTCCGCTGCAGATATTTTCATTACTTCGTGGATTTGGTTTTCTTCGATGTAGTGGAGTAGGATGTGTACATATATTTTCGAGATTTTATATCGTCTTTCCTTATTAAACTGCGTGGATTGATTATATGTTGAATTATGTAGAATGTTGATATAAACTGCGTGGCTTGTTCTTTTGTATTGTATTATTCCGGCCGTGTGTGGCCGAGGTATGGAGATATATGTATACTGAGCTTCATATTGTCCGTCGTACAGGGGAGATGCTGCCGAAATTTCTTCGGACAGGGACTACCTGGGGGCGTGACAGCGCGGCTGAGGGATTGAAGTCGAGACCCTTCGATTCGGTTAAAAGCCGGCTGACCAACTGGACTAGCGGCCGGTGTTAATTAAGGAAAGAGTGAATAATACTTAAGCAGTAGTTAGATGATAAAAACCCTAGTTATAAGAAGAGGACTTAAGTTCCACCCGTGACCTAAAAAAAAAACTCTCGATTCCTCTCCTCTTCTCACGCGACGGCGCATCTCTCCACGGGGGAAACCACAGCGAGCAAAGCTAGGGCATTGCGGTGGCCTGCGAGCACTCTTCTTCGAGAGGTCATCACACCACCGAGCTCCTCTCGTCAAGAAGAGGCGCGAGCACAGGAAGAAGCCGAGTATTTCAAGCCTCCGAGCCCTAGATCTTCTTCCTCTCCTTCGGTTGTAAGTCCAAGCAAATCCCGGTAAGTGCTTCCTCACCTGCAGTAGGATAGCTCCGAGATTTATTCCTTGTTCTTTTTCCTTGTTCCCGAAAGCTTTTGGACAGCTTGAGGGTGCTTGGCGTTTTTGATCGGATTTTATGCTACTTAGTTTCATGCTTTGTGATAATAATGGAATAAATGTCTCCCTTGATGTTGGTAATGCTGGCTAGATTCTGTTGAATACCATCAGGATGCTTATAATGAAATTGATGGCTATGGAGAGTTTAGAAACGTGATGGTAACGGTGATAAGATCATTAGGAAGAAAAAAAATGAAAAGAAAAAAGAAAAAAAAAAAGAAATATCCTATAGCATTTTAAGGTTAAGTGTTTACTCAATTTTGTACTATCATGTATTCCTTCTTGTGAGAACCATTGGTACAATTCTCAAGTTAAGGATTGAACTACAGAGTTCGCAACTGAGCATATAAATTAACTCAAACCTCAAGGTGATAACCATGGCTAAAAGGGTTATAAGATGTTATAATGTCTCTGTTTGGATTCAATTAAAAGGTTTATAAGGAATATGGTATTTACTGATTGAAATAGTAATTTTTATGATAGTATTTAAATATCTGATTTTGTTTGAGGCCAGCATTCTAGTTTTGGTTTATGAAGAGTGCTTTAATATTGAAAACTTGGAATCTTCTTTTATCTGTATCAACCTTAATGAGCAATGATCAGTTTGTTTTGTTTACTGAGGTGGATACTTCCTTGTTTAACATTTAAGTCATTAATTCCAAGCACGTGTGTGATTTGTATACGGAATAAGTCCAAGGGGTCATGCAAAGTCAATCAATATTTGCCTATATTATGAACAAGAGAAGAAGAACATGACTTTAAGTTTTGCTTGATTTTGAAACATGTTTTGTTTACTTCACCAGTAGCTTCCATTGCTATTAGACAAGCATATTTTCTTATTGCGGTTAGACAAGCAGATTTTCTTATTGCTTTGCTTAGTTTTCTGCATATATATGCAATGAACTTGAATAGCATGTGTTCAATATATAGTTTTAGTTTTTATAGATATGCAATGAACATGGATAGCATGTATTTATAGTATTTTAGAATTTTGTTAACAAAGCATGCAGAATTTATTTAGGATAGTATGCAATTTAGATTTAAGTTTCTTTACTACCTCATTTAGCATGAACAGATCTACTTTTGGATTTAGTTATGATTCTCTACTGAATTACCAAAAGATAAGTAAAAGAAGGATAAAGAAAAGAAAGGAAAAAGGCTAAGGCCTTAAGTAAAATCCCGAAGGCAAGACTTTAGGGATTTTGGCACACAAGGTACTTATTAAATGCCAAGGCATTTTATTATAAGAAGTATTTAATGATAAAAAGTATTTTACTTTTAAAGGGCATGTACCGGACACAAGGTCCAAGGGATGGGCTCCAAGATGCCCCTAGGCACAAGGCCTAGAAGTACCTTAGTAGTTTCGGGATTAGCTACCTCGACTCTTATTAAGGATGCGCGCAAATTGGTAAAATACCAAAGTGGTACAATGCCGGGCCCAAGAGAAGTTGATTATTATTTTGAAGTATAAAAGTAAAAGTTTTTTTGAAACAAATGAAACAAACATCAAATATGTTTAGAATTAGAAAGTTTAGCTTCTTGTTATTTGAAGCATGCAGTATCAGTTTTCATTTGCTTCCTTATGAGTTTATTTGAGCATGACTATATGTCTTATCATTTAGTTGATTTCTTGCTATTAGATTATTTAGCATGATTAGCTTTATTTGCTTTTCAGCATGCAGTTATAGTTTTATTCTTGTATAGCATGAGTAGCTTTACATGTTAGCTTTTCAGTTAATATGATTTCTATGCTATTTATGAGCATGATTACATGTTTAGTATTTCAGTTAATCTGATTTATTTACTAGTAGATGAGCATGAGTAGCTTTCTTCTAAGCATTCAGATTTAGCATGTTTTTCGTTATATACATGCATATCGAGTTTTTGTGAGTAGGCAAGCACTTACTAAGCTTTTAGCTTATAGATACTTCTTTTCTCCTACTGCAGATAAAGGAAAAGCTAAAGCATGAAAAGAAGGCGACAAGGTGGTGGTGATGAAGGTGTGTGATGGCTGGACTGTGGAGAGATCATGAGTTTGCTAAGGAAACTGTCAAGACTCCTTCTTTGGAGTTTTCTTTCAGTTATCAAATTGATAGAGATTGTTTTAGTAGTTTCCCTTTGTCTATGTTAAGTTTATTCCGCATTGTAGTTGAGTTATTTCCTATTGTTGGAGTTCTTTTGTTTGCTATTGCTAGGATAGTTTATTTTTAGTTATATATAAACTGCGTGGTGATGTTATTGCTTTGTATATATATGTACTTATGATTATTGTCACCGGTACAGGGGAGACTCTGCCGAATTTTTCGGTAGGGTTTTCCTAGAGATTTTTCATAAACCGGTTAAGTAGAGTTAGTAGATAAGTAACGGTCACTCTTAGAGAGTAGTAGTAGTAGTAGTAAGAAGGGTGCTCGTTACAGTTGGTATCAGAGCAGTGTTCCATTCTCCAGCATTACACACACATCAGCATCATCCTTGCCGTCTCCAAGTAAGAAAGTATTTAAATTCTTTCTTTATTCTGCTTTCCTTATTATTAACTGCAGTATAGAGTATTTCTTTTTAAGTGCTTAAGTAAGATAGAAGATTTTGTTTTCCTTTTCTTTATTCATATATATATATGATTAGAAAGGATTAGAGAAGCTATTTAGTCATTTTCCTCTGCATAATTGGATGTCAAGAAGAGGGCATCCCCGTACCATTCATACTGAGGACCAAGTTCAGGAGAACGAAGAGCCCAGAACCCCTGGGCTTATTCTCTCTGAAGTTGTTGCTCAACTTCAGAGACAAGTAGCGAGTAGTAGCAAGTGATTGCCAATCTAATGACCAATCAAAAGTCAGCTCCTCCCACTTCCCCAACCATTAATGTGGAGACCCCAGTGGTGACTGAAGTCCCATCAGCTACCTTGGAAGTCGCCACAGCATCTAAAAGACAAGAAGCATATCTCATCCAGTGGCTGAAGCTGAAACCATAAAGCTTCTCAGGAACGACTGAGCCCTGGGATGTCCAGGCTTGGTTCAAGACATTTGAGAGCACAATGGAGCTTCTTGACTGACCAGAAGTCGAGAAGGTTGATACCATTAAGTGTGCCTCTTTCTGTCTATCTGGAGATGCTTGTATGTAGTGGGAGCGAGTTAAGAGTAAGAGAGCAGTCAACCAGATGAACTGGGTTGACTTTGAGATAGAGTTTTACTAAGAGTTCTTCCGCCAACGGATCACCAATAAACATTATGAGGAGTTTATAAAATTTAGAGCAGATGACTTACCAGTAGAAGAAGCGGTTAAAAGATTTAACAGGCTAGCTCACCTTTGCCTATAGTTAGTAAGTACAGTGAAAGAACGAGTCAGACTGATGCTCCTAACGCTGAGACCAGAAATAACACTTAATGTGAGTAGTGAAACTCACCAACCATAGATTGGTGAAGAGCTGGTCAGCAGGGCATTAGTGAGCACTATCTGAACAACAACAAGGCACAACAAACGCAACACAAGCCAGTCAAGATAGAAGACAAGACAGGGGGGGGACAGAGAACCCAAACAAGTAATCAGAACTGGAAGGACAAAGATAACAAGAAAGACCCAAGCAGGAAGATGTTCGGGTAGTCTGTGAGTATCCAGAAGTATTTCCAGAAGAGCTACCTGGACTACCTCCCAACAGAGAAGTGGAGTTTGAGATTGAACTGGTTCCTGGTACCGGTCCAATTTCAAAAGCTCCATATCGTATGTCTCCAGCAGAGTTGAAAGAGTTACAAGAACAACTTCAGGAGCTGCTTGACAAAGGCTTCATCCGCCCTAGTCATTCACCATGGGAAGCTCCTGTGTTGTTTGTTAAGAAGAAGGATGGATTTATGCGGATGTGCATAGATTATAGAGCTCTGAATCAAGTGACCATCAAGAGCAAGTATCCACTGCCAGAATCGACGACTTATTTGATCAGTTGAGAGGGGCAACAGTGTTCTCCAAGATAGATCTGCGCTCTGGGTATCATCAATTGGAAGTGAAGGAGAGTGATATATCCAGAACAGCTTTCAGGACCAGATACGGACACTACAAATTCGTAGTCATGCCTTTTGGTGTGACTAATGCACCTGTAGTTTTCATGGACCTGATGAACAGAGTGTTTAGAGAATACCTTGACAAATTTATCATGGTGTTCATCGATGACATTCTAATCTATTCCAGAACCCCAGAGGAGCATGACACGCACTTGAGAATAGTCCTGCAGACCCTACAGCAGAAACAGCTTTATGCTAAGTTCTCAAAGTGCGGATTCTGGTTAGATCAAGTGGCATTTCTAGGCCACATAATTTATAAAGAAAGTATCCAAGTGGATCCAGCCAAAATAGAAGCAGTCAACAACTGGAGTAGACCCAAGAACGCCAGGGAGATCAGAAGCTTCCTTGGTTTAGCTGGGTACTACAGGAAATTCGTGGAAGACTTTTCCAGAATAGCCTCTCCACTTACAGCCCTCACCAGAAAGAACAAGAAGTTTGAATGGTCAGATAAATGTGAGCAGAGTTTCCAAGAGTTGAAGAAGAGACTAACCAGTACTCCCATTCTGATAGTCCTAGAAAGTGACAAGAGTTTTGACATCTACAGTGATGCTTCCAAGATGGGTCTAGGAGTTGTACTCATGCAAGAAGGAAAAATTATAGCTTATGCTTCCAAGCAAAGCTAATAAAGTGGCAGATGCACTAAGCAGAAAATCCAGTGCATCCCTGATGTCCTTGTCATCATTAGCCCTGCCATTACAGAAGGAGTTGTCAGATTTTGGACTTGAAATTATTTATGGGCAACTCTCTGCATTGACTCTAGAGTCAACCCTGCTTGAGGATATACAGAAGAAGCAAAGTGAAGATCCAGATGTCCAAAAGATCAAGCAAGGGATACAAGAAGAAGGAAATTCAGAATTTCGAGTATCAGACAGTGGAATTCTTTATCAGGGAAGTCGCCTTTGTGTTCCCAATGATGAAGAGCTGAGAAAGAAGATTCTAGAAGAAGCCCATAATACACCGTATTCCATGCATCCTGGTTCTACCAAGATGTACCAAGACGTGAAACAGAGGTTCTGGTGGTCTGGACTCAAAAGAGATGTAGCTAAATATGTCAGTACCTGCCTGACATGTCAGAGGGTCAAAGCAGAACACCAGAGACCAGGAGGAGTTCTACAGCCTCTTCCTATACCAGAGTGGAAGTGGAAAGACATCTCTATGGACTTCATAACAGGTCTCCCAAGAACTACGAATGGATATGATGCAATATGGGTAATAGTGGATAGATTGACCAAGTCTGCCCATTTTCTAGCCATCAAGGTGTCCCACTCTATAGAGCAGTTGGCACAGTTATATGTTAAGGAAGTGATCAGACTTCATGGAGTTCCCAAATCTATTGTGTCTGATAGAGATGGGCGCTCCACCTCTCACTTCTGGGAATGTGTTCAGACTGCACTAGGCACCAAACTCAAGTTCAGCACAGCTTTCCATCCTCAGACTGATGGACAGACAGAGCGAGTAAATCAGATTCTAGAAGATATGCTCAGGACTTGTGCACTAGATTTTAAAGGCAGTTGGTGCAAGTATCTGTGCTTAGCTGAGTTTGCCTACAACAACAGCTACCAAGCCACCATCAGGATGGCACCTATGAGGCGTTGTATGGCAGAAAGTGCAGATCACCTATTTGCTGGCAAGAAGCAGGTGAGAGAAAAGAAATGGAAGTAGAACTGGGCATTCAGATAGAGCTGATAGATGAAACTACTCAGGCTATTCAGAAGATCAGACAGAGAATTGAGACTGCCTAGAGTAGACAGAAGAGTTATGCTGACACACGCCGTAGGCCACTTGAATTCCAAGTAAGGGATTCAATCTTTCTCAAGGTCGCTCCTATGAAGGGAGTGATGAGATTTGGCAAGAATGGAAAATTAAGTCCTCGTTATGTAGGACCTTACCTGATCACAGAAAGGATTGGGAAAGTAGCTTACAAGCTGGATTTACCACAAGACATGTCAGCAATACACAATGTGTTTCATGTCTCCATGTTAAAGAAGTGCCTCCACGACCCTAGCCAATTGATTGAGCCTCAGTCAGTGCAGATCCAAGAGGATCTTAGTTATGAGAGTAGACCTACACACATAGTGGACAGAGCAGTCAAGAGACTAAGAAGCAAAGAAGTACCACTAGTGAAGGTCGTCTGGCAGAACCAGAAGCACGAGGAAGTCACTTGGGAGCAGGAGGACAGTATGAGACAGAAATATCCAGAACTATTCTAAGTTCGAGGACGAACTTTTTATAAGGTATGGGGAATTATAACGACCCAATTTTCCCTATTTCAAGTTCTAAAAGTCCATAAAAATATTTGGAAATACTTTTAAAATATTCTAGAGATTTTTAGGAATTTTTAGAGTATTTTTACGTAATTTTTGGAGGTCGTTTAGTAGGGTTACAAAAAGAAAGAAGTTTTAAAAAAAATAAACGTTGAAGGTGAGATTCGAACCCACGACCTCGGGTCGGACGAACCCAAGCAAAACCGGCCCAACCAGCTGAGCTACACAGTTTTGTTAACCTTATATGGTGAGAATTAAGTTTATAGCATAGTTAATGATTAGAGAATAAATTGAGAAAAAGTGCGCGGCTGAGGGATTGAAGCCGAGACCCTTCGATTCGGTTAAAAGTCGGCTGACCAACTGGACTAGCGGCCGGTGTTAATTAAGGAAAGAGTGAATAATACTTAAGCAGTAGTTAGATGATAAAAACCCTAGTTATAAGAAGAGGACTTAAGTTCCACCCGTGACCTAAAAAAAAACTCTCGATTCCTCTCCTCTTCTCACGCGACGGCGCATCTCTCCACGGGGGAAACCGCAGCGAGCAAAGCTAGGGCATTGCGGTGGCCGGCGAGCACTCTTCTTCGAGAGGTCTTCACACCACCGAGCTCCTCTCGTCAAGAAGAGGCGCGAGCACAGGAAGAAGCCGAGTATTTCAAGCCTCCGAGCCCTAGATCTTCTTCCTCTCCTTCGGTTGTAAGTCCAAGCAAATCCCGGTAAGTGCTTCCTCACCTGCAGTAGGATAGCTCCGAGATTTATTCCTTGTTCTTTTTCCTTGTTCCCGAAAGCTTTTGGACAGCTTGAGGGTGCTTGGCGTTTTTGATCGGATTTTATGCTACTTAGTTTCATGCTTTGTGATAATAATGGAATAAATGTCTCCCTTGATGTTGGTAATGCTGGCTAGATTCTGTTGAATACCATCAGGATGCTTATAATGAAATTGATGGCTATGGAGAGTTTAGAAACATGATGGCAACGGTGATAAGATCATTAGGAAGAAAAAAAAAAGAAAAAAAAAAAGAAAAAAAAGAAATATCCTATAGCATTTTAAGGTTAAGTGTTTACTCAATTTTGTACTATCATGTATTCCTTCTTGTGAGAACCATTGGTACAATTCTCAAGTTAAGGATTGAACTACAGAGTTCACAACTGAGCATATAAATTAACTCAAACCTCAAGGTGATAACCATGGCTAAAAGGGTTATAAGATGTTATAATGTCTCTGTTTGGATTCAATTAAAAGGTTTATAAGGAATATGGTATTTACTGATTGAAATAGTAATTTTTATGATAGTATTTAAATATCTGATTTTGTTTGAGGCCAGCATTCTAGTTTTGGTTTATGAAAAGTGCTTTAATATTGAAAACTTGGAATCTTCTTTGATCCGTATCAACCTTAATGAGCAATGATCAGTTTGTTTTGTTTACTGAGGTGGATACTTCCTTGTTTAACATTTAAGTCATTAATTCCAAGCACGTGTGTGATTTGTATACGGAATAAGTCCAAGGGGTCATGCAAAGTCAATCAATATTTGCCTATATTATGAACAAGAGAAGAAGAACATGACTTTCAGTTTTGCTTGATTTTGAAACATATTTTGTTTACTTCACCAGTAGCTTCCATTGCTATTAGACAAGCATATTTTCTTATTGCGGTTAGACAAGCAGATTTTCTTATTGCTTTGCTTAGTTTTCTGTATATATATGCAATGAACTTGAATAGCTTGTGTTCAATATATAGTTTTAGTTTTTATAGATATGCAATGAACATGGATAGCATGTATTTATAGTATTTTAGAATTTTGTTAACAAAGCATGCAGAATTTGTTTAGGATAGTATGCAATTTAGATTTAAGTTTCTTTACTACCTCATTTAGCATGAACAGATCTACTTTTGGATTTAGTTATGATTCTCTACTGAATTACCAAAAGATAAGTAAAAGAAGGATAAAGAAAAGAAAGGAAAAAGGCCAAGGCCTTAAGTAAAATCCCGAAGGCAAGACTTTAGGGATTTTGGCACACAAGGTGCTTATTAAATGCCAAGGCATTTTATTATAAGAAGTATTTAATGATAAAAAGTATTTTACTTTTAAAGGGCATGTATTGGACACAAGGTCTAAGGGATGGGCTCCAAGATGCCCCTAGGCACAAGGCCTAGAAGTACCTTAGTAGTTTCGGGATTAGCTACCTCGACTCTTATTAAGGATGCGCGCAAATTGGTAAAATACCAAAGTGGTACAATGCCGGGCCCAAGAGAAGTTGATTATTATTTTGAAGTATAAAAGTAAAAGTTTTTGGAAACAAATGAAACAAACATCAAATATGTTTAGAATTAGAAAGTTTAGCTTCTTGTTATTTGAAGCATGCAGTATCAGTTTTCATTTGCTTCCTTATGAGTTTATTTGAGCATGACTATATGTCTTATCATTTAGTTGATTTCTTGCTATTAGATTATTTAGCATGATTAGCTTTATTTGCTTTTCAGCATGCAGTTATAGTTTTATTCTTGTATAGCATGAGTAGCTTTACATGTTAGCTTTTCAGTTAATATGATTTCTATGCTATTTATGAGCATGATTACATGTTTAGTATTTCAGTTAATCTGATTTATTTACTAGTAGATGAGCATGAGTAGCTTTCTTCTAAGCATTCAGATTTAGCATGTTTTTCGTTATATACATGCATATCGAGTTTTTGTGAGTAGGCAAGCACTTACTAAGCTTTTAGCTTATAGATACTTCTTTCCTCCTACTACAGATAAAGGAAAAGCTAAAGCATGAAAGGAAGGCGACAAGGTGGTGGTGATGAAGGTGTGTGATGGCTGGACTGTGGAGAGATCATGAGTTTGCTAAGGAAACTGTCAAGACTCCTTCTTTGGAGTTTTCTTTCAGTTATCAAATTGATAGAGATTGTTTTAGTAGTTTCCCTTTGTCTATGTTAAGTTTATTCCGCATTGTAGTTGAGTTATTTCCTATTGTTGGAGTTCTTTTGTTTGCTATTGCTAGGATAGTTTATTTTTAGTTATATATAAACTGCGTGGTGATGTTATTGCTTTGTATATGTATGTACTTATGATTATTGTCACCGGTACAGGGGAGACTCTGCCGAAATTTTTCGGTAGGGTTTTCCTAGAGATTTTTAATAAACCGGTTAAGTAGAGTTAGTAGATAAGTAACGGTCACTCTTAGAGAGTAGTAGTAGTAGTAGTAAGAAGGGTGGTCGTTACAACAGGTGAGGCAGATACTAACATATTTGGCGATGTCTCGCTTCATCCCGAGCCACCAAAAATGTTTCTTCAGGTCTTGATACATTTTAGTGGAACTGGATGCATCGCATAGGGAGTCTTGTGAGCCTCATCTAAAATCTATCTCCGTAGCTCCTCCTGATCTGGAACACAGAGTCTGTCACCAAAATACAACACCCCGCTATCGGACATTCTGAATTCTCTACTTTCTGATTCTGTTAGCCCTTGCTTGATTTTCTGTATTTCAGGGTCCTGCTCCTGAGCTGACTGAATATCACCAAGCAAGGTAGACTCTAAGGTCATAGTAGAGAGCTGTCCCGCTATAAGCTCGAGACCGAAATCTATGATCTCCTTCTGTAGGGGCGGTGACATGGCTGTAAGAGATAATAAGGTAGCACTGGACTTTCTGCTGAGTGCGTCTGCTACCTTATTGGCTTTTACGGGATGGTAGAGGATATCAATATCATAGTCTTTGACCAGCTCTAGCCATCTGCGCTGTCGCATATTCAGATCCTTCTGAGTGAAGAAGTACTTCAGACTCTGATGGTCTGTATATACTCTGCACTGAGCTCCATATAAGTAATGTCTCCAAATTTTGAGAGCGAACACTACTGCTGCAAGCTCAAGATCATGAGTAGGGTAATTCTTCTCATAATCCTTGAGTTGTCTGGAGGCATAGGCGATCACCTTGCCGTTTTGCATCAGTACTGCTCCTAGTCCCAACTTAGAGGCATCACTATAGATGTCAAAGCTGCTGATGTTGTCTGGTAGAGCCAAAATGGGAGCACTGGTCAATCTCCTTTTTAGCTCAAGTTGCTCTCACCCTCCGTCCACTGAAATTTTCTTTTTTCCGTGAGAGCTGTCAGTGGGGAGGCTATCCTGGAGAAGTCCTCTACAAACTTTCTGTAATAACCTGCTAATCCCAGAAAGCTCCTGATTTCACTGGCATTCCTGGGTCTCTTCCAGTTGCTTACTGCTTCTATCTTGCTGGGATCTACCATAACACCATCCTTTGAGATGATGTGACCCAGGAAGGACACCTGATCTAACCAAAATTCACATTTCGTGAACTTGGCGTATAGCTGGTTCTGCTGAAGGGTCTGCAATACTAGTTTCAGGTGTTCTGAATATTCTTCCTGAGTTCCTGAGTAGATAAGGATGTCATCGATGAACACGATAACAAACTTATCTAAGTACTCTCTGAATACTCTGTTCATGAGGTCCATGAATGTAGCTGGAGCATTGGTCACGCCAAAGGGCATGACTACGAACTCGTAGTGTCCGTATCTGGTTCTGAATGCTGTCTTGGGTATATCCCCTTCTTTAACCTTCACCTGATGATAACCTGATCTGAGATCTATCTTAGAGAACACTGCTGCTCCCTTCAGTTGGTCGAACAGGTCATCTATTCTAGGAAGGGGATACCTGTTCTTGATTGTGACTTGGTTCAGTAATCTGTAGTCTATGCACAGTCGCATGCTTCCATCCTTCTTCTTCACGAACAATACAGGCGCTCCCCATGGTGAGTGACTCGGGCGTATGAAACCCTTGTCAAGCAGCTCCTGTAGTTGCTCCTGAAGCTCCTTCAGTTCTGCTGGAGCCATGCGATAAGGCGCTTTGGAGATAGGATTTGTACCGGGAATGAGCTCTATCTCAAAGTCGATCTCCTTGTCTGGTGCTAAGCCTGGTAACTCTTCAGGGAAGACTGCTGGGTAGTCACATACGACTCGAACCTCTGCTAGCTGTTGGTTCTTGTCCTGGCTGGCGTTGACCACGTGTGCTAGAAATCCTGTACATCCTGAATCCAGTAGCTTCTGTGCTTTCATAGCTGAGAGGAACTTCTTGGCCTTTCTCTTTGGTTCCCCGTTGTATTCAACTTGCACTGCCGCTTCAGGTTGGAAGATGACTTTCTGTTTACGGCACTCTATGGTAGCACCGTACTTGATCAGAAAGTCCATTCCAAAGATAACGTCATAGTCGGTCATCTCTAGCACTATCAGATCACAAAAGAGCTCTCTGTCTGCTATAATGACCGGCCCAGTGCGTGGATGCCATGATCTCTCCTGAAGGTAGTGTCGTCAAAAACTGACCACTGAGTACTTCTAAGGGTATTTCTAACTTTTCGGAGAACATCCTGGCTATATATGAATGGGTTGCCCCAGTATCAAATAGAACAGTAGCACTATACTGAAAAATGCTAATCTGACCTGTGACAATTGTCGAGGCATTGGCTACGTCCTCTCTGGTGAGTGAGTAGATCCTCGCATTCGCCATAGCTGGAGGGGCTTCTAATCTGCCCTGGCTGATGAGTGGACCTTCTAGAGCGGCCTGCATCTGATATAACTGAGCTGGCTGGCCTGCATACTGAATCTGCTGTGGCTGAGGAAGACCGGTCTTGTTCGGGCACTGCTTAGTCATGTGCCCTTCTTGTCCACATTCAAAACATCCTCGTGTGCCCTTGCGACAAACCCCTGGGTGGAATTTCCCACAAGTAGCACACTTTGGATAATTGGGTCGCTTGCTAGTCCTCCTTTTGGGTCACTTCCTGATCTGCGCTTGCTGTTGGAGTTTCCTTTCCAGTTAGAGCTGTGGCCTTGCTTTTTTGAGCGTGAGAGTTTCCTTGGCCTTTGGACTCTGAGGAGACTTGCTTTTGCTGCTTTATGCTGTTCTGGTAATGCTCTGTGGTCAAGGCACTGCTCACTAGCTCCTCTGTGGTTTGTGGCCTATGTATGCCACCAGCCACGTTCACTGCTATCTCTGGCCTCAGCATCTTGAGCATCAACCGGATTCGTTCCTTCTCTGTGCTGACTAGCTCTGGGCACAGACGAGCCAACCTGTTGAATTTCTTCACGGCTTCCTCAACTGAAAGGTTGCCCTGACGAAACTCAGTGAACTCGTCGTAGTGGCGGTTCGTAACCCGTATGTGGAAGAACTCCTCGAAGAACTCCTTCTCGAAGTCAGCCCATGACATCTGGTTCACTGGGCGCTTCGTTCTGATTCTCTCCCACCACATGCGTGCGTCTCCTGTCAGGCAGAAGGAGGCACACTTCACCTTCTCATGTTCTGGCCAGTCCAGAAGCTCCATCGTGCTCTCCAGTGTTTTGAACCAGGCTTGTGCATCTCATGGTTCACTAGTGCTTGAGAAGTTCTCTGGCTTGACCCGCTGCCACTGGATCAGATAGGCTTCTCTTCTTGCCTATGTTGCTGGGGCTACTGGTACTGTAGGCTGGACTGGTGGAACCTCCAAGACTACCGGAGTAGTCAAATTCGGTTCCGGGGTGACTGTGGGGGTACTCTGCTGATTAGCCTTTAAGGTGGCTATTTCCTGTTGCTGTTCAGCTAGCTGCTGCTGTAACTGAGCCACTAATGCTGTAAGGTCTGGAGGAGGCACTGAACTGCCTGCCTCTTGCTGGGGCTCAGTAGCTAATGCCCTTCTAGCTGGGCGTCCTCGTGCCATTTCTAAAGACATAGAGAACATAACATAACTAATGTAATCACAGTTATATAACTACTGATATCATGTTTAAAACTATCACATACTAACAAGCAGTAGGCATATAAACATGAACTGTAATAACAAGACAAGGAGCATAAATAAAGTAGAGGTATTCTTACTTGGAAGCTGCAGGTACAATGCTGATGTGTGTGTAGGAAGTATGGAACACTGCTCTGATACCACTCTGTAACGACCCGCCTTCTGGGTACTAGGCTGTAAGGCCGGTCGCTACAGTTATGCTAAACTATACTGTGCGGAAAGCTGGGCTAATTAAAATTTTTCTACTAATTGATGACTATTCTTGGTTCTACATGTGCTAAAGGATGTAATCTGAGGAACATCCCCCATGGACTAGAAGTTGATCTACTGAGTTTCTTGGTCGAAACTGAGCTTCTCAATCGATCCAAACTGAACTGGATCGATTGCTTCCCGTTGGATCGATCCACGGATCGATCCCGACTACTACTGGCACGGATGAACACCCTGGATCGGTCAGCTGACCGATCCAGAAGCTGCATCGCTTCTGTATGCTGCTGGATCGGTCTGCCGACCGATCTAGCTGGTCCCTGATCGGTCAGTAGACCGATCAGTGGCTTACTGATCGGTCTGCTAACTGATCAGTGAGCCACGATCTAGCTCCTGATCGATCCACGGATCGATCAGGGAGCGAACAGTCAGGTCCCTGATCGGTCTACCGACCGATCAGAGACTCCCTGATCGGTCTGCTGACCGATCAGGGGTTTCTGATTTCGAATCAGAAACTCTGATTTCAGCACGGCTTCGTGCCAAAACGTCATACAACAACTACCTAATGCATAATAAACTATTCTAATAACATGTAGTAACAATTCTAAACTGGTTCATGGCATTTTTCTCGCTAAAACACATTTTAACAACTTAAAGTACATGGAGGTATAAATTCCTAAAAGTTCTAATTGTTTAAACTTGCTAAGGTTCAAGAGTGCATAAAACATGAAAACTAGAACTAATAAATTGCAAAGTGCTAAAGTAAATGCTAGATCCCAAGAGGGTCTTTTATTCCAGTTCCTGCCACACACACCATCCTTTGCATTGTCCTCCAGCTCCCTCTGCTAGTCCATCTTTTCTTTACCTTTATCTGCAGTATAAGGAAAAATAGTATCTGTAAGCTTAAATCTTAGTAAGAAACCATCTACCTCACAAAAACATGCAACGATGCAAATATGATTATAAATCATGCTGTTTAAAACATATGCTGCATATACTGAATAAACTAGCATGGCATGGCATATAAGCATACAATCATGGCATATCAAGAGCTGAACATAAAGTCATCATGCATATTCACAGGGAAAAACTAAACTAGAGCATGATACTGAAACTGAGCTACGCTAATACTGAGCTACTGCTAGAGCTGTACTGAGTTCACGAACTAATTTGTGAAAGATTGAAAACCGTATACATATAATAAGTGAAAATACTAAACATGCTGCTGAGGGTGTACGTGCTATGCGCGCATCTCTAACTAGACCCAGGGTTGCAAGTCCCGAATTTAGTAGAGCTACTAGGTTATCTAAACCTAGGGACCGACTATGGGAGCCCAGCCCAATGGATATCTAATCCAGTACAGTGCCAACTGAAAAGTAAAATACTGAGTATAGCTAAACTGTTCTAAATTACTCTTTCTAGGTTATCTGAACCTAGAGCTAGGTTGTCTGAACCTAGAGGCTACTGTGGGAGCCCACCCATGGGACTGTAGTCCTACATAAGCTGAAATAAAACTAATTTGCTGTTTTAAATGCTTCTAGTGCATTTAATCAGTTAATTAAACTGTCTATTACTGAGTTAGACCTTTAATCGAGCACCTAGGATGCTCTAACTCTTCTCCTATTAGGGAGACCACCTCTAGGCACCCGACAACGTCTAACCTCCTATCTGAAGAGGGAAAACGTGTCCGGCCCGTCTAGAGGTGCTCAACTAAATCCCTAATCTGCGAAGAGAGTTAAAAACACCCTAGATATCGATAAAAAATCATCATACACCCTAAATAAAGCATAAAAACTCAAACGGAAGCTATTATACTGCAGGTGAGGGGTTTCTTACCTCCTATTCGTAATTTCTTACGATTCTATTCCTAGAATTCCGGTGGAGATGATTTTCTCGACGATCCGCTCACGTCTTCGCGTTCCTCTCGCGGAGAAGAACCTTTTTCGTGTTGGAGTCGTCACCGGAAGATGTTCCCTTGGCCCTTGGGGCTTGGTGTGCCGTGCGTGAGGAAGAGGAGAAGAAGGGAGAGGCGGCGGTGATGTTGGGTCTCGGCGTGAGGGTTTTGGAGAGGGAGGGTTGCCGAACCAAAACTTAAACCAAACCAACTTAAGTTCTTAATTTATACTAACTAATTAATTCGGCCAAACCAATTATAAATATAATTGATTCCCTTTCCTTTCAGCACGGCCCTACTGGGTTCAACCGGTTACTAACATTATCCCTAAGCCATAGGTCTCGGGTTCGATTCCTGCCTAAGCTATTTTGCGGTTCTAATTATTTTTGCTGCTTCCGCTACTCGAAAAATTCCGGAAAAATATCTAAAAATTCCAGAAAAATCATAGAATATTTCTAAAAATAATTTGAGAATTTTCGGGCTTTACAAGGAATACCTCTTCGGAACCTTCAAAAACGAGTACGGACTCGTGGCTTAATTCGGGTTCGGACCCGTCTTCCGATTCGTCTTCCGACTCTGCTTCACGGTCCATCAGCGCGAGGTGGCTCTGGTGCTTCTGATCTTCTGCTTCTGATTCGTCCGAGGAGGAGTCGTCCCACGTCGCTTTGAGGGTCTTCTTTTTGGTCAGCTTCAGTTTGTCGATCTTCAGTCTTGGGCACTCGTTCTTGTAGTGCCCCTTTTTGTTGCATCCGAAGCATGTCGCGTTCCTTGAATCGGCTGGCGAACTGATCTTCTGTAGATCCTTCTTGCTGAACCTTCTCTTCCTCCTAGTGAACATCTTCCTTACCAGGTTCACCAGGTGTTCTTCATCTTCAGAGCTTTGGTCAGAGTCTTCTTCAGGTTCAGCCTTGTTCTTCTTGGAGGAACCTGCATATAAGGCAATACCTTTCTTGACCCCAGTGTTAGTCTGCTCATGTAATTCCAGTTCACAAAACAGTTCATCTAATTTAAGCTTAGTTAAATTCTTAGAAATTTTATAGGCATCCACTATGGATGCCCACAAACTGTTACATGGAAATGCATTTAACGCATACCTGATTAAGTCTCTATTGTCCATCTGGTGGCCTATTGCGTGGATCCCGTTGAGGATATCCTTGATCCTCACGAGCAGGTGAATTGCTGTTTCTCCTTCCTGCATTTTTATATTAAATATTCTATTTAATAATAAATCCCTTTTTGTTACCTTAGCGTCGCTAGTTCCTTCATGCAGCTCGATCAGTTTGTCCCACAGTTCTTTAGCGTTCTGGTGCGGTCCTACCCGGTTCAGTTTTTCCCTTGTTAGTCCACGTTGCAAAGTGTTGATTGCTTTGTGTAACGACCTAATTTTCCCTATTTCGAGTTCTAAATGTCTTCAAAAACATTTAGAAATACTTTTAAAATATTCTAGAGATTTTTAGGAATTTTTAGAGTATTTTTATGTAATATTTGGAGGTCGTTTAGTATGTTTACAAAAAGAAAGAAGTTTTGACCAAAAATGTGGAAGTTGAGACTTGAACCCAAGACCTCCGGCCGAACCCGACTTAACCGAACGCAGCCAACCAACCGAGCTGCGAGTGTTTTGTTAATAAGTATGAAGCGAGAAATATATATGTTATAGTTGATAAATAAAACCCTAGTTTTAAAAAGACCTAATTTCTTTTCCCCGAGACCAAAACCTTTCCTACCTTTCTCCCGACGCGTGCGACGGCGCTGTGCTTGGGCGAAGACGAAGCCGAGTTAGGGCTCTTCCTCCGGCGGTCGGCGAGGGGGTTTTTCCGAGAATCCTTCTCATCCTCGTGACCTTCTCGACGTGGAGAGCACATAGAAGCGAAGAAGGTGCTGTGATTTTGAGTCTCGCCGAACCCTAGCAGCCCTTTCCTTCGGCTGTAAGTCCAAGAAATCGCAGTAAGTACTACTTACCTGTGGTAGGAGTTGCTCCGAACTTTTGGATTTCGTTTTCTTACTTCCGGATCTTGCTATGCCTAGTAGAAGTATATGCTAGGGTTTGCGTTTGCTGTGCTAAATTGATGTGTTAAGGTGTGCTGTACCGAATTTGCCATGTTAGGGCATTAGGTTTTCGGATTTTTATGCTAGGGCTTCCCTTTTGAATAAGCTAGGGTTGCTGTGTTGAAATTGTTGGTGCAATTTCCAGTAGGTCAAGGTTGACCTAGTTGACCAAGCGTAAACCTTGGTCATGGTTTCGATGTTTGACAATACAGAAGGAGGTTGTAGACATGGACAATACAGGTGTAGTTGTTCATGCGGAGAGATACTGATCAGGTTGGATGAAGAAGAGTCAAGTAGGTCAAGGTTGACCGAATACTTGACTGGGAAGTCCTAACTGGGATGTTAGGCAGTTCGGAAAGTCCTGGTGAGTGAAGCCAGGCAGTTCGGAAAGTCCTGGTGAGTGAAGCTTGGAAGTCCTGGTGAGTGAAGTTAGGCGGAAAGTCCCGGTGAGTGAAGCAGGGTGGAAAAGTCTGGTGAGTGAAACCAGTTCGGAAAGTCTGTGAGTGAAGCGGCGATTGAAAGTCTGGTGAGGAAGCCAGCAGTTCGAAAGTCTGTGAGTGAAGCCAGTATGGAAAGTCCCGTGAGTGAAGCCGCAAAAAACCCTAGTGAGTGAAGCTAGGTGAAAGTCCCGGTGAGTGAAGCCAGTGAAAACCCTAGTGAGTGAAGCTAAGGAAAGTCCCGTAAGTGAAGTCAGAGGGAAAGTCACCGGTGAGTGAAGCGGCGGTTCGAAAGTCCCGTGAGTGAAGCGGGCGATTGGAAATCACGTGATTGAAGCCGTGAAAATCCTAGTGAGTGAAGCTAGGTGAAAGTCCTGGTGAGTGAAGCCGGGTAAGGGAAAATCCAGATGGATTAAGGGTGATCGGACATCTGGTGTTGAGAAGGTCAAGTAGGTCAAGGGAGTGACCAGATACTTGGCACGAAGAGGAAAGTCCAAGTGGGTCAAAGGGATTGACCGGACACTTGGTGGGGAGTCTTAGCAGGTCAAGGGAGTGACCGGATGCTAAGCATGAGATACCAATAGGTCAAGGTTGACCGGATATTGGTTTGGAAGGCGTGGGACTTGGTTTGGGCAAAAACCAAGACCTGGATCGATCAGTGGATCGATCCAGTGATACACTGGGTTATCTGATCGGTTTAGTGACCGATCAGTAACCAAACAGTATGCTACTGTTTGTTATTTGATCGGTCTACAGACCGATCAGAAAGCGAACAGAAGATCGGGAGAAAAGGAAGATTGCATGCTGATCGGTCCTGGGGACCGATCAGAGGAAGCTCTGATCGGTCCTGGAGACCGATCAGAGGAAGCTCTGATCGGTCCTAGGGACCGATCAGGGTCTTCTTGGACCGATCAGGACATATCCTGATCGGTCCAGGTATATCCGTTGAGATTCAATGAGTATCTCCGTCTTCTTCGCTGTCTGCTTTGCAGGTGGATGCAGGCTATATAAAAGGATGAGGGCTTCTACAGTAATGCTCGCTGTTCTTCTTCTTCTGGTTCGAAGCTTCTGCTTCTTCTTCTTCGCTGCTGTGATTTGAGCTTTGCTGAGCTCGCTTCTGCTTGAAGTTTCGTGTGAGCTTCATCGGCTGGGTTCCTGCTGTTGTAGGCATCGCTTGAAGCTGTTGCTTCATCCAGTCGAAGAGAAGGCAAGTAAGCAAAGGTTTTACAGTTGTATTGTATTTTGCTTCTTGCTGTACCTGTACTCCTTCTTGCTGTTGTAAGTTTTTGTGGCGAGGTTTCTCCACCCATAAGGAGTTTATATTAGCCGGTTCTCCGGGGACTCATCCACCGACGGATTGATAGGCTTCGTCCACCTTACAGACACGCCGAGGAGTAGGAGTTTATCTCCGAACCTCGTTACATCGCTGCGTGTTGAGGTTTGTCTTCTTTCCTTTTTGCGTTTCTATTTAGTTATTTCCGCTGTGCTAACCCTAATCGTAGGAAGAAACGAAGATTTGGGGTCGGCTATTCACACCCCCCCCCCCTCTCTAGCCGAGTACATCGATCCTAATAGAAATTTCTACGTTAGTTTTCCTTTAGAGGTTGTTGTGCAGAATTTACCATGCTAAGTTGCTGTGCCGAAAGTTTCTTGCTTGGGTTACTGTTGAACAGGATTATAAGCTAGGGTTTTCCCTTTCATTCCTTACCTTCCGTAGCATACATATTAAGCATGCTAATTTATGGTTTGAGTTTAAATGTATAGAAGGAGTTCATTTTAATTCTTAGCAAGTAAGCAGTAAGAAATGTTTAGATTACCTGTTATGTGATTTCCTGCTGTGAGATACAAATCAGTGGCGTAGCTAATCTATAACATTTGCTAGGTATGCTAGTTATTGTTGAGTTTAGTTCTTTTCTAGAAGGTTTGCATAATCTAGATTGCAAATCAAAGTGTGTGAACAGGTTCTATTTATGCTTGCTGATTTTTGAGAATTTCGAATATTCACTTTGTAGTATTAGTGTTTCATCTCGCTGCCATGTATAAGAATGGGATTAGTATCTTCCTTGCAACTAAAAAAGGCAAGAATAGCCTTTATTTAAAGTATGCAGTATAGAATAGCATGAGCAGTATTAGTTCTTAATTCTGTTTTATTTGCATATTTTTAATGTTTCACGTGTGCAGATTTTTGTTGTTCACATGTGCAGATTTTTAGTATTTATATGTGTAGATTTTTCGTATCCATATGTGCAGATTTTTATTAGCCATATGTGCAGATTCATATATGCAGATTTTTTAGTATCCATATGTGTAGATTTTTTTATTAGCCATATGTGCAGATTCATATATGCAGATTTTTTTTATTAGTCATATATGCAGATTTTCTAGTGTTCATTTGCTATTATTGAGCACGTGCAGCTTTTAATTGCCATGAGTTGAGCATGATCAGTTTTCCTTACTACTAGATACACATGAGCAGTTTCTTTAGTTTTCATTTGCTATTTTAACAAGCATGAGCAGCCAGGTATTTAGTGGCATGATTATGTGCCCTATTAAACCATTTTAGAGGATTATGAGAAGTTATGAGTAGAGAAAAGACCAAGGTCTAATTAGAAAAGATAACAAGTAATTTAAAGTAAGAGGCTAGTACCCGACTTCCGAGGTTGTCGTTAAACAAATCCAGGTGACCAATTCCGAGGTCTTGGCCCTGGTAAGACCGAGGTCTTTACCCTCATAGGTCTGGAGGCTCGCTACCTCATTCTCTATTAGAGAGCGCGCATAAGATGGTACTAAGCCTGGGCCCAAAGAAAAAGAAGAAAAAAGAAAAAGAAAAAGAAAAAGAAAGAAAAGTAAAAGTAAAAGAAATTAAAAGATTAATTTCAAGTATAAAGCTATAAGTAAATGAAACAAGTACCACCTATGTTTAGAATCAACAGAAGTTTAGTTCCTTTAATTCTAAGCATACAGCAGGAGTTTCATTACTTTTCTTATCATTTTAGTGAGCATGTTTAGTTTTATTTCCAGTATTCAGCTTTATTCTGGTATATCATGAGTATGCAGTTTATTTGAGTACTTTGCTATTGGATGAGTACATGTAGCTTTTCTTTTAGCATTTCAGTTTCAGTATCGTTTGCATTTTTATGCACTTCGAGTTTTTGTGAGATAGTTTAGTACTTACTAAGCGTTTCGCTTATAGATTTCTTTTTCCTCCTAATGCAGATAAAGGAAAAGCTAAAGTATGAAAGGAAGGCGACAAGGTGGTGGTGATGAAGGTGTATGATGGCTGGACTATGGGGAGATCAAGAGTTTGTTAAGGAATTATCAAGACTTTCTTATTTAGAGTTCTTTTAGTTTAAATACTATTATGAAGTTGGGATTGTAATTGAGTTTATTCCGTACTTATAGCTTGATATGTCCTATTGTTGGAGTTAGATATTTGTTAACTATTGCTAGAATAAGTTTCTTTTACTTACTGTGTTATTATTCCTGCGTGGGTGTGGAAAAATATGTTTCAGCCGCCTGTGGCTATGTATATAGTGTTTGTATTGTTGATTTGGTCACCGGCACAGGGGAGACTCTGCCAAAATTTTTCGGTAGGAATTCCTCTAGGGCCGTGATAAATCTAAGTGTCACTAATAATAGCATAAGTGACACTAGTGAGTAGAGCAATAGTTAGGTAACGGTCACCCTTAGAGAGTAGTAGTAAGAAGGGTGGTTGTTACACTTTGTTCTCCGTCAATGCCTTTTTCTTCATGTCCGGTGTAACGACCACCCTTCTTAATACTATACTACTACTCTCTAAAGGTGACCGTTACTTAACTACTAACTCTACTTAACCGGTATGATCGAAACCACGAAGAGTCCTTATCGAAAAATTTCAGCAGAGTCTCCCCTGTACCGGTGACCAAATTCATCAATACATGCAAATAATAAACCATCAGCCACATGCGGCTGGTATATATACTTCACAACCACGCAGTAATAAGACACAACAACTAAAAAAAACTATTCTAGCAATAGTAAATGAATAAAGCTCCAACAGTGGAAACTGTTAGGATCGACGGTCACGGCTAGAGAGGGGGGGTGTGAATAGCCGACCCCAAATTCGCGTTTCTTTCTACAAATCAAGTTAGTGCAGTGGAAAAATAACAACAGAAACATAAATGGAGAAATCAAACCTCAAGCACAGCGATGTAACGAGGTTCGGAGATGAAACTCCTACTCCTCGGCGTGTCCGTAAGGTGGACGAAGCCTATCAATCCGTCGGTGGATGAGACCCCGGAAAACCGGCTAATAAACACTCCTTCTGGGTGGAGAAACCTCGCCACAAAGTTCTTGCAATAGCAAGAATGGAGTACAACCAATAGAGAAAGGAAAACAAAAACAATATGAATGTAAAAACACTTTGCTTGCCTTCTCTTCAACTGGAGTTCGATGAAGCAGCAACTTCACGATGTCAACATCAGCTGATCACCCAGTCGAGGGAAGCTCACACGAAGCTTCAGGAATAGGGAGCTCAGCAAAGCTCAGATCGCAAGAGTGAGGAAGAGGCAAGCACGTTCCTGTGGAGGCCCTCAACCTTGATATATAACCTGCGAAGAAGAAGACACATAAACTAGCCGTTGTATCGCAACGGCTGGGGCCCGGACCGATCAGGCACCACCCTGATCGGTCCAGACCTTCTCTGATCGGTCTTGGGACCGATCAGGACCTATCCTGATCGGTCCCCAGACAGATCAGCACGCTTCACAGAGAGTTGCCCAACTCTCTGATCGGTCTATGGACCGATCAGGACTCAGGTGGATCGGTCCACAGACCGATCCCCCTCTTTCTTCTCCCGATCTTCTTCGCTTCTGATCGGTCACCAGACCGATCAGGTAATTCACAGAAACACACTGTTTGGTTACTGATCGGTCACCAGACCGATCAGTCAACCAGCGTATCACTGGATCGATCACCAGACCGATCCAGGTTTAGAGCTCCCAGCCCTAAACCCTACCTGGTCCTTAGAACGAGCTACTGAGCCCTCTCTGACCTAGTCCGGAGAACGAGCTACCGAGCCCTCTCCGACTTCATCCGGTCCAGAGAACGAGCTACCGAGCCCTCTCTGACCTAGTTCGGAGAACGAGCTACCGAGCCCTCTCCGACTTCGTCTGGTCCAGAGAACGAGCTCCCGAGCCCTCTCTGACCTAGTCCGGAGAACGAGCTGCCGAGCCCTCTCCGACTTCCCATGCCAAGCTTCCATACTTGGACTTCTCCCGTGCCAAGCTCCCTGCTTGGACTTTTCCGTGCCAAGTCTCCATACTTGGACTTTTCCTGTGCCAAGTCTCCATACTTGGGCTTTTCCCGTGCCAAGCTCCCTGCTTGGACTTTTCACCAGATGTCTGGTCAACCTTGACCTATCTGGATTTCCCTTGCTTGGCGTCACTCACCAGGACTTTCACCTGGCTTCACTCACCAGGATTTCCCGAATCAGGTCGACTCACCTCGGGTCAACCAGGTCAACCTTGACCAAAGATTGCCCCCACAATCTCCCAAGTTTGTATTCTGTCAAACATCAGAATACAACTTTTCTACTCTCGTCAAACATCAGAATAGAACTTTTCTATTCTCGTCGAACATCGGAATAGAACTTTTCTATTCTCGTCAAACATCAAAATACAACTCGAGTCAGGTCAACTCGAGTCAGGTTAACCAGGTCAACCTTGACCTAAGGTTGCACCAACAATCTCCCTCTTTTTGATGTTTGACAAAACCATAAACAAGTTAGGTTAACCCGATAACCTAACTTAGGTTTCCCAATAGTCCAATGTTCTCTCTGAACATTCTCCGGACACTCTCCCCCTTTTTGACACACATCAAAAAGAGTGAATCAAGGTCAAGAGTTTTTTCCCAATGAAAGTCTCATACCTTTCATTGAAACTCTTAATTTCCCCCTTGATACTAAGGTCAACAATCAACTTAGTGATAATCCCATATCACTCAAACTTTGGCGAGTAAAAACTACCCCTAAAAGTCAACTCCTCCTTGACTAATAGGTAAAACTTTCCCTAAAGGTCAACTCCCCCTTGACCATTGCACCAACAATGTCTTGGAGAGTTTCAAACCTTTATAAATCCAAAACACAAACTGTGTTTTAACTTTCAGCTGAAATTTCAGACAACACAGTCGAAAATCAGCATTTTGGCACGCCCGATCGGTCACCAGACCGATCAGACTTCCTGGATCGGTCGACCAGCATCCCCTGGACCGATCAGGGAACCTCCTGATCGGTCACACCTGTCGATTTCTGATTTCTGAATTTCTTCCTCCCGAAATTCAGAAACCCCTACAAAATTACAAAAAATTCCAAAAATTATAAAATTTTGAGAATACATTCCTCATAACATATATTATCATGGAAAAATAGTTTTCTATGAAAATAAATTCCATTTTCAAATCTTGATACAAAGTTTAAAAACTTTGAAATAGTTCAAGTTTACCTCAACTTTGTATCAACTTGTTCAATGATGAATGCTATCACTAGAAAAGCTTCATCAAGGTTTTTCAAATCAACTTTGAAATGATTTTAAACCATTCAATTTAGGATCACAATCTTAGGGCTAAATGTACATGACTTGTACACAAGCTTTCCCTATGATCCTCAATTTAGAATTAGGCTCATCTAGGTACAAGAACTATGCACCTTGATCCTAACTCATAATCCTAATATCTCACACACATCTAAGGCGTATCAAACACATCCAAGTCAATTTTGATGTGAGATATGGGTTTAGGTCATCTTAAGCTAAGTTCTCATGCACTTTCTAAACAACAATTTGATCTCCATATCAAATTGTGTTTTTATCTTTAAATCAATTTAATTGATCATACATGCAAGAGATGATGACATGGCATAAAATAATATCATAAGTGGAAACATGTGTCAATGTCATGATGTCATGGCATAAAGTATGAAACTTAAATAAGGCATGACATATAACTAACCTAAGCATTATCATGATATTTCAAATGATAGTAAATTAGATATGATGTCATGACATGGCATATGGCAAACAATATATGGCAAATAACATATAAAGGTATAGAAAATACCTAATTCTAGCTTTAGTTGCCATTTTTGATAATTTTGATCATTTTGCCATAAATTCTATATTCCTAAGTGTAATAGATCTAAAATCATATACTAAATATTTTTAGATCACTATGTGCCAATTAGATTGACCCTAGAAAATTCCTCAAGTGTGGTTGGCACATCCTAATCACCTTAGGAATGAGTAAAATTTTAAATTTCATTTTCAAGGCTTGATCACACCTTGAAAATTCCTAAAATGCCACCTTTTGCCATGATTAGGTTAACTACCTATCCAATTAAGATTGGCACACCCTAACCCATCTAGCGTGATGGAATCACACTCCTAGGAACCCAAAACCTATTTGAGATCATTGGGTTGACTAAGTATTCACTAGGGATGACTTCCCTAGCAACCCTCCTAATGACCCTCCTAGGCTTTAAAGCCTTGGTCATTTGGGACTCATCAAGATCAACTCTAGGGGTGACTCCCCTTGTGACCTTGGTGATGGTCTTCCTAGCCCTAGGTCTTGTTCCATAATCAAATGGAACATTATGATAAGTGGGCTTGACCACTTGAGACTTAGGTTTGTGACTCAAACCTCTCATGTCCTTGGGCTTTTGTTTTGGACCCTTAGACCCTAGAGTTGACTTCTCCAAATTCTTAAGGGCCTTTTCTAAAGTGTCAAGTCTTGACCTTAAGACTTGATTTTCCTTCTCTAATACCTCAAGTTTTAATTTGTCATTTTTCTTTGAGGTATTCCTAGGCATATGTCTAGTTGTTTTGGGATTCCTATCTAGGTTTTCCTTAACCTTAGATGAGTTAATTCTAGGGTTGGCATTTCTAGTATTATCCTTACCTAGACTAGCATGTTTGGCACCTAAGCACATGTATCGATTTCTATGGTTATCATGCTTATCATCATTGACATTAGCAATAAGGCTAGTAGCATGCATCCTACTAGAATTGCAAGAATGTGCCTTAGAGATTACCTTAGGGTTTGCCTTAGCTCCCCCTATAGACGTGCTCGATCTCTTGTCCTTGTGAGATTGCCTCCCCCTTGGACATTGGCTCCTATAGTGTCCCCTTCGCTTGCATTGGAAGCACACCACGTGCTCCTTACCCTTGCGTATCGGGACTCTGACTTTCTTGACCTTTGGTGCCGGTGGAGTCTTCCTAATCCTCCTTGGACACTTACTCCTGTAATGTCCATATTCCCTACACTCAAAACATATTATATGTAATTTACAAGAAATTAAATTGCTTGAGTTACCTAGTGTTGAGGGTGGATATGAGCTTTCTCCTTCATACTTTCCGGAGATAGAAGCTTCTTCTTCTTGCTCCAATCTTGAAAAAGAACTCTCCTCCTCTTCTTCCTTAGATGTTGAGTAGTCCTCAACTTCTAATTCCTTACCTCCATGAAGTGAGCTACTTGACTTACTTGACTCCTCTTCATGACTTGAATTGGAGCTTCTCTCATGGAACTTGGCCAAGTTGTTCCACAATTCCTTGGCATTGTTGTAACCACCTATCTTACACAAGATATCGTTAGGTAATGAGAATTCAAAATTTTTCATTACCTCGTCGTTGATTACGGATTGGTGGATTTGTTCCTTCGTCCACCTCTTCTTCTCAAGAATTTCTCCTTCTTCATCCCTTGGAGGAACAAAACTTACTTGTACACAATTCCAATTAACTAAGTTAGTCATAAGAAAGTACTTCATTCTTACCTTCCAATACGCGAAGTCATCGCGATCGTAGAAGGGTGGAATCGTGACGTCTTCTCCAAGTTGATCCATTCTCTAGCTCGTGCTCCCCCGGGTGTTAATCCGAACAAGAGCGACCTCGCTCTGATACCACTTGTTAGAATCGACGGTCGCGGCTAGAGAGGGGGGGTGTGAATAGCCGACCCCAAATTCGCGTTTCTTTCTACAAATCAAGTTAGCGCAGCGGAAAAATAACAACAGAAACGTAAATGGAGAAATCAAACCTCAAGCACAGCGATGTAACGAGGTTCGGAGATGAAACTCCTACTCCTCGGCGTGTCCGTAAGGTGGACGAAGCCTATCAATCCGTCGGTGGATGAGACCCCGGAAAACTGGCTAATAAACACTCCTTCTGGGTGGAGAAACCTCGCCACAAAGTTCTTGCAACAGCAAGAATGGAGTACAACCAATAGAGAAAGGAAAACAAGAACAATATGAATGTAAAAACACTTTGCTTGCCTTCTCTTCAACTGGAGTTCGATGAAGCAGCAACTTCACGATGTCAACAGCAGCTGATCACCCAGTCGAGGGAAGCTCACACGAAGCTTCAGGAATAGGGAGCTCAGCAAAGCTCAGATCGCAAGAGTGAGGAAGAGGCAAGCACGTTCCTGTGGAGGCCCTCAACCTTGATATATAACCTACGAAGAAGAAGACACATAAACTAGCCGTTGTATCGCAACGGCTAGGGCCCGGACCGATCAGGCACCACCCTGATCGGTCCAGACCTTCTCTGATCGGTCTTGGGACCGATCAGGACCTATGCTGATCGGTCCCCAGACCGATCAGCACGCTTCACAGAGAGTTGCCCAATTCTCTGATCGGTCTATGGACCGATCAAGACTCAGGTGGATCGGTCCACAGACCGATCCCCCTCTTTCTTCTCCCGATCTTCTTCGCTTCTGATCGGTCACCAGACCGATCAGGTAATTCACAGAAACACACTGTTTGGTTACTGATCGGTCACCAGACCGATCAGTCAACCAGCGTATCACTGGATCGATCACCAGACCGATCCAGGTTTAGAGCTCCCAGCCCTAAACCCTACCTGGTCCTGAGAATGAGCTACCGAGCCCTCTCTGACCTAGTCCGGAGAATGAGCTACCGAGCCCTCTCCGACTTCATCCGGTCCAGAGAACGAGCTACCGAGCCCTCTCTGACCTAATCCGGAGAACGAGCTACCGAGCCCTCTCTGACTTCGTCTGGTCCAGAGAACGAGCTCCCCAGCCCTCTCTGACCTAGTCCGGAGAACGAGCTGCCGAGCCCTCTCCGACTTCCCATGCCAAGCTTCCATACTTGGATTTTTCCCGTGCCAAGCTCCCTGCTTGGAATTTTTCGTGCCAAGTCTCCATACTTGGACTTTTCCCGTGCCAAGTCTCCATACTTGGGCTTTTCCCGTGCCAAGCTCCCTGCTTGGACTTTTCACCAGATGTCTGGTCAACCTTGACCTATCTGGATTTCCCTTGCCTGGCTTCACTCACCAGGACTTTCCAACTGCCTGACTTCACTCACCAGGACTTTCCCTTGCCTGGCTTCACTCACCAGGACTTTCACCTGGCTTCACTCACCAGGATTTCCCGAATCAGGTCGATTCACCTCGGGTCAACCAAGTCAACCTTGACCAAAGATTGCCCCCACAATCTCCCAAGTTTGTATTCTGTCAAATATCAGAATACAACTTTTCTACTCTCGTCAAACATCAGAATAGAACTTTTCTATTCTCGTCAAACATCAGAATAGAACTTTTCTATTCTCGTCAAACATCAAAATACAACTCGAGTCAGGTCAACTCGAGTCAGGTCATCCAGGTCAACCTTGACCTAAGGTTGCACCAACAGAAACAACCTAACTAACAATGCGGAATAGACTCAATTAGCAACATCAGAAAAATAAGAAACAACTCTTTAACAATCTCAATTGACATAAAGCATAAAGTACAACTCAATTCCCCAGATCTCTCCCACAGTCTTGGCATCACACACCATCCGCACCACCTTGTCGCCTTCCTTGCTAAATCTTTTCCTTTCCTTTATCTGCAGTAAGAGGAAATGCAATCTATAAGCAAAATTTGCTTAGTAAGCGCTATCTAACTCACAGAAACACGGATATGCATATATACAAGAAGAAGCTAGAAACTGTATGCTCTAAAAGAAAATAAAACATAAACATAGCTGCTCATGTTAATCTACAAGCAAAGAAAAGCTAAGGAATCTACTCATGTAATTCTAATAGCTAATCATGCTATACAAGGATAAAACTGCATGCTGGAAGATAAAGTTAATCATGCTAAATAACTAATCAGGAAACAAATAAAACTAATACTGCATGCTTCAAATTAAAAGAAGCTAAACTTGCTGACTCTAAGCATAAATGGAGCTTATTTCATTTGTTTTAAAACTATTACTTTATTACTTTAAAATAATAATCAACTTCTCTTGGGGCCCAGGCTTAGCACCAATGTGCGCTCCCTAATAGGGACTGTGGTAGCTAGTCATCAGTCCTACGAGGGTAAAGACCTTGGTCTTACCAGGGCCAAGACCTTGGAATTGGTCACCTGGATTTGTTTAACGACAACCTTGGAAGTCGGGTACTAGCCTTTCTTTAAAATAAAATACTTGTTATCTTTTAATATTCTTACAATAAAATGTCTTGGTATTTCTTTGAGCACTTGGTGTGCTGCTGATCCCAATACTTAAAATTTAAGGATCCTATCAAGACCTTGGTCTTTTCTTACTTATAGCTACTCATAATCCCCTAAAAAGGTTTAATAGATCACATAATTGTTCCACTAAAATACATGGCTGCTCATGCTGGTTAAAATAGTAAATGAAAACTAAAGAACCTGCTCATGTATATCTAGTAATAAAGAAAGCTGGTCATGCTCATCTCATGGCATATAAAAGCTACACGTGCTCAATAATAGCAAATGAAACTAGAAAATCTGCTCATGTACATCTATTGCTACACAAACAGAAATGCAAAAAGGAACTGCTCATGCTCGCAAACAGTAAGGAAAATTAAACAACAAAGGGAGATTATACAGCAAAGGAAAAGTCTAAACAACATATTAGAATAAAAACTAAACTTGACATGAAACAAATTCTAAAAGAATGAAGTACTGCTCAATATACAATTTGTTCATGCACGTCTAAAATTGTTCACAGTAAATTTCTGCACACCTATATCTGTGCACTAAACTTCAACCTTCACTAATCTATCACAAGATTCCAGCAATCATAACATGTTCATAAAGAAAATTCCAGTACTACTAGACCGTGCTCATAACTTTAGCAATGCCATCAACTAATTTGTTTCCAGAAGAGTTCAACCTAATTCATCTATATAGGAATGCAAACCGAGCCTCTCCATGGAAACAAGGTCTGTAGCAAGAAGGAAAACTCATCTACCAGTTATGTACTGCCTAAGTCCAATGCTACTGTAGAGAGATCAAGTTAAACTTGTTGTAAAATTTAAAACACAACCTATGTAAACAAATTCACAGCTTAAACTTTTGCAAGGCAACCAAAATTCCCTACAAATCAAAATCCGAAAACTAGGGAAACAATTCCTCCTAGAACTGTGGCATGGCAGGAAACCAAAAAGGAACGAAATGCTCCACACACTAATTTTTTTCCCGTGTTCTTCCTTTCAACCTCACGGCAGAAGCCCTTAAATTCCTCCACCTTCACGGCACATTCAAAAAAACAAAGGAAATACCAAATTAAACTCGGAACTACTCTTACCGCAGGTGAGTAGCAACTTACCCTTCGTGTTCTTGGACTTACAACCGAAGAAATTGCTTCTAGGGTTCGGAGGAGGTGAAGATCTCGGTGGCTTCTTTACGTTTCTGAGCTCCCCTCGTCGAGGTGGTCACGCACGGGTGAAGACTGGCCGGAAAAAGCTTTCGCCGGCCGCCGAAGGGAGGAAACCCTAGGTTTCCTTTGTTTCCGCCCGAGAGTCGTCGCACACCATTCGCGAGCGAGAAAGGAGAGAAGAGTTTTTGGGTTCGGTAAAAAGAAATTAAATCTTTATACTTAGGGTTATTTTCGGTTCCAACTATAGCTTATATATATTTTGTTCCCTACTTGATTAACAAAACTCTTGCAGAACAGTTGGTTAGCTGTGTTTTGACCGAAACCTCTGGTCACGGTTTCGAAACCTCAGCCGAGCCTTTTATTTCCCTTTTATTTTAAATGTTCCTAATTACTGGTTAAATGTATTTCATTCCATATTTATTTACAAAACGTTTGCAGAATAGTTGGCTGGCTGGATTCAGTTAAGGCTCGGTTCAGGTTCAAGATCCACGGTTCGAATCTCGGCTTGAACGTTTTTTTGTCAAAACTTCTTTTGTTTAGTAAAAATATCAAATGACCTCCAAAAATTATATAAAAATACTCTAAAAATTTCTAAAAATCTCTATAATTTTTCTATAGCATTTTTAAATATTTTAAAATTACTTTTAGGACTTGAAATGAGGAAATTCGGGTTGTTACATCCGGAGTCCACTATTCCGGATCTAGTGGATTCCCGGAGTTGTCGACTGGAGGTCTGTAGGTTTTTGTGACGGTTAGCAATTGGTCGAAGTCCGTCTTGAGGTACACCTCCATTAGCTTCTTCTAATACGGGAAATCATCCCCGTTGAAAAGGGAAGGTCACACTGTGCTGAAGCCTTCGATCTGTGACATTTTTAATCTGCACACAAAAAAATAAATAGAGAGGTTCCAAGACTTGGTCTTGGATTAGTAGTGCGGGAAGAATTAAATAAAAATAACTAAATTGGTGTTGCACCAATTTAGATTTAATTACGACGGAAGGAGATTTCCAAAAAGGTAATAATAATACCAATTTGGAATTTTACAAAAAATTGAAATCTAAAAATAAAAAAAAAATTAAAAACAAATCACCCCCTTGTTTGATTGGTGGTTGCACCAAATCAGAGCGGTACCTGCTCTGATACCACTTGTTGTGTAACGACCCGGCCCTTTGGCCTCTTGGGCGGCCCAATTGGCGACCCTTATGTCGTCGGCCCATTTGGCGACCTCTAATGTCGTTGACCGACGACCCTTGTGTTGGTGCAGGAAGCATCCGACAATCGAACCTGAGTTTTGATAATGGCAAAGGGTTCGAAGTTAAGCTTACTTGTTATCTAATGTATTTGAGTGAGTGTTTCAAGAAAGTCCTAACTACGGTTAGGCAGGTGAAAAACCCTAGGTCATAGGGGGTGGTAACCCTATGCGGAAAGTCTTGGCGGGTCGAAGCTTCGGGCAAAAATCCTAGAGGGTGGTAACCCTAGGTTAAAATCCTGGTGTCGCGAACCGGGTAGAAGTCTGGAAGGGTCGAGGACCGGACGTCCAGCATGAAGACCGGAAGCAACGGACGCTGAGCAAAAGTCCAGTCGGTCTGGAGGACTGAACTGGCAAAAGGTAAATCTCCTGAGTAGAGTAGGTGAGGACGCGTTCCCCGCAGAGGGAACAGTATGCGTCGGGTCGACCTAGGGTTTCCGGTTGGAAATCCGAAGTCAGACTCGGACAGTCCGGAGACTGTCAAACTTTCACTCTCATACTATCACTTATGTGTTATGAGCTAACTTTGTGCTGCAGGGTATTTTTGTGTTTAACATATCTTGCAGGGACCAAAGTACAAAATTGGCCTCGGATGAACAGTACCGAGGCGCCTCCATGGAGCTTGGAGGCGCCTCGGGTGCAAAACCTGAGCTGGCTGCGAAGAAAGCTTGGAGGAACCTTTAAGGAAGCCAAGGCGCCTTGGACAGCTTGATGAAGGCGCCTTGGAGAGGCTGAAGGCGCCTTGAACCTGATAAGGTTCGACCAGTTCAGCCCTTGTCTCCGCGGCTGACTCGGCTCATTCAAGGCGCCTTGGTGAACAGTAAAAGGCGCCATGAACACCCTTTATAAGAGATCTCGACCAGCAGCTCATAAGATACAATTCCAAGTAATCTCTCTGCGACCAGCTGCTAACAACACGATCCCGAACTGCTGTGACAACCACCCGACAACCCGGAGCTCCGAAACTTTAGTTTTTCTCACTGTCATCGGTATAATTCAATTGTTTATTATTAGCTATTGTACTTCATCTTGTAATCATTTTTATCGAGCTTATAGTTGTTGCCCAAGCAAAGTGATCAAGGATGGCGGGCCTTCGAGTAGGAGTCGATCTAGGCTCCGAACGAAGTAAAATCCCTTGCGACTTTCTGTGTGATTGTTCTCTATTTATTCCGCTGCTTTAACTCTTACGCCTTTACAATTCCAATAATCAAAACAAAATAGCCGTGAGCGTTATTCACCCCCCCTCTAACGCTTCTCGATCCAACAATTGGTATCAGAGCGGGGTCGCGTTGATTTGGTGCAACCACCAATCACGCAATTTTTTTTTCGCGGTGTTTTAAATTTTTCGGAGTCAACTGAAATTAGTATTATTGCTATATTCCAGTTTTTTCTCGCTCGTATCGATTTCGCTCGAGGTTGGTGCAACACCACTCGAGTTAGTTTTTTTTTTTAATTCATACCGCACTGCTAATCCAAGATCAAGTCCTGGTACATTTTTCCCCCTTCTTCTTTGTGTGCAAGTTTTTTAATGGCCCTTCAAGAAGGCTCGAGCACTACCCACCCCCCGCTCTTCTCCGGCGAAGACTTTGCCTATTGGAAGAACCGGATGATCTACCATCTCAAGACGCAAGTTGAGATGTGGATCATCATCCAGGCCGGTCTCGAGCTACCACGAGACGGCACCGGAGAACTGGTTTCCTGTACCAACTGGGACGCCAGCATCAAGAAGAAGTGGAAGCAAATGCCAAAGCCACTTGCATACTACAATGCGGGTTGACAAAAGAAGAACTGAATAGAGTCGGACCATTTTCAAGTGCGAAGGAGCTGTGGAACAAACTAATCGAGCTACACGAGGGCACGTCAGACGCTAAAGTAAGTAAGCGTGATTTAAATTTAAATAAATTGTATAATATTAAAATGCAGGAAGGTGAGATGGCGAACCATCTTCACACGCGCATCCGGGACCTACTCAACGGGCTTTATGAGATCGGCCAAAGGGTGGAAAACCGCGACGTAATAAGGTACACGCTAAGTGCTTTTCCGAGGAACGCTTTGTGGGCATCCATGGTGGATGCTTACAAAGTTTCCAAGGATTTATCTTCAATAAAACTAGATGAATTATTTTCCGAATTAGAATTGCATGAGTAGACTAATGCACGCCCGGTCGAGAAAGGTGTTGCTTTGGTTGCAGGTACCAGCAAAACGCGTGAACCGACGACGAGGCGCAAATCCAAGTCCAAAGATGAATCGGACGCAGACGACGAAGACGAAGTTATTTCCAAACTGATAAAACTTGTGCGGAAAATATGCAAGTCAAAAAGGGAAACTCAAACAACCAAGAAGGACAAGACTGGAGTCACCTACTACGGATGCAACCAGAAGGGGCATTACAAACCAGACTGTCCAAACAAGAAGAAAAGAAAGAAGGCGTTGAAGGCAACCTGGTCCGAGTCGTCAGACGAATCTGAGTCCGACAATGAAGAACCGACAAGCTTCATCGCATTGCCAGTACAAGTAGACATTGACGAAACCGAGTCCGAATTTGAGTCTGAAACTGAGAGCGAGTCGGAAGCCGAGTCCGAGCAAAGTCACGAATCCGCATTCGTTTCCAAAGGACCAAACCCCACTGTAAGTTCACTACTCGCAGAATTTTAATTAGATAACTTGCATGAATTATTACCTTACTTAGTAAAAAAGTTGGTTAAATCCAACATTCGGGTTAAGTCGCTCCAAAAGGAGGTAACAACCCTTAAGGAAGTGACTAACTTGAGCTCTTTAACTGAGTCAGTTCAAATTAGAAACTCAACTCAAGTCCAACAACTTGAGGAAGAAAATTCCGATCTGAAAGCTCAAATTAAGGAACTCAAGAACACGTTGGAACGGTTCACCTTAGGCTCCAAGAATTTGGATCTGAATCTTGGAAAACAGCGAGCCGTGTACAATAAATCCGGACTTGGATTCAGAACCAAAAGTAAGTTTAAATCATATCTATCTTTAGTAAATAGAAATAATAGAAGCTTAATTCAAGCATGGGTCCCCAAGTCAAACTTGGTTAATCAAGCTGGACCTGGTCACTATTGGGTCCCCAAGGATCAGATCCATTTCCTTGACAGACCATATCGAGGCTATGATCCAGGGGGAACTAATAGAAAAACCATCTCAATAAATATATAAATTGATTGATGCTTGTTTATTTATTTTCGTGCAATATACATGCTTAGACTAGGATAGCTTAATGATCTAGGCGTAATTTACACTTGCTAGTTAAATCTAGGAGTTTCAAAAAGAAAATTAAATATATATTTCTTTGAGTGATTCTGTCTAGGAAGGGGTGGATGGTCTCATACCCAAGAAGGCCTAGAGCCTCGCCCTGACCTGGAAATCAATCATGGAAAGACATATTTAATTGAGTATTTGGAAAACCTAAGTTTAACTCAAATGTTAACTCATTAGAAATAACCTAAATTCAAGATAATTATCTCATAAAATTACTTAAGATTACCTGATTGATAATTTTAAATCGGGTGAGATGGATCTAGGTTCAAATAAGTTCAAATTGTTCAAAATTTAAGCAAATTTATTTAAAATCAACTAAACCCAACCAACCTTTATTTTAAAAATCATTTTAAAAATCCTTTGAAAAATATTTGAAAAACTTATTCAAAATCCTTTGAAAAATATTTGAAAAACTTATTCAAAATATTTTGATATTTGAAAAACTTATTCAAAATCCTTTGAAAAATATTTGAAAAACTTATTCAAAATCCTTTGAAAAATATTTGAAAAACTTATTCAAAATCCTTTGAAAAATATTTGAAAAACTTATTCAAAATCTTTTGAAAAATATTTGAAAAACTTATTCAAAATCCTTTGAAAAATATTTGAAAAACTTATTAAAAATCCTTTGAAAAATATTTGAAAAACTTATTCAAAATCTTTTGAAAAAACTTATTCAAAATATTTTGAAAAATATTTGAAAAACTTATTCAAAATCCTTTGAAAAATATTTGAAAATTTTATTCAAAATCTTTTGAAAAATATTTGAAAAACTTATTCAAAATCCTTTGAAAGATATTTGAAAAACTTATTCAAAATCCTTTGAAAAATATTTTGAAACTCATTTTGAAACCCTTTAAAAATGATGTTGAAAATCATTTCAAAATCTGTTCCAAAAATTGAAAAATACACTTAAGCCTTAAATATTTACAAGAAAATTAATTTAAGTGTTTACTACTATATTGATTTCTCTCTTAGTTATTTTGATATATGGCAAAGGGGAGACTATAGGGAAATTCAATGGAATTAAAGATTCAAAGGAGAGATGTTTTTAAGGGGGAGCATCTATTAAGGGGGAGCTTCTATTAAGGGGGAGCTTTGTATGTACTTATGCCTTATTTATGCCTGTGCTTACTTATGCCTATATGTTTTGCATCTTTTCGCTTAACTTTGAATTTTGGTTGCCATAATAAAAAAGGGGGAGATTGTTGGTGCAGGAAGCATCCGACGATCGAACCTGAGTTTTGATAATGGCAAAGGTTCAAAGTTAAGCTTACTTGTTATCTAATGTATTTGAGTGAGTGTTTCAGGAAAGTCCTAACTGTGGTTAGGCAGGTGAAAAACCCTAGGGGGTGGTAATCCTATGTCATAGGGGGTGGTAACCCTATGCGGAAAGTCTTGGTGGGTTGAAGCTTCGGGCAAAAATCCTAGGGGGTGATAACCCTAGGTTAAAATCCTGGTGTCGCGAACCGGGTAGAAGTCTGGAAGGGTCGAGGATCGGACGTCCAGCATGAAGACTGGAAGCAACAGATGCTGAGCAAAAGTCTAGTCGGTCTGGAGGACCGAACTGCCAAAAGGTAAATCTCCTGAGTGGAGTAGGTGAGGAGGCGTTCCCCGCAAAGGGAACAGTAGGCGTCGGGTCGACCTAGGGTTTCCAGTTGGAAATCTGAAGTCAGACTCGGACAGTCCGGAGACTGTCAAACTTTCACTCTCATACTATCACTTATGTGTTATGAGCTAACTTTGTGTTGCAGGGTATTTTTGTGTTTAACATATCTTGCAGGGACCAAGGTACAAAATTGGCCTCGGATGAACAGTACCGAGGCGCCTCCATGGATCTTGGAGGCGCCTCGGGTGCAAAACCTGAGCTGGCTGCGAAGCAAGCTTGGAGGTGCCTTGAAGGAAGCCAAGGCGCCTTGGACAGCTTGATGAAGGCGCCTTGGAGAGGCTGAAGGCGCCTTGAACCTGATAAGGTTCGACCAGTTCAGCCTGTATCGCCGCGGCTGACTCGACTCATTCAAGGCGTTAGTGAATAATAAAAGGCGCCTTGAACACCCTTTATAAGGGATCTCGACCAGCAGCTCATAAGATGCAATTCTAAGTAATCTCTTTGCGACCAGCTGCTAACGACACGATCCCGAATTGCTGTGACAACCACCTGACGACCCGGAGCTCCGAAACTTCAGTTTTTCTCACTGTCATCGGTATAATTCAATTGTTTATTGTTAGCTATTGTACTTCATCTTGTAATCATTTTTATCGAGCTTATAGTTGTTGCCCACGCAAAGCGATCAAGGATCGCGGGCCTTCGAGTAGAAGTCGATCTAGGCTCCGAACGAAGTAAAATCCCTTGCGTCTTTCTGTGTGATTGTTCTCTATTTATTCCGCTGCTTTAACTCTTACGCCTTTACGATTCCAATAATCGAAACAAAATAGCCGCGAGCGCTATTCACCCCCCTCTAGCGCTTCTCGATTCAACACCTTGGCCATGCCGTTACTCACTAGGACTTTCCACCCCTATCTAGTGGATTTTTGCCTCCCCCGGGATTCGAACTCTAGACCTCCAGGCTTAAGTATTAGAGTTTATGAATCCTGGTAGCGTCCACCCTTCTCACTACTCTCTAAAGGTGTCCGTTACATAACTACTATAAACTCTTACTTAACTAGTGTAACAAACTGTACTTAAATTTTTCCAGAAAACTTAAAATTTCGGCAGAGTATATGCTGTTCGACAGGACTAAAATACAATACAATACTCCAAAATTCAGAACATGCACATATAACTCATAATAGCATAAACATATGAAACTATATCTCAATGCAAACACAAAAGTATCTACTTACTAAACAGAACTCATCTTAACATGCGAACTAAAACAAGAATAATCTCAAATATTTCTTAACCACTAAAACACGGAAACTTAATAATGCCCCAAGTCTCTCCCATAGTCCTGGCATCACACATCATCGAACACCTCCTTGTCGCCTTCCTTTACTATAGCTTTTCCTTTCCTTTATCTACAGTAAGAGGAAATGCAATCTATAAGCAAAATTGCTTAGTAAGCGCTATTTAACTCACAAAACTCGAATATGCATGTATTCAAAAAGAAACTAGAAATTGAATGCTTTAACAGGGAAACTGCTCATGTTCATCTGATAGCAAGAAAAATTACTCAAGCTCAACTAATAGCAAGGAACTAGAAATAAGAATCAATACTGCTCATGCTCGAATCAATAACAAATGAAAACTAAAGAATCTGCTCATGTATATCTAATAGTAAAGAAAACTAGTCATGCTCAACACATGGCAAATAAAAGCTGCACGTGCTTAATAATAGCAAATAAAACTAGAAAATCTACTCATGTAATTCTAATAGCAAAGATATCTAGAAATCTGCTAATTAAAAATTAATATCTACAATGCTTCATGAAAGTAGCAATCAAACTAAGGTTCGTAGTGCTAAAAGAAACCATCAATTCTAACTTGCTGAACTTGAAAATAAAGAAGCTAACTTGTTGAATTAAACTTTTATGACACTTGCTTTGCTAGTTCAAATACATACAGTTTAATACTTCAAAATAATAATAAAGCTTCTCTTGGGCTCAGGCTTAGTACCAATGTGCGCTCCCTAATAGAGACTGTGGTAGCTAGTCACCAGTCCTACGAGGGTAAAGACCTTGGTCTTACCAGGGCCAAGACCTTGGAATTAGTCACCTGGATTTGTTTAACGACAACCTTGGAAGTCGGGTACTAGCCTTTTAAAAATAAAATACTTGTTATCTTTAATATTCTTATAATAACATGCCTTGGCATTTCTTTGAGCACTTGGTGTGATGTTGATCCCAATTCTTAAAATTTAGGGATCCTATCAAGACCTTGGTCTTTTCTTACTTATAGCTACTCATAATCCCCTATAAAGGTTTAATAAAACACATAATCATTCCACTAAAATACATGGCTGCTCATGCTTGTTAAAATAGCAAGAAAACTAACTGTATGCTTCAATTTAAAGAGCTATTAGAAGCAAATGAACACATATGTGCATATGTATCAAAATCCGGAACATGATCAAGGACTATCCTGCTCACGGCAGCCGCAAAAGAAAGAACACTAAACTGCAGCTAAGAAAAAAAAATGGAACTTCGTGCTTACTGGAATAACCAACAGAATCTGTAAGGGCTAATATAAGCTCACAACAGTAACTAAGGCTCTAAACAAAAAAAACAAAAACAAGCAAGTCTGGCCGCACACTTGAATTAAAATGGTACATGCTCAAAATTAACAAGTAGTCTGTACTAGGATGCTAAACCTCTCAATCAGTGGTTCTCAAACTGCATGAAGAAACTAGGAACTAAAGATCTATAGCATGTTAAAGAATAAATGGAACAATAGTCTAATCAGCATGTTTACAATTTTAAAACCAAAGGTCTAACAAAGCCACTGCAATCTACTAGAATTCTATAAAGAAAACTAACCTTGCTTTACTTACAACAACCCATAAGTCTCTAAAGGTCTACTAGACACAAAACCATTTTACTGCATCCTCATTTAGAGGGCTTTTCCTACACATGGCAGCACCCTTCGAAAACCCTATTCCTTACAACGTGCTTCGAAATAAAATCAAGGAGAAAACAAGAATCCAAATCCTTAATTCACAGCAGCAAGGAAAGAAGATCTCGGAACTACTCTTACTGCAGGTGAGAGCACTTACAATGGTTTCTTGTACTCACAACCCAATGAGAAGAATTTTTAGGGCTCGGAGACTTGCAAATCTCAACATCTTCCTCGTGCCTACCGTTCCTTCTTGACGAGAGGAGCTCGGATCCGAGAAGAGCTCGTGGAATCCCCTTTGGTCGGCCGCCGGAGAAACCCTAGCTTCCTGCTGCGTTTTTGCCCGAGCAGAGACGGTGCACGCAGAAGAGAAGAGAGAAGAGATTTGCCCGAAAATCACTTAAGTTCTCTCTTTATTATACCTAGGGTTTTTATTCTATGCTATCCCTTAATTATATTTCGCTACCTATCTGATCAGCATCGCCCGCTTGGGCCAACTAGTAGTCTAGGCATAGTATAGTGCATATTTTCACAATCCATGACATTTAAACATTCTAAAGGTGCGGAATGATAAGAATATAAGAAGTCTAATTCTTAAACTTGCTAGTTCTCAAGAGTCTTTATTCCAAGTTCCTTCTCACACATATCTTGACACATTGACTTCCAACCTCCGCTAATCCACCTTCCCTTTACCTGTATCTGCAGTATAAGGGAAAAGGAAACTATAAGCTTGGGAGCTTAGTAAGAACCATCTACCTCACAAAACATGCATTCAATGAAATCATGCTTTTAAAAGATGTTATTGGAAACACATGCTGATATTAATACTGGAAATGCTAAAACATGGCATACTGATATATTAGTCATGGCAATCAAATACTGATCATAAGACTATCTCATTGTATCACTAAGGAAAACTGAACAGATACATAAACTAAGCTAAACCAATGCTAGGCTAATGCTAAATCTGAATTGTATTCACATAACTAAATTGTGAAGTTTTGAAAACTATTTTCATAATAGGTAAGAATACTAATCATGCTGTTGTTGGGTCCGGCAACTGTACTTGCTATGCGCGCATCCCTAACTAAACTCGAGGTAGCTAGTCCCGAATCTAGTAGGGTTTACTAGGTTATCTAAACCTAGGGACGACAATGGGAGTCCAACCCAAGGACAACTAAGAGTCCAGCACAGTGCCACTGATAAAAGTAAAATACTGATTCACAAGCTGATTTATCTTGTCTTGCTCTTACTAGGTTATCTGAACCCAGAGGTAGGTTATCTGAACCTAGGGGCAACTGAGGGAGCCCACCCATTGGACCGTAGTCTAATATAACTGAAGCAAGGCTAAGCATGCTATTTAAAATGCTTCTATGGCATTTAACTGAGCTATTAAAATGCCTATTGTAGCATTTAACTGTACTAGTCATTTTATCAAACACTTGGTGTGTTCTATCTCTCCTCTCTATTAGGGGACTACCTCTAGGCACCCGACAGCGCCTAAAACCCCAAAACTGGAGAGGGAAACACGTCTGGGCCATCTAGAGGTACCCAAATAAACCCTAAACTTGCGAGGAGGGTCACATACACCGTACGTGCCGAAAAATCTGCATATGGCTGAACTAAAAACGTAAAAACATATGATTAACTACTTATACTGCAGGTGAGGGGTTACTTACTTCCTGCGTTAGGTTTCTTACAGTTCTGATCGCTAGATTTCCGGAGAAGAAGATCTCTTCGGCGATCTTCTCGCGTCTACACGTTCTTCTCGCGGAGAGGAGCGTCCTCGTATCTAAGTCATCGCCGGAAGGTGCTCCTACGACCCTAGGGATGGAACCCTAGGTCCCTTGGGGCTTGGTCTGCCGAGAGGGTGAGGAAGAGGGAGAGGGCAGCAAGTTGGAGGTGAGGGTGAGGAATAATTGTCGATCAAAATAATAAATCCCCACTTAAATTCTCTATTTATATTAAGTGATTAATACGACCCAACTAAATCATAAATATAATTTCTCTCCTCTTCTTTCTGCACACCCCTGCTGGAGCCACCTGGTTACTAAAGTATAAGTCATAGGGTCTAATAGGTCGCGGGTTCAATTCCCGCTTAGGCTATTTTACGTTTTTATTTAATTTTGCTACTTCTGCTACTCCAAAAATTTCATAAAATATTCTAAAATTTCAGAAAAATAATAGAATATTTATAAAATTTATTTGAGAATTTTCAGGTGTTACAATCCCCCATACCTTATAAAAAGTTCGTCCTTGAACTTAAAATAACTCTGGGTACTTCTGTCTCATACTAGCTTCTGTCTCCCAAGTTGCCTCTTCTGTGGTGTGATTTTGCCAAATGACTTTTACTAATGGTACCTCCTTGTTCCGTAATTTCTTAACTGCTCGGTCTATTATCTGAATAGGCTGACTGTCATAGCTGAGGTCTTCGCAGACTTGTACCGACTGGGGCTCAATCACCTGGGTGGCATCTGGGATATGCTTATTCAGCATAGAAACATGAAATACGTTATGGATAGCTAACATCTCCTGGGGTAGCTCTAGCTCATATGTTACCTTGCCAACTCTTCTGGTGATAAGGTATGGTCCCACAAATCTGGGACTTAATTTGCCCTTCTTCCCAAAACGCATTACTCCCTTCATGGGAGCCACTCGGAGGAATACTGTATCCCCCACTAAAAACTCTAAGGGTCGGCGTCGTGTATCAGCATAGCTTTTTTGGCGGCTTTGAGCTATCTCTATCCTCTAGCGGATCTGCTATATAGCTGTTGTGGTATCTACTACTAGATCTGTCTGAAGTTCAGTTCACCACTTTCATACCAGCATATTGGAGATCTACACCTCCGTCTGTAAAGAGCCTCGTAGGGTGTCATGCCGATAGTGGCTTGATAACTATTGTTGTACGCAAATTCTGCTAAACACAGGTATTTACACCAACTTCCCTTGAAGTCTAGGGCACACGCTCGGAGCATATCTTCGAGTACCTGATTTACTCACTCCGTCTGACCATCTGTCTGAGGATGGAAAGCTGTGCTAAACTTTAACCTGGTGCCCAATGCTGACTGTACACACTCCCAGAAGTGTGACGTGAATCTACTGTCTCTGTCTGAAATAATAGTTCGTGGAACTCCATGCAGTCTGACAATCTCCTTGAGATACAACTGAGCTAGCTGCTCCATGGAGTAGGATATCCTGATAGCTAAGAAGTGGGTTGATTTAGTCAATCTGTCGACTATTACCCAGATGGCATCAAAACCATTCGTGGTTCTGGTTAGTCCTACTATGAAATCCATGGAAATATCCTCCCACTTCCATTCTGGAATCTGAATAGGCTGCAGAACTCCTCCTGGTCTCTGGTGTTCTGCCTTGACCCTCTGACAGGTCAGACAGGTACTGACATATCTAGTGATGTCTCTTTTCATCCCAGACCACCAAAAACGTCCCTTTAGGTCTTGGTACATCTTGGTGGAACCAGGATGCATCGCATAAGGAGTCCTGTGAGCCTCGTCTAGGATCTTCCTCCGTAGTTCCTCCTGATCCAGAACACATAGTCTGTCACCAAAATACAATACCCCACTATCAGATACTCTGAACTCTCCACTTTCTGATTCTTCTAACCCTTGCTTGATTTTCTGAATTTTAGGGTCCTGACCCTGAGCTGTCTGGATGTCACCAAGCAGGGTAGATGCTAATGTCATAGTAGAGAGTTGTCCAACAATAAGTTCGAGACCGAAATCTGTAATTTCCTTTTGTAGGGGCGGTGACATGGCTGCTAGGGATAGTAAGGTGGCACTGGACTTCCTGCTAAGTGCGTCTGCCACCTTATTGGCTTTTCCTGGGTGGTAGAGGATGTCTATGTCATAGTCTTTGACCAGCTCGAGCCATCTGCGCTGTCGCATATTCAGATCCTTCTAGGTGAAGAAGTATTTCAGACTCTGATGATCTGTATACACTCTGCACTGAGCTCCATACAAGTAATGTCTCTAAATTTTGAGGGCAAAGACAACTGCTGCAAGCTCAAGGTCATGAGTAGGGTAGTTCCTCTCATAGTCCTTGAGTTGTCTGGAGGCATAGGCGATCACCTTGCCATTTTGCATCAGTACTGCTCCTAGTCCCAATTTAGAGGCATCACTGTAAATATCAAAGTTGTCTGTGTTTCCTGGCAGAGTCAGAATGGGAGCACTGGTCAATCTTCTTTTTAGCTCGATGAAGCTGTTCTCACAGTCCTCTGTCCATTGAAATTTCCTGTTCTTCCTTGTGAGAGCTATCAGTGGGGAGGCTATCCTGGAGAAATCCTCTACAAATTTTCTGTAATAGCCTGCTAGTCCCAGAAAGCTTCTAATTTCACTGGCGTTCTTAGGTCTTTTCCAGTTACTCACAGCCTCTATCCTACTGGGGTCTACCATGATACCATCCTTGGAGATGATGTGACCCAGGAAGGATACTTGATCGAGCCAGAACTCACATTTCGTGAACTTGGCGTATAGCTGGTTCTGCTGAAGGGTCTGTAGTCTATCTTCAGGTGCTCTGCGTGTTCTTCCTGAGTTCCAGAATAGATAAGAATGTCGTCGATGAACACGATAACAAACTTATCTAAGTATTCTCTGAATACTCTGTTCATGAGGTCCATGAAAGTAGCTGGAGCATTCGTCATGCCAAAGGGCATGACTACGAACTCATAATGTCTGTATCTGGTCCTGAAAGTCGTCTTGGGTATATCACCTTCTCTAACTCTCACCTAGTGATATCCCGATCTGAGGTCTATTTTAGAGAACACTGCTGCTCCCTTTAGTTGATCAAATAGGTCATCTATCCTGGGCAGAGGATACCTGTTCTTAATCGTGACCTGATTTAGTGCCCGGTAGTCTATACACAGGCACATGCTCCCGTCATTCTTCTTTACGAACAATACAGGCACTCCCCATGGTGAGTGACTAGAGCGTATGAAGCCCTTGTCGAGCAGCTCCTGTAGTTGCTCCTGAAGTTCCTTTAGTTCTGCTGGAGTCATGCGGTAGGGTGCTTTGGAGATGGGATTTGTACCGGGGATGAGTTCTATCTCAAATTCAATCTCTCTGTCTGGTGCTAGGCCCGGTTACTCCTTAGGGAAGACTGCTGGATAGTCACATACAACTCGGACCTCTTCTAGCTTTTGGTTCTTGTCCTGACCAGTACTGACTACACGTGCTAGGAATCCCGTACATCCTGAATCCAGAAGTTTCTGTGCTTTCAGAGTTGAGAGAAACTTCTTGACCTTTCTCTTTGGTTCTCCGATGTACCCTAACTGCACTCCTGCTTCAGGTTGGAATATAACTTTCTATTTACGACACTCTATGGAGGCACCGTACTTGATCAGGAAGTCCATTCCCAAGATGACATCATAGTCAGCCATATCTAGCACTACAAGATCACGAAAGAGTTCTCTGTCCGCTATAATGACTAGCACTGCTCGGAGCTAGTGCGTGGATGCCATGATTTCTCCTTAAAGTAGTGTTGTCAAAAACTGACCACTGAGTACCTCTCGAGATAGTACCTCTGGAGATAGTACCTCTGAAGGTAGTGTTGTCAACAGCAGCATGATTAGTATTTTTATCTATTATGAAAATAGTTTTCAAAACTTCACAATTTAGTTATGTGAATACAATTCGGATTTAGCATTAGCCTAGCATTAGTTTAGCTTAGTTTATGTATCCGTTCAGTTTTCCTTAGTGATACAACAAGATAGTCTTATGATCAGTATTTGATTGCCATGACTCATATATCAGTATGCCATGTTTTAGCATTTCCAGTATGAATATCAGCATGTGTTTCCAATAACATCTTTTAAAAGCATGATTTCATCGAATGCATGTTTTGTGAGGTAGATGGTTCTTACTAAGCTCCCAAGCTTATAGTTTCCTTTTTCCTTATACTGTAGATACAGGTAAAGGGAAGGTGGATTAGCGGAGGCTGGAGGTCAATGTGTCAAGATGTGTGTGAGAAGGAACTTGGAATAAAGACTCTTGAGAACTAGCAAGTTTAAGAATTATACTTCTTATATTCTTATCATTCCGCACCTTTAGAATGTTTAAATGTCATGGATTGTGAAAATATGCACTATGCCATGCCTAGACTACTAGTTGTCTTGATGTTAGTTAATAAACTATGAATAATGAGAGTAATGACATGCCTAGTAATTTAGAAATGCTTTTAAGTTGATACATTTGTATTGTATATGGACTAGTGGTGGAATGCAGCAAACATCGCAGAAATCAGAGCTCCAATCGATCAGCCGATTGATTGGAGGGTCCTCAATCGATCCACCGATCGATTGGGGAGTGATTTTTCGCGTACAGAGAGCTGATGAATCGATCAGCTGATCGATTGGCCATGGATCGATCAGCCGATCGATCAGGAAATAAATTCCGTGAACATAGAGCTGTTGAATCGATCAGCTGATCGATTGGCCCAGGCTGGATCGATCGGTCGATCGATTCAGAAAAGGCCTCCGTGCACAGTAGCACGTTGGATCGATCATCTGATCGATCGAAATGACTTCAATCGATTGAGTCCCACTTTCAATCGATTGGAAGGTCTGAATTCGGCTGGAAACCTCTGATTTCAGCTCCTTGACCAAATGGGATGTTGGGACACTGTTAGCGGCATGTTTAGTTGTGTAAATGCTGGGTTTATGGTGTTCTATTGTATGATATAGCATGTAAAGGTTAGGTTCCATCCTTTAGCATATGTACAACAATGAAAATGTAGTTTGAACATAAATTCCAGTTTTAGTAGCAATTAGCAGAGTTTTTAAATTAGTTCAGCTTTCTGCATATCATACTCTCATGAAAGCACAGAATAGTTCAGCAACCGTAACCCCCGACCTTACAGTTTAGTCAGTAGGAGGTGGGGTGTTACATGTTGGATCGTGATCGTTCGATAGAGGGGGGGTGAATATCGATTATAAAAAAAATTCGTCGAGAATACGCAGCGGAAATAGAAGCAATGCTAACACAGAACCAATTTTACTTGGTTCGGAGCCTGTGTCGACTCCTACTCCAAGGCCCGTACTCGTTGAGTACTTTCGTTGGGCAATCACTATCAATTCAAAAAATGGAATTACAAATTTAGTACAAGAATTGATAGAAAAGAAAATACCAACCAAATAAAAGGAATTAAATTGAAGAGAGCGCTTTGCCGGAGTGGCCTCGCGGCGTTGCAGGAGCACAGTAGAGCAGTCTGAGAGATTTTCGTTGTTTTCTGAGCTCCGCCTTTGACACTCCTTATATAGGAGGCTCGGGGCGCCCCGGATCCCTTCCGGGCACCCAGGTGTGACGTGGTAGTCCCAACCAGCGAGCTCCACATGTCAAAGCCGCGATCAGGATAGAATTCACCTCCGGGCGCCCGAACCACCTTTCTCCAGAGAACATCTCCTCCCACAAGACAAGGTTAGTCCGAGGCAAATAGATAATGTATATCCTACAAAACAAAGTGTTAGCACAGTTTATAAGTTCAACATGAAGAGTATGACTTAGATTCCGTCTTTCCGAGACCGGAATCTAGTCACGATCTCGACTTAGATATCCGAAATGGATCTAAGCCGGATCAACGCCTAATGTTCCCTTCCCAGGAATGCGTCCTCACAGTCACTCCCTTCTAGTGATTTACCTTTACTCACCTGCCAGACGTCCGGTATGGCAGACGTCCAGTGCCCTCCGACCCGTCTGGACTTCTCGCCAGCTATCCGGTCAGCCCGTCGAACTAGCTGGACTTCGTGCCAAGCGTCCAGTCAGCCTGTCGACCCGCTTGGACTTCGTGCCAAATGTCCAGTCAACCCTTCGACCCGTCTGGACTTCGTGCCAAGCGTCCGGTCAGCTCGTCGACCCGCTTGGACTTCGTGCCAAACATCCGGTCAGCCCGTCGACCTGTCTGGACTTCGCCTGCACACTCGGTCAGAGTGTTAGATAACGACAAACCTAACTTAACCCAATTTGTCATTCATCAAAACCTAAGTTAGACCGTTAGTGCTAACCGCACCAACAGGTTCCAGGCGCCCAAAGAGGTCCTATAAAAAGGCCTTCGAGCAACAACTTTAGAACACCAATTCGAACGACTTTCTCTATTGTGAACTGCTCCAGAAATGCCTCTACGACACTAAAACATTGCTCCGACAACCTACTATAAATTTTTCCAATTCCCTTTATTGTCAATAACTTTATTTTATAGCTATTATACTTCAATTTTGTAATCTTATTCAAGCTATTAGTGGATTTCCCAATGAAAGTGATCAAAGATCACGGGCCTTGGAGTAGGAGCTATCATAGGTTCCAAATCAAGTAAAACCAACTTATGTTAACTGTTTATTTTCTTTTACTCTTTCTTTTCGCTATGTATTCTGTGTTTTTTGAAAAAGTGAAAAAGCCTTAAACGCTATTCACGCCCCCCTCTACTGCTTTCGATCTAACAATGTGAAAGGAGGTAAATCACTAGTCAGCTTATAGCCAACCACCAAGTGGCTAGGGGGTGGGAAGAGTTTTTTTTTCTAAGGTATGTGTTCGTCAATAATTGATCTCTGTCCTATTATAATAAATCTATCATTCTCTAGCCAACTAATCATCCCCGTGGAGACATGATATGTTGCTTGTGGACCATGAAGGGTATTGTGACTATTTTAAGTCATTTAGGATGGAATATGTCTAAGCTATCCATGAAGGGTGCTTTGACCATATTTGTATATTCTTTTATATCTATTATTTTGGTTAAAATTTTAAAAAGAGAAGTTTTGTCTTGCAACTTAAGGAGAGAGATATAATGAATTTTAATGCTTAGTTTACTTGTACGAGTAGATGAGTGAGGGAAAGGAATCGATCGTAGAAAATATACATGCAAGGAGAGAAGAGAAAAAAAATAATCTCTTGGGAAGAGAAAAGAAATTTGTCGAGAAGAGGGAAGAAAGGAGAAGGAAAGGAATTCATTGGGAGTGGTATGGTTGGCTCTCCGAAACAAGCACTTGCTTCCTGAAAGGGCATTTTTTAACATGGGATTGCAGATTATCTTTCGAGGAGCTACATGAGAACAACAAGAAGAAAAGGAGGTCAAACAAATGGAAAAGTGGAAAGAAGGAAGAAAGTGGAAAATCGAGGTTGGGCTAACTGGGATGGGTCTATTGGGCAAGGGTTCCGTGCGAGCACTAGCATCGGGACCATGGTTTCTACTGTTGGAATATGATTTTTAGAATGGAAAAATGAGGTGCCATCAGTCGATGAAAGTCAAAACTGACTTCAAATTTGAAACCTATGTTTCGTGTATATAAATCTAGACTATTGATTTGCTCAAAACCGATTACGGATGAATGAGAAATTAATTGTTTAAAGTGAGGCCCAAAATTAGTAGATGGGGAATAGTCCCACATCTAAAAGAACAAGGAGAGATTGTCTCCTTATATATATTGATGTGTTATTGGAGTTAACATAAAAAAGCACAAGGTGCTCTCTTCCCATGGGCGAGCAGGTGCTTGCACCTGTGAGTCCACCACGCGTGCACGTGCGCATGGACGCAATGGGTGTTTTGTTGGCGCACTTTACACTTCTACTCAAGCATGACGTGGCACGGGTACGTGCAGGGAGAGATGACCAGACTGTTGACTGGGCAAACAAGTGGTAACCATTGGATCGAAGATGGTGATAGATCGCAAGTGATGTAATCTGGAGCGTTGATCGTGAAGAGTCGTGATCGGACCACTGGTGACGGGATCTAATCTGAAGCGTTAGACTGAAAGGATTAATCTGGCGGCTAAGATTAGAAGGGATCTGGAAAGATATAACTTTTTGATCCAATGGCTGAGATCAGAGGCTATGTGAAAGGGTTACAACCTTTTTCAAATCTAAAGGCCTAGATCAAGTGCAATCTGAAGAGATGCACTCCTCTGGATTAACCAATCCAGATGAGTCCTCACCAAAGGGTACCTCACCTCTTCACTTGGTATAAGAAGAACCCCCAGATGTTGGAATAACTCACTCATTCAATCAACCCATCCAAGCATCTAAGAGTAGCTTCATTCCTTTACATTCAGAGTCCAAAAAGCCTACGAGAAGGTTCACCAGTCTCGAACTTTGTAGTGTTGCTACTCCGAGACAACGTCGTTGTATCTTGAAAACGAATTGCTACTATCCGTTAGCACCTGTAGCGGAGCAATATCATTTTATGGAGATAGTTTTAAACACTAGCCTCAATGATTTCAGTTTGCATCCTTTCCAGTAGTAATCTCGACAGCTCCAACAGTCGTAAAGTGACTACGACCACACCGGAGCCAACAGTTCACCGTTAAACACAATCAGATAGACAAGCGTAAAACAATATTGTGTAAACTAAGATGGCTACGATCAACGATGTTCCAACCGTCGTTCCACACGGTGAAAAGTCGATTTTGACCACCGTTCCATCTGGAGAGAAGCCAAAAAAGTTCAACGGAGCTGACTTCAAAAGATGACAGCAAAAGATGCTGTTCTACCTGACAACGTTAAACCTCGTACGATTTTTGCATGAAGACCCGCCAGTCGCTATGAAAGGTAATGTTGGTGCGGGAAGCATCCGACGATTGAACCTAGGTTTTGATAATGGCAAAGGAATTCAAAGATAAGATTCCTTGTTATCTAATGTGCTTAAATGAGGTTATAGGAAAGTCCTAACTGTGGTTAGGCAAGTGAAAACCCTAGGGGGTGGTAACCCTAGGTCCTAGGGGTGGTAACCCTAGGTGAAGGAAAACCCTAAAGGGTGGTAACCTTAGGTCCTTGGGGGTGGTAACTCTAGACGGAGGAAAATCCTAAGGGGGGTGGGGGGTAACCTTAGGTCCTAAGGGATGGTAACCCTAGTGGAGAAAAATCCTAAGGGGGGTAACCTTAGGTCCTAGCGGATGGTAACCCTAGTGGAGGAAAATCCTAAGGGGGGTAACCTTAGGTCCTATGGGGTGGTAACCCTAGGTGGAGGAAAACCCTAGGGGGCGGTAACCCTAGGTCCTAGGGGTGGTAACCCTAGGTAGAAAGTCCAGTCGATATGGAGGACCGAACTGGCAACAGGTAACTCTCTTGAGAGGAGTAGGTGAGGACGTGTTCCCTGCAGAGGGAACAGTAGGTGTCGGGTCGACCTAGGGGTTCCGGTAGGAAATTTGAAGTCAGACCAGGACAGCCCGAAGACTGTCAATATTTTATTTATGACTATTATGTGTTAACTTTATTTTGCAAGGTATGTGTTTGGGACTAACACATTTTGCAGGAACAAAGGAACAAGTCACACCTCGGATGAACAGTGTCCGAGGCGCCTCCATGGAGCTTGGAGGCACCTCGGGTGCAAGGCTGAAGCTAGTTGCGAAGTGGAGCTAGAGGCGCCTTCATGTGCATTAGAGGCGCCTTAAATCGCTGCTTGGAGGTACTTTAGAGTGGCGTTGAAGGCGCCTTTAGATGGATAACGGGCAGCGAGCAGAGGCTTATCGCAGAGTTGATTTCGGGATATAATTTCGAGTTGGAGCTACCTTGGAGCTTGATGGAGGCGCCTTGAAAACTCTATATAAGAGGGTCTTGGATTAGGAGTCGCCAAAGGCTCTGAACCAAGTAACCAACTTGTGTTCGCATTTGTTCTTTTCCTTTCCGCTGCGTTTATCTACTCGATACGTTTTAAATAGAATGAAATAGCCACGAGCGTTATTCACCCCTCCCCCCTCTAGCGATTCTCGATCCAACAGGTAATTCTGATAGTAAGGCTGCATGCGATGCATGGTCGCACGGAGATTTCCTGTGTCGCAACTACGTTCTCAATGCATTGGACAACACGTTGTATAACGTGTATTGTTCAATAGAGACGGCAAAATCTCTATGGGAGGCACTTGAAAAGAAATACAAAACCGAAAGCGTCGGGTTGAAGAAATGCATTGTCGGTCGGTTTCTCGATTTCAAGATGGTGGATTCCAAGAGCATGACGTCTCAAGTCCAAGACTTGCAACTGATACTGCATGATCTGGATGCTAAAGGCATGAAGCTGAACGAGTCTTTCAAAGTAGCAGCGGTAATCAAGAAGCTTCCTCCATCATGGAAGGATTTCAAAAATTACCTGAAGCACAAGCAAAAGGAGATGGGTATTGAAGACCTGATCCTGAGGCTACGAATAGAGGAAGATAATCGAAAGTTATCCGACTCTAGAGAAACGAAGCGGACAGTTGACGAGATATCCAACCTGGCTGAGCCGAACGCCAAGAAGCTGAAGGAATCCAAAAAGAAGAACCAAGGCAAGAAGTTCAAAGGCACTTACTACAACTGCGGAAAACTAGGGCACATGTCCAAAGACTGCAGACGCCCAAAGAAACCAACTAAGAGTCTGAAAGATGTTGCGCAACTTCTAACGACATGGAACTAGATCTCATTACGGTCGTGTTTGAAACCAACATGGTGGTGGACAACCCGAAGCAGTGGTGGATTGTTATTGGAGCGACACGTCATATCTATTCTGATAAAGCGATGTTCTCCAAGTATACTCCGATAAGTGGAAGAAAGCTCTATATGGGCAATTCCACAACATCCCCGATCATCGGATTCGGGAAAGTAGTTCTAAAAATGATGTCTGGGAAGGAGCTAATACTCATTGATGTGCTCCATGTTCCCGACATCAGGAAGAACCTAGTTTCTGGATTAGCACTTATAAAAGCCGGTTTCAGACTAGTGTCAGTCCAACAACTTTGTACTTACGAAGAATGGTGTCTTCGTAGTTAAGGGGTACTTAGAATAGAGTCTGTTCAAAATGGTTGTAATGATTGTACACCGTGAATTTAATGGTAATAAAATAAAAGCTTCTAGCTATGCTGTTAAGTGTTTTAATTTATGGCATGATCGACTTGGACATGTCAATAATAAAACTTTGAAACGTCTCATCAAGTTAAATTTATTACCAAACGTCAATGTTGAGGAAACACACAAATGTGAAGTGTGCGTGGAAGCAAAAATGACAAGACTACCTTTTCATTCAGTGGAAAGGTCAACAACTCCTCTAGAGTTAATACATAGTAATCTATGTGACTTAAAATTCGTGCAAACTAGAGGAGGTAAAAAGTATTTTATTACTTTTATCGATGACTGCGTAAGGTTCTGTTATGTCTTTCTTTTAAGAAATAAAGATGAACCCTTAGAAACATTCAGAACCTATAAAACAGAAGTTGAAAATCAACTTGATAAACAAATTAAAATAATTCATAGCGATAGAGGTAGAGAATATGGTGCACCGTTTGATGAGTTTTGTTCATAATCTGGCCTTATCCATCAAACAACGTCTCCTTACTCGCCTCAATTAAATGGTGTTGCAGAACGTAAAAATGGGACACTAAAGGAAATGATGAATGCCTTGTTGATAAATTTAGGCTTACCCTAGAACTTGTGGGGGGAAGCTATATTATCGGCAAACCACATTTTCAACAAAATCCCTCACAAGAAAAATGATAAAACACCATATGAACTATGGAAAGGCCGCGAGCCATCTTACAAATACCTGAAAGTGTGGGAGTGCTTAGTAAAGGTCCAAGTACCCAAGCCAAAGCAAATAAATATCGGACCTAAAACGTTTAATGCAATATTTATCGGATATGGCCATAACAGTAGCGCATATCAATTCATAGTTTATAAATCAGACATTCCTGATATTCATGTGGGAACAATCATAGAATCTCATAATGCGATATTCTTTGAAAATACATTCCCAAATAAGAGAGAAAGCGTTCCAAGTAATGACAATGAGAGTTCTAACGAAAATGATGTTTCTGAACATAGTTGTCATAAAAAGACTATTGACAATCAAAGAGAAGAGCCACGTTGGAGCAAACAGGGTAGAGTTGAGAAATCATTCGGGCCAGACTTCATGACCTTTATGTCGGAAATGGACCCAAGAACATTAAGCGAAGCTCTCTCTAGTCCCGATACCCCAATGTGGAAAGAAGCCATCAATAGTGAAATCGAGTCCATCATGAATAACCATACTTGGGAACCAGTAGACCTTCCTTCTAGTACCAAACCATTAGGTTGTAAGTGGATACTAAAACTCAAGTATAAAGTTGATGGATCAATTGACAAGTATAAAGCCAGACTTGTAGCCAAAGGGTATAAGCAAAAGGAAGGCCTTGACTATTTTGATACCTACTCACTGGTGACAAGGATTATATCTATACAAGTGCTGATAGCCATCGCAGCACTGTATGATCTTGAAATACACCAAATGGATGTTAAGACCGCGTTCTTAAATGGTGAGTTGGAAGAAGAAATCTATATGGAGGAACCCAAGGGGTTCATAGCTCCAAGAAAAGAGGAAAAGGTGTGTCGACATGTTAAGTCATTGTACGGACTTAAACAAGCGCCTAAACAATGGCACGAAAAATTTGATAAAATAATACTGCCAAACGAATTCAAAATAAATGAATGTGACAAATGCATTTATGTCAAAAACACACTTGAAGGTCATGTAATGGTCTGTCTATACGTAGACGACATGCTTATAATAGGTAGTAATCATGAGGTAATCATGAGTACAAATAAAATGTTGACTAAGAATTTTGATATGAAAGATATGGGTCTAGCAGATGTTATATTGGGAATTAAAATTCTCAGGACATCCGATGGGATAGTTTTGACATAATCCTATTATGTAGAGTCAGTGTTGAAAAGGTTTAACGCGTATGATCTCTCTGCAGTGAAAACATCTATGGATCTAAGTCAACACTTAGCAAAAAACCATGGTGAGCCCATATCGTAATTGGAATATTCTTAGATAATAGGCAGCTTGATGTATCTCACAAACTGCACACGTCCGGATATTGCCTGTATGGTCAAGAAGCTGAGTCATTTTATGAGGAATCCAAATGACACTCATTGGAAAGCACTGATTCGAGTTCTTAGATATTTGAAATATACTATGAATTATGAATTACATTATGGAAAGTATCCCAGTATCTTAGAGGGATATTGTGATGCTAATTGGATATCAGATACAAAAGATTTCAAATCCACTAGTGGGTATGTATTCACAATCGGTGGAGGAACGGTATCTTGGAAATCCACTAAGCAGACATGCATTGCTCAATCAACTATGGAATTCAAGTTTATAGTACTAGACAAATCAGATGAAGAAGCTGAATGACTACGAAATTTCTTGGAAGATATTCCGAGCTAGACAAAATCTATGCTCGCCGTACTTATACACTGTGATAGTCAAACGGCAATTGGAAGAGCACAGAGTAGTATGTATAATGGTAAGTCACGACATATACGTCGCAGATATAATACCATTCGGAAGTTGATCTCGAACGGAGTGATTGCAATCAACTATGTCAAGTCCAAAGATAATTTGGCAGATCCTCTTACGAAGGGGCTAAGTCGAGATCAAATATACTGCTCATCGAGAGGAATGAGATTAAAAATCTACAACTAAAATGACTATAGCGGTAACCCAACCTTATTGATTGGAGATCACAAGATCTTGGTTCAATGGGACAACAAAGTTACAGAAGTTGTGTTACAACAAACGAGATATATTATCTCTATCCCAATCCTAGGATGAACTTGTGTTGTCCTATCACATGTAGTGAGGTTAAGCTTATGATTTTATTGACTTCAATACCTTTATAAGGTAGAGTATGGTAGGATACTCTTGATAAAAGTGTCACCTATGTGAGTGTGAAGACAGACCGCTTCAATGAAGCACTCATGAATACAAGATAGTGTCCATGGCTAAAATGGAACCAACCATGAGAACCAAAAAGTAGGTGAGATAAGTCTCTGTGTGGGTGTTATTATCTTAGTATACACAAACAGCTGAGTAGTTCAAGAAATCAAGTTCACTGCGCAGCCTAGTATGCTCAATAACATTCTACTACGGAAGGTTCAAAGCCACAAGTTACCTCTCTCGATGCATTGACTTATCGATTAGACTCCTGAAAAGGTGCCAGCATGCATGTATACATAAATTTCCATTCATGTGGGGGATTGTTGGAATATGATTTTTCGAATGGAAAAATGAGGTGCCATCAGTCGATGAAAGTCAGAATTGACTTCAAATTTGAAATCTACGTTTCGTGTAGATAAATCCAGACTATTGATTTGCTCAAAATCGATTACGGATGAATGAGAAATTAATTATTTAAAGTGAAGCCCAAAATTAGTAGATGGGGAATAGTCCCACATCTAAAAGAACAAGGAGAGATTGTCTCCTTATATATGTTGATGTATTATTGGAGTTAACACAAAAAGCACAAGGTGCCCTCTTCCCATGGGAGAGCAGGTGCTCGCACCTGTGAGCCCGCCATGCGTGCATGAACGCAATGGGCACTTTCTTGGCGCACTTTGCACTTTATATCATCGCGAGGAGCTTAAATTTATGCTCCAGGTGGTGGTAACATATCACCTGACTACTCAGGCATGACGTGACACGGGTACGTGTAGGGAGAGATGACCGGAATGTTGAGTGGACAAACGAGTGGCAACCATTGGATCGAAGATGGTGATAGATCGCAAGTGGTGCGATATGGAGCATTAGACTGAAAGGATTAATCTGGTGGCTAAGATTAGAAGGGATTTGGAAAGATATAACTCTTTGATCCAATGGCTGAGATCAGAGGCTATATGAAAGGGTTACAACCTTTTTCAAATCTAAAGGCCCAGATCAAGTGCAATCTGCAATGGATGCACTCCTCTGGATTAAACGGTCCAGATGAGTCCTCACCAAATGGTACCTCACCTCTTCATGGGTACGTGTAGGGAGAGATGACCGGAATGTTGACTGGGCAAACGAGTGGCAATCATTGGATCGAAGATGGTGATAGATCGCAAGTGATGCGATCCGGAGCATTAGACTGAAAGGATTAATCTGGTGGCTAAGATTAGAAGGGATTTGGAAAGATATAGCTCTTTGATCCAACGGCTGAGATCAGAGGCTATATGAAAGGGTTACAACCTTTTTCAAATCTAAAGGCCTAGATCAAGTGCAATCTGCAATGGATGCACTCCTCTGGATTAAATGGTCCAGATGAGTCCTCACTAAATGGTATCTCACCTCTTCACTTGGTATAAGAAGAACCCTCAGATGTTGGAAAAACTCACTCAGGCAAATGAGTGGCAACCATTGGAATTAAGATGGTGATAGATCGCAAGTGATGCGATCTAGAGCGTTGATCGCGAAGAGTCGCGATCGAATCATTAGTGATGGGATCTAATCTGAAGCATTAGACTGAAAGGATTAATCTGGCGGCTAAGATTAGAAGGGATATGGAAAGATACAACTTTTTGATCCAACGGCTGAGATCAGAGGCTATATGAAAGGGTTACAACCTTTTTCAAATCTAAAGGCCTAGATCAAGTGCAATCTGAATGGATGCACTCCTCTAGATTAAACGGTCCAGATGAGTCCTCACCGAAGGATACCTCACCTCTTCACTTGGTATAAGAAGAACCCCCAAATGTTGGAAAAACTCACTCATTCAATCAACCCATCCAAGCATCTAAGTGTAGCTTCATTTCTTCTGCATTCAGAGTCCAAAAAGACTACGAGAAGGTTCGTCGGTCTCGAAGTTTGTAATGCTATTACTCCGAGACAACGTCGTTGTATCTTGGAAATGAATTGCTGTTATCCGTTAGCACCTGTAGTAGAGCAATATCGTTTTACGGAGATAGTGTTAAACACTAACCTCAACAATTTCAGTTTGCATCCTTTCCAGCAGCAATCCTCGATAGCTCCAATAGTCGTAAAGAGACTACGACTACACCGGAGCCAATAGTTCACCGTTAAAGACAATCGGATAAACATCTACAGAATCAGAGGAAGAAGACTAAAACAAATACACAAGAAATGAATAAAAAAATATAGAGAATGGGGAGGAGGAGAGTGTCAATCGAGAGGATAGGAGGGGTGTCTTGGCGCAAAGGCGGCGCTTGTTGGGGAGCTAGAACTAGCATCGGTCCGGCAAGGCCGTCGATTCCTCTTTTTCCTCTACTTCACTGACCGGCGGTGGCGAACGGGTGACGAATCGAGGAACAATTGTGGTTACTATCGCGTTGCGTGACCGTGGCTAAAACTAGCATCAGTCTAGCTAGGTTGTTGATTCCTCTTTTTCCTCTGCTTCATCGAATGGCGGCGGTGTGTGGCGTGCGGGTGGACTCAACTACATCGATAAGAAAGGAAGCTGAAACAAGAACCCTAACTCCAAATGGGAAGGAAATTTCATTCACGCGAGGCTCAGGACAAGGAGGACATAAGAGATACGACGGGAAGGGAAGAAACACATTCCACCCGATTTTGGATGGATAAAAATTTGTTAACAAATTGATCAACGGATGGATTCATGAATCCATTCATCTATTATTTCATAACTAATAAACGACGAAAACAATAAATAATCCATCTGTTCACACGAGGATAAGGACACGAGAGATACGACGGGAAGAGAAGAAATACATTTCACCTAATTTTGGATGGATAAAAATTTATTAGCAAATTGATCAATGAATGGATTCGTGAATCCATTTGTCTATATTTTCATAACAAACAAATGAGAAAAAAGAATAAATAATCCATTCTCCGTTATCAAATAAATAACAGAAAGTTTTTCATACCTCAGTTTATGAATCTATCCTTCTAAGTAAATTGAGCATGAGTGTGGTGGAATTGTATGACCATTGAAGTTTTGGTTATTAAAGCTTAATTGAGGGTAAATAATTTGATGGATATAAAAAATTGAAAAAAAAATAATTCAAAGACATTTTGAGACGCACCGAGCAGAACTGAGCCGGCTAGGCCAGACCGGTTGACTGGCGTCCCCGGCAGATCGACCCCTTTACGTTTTCAGTTGGGTTCGTGGGCAACGCAGAAGAAACGCCGTGTGATGGGAAGCCGTGCTGCTCTCTCTTTGTCAAAAGTACTTCAAAGGTCTCGTCATCCTCGTTTCCTCCTCCCTCGCTCTGCTCCCATCCCGCCTCCCCCCTCCCCTCTTCCTCTCCTTACCCTCACTCTCCGCTCTCATGTTCCCTCTCTCGGTTCCTTCGACACATGCTGGGGTGCCCGTGGCTTCAGCTACGGCTCCGCCAATCTCGTCCTCCCCGATGGCAAACCACGGTTCGAGATTCACGAGATCGATCAGCCCCCCAAGGAGAAGTATCGGACCAAGAAGAGGCTGAAGCTTCAAAGGAAGCGGGATAAGCGGAAGCGCAAGGAGGCGAATAAGGCAGACCCGCGACGGATCCGACCTAAGGGTAAGAAGAAGGATAGATTTCCCTCCCAGGAGGATCGGATCAAGTATAAGATTGAAAAGGTTTACTGTTCGACTTTCTAATCTTTTCTACTTCTTTCTTTAGGTTGCTCGAGTTGATTGTTTATTCAGAGCAGCTAGATACGTAATTTACTGCATTTCAAGCTCTACGGCCCTCACGAATCTTCTTTGTTGTTATTTCGTTAACAGTCTGTGATATATAGCCTTTCCTATATTGTTGATTTCTGTAGCGTGTTAACTTTTTGCTGAAATTCGGATATGTTAGTTTGTGTTCATTAAAATGGATTCTTAATTTGTTTAGTTTTGTGACGGGGGAGTTTGTGTTTCTTTTATGATCCTTAGGAATATAATCATGTTAGCAATTGTTAAATATGTTCTTAAACAATTATTGGTTGTTATCTTTCTCTAGTTTTAAGGATGGATATTAACACCTCTAGTAAAGTATAATGCCCCGCTACAACTTACCACCAATACATTAGAAATTTATATATTTGGCTTCAGAAACAGGCTTAAGTAATCAAACTCGTGCTCGATCAACTGGGAACAATATCATTTTCAATCCGAATTCTTGTTCCATTGCAGGTTGATTATGCCATTAGTTCAATAATAGTTGGACACTATCAATTTCTCTTTTTTGTTCAATTTCTTCTCAAATGTTGCACCAGTAACATGGTTTTTTTTTATTGGAGCTAATGATATAGATCATTTCGTTCTAATTGAAGGCCAAAATTAAAGAAGCATTGTTGATTGAAAAGTTAAGGAAATATGAAATTCAGAAAAGTCAAGGCCCAGAGATCAAACCAGAAGATTTGTCAGGGGAAGAACGCTTTTACCTGAAAAAGATTGCTCAAAAAAAGTCCAATTATGTACCTGTGGGAAGGCGAGGTATCTTTGGTGGTGTAATATTGAATATGCACTTGCATTGGAAAAAGCATGAGACAGTTAAGGTCATCTGCAAGCCCTGTAAACCTGGTCAAGTTCATGAGTATGCAGAAGAGTTGGAGAGGTTGAGTGGTGGGGTACCCATCCAGATTATTGGAAAAGACACGATAATATTTTATCGGGGAAAGAACTATGTTCAACCTGAAGTTATGTCACCCATTGACACACTGTCCAAGAAGAAAGTATGTATCTTAACTCATCCCTTTTATATGTTTTATTTCATTTTTTGTTCTTTTCACTGTACTTGTCACATGTATACATGTGTTGAATCCTACCACAGATCACATGGGTAAATGCTGCATTTGGCTATGAAAACCAGAAAAAATGTATCAATATTTAGACATCTACAATATTTCATACATGTTAAACTCTCCATGAATTCTATTTTCCCTCTGATAGATTTACATGACCAGAGTCATGGAAAATGGATGCTCATGTGACAATATGTTGTTTCTTCACAGTCCTCACTGTTGATTTTCAGGCACTTGAAAAGTCCAAGTATGAACAATCACTTGATACAGTTAGGCGCTTCATTTCAATATCTGAGAAGGAGCTCGAACTTTACTACCGACATGTAGCACTTTATGGTGATCCAAACACCCGCAATGCTGATTTTGTATATGGGGATGCTAAGGGAAATTCACAGTTTAGAACAACAAAAGTGCTACACTCACCTGAGTTAGGAAATGCTGTATCAACTAGTCATGATTCGTCTGTTGATTCTTTTATCTCTTCAACTGGTGAAATCTCTAGTGATCAATCAGATAAAGATGATTTCTGATTAGCTACCAATGATACATATGCAGATGTCTAATGAAGAACATCTGTGCTCATCTCAAGCTAATAAATCAATAGCTCTTTCAGAGGAAGAGGCTGATTCTGATGAATTGATGACCCCCAACTATTATTCGGATGGGGACCTAGTGTTACATTCTCAAGTGGATTCAAATGATGAAAGAAAGAATTTGAGGGCATACAAGAATCCCTGGAAAATTTTATACTTTCTTATTTATTAATAGTGCATTTTGCTATGGGTCGATGGAATATCTTTGTTGGCTTCTAACAAGGTCCCGACTTGCATTTTACTAGATCCTTCTGTTCTCTATTTAAATACTGGAACTGGTGGATGAAAAACATGCAGGCACATGTGTAACACCAACAAGTTTTTATTTTCTTGTATTTTGTTTTTTATGGTTTCATGCCCATCTTTTATTGCAATGTAATTCTGTTACTTACCATGAACTTAAAAACAAGGTCTTATAGACAACTTCCTAACTTAAGGTATATTATTGATTGGGCGACTTTCTTAGATCCTTTTATCTTGGTAATTTATATTCTTGTCAGGTTTGTTTCATCTTGCTGTATTAGTTCACTTGTTGAGGTCATTAAAATCATTTTATATGGGCACATTTATAATGATGTCCAGGGTTTCTTTCACCATTTACTTTGTTGTTGCTAGGATTTAGATAAAATTTGTATTAGTCTAGTGTATCAAAGTATAAATTAAAAAGCTTATTTCAACATGGTATGGTATAGGAACCATCATCTTCGGTTGCTGATAAAGTTCTTTGATGACATTATCTGCCTAATTTTGGTTTTATTCCATATTGTTCTAATTATTGTTTTGAAGAAACATGAAAACGGAATTGTTGTGATTGTAGTTGATGTGGATGACATTGTTTTGGAATTGATCTCAATGTGATTATAGATACTTAAAATTGAAGCTTCACAAGTACTTTCAAGCCAAAGATCTTGTTCAACTTCAATAAAGTGTAGCTTCACAAATACTTCAACCCAACTTTTTGGGTTGGTTGTGTGAATTTTCTCTCCATTTCACTCCAAGGCTTTTTCACTAGAGACTAAACTTCCCAAGGACTGAATCTCATTTAAATATAAGCACTACCATATTGGTAGAGACTAGTGAAACTTTATATGCTTATTTATTGTCGGAATCATGTGTCAGTTTATTGATTGTTTGAGAAATAACATTGGTTCATGTGGGAATCTTTAATGTCACATAGAAAAGAATTAGTTTGCTTGAACGAACAAGAATTGGGATATTGTTGGATATTTGGCTGATGATTTGGCAAGTTATGCTTAAGTTTGTCTACAACTAAATATTACATTGTTACTGGAAGAAGATTATCTGAGAGGAGCACTAAACAAGTTGGCATTGCAAGGTCCAGTGTTTGAGCAAATAATGCTGTGGCTTTGTGGTATGATTGACGTTTGTGGTTGACATGGAATATAAATGAACTAGCTTTAGCTTTTGATGAGGCAAGAACGCCATGAGCCACATGGACTCGGTCAATGCGGAGCTCAGTCAGTCTGATTCAATCCGGAGCTTAGGTCAAGTCAGTCTAACTTAGAGCGAGCTCAAGTCAAACTAGACTAACTCTTCAAAGTTCAACTCAAGTCAACCCGACACACGGTCAAGCTTAAGTCTAATCACTTTCGAGCTAAGATGCAACACGATGACACTTGTTATAAAGTGAAGAGGAAAGAGGTTCGTTCTTTGGAAATTAAAATCACCCTTTACTCTCTATATAAGATAATGGTGTTATATGTTAGGATCAAAAGATTTCATATATCTTCATGATTATATGATATTATTCATTTTGACCTAAGTCCTCATCGTTTTATTTTTGGGTTCTACCCAAAAGATCGTATATTAATGGAGATATTTTTTTCTTATAAATTCATGATTTTTTCCATGTATTTTCAATGTGAGATTATATTTGCAACCTTACAACTCTAATAATCTCCCCTCAAATACAGGACCACAAGGTCCCCCTTAAGTATCGAGTCACTCTTGACTTGCTTAGGGTCTCCCTTTGAGCATCGGGTCACTAACATGTTCAGGGTCTCCCCTACTTCGTTCAAAGTTTCACCCACATGGTTTGATCTTGGATCATGGCTTGTGCTTCTTCCGGCAATTAGTTCAGTGAAGAGCGACCTCACTCTGATACCAATTGTTACGACCGAAGAACGTTCACATATCTCTACAATGACATGATATTGCCCACTTTGGAACTAGGCCCTCTTGACTTTGCTCTTGGGCTCTCCCCAAAAGGTCTCATGCCAATAAAGATATCTTACATCCTTTTGAAAAATACTTTGACATTTGAAAATAAAAATATTTAATTTAACTCCCTTTTCCCTCCCCCTTGATTAATGTGAAAAAAAATTTAGGTATCTTAGAGTCCAAGTATAAAAAATTAAGAACATATTTAAAATAATTATTTATTTTCCTAATTTACCATCTCACCGTGTAACGCCCCGCCCCTTCCTGCTTAAGCTGACGGGAGTTACTTATCCTTTCTTCTTAAAACAACGGAAGTCTTATCTATAGTATATATATTTTTTGTTTTTTTCCTTTTTAAAATTTTCTTTTACTTTTCAAATCATCATCGCTAACTACCTATCATATAAGTCACATAACATGCTTAACATAAATTTAACCCATAATACTAAAGAGCATGATGAAGTGTCATAGAGTCATAAAAGAAACAACATGAACATAATTCTTATTAACTAGAAGCAGGTCTTTCTCTTTAGCCAAGACACTACTACACACGTCCTCCTTGCCCCCTCCTGCTGCTCCCTTAGTACATCCATTCTTTGCCCTTATCTGTGGTACAAGGAAAGTAAGCTGTGAGCACTCAAGGCTCAGTAAGATCCTTTCCTACTCACAAAAACCGTATAGCATAAATAAAGCTTCAAGGCAAAAAGCATAAAGACAACTCATCATATCATGTATAGAAGCATCATATCATAACATAATCATATGGTATCATGACATATCCTAATAAAGTCATAAAGTGCATTCTAGCATAACATAATCATGATCATAACATATCATAACATAATCATAAGGTTCATCCTAACATAACATAAAATAATCATAGGCATCATGGTATATCGTAACATAATCATAATGTGTTATGCGAGATGACTTTCAAAAACATGATTCATGCAATAATATATGCAGCATGTCCTTTGAAAAACTTTTTACTTACATACTTAAACATAATCATAACATGGTTAGGGCCCCGGCTTGTACCACATACATAAATGTGCGCGTCCCATGTAGGTCCAAGGTAGCAAGTCTTGAACCCTACAAGGCATACATACTAGGCCCGTTTCTTAGTCCATCGACCTAGGGGCACTTAGGAGTCTATTCCTAACGAGGCCCGTTTCTTAGTCCATCGACCCCGGGGCGCTTATGGAGCCCACCCTTGGTACAAGCCATATAAAGTAAAGTAGCATGTCATACATATTATGATTCTTATCATTTCTTGCACATCGTATTTCTTATCATATCATACCATATAGAATTTTGGGCACACAGCTCATCATAATGGTATGTAAAATTTGGGCACACAGCATATCATAAATACATGCATAGTTTGGGCACACAGCTCATCATAAATAGCATGCAAACTTGGGCACACAGCTCTTCACATATATCATGCGTAAATTGGGCACACAGCTCATCATAAATAACACACAGCATAGCATAAGGGTTTCCATCATGTATAGATCATAAGTGTGCATAATTAAACATAGAAGCATAGCAATCTCATAAGCATGACATATAAGATACATGGGAAACATAATTAGATTTCTAACCCTAATGTCTTATAGTGGCCGAAACATATAGATTGGGTTTTAGGTAAAAACTCCATACCAACATGTGAACCTTAAATAAGTATCATTTCTTATACCATAAGAAAACACCATGAGCCAGTTTAGGTAGAGTTCTAGGTTTCTTAAGCTTACAACTTATCATGGCCGAAACTTATCAAGCATACATTGGGTTAAAAATTATCATTCAAGCTTGTGAACCCTAAACAACTTTCATAGCAAATATTTCAAGGAACAACATGAGCATAGTTGAGTTAGGTTCTAAGTTTCCTAGGCCCTTTAACATGATATGGCCGAAACTTGTAGGGCTTAAAGCTAGGGTTCAAGTGTCATAAAAGCATGAGAACCTTAAACAACTTTCATAGCAAATATTTCAAGGAACAACATGAGCACAGTTGAGTTAGGTTCTAAGTTTCCTAGGCCCTTAAACATGATATGGCCGAAACTTGTAGGACTTAAAACTAGGGTTCAAGTGTCCTAAAAGCATGAGAACCTTAAACAACTTTCATAGCAAATATTTCAAGGAACAACATGAGCATAGTTGAGTTAGGTTCTAAGTTTCCTAGGCCCTTAAACATGATATGGCCGAAACTTGTATGACTTAAAACTAGGGTTCATGTGTCCTAAAAGCATGAGAACCTTAAACAACTTTCATAGCAAATATTTCAAGGAACAACATGAGCATAGTTGAGTTAGGTTCTAAGTTTCCTAGGCCCTTAAACATGATATGGCCGAAACTTGTAGGACTTAAAACTAGGGTTCAAGTGTCCTAAAAGCATGAGAACCTTAAACAACTTTCATAGCAAAAATTTCAAGGAACAATATGAGCATAGTTGAGTTAGGTTCTAAGTTTCCTAGGCCCTTAAACCTTGTGTGGCCGAAAGTTATAGAGCATGTAACCAAATTTCCATGCAACAAACAAGCATAAGAACATTAAGTTAGTTTCATATCATTTCATCAAGAAGGTCATGAGAATTTTAGACTTGTTTTAAACTCTCCTAGGCCTCAAATCTAAACATGGCCGAACCTTCATAGACATGAAATAGAGTTCAACTCAACATACAATCATGGGCATATCATAATAGCTTCATATCTTATCTTAGGGAAATCATGGCATGCTTAGTTTTAAGTTAAAGCTCTCCTAGGCCCTTAGTTCTACCATGGCCGAATATTCATGAGCATGAAAATGAATTTCCAATCAACATAACAAGTAGGAGAAAATGTTAACAATACCATTATCATAGGGCACCTATCATAAGAACAAAGGAGAATGTTTTAGTTTGAGGCTTAAGCTTTACTAATTCTTTTGTTCATGCTTGGCCGAAAGTCTAGGATCATGAATCTAAGTTCTAACTAAACATTCTAGCATGGAAACATGAAATAAATCCCTACCATAAAATACATGTTACAAGAAACATATCGAGCATGTCGAAATTTAGATTTTTACATTCCCTAGGTCCTTCCTTTGGTCTTATCTTGGCCGAAATTTTCATGAGGTTTTCTTAGAGTTTTATGTAACCGAATCTTCATAGAACACACAAAAGCTATTGTACCACAGGTGAGGGAAACTTACATCCTTTCGCTTGTGGTTTTTCTTAAGGAGAAAAGTATCCTAAGTGCCAAGGAAGGGGAAAGCTTCTTCTTCTTGTACCTCCTTTTGTTTCTTTTGCTTGGAAGGGCTAGAACTTGAAGGCTTCTTCATAGAAATTAGTTTTCTTGGAGAAGAACTTAACTTAGCTATTAGAATGAGGAGAGGGAAAGGTTCTTGGTTCGGTGAGGAATGAAGAAGGAAGAAGGAGGAAGAAAGAAAAGGACTTACTCTCTTGTTTTTCTTCTCCCAAATCTATTTATTCCTTTGTTCAATGAAACATGTCTTCATTCATTCCCTCAACTCTTCTTCTCCATCATTCCTTTAATTCCCACAAAAATTGAGAGAGGGAGGGAAGTAGGCAATTCCTCTTTTGCTTACTCCTTTTCTTAACCAAGAGGAAAAGAAGGTAAGCCACTTGGTTTTCTCTTGCTCTTTTGTTTAGTTTTCTTTTATTTCCTTCTAACCTTTAATTAAATTTTTCATTCCTTTCCATCCAATATTACTCCTTATCCTAATGGTTATCATGCATCAATTTATCTCCATCATTTGTGGGAGGTTCAAGGTTGATCCTTGACCTCACCTCTTCTTATTCTATATATTTTTTTATTTTCCCTTTTCTCTTATTCTTTTCATTTCTATGCTCTAAGGAAAAATAATATTCATATACCTATCTTATAATTTCGTGGATGTTACACACCGTTTCTAAGTTTTCAAATAAATTAAACTTATGAGTTTATGTGAGATGAAGTTAAATTAATTTTGAAGTTAATTTTAAGTTTGAATTTTAAAAAAATTTTAAGTTTGAATATGAATTGTAAAATAATTAAGTTTTAATTTTGAAATATTTAAATTTAAAATTTGAAAATATAATTAAATTTGAATATGAAAAAGTTTGAATAATTAAACATGAGTTCACAATTTAAGTTTGATTAATTAAATTTAATTTTGACAATTTAAATTTGAATAATAGAATTTCAATTTAAAAATTTAAGTTTGAATAATTAAATTTGAGTTTAATAATTTAAATTTGAATAAGAAAATTTAAGTTTGAATAATTAAATTTGAGTTTAATAATTTAAATAATTAAATTTGAATTTGAATTTTCAGATTTATATTTGCTTTGATTTAAATATTAAGTTAGGTTTAAGCTTTACTTAATAAATGTAAACCTAAATCTATCTCACCCTTTTCTAGATTGTCAATCAGGAAACCTTATCTGTTTTGTGAGATGGTTAATTTTATATTCAAATTAGATTCAAATCTAAGGATTGATGTACACATGAGTTGGACTAAGGTTTAACAGTTAGTCAATTAAATAATCATTTAAATAATTTACTTCGAGGTTGTGGCCAGACATTAGACCTTCTTGGATATTGGAACAACAACCACTTATAGAAAAAGTCTTTTAAAGAAATTAAATGTTTAATTTTCTTTCTAAGAATCCTTGGTCTAACTAAACAACTAAACAAGCGTTGATCAAGATTAAGTCCTTATCTATCCTAATCTAAGCATGTATAAGGAAAAAGCAGTAAATCAAGCATCAATCAGGTTTATTTATAAAGATGGTCTTTCTATTGACTCCCCCGGGGTCATAGCCTCAATAAGGTCTATCAAGGTAGTGGATTTGATCCCTGGGATCCAATATTGATCAAGTCCAACTTGATTAGTTAATTTAGACTTGAGAACTCATGCTTGGACTAGGTTCTTAGTTAATCAATTAACAAGAGATAGGTAGGATTTAAATTTACATTTGGCCTTATATCCAAGTCCAGATCGGTTGTATACGACCCTTTATTTCATAAAAATTAGGTCAAGATTCTTGGAACCCAAAGTGAACCATTCCAATGAGTCCCTAAGTTCCTTGACTTGACTTTACAAGTTAGAATTATCTTCCTCAAGTTGTTGGACTTTAGTTGAAGTTCCAACTTGAACTGATTCAGTCAAGGAGCTTAGATTAGTCACTTCCTTGAGAGCTTTGACCTCCTCTTGGAGTGACTTGACCCGGAAGTTAGATTTAGCTAGTTTTCTAAACAAGTACGAGATCAGGTTATGAGATCTAATTAAGGAAATTCTTATAGTGGATTGGAAACCTTCTGAACCGGATATAGATCCGTGGCTTCGCTCGAACTCAACTTCCAATTCTGTCTCAGACTTAGATTTGACAACTTGCTCTTGGGCAAGAAGTACGAGGAAGCTTGTTTGTTCGAGATCTTCATCGGAGTCTTCTGATGACGATTCATCCCACATTGCTTGTGGAACCTTCTTCTTTCGTTCCTTCTTTATTTCCTTCTGGTTTGGATAGTTTTCCTTGATATGCCCCTTCTTGTTGTAGCTATAGCAAGTGACTTCAGACTTTGTTTTCGAGTTGGGGCTTGGTTGGGTCGTCTTTGACTGGATCACCTTCTTGATCTCGCATTTTGTGAAGCCCTTCTTTTTCTTGTACAATTTTCATATAAGGTTGATGAGCTCGGTAGTGATCTCATCATCATCTTTTGAGTCTGATTCGTCTTCGGGCTTGGGTTTAGTTCGGTGCTTGATTTGTGGTTCCCACGTTCAACTTGTACCTGCATTAGTCTGTTCATGAAGTTCAAATTCCAAAAATAGTTCATCTAATTTAATTAATGAAATATCTTTAGATACTTTGTAAGCATCTATCATGGATGCCCACAAAGTATTCCTTGAAAAGACATTAAGTGCGTACATGATAATGTCATGATTCTCTACCTTTTTGGCCGATTACGTGTAGTCCGTTAAGTAGGTCTTGGATTCAAGCGTGGAGTTGACTTACCGACTCACTTTCCTGCATTTTAATATTGTAAAACTTATTTAAAATCAAGTCATATTTGCTTACCTTAGTGTCGGAGGTTTCCTCGTGTAGCTCGATTAGCTTTTCCTATAATTCCTTGGCACTGTTGAAGGGGCCGATTCGGTTCAACTTTTCTTTGGTTAAGCCGCATTGAAGAGTCTGGGTTCCCTTGCATTGACTTCAATCTTCTTACAGGTTGGTGAGTCGCATTTGTCACAGGGAACGAGAGCTTCATCTTCAATGGGATATGTGAATCCCATTTGGATAATTATCCATATTTCCACCTGCATTTTGAGGTGGTACTCCATTCAACTCTTACAATAGCGAAATTCTCGCTGGAGAAGAGAGGTGGACGAACGATGCTGTAGCTTTCTTGGTGGGCCATTTAGAAAAATCTTGCACACAAAAAAAATGACAAATGCCCCAAGACTTGGTCTTAAATTAGTAGTGCTAGAGAAAAATAAAATAAGAGTGTTTAACTAATTTCAAGAAAAATAGTAATAAAAAATATTATGACAAATTTTTTTAAATGTAATATTTCACCAACTCTGACTAATGGTGAAAAAATGGAAGTGATTTTTTTTTAAAAAAAATAGAGGGAAAAAATGAAAGGAACCCCTTACTTGATTGGTGGTTTTACCAATTCAGAGCGACCTTGCTTTGATACCAATTGTAGGATTGACATGTGGTAAAGGGGTAAATAGCACTTGTGACTTTTTAACTCTTTTCAAAAAACATTCGATCGAGTAAAATGTAGTAGAAATGAAAGAAAGAAAAAGGCAAACAAATGTTGACACTTTTGTTTTACTTGGTTTGGAGCCTTTGGCGACTCCTACTCCAAGGCTCGCGATCGTTGATCTCTTTCTTTGGACAATTGGACAATCCACTATTAGTTCAAAAAATCTTTACAAAGACAAGTACAATAGATTTAAGTACAACAATTGAAATTTATACCAACACTTTAAGGATCTGGAGGGTTGTGCTTTCGGTTGTCGAAGTGACGTCGCTCGGTCGACGGAGTCGCAAAAATAAAGTATGTTGAAGCATGTGCTCATGGTCACCTTTTTTGGGCCATTGAAGGCACCTTCAACCTCATTGAAGGCACCTCCAATGGTGCAGGTTATCCCCTCAGCGTCAGAGACGATAACTTCCGCAATCTACGAAAGTTATCCCTTTAAAGGTACATTCAAGCTCATGGAAGGCGCCTTCCATCCAGCATCCAAGGCACCTTCAAGAGCATGGAAGGCGCCTCTGCGCTTCTCTGCGTGAGCCTTTGTCCAAGCCACCCAAGGCACCTCTAACAGCCCTGGAGGCACCTTGAACATTGTTCATCCGAGCTTATCTTGTGCTTTTCACTCTCTACAAGATATGTTAGTCTAAAATACTAAATATACCCTGCAAAATAAAGTTAGCACAATAAAATATGATTAACAAAACTACTTGACAATTTTCAGACTATCCGGTTCTGACTTTCATATTTCACAAAAATCCTAGATTGAGCCAACGCCTATTGTTCCCTCATGGGAAGCACATCCTCACCTATTCGTCTTAGGAGAAATTATCTTTTGCCAGACCGGTCCTCTAGACCGTTTGATCCGTCAGGACTTCATGTTAGACGTCCGATCCCTGATCGGTCCAAACTTCCACTTGGTGTCCGTGACCCTCAGGATTTTTACCTAGAGCCATCGACTCTAGGATTTCACCCAACGCCCTCAACCCATCAAAACTTTGCCCAATCCCCTGAACCATAACTTAGTTGTCTAACTATAGCTAGGACTTTCCACCTGCCTAGTCCCAACTAGGGCTTTCCTTTACCTAAGATCACTTAGGACTTTCCTGCAAGCTTAGTCACACTTGTTAGATCACAAGATATTTTAACTTTTGAACCCTTTGTTATTATTAAAACTCAGATTCTATCATCTGGTGCTCCCTGCACCAACATTATCATCTATAGGTACACTATGACATGCTATTTCACTTCTTTACAACTTTCTCCTTTAAACTCTCCTTTAAATTTTGATTTGAGCATCGTAGAGGTCCACCTTAACCTCCCTTCTAATCCTTTTTTAGTTCCTTCAGTATTCCTTACCAATTCACAGTCGTCGGAAACCTCTACCAGGACCAAACAATTTCTCACCTAGTGCTCGATGTCCTTGTGTTGCCGGCCTGACAGAAGACCTGAGAGGAGCTAACCTGATGTACATCCAACTAGATAAAAGAAATTGGTTGCAGATATACCAAGGAGTCAACCCATCCCCTAATCTCGGCTGAGTCATATTAGTATTGTCTGTGGGAACTCCAAGCTGAAACATTGAGATAGGAGACACACGAGGAAGCCAAGGAGAGCAAGGATCTACTTCTGATGAAAGAGTTGGGCCACTATGCTTGACTTGGGAACTTCTACGTTAATGATAGACAAGTTGAGTCAAATCGTGATAACTACTGTGGAAGAGCTCTTGCGATAATAATCTTTACTGAATCCTTCCTTCATAGGGGTACTTGGAGGAGTATCGGTCCAACAAGAAGAGGAATCTCAGGAGTCAATGGATTGGGAACTTCTTAAAAAAGACTTCAAAAGAGTTAGGGCTATCGTGATGAGCGAGAAGAAGGAAATGTTGACTTGGTGAAATTTCCTGTTCTGGCAAGATATCCTGATAGAGAAACTACCAAGTCATTTTCAACCATTGTAGGTTAGCAAGTATATAGGATCCTCGAACCCGGAGGACCACCTATGTTGGTTTGAGAATGCCTTTCTCCTATACCATTATACTAACTAAGTAAAGTGTCAAGATTTTCTAATAACCTTGGCAAGGCCGACATAATGGTTGTTTAATCAACTAAAGTTAGACTTTATCTGGTCCTTCGAGGAATTCAATACTATGTTCCTGCACCATTTTTCTAGTTGAGCATTACTATAAGATTTCTCCCAATCTTTTCATGATGAAGCAACGGAGCATAAAAACCCGAGGGAGTACATCATGATTGTGTTGTGGAAGAGTTTCAGATCGCTAGAGGGGGAATAGATGAATAGTTTACCTACAAAATAAAGTTCTTTTTCTCTTGCAAATTACTTAGGAAGAACAAATACATTGATAAAAAAATATACAAACATAAAGGAATATGGGCACAAGTGTTTTACTTGGTTCCTGCCCTTAGGGTACTACGTCCAAGGCCTATATATAGGAGCGTTTGTCCTCTATTCTTCTCCTCTTCGGTAAAGTGTCAGAGGTGGATAAACCTCTTACAAAGATTAAGTATAATATAAACAGGAGGAAAGGAAAAGAGTAAACTATACTTGGAGCTTTGATTGTGGCTGTGTGTTGTGCTGCACAAAAGTTCCTCACCTCCCTTTTATAGAGTCTGGTCATGGATTCTGATCGATCAGAAAACCTTGTCTGGTTAACCAAAAACTACTAACATGGTAGGTCGATCTAATCCATAAGACAGTCTTCGTTCATCCTTTTGCCAATGTCTCATCCTTGCGATCACCCATATTCCATTTCAATCGTTTGGAACTTGGTCACCCTCAAATAATTGTTTTGGATTATAAGTTACGTGTCCTCTAATCACTTGATCCTGTACTCTAGTCACTCGATCCCACTATGTTGGATTGTTCTACTAGATTAGCTTCCATGTGACTTCCAGTTGCTCAATCTCCATATTCAGTCTGTTGGATCGAGACGCGCTAGAGGGGGGGGGGGTGAATAGCGCTCGCGGCTATTTCGTTCGTAACGGAATTGTAAAAAGCGTAAGAGTTAATGCAGCGGAATAATAACAAACACACAAAGACGCAAGAGATTTTTACTTTGTTCGGAGCCTAAGGCGACTCCTACTCGAAGGCCCGCGATCCTTGATCGCTTCCGGTGGGCAACAACTATAAGCTCGATTATTACAAACTAAGTATTACAAGAAATGCAATAAAAGAAATCTATACCGACGACGAAAAGAGAAATCTTGGAGCTCTGGGTCGTCGGAGACTTATAGCAGCACTTCCGGGAGTCTTTCGGAGCAGCACGTTGAAGAAAGAAGACTTGGAATTCGTTGTAACAAAGCTGTTGGTCGAACCCCCTTATAAATAGTGTTCAAGGCGCCTTGAATGCTAACCAAGGCGCCTTGAATAGGCCGAGTCAGCCGTGGAGATGAGGAGCGAACTGGTCGAATCTTATCACAGATTCGAGGCGCCTTCCACTGTTCACAGGGCACCTTCATCTGTTCAAGGCACCTTCCACTATTCATCAAGGCGCCTTGAACAGCTTCTCGCAGCTAGCTCCAGCCTTGCACCCGAGGCGCCTCCAAGCTCCATGAAGGCGCCTCGGACACTGTTCATCCGAGGCTTTAGGTTGCTTCTTTGCACCTGCAAGATACGTTAGTCCCAAACACTATCATGCAGCACAAAGTTAGCGCATAATACAATAAATATGACAAATGAAGTATTGACAGTCTCCGAACTGTCCGAGTCTGACTTCGGGTTTCCAACCGGAAACCCTAGGTCGACCCGACGCCTACTGTTCCCTCTACGGGGAACGCGTCCTCACCTACTCCACTCAGGAGATTTACTTGTTGCCAGTATGATCCTCCAGATCGACTAGACTTTTGCTCAGCACTCGACGCTTTCGGACTTTCTGCTGGACATCCGCTTCCCGGCAAGTCCAGTCTTTCACCTGGTTCGCGACAACAGGACTTTCCACCTAGGGTTACCACCCCCTAGGACTTTTTGCCTGAAGTCATCGACCTGCCAAGACTTTCCGCATAGGGTTACCACCCCCTATGACCTAGGGTTACCACCCCCTAGGGTTTTTCCCTTTGCCTAACCGCAGCTAGGACTTTTCTCCACCTAGGGTTACCACCCCCTATGACCTAGGGTTACCACCCCCTAGGGTTTTCACCTGCCTAACCGCAGTTAGGACTTTCCTGAAACACTCATTCAACATATTAGATAATAACACACCTTAACTTTGAATCCTTTGCCATTATCAAAACTTAGGTTCGATCGTCGGATGCTTCCTGCACCAACAATCTCCCCCTTTTTGATTATGGCAACCCAAATTCAAAGTCAAGTATAACAGATGCATGAAATATATTAAAAGATTTTTAAGTGAACAAGCTTAAGTATATAAATTCAAATAAAAGTATAACTTAAGCTAACACTTAAACTTTTGTGAAGCTCCCCCTCAATACAGAGCTTCCTTTTACTTTTGAATTAAATTTTGATTTTGTTTTACTTTGAATTTTCCTACTCTCCCCCTTTGCCATTTATCAAAAAAATAAGCCAGTTTCAAGCAATTTTTAATTTTTCCTAAGAAAAGAAAAAAAAAGAAAAAAAAATTGGCTTATGAATGGTAAACTACTTTGAATTTTTTTTTTAACTAAGTTTAAAAGGCTAATATTTAGTAGACTATTAAGAACGATTTTAGCCACTTTTGAAACTTAGTTGATTTTTGAAATATACTTAGCTAAATTTTGAAAATCTTAAAGAATATTTGAAGTCTCTTTTTACTTAGCAAAAATTATTTTGAAGGCAATGAGTAAGAATTTTGCAAAACTATGATTTTTAATATTTTAAGGTAAAAAAAAGCTTAGTAAGAATTTATAAAAGGTTAGATTTGAAAGGTTGGCTAAGTTTGCAAAAGTTTGAAGGTTTTTATATGAACTACTTAGCTTAGTCTTTTGCAAATATTGAATTTTGAAAATATAGCTTAAGTTAAAAAGACACTTAGCTTAACAATACTTATTGTTGAAAAATTAGGAGTAAGAACTTGTTAATTTTTAGGACGAAGAGGGGGAAACTAAATGTTTGATTTAGTTTATTTAATCAAATTCAGTTGATCCTTAAGTCCAAGCATGAGTCAGGTTAAATAGATGTTAAGTTATCCAAATTATTTTGATCAGGTATCAGAGCCCTAAAGCATGCTCAATCTTACAATCTTCATTTGAAAAGTTTTTCGAAAGATATTTAATTAAATTTGAAAAGATCTTCAAAAGTTACTTGATAATTAGCTTAACTCTGTTCACTCCCCCTTAATTAATGCAAACATGAATCCCTAGGGTCCTAGAGTCCAAGCATGTATAAAATATAATAGGTCTTTTATATTTTGTCTAATTTTCCATCTCACTCATTCTAGGTTTTCAGGCATGTTTAGATTATGAGTGAGTGTGAGATGGAGTTTACTTTAATTTACAATATTGAAAATATCAGTTTTGAAGATTTAAAAATTATGATTGAGTTTAGAATTTCAAAGAATTTAATAACTTCTGAAAAGGGTTTTGAAATTAATTTTTCAGAGGATATTTCAAATGATTTTTCAAATAATTTTGAAGTAAAGTTTTAAGATTTTGAAATGATTTTGAAAAGATTTTTCAAATAAATTTTGAAAAGATTTTTGAAATAAATTTTGCAAATAAATTTTGAAATGAAGTTTTTAAAGATTTTGAAATGATTTTTCAAATAAATTTGAAATTGATTTTTCAAATAAATTTTGAAATGAAGTTTTTAAAGATTTTGAAATGATTTTTCAAATAAATTTTGAAATGAAGTTTTTAAAGATTTTTAAATAATTTTGAAATGAAGTTTTTAAAGATTTTGAAATGATTTTTCAAATAAATTTTGAAATGAAGTTTTTAAAGATTTTGAAATGATTTTTCAAATAAATTTTGAAATTGATTTTGAAAAGATTTTGAAATGATTTTAAAATTTAGTTTTAAAAAAAATTTTAAATAATTTTGAAATTTAGTTTTAAAAAGATTTTTAAATAATTTTGAAATTTAGTTTTAAAATAACTTTGAATTTGAATTAATTATCAGGTTGATTTTAATTACTTAGTCATCTCACCCGATCTAAATTTTCAATCAGGGAATCCTATAATTTTAGTGAGATGAATTGAGGTTCAATTTAAGGGTTTGTTTTAACTTTGTGTTAGATTCAGGTTTAGCTTTGGGTTCAACAAGTAAGCATTCTTTGGATAAACTTCTGGGCTATGGTGAGTCACAAGGAACTCATTAAAGTAACCATGCCTTCGAGGTTTTCCAAATAGTCCTAGCCATTGAACTTAATATTAAACCTTGGTCTAACTAGTTAGGATCCATTTAAGGGTAGCTTCGGTCAGTTCCACTTGGCCTAATGCACCAGGTCGAAGCCATATCTTCCTAGACATGCGATGCCCAAGCTTCCCTAACGTACTATCATCCAAAAACTTCACTAGTACCGTGGGTCAAGTTAAACCTAGCTCATTTTATCTAACCTTAATTACCCTGCCGGGTAGTCTACTCTTGTTTACCCATTTCGGGTAGATTAATTTTGGAGGTGCCAGCTATTCTGGAGCCTTCCATCTATATTTGATTTGAATTCGAATTATTTGAGTTTTGTATTTTGAATTTTTTTTAAATTTAATTTCGAATTTTTAATTTGAATTATGTTCTTAATATTGTTTTTCTATTAGCTCCCCCTGGATCATAGCCTCGATATGGTCTATCAAGGTAATAGACTTGATCCTTGGGGACCCAATAGTGACCAGTTCCAACTTGATTAACCAAGTTGGATTTTGGCACCCATGCTTGGACAATTTTTCTATTATTTCTATTAACTAGCGATAAATATGATTTGTATTTTATTTTAGTTTTAAATCCAAGTCCAGTTTTGTTGTAAACGGCTCGCTATTTTCCAAGAATCAGATCCAGATTCTTGGAGCCCAAGGTGAACCGTTCCAACGTGTCCTTGAGTTCTTTAATTTGAGCTTTCAAATTGGAATTTTCTTCCTCGAGTTGTTGGACTGGAGTTGAACTTCTAATTTGAACTGACTCAGTTCAAGAGCTCGAGTCAGTCGCTTCCTTAAGCGCTGTTACCTCTTTTTGGAGCAACTTAACCCGGACGTTGGATTTAGCCAACTTTTTTACTAAGTAAGGTAATAATTCATGCAAGTTATCTAATTGAAATTCTGCAAGTAGTGAACTTACAGTGGGTTTTGGTCCTTCGGAAACGAATACGGATTCGTGGCTTCGATCAGACTCAGTCTCGGATTCGCTCTCGGTTTCTGACTCATACTCGGACTCAGTTTCCGCCACGGTTGCTAGTACTGGTAGAGCGAGGAAGCTCGTCGGTTCTTCTTCGTCGGACCCGGATTCATCTGAAGACTCGGACCATATCTTTTCCTCTTTCTTACTTGTACCTGCAACCATCGTAATACCTTCCTCGGCCGAAGTAGTATTATTCTGCTCATCTAATTCAAATAAATCATTTATTAAATTATGCTTACTTACTTGAGCGTCGGAAGTGCCCTCGTGTAGTTCCATCAACTTTTGCCACAACTCTTTTGCACTTGCAAAGGGGCCGATGCGGTTCAGTTCTTCATTGGTTAGGCCACATTGTAGCATGCAGGTTGCTTTGGCATCGGCTTCAACTTTTTTCATTGTGCTAGAATCCCAGTTGATGCATGAGATAAGTTCTCCGGTGTCGTCACGTGGAAGTTCGAGTCTGGTCTGAATGATGATCCACATCTCAACTTGCGTCTTGAGGTGGTATTCCATCCGGTTCTTCCAGTATCCAAAGTCCTCGCCAGAAAAGAGCGGCGGTCGGATGGTGCAGAATCCTTCTTGGAATGCCATTTTAAAAGAACCTTGCACACAAAAAATAGCAAAAAAATGTACCAGGACTTGATCCTGGATTAGCAGTGCGGTATGGAAGGATAGAAATAGAAGTTCACCAGTTTCGAGAAAAAATAATAAAATAATAATAAAATATTATTAAAAAATATTTAAAAAATATTATTTCAAATTTTGCCAAATTCAATATTTTATCAATACTAATAAACCGTGACAGGATGAAAATGAATTTTTCGAAAATAATTTTGGAGGGAAAAAACGAAAAGCGTAAGGTTTTATTTTTACCCTATACAAACGACAAAGCCACGAAAAATGCTTGAATGGTGGTTGCACCAGTTCAAAGCAACCTCGCTCTGATAACAATTGTTGGATCGAGACGCGCTAGAGGGGGGGGGGGGGTGAATAGCGCTCGCGGCTATTTCGTTCATAACGGAATCGTAAAAAGCATAAGAGTTAATGCAACGGAATAATAACAAACACACAAAGACGCAAGAGATTTTTACTTCGTTCGGAGCCTAAGGCGACTTCTACTCGAAGGCCCGCGATCCTTGATCACTTCCGGTGGGCAACAACTATAAGCTCGATTATTACAAACTAAGTATTACAAGAAATGCAATAAAAGAAATCTATACTGACGACGAAAAGAGAAATCTTGGAGCTCTGGGTCGTCGGAGACTTGTAGCAGCACTTCCGGGAGTCTTTCGGAGCAGCACATTGAAGAAAGAAGACTTGGAATTCGTTGTAACAAAGCTGCTGGTCGAACCCCCTTATAAATAGTGTTCAAGGCGCCTTGAATGCTAACCAAGGCGCCTTGAATAGGCCGAGTCAGCCGCGGAGATGAGGAGCAAACTGGTCGAATCTTATCACAGATTCAAGGCGCCTTCCACTGTTCACAGGGCGCCTTCATCTGTTCAAGGCGCCTTCCATTCATCAAGGCGCCTTGAACAGCTTCTCGCAGCCAGCTCCAGCCTTGCACCCGAGGCGCCTCCAAGCTCCATGAAGGTGCCTCGGACACTATTCATCTGAGGCTTTAGGTTGCTTCTTTGCACCTGCTGTTGGAACCCCAAGGTGTTTTGATGTGATCAAACAAGCTAAGTTAGGTCCTACGTTTGTTTAACCCTTGTGTCTAAGTGTGCAGGAGCTTAGTGTTAGGATCGATGTACTCGGCTAGAGAGGGGGGTGTGAATAGCCGCCCCAAATCGTTCGTTTCTTTCTACAAATCAAGGTTAGCGCAGCGGAAATAAACAATAGAAATGACAACGGAGAATAGCAAACCTCAAACTCGTCGATGTAACGAGGTTCGGAGATGAAACTCCTACTCCTCGGCGTGTCCGTAAGGTGGATGAAGCCTACCAATCCGTCGGTGGATGAGACCCCGGAAACCCGGCTAATAATCACTCCTTCTGGGTGGAGAAACCTTGCCACAACGTTTTGCAAAAGCAATACAGGAGTAGAAAGCAGCAAGAAGCAAAATACAATACAAATGTATGAAACGCCTTCGCTTACTTGCCTTCTCTTCGACTGGATGAAGCAGCAGCTTCTCGGATCCAACCACAATAGCAACAGCAACTGATCAGTTGGTCCCAGCCGAGTGGAAGCTCACAAAAAGCTTCAGGAACTAAGAGCTCAGCAAAGCTCGCAGAAGAACTTGCAGCAGCAAGAAGAAGAGGCAGTAATTAGAAGAAGCATAAGATTCGGAGAAGAAGTTGCAGCCTAGAAGCCCTCAGCCTCTTTTATACCTGCATCCACCTACGAAGAAGAAGCCAGAAGAAACTAGCCGTTGCTACGCAACGACTAGGACGTGGACCGATCAGGCTTCATGCTGATCGGTCCACAAGGGTGCTGATCGGTCACAAGACCGATCAGGCCCTTCCCTGATCGGTCATGGAGACCGATCAGGTCCTTCCCTGATTGGTCCCATGATCGATCAGGACCTTTCCCTCCCGAAGGTGATCTCCTTCTGATCGTCTCCTGATCGGTCTGCAGACCGATCAGGAACTTCACCGTATGCTACTGATCGATCATTGATCGGTCTGCTGACCGATCAGATAAGCAACATAATACTTCTGTTTGGTTACTGATCGGTCACTAGACCGATCAGATAACCCAGCGTATCACTGGATCGGTCACCAGACCGATCCAGGTTACTTGGTCCTGAGAACGAGCTACCGAGCCCTCTCCGACTTCATCCGGTCCAGAGAACGAGCTACCGAGCCCTCTCCGACCACAGTCCGGAGAACGAGCTACCGAGCCCTCTCCGACTTCGTCCGGTCCAGAGAACGAGCTACCGAGCCCTCTCTGACCACAGTCCGGAGAACGAGCTACCGAGCCCTCTCCGACTTTCTGTGCCAAGTCTCCATCTTGGTCTTCTCCGTGCCAAGTCTCCATACTTGGACTTTTCACCAGATGTCTGGTCAACCTTGACCCATTTGGATTTCCCTTGCCTGGCTTCACTCACCAGGACTTCCAAACTGCCTAGCTTCACTCACTAGGTCTTTTACCTGGCTTCACTCACCAGAGTTTTCTCCAACTGCCTGGCTTCACTCACCAGGACTTTCACTTTCACCTAGCTTCACTCACTAGGATTTTCACCTGGCTTCACTCACCAGGATTTCCCGAACTGCCTAACATCCCAGTTAGGACTTTCCAGTCAAGTATCCGGTCAACCTTGACCTACTTGACTCTTCTTCATCCAACCTGATCAGACTCTGATCAGTATCTCTCCGCATGGACAACTGCACCTGCATTGTCCATGTCTACATGTCTTTCTGTATTGTCAAATATCGAAACCATGACCAAGGTTTACGCTTAGTCAACTAGGTCAACCTTGACCTACTGGAAATTGCACCAACACTTAGGAACACAGGAAGTCGAGCGGAAGACGCGGCTAACGAGAAGGACGGCACGGGGAGAGAGCCGACGGGCTCGGTGCGTCCGAGGGACGAGGTGACCGCGGAAGAGTACACCGGCGGACGAGAAGAACGTGTGCGGCGTTCGAGGGACGAGAAACCGGGAAGGAAGGCTGCTCGAGGAGAAGGCCCGAACATGGGTTCGGGTGAGCCCTATTCCGGAAGGTCGAGATCACTCAAGCAAACGGAGCCGGAGCGAACAGACCTGGACCGAGACGAGCTGAATCAGAGTCGAAAAGTCAACTTATGTTGACCTTAGGGCTCCGGACGCCCGGAACCGACCGGGGCGCCCGGAGCCCTTCCGGGCACCCGGAATCGACTTTTCAACAGGATCGAGTTTTAACTCGATCCGACCGTTGGGGGATAAAATTTATGCCCCCTAGGGCGCCCGGAACCCTTCCAGGCGCCCGGACCAAGACTATAAATATAGCCTTGGTCTAGAAGCTTAACATCAACTACTTGTAATCCAGTGCTTTCATTTGTGTTATTTCTTTCTGTGCTTTCAACGCTGTAAGAGGCTACTCCGCCCAGAGGAGAATCAATTAGTGCGCCTTCTTTGCCTTGGATTAGCAATCCTCTGATTGCAAATCAAGTAATTCCTCTGTGTCTACTTTCTGTTTTAATTAGTCTCTACCTTTTTAATTACAAGTTCTTTTAAGTTAGTTGAATATCCGAGAAGGGTTTTTGGTTTTATTTTGTAGGGCAATTCACCCCTCCCCTCTTGCCGGCCGCAAAGGGACCAACAAGTGGTATCAGAGCAAGGCGCTTCAGGAGGACTAACCGCCGATCGAAGCAACAAGATGGCCGGACCAAGTATCGTCCCACCAAAATTCGAGGGGAACTTCGCAGACTGGAAGCGTCGTATGGAGGTATTCCTAAAAAAAGATTTTGAAATTCGGTTTATTATGAAATATGGTTTTGTAGCTCCAATAGGTAAAGATGGAAAAGAAAAAGAAGAGAGCGATTGGACAAAGAAGGAGCAGAATGAGTCGGTAGCAAACAACCGTGCGGAACATCACCTGCTGAGCGTGTTACCGCCTCAAGAGGTCAACCGCATCGGAAACTACTTATCTGCTAAAGAACTTTAGGAGAAGTTCCTGGAACTCCACGAAGGCACGTCCGAAGCAAAGCTCGCGAGAAGGGACATCCTCCGCAACAAACTGATGAACATCCGTCTGGAGAAAGGTGAGAAAGTAGCCGGTCTACATGCAAAGGTAAAAGAACTAGTTACTGGTCTCGAAAATCTTGGTGAAACGGTAACAAACCGGGACACTATACGCTACGCACTCAATGCGTTTCCAAGAACTCCGGAATGGACATCAATCGTCGATGCTTACTACATCTCAAAAGACCTGAAGGTAAGTACTTTAGAAGAGTTGTTTTCTACCCTTGAATTACACGAAACTAGATGTGCAGAGATATCGAAGGACACAACCAAGACTATGGCGCTGAACGCAACCAATAAGGATGAACCCGAGTCAGACTCCGAAGACGATCAAGAAGCGTACATGGTAAGAAACTTTAAAAAGCTTTTTAGATCTAATAAATTTAAAATGTAGAATAACAAGAATCAAAAAGGTAGAAGAAAGGTACGGTGCTACCAGTGTCAGAAGGAGGGACACCTAAGGGAAGACTGCCCAGAACTCAAGAAGGTCAAAATGAAGACACCCAAGAAATACAACCTAAAAGCAACTTGGGACGACACTTTTTCATCAGAATCAGAAGCTCAAGAATATGCGGGGATTGCACTGATGGCAAGCCACGAAGGACAAAGTACATCAGAACCCAGCATCGATGAAGGGGAAGCGACCTCAGATGGAAGTAGCGAAGCAGGGGGAGATTCAGGCTTCAAGTCTGATATGGTAAGTGAGGTATGCCTCTTACCCCCTGATGAATTTTACTTTGGTATCAAAGCTATGACTAAATCCATGTATAAATTAGAAAATAAAAATGCCAAATTAGAAAATGAAATTTTAGAAATAAAGAGAATTTTGGCAAAATCATGTCTTATAGAGGATTTTGAAAAATTAAAAATTGAAAATGAAAAACTAAAAGAAGAAATAGAAAGATTGAAAAAATGTAATGGTTCAAATATTTCTACTTTTAGAAATTATAGAGGTTTAAATTGGTATTATAGAAGTCAAATTAGAAATATATCAAAAATCTATATACCTAGGAAATACTTGGTTAATCCTGTAGGTAGGAACCTCTATTGGGTTCCAAAAACCTATTTAATTTAAAATTAAAATTAGACTTAGCATTTTCAGCAAGGAAATTAAACAACTTATTTCTTTATGAGGCTTTGTCTAAGGAAGTGGTTGTTGCTCCAATAACCAAGAAGGCCTAGTGCCTCGCCACGACCTGGAAGCCAAGTATCGAAATGAAGAGTTTAATTGACTAACTGAAAAAGCATTAATTTAAATTACTTAATGCTTTAAAAGAGTTATTCAATTTGTGTTAGAAAAATAAAAAATTTAAATTTTTTTTTAACTTCGAAATTTTTTAATTAGAAATTTTTTTTTGAGATAAGTTTCAAAACTTAAATTTTTTTTTTAACACTTATGACTGTTTTATCTGAAAAATGTTTTACTTAAATGTTTCTCTTTCGAAAGAAAAATTCTGAAGAGTGTCTTTAAATGTTTTACATTAACCCCAATTTTTATGTGATCAAAGAGGGAGAAGTATGTTAAGTGTAGGGGGAGGTACTATAATTTTTCAATTGAAAAATATTTGGACTTATTGAAATATAAATCATTTTTATTGTATATGGTTACCCTAACTTAACTTGGGTTGCTCACATCAAAAAGGGGGAGATTGTTGGAACCCCAAGGTGTTTTGATGTGATCAAACACGCTAAGTTAGGTCCTGCGTTTGTTTAACCCTTGTGTCTAAGTGTGCAGGAGCTTAGGAACACAGGAAGTCGAGCGGAAGACGCGGCTAACGAGAAGGACGACACGGGGAGAGAGCCGACGGGCTCGGTGCGTCCGAGGGACGAGGTGACCGCGGAAGACTACACCGGCAGACGAGAAGAACGTGCGCGGCGTTCGAGGGACTAGAAACCGGGAAGGAAGGCTGCTCGAGGAGAAGGCCGGAACATGGGTTCGGGTAAGCCCTATTCCGGAAGGCCGAGATCACCCAAGCAAACGGAGCCGGAGCGAACAGACCCGGACCGAGACGAGCTGAAACAGAGTCGAAAAGTCAACTTATGTTGACCTTAGGGCTCCGGGCGCCTGGAACCATTCTGGGCGCCCGGAACCGACTGGGGCGCCCGGAACCCTTCCGGGCGCCCGGAATCGACTTTTCAACAGGATCGAGTTTTGACTCGATCCGACCGTTGGGGGATAAAATTTATCCCCCCTAGGGCGCCCGTAACCCTTCCAGGCGCCCGGACCAAGACTATAAATATAGCCTTGGTCCAGAAGCTTAACAGCAACTACTTGTAATCCAGTGCTTTCATTTGTGTTATTTCTTTCTGTGCTTTCAACGCTATAAGAGGCTACTCCGCCCAAAGGAGAATCAATTAGTGTGCCTTCTTTGCCTTGGATTAGCAATCCTCTGATTGCAAACCAAGTAATTCCTCTGTGTCTACTTTCTGTTTTAATTAGTCTCTGCCTTTTTAATTACAAGTTCTTTTAAGTTAGTTGAATATCCGAGAAGGGTTTTTGGTTTTATTTTGTAGGGCAATTCACCCCTCCCCTCTTGCCGGCCTCCAAAGGGACCAACAAGACCTGCAAGATACGTTAGTCTCAAACACTATCCTGCAGCACAAAGTTAGCGCATAATACAATAAATATGACAAATGAAATATTGACAGTCTCTGGACTGTCCGAGTCTGACTTCGGATTTCCAACCGGAAACCCTAGGTCGACCCGATGCCTACTGTTCCCTCTACGGGGAACGCGTCCTCACCTACTCCACTCAGGAGATTTACCTGTTGCCAGTATGATCCTCCAGATCGACTGGACTTTTGCTCAGCACTCGACGCTTCCGGACTTTCTGCTGGACATCCGCTTCCCGGCAAGTCCAGTCTTTCACCTGGTTCGCGACAACAGGACTTTCCACCTAGGGTTACCACCCCCTAGGACTTTTTGCCTGAAGTCATCGACCTGCCAAGACTTTCCGCATAGGGTTACCACCCCCTATGACCTAGGGTTACCACCCCCTAGGGTTTTTCCCTTTGCCTAACCGCAGCTAGGACTTTTCTCCACCTAGGGTTACCACCCCCCATGACCTAGGGTTACCACCCCCTAGGGTTTTCACCTGCCTAACCGCAGTTAGGACTTTCCTGAAACACTCATTCAACATGTTAGATAATAACGCACCTTAACTTTGAATCCTTTGTCATTATCAAAACTTAGGTTCGATCGTCGGATGCTTCCCGCACCAACACAGTCATCCGATCAAACTCCAATGATATCCTACCAAAGAAATCAGGATTATCTTGTGCATAGCTCAGTCGATCTTGATATTCGGTCACCCAAATGATCTGGTCGACCAAAACCCATGTTTGAATCACCCAAACCACTTAGTTAACTACTCTTGAGTCCGTTTATGGTTGAGTCTACCCTCATCCCAAGTACAAGTCACTCAACTCATTTCACCAGCTTACCTTGTGCAAGCTTCCTTCCAACATTTCGTCCCTCGGATGTTCACTCTTCGTGCTATCCTTCTCGCTCCATCGAAGTATTTTTTTGTAGCTTCTCAAACCTCGAAGCACTAAATCCATCGACTCTCTTCTCATGCCATCATTCTCACATACTTGTGTCTTTTGCTAAGGTCTTGCTGTCTCTAATGCTTCTCATCCTTTCCAGTCCCTCGGGTGTCCCATACTACCCTTCACTGTACTCCACTGGATCCTGAGCTATTGGATACCTATGTATTCTCCTAAGTCTCTACACACTTAGAAACATATTAGTAATAAAAGTAAGATATAATTCAACAACACATCAAAACAACCATGGTTCAAATTACTTTAGGTTCTAGAGATCTCCCCTTTAACCACTCGGGGTACTAACACATCCACCATTTCGATCACGTTGTATCATACCCTCTACCACTTTTGAGATCCTTACCGGTGCCTTCTCTCAAGAGTTGTTAGAGGGAGATTTCTTCAGATATTTGGTAAAAAACCCTCAACCAATTATGATGACCTCCTGGGAAGGATGAAGAAATATATTAATATGGAGGAGGCCCAGCGTGCTAAGAAGAATGACTATGACCCATCTGGACCACCTCTCATTCAACAAGAGAGGTCTCTCATCTGATTTGGAATGTAGCGCTGAGACCACTCCTAACTATGCCCTAATCAAGGTGGGGAATAAAAAAGTTGTTCAGGCATTAGACGAGAATCCTACACTAGTTAGGCTAGAAGGATATACGAGCATAGAGATCCTTTTGCGGCTTCCATCAGATCTATGGGTATTCCACTTAGTTTTACCATAGGTTCACTTAGAAAATCAGTCAGGGTAAGAAACTAGGGTGCTAAATTCACGAAAGCACAGCGGAAAACTTCTAGTTCCTTTCCAGAAGATCCATGCAAAGGGAAATACAAATACATATACTAAGTTTCATGATAGGTATATCTTTGATGTGGGCACTCTAACTCCTGACATCTTGGATCTTAGTACGATCACATGTCCATGCCTCTAGTAGTATCCACACGAATAAGCGTCTCATCTATCTCACAAACTCAAGAAGTGGAGAAGAAAACTACCTAAGGTTGTGCTAGCAACCAAGCAAGGTAATTTCGGTGGAGAAAGGAAGAGAGGAAGAAGACAATGAACACCTTACAATCAGTGACCAAAATTCCTCTTTTTGTACTCCCATGAAATATACCAAAAGTCCATTTGGCTCTTGATCTCTCTTTTGCCTCTTGATCTTCTTCATGAATTGACTCTTAGTCATCTTTCATGAAGAGTCTTTTGATCAAGTCAAAATTGACCATTCCTCTTCTCTTTTTGGTCAAGTCAAAATTGACCTTTTCTTTTCCTTGGTGAATTCAAGTTCACCCAATGAGTTTAACTCATTGATTCTAATGTAATTTCAAATTTAATGAAACACCATTTCATTAATTCGAATTGACTCCATGAGTCTAGTTTGAATTGGACTCATGATGTGCATAGATTATATACACTTACTTAGCATGTTTTGACAAACATTCACATATTTTACGCATGCTTTGTCTATGCACTTTCATACTCTTTGTCTTATTTTTAGCATAATTACTCTTCTTTGTTCGAAGATCTACTCTTATGTATTTTCTATTTACAGAAGTCAAATTTGGAGAGGAAATGATATTCATGGTCGATCCGAGCAACATGCGAAGGAAAAAAGCACTGGCCATGTGAGCCACATGGCCATGCCAAAGAAGCAAGGAGGAAAATGACTTTGGTCGTGTGGTGTAAACAGCCCATGTAGCTTCACCAGAGGAGGAGCATGACATGGTCATGTTGATCCACACGGTCATGTCACCCTAGCAGCGTGACCAGAACATAGCCGTGTAGATCTACACAGCCCAAGCAACACTTCCACATGGCCGTGTAACATTTCTAGAGGGAAGGCAAGTCTAGGCCGTGTGTGTCACATGGCCATGCAAGATTTCTAGAGACCAAGATTGGCTAGGCCGTGTGAGCCACATGACCATGTAAGCCATCCAGAGACAAAGTAGTACACGACCGTGTGAAGGCCACACGATCGTGTGACCTTGGCCGAGAGCAAAATGTTTGAGGCCGTGTGAAGGCCACATGGCCGTGGCATGGGTCGTGTGGTGCCTTTGCCCTGCTCTATATAAGGGAGTTCTTCCTCTTTCAAGAAGGAGGGAAGACTCTCCCTTTGGGGAGATCAAGTTTAGGGTTGTTCTTAACCTTCTCCAGCCTTGATCTGGTGTTCCAAAGCCATTTCCATCTCCATTTCGACTCTAGAAGCTAAGGATTGGTTCCGAAGATCACTCATCGTCTCTAGATAAGCATTTCTATTCTCTTCTCTCGATTGAGATTGAAATGTTTGTGATCTCTTTGTCTTCAGATCTCTATCTTTGTATTATGGAGTAGATTCATTATTCTAAGACTAAGGGAGTATTTATGGTGTGATTTGATGTAAGAATCTCATGGATATGCCATTTTCCTATCTAGATGATGTTGGTGTGTTTTGTATCTATTTGATCTTATGTGGATTCTTGTGTTTGGACCTAATTAATATATTTGATTAAATGTTTGTGATGCTTGTAGATCTCGTAGAGAGATTCCCTAGATTGTATGACCGAGGGGCGTCAGTGACAGGCTGCCCCGCTAACGGATGTCTAGGGGTTTACCTTGAGAGGTGAAGCTAGTCTCTACAAGGAGGCGAGATAGTTGAATATGCTTAGTTCCTACACCTTTATGTGGATTGAATGGTGATGTGTTTCTATGTTGTATGACTGAGGGACGTTGGTGACAGGCTGTCCTGTTAACGAACTTCATAGGAATCATAACTATTTAATTGATAGAGGCATAGATCAAAGTCCCTTACTGGTTGTCTTCTGCAGGAGAAAGCCGACAACTTCCTACAAATGCATGTCAATTGAGGATATGAATTAGAAAACCATGATACATCAATGAATATCACAAAGAAACCAAATTTCTAGAACATTCACAAAACCAAATACTTCATTTACTTTCCTATTTCTATTTCTAGTTGCTTACTTGGTACATTTCCTTACCTTATTAATTATTTAGCTAATTCTATGTGAGATATCTCTTGTGCTTATAACCAGTCTCTATGGGATCGATAATATTTTATTATTGATGACAAAATCGTGCACTTGTAGTTCATAACAACTCAATCCAATAATTATATCCAATTGAGTCTAACTCAATAAGTCCAATTTGGATTAGATTTAATCCAATGATTCATCATATGAACCCATCTCCAAATTTACTTGTTCTTTGTGTGTGACCCAATAGATTCTCATAATGTTGGCAATATATCCAAATCAACATTTAGATACATAAGCAATGAGTGACATTTAGCAAGACATCATTGCTACCCAAGTGACGAGAAAGTCGAGATTCGACCTAATGTGTATGTAGCTATTATCTTGTATGACTTGGTCCTTCTATCCTTGATATCTAGTTTGATCAATGAGGCATAGATCGTGTCTGTTGGGTTTTTCGGGCCGCAAAAACCACTTTTCGCGTCGCGGAAACCCCGAATCACCCATGCCACCGGATCCGTGCAAAGGAAAAATTCGAGTACGAGTTAGAAAACTTCGATTTACACTAAATCTACAAAGGTTAAGATGTATATACCCTTGATGCGCACCCTACGCGAATCCCGCTCGTCCAAAATGCCGGATCTCTAGACTGTCAAGCGTACGGTCCTCTAGAAGTATCCACACGGACAACTTAGGTGGAGAAGACCTAAACAAAGGTGTGCTAGCACCTTGATAGGCCACGACAAGAAGAGGAGAGGGAGAGAGCAAGAAGAACTGAAGGAGGAAGAAGAAGGAATGAATGAGAGAATAATTTTCAAAATGAAAGTTATTCTTCTCATTCAAGTGGCCGGCCACCATCATGTGTGTAACTCTCCACATTAATGCATTAAGTGTCATTAATGTGAAGCCATTAAAGAGAATGTCTTTGTAACTTCCATGAGGTGGCACCCAATGATGATGTGGAGTAACATCATTAGTCCACATCAATGCCAACTCACCAATGAGGTGGCATAAAGTCAAGTCTAACTTGACTTTTCATCTTCCTCTCAAGTCAAGTCAAACTTGACCAAATCTCTTCCATGGTTGATCTAATATAACAATTTGATTCAAGCCAACTTAATATAATGAATCTAATTCATTAAATTAAATTGATCTAATGAGTCATAATCTAAATTAGACTCATTGTATACATGAATCAACTTGAGTCTAACTCAATTAGCCCAATTTGGATTACTCTTAATCCAATTGGATCCATCAAATGAATCAAGTCCTCTTGGTTCATCATATGAACCTAATCTCCATCTAATTGTCCTTAGTGTGTGACCCTATAGGTTCTTGTAACGTTGGCAATGCCCCTAAACCCATTTAGGAGCATAAGTAATGAGCGGTATCTAGCAACACATCATTACTACCCAAGTTACAAGAATGTTGAGATCCAACATCACCTTGTGACTACTAGTTGTGACTCCTCACAATATATGACAAGTGTCCTTCTATCCTAGACATCTAGATTGGCCAATGTGAGGCATAGACCGTGTCTTCCTCTGACCAATCTAAATCTTGAACTCCAAGTAGACTCACTAAATCAAATGAGCACAATATCCTATATTGACTCATTTGGGCATGACCATGCTCTTCGTGATCTCACTCTATCAAGAATTCCGATGTCTTTCCCGTCATATAAGAGGGATTGATCCCATCTACATCACTCACATCCCTCTACATAATTTGTTACATACCCAGTAATCGCCTTTATAGTCCACCCAGTTACGGGTGACGTTTGACGAAACTAAAGTACATAACTCCTTATGTAGGGAACCATGGTGACTTCAGGTCTAAGGACTAGTAGTCATACTAATAGCCACATGAGAAAGTATATGACACTCATATAACGATCCATGATACTTTCTCATGGCGGGTCATTCAGTATACATTCTCTAATGCATACCCATGTGTCAACTTGATATCTCTATATCCATGACTTGTGAGATCAAGTCATCGAGTTGACCTACATGCTAGTCTTATTGCATTAACATTGTCCCTGAATGTTAATACTCGACTAGGAATGATTTAGAGTAGTGTTCCCTATATCATCTCACTATCGGTTCAACTAACCAATTGATATAGGTAAGAACCTTCTACTCAAGGACGTTACTATACTTAGTTTATTTGGCACCAATACAAGTAAGTATAATAACCAAAAAACCATATGCCTTTATTTATATAGAATATGATACAACAAGTCCAAAATACAATCATCAAATGATTGACTCTAGGGCTCTAGCTAACAATCTCCCACTAGCACTAGTGCCAATCAGTGTAGGCTCTAAGCCCAAATGACCTAGTGTGACCATCATGCTTCTTCTGTGCCAAAGCCTTGGTCAAGGGATCTGCGATATTAGCCTCTGTAGGTACTCTGCAAATCTTCACATCTCCTCTCTCGATGATCTCTCAAATGAGATGGAAGCGCCGTAGTATGTGTTTGGTCCGCTGGTGTGAGCGAGGTTCCTTCGCCTGTGCTATAGCTCTATTGTTGTCACAATAGAGCTCAATAGGGTCAGCAATGCTAGGAACCACCCCAAGTTCAGTGATGAACTTATGAATCCAAACTGCCTCCTTTGCTGCCTCTGATGCAGCAATATACTCGGCCTCTGTCGTAGAATCAGCTACTGTGTCCTGCTTCGAACTCTTCCAGCTCACAGCACCACCATTAATGCAAAATACGAACCCCGACTGCGATCTATAGTCATCCTGATCGGTTTGGAAGCTAGCATCACTGTAACCCTTTACAGCTAGCTCATTATTGCCTCCATATATCAAGAAATATTCTTTAGTCCTTCTTAAGTACTTAAGAATATTCTTGACCGCTATCCAGTGACTTTCACCTGGATCTGACTGGTATCTGCTCGTCATGCTCAAAGCGTACGAGACATCAGGTCGAGTACATAGCATGGCGTACATGATCGATCCTATGGCTGAGGCATAAGGGATCTTATCCGTGCGGTCTCTCTCCTCTCTAGAAGAGGGACCTTGAGTCTTCGAAAGACTCACGCCATGTGACATCGGCAGAAATCCCTTCTTGGAATTCTGCATGGCAAACCGAAGGAGTACCTTGTCAATGTATGTACTCTGACTTAGGCCAAGCAATCTCTTAGATCTATCTATATAGATCTGTATTCCTAGAATGCGGGATGCCTCACCTAAGTCCTTCATTGAGAAGCAACTCCCTAGCCAGGTCTTGACAGACTAAAGCATAGGGATGTCCTTCCCAATGAGTAGTATGTCATCCACATACAATATGAGGAAGACAACTATGTCCCCTACAACCTTCTTGTAGACACAAGGTTCATCTTCATTCTTGATGAAACCAAACTGTTTGATTGCATCATCGAATCGAAGATTCCAGCTCTGAGAAGCTTGCTTTAGTCCATAAATGGACCTATGCAGCTTGCATACTCTGCTAGTATGCTGTGGATCTACAAAACCCTCAGGTTGTGTCATGTACACATCCTCGAGTAGGTTTCCATTCAAAAACGTGGTTTTGACATCCATCTGCCATATCTCATAGTCATGATAAGCTGCAGTAGCAAGCATGATCCGAATGGACTTAAACATCGCTACTGGAGAAAAGGTTTCATCATAGTCAATACCATGAATCTGCTTGAAACCTTTAGCTACCAAGCGACCCTTATAGATAAGTCCATCCATGTCAGTCTTTCTCTTAAAGACCCACTTACACCCAATGGGTTTTACCCCTTCAGGTGGATCAACTAAAGTCCATACTTGGTTGGTGTACATGGATTCCATCTCGGATCTCATGGCTTCTAGCCATTTCTCGGAATCTGGTCTCATCACAGCGTCCTGATAGGTGGTAGGCTCATCCTCTATGAGCATAATGTCATCATGGTCGGACAAGAGAAATGAGTACCTCTCAGGCTGACGACGTACCCTATCAGACCTGCGAAGAGGTATGTCTACTTGAACTGGTTGTTGTTCCTCAACTTCTTGTGGAACAACATCATCCACAACACTTTGTGGTTCCAGTTCAATTTCCATCGAGGCATCAGTGCTATTGTTCACATCTTGAACTTCTTCAAGATCGAACGCGCTCCCACTAGTCTTTCTAGAAACAAAGTCCCTTTCTAGAAAGACCCCAGTCTTTGCCACAACTACCTTGTGCTGACTGGGAATGTAGAAGTAATATCCCTTAGTTTCCTTGGGATATCCAATAAAATAGCACTTGTCAGATTTGGGTCCTAACTTGTCTGAGACTTGACGTTGAACGTAAGCCTCACAACCCCAAATCCTCATGAAAGACACCTGGGCATCTCTCCCAGTCCATATCCTATATGGTGTCTTTATCACGGCCTTGGATGGAACTCGGTTGAGTATAAAAGCTGCCGTGTCCAGAGCATAACCCCAAAGGTATGTCGGAAGATCTGTGTGACTCATCATAGATCGCACCATATCTAATAGGGTATGATTCCTCCTTTCGGATACACCATTCCACTGTGGTGTTCCAGGAGGAGTGAGTTGGGATAGGATCCCACACTCGGCTAGATAGTCACGGAACTCATGGCTAAGGTATTCTCCACCTCGATCAGATCGAAGTATCTTAATACTCTTGCCAAGCTGGTTCTGTACTTCACTCTTGAACTCTTTGAACTTTTCAAAGGATTCAGACTTATGTGTCATCAAGTACACATAACCATATCTACTGAAGTCATCAGTAAATGTGATGAAGTACCTATAACCGCCTCTAGCAGCAACATTGAAAGGGCCACATACATCACTATGTATGAGTCCTAACAAATCAGTCGCTCTCTCGTTGTGCCCACGAAAGGGAGTCTTGGTCATCTTGCCTCGTAGGCATGACTCGCATACCTCATATGATTCAAAATCAAATGAGTCCAGCATACCATCCTTATGGAGTTGGGATAAGCGCTTGTCATTTATATGACCTAAGCGACAGTGCCAGAGGTAAGTTTGGTTCATGTCATTTGACTTGAACCTCTTGGTATTTATGTTATAGATAGGTCTCTCAAGGTCTAGAATATAGAGTCCGTTTATCAGAGGTGCACTACAATAGAACATATCGTTTAAATAGACGGAACAACATTTGTTCTTTATAGTAAACGAGAAACCTTTCTTGTCCAAACAAGAAACTGATATAATGTTCTTAGTTAATGCAGGCACATAACAACAATTGTCTAACTCTAGTACAAGCCCAGAGGGCAGAGATAGAAAGTAAGTCCCTACAGCAACAGCAGCAACCCGTGCTCCATTGCCTACTCGTAGGTCCACCTCGTCCTTTGTCAATGCCCTGCTATTTCTCAGCGCCTGCACATTAGTACAAATGTGAGAAGCACATCCAATATCTAATACCCATGATGTAGAAATAGATAGATTGACTTCTATAACATAAATACCTGAAGTGGAAGTCTCACTTCGCTTTTTCTTAAGATCCTCCAAGAATACCTTGCAGTTCCTCTTCCAGTGCCCGGTCTGACCGCAGTGGAAGCAGGTAGCATCCTTGGCGACCCCTCCTTTAGGCTTCAGTGCCTTGCCTTTGCCCTTGGCTTGGGACTTTCCCTTGCCTTTGGGCTTGCCCTTGCCCTTATGTTTCTGAACCATCAGAACAGTGTTGGGCTTAGCCTTCTTAAGGTTTAGCTCAGCAGTTCTCAACATGCTAAGAAGCTCGGGCAGTGGCTTGTCAATCTCGTTCATATTTTAGTTTAGAACGAATTGACTGTAGCTATCCGACAAGGATTGCAAGATCAGGTCAGTAGCCAGCTCTTGGCCAAGAGGGAACCCCAACCTTTGTTGGTTCTCAATGTACCCAATCATTTTGAGTACATATGGGCCTACTGGGGCCTCATCTGACATCTTGCACTGAAACAGTGCCCTTGAGATCTCAAATCTCTCATGCCTCGCTTGACCTTGATACAGTTGACGAAGATGTTCAACCATATCGTAAGTGCCCATTAACTCATGTTGCTTCTGAAGCTCAGAGTTCATGGTCGCGAGCATTAGACATGACACATCTAATGCGTCATCTTGATGCTTCTTGTAAGCATCTTTGTCAGCTCGCGGGGCATTGGCAGGAGGAGCCTCCGGAATGGGCTGCTCCAGAACGTACAGTTTATGTTCCTAAGTGAGAACTATTCTCAGGTTCCTGTACCAGTCTAGGAAGTTTGCTCCGTTGAGCTTGTCCTTCTCAAGGACAGATCGCAGAGAGAAGGTGTTCGTATTCGACGTCATGGTAATCTACAACAGAAATAAAAGCAGAAATAAATACCATATTCTAAATCATTTAATTAGGCCTTTAAGTAAATGATGCTCCCACTGAATTCTATAATTCATGTTGGACAAGATCCATATCATACTAACCCTTGAGTTAGCTTTGGCTAATACGCCCAAGACTTAGTATGATCGGTAGGTAATGATTAGCAATTACATCTCTATGCAACTCTTGTTTATAGGATAAAATCCGCATTTATATTAAAACTCGAGTTAGCTTTGGCTAATACGCCCGAGAATCAATATAAACGTGATTTTGTCCTACCTTTCCAACCATTGGAAGAATGCCTATAGTTGTACTCGATCCAACCGAGTAAACTAGGAATACTCAATCTAATTGAGTTTGTATTCACCCATGCGTTGATAGGCGGGACCAAAATTGTCCCTCCGTACCCTACCAAGATAGTATGTGTTGCTCTGCTTTGGCAGATTCAACAACAGCATGCGATCGAGGTAGTGGTAGGTATCATGGCATGGTAGGCATTAGAGTTGACGTAATTTAGATCTAATCTAAACGTCGATGTGTATCAAATACACGATAGATCTAATCTATTCGATAGAGTGCATCTTGTACACGATGTAGATCTAATCTAATCGTAAGGGTGCATCTTGTGCACGATTTAGATCTAATCTAGTCGTAAGACACTAATTAATTACTAAATTATGCATCACATACACAAAATCGATTAATTAAATAATTTTTGTGATTTAGTCATGACCCTACTACGATCTTCTCAAGCCAATGAGAAGATCAGATGGTCAACCTAGGGTCAACAGCTTCTTAAGCGCTTTCCTTTTGACCACCTTGTGTTGCTCGCGCCCTCCTCGTAACTCCGTCTCGAGTGGACCTTCCACCGCTCCAATTTTGTACATTACAATTTTTGAAACTCAAGTTACATTCGAGTCTAAATCTAATTTACAACAAGAATATATAAAAGAGAGGCACGACGCGCAGGTCGCGAATGATATACAGCACACGCAAACACAAATGACGGCGCGCAGGCCGTATTATAAATTACAACACAAATTTCCAATCCAATTGGGTCTATTGGGCCATGACTATCACAAAATCAATATATAATTCTAAATTATATATTTTTCATAATTTTCTGTAATTTTTCATAATTTTACAATTTTATGGGTAAATTTTTCCCGGCGGTCCCGATTAGCGATTTCGGGCGCAATCGCGGAGCAAATCCCCTTACGGGGCTAGGGGAAGTACCCCTACCCACGATCTAACCATCGCGAGTTGCTCCTAAGCGATCCAATAGCACCTAAGCCTGCTGTCCCAAAACATTTTAGGGTCGAAACTTCACCTTTTCGTGAAAAACTTCTCGGTAGTCGAAGCCTACAAGTGTCTAAACACTTGTGCTTCGTTACTACGAGAAAATAACCCATTAAAACTATAAAAAAATCAATTTACAGAAAATTTACAGATTTATATTTTTCATAAAAATATGAAACGAAACTCGTACTCGCTTTGCACGTGGCTCTGATACCACTGTTGGGTTTTTTGGGCCGCGAAAACCGCTTTTCACGTCGCGGAAACCCCGAATCACCCATGCCACCGGATCCATGCAAAGGAAAAATTCGAAAAATTCGAGTACGAGTTAGAAAACTTCGATTTACACTAAATCTACAAAGGTTAAGATGTATATACCCTTGATGCGTGCCCTACGCGAATCCCGCTCGTCCAAAATGTCGTATCTCTAGACCGTCAAGCGTACGGTCCTCTAGAAGTATCCACACGGACAACTTAGGTGGAGAAGACCTAAACAAAGGTGTGCTAGCACCTTGAATAGGCCACGGCAAGAAGAGGAGAGGGAGAGAGCAAGAAGAACTCAAGGAGGAAGAAGAAGGAATGAATGAGAGAATAATTTTCAAAATGAAAGTTATTCTTCTCATTCAAGTGGCCGGCCACCATCATGTGTGTAACTCTCCACATTAATGCATTAAGTGTCATTAATGTGAAGCCATTAAAGAGAATGACTTTGTAACATCCATGAGGTGGCACCCAATGATGATGTGGAGTAACATCATTAGTCCACATCAATGCCAACTCACCAATGAGGTGGCATAAAGTCAAGTCTAACTTGACTTTTCATCTTCCTCTCAAGTCAAGTCAAACTTGACCAAATCTCTTCCATGGTTGATCTAATCTAACCATTTGATTCAAGTCAACTTAATATAATGAATCTAATTCATTAAATTAAATTGATCTAATGAGTCATAATCTAAATTAGACTCATTGTATACATGAATCAACTTGAGTCTAACTCAATTAACCCAATTTGGATTACTCTTAATCCAATTGGATCCATCAAATGAATCAAGTCCTTTTGGTTCATCATATGAACCTAATCTCCATCTTATTGTCCTTAGTGTGTGACCCTATAGGTTCTTGTAACGTTGGCAATGCCCCTAAACCCATTTAGGAGCATAAGTAATGAGCTGTATCTAGCAACACATCATTACTACCAAAGTTACAAGAATGTTGAGATCCAACATCACCTTGTGACTACTAGTTGTGACTCCTCACAATATATGACAAGTGTCCTTCTATCCTAGACATCTAGATTGGCCAATGTGAGGCATAGACCGTGTCATCCTCTGACCAATCTAAATCTTGAACTCCAAGTAGACTCACTAAATCAAATGAGCTCAATATCCTATATTGACTCATTTGGGCATGACCCTTCGTGATCTCACTCTATCAAGAATACCGATGTCTCTCCCGTCATATAGGAGGGATAGATCCCATCTACATCACTCACATCCCCCTGCATAATTTGTTACATACCCAGTAATCACCTTTATAGTCCACCCAGTTACGGGTGATGTTTGACGAAACTAAAGTACATAACTCCTTATGTAGGGAACCATGGTGACTTCAGGTCTAAGGACTAGTAGTCATACTAATAGCCACATGAGAAAGTATATGACACTCATATAACGATCCATGATACTTTCTCATGGCGGGTCATTCAGTATACATTCTCTAATGCATACCCATGTGTCAACTTGATATCTCTATATCCATGACTTGTGAGATCAAGTCATCGAGTTGACCTACATGCTAGTCTTATTGCATTAACATTGCCCCTGAATGTTAATACTCGACTAGGAATGATTTAGAGTAGTGTTCCCTATATCATCTCACTATCGGTTCAACTAACCGATTGATATAGGTAAGAACCTTCTACTTAAGGACGTTACTATACTTAGTTTATTTGGCACCAATACAAGTAAGTATAATAACCAAAAAACCATATGCCTTTATTTATATAGAATATAATACAACAAGTCCAAAATACAATCATCAAATGATTGTCTCTAGGGATCTAGCTAACAGTGTCATCCTCTTATCAATCTTTGTGTTTCTTGATCTCTAAGTAGACACACTAAAACAAATAGGTTCAATATCACATATTGACTCATTTGAGCATAACCATGCATTCTTGTATCCTACTAATCAAGGGGCCCACAGATATCACTTCCATCATATGAAAGGGATATATCTCATCTATATTACTCACATCTCTCCACATAAGTTATTACATACTTAGTGATCGACTTTATAGTCTACCCTATTACAAGTGACGTTTGCTAATACCAAAGTATATATACAACGCCTTATGTAGGGAACCGTAGTGACTTCAGGTCTAAGGACAATTCATACCAATAGTTACATGAGAATATTTATGACACTCATATAACGATCTATGAAATATTCTTATGGTGAGTCATTCAGTATATATTAGATATATACTCATGTGTCAATCAAATATCTCATATCCATGACTTGTGAGATTAAGTCATCCGTTGACCTACATGCTAGTCTCAATACATTAATATTGTCCTTGTATTTTAATGCTTGAATAGGAATAGTTAAGAGTAGTGTTCTATGTATATCTACAATATCTCACTATCAATTCAACCAATTGATATGTTGTAGATTAGAACCTCCTTTTTAGGATATTATTATACTTATTCATTCAGCACTGAATTGAAATAAATATAATAACCAATTTTACCTTTTATTAATAATGAATGTGGTACAAAAGGAGCCCTTTACAATCATCTCTTATATATCTAAATGTTGATTTAGATACATCGCCAACGTTACGAGAACTTATTGGGTCATACACAAAGAATAAGTAGATATGAAGATGGATTCATATGATGAATCATTGGATTAAGTCTAATCCGAATTGGACTTATTGAGTTAGACTCAATTGGATCTAATTATTAAATTGAATCCAATTCAAACTAGACTTATGAAGTCAATTCGAATTAATGAAATAGTATTTCATTGAATTTGAAATTACATGATAATTAATGAGTTAGACTCATTGGGTGAATTTGAATTTGACTTGACCAAAAAAGGGAAGAGGAAAGGTCAATTTTGACTTGACCAAAAGACTCTTCATGAAAGATGACTAAGAGTCAATTCATGAAGAAGATCAAGAGGCAAAAGGGAGATCAAGAGCCAAATGGACTTTTGGTATTCCGTGGGAGTACAAAAAGAGTAATTTTTGCCATTGATTGTAAGGTGTTCATTGTCTTCTTCCTCTCTTCCTTTCTCCACTGAAATTACCTTGCTTGGTTGCTAGCACAACCTTAGGCAGTTTTCTTCTCCACTTCTTGAGTTCGTGAGATGGACGAGATGATTGTTCGTGTAGACACTGCTAGAGGCACATACACGTGATCGTTCTGAGATCCAAGCACTACAACAAAAACCCTCATAGACATCGGTTTTCCACCAGTGTCATTTACGTTTTCGACCGATGTCTATAAAGCCGATGTAAAAGGTCTGTCATTTTAGACGTCAGATTAAAACTGGTGTAGTATCACTTAACGACACCGGTGTTCGAATCGGTTATTAACCGGTGTAGTATGACTTAACGACACCGTTTCATCAACGGTGTAAAACCGATGTAATATTATATGTTAATAACACCAGTTTTGGCAGCGGTATACGACTGATGTAATATTAGTTAATAACACCGGTTTTGCAGCGGTGGAAAACCGATGTAATATCGGTATTTTTTAACAGCACATTGATTTCCGAAACAATGAATACAGTAACAAAAAAAATACACAAATATTCACAAATTACACAAATATTCTTCATTCAACAATATCCATAAAATACACAAATATTCACAAATTACATAAATAATCTTCTTACAATAGTATCCTTAAAATACACAAACATTTTTTTTACATCAAAAGCTAATAGATATCAGAATCAAGGTAGAACATTCTTTTAACAACACATCAAGGTAGAACCGTACTTCAAAAGTAATCTAGCATGCATTCAGCCCACTCGAACCACACTTCATCAATTTCAACTCTGGAGTACTTGAAATTTGTAAACTGTAAAAACACATAAATAATATATTAGTAAAGATGCAATTTTGGAAGCTGGAAGTGGTAAAGATGCAATTTTGAAAGCTGGAAATGGTAAAGATGCAATTTTGATTTTTTTTTTTCCAAATATCTGCTCTAGCTCTAACGAGGCCAATCTAGTTTTTCTAATCTCTATCCTTCTAACACTTCAAATCAAGCATTTTGAAAGTTTTTCAGTCTGGTTTTGCAATGAGATCTACCAATAAACTAAATTTGGAATGTAAAATATCTAAACCAAAGAAAGTCCCTTTCTAATTGATACTTGCAACAAAGATAATCTACAATACTTTATACAAAGTTAATTCATGATCAGGACCCAATAATCCACCATATGTCAAATAACTAAAACAAATGTGTACATGTATCAAATAAAATAGAATACTAAGTTTTTAAAGGCTGCTGTGGAAGACTATTGTTCATAATGCTTAATTCATTGAAGGATAATTGTGCGCATCCGCATACACATCGATACACATATACATATGCAATTTAGCACAAAAAAATCATTGTAAAATCTAAAACTTTCATATATGACACTTAGTATATGCTGCTTAAAATATAACATAGATAATTTGCTCCTTCTAATTAAAGTGTTGAGATTGAAAAGAACTGACAGCATCATACAACAAATTACTAGGCATGATAATGGTTGAATTCAAAAATCATGGAAGGACCAAGAGCATCATATAACAAATCAGTGACCCTGAATTCTATTGAACTATTAATCATAGACGAGCACATAGCTGCCAAAATTAAAATAGAGAAGTTCAAAGACTACATAGAAACACATCAAGCACCAGGGGAAAAGCATAGCAGCAGCAAGATCTGATATAATGAGGGAAAAGCTAAGAGACGTTCATAATCAATCAAAATCAATGAGTTTGTATCAATTATGATACTGAAACAGTATTGGAAAATGCAACAAATTATCTTTAGGGCTTATATGCAAAATGGAAGATATTGTATTATTACCATTGCTGGAAGTGAATCCTTGTGGTCAACTCCAAAATTTTCAATTATATCTTTCATATATCGCATGATATAAAAAACCACATTGCTCCGCATCCGGTTGTTGAGGAGCCTATGTTAGAAAAGAAATATTGGAATAACTCCTTCAAGGATAGTGAAATAGTTGCTAATCAAAAGGACATACCTTGACAACTACCCATGTTGGTTGTTTTTTTCCCTTTCCTTCCAGCCTCCGCATTATACATTTTCAAGGCCCTTCATGCATATAGCCCGTGGGAATTGTATTGCCACATCAAAATACATACATGTTTCAACAAAGGTAAGAAAAGAAGTCAAAAAACTTACATGTTGACAACATATTTCCAATCTTGATCACGAATGCGATGACTAAGAGGATCCAACAAAAAAATAATCTCCTTCTCAACATTGATGATAGTCAAAATCCAGTGAAAACTACATAAAGAAATATAATTAGTGTATATATGCATCTTGCAAGTTCTCAAAATATGCAAGTGAGAGTGATATATAATGTTATTCTTACTCACCCAACTTTGCATGACACAACAACCAATTGACCAGATGAGGTACCAATTAGCCTACTGCTTAAGTAACAAGTCCTTTTATTCAACTGTTCTTGGATGAAATTTTCTTAACCTAGTTCATGTCTTAATTCCTATTCTTGAGCATTTGATGGAGCCTCTAACGATGTCAATCTCGATCAAGTTTTCTTCTTCATTGATTTCTAGTAAGAGCTCCATGACTCCTTGTTGCCTCACCACTGCATCCTGTAGAGGGCTTGGCAGGAATCCACTCAATAAAGGCAGTGGCTCCAAGTTCAACAATGCCTTTGTCTCATCATGTGCAAGAAAATGGCCATCAGGGAGCGAAATCTCAATGAGATTTTCATCGTCGGATATTGAACTCTCTTCATCCTTTTCAAATAACTCAGTGCCCATGCATGGATCCTTACTGGTCAGCTGATACTCCGATCCTTTAGATTCCAGTGATGCAACTTCTGAGCCAGTAGCTGCCTTCTTGTCTGCAAAACTCTGTGATGGTCTCCGGGCTTTTCCGAGCTGTTTGATAGCAAATAGAGTGGAAGGGGAAAGCACAAGCACGAACAGAGTAAGAAATGTTGAAATCGGATGATCATTGCAAAAGTCCCAGAGGATGAGGAGCAGTAGACAGAGTGCAACAGCCACGCTAGTGTTACTGGCAGAGCAAAGAATTGCCATCTGATAAAAAAAAAATGTTCTAACATGAGCAATGCTCCAATTCGATCTAAGAAATTCCAAGAATAACAGAGGAACTCAGATCGACCTGCAAGGAAAAGATAAAGGGGAAACACTTGAATTCTTCTGATATGGAAAAAAGGTAGTGGAACACAAAGAAGGGAGATCAGATACGTAGAAAACTCTTAGAAAAACTAGTTTTTAAGAGATGAAATGTAGTGAAAGTTGTGCTTTTCTCCCTACTGGTGAGGCTTTTACCACACTTCACCCTTCCCGGGGCTCTTATAGGAATAGATTACTCTCACCAACATCTGGGTCTTCACTGAGGGCATCCCGTCGGGTGGTCCTGTTCCTTCCATATTTGGGTGGCAAGGTCTTTCCATTACTTGATGCCAAGCAGCATGGGCAATGCCATTCTGCTTTAGGAATGTCTTTGCTGCCATAAGATTGAAGACATTTCAAATGGTTTCCTTTCTCACAAGCATCAGAGACAAGCAAACTTTGTGTATCTGAAATCACATTTTTGCATATCTGGCAATTTAAAGAAGCATTCATATAGTCACTTGATGGAGGAATCCAGTTTGGGTGATCCAGAACCTTCGATTGCAATATCCTGTGCACACTCTTACCAATCTCATTGTGATTTGTATAAAGAGAAGGTGCATGAAAGAATGCCAAGCCTTGAGTAGGTTGATGTGTAATATGCAGGCCTCCTTGTCCTGCTTGAACTGTAGAAGACTTTATTTCCTGATTTTTCATCTGATGAGAAGATTGGCTAGCATTTACACCGGCAATACCCTCTGACCTAATTGAAGTATGATCCAACAATTTGTTTGGTTGGCTAAACCTTGACACAGCAACAACAGATTGTGATTGCATGGAAGAGATGATTGGGATTTTCTGAGGTGGATTTTCTGCTGCAATAGAAAACAAGTTAAGCATGAATGAAAATATTAGGACATGTCCAATATTACACGTAGGGAAAACCCAAATTCCAAACAAATAGAGAAAAGGATTCACAAAGGAAAAACTAGCCTTTATATTTATGCTAAAAAAAGGATTGAGCCTTTAGCAGACATGTCTTAACAGTATACCAGGCCACACTGCTTGGTACCAAAATAAAAAAATAATTAGGAAATAAACACAATTACTAATATTAGTACCACAATGCTATCTCTGACTCATACAATTATCTGTTCTTTATTGAACTGCAGCTATGACTAATACTAGTTCACATAAAACTTCAATAAAGAAGGCCAAAATATTTTAATACTTTTTAGTAACTTGATAAATTTAAGAAATTAAGCAAAAAGGAAGTAAGAAAAATGATAATGCATTAATCAAGTATTCAAGTCATAACAAAGCAAAGGAAGTCAGAATTTCACAGCATTGATAGATAATACGGACAGATATGGTCTAAAGATTTTACCTTGATCTTGTGTCAGATAAGATGGTCAACTAGGTCTAGCATTTAATCCATTATGTGCTGAAGGCAAAGCCTTATCACGGGAACTAGATGAATGTTTAATGGTATTGACACCAGCTTGCGCATCACTAATCAGTGACTACTTCAAATTAGGGGTGGCAAAGGCCAGCACAGGAACATGAGATATAGTTGAAGAATTATGAAAGCCTCCAGAGGATGTTGGCATAGGACACTTGTCCTATGAAATCCTAGAAGCACCAGATGCAATGGTACCATGTGATTCAGATTTTGCACCAACACTTACAGGAAGCTGTTATGAATTGATGAATGAATGTTTGTTTCCTTGGACATTTCCATCTGTAGAATTAGACCACAAGCATAGGTTATCAGATAAGTTCTGCAGTGACTAAACACTTAAGGAAAATGTCATATCAGATATCTTACATTCAAACAAATTCTGCCGTGAAAACTGGAAAGCTAGGTATTTTCAAATGCTGTGCTTTCCAATACAAGCTAAAAGATATGTGACCTCGTGCATGTATTTCTTGAGGGGAATAGTGAAAGCACGACTGAGTCCAAGATCCACAACTTTTAGCATCATAGTCTTGCGGTCCATTAAAAGATTGTGTGGCTTAAGATCCCTGCAAAATTAAGGAGCAAATTATTCAACAAGATCTTATCTTTAACATACTGAAACAAGATGGTGAATGAGTTTTTTCCAACCTGTGCAACACTCCATGACCATGACAGAATGTAATTCCTTTGCAGAGTTGATACATCAAAATCTACAGCAAGAGACCTTGTGAGAATCTAAAAGTACCATAATTTATCAAATATTTAGTGTCCTATCCCTAGTGGAAGCAGAGAAATTTTCTGCCCTAAAATTCATGTTGTTGATGCACAATTGACATCTTTTAAAGAACCTTTCAAGAAACAGAGAGAAATCATGATGCTCTTCAACAACCTCTTGGTAACGAGGATTTCAACAAATTTTGATGCATCATATTGGGTGGTAGAAAAAAAAATCAGCTCTTAAATTAATTTTTACCTTAACAGTCATTGGTGGCATCATTTCATGGCTCTGGCGGAAACTTCTGATGTACTTTTTTAGATCCATGTCCATGTACTCAAAGACTAGGTAGAGAATGGTTTGCCCCTCCTTGTTCTGGTCTTGCTTCATATCCAAAAGCCTGGAATCAAAATCAAGAGCAAGCAAATCGATGAAAAAAAGTGCCGAGAAAATGAAATTTCCATAAATTATTCAATCAGGTTAAGAATAGCACCTGACGACATGGGGATCGATGGAAAGCATGCGGAGGAGGGAGACCTCGCGGAGCGTGGTGGGAGGAATGCCCTCGTCATCCTCGGGGAGGCGGGTCTTCTTGAGAGCGACGATCTTGCCGGTGGCCTTCTCCCACGCCTTGTAAACCTTGCCGTACGTTCCTTCCCCAACCTTCTCTAGCTTCTTGAACGCGTCCATCGCATACGATGGACATCCTGGGCGGCTGGAATCCCAAAGCAGGATCCTTAGACCTGTTCAGCCCGAGATCCTCCGCCACGACCCTCACTGCCTCCGTGGAGACGAGATCCTTCGGTTTGACGACCTCGCACATCACCACAAGCCTCTCCTTGGCCTCGGTCACCAGCGCCTTCTCGGCCGCCGCCAGCTTCTTGCCGCCTTGCATCTGTCCCAAGGCCGACAAAACCATAACGATCTTCGCGACTCTCTTGAAATCACCGTCGTCCCTCGCCCTCTTCCTGGTCTTCGGAGCTGCACTGGCGGAGGGGCATTCAGTAGCAACGATGAAACTGTCGAAGATGAGGAAGGATGTCAATAGCGGCGAATAGATAAAGGAATGCGAAGAAGGAATCGAGCGGTGGTCTTGGGAATGCGAAGAAGGGCGTTGGAGGAGATGCTGTGTGGTTGGACGGAGAAGCATGGGCGTCGATTTAGGAAGGGGAAGAGGGAGATGAGGTTGAGAGAGATGGTCGGACGACTAGCGGCGAGGAGGAAAGTGGTGGTGGCGTTGTGACAGTATACGGTGGGGCGCGATATAGGTTTAGGTTTGGAGGTAAGAGTGAAGTGTTGCAAATTTTGGCTAAGTATTGGTGGGAAAATTAAATTATTTTATTTTATCATAGACATCAGGTTTTAAAAATCGCTGTTAAAATCGGTGTCTATTAACGAAAAAAGGACGCTCATAGACATCAGCTTAAAAAACCGATGTCTATGAGCGAAAATCTGCGCTTATAGACACCGATTTTTGGAAAAACTGATGTAAAATACTCAAAGACATCGGTTTTTACTTAAAACTGTTGTTGTTTCACCGATGTCTATGAGGGTTTTTGTTGTAGTGAAGTTGTTGGGAGTTCGAGTGCACGCATCAAAGGTATACCTATCATGAAACTTAGTATATGTATTTGTATTTTCCTTTACATGGATCTTTTGGAAAGGAACTAGAAGTTTTCTGCTGTACTTTCGCGTGTTTAGGGCCCTAGTTCCTTATAGTGGTATCAGAGCCACTTGCGAAGACGTATGCTAAGTAGTAGTTAGAATTTTTATATGTGATATAGAATTTGGATGATAGATTTACTATGATTTGCAAAATCATGAGTCTTGGTCAAATTATGAGTCTCGACCAGATTGTGAGTCTCGACCAGATTGTTAGTCTCGGCCAGATTATGAGTCTAGGCCAAAATTATTTTGTTGGAAATGAAACACAGTTGGTGTTGTGACCAGCAAGGTCTTGGCCAATGGTGTTTTGTTGGGACAAAACAAAGTCGATTTTAGGGCTTAGTGTCTCGGGTATGGCAATAACTCATACAATGAGTATGTAAAATAATTTTACTTTAGGGGCACCGTCCCCTGAAAACCCCGTAATGGGTGCTGCCCCCTTGACGCTCGCCTACTAACCGGCTAGCAAGACCGCCGTGGCATTATGGCTAATGGGTCTTTGTTGAAATCATGGTAGATTTTATGTCATAAAGATATTGTGAATATATATGATATGGTGCATGGTTATGACATTTAACCCCAATGTGATAGAATGTGTGTGTATGTTGTAATTCATAATATGACATATGTGTCATGCCTTCATCTTTCATCAGTCTAGTTGTAAATTTAGACTACCCTAGAATATAACTCGAGGTTTCTTTAGGTGTTGTAATATACAAATTAGAGAATAATTAGTCTACTGGATGACAGTGAATAAGGAAGAAGGACAACAACACACGACGACCAAGGAAGCACTTGGAGAAGATGCTTAGACCAAGGTTGATTTTTCGATCTTCTCATTGGCTTGAGAGGATCGTAGATTATGGGGCCATAACTATGTCACATTTAATTAAGCATATATGTTGACGTGTGCCATGATTGTATGTGATACAAGTGCAGTTTCACCATAATTAGGTCCTTTTAATATATGTCTACCAAAGTTTGGTACTCACTTCTAACTCGATCAATTGAAGTCAGGTTTTTCCAAAGTAAAGTGACTCGATTTATCTTGCTAGAGTGCATCATGACAATTGTGATGTCCAACTATTAAACTTTGAGTGTGACTTAACTAAGTTATATCAATTGGATTGAGAACTTAGAGTCAAATCCCATATGATGAAATTCAATTTATACTAGTCTCGGGCGATTAGCCAAAGCTAACTCAAGATGAGCTATAATATGGATTTCATAAGATGGGCAAATGAACAAATAGTCTTATTCACCGAATGATACAAGAGTTACATAGGATGTAATTGGTAAACATTGTTTACCAAAATTATACTAAGTCTTGGGCGATTAGCCAAAGCTAACTCAAGATGCGGTATAACATGGATCTTGTCCCACATGAATGTTATCGTGATTAGATTTGGAGCTCGTAGTGTGGGTAAAACCACATCCATGACTTTTTCCTATCAAGCGTTATAATTCAATGGGAGAATCATTTAATTAAAGTCCTAATTAAATGATCTAAATATGATACTTATTTCTGTATTTTATTATTGTAGATTACCATGTCGTCAAATACGTCAAATACTCTCTCTCTGCGATCTGTCCTTGATAAGGACAAGCTCAACGAGCTAACTTCCTGGACTGGTATAGAAACTTGAGAATAGTTCTGAAGCAAGAAAGAAAATTGTACATCATAGAGCAGCCAATTCTTGAAGCACCCTCACTACTACCACTAAAGCTTATAAGGATACATATAAGAAGCATCAAGATGATGCATTAGATGTATCATGCCTTATGCTCTCCACTATGAACTCTGATCTTCGGAAGCAATATGAGAACATGGATGCTTATGATATTGTTGAACATCTTAGACAATTATATCAAGGACAAGTAAGGTATGAGAGATTTGAGATCTCTAAGGCACTATTTCAGTGCAAAATGCAAGAAAGAAGTCTTGTAAGGCTTTATATGCTCAAAATGATTGGGTATGCGGAGATTCTACAAAGGTTGGGATTCCCACTAGGCCAAAAATTGACCATTGACCTTATTCTACAATCATTGCCTGAGAGCTATAGTCAGTTTGTCATGAACTACAACATGAATGAAATTGACAAACCACTGTTTGAGATGTTGAGCATGTTGAGAACTGCTGAACTCAACCTTAAGAAGGTAAAGCCTAGTACCATTTTGATGGTGTAAAAGGGCAAAGGCAAATGGAAGTTCAAAGGTAAGGGTAAGACCCAAGTCAAAGGCAAGAGCAAGACTCATGCACTGAAACCTAAAAGCAAGATTGCTAAGGAAGGAACCTGCTTTCATTGCAGTGAGATCGAACACTAGAAGAGGAACTACAAGGTGTACCTAGAGGAACTAAAAAGGAAGAGAAGTGAGACTTCTGCCTCAGGTATATATGTTATAGAATTCAATCTATCTATTTCTTCTTCATGGGTATTAGAAACCAAATGTGCATCTCACATTTGTATTAATGTGTAGAGGCTAAGAAATAGTAGAGCATTGACAAAGGGCGAAGTGAACCTACGGGTAGGCAATGGTGCAAGAGTTGCTACTATCGCTGTATGAACATATTTCTTACCTTTACCCACTGGACTTATTTCAGAACTAGAAGAGTGTTGTTATGTGTCTGCTTTAACCAAGAACATTATATCTGTTTCTTATTTAAACAAGAAGGGTTTTTCATTTGTAATAAAGGATAAATGTTGTTTCGTTTATTTGAATGATATGTTCTACTGTAGTGCACCTCTAATAAATAGACTCTATGTTCTAGACTTTGAAAACCCAATTTATAACATAAATACCAAACGGTTCAAGTCTAATGATTTGAACCAAACATATCTCTGACATTATCGCTTAGATCACATAAATGAAAGTCGCATATCCCAACTCCATAAGGATGAAATTTTGGACTCATTTGATTTTGAATCATATGAGGCATGCGAATCTTGTCTTCAAGGCAAGATGATAAAGACTCTATTTAGTGGACATAGCGAAAGAGATAATGACTTATTTGGACTCATACATACAAATATATGTGGCCCTTTCAGAATAGCATCTAGAGGAGGCTATCATTACTTCATTACCTTTATTGATGATTTTAGTAGGTATGACTATGTGTATCTGATGAGACACAAGTTAGAATCCATTGAAAAGTTTAAAGAATTCAAGAATGAAGTATAAAACCAACTTGGTAAGAGTATTAAGATGCTTCAATTAGATCGAGGTGGGGAATACCTTAGCCAAGAGTTTCATAACCATCTTGTTGAGTGTGAGATCATATCTCAACTCACTTCATCTGGAACACCACAACAGAATGGTGTATTAGAAAGGAGAAATCATACTTTATTAGATATGATACGATCGATGATGAGTCAGACAGATCTTCCTACTTTCTTCTGGGGACATGCTCTAGAAATGACTGCTTTCACACTTAACCGCGTTCCATCTAAGGCTATCATAAAGACACTGTTACTAACCATAAGTGTACGATTATGTTGTCAGTAATAATAAAAGATATTGTATCCATAGGGACTGGTTATAATCACTAAAGATGTCTCCAAAGCGAGAATTAGCTAAACAAACGATTAAAAGATCATTTACAACTAAAGATTAGATGTAAGGGTTAAATGCAAAAATTTAGTTTTATAGGTTCTAGGAGTCTTGGTTTCTTTGTAATATTCATCGATGTAAAGCAATATACAAATTCTTGTCCTCAATCGAAATGTATTCATAAGAAGTCACCGGTTATCTTCTGCAAAAAACATCGGTCAAGGATTCACATCTAAACCCTAAGAAATCAAAGAGGCGTGATCCCTAAGAAGTCCGTTAGCGAGGTATCCCTGTCACAATGCCCCTCGGTCATATGACATAGAAACACATTACTAATCAATTCACCTTAAGATATAGAATTAAGCATATCAATCCATCCTACTTCTTTGCATGTTCTTGCTTTATCCCTAAAGGTGATCCCCTAAAAAATTCGTTAGCGGGGCAGCCCTATCACGATGCCTCTCGATCAAAAAATTAAGTGAATTCCTTGGAAAGATTCCATAAGAAATACAAACGATCAATCAAGAATGGTAATTAGGTACAAAACATAACAATCTATACAAAATTGATCGATACAAAACATAACAATATCCTTGAATCAAGAAGATGGTAAATCCATGAATCTTACATCAAATTACATCACAAATACTCCCTCTTTCCTAGAACAAAGGATCTACTCCATAGAGAATGAGGAAAGAATCGAAGACAAGAAGATCCAAGACATTCCGATCCAAATCAAGAAGAAGAATACAAAGGAATGCTTATCTCAATACGACGAGTGATCTTCGGAACCAATCCTCCGCTCTTGGAGTCAGATCTTGGATAGAAATCTCCTTCCGAACGCTGGAAATTCACCCAAGAACAGATCTCCCCAAAGGGACAGACTCCCCCTTTCAAAGAGGAAGACGCTCTATATATAGAGGAGGGCATTTGGGCGCCACACGGCCCAGGACATGGCCGTGTGAGATCCACACGGCCAGGGCATTCCTCCTCTCGGCCAAGGTCACACGGTCGTGTGATCCTCACACGACCATGCCATGCTCCATTCCTTCTTACTTGCACGGTCGTGTGAATCCACACGGCCTGGTCAATTCTTGTCTTTAGAAGGGTTGCACGGTCGTGTGGCATACACGGTCACGCCACTCTTCGGCTCTAGAAGTCTACATGATCGTGTAATCATACACAACCAGGGCAATCTCTGTCACTGGAAAGGCTAACCGACCGTGTAACTATACACGGTCGTGTACTGGCTAGCTAAAGAAGGTGGCATGGTCCTGTACCCTTCACATGGCCCAGGCATTCTCCCTTGCTGCCGATGTTGCACAGCCTTGTCATGACCACACGGCCAGGGCCATTCCCCTTTACAAGGTCATGTGGCACTCATTTCCCAAGTCATTTTTCCTCCGTTTGGTTGTAGAATCAACCACAGACATCAATTCTTCTCCAAATTTGACTCTTGAAAGCATAAAATGCATAAAAGAAGATCTCCGAACAAAGAAAAGTATTTATGCTAAAAGAAAAGCAAGGGACATGAAAGTGCATAGATAAAGTATGTATACAACATAAGAATGTGCGTCAAAACATGCTAAACAAGTGTATAAAATCTACGCACATCAGACACCATATACGTTATGGATTGGGAAGAGTTTCATAATGTCTTCATGAATATTTGGGATTGTGAGGCTTACGTTTGATGACAAGTCTCAGATAAACTAGGACCTAAATCAGACAAGTGCTATTTTGTAAGATATCCTAAGGAAACAAATGGATACTACTTTTATAATCCCACACAAGGTAAAGTGTTTGTTGCCAGAACTGGTGTCTTTCTAGAAAGGAAATTTGTTTCTAGAAAAACTAGTGGTAGTAAAGTCGATCTTGAAGAAATTCAAGATGTACAAACTAGCACTGACGCCTTTATGGAAACTGAACAGATACCATAGGATATTGTGGATCATGATATTGTTACACCACAAGAAGTTGTGGAGAAACAACCTGTTCAAGTAGCATAATCTCAATGCAGATATGATAGGACCCATCATCAACTTGAGATATATTCTTTTCTCTTGTCTGACAACAGTGATGTAGTGCTAGTAGGTCTCAACTAGCCTACATCTTATCAGGAAGATGTACAAGACCTAGATTTTGAGAATTGGCTAGAGGCCATAAGATCCAAAATGGAATCCATGTACACTAACCAAGTATGGACTTTGGTTGATCCACCTGAAGGGATCAAACCCATTGGGTGTAAGTGGATCTTGTGAAGACTGACATGGATGGTCATATATATACCTATAAAGGTAGATTGATGGCTAAAGCATTCAAGCAAATTCATGGTATAGACTATGATAAAACCTTTTCACCAGTTGAGATGCTAAAGTCCATTCGGATCATGCTTGCTATTGCAGCTTACAATGATTATGAGATCTGGTTGATGGATGTCAAAACCATATTTCTTAATGGAAATATACTTGAGAATGTGTACATGACACAACCTGAGGGTTTTGTAGATCCAGAGCATGTTGGAAAGGTATGTAAGTTGCAACGATCCATATATGGATTAAAGCAAGCTTCTAGAAGCTAGAATCTTTGATTCAATGATGCGATCAAAGCATTTGGTTTCATCAAGAATTAAGATGAACATTGTGTTTACAAGAAGGTTAGTGGGAGCACATTCATCTTTCTCATATTGTATGTAGATGACATATTTCTCATTAGAAATGATATCCCTACTCTTCAATCAGTGAAGACTTGGCTTGGGAATTATTTCTCAATGAAGGACTTAGGTGAAGCAACCTACATTTTAGGCATCAAGATCTATAGAGATAGATCTAAGAGATTACTTAGTCTAAGTCAGAGTACATTTATTGACAAGGTGCTTAAATGTTTTACCATGCAGAATTCTTAGAAGGAATTCCTGCCAATGTCACATGGTGTTAGTCTTTCAAAGACTCAATGCCCTTCTTCTAAGGAAGAAAGAGACTGCATGGATCAAATTCCTTATGCATCTGCTATAGGGTTTATAATGTACATCATGCTTTATACTCACCTAGATATCTTATATGCATTAAGCATGATGAGCAGATACCAGTCAGATCCAGGTGAAGGTCATTGGATAGCAATCAAGAATATTCTTAAGTACTTGAGAAGAACTCAAGATTATTTCTTGATCTTTGGAGGCGATGAAGAGCTTGCTATAAAGTGTTACACTGATGCTAGCTTCCAAACTGATAAGGATGATTACATATCACAGTCAGGGTATGTATTTTGTTTAAATGGTGGTGCTGTGAGCTGGAAGAGTTCAAAGAAAGACATAGTCACTGATTCTACAACAGAAGCCGAGTACATTGTCACTTCAGCTGCAGCTAAAGAGGTTGTTTGGATCAGGAAGTTCAATATAGAGCTTGGTGTTGTTCCTAGTGTAGCGAACCTAATAGACCTCTATTGTGATAATAATGGGGCTATTGCATAGGCTAAGGAACCTCGCTCTCATCAGAGATCCAAACATATATTACGGTGATTCCATCTCATTCGATAGATCATCGATAGAGGAGATGTGAGGATATACAGAGTATCGACCAATGCTAACATTGCAGATCCCTTGACCAAGGCTTTGGCATAGAGGAAGCATGATGGTCATACTAGGTCATTGGGTATTAGATATTTCAGTGATTGCCACTAGTACTAGTGGAAGATTGTTAGTATTAACCCTAGTACCAATTATGAGATGATTATAAAGGGATCATTTTGTATCATATTTCATTATTAATAAAATATGATACAAAAGGAACACTTTACAATCATCTCATAATTGGTACTAGGGTTAATACTAACAGTCAGGTCATTCAACACCACTAGCAAGTCAAACCTCCCACAGAATCATCTTGATGATCCCTAACCAAGTGTCCTTGTCCTACAGAGTTGCAAGGTTAGTCCATAGACTTGAAAGCAGTGGAGGTGACTTGTTGATCTCGAGAACCACCTCTGGGAGGTTAGGACACTCGATGGACTCCCAAGGACAACCACCCTTATGAGGGTCTATCAATAAAATCTCAGGAGGAGACATAGAGGAGACTCTGACCAGGCAAGAAAAGCTCACAATCAATAATTGGAAAGCTATGGATTTGGAACTAGATGTGAGCAGGTGGAGGACCCAACTATCAGTTTTGGACCTAGAGACTTGAGGGGAGTGGTCATCTCTCATGATGATGCATTGGTGATCCAAGCCACCATAGCTAATTATGATACACTAGGATGATCAAAGTTGGCAAAAGGTAATTGTGCTCTCCCCCTTATTAAGGAGAAGTGTTGTCTCAGGGCCAACACGGAAGGGGTAAATCATAGGTGGATACTAGCCCTTGGAATAGTAACTACACTAGGATGATCAAAGTCGTTCGGGTAGATCAAGCTGCCACCTTCTTTAGTAGAGGAGCCCCTATGGAGAATTCAGACTATAATTTTCATGGTGGTTGAGGCCTCCTCTTATAATAATGTCATTCTTGAGAGACTACAATGAGCTCATTCAAGGAGGTAGCATCTACATACCATCAAAATGTTAGTTTTCTAGTAGGATGTCAGATATGCAAAGTCCATGGGAATCATAACTCCATGAGAAAAATATTATGTTGACATGGTATGAATTGACTTAAAGAGATCTTGATTGGAGAGAATGTTGTATAAAGCCGCAAGTGCACCACTACATTGTCAAGTAATAAAAATATCGATCTCATAGGGAATGTTGATTAAACACTAGATTTTGCACGATGAATTATCCAGATGTTCAAAAGTTAGTTTATAACTTGTAAGCTAGAGATTGAGAGAGAGAGAGCTAGAGAGAGGAAAGAGAGCAAGAGAGAGAGAGAGGAAAGAGAGGAGCTGGTTTAGGGGAAGTGATTCTAGGAGTTCAATTTCATTATGATGCTAGTTAATGTCCCTATGTATTATCATTTTCTTACCTCCATGCCTACACTTTATATGATTTCTAACTAAAGTTTGGCCCAATCTTATGAAGATTTCACCAGAGGGTTGACCTAAGTTCTAACGTCATTAAATAAAGAAGTAACTCTAGAAAGTCTGGTTAAAAAATTATCCTAAGGCTCCCTGGGTATATAATTCTAGAGTTATCCAATTTACTTCCTAATGATAGATTAATGCAACTATATAGAAGAGGTAACCTAGAAAGTTTGGTTCAAGGGTTACCCTCTAGATTATACAAATCACTTCCTAATATTAATTTGGGAAAAATCCTCTAAACTCTAAGTAGATATTCCTTTGTAGAGAATTAGTCTTCTAGCAAGAGGATCGTTCTAGAAAGTCCGCTTAAAGGTACCCCTATCACATGATTTCGTGGTCATACAATCTAGAACTTCTCCTCTACAAGGTGATCAATCCACCACAATCCATATGCATGCAATATATACACATTTCATCAAATATGTACAAGGCAAAACGCACATAGAACATAGCATAAACACTTCTTTGAACAAAAAAATGACATATGCATAGTTCATACATCAACATCACATCATAAATATTCCATACATCTTCAGAATCGGAGAATATATTCTATTTCAAAGGATTTACAAATCAAAGACATGAAATAAATGTTGGATCACGACAGTCAGCTAGAAGGGGGGTTGAATAGCCTGCAAAAATAAAAACACAACCCTTCTTGACTTTTCTTAAACTAACACTTGCAATATATATTAACTAAACAGAACAGAAAGAAGAGGCAAGAAGATTTTTACTTGGTTACAATCGGGGAGGTTGTTAATCCAAGGAAAGTGTAGCACTAAATACTCCTCCAGGTGGAGAAGCCTCTTACAGCAGTGAAGCACAAAAACAACGAAGATAATCTAGAAATAAAGCGTACAAGTGTTGGAAATGAATTGCTTGAGTTGATTGAAAGCTTCTGGACCAAGGCTGTATTTATAGCCTTGGTTGGGGCACCCCGAAGGGTTCCGGGCGCCCTGGGGGATAAAATTTTATCCCTTACGCACGGATCTCGGTTTGACCAAGATCTGGATATAATTTAGGTCCGGGCGCCCGGAAGGGTTCCGAGCGCCCTAGACTGTTTCGGGCGCCCGGAAGCCCAAAGTTAATAGGAGTTGACTTTTTCGGTCCGCTCGCCTTGGTCCGGGTCTTTCACTCCGATTTCATTCGCTTGGGTGATCTCTGCCATTCGGAATAGGGCTCACCCGAACCCAACTTCCGGTCTTCTCGAGCAGGCTTCTGCTCCAGCTTCTCGTCCCTCGGAATCGTCGCGTGCTTCCTTCTCGTCCGCCAGCATACTCATCCGCAGTCTTCATCCCTCAGTCGCACCCCGTGCCAACCTTCTTGCTAACTACGTCTCTTGCTCCCCGAGCAGTCTTCCACTCCAGCTTCTTGTCCCTCGGAACCACCGCACACTTCCTTCTCATCCGCCGGTATACTCTTTCTGCAGCACCTCATCCCTCGGACGCACCGCGTGCTGTCCTTAGACACAAGGTTAAAAACACACAAGACCTAACTTAACTTGTTAATCACACCAAAACAACCTTGGGGTTCCAACAATAAAGCATTCTTACAATCTAAGCACAAGATAAAGAAGAAGAAATGATTATCGAGGAGATTGTCGGTGTCTTCGGGATGTTTCCTTACTCTGGAGGTGGATGGATTGATGAAGAAAGAGCCTCTTAGGTTTTCCCTAGAGGGGGAAACCCTTCCCTATAGAGAGGGGTGGAGCCCCAAACCAAATATATCATCTAAGGGAAGAAATCCTCTTATATAGGCAAGGGGGTCGTGCCCCCTCGTGTTATCTGCCACACAGTCATGCCTAGAGTCATGGTCAGGGCATGTATGCCATGGCCCAAAGCAGGCATGGCCTGGCCATGGCTTTCTCTAGATGGATGAGGCATAACTGTACCTTTTGGAACGGGCGACTTATGTCTTTTTCTGAAATGGGAGGCACGGTCGTGCCTTAGGGCATGGTTGGGTCATGTGTTCTTCTGTAAGGAGAGACATGGTCATACCTTGGGGTATGGCCGAGTCGTGTATTCAGCTGAGGATGAGGTAAGACTTGCCTGTGTTTTTCTAGTTGGAGACACTAGAGAGGCACACAGTCATGCCAAGGGGCATGACAAGGTTTCTAGATCTTCACAAGTTGCTTCAATGTGTGTCTTTTCTCTATTTTTGCTCCAAATGACATCCCATCAATCAAAACATGCAAAGAGTAGATCTCTGAACAAATAAAATGGAAGTATGATATAAATAATAAAATAGGGTGCAACAAATATAGATTATATTAATGAAATAAAAGTAGATGCACATCAAACAATGCTTAGAAACATATATAACCTACGCACATTACACCCCCAGATTTAAACCTTTATTTATCCTAAAGTAAAAAAACTATATCTAAACTCATGTGGTTAAATAGTGCATCGTAATATCTAGTATGAAATTAGTCTAATCCTATTAAATGATTTCATTGGTGAGTAAAATATAAAAATAGTTTGAATATAACCTAAGAAATAATTCTTTGTGATTCATGCAATAAGTGGCCTAAATTTTTTAAGTTTCAATCCGTAAGCCTAGTCAAGTTATCACAGGACCATGTTTCTTATGCTTTCAGCGATAGACATGATAGACACGTACCTACCACATGAATGGTTCATATCTCTCCAACTACATAAGGTCTCAAAGGATTACTTGGAATCAAGAGAAATCTAACATTTATTTCTCCAGTAACCTAACTAGGTCTCAAAGGGTAAATTGTTAGTTTCCACTCACGACAACTATTTTCTATCCCTTATTCATATTATTTTTTTTATGCTTTAAAACTATAGAACTAATACATATGCAAATATACAAATGTAAATGCATGAATTTTGATTTTTTTCATGCGAGTTTCCATAATCCGAGATCATCTAATAACCAAAATGTAATTGAGAGATTACTTTAGAAATATAAGTATTAGTCCAGTTCTATGAATCATGACTATTTTCAGAGTTATCTACCTTCAAAATTAGACAGTGTAAAAAGATCTTAAAATAAGGTCAATCCTTTAAGTCTTACAATAAAAACATTACTCACTTCATGCTATCATGGATAGAAAAAGATAGATTAGTAAACATACTAGCACCATAAGTCAATAATAAACTATATGAAATCTAGAATAAGCGTGCTAGTATTTTTTGTATTAAGGAACAAACAATCATGACGTGATGTATGATGCAACTAGGTAAATTTATTATGCAATATGAAATATATAAAAACTAAACTACAACCCAACACATCCCCTAGACTTAAACTTTTAATTGTTCCAATAAAAATTATTAGCTTCCACTCACGACAACTATTTTTTTTATTTCTTATTCATTTGATTTTTCTTTTTCTTTTTTTTTTTCCATTTTTTAGTTCTTTAAAAGTGTAGCAATAAAACAAATGCAAATATGTAAATATAAATACAGAAATTTTAATTCTTCTAAGTGAGTTTTCATAATCCGAGATTATCCAATAACCAAATATAATTAAGAGGTCACCTTAGAAACACAAGTACTAATCCAGTTTTATGAATCATGACTATTTTTAGAGTTATCTGCTATCAAAACTAGGCATAGTATATAGAGATCCTAAAACAAGGCCAATACTTAAACTCTTACAATAAAAACATTGCTCACTTCATTCTATCATAGATAGAAAAGGATAGATCACTAAATATACTAGCACCATAAATAACTAATAAATCACATAAAATCTAGAACGAACATGCTACTATTTTGTATTAAGGAGCAAACAATCATGATGTGATGTATGATACAACTAGGTAAATTTATTATGCAATAAGAAATATACAAAAACTAAACTACAACCCAACACATCCCCTAGACTTAAACTTTTCATTGTTCTAATCTCTGTACTTAGTTTTTCTTGTCCACTTTCTTCTTGTAGAATTCAAAGTTGTGGAGGAGTGAAAATTACATAGAGGAAAATATCTTAAGAACATGAAAGCCTCAATCATTTGGAACTCATCACTTGCTAACTTCTCTTACTTCAAATCTCCTCAATAGTACATTTCTAGTTTTCATTGGGATAATGAAAATTTTAAGTCTGGCGAATGTGTTGGGTTTAGTTTAGTTTTTGCTTATTTCTTTTTGTATAATATAATTTTTCTAGTTACATCATTATCACATCATGATTATTTATCCCTTAATACAAAATACTAGCATATTCATTCTAGATTTCATGTGGTTTATTAGTTATTTATGGTGCTAGTATATTTAGTGATCTATCTTTTTCTATCTATGATAGCATGAAGTGAGCAATATTTTTACCATAAGAGTTATAGTATTAGCCTTGTTTTAGGATCTCTATATACTATGCCTAGTTTTGATAGTAGATAACTCTAAAAATAGTCATGATTTATAGAATTGGATTAGTACTTGTGTTTTTATAGTGACCTCTTAATTATATTTTGATTACTGGATAATCTTGGATTATGACAACTCACTTCAAAGAATTAAAATCCTTGCATTTGCATTTATATATTTGCATTTGTGTCAGTGATACACTTTTAAAACACCAAAAAAATAAAAAAAAAATGGAAAAGAAAAATCAAATGAATAAAGGATAAAAAAATTATTGTGAGTGGAAACTAATAATTTACCATTTGAGACCAAGTTATGTTACCGGGGAAATAAATGTTATGTTTATCTTGATTCTGAGTACTCCTTTGAGACTTTATGTAGTTTTAGAGATATGAACCTTGTGTGTGGCAGGTAAGTGTCTATCACTAGAAGCACAAGGAACACAATTTTATGATGACTTAACTAGACTTACGATTGAAACTTGAAAAACATAGACCACTATTGCACTGAGCATGGAGAACTATTACTTAAGTTGTACTCAAATAACTTTTGTATCTTGCTCATCAATGAAATCATTTGATAGGATTAAATTGACTTGCTAGAGATTATAATGCACTATTTAACCACATGAGTTTAGATGCAGTTTTTGCTTGAGAACAAATAAGATTTAAGTCTGGGGGTGTTATGTGTGTAGATTATATACACTTTTATGCATATTTTGATGCACATATATTTTTATTTCATGAACATAATCTATGTTTATTGGACCATATTTTATTATAATACCATATTTCTACTCATTTTATTTAGAGATATACTTTTTACTTATTTTCATTGATAGGATGCAATTTAGAGCAAAAATGGAGCAAAAGACTCACATTGGAGCAACTTGTGAAAAATCATGCTTAGGCCGTGTGAAACCGCATGGTGGTGTATTCTTACCCATGACAAAGCAAGCTCAGGCCATGTAAAACCACATGACCATGCCCCCCACTAGAGGAAAATCAAGCTCAAGTCGTGTGAAACCACATGGTCGTGCCCCTTCTCCCATAGCCAGGTTGCACACGACTGCTACGTCACCGCAAGTGCATGGTTACGTCGTTAGTAATACAAAAGATATCGAATCCATAGGGACTACTGATTAAGCACTAGTTAACTTTGCACGATGAGCTATCTAGACAATTGAAGGTTAATTGGAAAATAGAGAGTGAAGAAAAGAGAGAATGTAAAGAGTAGAGAAAGAGGGAGAGTTGGGTTTAGGGATGGATAGATACTAGGATTTCAGTTTCACTATGATGCTAGTTAATGACCCTATGCATTATTCATCTCCTTACCTACATTCTTATGCACATGTAGAAAGTTACCGGCTCTCCCCTGCAGTGAACAATCGGCAGGGTAGTTAGATCAACATCCCTTACAATTAAATAGGAATGATTCCTATGAAGTCCGTTAGCGAGGTCTTCCTGTCACTAGCATTCCTCGGTCATACAACATAGGAACACATGCACTACTTAATAAACATAGAGATGAGGATTACAATTGACTACGACTACCTACTTCCTTGTAGAGAATTGCTTCTCCTTTCAAGGTAACCCCCTAGACATCCATTAGCGGGGCGGCTTGTCACTGACACCCCTCGGTCATACGATCTAGGGGATCCCTCTACGGGATCCACAATCAATCCACATATACATATTTGCACCATTCAGACACTTCATCAAACACATAGAATGCGAAGACTGGCCGGATAATGGAAGGTGAAAGTAGTAGGATTAGTGGGGGATCAAATCCTCACCCCCACCACTATAATGGGGTGGTGGGATAATGGAAGGTGAAAGTAGTGGGGTTAGTGGGGGACCAAATCTTCACCTCCACCACTATAAATAACCTCACACCTATCAGAGGGAAGGTGGGATCGTAAGAGAAGATGAAACTTCAACAGATTCGTGTTGTGCAAGGAAGAAGAGGTCACCACTGTAGCAACTTCCAAGGAAAGGGTAAGTGGACCCATTACGCAAATTCTGTATTTTTTTTAAAGAAATAGTCTTTTATTCCCTGCAATTAATTTGTTCACTTGTAAACATTTCTGATTACTGATTTCCTTTATTTTCGTAATTTTGGGCACTAGGCTGATCATAAACTAAATGGTAGGAATATGTATTCTGAACATGTCGGACATATGATTTCTGACTTCTGCGATATTTCTGATCTTTGACCTCTCCTCTAGGAGGGATAATTCTAGAGGGCTGATATCAATTAAGCCATGCATAACATGATCCAATTTAAGTGTCCACGTGAAAATCTGTGTCTAAATTCTGTTATTTTACTACTGGTTCTCAAGAATTTTAGTATTTGTGTTGTGTCCCCCACTTGCTGAGTGATTCCCAAATCGCTCACCCCCTTACAAACCATTACAGATAAAGATGAAAGGGGTACCGAGAATGAGATCAAGGATAGAGAGCAAGCCGAGTTCTGGGGATGGTTAACCGACTCAAATTTTAGACAAGAGGACTAGAAATCTGCTGTAGCTACGAATTTCTTAATTTAGTTAGGGGGATGTAATTTAATTTGTGGAGCAGTGAAAATGATGTTCTTTTGTGTTAGGTATGTAAATATTGACATTATGTGGCAATTACTATACTACTGAGGTTGGTTGTTTTCAAACTTTGGGTTGAAAGTAACGCTGATGTCAGCCCCCGGTCGGTCCCAATTGTGGGGTGTGACATAGAAGGCACAACACAAATAAAACATGACATAACACTTCATTGAATAAGAAAATATCCAAATACATAGTTTATACATCCACAATCACATCATACCTACTTTCTACATTCTAGATCTAGAGATCTACTCCATAGAAAAGGAAATACAACTAAAGATGAAGAAAGAAGCAAACTACAACCCAATACAAAGAAGTAGAGAGAGGAGAGTGCTTATCCTTGAAGCGTGGCGTCCTTGGGGGTGTTCCCTTGCTCCAGAGGTGGACGGATCGGCGAAGATGAGGCTTCTAGGGTTCTCCCAAAGGGGATAACCCTTTCTCCAAGGGATGGGGGCAAGCCTCAAGCCAAAGATGAGTGAAAAGGGGAGAAAACCCCCTTTTATAGAGCAAGGCACGGGCACCACACGACCCACTCACATGGCCATGTGGTCCACACGGCCTCACCCGACTTCCTCTCAGGTTGAGTCACACGGTTGTGACCTTCTTCTTCTCTGCCAAAGTCACACGGTTGTGGCCTTCTTCACTTTTGGATTGTTGGCATGGTTGTGTACTGCTTGGTCACGGGAGATTGACACGGTCGTGTGGGTCACACGGTTGGAATAGGATTTACTTTGGGATGGCCACACGACCCAAGCTTAATTTCTTCCAAAGTTGCTCTTATGTGCATTTCTACTCCATTTTCGCTCCAATTTGCATCCTGTCAATCAAAATATGTAAAAAGTAGATCTCTGAACAGAATATAATGGAAGTATGACATTATAATGAAATATGGTGCATTAAACATAGATTATGCTAATGAAATACAAGTAGATGTGCATCGAACATGCATAAAAGTGTATATAATCTATGCACATCACACCCCCAGACTTAAACCTTTGCTTGTCCTTAAGCAAAACCCGCAATCTAGATTTATGTATGTAGATGTCATGTAATAATCCCTAATGAATCAATATAAACATATCATATAGTTTCATTGATGAGCATGATACAAAAATTATTTGAGTGTGACCTAAGTAGAAGTTTTTCGTGCTCAATGTGATGAGTGGCTTAACTTTCTCAAGTGTCTTAACTTTCTAAGTGTCAATCTCTAAGCCTAGTCAATTTTTCATTTAACCATGTTCCTCATACTTCCGACGATAGACACTTACCTGCCACACTCAAGGTTCGTTCCCCACAAAAATGCTATGCATCGTCTACACATGGTGTCAAAAGAATACTCAGTATCAAGAGAAACATAGCATACATTTCTCCAGTAACCTAACTTGGTCTCAAAAGGGTGAATTACTAGTTTCCACTCACGATAACTATTTTTTTATCCCTTATTTTTTTTCTTTCTTTGGATGTTTGCAAAGTATCAAACTTGAACAAACCTTCTTTCATTTTTTTTAGGAATTGATTTTTCTAAATGAGCTTGCATGATCTGAGTTTATCTAGTAACCAAAATATAGTTGAGAGGTCACCATAAAAGCAAGAGTACTAGTCCGGTTCTATGAATCATGACTATTTTCAAAAATATCTATCATCAAAGTCAAGCATAATGTGAAGAAATCCTAAAACTATGCCAACATTCAAATTCTTCTAGTAATAACAATGCTCACTTCATGCTACTATGGATAGGAAAACATACATCAATAGACATACTAGCATACCAAATCACACAACATAAATATTTAGATGAAACATGATAGTATTTTGCATTAAGGAACAAACAATCATAAGGTGATGAATGATGCAATTAGGAAGAATTTTAAAAAGAAATGTGCAAAAACTAAGAAATATGACAAACACTAACCTAAACCCAAACATCCCCTCAGACTTAAACTTTTTATTGTCCCAATGAAAACTAGAAATGGAATGTGGAGGAGATTTATGAAGTTTAGCGAAGTTACCAAGTGATGAGCTCCAAATGGTTGACATTCATATTTTGAAGATACTTCCTTATTATGTGATTTGTTATCCACAACTTTGAATTCTACAAAAATAAATAGATAAGAAAAATTAAGTAGAGGGATTAGAGTTATTATGAGCAAAGTAAGAAAATTAGAAAGAAATTAAAACTAAAATGAAAGTAAGATTGAACTTGGGTTACCTCCCAAGAAGCACTTGTTTAAGATCATTACCTCAACTCCTTATTTGCTACACTTAAATCATGATCTTGCCAAAGTGAGGTATCTCCAAACCTTCTGGCTAATGGCCCAAAATGCGGAGGGAGCTTTCATCATTGGAATCACATCTTCAGAAATTGCTCTCTCCTTCTTCTTCTCCTTAAAGAATCTTCTTGACTATAAGAGAAGGTTCACTTGAAGTGCCCAGGCCAAGAGCGTGGTGATCACAGTTGATGTTGAGGCCTTGTTCTGATGAAAATGAAGTATAGGCAAAGGTGGGAGTATCTAGCCTTGGGGTCTCTGCTTTCCACCACTTCCCACTTAGAGGGTTGCACACAAATATTAACATCTACTTCCTCTATAATCCCATCATCACTCAAGCATGTAATATTAGAAGTTATAGCAAGAACAACAGTAAGATTGGTTGAAGATGCATCAATGGTCCTAGTAGTGTCCGAAGTATCATCAAATACATCATCACCATATAAAGCAGTAGAGGAGTCCTGTAGAGCTGCAGAATCATGATCACAGTTGTCTTCAGCTTTACATTCCATCCCCTCTAAATCATCCTTCAATTGAGGCTCCTAATTTTAACTTGACACATTATCTTACTGTAGGGATTAGAGAAACAAGATCTCTTCTTACATCAAGAGCTCTTCTAATTCTAGTATTTTAGTCTTCATCTAACTTGGAGCAGGAATATCTGAGTCTTGGGAGTCCTCCCAATCAATCAGCTCATAATATTGCAACTGTTGTGGTCCATCTAATAGTGAATCATCTTGAATTTCTGATGGACTCCGATTTTCTTGAGAATACTGCTCAACACTTTGAATGTTTTTGTACTCAAAATCCTGATAATCTATTCCATCTTGATTGTAGTGTTGAGGTGAGTCAGAGTTATACTGCTGTAATAGTAACTGCTCATTCTCCTCTGAAGTATGCTGGGGTTGAATGTTTTGAGTTTGTTGATCACCCCAGTCGTGACTAGAAGTACTAGGAACTGAATCATACATATCCTGATGCACAGGTTGGAATAGATTCTGAAGTTTCGTGAATGAGGTAACAACATTTTGGAAGAAGTGACAAATAGCAACTGGATGGGATGAACTACCACAAACCGTGCAGATATCATCAATTGGTTTTGTGGAAGGGCCAACTTCATTTTGGAAGAGGTGACATATGACAGATGGGTGTGATGAACTACCACAGGCAGTGCAGTTGTTCACATTTTGCTCGTCATCTCAACTATCTCTTACATTGAGCCCTCTAGGTTGCCAAGAATATCAATCCATGGCTAAAGAAAAATTTTGGACTCGCCTGAAACAATAGTAATAAACTCATAAGACATGGTAAGTAATCATCACATAACACATGGATATAAGAGATCTAAAATAATCAAGGCACTCAACCAATTTTTATATTGATTTTTTTTTAATGCAGAATTTAAAAACAAGAAGGAAAGTGTATAATGAAAATAGGAAAGAAAATAAAAAAAGTAAAAGAAAAAGAAAAATACCTAGAGAACTCATATGCTAATCAACTAATGTTAATCGAAAACAATCCCCGGCAACGACGCCAAAAACTTGTTATGCCACCGCAAGTGCACGGTTAGGTTGTCAGTAATATAAAAGATATCGAATCCACAGGGACTGTTAATTAAACACTATTTAACTTTGCACGGCGAGCTATCTAGACAATCAAAGGTTAATTGGAAAAGAGAGAGTGAAGAAAAGAGGGAATATAAAGAGTAGAGAAAGAGGGAGAGTTAGGTTTCGGGATGGATAGATACTAGGATTTCGATTTCACTATGATGCTAGTTAATGACCCTATACATTATTCATCTCCTTACCTCCATTATTATACACATGTAGAAAGTTACCAGCTCTCCCCTGTGGTGGACAACCGACAGGGTAGTTAGATCAACATCCCTTGCAATTAAATAGGAATGATTAATCAACATCCCTCGGTCATACAACATAGGAACACATGCACTACTTAATTAACATAAAGATGAGGATTACAATTGACTACGACTACCTACTTCTTTGTAGAGAATTGCTTCTCCTTTTAAGGTAACTCCCTAGATGTCCGTTAGCGGGGCAGCCTGTCACTAACACCCCTCGATCATACGATCTAGGGGATCCCTCTACGGGATCCACAATCAATCCACATATACATGTTTGCACCATGGACACAGTTCATCAAACACATAGAAGGCACAACACAAATAGAACATGACATAACACTTCATTGAATAAGGAAATATCCAAATACATAGTTCATACATCCATAATCACATCATAGCTACTTCCTACATCCTAGATCTAGTGATCTACTCCATAGCAAAGGAAATACAATCAAAGATGAAGAAAGAAACAAACTACAACTCAATACAAAGAAGTAGAGAGAGGAGAGTTCTTATCCTTGAAGTGTGGCATCCTTGGCGGCGTTCCCTTGCTCCGGAGATGAGGCTTCTATGGTTCTCCCAAAGGGGAAAACACTTTCTCCAAGGGATGGGGGCAAGCCCCAAGCCAAAGATGAGTGAAAAAGGGGAGAAAACCCCTTTTATAGAGCAGGGCGCGGGCACCACATGACCCTCTCACACAGCCATGTGGTCCACATGGCCTCACCAGACTTCCTCTCGGGTTGAGTCACACGGTCGTGGCCTTCTTCTTCTCTACCAAAGTCACACGACCTTATGGATTCACACGGCTGTGGCCTTCTTCGCTTCTGGATTGTTGGCACGACCATGTCATTTGTCATGGTCGTGTGCTGCTTGGTCACGGGAGATTAACACGGTCATGTGGGTCACACGGCCAGAACAGGATTTACTTCGGGATGGCCACACGACCATGTGGCCTACACAGCCCAAGCTTGATTTCTTCCAAAGTTGCTCCCGTGTGCGTTTCTACTTCATTTTCGCTCCAATATGTGTCCTGTCAATCAAAATATGCAAAGAGTAGATCTCCGAACAAAATATAATAGAAGTATGATTTTATAATGAAATAGGGTGCAATAAACATAAATTATGCTAATGAAATACAAGCATATGTGCGTCAAAACATGCATAAAAGTGTATATAATATACGCACATCAACGACCGTGCTATTCTTCTAGAGTCGAGGAAGACCCTGACTGTGTGATTTTACATGGCCGTGTCCTTTATCTAGAGGAGAGGAAGACCACTACCGTGTGGAATCCACACGGCTGTGTGACAGAGAACATGAGGTCATGTTACGTGGAAACAAGGCTATGTTGAATCCTGGGCAAACTAAAGACTTATTTTAAAATGTGTATAAATTTTTGTTCAGTTGGAGTTACTGGCTATTCTTTATACCAAAAAATTGCTAACTTCAAGATCCATAACTTTACTTCAGGTTCAATAAAGAGAAAGCAGGGCCGAGCCATGCTAAAAGGCATGGTCGTGCCTCCTAGCCGCGACTTCATTGGGACTTCCACCCAGACTACAGACTAAACTTAGAACCATCATAACTTTCGTCATAGTTAGAACTAGGGCTTGAATCAAATATTATATTTTAGATAATTTCAAGGGCTACAACTTTGGTTAAGGGTGAATTATGAGAAAATTGGTTTTAAGGGGTGAAAAACTTGATTTATCGGACTCATCTAATTCTAGTTTTCCTGGGTAGTTTATAGGAGGTATAAAAGGGTCAAGAACCCCATTCTTTGACTTATCTTTGGTTTGGAACTTCATCCCTCTCCTTGGGGAAGAGCTCTCCCCTAATGGGGAAACCCTAGAGAGGCCATCTTCATCATCTCTGATGATCTGTCCACCTCCGGAGCAACAAGTCTGATGTCGGCCATTTTGCATGTCACGTGGCACATCAAATTAATAAAGATTGGGAACTTAACTAAATAATCACATGCAGTAAGGAGTCCCAAGTCATATTTTTCTAAGGATAACTAGTGAGTGTGTGTGTATTCTAGAATTGGTTCCTGATCCTGTCTGAGAAGCTTGACAAAACGGAAAGCTGGGAGAAAAACCTACTGCTGATGAAGAATAATACCTATAGAATACCAATCCGAGAAACCCAAAGTGGATATAGGAGAATGAAGTCCCAGAATGTCCTCCTTGTGCGAAGCTCCAATGGCGAGAAAGAAATCTGACTGAAGAAAACTCAGATCGGAGCTTCCAAGGTTTCCTGCGCACAAGAGACCAACCAACACTATCGTCAGTGACCTAAGACCGGGGTGGGAATCCCTGGCTAGGCCCTCCGACGCTCAAGTCAGTGATCTCTCTTGGTGTGGAAGAAGGAAGAAGAAAAAGAACAGTAGTTGAAAACTAGAATCGTGAGTGTGAGCATCAATGTGAACTTACCTAGCCAACGGAGAGGATTCCCCTTTTTATACCACTTCATATAACCTCCGTAGTCATGAAGTGGACCCCGGTTTGTTAGAGTTTGTTATGAGATGACGTAAGCTATGTACTTGTGGTAAATGACTTTTAAGAAATCTTTTTTATACCCCAGATGTACCTTCTTTATCGCCTAGTACCTACAGAAAAGTCTGGAAACACACTTCCCGCCAAATAGGTAAACCTGTTATTCAATCACATACAAATATCTTTATTAAATTAATTATGAGTCTACTTATTCATCTTGTCTTTATTATGTTGTAGACAGATTGGTATCATACTATGTTTTGTATTGACCAAAGATTAAACCCAGACCTTGTTCGGTCGATTCATTGTTATCGTTCAACTAATCGCTCAGTAATATAAAGCTTTTGGATCTTTTCATTCTCGGGCGATCATGTATACTTAACTAATTCTAGATATGCTATCTTAAATAATCCTGACTTTTTATCTTAAACGTGAAAACCCGGCCGATATTGATTTATCCTTCCTAAGATGTATCCCGGCCGATATTTGCCTACTCTGCTCAAGGTGTTTCTCGATCGGTATTAGCTTACTGTTCTCAAGGTATATATCGGTCGATATTAACCTGCCTTCCCCTAAGGTATATCTCGGTCGATGTTGGCCTACTTTCCTTGAGGTATGTATCGATCGATATAGGTCTAACTCCTTTGAGGTATATATCGGTCGATATTTGCTTACTTCCCTTAGGGTATATCTTGATCGATATTAACTTTCCTCCCATGATGCATATCCCGATCGATATTGGTCCTCCTTCATCAGGGTATATTTCGGTCGATATTGACCTGTCTTCTTAATTTTGCTATCTCCTTTCCCCTTTTTCACCAAGGACCTACTAAACCTAACCTATATCACTAGTCTTTCCCTCAAGTCTAGTCGAAGGAGGTGTAACCGACTGACTAGACTCAAGTCTATTTTTGTCTCTTTACCTGTCTTTACCCCTGACTCTGCCATAGGTACTGTAGTGGCCTCGTGATCCTCTGCTATAGTCATCCCATGAACTCAAGTACAGTGATCTCGTGAGTCTTTTGATCCTTTAAATAGGGTGATTACCCTCTCTTCATTCTTCATTCGCCCCATTCCTTTATCTTCCTTGTTCACTTCTTCTTACTAAGAGTATGGCCCCAGATCCCCCTTTCTGGGGGCGATTCTTGTTGGACAAGGCGAGATCTATATATGAGTTTGCCCAAGCTTTGGCTTTAGTTAACCTTTTGGTCCGAGAAACTATCCCAAGGAACGAAGTTTCTCGAGATCTAGAATCTCCAGCCGAAGGCACGACTGTTCTGCAAACCCGACGGGTTTTAGAGGAGTTCCCACTACTCATGGAGGACCAACCAAATATCCCATGGATGTCGCCACAAGGGCATAGCCCATGTTACCTGTGGGCTAGGATGGTCACTCTGGAAGCAGAGCTCAAGGGCTCGAGCAGGAAAGGGACTCTTCAGTCACCTTTCCACCAGGGCATGAATAAATCTGCCCCTCCTTATTCATGAGACCACTCTGCTTCATAGTTTCCTTCGTCCCGGGCAAAATATTCCCACTTCTATAGCCCGAGCAAGCTTCCTTCGTGCCAGGTAAAATCTTTCCACTTTTACGCCTTGACAAGCTCGGCTCCGGTGGGATTAAAATCTTCTAAGTATCTTGAGAGCTTATATTTGTAACTTTTGTTGACCTTTCGAGGTTTTAATGTTTTGAGAGGAAAATGTAATGGTATGTATTTGATCAGGTTTTAAGTGTAAAATAGAACGATCTTTTGTATTGAAGTGGGTGACTTTCTTGAATCCTTCTAGTCCACAAGAATAAACGTAATACCTTAACCAATATTGACTTATATGTCATAAACATTGTCATTCCGACCGATATTAGCTTGTTTATTGCAAACAAGGTTATCCCGACCAATACTATGCTATCTATTATAGATAAAGTTATTCCGACCGATATTAGCTTGTTCATTGCAAACAAGGTTATCCTGGCCGATACTATGCTATCTATTATAGATAAAGTTATCCTGACCGATATTATAAACAAAATTACCTCGATCTGTATTAGTTTGTGCTTTATAATAACATTAGTTCGGACCATGCTTTATGCCTAAATAACTTTCATTATTTTTTGTCCTTGGCCCGGGTTTTGTCAAACTCAATCCCTCTTCCTTTATTACACCTAGTAAACTGCATCTTCTCCTCAGAATTTCCTTGATTATGATTGGTTTTTCAACTGTAAGAGAATGGTGGAGGTGCATGACGAGGTGTTACCAACCCCAGCATGATTCGATTTGTCACGTCCAACATAAATGCCCCTTTATGATTATGTAACGCATATCTTCTCTCTCTGCTACGTCACATGGGCATTTGCCCCTTTTCTATAATCCTCGACGTCTATTGAAAGAAAAGTGTTTTGATCTAACGACAGTTGTGTGTCTTCTAAATCCTAAACCCTCCGTCTTCTCGTCGACTTTGTCCCTTTCTTTCTTGCCTTAGCGTTCTTCTCTCGTTACGGTCTTTGATCAAACCTCGCGCTCACCGCTTTCCGACGATCTCCTTTTCTTGCCTCCAGTAAGTAACTTGCTGTTCCGCTAACCTTTACTACTATCTATGGCTGAAGAAACGATTGCTCCTTGGTATATCCAATTTCATCTTCTTTTGACAAAAATGCTAGGCTTGCTATTCGCCACCAATATGAAATCCTTAGGGAATATAGCATCTTAATCCCGAAACCAGATGATCATCCTCATCGTCCCCCTGCTAATTATATAACTTTTTTCAGGGATCAATTGATAGGGGGTTTGAGGTTTCCCATTCCTCCTTTTCTAATTGATGTGAGTCAATATTTTGATATTCCCTTGCAACAATTTGCACCTAATGCCTTTCGTTATCTGTGTGGCACCTACATGCTATTTCGTCTATTAGATATTCCTCCTACTCCCCAAAATTTTTTCATGTTTTCTTACCCAAAATGTTCGAAGCCCGGTGTTTTCCTTTTCCAATCCCGGACTAAGATGGTCCTTTTTGAGGATATGCCTTCGTCTCTCAAAGCTTGGAAATCTCGTTTCTTCTTTATAAAGTTTCCAGGACCCATTCCCTGGTCCCATGCCTGGAGATCCTCCTTGCCTCCCTTTCTCGACGTCAGGGAGTTTCACCTTCATCCTTCTTTTCCTGTTTATTGTGAAAAATTGTTATGTCACCGGCTTTCTATCCCTAAGTGGATGTGGGTCGATCTTCTGTATTTATTTGGTCTAAGCCCTGTCAAGCCCGATACTCAAGGCTCTTTAGGTAAAATTCTGCTTCTTCCTTATTGATTTCTACTAACTAAAACATTTTCTTCCCTCTATGTAGTGGACAATTTTTATTCTGCTTTAATCGATGAAGAACTGCGTCTAGAAGAGGACGCACTTCACTCAAAAGAACAAGAGCTTCTTGCTGCCATTACTCCGCCGCCTCCAGTCGAAGATCCAGTTCCCCTGGTTGAAGTATCTAGCTCTCAAGTGGTTCCTGAGGTTCCCAAAGGCCTTCCTGCAGAAACTCCTGCTATTTCTTTACCGACCATTTCTTTATCAGTGGTTGTTGCTCCTTCAGCAGCCACTCCCCTTCCTATCATTGAGCTTACATCTCCTGTGAGCTCCGAAAAATCAATAGCTGAAGTTGCTCCTGGTAAATGCCCAGGGCGCAAACTTACTAGGGCTCCTCCTCCCAAAAGGAGACCCATCCTTTCCGCCGAAGAATTACTCTCAGAAGACTTTGCTTCTGCTGATCTTCCCTCTGCTGAGCCCACTTTGGCTGACCTTTATCCTTCTCTTGTTTTCTCTTCTTCGCCTTCCTCTAGCACCACTGCTCCTGGTGGTACTTCTTTCACTTTTCCACTATCTATTCCAGAATCTGGATCTTTGCCTTCCTCACCTTCTTCTTATCTAGTTTTCGCTCCTCCTTCTATTCCAACTTCTTCTTTTTCCGTGGGCTCCTTTGCAATTCATGTCCTCCCTATCTTGCTGGGAGGTTCTTTTGCTAATGCTTGGGAGGAAATTCATCCTCTTTTTGGGGAGCTTACTACTCCTAAGACAATCGATCAATTCTCTTACAAAGAAACCCGGGTATGTTTATGAATGTTTATTTATTATTTATCTTTGATTATTCTGTGACCCTTTATTATGCTTCCAGCGATGGCTAGCAAACATGGGTCTGTCTCGGCTGATGCATCACTTGTATAATGAGAACAAGAAGTTGAAGCAACAAGTTGCTGAGATGTCTTCTACTAGAGTTTCAGAAGAGTCCAAGAGGCAATATGAATCTCAAATTGAAAGCCTTCAATTCTCATCAAGGAATTAACTTCCAAATTAGAGAATCAAACAACTAAACTTAATAAGCTAAAGTCTGATTATGAATCTGCACTGGCTGATAAACTCAAGGCTCTACATTTGAAAGATGATGAAATAGCTTCTTTGAATACCTCTTTGGACACAGCTAAAGTAGAGGCATCCACCAAAGACGCTGAGTTGAAAACTTCCCAAATGACTTTAGTAGTCTACAAGGCTGGTGAAGACACCTGCTTCAAGGAGCGAGCTACCATCTTGATCTACTCTCCTAAGTTCAATAGGCCCATCGTAAATTCTATTTTGGCAGCCTACAATGCCGGAGCTGAAGGAGCGGTGAAGCAACTGCGAGAAGAAGACTTCTTATCTCGTGATCCCCCTCCTAATTTCTTGAACCGACGTAAACTTCTTGATAACAGGCCCGCCGATCTATTTCCTCAATTAATGTTAGAGTAATTTTCTTACTCGAATTTAAATCATTGTAAGATTGACTAGAATTTGTGATGACAATCTGGTTGGTTTATGTAAAGTTAAACTTCTATCTTTATTACTAAATCTGTTCCTTTTCGTGGTAGTTGTTTGTTTTATCTAAGTATGTCGAATGTCCCCTGGCTTGCCACTATAAAACTTCACTCAATATACTATAATATCCTCCATTTCGGCTGATCTATCATGACCGGTCAATGCACACTAGTGTTTACAAATATCGTCTGATATTTTGTAGTTAACTAAGTCCGTTCGATTTAGTGCAGCTTGTCGTAATATTCTTAATATCGTTCGATTTATTATAGCCGGTCGATTTATACTTGTATTTATGAATATCATCTAGTGCATTATACTTAACCAAATTTCATCTGATTCATTATGGCGAGTGCCACCTAACTTACCATTATAAATCTCTAATCAATATATTAGAATAGTATTTATCTCGGCCGGTCTATCGTAACCGACCGATTCATACTTATGCTTACAAGTCCCGTCCAGTAGTTTTTAATCGAGTCTCGTTTGATATGCTAATTTCGATATCAATTGGTTTATTATATCTGGTTGATATACCATTAGGCGGGAACATATCGACTGATGTCTTATACTTAACTAAATCTCGTCCGGTCTAGTATGACTGTCCGGGTTTATTGTTTTACTCAAATAGATAATCTAGAATTATCTTATCAATCTAGTACCCGACCGATTTTCTCCATATTTGTTTGACTCTTTTAGGAATCAAGCCTATATCAAGAAAAACTTGGTCGTGTTTCTCGAGGAAGATTACCAAACTTAACACCTTTCTCTTGGGATTCATCCTTCTTTTTGAATTCGATTTTATCCTTTGATGACATTACCTCTTTATGATGGTTATGATTCCGTGTATTCTTCCTTATTAGATTCATACTCTTTCTCTCTATACCCACTTTTATACTTAAGTTCTACGCGAGCTACCATTGATATTATTATTTTATATACCCTTATGCTTTCGGGTTTCTCCTTTTTCCAGTTCTTCTTCCTCTCCTGTTTAAGAATTTTTGGGTATAAGGCCCTGAGGAAAAAAGAAAGAGGTTTGAGATGCTATCTTCTTCTTTTTGAATATCCCTACCTTCTCCTTTGTTTGCTTCCCTTCTGTTGTTCCGCCATGGCCACTTCTTCCCCTGCATGGTTCCTTTCGTGCGCTTCTGACCTTATAGAACCAGAGGAGGTGGATTTAAAAGTGAGCTATGGTTTTCCTTCCTATATAGTTCGCCTACCCCACAAGATAGCCCACATCTTCCTCCTCTAGGGTGTATATCTATCTTTCGAGACCAAGTTTTACAAGGTTTTCGATTCCCTCTTCATCCCTTCTTTCCTGATGTTAGTATTTGCTTTAATATTCCCCTTAATCAGTTTATCCCTCAGTCTTTTTCTATCCTCATGGGTTTCATTGGGGTGTCAAAACTACTAGATTTTCCTCTATCCCCTCGTCTTTTTCACCACTTCTTCATTCCGCACCAAGTAGATATCGGTGTCTTCAAATTTCAGTCTTGTCCTAAGGTTATTTTGTTCAACCGAATTCCTCCTCAAGGGGAGTGGCGTCATAAATTTTTCTTTATGCGTCTCCCTTCTTCTCCTTTCCTATCCAATGGATATATAATCTCCCTCTAGTCCCTAGCACTGACAATCTCCTCAATGATCACTCTGTCTCTTTCGCTTTATCCAAACTAAAGGGGGCAAAATTTAGCTTACCATCCTTGATTGTGGAGGGCTTGATGTTTCCCTTTGGAATAAGTAACATCGACGCTCCCCTAGATGTCTCTTTTGGTATGTCTAAATATTTTGAACTGTATTTATCAATTGGTTGCTAATATTCCTCTATAATGATGCTCAATTCTTATGTTTTAGCTGATGCTCTTCTACCAGCTTTCATGTATAAGAACACTACTATGACTAAGTCTTTTCTGAATAACCTTGGAGAAAAATGGCTACAGGCTCGTCGGGCTAATCTTATTTCCTCTACCTTGGGTTTACTATCTAAAGAAGAGCGAGAAGTGGAAGCTGTTGCAGCTATAGAAGAGGAAGAGGAACAACCTTTTATTACCTTAATCAAGAAACCCAGGCTTACTGAGGATGTTCCTTTTGGCGACCTCTTTGGTACCTTTGTACAAGTTCCCCTCGTTCCGACACCTATTTCTTTTGAGAGAGGTAAGGCACCAATGTCCCCTACCCACATTATTTCTAATCTTTCTCTTAGAATGATGAGACCGGCTCTACTCATCCCCTCCTCTTCTGTCATTGTTTCAGCTTCTTCTGCTTCTCAGATGGCAGTTACCCCCCCTATATCCTCTCAGCCTCTTGCATTGGCCTTGCCTCCTCTGGCTTCTGGGCCACGAGCTAAACGAACACCTTGCCGGAGATCTTCTCTAAGTCTAGGGCCATCAGCAATCCGTGTTTCAACAACTGAATCAACTCTTCTTGCATTACCACCTTCCCTCCCCTCTAGTTCTTCCTCTGTTGCTCTCGTTTCCACTACTTCTTTCCCTTCTAGCTCATCCTCTATTATTCCTGGTTCTACTACTCCCCTTATTTCTCTTCCTTCTTCTTCCACACGACCTTCTTCTCCTTCTACCGCCACGCCTTTATTTAGACAGGCTATGGGTCTTCCCTCTCAAATGGGACAAACTTCCAATCCTCCTGGTTATGGTTTTTTACAACTGCAAGGCCCACTGTCTGAGTCTTGGTTGCATAGCCAAGAATTATTGAAAGGCACTAGTATTTCCAGCCGTGTCGATCATCATAGTCGCCAAGCTGTTACTGTAAGTATTTTTCATTATATACTGTTAACTTCTTATTGCTTTCACTAAATGTATTATTATTTTTAGTTCCTCGCCTCAAGTCTTCATCTGGACCAGTTAGTTATTGCCTTAGAAAGGGAAAATGGCAAGTTAAAGGCTCAGGTGGAGACATTGGAAGCCAATCTTCCTCCTTCTCACACTGAGCTCACTCAATTACGCAAGAAAGTAGCCTCACAAGATCAACAAATAGAGGCTATGAAAAAAGAATTACAGGAATTACAGCAATCATTGAAAAACAAAGAGCTCGAAGAAGAACCTTAGAGTTACAAGTGGATCGATTACATTCTGGTCTGCGGATGGAAATTGCTCTGAAGGACAAAGCCCTTTCAGATGTTTCTCATAAAAGCCTTGTTTTAGAGAAAGTGGAGAGGCTTCATAATGTTTGTCTTTTTGATCAGGCTCAAGAATCAGCCTCAAGAGATTTTGCTTTGCTAGAAGAGAAAGAACAAAGAAAGGCCCAGGATGATGAAATATCCTCACTTCGAAAGGAACTGGAACAACTTAAATTAGAGAAAGACACTCTCAAAGATCAAGCTGCTAAGATACAGGCTAAATTTCAAAGTTACAAGGAGAATGAGGAAAACTGATGGGAAGAGAGACGCCTAACTTATCTAAGGTCTCCGGTGTTTGCTAAAGAATATGTTCGTCGAATCGTAAGGGCTTTAAATCATTCTGTGGCAGGGATTCTTCAACAACTGAGAGAGGGTGGTTATTTACCTAGAGAACCTCCTCTATTCATAAACCGTCGCAAACTCAACAAAGAATTACCCGAAGATTTAACGAGTCATTTTGAGTAAGTATGGTTATGTATTAAAAAAGACTTATAATTAAAATACTTGCAATGAAAAGACTTGTAATTAAAAGATCTGTAATTAAGTAGGTGCAATATTAAGAGAAAATTTAGTACTTACCTGTTTTTCCTGGCTTGTGTTAGCTTGACATTGCTTCCCTTGAAATGCTTCTAAGAACTAAGAATAAGTACTATCTCGTTCAAGAATTCCTCCCTTATTCCTTGGAATTAAACCTTGTTTGAATAAATTCATCCATCGGTAATATCTCATAAGAGCATGTAATTCTGAGCGATTTTATATGAAGAACTTCATGGAATTCCTGTGCTTTAGTTGAGTATAACATTCCGAGTAATTTTAAATAAAGAGCTTCATATAATCGAGACTTCATATAGGGAATGTAATTTTGCAAGATTATATGCATATACAGAATCCCCCTCGAACCTTGAATCTTGGTCTGGAGTGTAATACCAAATAATTTTTATGAAGAAATCCGCATAACTCTGAATTTACACTTACAATATAATCTCAATCGATTATGCTTTTATGATAGTTTAGAGTCCCCAGTTCCTCCCATGAAGACCCGTCCGAGTTACTTCATGAGATTTCCCGATCGATTGTGCTTTTATGATAGTTTAAAGTCTCCAGTTCCTCCCATGAAGACCCGTTCGAGTTATTTCATAAGATTTCCCGATCGACTATGCTTTTCTGATAGTTTAAAGTCTTCGGTTCCTCCCACGAAGACCCATCCGAGTTACTTCATGAGATTTCCCAATCGACTATACTTTTATGATAGTTTAAAGTCTCCGGTTCCTTGTAACAATCCAAATTTCCTCATTACGAGTCCTAATAGTACTTTAAAATATTTAGAAATGCTTTAAAAATATTCTAGAGATTTTTAGAAATTTTTAGAGTATTTTTATGTAATTTTTGGAGTTCGTTTGGTATTTTTACCAAAAGAAAGAAGTTTAAAAAAATAAAGAGGTTTGGCCGAGGTTCGAACCAGCGACCTCCGACTTGGTCCAAGTCTTAAGCGAAGCGTGATGACCAAGAACCCAGCAGGGTCGTGCTGATTAAGGAAGGAGCGAAATTTATTTAAGAAATAATAGTTAACAGAATATTGGAGTTATAAAGAGAGGAACTTAGGGCTTGATTTCTTACGTGACCTAACCTTTCTCCTCTCCTCTTCTCTCTCATGTGCGGCGCCTCTGTTCGGGCGAATACAAAGCCGAGTTTAGGGCATCGTCTCCGGCGGCCGGCGAGGGGCTAAATCCATGGGTTCTTTACACGGTTGAGATCCTCTCATCGAGGAGAAGTTGTGGGCACGAAGAAGGGGCTGGAAGTTGCACATCTCCGAAACCCTAGAGGTCTTTTGTTCAGATTGTGAGTCCAAGAAGCAATGTAAGTTGCTTCTCACCTGCAGTAAGAGTAGTTTTGGAGTTTTGTTTCACTCCTTACCATCCACAGCATGCTCTTTTGTTTCGGATTGTGTTTGAGCCGAATTTATGCTTGCTAGGGATTTAGTTCCTTCTTGTTTCGGATCATGTTGTGCAGAATTTAGGGTGCTAGAGGGTTAAGAGTAGTTCCGAGATTTGCTTGCTGCTTTGTGTTCTATTGTAGCATGCTTAAAGAGGATTTGATTGTTCCTTTTAGTTCTGTTGTAGCAAGATTTAAGATCATGTTGCTCAATAAAAGTATAAGTATTGCAGTTTATTTTAGCATTGCAGATTTAGATTCTTTTGCAATTAATCAGATTTCATTTAGCCTTGTAGTTGTAAGTTTTGTTACTGGGCAGTGAGTATGAAATGGTGTAGATTTATAGTTCTTACTATATTTCTCCTTGCTGCAATGAAAAAGAACAACCCTTATAATTGGCGTTTCAAACTTAGATTTCCTTGTTACCTTAATGAGCATGATCGAATTTATATGTAGCCTTGAAATTTTAGTTTTTTATTGTTATGCAATGAGCATAAAATGGTTTAGATTTGGAGCATGTAGTTTAATTTTATGGTGTAGCATTTTCAGAATTTCGGACCAGTAGCATGCCAAGTGCTTGCAGAAATGCCAAGGCATTTTATTATAAGAGTATTAAAAGATAACAAGTATTTTATTTTAAGAGGCTAGTACCCGACTTCCGAGGTTGTCGTTAAATAAATCCAGGTGACCAATTCCGAGGTCTTGGCCCTGGTAAGACCAAGGTCTTTACCCTTGTAAGACTGATGGCTCGCTACCTCAGTTTCTATTAGGGAACACGCATTGATACTAAGCCTGGGCCCAAGAGAAAAGTTTATTATTATTTTGAAGTATATAAGTATAAGTTTTGAACAAGTGAAATAAGTTTCACATAAGTTTAAAAATCAGCAAGTTTAGTTTCCTTTTATGCTAGCAAGTTGTTCAGATTGTTCTTACTGTTATTTGCTATTAGTTGAGCAGCTTTACATGTTTAGTATTCAGTGTGTTTGATTCCTTTGCTATTAGATGAGCATGAGAAGGTTTCTTTTAAAGCATTCAGTTTTTAGATTTCTTCCTGTTCATATGCATATTCGAGTTTTTGTGAGATAAATAGCGCTTACTAAGCATTCGCTTATAGTTTGCATTTCCTCTTACTACAGATAAAGGAAAAGGAAAAGCTATAGTAAAGGAAGGCGACAAGGAGGTGCAGATGGATGTGTGATGCCTGGACTATAGAAGCCTTGGGATTTAGCATAACAATTTATTAAGATTGTTTTGTATTAGACTATTGAAACTGTTTATTCATGTGGATGATTTTTATTCATAGAATGACTTTATGTATTTAGAATTTTCTCATTAAAATGTCTATGCATATTAGTCTCACTATGTGAGTTGTACCATTGTTGCATGCATGTTTAGATTAATACATATATTTCAGCATGTTTAGATTGATGTATAGATTTAGTTGTGTATATATGCTGGAGTAGAATGTAGAGATAAGTTGTTTATGTTTCCGCTGTTAATAATTGCATGTCTAGAGAGTTTTATGTTCTGATAATTACATGTGAACAACTCTAATTAAGTAAAGTTAGTAGTCCAGTAGCGCCCCATCCTCACAGACTAGTAGTGAGGAGGGTGGGGTGTTACAAGTTGGTATCAGAGCAGTTCCTATTCTCCAGCATCACACATCAGCACCAGCCTTGCCGTCTTCAAGTAAGAATGTATTTATACTTTCTTTTATGCTTTTCCTTTATTATTTATGTACAGATTTCTTTTGTGTTCTATGCATGATTGTGTGTTACCTAGTTAGTTTTACTTATAGATGCATATGGAAAAATACCCTATCAGTATTTTGAATTTAAGAAAAGTATAAGAAAGAAAAAGAAAAGAAAGAAAAAGGCCAAGGCCTTAATTAGATCCCAAAGTTAAGATTTTAGGGATTTTGGCACACAAGGTGTTTCTTAAAATGCCAAGGCATTTAAAGAAGAAGTAATTAAGATATTTTACTTTGAAAGGCCAGAAATAGCACTTAATGTGAGTAATGGAATTCACCGACCACAGACTGGTGAAGAGTTGGTCAGCCGGGCATTAGTCGTTGAGCATTATCTGAACAGCATCAAGGCACAACAAACGCAACACAAGCCAGTCAAGATAGAAGACAAGACAGTGAGGAAACAGAGACCCCAGTCAAGTGATCATAATTGGAAGGGAAAGGGTAACAAAAGGGAACAACGGAATTCAGGAGGTAGCCAAGAGGAAGGTCCAACAAACAAGCAAACCAAGTTTCCTCCCTGTCCTAAGTGTGGGAGAGCACATCCAGGAACCTGTCTTTTGGGAACGATCGGATGTTATTCATGTGGCCAAGAAGGACATCTAGCTAAAGCATGTCCTAACAAGTTTAAGGCACCTCAGCAACAGTCAGTGCAATATGGAGGCAAGCCTGCACAGTTACACCACATAGAGGGACCCTATCTCAGTCAGGGAAGGTTGGAAGCCCCACCCATTCCAACCGATGTCAGAGTATTTTCACTTACTAAGGAAGAAGCTGCCGGTGCCTCCACGGTAGTCACAGGTCAAATAACTATCCTTTAGCATTTAGCTACCGTCTTATTTGATACTGGGGCTACCCACTCTTTTGTGTCAATTTCTTTTGCCCAAACTTAACGAGTACCCACTGCTAAGAATTATTCTAGCTTCGAGAACGAACTTTTTATAAGGTATGGGGAATTGTAACAACCCAAATTTCCTCATTACGAGTCCTAATAGTACTTAAAAATATTTAGAAATGCTTTAGAAATATTCTATAAATTTTTAAAATTTTTTAGAGTATTTTTATGCAATTTTTGGAGTTCGTTTGATATTTTTACCAAAAGAAAGAAGTTTAAAAAAATAAAGAGGTTCGGCTGAGGTTCGAACCCGCGACCTCCGACCCGGTCCAAGTCTTAAGCGAAGCGTGATGACCAAGAACCCAGCAGGGTCGTGCTGATTAAGGAAGGAGCGAAATGTATTTAAGAAGTAATAGTTAACAGAATATTGGAGTTATAAAGAGAGGAACTTAGGGCTTGATTTCTTATGTGACCTAACCTTTCTCCTCTCCTCTTCTCTCTCGCGCGCGGCGCCTCTGTTCGGGCGAATACGAAGCCGAGTTTAGGGCATCGTCTTCGGCGGCCGGCGAGGGGCTATATCCGTGGGTTCTTTACACGGTTGAGATCCTCTCATCGAGGAGAAGCTGTGGGCACGAAGAAGGGGCCGGAAGTTGCACATCTCTGAAACCCTAGAGGTCTTTTGTTCGGATTGTGAGTCCAAGAAGCAATGTAAGTTGCTTCTCACTGACAATAAGAGTAGTTTTGGAGTTTTGTTTCACTCCTTACCATCCACAGCATGCTCTTTTGTTTCGGATTGTGTTTGAGCCAAATTTATGCTTGCTAGGGATTTAGTTCCTTCTTGTTTCGGATCATGTTGTGTAGAATTTATGCTTAGCTCAGCAGTTCTTAACATGCTAAGCAGCTCGGGCTGCGGCTTATCAATCTCGTTCATATTGTAGTTTAGAACAAACTGACTATAGCTATCCGGCAAGGATTGCAAGATCAGATCAGTGGCAAGCTCTTGGCCAAGTGGGAACCCCAACCTTTGTAGGTTCTCTATGTACCCAATCATTTTGAGTACATATGGGCCTACAGGAGCCCCGTCTGGCATCTTGCACTGAAACAGTGCCCTTGAGATCTCAAATCTCTCATGCCTCGCTTGACCTTGATACAGTTGACGAAGATGTTCAACCATATCGTAAGCGCCCATTAACTCGTGTTGCTTCTGAAGCTCATAGTTCATGGTCGCGAGCATTAGACAAGACACATCTAATGCGTCATCTTGATGCTTCTTGAAAGCATCTCAGTCAGCTCGCGGGGCAGTGGCAGGAGGAGCCTCCGGAATGGGCTGCTCCAGAACGTACAGTTTATGTTCCTGAGTGAGAACTATTCTCAGGTTCCTGTACCAGTCCAGGAAGTTTGCTCCGTTGAGCTTGTCCTTCTCGAGGGCAGATCGTAGGGAGAAGGTGTTCGTATTCGACGTCATGGTAATCTACAACAGAAATAAAAGCAGAAATAAATATCATATTCTTAATCATTTAATTAGGCATTTAACTAAATGATGCTCCCACTGAATTCTATAATTCATATGGGACAAGATCCACATCATACTAACCCTTGAGTTAGCTCTGGCTAATACGCCCAAGACTTAGTATGATCGGTAGGTAACGATTACCAATTACATCTCTATGCAACTCTTGTTTATAGAATCAAAATCTGTATTTATATTAAAACTCGAGTTAGCTTTGGCTAATATGCCCGAGAGTTAATATATATGTGATTTTGACTTAACTTTCCAACCGTTGGAAGAATGCCTATAGTTATACTCGATCCAACCGAGTTAACTAGGAATACTCAATCTAATTGAGTTGTACTCACCCATGCGTTGATAAGCGGGACCAAGATTGTCCCTCCGTACCCTACCAAGATAGTATGTGTTGCTCTGCTTTGGCAGATTCAACAACTACATGCGATCGAGGTAGTAGTAAGGTATCACGGCACGGTAGGCATTAGAGTTGACGTGATTTAGATCTAATCTAAATGATGATGCGTATCAAATACTTGATTTAGATCTAATCTAATCGTGGGGTGCATCATGTGCACGATTTAGATCTTATCTAATCGCTAGGCACTAATTAACTACTTAATTAAATATGCATCACATACATATAAGCAATTAATTAAATTATTTTGTGATTGTGTCATGGCCCTACTACGATCTTATCAAGCCAATGAGAAGATCGGATGGTCAACCTAAGGTCAACAGCTTCTCAAGCTTCTTCCTTTGACCACCTTGTGTTGCTCGCACCCTCCTCGTAACTCCGTCTCGTGTGGACCTTCTACCGCGTCAAAATTACATTACAATTTTGAAACTCGAGTTACATTAGAGTCTAAATCTAATTTACAACCAGAATAAAAGGAAGGCACGACGCGCAGGTCGCGAAAATAAAATAAAATAAAAAAATAAAAATACAAGCATGCACATCACATAACGGCACGCAGGCCATATTATGAATTATAACACAATTGTCCAATCAAATTGGGTCTTTGGGCCATGACTATCACAAAAATAATATATAATTCAAAATTATATATTTTTCATAATTTTCTATAATTTTTCATAATTTTACAGATTTTATAAGTAAATTTTTTTTTCCGGCGGTCCCGATTAGCGATTTCGGGCGCAATCGCGGAGCAAATCCCCTTGCGGGGTTAGGGGCAGTACCCCTACCCGCGATCTAACCATCGCGAGTTGCTCCTAAGCGATCCAAGAGCGCCTTAGCCCGCTGTCCCAAAAGATTTTGGGTCCAAACATTACCGTTTTTGGAAAAACTTCTCGGTAGTCGAAGCCTACAAGTGCCGAAACACTTGTGCTTCGCTTCTACGAGAAAACTACCCATTAAAACTATAAAAACATGAATTTACAGAAAGTTTACACATCTATATTTTTCATAAAAATATGAATCTAAACTCGTACTCGCTTCGCACGTGGCTCTGATACCACTGTTGGGTTTTTCGGGCCGCGAAAACCGCGTTTTCGCGTCGCGGAAACCCCGAATCACCCTAGCCAATGGATCTCGTGTGAAGAAAAGATTTAAAAACAAAATTATGAGTACGAGTTTCTCCTTAGATCTACTCCTAGATCTACATAAAAAGAGTTATACCTTTGAAGCGAAGCCCTTCGCGTTCCCGCTCGTCCAAACGGTGCTGGATCTCAAGAGTATCAAGATTGATACTCCTCTAGAAGTATCCACACGGACAACTTAGGTGGAGAAGACCTAAACAAAGGTGTGCTAGCACCTTGATAGGTCACGGCAAGAAGAGGAGAGGGAGAGGAAGAGAGCTCCAAGAGGAAGAAGAAGGAATAATGCACTTAAATAAGGAAAATCAATTTGATTCTCATTCAAAAAGTGGCCGGCCACTTTCAAGTTGTGTAACTCCCAAAAATTGCATTAAGTGCAATTAATGTGAAGCTATTAAAGAAAATGGCTTTGTAACTTCCATGAGGTGGCACCCATGATGATGTGGAGTAACATCATTGGTCCACATCAATGCCAACGCACAATGAGGTGGCATAAAGTCAAGTCAAACTTGACTTTTAATTTTCCTCTCAAGTCAAGTCAAACTTGACCAAATCTCTTCCATGGTTGATCTAATCTAACCATTTGATTCAAGCCAACTTAATATAATGAATCTAATTCATTAAATTAAGTTGATTTAATGAGTCATAATCTAAATTAGACTCATTGAATACATGAATCTACTTGAGTCCAACTCAAGTTAGCCCAATTAGGATTACTCTTAATCCAATTGGATTCATCAAATGAATCTAATCCTCTTGGTTCATCATATGAACCTAATCTCCATCTAATTATCCTTAGTATGTGACCCTATAGGTTCTTGTAACGTTGGCAATGCTCTAAACCCATTTAGGAGCATAAGTAATGAGCGGTATCTAGCAACACATCATTACTACCCAAATTACAAGAATGTTGAGATCCAACATCACCTTGTGACTACTAATTGTGACTCCTCACAATATATGACAAGTGTCCTTCTATCCTAGACAACTAGATTGGTCAATGTGAGGCATAGACCGTGTCATCCTCTGACCAATCTAAATCTTGAACTCCAAGTAGACTCACTAAATCAAATGAGCTCAATATCCTATATTGACTCATTTGGGCATGGACATGCACTTCGTGGTCTCACTCTATCAAGAATACTGATGTCTCTCCCGTCATATAGGAGGGATAGATCCCATCTACATCACTCACATCCCTCTGCATAATTTGTTATATACCCAGTAATCGCCTTTATAGTCCACCCAGTTACGGGTGACGTTTGACGAAACCAAAGTACATAACTCCTTATGTAGGGATCTATGGTGACTTCAGGTCTAAGGACTAGTAGTCATACTAATAGCCACATGAGAAAGTATATGACACTCATATAATGATCCATGATACTTTCTCATGACGGGTCATTCAGTATACATTCTCTAATGTATACCCATATGTCAACTTGATATCTCTATATCCATGACTTGTGAGAACAAGTCATCGAGTTGACCTACATGCTAGTCTTATTGCATTAACATTGTCCCTAAATGTTAATACTCGACTAGGAATGATTAAGAGTAGTGTTACCTATATCATCTCACTATCGGTTCAACTAACCGATTGATATAGGTGAGAATCGTCTACTCAAGGACATTATTATACTTAGTTTATTTGGTACCAATACAAGTAAGTATAATAACCAAAATCAAAATGTCTTTATTTATATAGAATATGATACAATAAGTCCAAAATACAATCATCAAATGATTGGCTCTAGGGCTCTAGCTAACAGTTCTTGCTATTTTTCTCCTTGCTGCAATGAAAAAGAATAGCCCTTATAATTGGCCTTTCAAACATAGATTTCCTTGTTACCTTAATGAGCATGATCGGATTTATATGTAGCCTTGAAATTTTAGTTTTTTTTTGTTATGTAGTGAGCATAAAATGGTTTAGATTTGGAGCATGTAGTTTAATTTTATGGTGTAGCATTTTCAGAATTTCAGACTAGTAGCATGCCAAGTGCTTGCAGAAATGCCAAGGCATTTTATTATAAGAGTATTAAAAGATAACAAGTATTTTATTTTAAGAGGCTAGTACCCGACTTCCGAGGTTGTCGTTAAATAAATCCAGGTGACCAATTCCGAGGTCTTGGCCCTGGTAAGACCAAGGTCTTTACCCTTGTAAGACTGATGGCTCGCTACCTCAGTTTCTATTAGGGAACGCGCATTGATACTAAGCCTGGGCCCAAGAGAAAAGTTTATTATTATTTTGAAGTATATAAGTATAAGTTTTGAACAAGTGAAATAAGTTTCACATAAGTTTAAAAATCAGCAAGTTTAGTTTCCTTTTATGCTACCAAGTTGTTCAGATTGTTCTTACTGCTATTTGCTATTAGTTGAGCAGCTTTACATGTTTAGCATTCAGTGTGTTTGATTCCTTTGCTATTAGATGAGCATGAGAAGGTTTCTTTTAAAGCATTCAGTTTTTTTATTTCTTCCTGTTCATATGCATATTCGAGTTTTTGTTAGATAGATAGCGCTTACTAAGCATTCGCTTATAGTTTGCATTTCCTCTTACTGCAGATAAAGGAAAAGGAAAAGCTATAGTAAAGGAAGGCGACAAGGAGGTGCAGATGGATGTGTGATGCCTGGACTATAGAAGCCTTGGGATTTAGCATAACAATTTATTAAGATTGTTTTGTATTAGACTATTGAAACTGTTTATTCATGTGGATGATTTTTATTCATAGAATGACTTTATGTATTTAGAATTTTCTCATTAAAATGTCTATGCATATTAGTCTCACTATTTGAGTTGTACCATTGTTGCATGCATGTTTAGATTAATACATATATTTCAGCACGTTTAGATTGATGTATAGATTTAGTTGTGTATATATGCTGGAGTAGAATGTAGAGATAAGTTGTTTATGTTTCCGCTGTTAATAATTGCATGTCTAGAGAGTTTTATGTTCTGATAATTACATGTGAACAACTCTAATTAAGTAAAGTTAGTAGTCCAGTTGCGCCCCATCCTCACAGACTAGTAGTGAGGAGGGTGGAGTGTTACATTCCTCCCATGAAGACCCGTCCGAGTTACTTCATGAGATTTCCCGATCGACTATGCTTTTATGATAGTTTAAAGTCTCCGGTTCCTCCCACGAAGACCCGTCCGAGTTACTTCATGAGATTTCCCGATCGACTATGCTTTTATGATAGTTTAAAGTCTCCAGTTCCTCCCATGAAGACCCGTCCGAGTTACTTCATGAGATTTCCCGATCGACTATGCTTTTACGATAGTTTAAAGTCTCCGGTTCCTCCCATGAAGACCCGTCTGAGTTACTTCATGAGATTTCCCGATCGACTATGCTTTATGATAGTTTAAAGTCTTCGGTTCCTCCCATGAAGACCCATTCGAGTTACTTCATGAGATTTCCCGATCGATTGTGTTTGCATGATAGTTTAAAGTCTCTAGTTCCTCCCATGAAGACCCGTCCGAGTTACTTCATGAGATTTCCCGATCGACTGTGCCTTCATGATATTTTAAAGTCTCTGGTTCCTCCCATGAAGACCCGTCCGAGTCACTTCATGAGATTTCCCGATCGACTGTGCCTTCATGATAGTTTAAAGTCTCTGGTTCCTCCCATGAAGACCCGTCCGAGTCACTTCATGAGATTTCCCGATCAACTATATTTTGTGTAAAACTAAAATGCTTGCACTAACCTTGTGATGGTTTAATGTCTTTGAGATTTTCTTAAGGAAAACTGATAGGTTCTTCCTTAAAGCACCCAATTGACAATCGCTTGAACAAATTAGAAGTGTTTGCTTACTAATCATCATGTTATTTGAGCCATATTTATTTCTTGGGCGATATTTGGCCTGCATTATATTTATCTAGTTGAATAAAGTACATAAACTATGAGCATACTTGTCATTTGTTCACAGGGAAACCGAAGACATATTCTTGAATGATATGAGCCTGTTAAGTTCGATAGGGCTGTAAATGATTTGCACCCCAGGGACGCTCAAGAGTTCTTCCTTTAGTGTCCTGAAGATAATATGAGCCTGATGTCAGTTTTTCTATCACCTTGTAAGGTCCTCCCCATTGCGGTGCTAACTTGCTGACATCCCCAACAGGCTTAACACGTTTCCATACTAGATCTCCCACTTGAAAAAATCTTGGAATGACTCTTCTGCTATAATTTTACCTCGTTCGTTGTCGATATGATGTGATACGGGTGGCAGCTTTGTCTCTGATTTCCTCTAGTAGATCCAGCTCCATGAGTCGTTGACCAGCGTTATCTTCATCATATAACTGTTTTCTATCAGATTCTACCCCCACCTCAATAGGAATTACTGCTTCACCCCCATAAACCAGTTGGAAAGAAGTGATCCCTATAGCTTCTCGAGGTGTAGTACGATACACCCAAAGAACACTAGGTAATTCGTCTACCCAGCTGCCTCCGACATGTTCTAGTTTGGTTTTTAAACCTCTTATAATTTCTCTATTGGTTACATCTGCTTGACCATTACTCTGTGGGTACGCCACAGAGGTGAATGCTTGATTAATACCGTAACTTTTGCACCAATCTAAGATTCTATCTCCTTGGAATTGTCTTCCATTATCAGAAACTAAGTTATGTGGAATACCAAATCTGCATATGATATTTTTCAATAGGAATTTAGTAACTGCATCTTCAGTAATCCTAGCAAGTGGTTCTGCTTCTACCCATTTAGAGAAATAATCCACTGCTACTAATAAAAATCTTCTTTGTGCAGTTGCCATAGGAAACGGGCCCACTATATCCATGCCCCATTGATCAAAGGGACAGGAGACTATAGAAGTTCTTAATAATTGCATAGGGTGATGTGGAATATTTTGATATTTCTGACAAGAAATACAAGTTCTTACCAATTTGTTAGCATTTTTATATAGAGTAGGCCAGAAATATCCTGCTAATAAAATTCTGCGAGCTAAGGATCTCCCCCCTATATGACTACCACATGAGCCTTGATGAACCTCTTGCAAGATAAATTGTACATCTTCTGTGCCAATACACTTAAGCAGAGGTCTGGAGAAAGCTCTTTTATATAATTGTTCCCTTATCATAGTGTACTGAGCAGCTCTCTTCGTAAATGTCCTTGCTTGTTCTGCATCATTCAGAAGAATACCCTGCTGCAAATATAATATGATTGGTGCCTTCCAGTCACCTTGTATTTCTGCCTCAGCTTGTCTTTCGATATAAGATATTAACAGGGTTTGCTCCACTGGCCGATCCAGATTCCATGGTGTTATAGCAGAGGCCAATTTAGCTAATTCATCGGCTACTTGATTTTCGGATCGAGGAACTTTTTGTATATTTACTTCTTGAAACTGAGACTTCAATTTATCAAATGCCTCGGCATATAACGTGAGCCTATCATTATTAATTTCAAAGTTACTTGATAATTGTTAGGCTACTAACTGAGAATCAGAATAAATGAGAACTCAAGCTACCCCTATATGCCAAGCGACAATTGTAATCCAACTATCAATGTTTCATATTCTGCCTCATTGTTAGTAGCTCTATAATTCAGCCTGACAGAAAGTTGAAGTCTATCTTCCCTTAGAGATATAAGGAGAACACCAATTCCACTACCTTGTCTGGTTGATGATCCATCCACATAAACTTTCCAAGTATTTTCTTCTTCAGGGCCTTGAACCTCTATAATGAAATCTACTAGAGCTTGTGCCTTGATGGCCGAGCGAGGTTGATATTGTATGTCATACTCACTAAGTTTGGTCGTCCATTTGATCAATCGACCCGATGCCTCCGGGTTAAGCAACACTCACCCGAGAGTACTGTTAGTCAACAAAATAATTGTGTGTGCTAAAAAATATGGACGCAACCTCCGGGCAGTCAACACTAATGCATAATCCAACTTTTTGAGTGTAGTATATCTACACTTGGCTCCTTTTAATAAATGGCTAGAAAAATACACAGGGTGTTGCTCTTTCCTTTCCTGTCTAACTAACAAAGAGCCTACAGCATTTTCATTCGCCGAGAGATATACCCACAAGGTCTCTCCTACTACAGGCTTAGCCAATACAGGAAGGGTGGACAGATAGTCTTTCAACTCTTGAAAAGCTTTGTCACATTCCTCGTCCCATTGAAATTTGTTAGCCTTCCGAAGTATCTTGAAGAAATGGAAACTACGATCGGTCGACCTTGAAATAAATCTAGACAAGGCTGTAATCCGGCTAGTGAGCCTTTGAGCTTCCCTCATGAGCCCTGCAGAGCTTTGACTTTGCTTGGGTTGACTTCTATTCCCCGCTCGGACACCATATAGCCCAGGAACTTTCCCCCCTTGGCTCCAAATAAACATTTGCCTGGGTTTAGCTTGAGCTCATATTGCCTCAATGTCTTGCAGGTCTCCTCTACATCCCTACACAGATCAATAGCTTGAAGAGACTTAATTAAGATATCATTGACATATACTTTCATATTTCTTCCAATCTGTTTCTGGAAGACTTTATTCATAAGCCTCTGATAAGTTGCTCCTGTATTTTTTAGTCCAAAGGGCATAATATTATAACAATAAGTACCTTTAGATGTTATGAAACTGACCTTCTCTTGGTCCTCCTTAGCTAAGGGGACCTGATGATAGCCCTGATAAGCGTCTAACATAGAGATGTATTTACACCCAGATGTAGAATCTACTAATTGATCGATCCGTGGTAGCAGATAATAATCTTTCGGGCAAGATTTGTTGAGATCATGGAAATCAATACATACCCACCATTTGTTGTCGGGCTTAGAGACTAAGACCACATTAGCTAGCCAGCTAGAGAACTGTACCTCCTTGATGTAACCAGCTTCCATGAGTTTAGTCACTTCTTCCTTGATGATTTGATTTTGTTCTGCACTGAAATTTCTTTTTCTTTGCATGACCGGCCGGGCATCTGGGAAAACATGCAAAGAATGCTCCATTACTGGAGGGGAAACACCCATGACTTCTTTTGGTGTCCAAGCAAAGACATCATTATTTTTCTTCAAGTACTGGACCAGCTCGGCTTTCAATGTAGGATCAAGATCGATCGTGACATAAGAAGTAGCTTCAGGTCGATCGGTTTGTATCTGAACTTCTTCCTTTTCTTCATAAACCAGAACATATGACTTTTCTTGAATGGAATTAACCTCCATTTTTTGGATTTTCTGAGCGGCGCTGGCTTCAGTTCGGACGATTTCTACATAACATTTATGAGCTGTCTTCTGATCACCCCGCACTTCCCAGACCTGGTCATCAACGGGAAATTTAATCTTTTGACAGAAAGTAGAAACGACCGTCCTAAACTCATTTAAGGTCGGACGACCCAGTATCACATTGTAGGAGGAGGGGGCATCCACCACCATAAAGTAGGATCTTCTTGTTCTCATAAGAGGCTCTTCCCCTAGAGATATATGGCCAATTTTATTTGACCTAGCGGTTGTACTTCATTACCAGTGAATCCATATAAAGGAGTTATCATCTGTTGAAGTTCACTCGGGTCAATTTGCAACTGATCAAAAGCTTTCTTGAAGATAATATTCACAGAACTACCAGTATCTATGAAGGTATGAGAAATAGCATAATTAGATATCACATCCTTGATTATTAATGCATCATCATGGGGTATTTCTACCCCCTCGAGGTTTTTGGGCCCAAAACTGATTTCTGGACTGGTGCTGCTCTTTCCATGCTACACCCTACGACATGTATTTCAAGTCTCCATGCATGTGCTTTTCTGGCCCTGTTTGAATCTCCATCAGTAGGCCCACCTGCGATCATATTAATGTTTCCTCGGGCGACATTGCTCCTGTTTTCTTCTTGCCGAGCGGTCATGACGTCAGGTTGAGTTTTCTCGGGCGCTTGACTTGCACCGGCCGGGGTTGGTAATGCGCCTTGTTGAGGCTCGATCGGGCGATATTCTAATTTGAGCGGACTTTGCTGTCTGGGGTATTGTTGCCGATAATAATTTTTCCTTTGATAACGATACCTTTTTTCTCTCTTATTCTTCAAAACAAAACAGTCCTCTGTATGATGACAGCTAGTCTTATGGTATGTGCACCACCTTCTTGGTGCTTCTTGTTGCATCTCCACGTGTTGTACTACTTGCGGACGATATTCTAGATGACGATGAGGTGGATGAACTACTCGAGGTCCTCGAGGTGGAGGGACAGGAGCAGGAGCCTTCTCCTTAACAGGGGTAGGAGAAGAAGTAGTGCCTTCTTTCCTGCGGGCAGCTTGAGCTTCCTCAACGTTAATGAATTCAGTGGCGCGTTTGATCAAGGAATCAAAATTGACAGAAGGATTTCTTACTAGATCTTTAAAGAAATCATTATCATTCAGACCTTGGGAAAAAGCACTTACTAATATTTTAGTAGTAGCGTTGGGAACATCGATAGCTATCTGATTGAATCTTTTGATATAGGCTCTAATGGACTCCTTAGATGCTTGTTTAATTGAAAATAGACTCCATGGAGTCTTATGGTATCTCTTGTTGCTAAAGAAATGGTGTAGAAAAACCTTCTTGAAATCCTTGAACTTTCGAATAGATTTTTCTTGCAATCTCTTAAACCAATGCTGCGCCGTTCCTCCGAGTGTCGTGAGGAACATCCGGCACTTCACTCCATCAGAAAATTGTTGCAGTAGTGCTACATTCTCAAATTTTAACAAGTGATATTCCGGATCTGTAGTCCCAGTGTACTCGCCGATCTGAAGATTTTGATACCGCTTGGGAAGCGGATTATCCAGTACACTTTGAGAGAATGGAGAAATGATTATTTCCGGCGAGCTGCCACTAACTATCATCTTAACTTTGCATTTTTCTATGTCTGGTGCTTCGCGAGAGGATTCCTGAAATATAGGCTTTCGTCCTCCCTGTTCCAAAGGAGTACGAAAGAAAGCTCGAGGACGCCTAGTCGGGGAAGCTGTAGCCGGAGGGAAATATACATGTTCTTCTTCTTCTGGCTCCTTTCCCTTCCGGTGCTCAGTAGTCAAAATTGCCGGATTATGAGTAACTGGCAGAGTAGCCCCAGTACGAGCTTGGAGTTGTTGTTGTTGTTGTTGCAAAACTTTCTGTACATGAGTATTAATAAGAAAATCTATATCTTTGCGGCTAATAGTGAGTAGATTTGATTTTCCAGCCTCCTCCATCTTGTAGTCTCAGATTCAGGTGAAGTTCCCACAGACGGCGCCAAATTTGATCCTGTCTAAGAAGCTTGACAAAATGAAAAGCTGGGAGAAAAACCTACTGCTGATGAAGAATAATACCTATAGAACACTGATCCGAGAAACCCAAAGTGGATCTAGGAGAATGAAGTCCCAGAATGTCCTCCTTGTGCGAAGCTCCAATGGTGAGAAAGAAATCTGACTGAAGAAAACCCAGATCCAGAGCTTCCAAGGCTTCCTACGCATAAGAGACCAACCAACACTATCGTGTTAGTTAGAGCCCTAGAGCCAATCATTTGATGATTGTATGGACTCATTGTATCATATTCTTGTATATTAATAAAAACATTTAGTTTGGTTATTATACTTACTTATATTGGTGCAAAATAAACTAAGTATAATAGCGTCCTTGAGTAGAAGGTTCTCACCTATATCAATCGGTTAGTTGAACCGATAGTGAGATGATATAGGGAACACTACTCTAAATCATTCCTAGTCGAATATTAACATTCAGGGACAATGTTAATGCAATAAGACTAGCATGTAGGTCAGCTCGATGACTTGATCTCACAAGTCATGGATATAGAGATATCAAGCTGACACATGGGTATACATTGGAGAATGTATACTGAATGACCCGCCATGAGAAAGTATCATGGATCGTTATATGAGTGTCATATACTTTCTCATGTGGCTATTAGTATGACTATTAGTCCTTAGACCTGAAGTCACCATGGATCCCTACATAAGGAGTTATGTACTTTGGTTTCGTCAAACGTCACCCGTAACTGGGTGGACTATAAAGGCGATTACTGGGTATATAACGAATTATGTAGAGGGATGTGAGTGATGTAGATGGGATCTATCCCTCCCATATGACGGGAGCAACATCGGTATTCTTGATAGAGTGAGACCACTAAGTGCATGGTCATGCCCAAATGAGTCAACATTAGATGTTGAGCTCATTTGATCGAGTGAGTCTACTTGGAGTTCAAGATTTAGATTGATTAGAGGATGACATGGTCTATGCCTCATATTGATCAATCTAGATGTCTTGGATAGAAGGACACTTGTCATATATTGTGAGGAGTCACAATTAGTAGTCACAAGGTGATGTTGGATCTCGACATTTCTTGTAACTTGGGTAGTAATAATGTGTTGCTAGATACCGCTCATTACTTATGCTCCTAAATGGGTTTAGGGCATTGCCAACATTACAAGAACCTATAGGGTCACACACTTAGGACAATTAGATGGAGATTAGGTTCATATGATGAACCAAGAGGATTAGATTCATTTGATGAATCAAATTGGATTAAGAGTAATCCTAATTGGGCTAACTTGAGTTCGACTCAAGTTGATTCATGTGTTCAATGAGTCTAATTTAGATTTTGACTCATTGAATCAATTTAATTAAATGAATTAGATTCATTATATTAATTTGGCTTGAATCAAATGGTTAGATTCGATCAACCATGGAAGAGATTTAGTCAAGTTTGACTTGACTTGAGAGGAAGAATAAAAGTCAAGTTTGACTTGACTTTATGCCACCTCATTGGTGAGTTGGCATTGAAGTGGACCAATGATGTTACTCCACATCATCATGGGTGCCACCTCATGGAAGTTACAAAGCCATTTTCTTAATAACTTCACATTAATTGCATTTAATGGGGAGTTACACATGAATATTGTGGCCGGCCACATTTTGAATGGGGATGAATTGATTTTCATTCATTCATTCAAGTGTGCATTATTCTTCCTTCTTCCTCTCAAGCTCTCCCTCTCCCTCTCCTCCTTGCTTGGCCGAATCTTACCAAGGTGCTAGCACAACTTTGTGTGAGGTTTTCTCCACCTACGTGTCCGTGTTGATACTTCTAGAGGACCGACGCTTGACGGTCTAGAGATCCGGCAATTCCTTGGATGAGCGGGAACGCAAAAGGGCACACTTCAAGGTATACTTCTTAACACATAGATCTAGGAGTAGATCTAAAGTTTTGTAACTCGTACTCGTAATTTTCATTCGGTTTTCCTTGCACGGATCTACGGCTTTGGGTGATTCGGGGTTTCCGCGACGCGAAAAGCGGTTTTCGCGGCCCGAAATACCCAACATATCGTTAGTGACCTAAGACCGGGGTAGGAATCCCTGGCTAGGCCCTCCGACGTTCAAGTCAGTGATCTCTCTTGGTGTGGAAGAAGGAAGAAGAAAAAGAACAGTAGTTGAAAACTAGAATCGTGAGTGTGAGCATCAATGTGAACTTACTTGGCCAACGGAGAGGATTCTCCTTTTTATACCACTTCATATAACCACCGTAGTCATGAAGTGGACCCCGGTTTGTTAAAGTTTGTTATGAGATGACGTAAACTGTGTACTTGTGGTAAATGACATTTAAGGAATCTTTTTTGTACCCCAGATATACCTTCTTTGTCGCCTAGTACCTGCAGAAAAGTCTGGAAACACACTTCCCGCCAAATAGGTAAACCTGTTATTCAATCACATACAAATATCTTTATTAAATTAATTATGAGTCTACTTATTCGTCTTGTCTTTATTATGTTGTAGACAGATTGGTATCATACTATGTTTTGTATTGACCAAAGATTAAACCCAGATCTTGTTCGGTCGATTCATTATTATCGTTCAACTAATCACTCAGTAATATAAAGTTTTTGGATCTTTTCATTCTCGGGTGATCATGTATACTTAACTAATTCTAGATATGCTATCTTAAATAATCCTGACTTTTTATCTTAAACGTGAAAACCCGACCGATATTGATTTATCCTTCCTAAGATGTATCCCGACCGATATTTGCTTACTCTGCTCAAGGTGTTTCTCGATCGGTATTAGCTTACTATCCTTAAGGTATATATCGGTCGATATTAACCTACCTTCCCCTAAGGTATATCTCTGCCGATGTTGGCTTACTTTCCTTGAGGTATGTATCGATCGATATAGGTCTAACTCCTTTGAGGTATATATCGGTCGATATTGGCTTACTTCCCTTTGGGTATATCTTTGTCAATATTAACTTTCCTCCTATGATGCATATCTTGATCGGTATTGGCCCTCCTTCATCAGGGTATATTTCGGTCGATATTGACCTGGCTTCTTAATTCTGCTATCTCCTTTTCCCTTTTTCGCCAAGGACCTACTAAACCTAACCCATATCAGTTCCAATCAGAATTTAATTTCAACTAGCATACATCTAATTCCCAAAAGTGCTTTAAAACAATTTAAAATCGAATCAAAGAAAGGGAAATCTTATCTAAACATGATCCTCTTTATTTCATTCAAATTATCAACAATTAAATTTAGATTCTAATGTATCATTAAATCCAATTAATCAATTCCCACATCTTCAATTTACAATAACAGTAATAACTAAATTCAGAGCTCAAACCGAATTGTAGAAACCGAACAATAGCAAATTCATAATCACAAACAACTCTACAATCAAGCACATCAATAAACCTACAACTCTCAACTTCATTCATCCACGTTTAATAGAGGAAAACAATGAAAAGTTTAAGCGATTCATTCAATAATCAAGCACATTAACAGCCACAATAAAAACCAATGAATCAAACAAGGGTTTTCTAAATTCATGAATTTAAACTAACTCCAACTTATAGAAACCGAAACAAGTAATTCCAAGTAAAAAGGAAATTGCAATCTAACTATCAGATCATCAGATCTGAGCAAGTTCAAGCATAATTCAAAGACAAAAACAAAGAAAACAAAAACCTAAGCATTCCACAACCAAACCCGAAACTACACCTCTCTTCACTGTCCTGCTAGAGAATTGCCTCTGGGAACGGCCTTCGGGTAATCTCTAGTGAAGAATGAAACTCACAGCATCATTCAGGAGAAATCTAAGCTATTGGGAATGCCCTAACCAGCTCAGATTCATTCGAATGCTCCAGCCGACGAAGAAACAGAGCACTCTTTCCAATCCGCAAACATAAGGTGAAGATGACTATGGATTGGACTCTGAAGAACCGGGGAACGCCCTCAACAACTCCAGAGTGAATGGAAGAAGCTCAGATCGGGGAACACCCTCAAATCTGGCTTGGATGAAGCTCACAGAAAGTAGGATCACGAACAGGGAACGCCCTCAAATCGCTGCTCTGCGCTTCATTTGTTGGTCGCCAGATCACTAGAGGTTCGCCAGAGATGAGAAGGGATAAAGCTCAGATCTGGAAGTGGAATGGGAGACTGCGGCGGGGATGAAGAAGGAAGATGAACAGTGAGGAAATCGCGAGAAAACGCCGAGCTCGGAGAAGCACTATAGCTTCTCGCGGCATTTAAACCCTCCTCAAAACTGATCCGACGGTAGAGAATTCTCGGGGCTTGATCAACAGCTGGATTATCTCGGATCTGGATCAAAATTCCTGAATCTTCATCAAAGGATGAGATCTATTCCTCATTAGGTCAGATGGACCAGATTCTTGACGAATGGCTCAGATCTCTCCGATCTTCAATGGACGGTCCGAATCGCTCCAAGGCTTGATCGCCTCGTTTAGCCCTAGATTTAATCCCAAGTATGGTCTGATCTGATCGGGTTCATGACCCTTTTGATGCCTACAAAATAATAATCGAATATTAGCATCAAATACCATAATAATTTTCTAATTTGTAATTAGGTCCAAGATCACATGCAATTTGTAAAATGTAATGTAAATGTGAGTTTAAGCTATGAATAGACCAATAAAAATATGCATTATGAATTAAAATAATGTAGCAAAATCATGGTTATCAAATCCCCCACACTTAGTCTTGGACGTCCCATTCAAGTAAAGAAAACTAAAAATCATCTCCACACAAATTCCCCTAGCAATACCTAGAAGATGGTAAGAAGTAATTAACTAAGGTCACCTAAAGATCACAAACAATCATGAATATAATCCAAACAATAATCAGTAGGTATGGTAGTTTCAATCCAATTGAAAAATTAAGCAAGTTGCAATCTCACAAGGGTTTTTCCTATTCTATCCCTCACACTCAAACATGTATAAGTGGAGCTCACTCAATACAACTCACAACATTTCACTACCATAAGCTTGATTAGTTTCTAATTCTCCACCACTATAAACATATCATATATGAATCAAAAGAATTTTATCATCAAGAATTGAAATGGAATTAAGAAAAATAATTAAAGTGGATGAAATAGGCAAAAGAAAAGAATTTAATGAAGAAAATCAGAAGATGAGAGTATTGGAGGAATATGTTTGATGAGTTGACCATTTTGATGTGAAAAGAGATGAATACCATTTGTCATTACCAATTCAAAATATCAAGTTAACCTCCCCTTCAATTTGATGGAAAACCAAGATTCTTGATACTCTACCTCCAAACTTGATACTCTTTTGCCACTGTTTTATTTTTTTTCTTCACTATTTTTTTTCACTTCAATTTCAGCTCTAAAAACTAAAACAATCTCACATCAATTTATGAAGAAGAAGAATTCCCTCCCCCACACTTAAAACATTGGCCATCTCGGACAATACAAAACATCATACTTTCCAATTTTTAACACTCTTAAACCACTATTTTCATTCTTCATTCTGCATATTCTTTTCCTTTCTTTCTCTGGTACTCTGTCAATCTGATTTGGCAACTTAAATTTCATGTTTTGAAACATAAAAGTTGTGAAGAGAAGTCAACATCAAATGACACCAAGTAATTAAGTGTTGTACTTAAATTTCCTGCTAATAAAGAACTTGCATCCACAATTTGGCACACCTCTTTTGCTCTTCCAAAATCCACCAGAAATGCCAAATTGCATAAATCTGCATTTCCTGAATTTCTTTACTCACTAAATTTTAGAATCCTGCTCACTTAATCTTTTACTGTCCTAAAGTTTGCAAAAGAAAACTTGACACAAACAACTTCACATCACTTGCAATTTCTCTGCATCTTAGTTGTCAATTGTAGAAATCATAAACATGTATGAACTTTCTGTATTACACAGCCACTGAATTCCACATTTCTTCCACAGCAATAACAAACATTTTGCTAAAAAAAATTTCTACTGCAATAGAACTGGACAAATCCAGAAATCTCTTTCATTGTTCATGCATGTCTAACTCATAGCAGATTTTAAGAAAATTGAACGAACGACCAAATGCTTCACTATAGTTTTACAGGCCAAATGCTTGTAACATAATTTGGTACACAACTGGTACACCAATTTAAGATTTCAAATATGCACATTCTATAAAATTCCTGAAAAGATCTTTAGAATTACTGAACTAACACAATTCAACAGGAATTCAATTAATTAGGCTGCAAATCAGAACTTAAGAAAGTCATTTCGGCAAAGCTTGATGAATTAAATCACCACAAAGTCCAAAGTTTTAGGAATATGGACTAGGAAATTAGATTTGAACTAAGAGATTTGCAACTTCTCAAAAACCCATAATTTAAATCAAAACAATATTGTTTAGCATCAATTTCAGCAGTTGGTACAAAACAGTTGATACATTAATTTCATCTTTGCAGAATCACATGTTGCAGCATCCTTTAATTTTTGCACAACAACTACTTGACAACATACATCAGTTTCAAACAGATTCATCTTCGGCACTTTCTGAGTTCAGAAATCACAAATCAGTACCATTCAAATTGTAGAAGACATGGAAGTAAATGAACCCAATTTGTTACTGTGAATGCTAGAGCTCCTCTATTTTTCCTCACTATTTTGAGAGCTGTTGATAAAAAAAAATTGATACACATTTGATACATCACCTAAAACTGAATTCCTGTGCTACCTTACTACATTTCTGAACCTAACTCCCAATTACAGCCTCTAAAACCTGTTTCTTCATTGCATTTAACTCCTGCTTTTCGGTTAGTAGAAGTTGCCTTCACTTTGTAATTTGAAACCCCACAACAATCCACAGCTTCTGAATTTCCTATTCACTTATTTCTTATTTTAGCCATTCAAATTCTTTGCTATCAAAATATAAAGTTTGTAGAAATTGTGAAAGAACTCGGGTACCATTTGTTTCTGCACCCAAAAGAGCTTCACTTGGTCCTTTCTCTGATTAAACTGCTACTCTTGATTCTTGATACAAATCTGATACAAAATGCATCTCCATATTCCAGCTCTGCATTTCAATATTCCTGCAGAATTTAGCACAACAACCTCTTCTTCCCACATATATCTCCTAGAATTTTGAATGTATCAACTTAGTATCAAGTCTCAAAGACTCGCTCACAGATCTCTTAGTTGGTAGTAACATAGACACATAATTCAGCACATTGCCATCAAAATCAGGTACTAAGCACTAAATTCCAAAATCCATACAAATCCTTCATTGCTAAAACTCTTCTTTTCACTGCACTTTTACTGCATTCCATAGCATTAGTGATACTCCTTATATACTTATTTTCATTAATTGCAACTTAATGTCATTCAATGTAGAGAGAACCTACAACCCTTCCATTACTATGGAATTCTTGAATTAATTAATAAAAATTCCATCTTGAGGAAAAGTATCATTCACTACTGGACTGGTAGGAGCTTGATTCAAAGTTGTTGGTGGTAAAGAGCTTAAAAAAAACTTGCATAGGAGCTTAAAATGAATTTTGAACTCAGAAATTTAGATTCTGGTTTCAGCTTTATAATTGACTTCCAAATCAATTTCGAATCTTGCTCCCCATAACAGGTTACCAGCAGATCAAAATCACTTTGCTCAAACATTCCACAATATCCAATCAAACCTTGTGATACTTTCATTATTGAAGCAGAATCTGAATACTTGAAGACAGATTCACACTATCACTGTGTAGAATCTATAAGTTATCAGGAATTTAATGTTTCAATGATATTTCAGCAAAATTTTCTAGCTAATAAGCCCTGGAAGATAGCTAGCAGTAAGACTTAAACTCTTCTCTTGCAATAGCACAAAAATTCAGCTCGAATTTAACTTCCACCTGCTGCAATTACCATCCAAAACCCAAACTGTAGAATTGTTTTAACTTCCAGTTTAGCTTTATGTTTCTGTTTGGTATCAAATTCCCTGTCTAAAAATCTTGTAAACTCTAAAAAAAAGAAGATAACCATTTATCAATGCTAGAATATCAGCTAAATTTCAAATTTTCCATGAATAACTGGACTTTCCAAAGTGGCATAGAATTTTGGTTAATGTTCAGCATTGAACAGCTTCATTTTGTCAACTCAGCAGCTAGATATTTCCAGAATTTCATTTTTTTTGCTTTTCCTCTATATTTTCTCATTAAGAATCCAATTAATGCCAGCCTTGCATTCCATCATTTACTCACCAGAACACTCAAATTAGATCAACCACCAATAGTTCAGAAATTATATTAATTACTGCATTACCAGATTTTTGGTTTAAAGTCTTGGTCTTCCTTTAACTTTTCTCCATCTACACTTAGTACTCCTCTCTTGATTGGCTGGAACATGCTCCCATATTTGATTTGAAAATAGAAAATTTGATCCCAACAAATTCTACACCAAACTCTCTCAACCTATTCTTTCGATTTCTTCCTTCACTGTTTTAAACATCTTCATACTTCATCAAGTTCAAAGCTTGAATGCCTTTCATCATCTTAAATTTCTCAAGTTCAGAGTAGCTTCCTTACCCAGTAGAATTTTAGCAGACTTTTGCATTTCAGAACCAGAGAAATCAGAATTTCCATCGTGCTACACCAAGTAGAAATGAAACCCTATGCATTGAAACTTTGTGACTCTTTTGTTCACTTACAGTAGTTTGATCATAGAACTGGGCTTACTTGAACTTGCAACCTTCTAGGATTTTTCTTAGGAGAAAGTATCATTTGATAGTGCCCCAATTCCTGAAGGACTTACTGATACATTTTCCAGTAACAAAATCTAAAACTCAGTTTTGTTTTCTTTTTCTGCAGATCTTGAATAACTGAGGAGTGTATTCATGCTACGTGAGAATAGAATCTACCAATATTGATGTAGCAATAATTTAGAGATAAACTATTCCATTTCTAAATTTATAGCACAGTTCACAGCCTTCCACAGGTTCATCATTCACTTTTTTTTATTGTCATCAAAATGTAGTCCTTCAAGGAAGAGTTGTAACCTCAAATGACAATACAAGATGAGCACTCCAAATTAGTTCAGTAACCGTCTAAAGCTTCCATCAATATCTAGGCACAAACAATTACACTTATCACATTGTCCACATCTTGATCAAGATGGCTCATTAAGCAATTCAACCTTCAACAATTTCTGCATTTACAGGTTCAATTTCCTATTTCAGAATTCAAATCCTGCTTTTAACAGCTCTTGAATACTTGGTCGGATTCATGAAGATTAAGCTTGGAAGCAAACATCATTTAGCACTGAAATGTTTGGAACTTGAATTCAAAATAATGCATATCAGAAATGGCATAAGGATTGGGCACACACAAAACTGTTTAGCATCCTTAAACTTCAAACAATGTATCCATCAACTTGGATTCTCAACTTCAGAATTTCCAAACCACTTGAAGTAAGAAAACTGATGAACCTTAAGCATATACAATTCTCCCCCACACTTAAATCTTTGTTCATCTAGTCAAGCTAACTCATCAAGCAATTAATCCAAAACTCTCAATGAAATAAAAGAAATATGGCAAGCAAAGAGAATTAGGAATTAGAGCGCTAGATAAGAATGTTTCAAGAAAAAGAAATGGGAACTCATGAGGGAACAAGAATGGAAAATATCCTTCATTTCCATGCACACATATGCTATGGTGACTTTGAAAAGAACCTAAGCAAGTTCTAGAGTTTCAATTGTTGTAAGTGCATGTCACACAAAAGAAATAATAGTATTTAAGCTTAAAGTGGTCCTCTCTGGGTAATTTTTCTTGCAATCATGCTCAATTAATCAAAATAGAATCTCCCACCAACCTAACCAATATCATGTAAGTAAAACACTCAATCATGTCAAGTGACCTAAAATTGATGGTCAAATTTAAGATACTTTTACCATCTTAAAAATATTACTAGAAAATTCCCATGGAGGCTTTTATTCAAATGACATGCTATGTATACTAAACAAAATGCAAATTATGGGAACACAATGCAAATGTAAGAAAATGCAACTAACGAAATGTATAAAGCAAAAAGAATTTATTAAAGAAAATATTAAACACGAAGCATGAATTAAAATGCAAAAGCAAGCGAAATTGGAACCAACTCCCCTTTAATTCCCGATGGTTGAAGAAGATTTAAAAGAAGAAGCCACGCCGGAAGTGGAGTATCCTTGGTTGCAATTAACTTCTTTTTATTCATCCATTTTCCATTGCAAATTCTTTCTGGAGGACGGAGGCGGTTCAATTCAAGCATCCACTCCGGAAGCTTGTATTCTCCTACAACATCATAAAAAGAAAAGACCTCCCATACATGTTTGGGATAAAAAGAAAATAGGAGAATATTAGTGTGGGTAGAAAATATTTCAAGAAATGAATCACATCTAATAAAATCAACAATTGGTATCTCAATTAGATTTTCTGATGAATCATAAAAAATACTCACCTTGTTATCTTGAAAGGTACCTGGAGTGGTGATTGTTACCTCTTCCTCATCAAATGAATGCTCAAGCTCTAGTTCTAATGAATATACAACTTCATGTAGTGATTCTTGGGTGCTTGGCTCCATAACACAAGTCCCTACACTTACATCTTCAATTCTTGGTGATTCTTGAGGTAATGCTTCCAGTAAGCATTCCCCTACACTTAAATTATCTTCAAAATGAATTCCTGCATCATTCTCAACATCTAGAGCAACATCATTAGTAGAATCAAAAGTATGTTCAACTACATCATCATAACAATAAAAAGTACTTAAAGAATCTAGTGAAGAAGTGGATGCAGTGTCAGGACTGACAAGATCTCCATAATCCAACTCTTCATGGCGTTTTGTGTTTGTAACTAAATAATGGATGATGCAATTTGATCCAACTAATTCTGTAAATTCTGTATCCTTGAGAATTGCTGCTCTTGATGTTCACTCATTTGTTGCATAATTTCCCTAAGTTTCCATGTTGACTCATCCATTTGAGGGTCATTTTGTTGAAAAGGTTGTGGCATAAAAAATGTTGTTGAAATCTCTTGAAATCCATATGAATTCCGGTAGGCTAGATATGGCTCCACAAATTGTCCTTGAGCACTTTCATACCTGAAATATGAATGATCCACCCAATTAACATTAAAATCATTAGAAAATGACTCATACCTATTTTGTTGATCCATGTTTGTGTTGTTGGTTGCTACTCGGAAAGCCTAGAGGTTCCACTGTACAAAAATTTTGTACAAAGGTCTGAACTTTTTCCTAGCTACCATGTGTTCTTTTAAATTAAATTTTGGATCGCCTGCGGAACTTAACACGTTTGATCCAAAACTTAATCTATTTGTTCTTTTAGGTTTTGACTTGGATCTCCTGCGGAACTTAACACGTTCGACCCAAGTCACCTTAAGTTATTAATTCCATTAAATATTAATTTCCATAATCGGTTCCCAGTACTGACGTGGCGAGGCACATGGCCTTCTTGGATATGGGAGCAACCACCACTGACTAGACAAAACCTTTTATAGAAAGGTAATATTTAATTTCCTAAAATAACTTTGGGTTAACCGAAAAGAACAATCAAATCACAAGGAAAAAAAACAAAAGAACACTATATCGAAAACAAATTCGAAACTCTAGAATCGTATGCCTCTTGTATTTAGTATTATTTCCAAAAATAACTAGTATGATGCGGAAAGAAAAATTACTAGTTATACCTTTTAGAAAAACCTCTTGATCTTCTACCGTATTCCTCTTCTAACCTCGGACGTTGTGTGGGCAACGATCTTCCGAGATGAGAACCACCAAGCACCTTCTTCTTCCTTGCAAATTTTGGCCATCAAAACTTCTTCTAGGATGAAGAGGTTCGGCCACCACTACCATGCTCCAAGGGATGCTAGAAACAAAGCTTTCTTTCTCTCCTTCTTCTTCTTCTTCTCTAAACTTGATTCGGCCACCATATGGGTCTCCACAAGAAGGATGAGGTTCGGCCATCAAAGAGAAGAAAGGAGGAGAGGGTGGCCAGCCACACCAAGGAAGAAAAAGAGAGAGGAAAAATAATAGAGTTGTTAGCCATGAAGGCACCTCTACCCTCTCTTTTATAATCCTTGGCCTTAGCAAATAAGGAAATTTAAATAAAAATTTCCTTAATTCTTTTGCCATTGATAAGGAAAATTTATTTAATTAAAAATAATATTTTTCTCATCAACAATGTGGCCGGCCACTTTAAACCAAGCAAGGGAAATTTAATTCAATCAAGAATTAAAACTTTCCTAATTTGTTTCCGGAAATTTTATAAAAAATTTCTCTAATAATTTTCCCTTCATGATGGTCAATAAAAAGGAAATTTTATAAATTAAAATATTTCTTTTAAACATGTGGATAAAAAGAAAGTTATCTTTAAAAATTAAAATCTTCTTCCAATCTACAAATAAGGAAAGATATCTAATCTTTTCTTAATCCTTGTAGAAGCTTTATAAAAGAGATATTTAATTTTTTAACTCTCTTTTAAATCATGAACATGATTAAAAGGAAAGTTTTTACCAAAATTAAAATAAACCTTTTAATCTACAAATAAGGAAAGAGATTTAGCTCTTCTCTTAATCTTTTATAGAATCTTATAAAAGGAAAGATTTAAATTTTTAAACTCTCTTTTAAATCATGTTATCCACATAAGAAATATTTTTAAAATTAAAATTCCTTTTTATTTTAATAGGGTCGGCCACCTAAGCTTGAGTTCAAGCTAGGGTCGGCCACATGAATTCACCCATGAACCAAACCATGGCCGGCCCTAGCTTGGTCTCCAAGCTAGCTTGGCCGGCCCCTATGGGATGGGTAAGAAGGTGGGTATAGGTGGGTATAGTACTCTATAATTAAGAGGCTACGATAGGGACCGAGAGGAGGAATTGGTTTTGGTCTCCCGATAAAATTAAGCATCCCGTGTTCGCCCTGAACACACAACTTAATTTTATCAATAATAATTCATTCCACTAGAGAACTATTATTGAACTACCGCACCAATCCCAAATTACATTTTGGGCTCCTTCTTATTATGAGTGTGTTAGTCTCCCTGTGTTTAAGATAACAAATGTCCACTAATTAAGTAAGTTACTGACAACTCACTTAATTAATATCTAGCTCCAAGAGTAGTACCACTCAACTTCATCGTCATGTCGGACTAAGTCCACCTGCAGGGTTTAACATGACAATCCTTTTGAGCTCCTCTTGGGGACATTCTCAACCTAGTATCTCTAGGACACAGTTTCCTTCTATAATCAACAACACACACTATAAGTGATATCATTTCCCAACTTATCGGGCTTATTGATTCATCGAACTAAATCTCACCCATTGACAAATTAAAGAAATAAATATCAAATATATGTGTTTATTATTATATTAGGATTAAGAGCACACACTTCCATAATAACTGAGGTCTTTGTTTCTTTATAAAGTCAGTATAAAAGAAACGACCTCTAATGGTCCTACTCAATACACTCTAAGTGTACTAGTGTAATTATATAATTAAGATAAACTAATACCTAATTACACTACGACCTTCAAATGGTTTGTTCCTTTCCATCTTGGTCGTGAGCTACTGTTTATAATTTATAAGGTACTGATAACATGATCCTCTGTGTGTAACACCACACACCATGTTATCTACAATATAAATTAATTGAACAACTACATTTATCACAAATGTAGACATTTGACCAATATGATTCTTATTTCTAGATAAATGTTTATACCAAAAGCTAGGCTTTTAGTATACACTCTAACAATCTCCCACTTATACTAAAAGCCTAAGCTGCCATATCTGCTGCCATACATCTGATTCCCATCCCTTCAACATGCCCATCAAAAGCTCTTGCCTTAAGGACCTTAGTGAAAGGATCTATAGGTCATCACCTGATGCAATCTAGGTGGCAACAACTTCTCCTCGTTTATACGATTCCTCGTATTGGGTGGTACTTGCGCTTTATTGTGTTTACTTGCCTTATAGACTTATGGTTTCTTCGAGTTTGTTACTGCACCAACATTATTACAATAAATTGTAATAATTTTTGGACAAACCAGAAATCATATCTAAGTCTATCTTGAGGTTATTGAGTCATTCAGCTTTTATGGCTACCTCAGAGGCTTGCCATATACTAAGCTTCTATGGTGGAGTCCAGAAAAACACCTATGCTTATCACTCTTCCATAGTTATGGCTTTACCTCCTAAAGTAAACACAAAACCCCGAGGTTGACTTATTATTGTCCCTATCCGATTGGAAGTCAAAATCCATGCAACCCACTAGGACTAAATTAACTGCCTTGTAAGCTAGCATATAATCTCTAGTGCCTCTAAGGTACTACAATATATGCTTTACTGCAGTCCACTGTCCTTGTCCAGGGTTGCTTTGATATCTGCTAACTATGCCCTTGGCAAAATAGATTTCTGATCTCGTGCATAGCATACATTAGGCTTCTAACAGCCGTAGCATAAAGAACTGCCTTTATTTCCTTTATCTCCTTTGATGTCTACAGAGACATATCTTTAGATAAAGTTACTCCATCCTGAAAAGGTAAGAAACCTTTCTTGGAGTTTTGTATGCTTAAAACGAGCAAGGATTTTTCCGATGTATGAAGCTTGGGATAAGTAAAATATTCTTTTCTTGCGATCCCTTATTACTTTGATCTCAAGAATATATACATTCTCCCAAGTCCTTTTATATCGAATTGTTTTGGACAACCATACCCTTACTTCTGACAACATTTTGATATTGTTTCCAACTACCAAAAATGTTATCTAAGTATAGTACAAGAAATACCACCACGTTTCCATCACATCTTTTGTATACACAAGACTTATCCGGTTACTAAATCCATAGATCTGAATTACTTTGATAAACCGGATGTTCCAAGACCTTGAAGCTTTGCCTCAGTCCATAGACTGATTGAGCTTACACATAAGATGCTCTTAGCCCTTTGCAATGAACCCTTCTGGTTGCTTTATATGGATGTTTTCTTCAAGACTTCCATTAAGGAATGCTGTCTTGACATCCACTTGCCAAATAGATAAAAGAATCCGGATAGACTTAAGCATGACTACCAGTGAAAAAGTTTCCTTTTTCATCTAGCCTTGCTTTGAAAGTTTCTACCTTCCTGTCTATCCCTCTTTTCCTAATATAGACCTTTTTACACCCAAAGGCTTTTATACCATTTGGTGGTTCTATAAGCTTCCAGATTTTATTAGAATACATATATTCTAATTCTGTTATTCATTACTCTTTGCCAAGATATTGCATCTTTATCTTGGAGTGCTTCGTCATATGTCCGGAGATCAGGTTCATGTCCTCCAGGGATCGAGTCCAAAAACTCTCCCAAAACATAAATCTTTTTAGGTTGCCTAACAACCCTCCCACTACGATGAGGCACTATCTGTAATTGTGTATCATTTATGATACGTATTGCAGTTTCTTGTGATATTTCATCTTGTACAGTTGGTACTAGATTAGACATGTCCTTTATTATTTCCTTAAGAACAAATTTACTTATGGGCATGAGGTTTATTACATAGTCCTTTTCTAAAAATCGGTCATTGATGCTAACAATAACCTTCTGATTTTTAAGACTATAAACCTACTTTCATTTCTCTAGGATAACCCACAAACAAGTGAATTCCTGTCCAACTTATCATTGTCTCTCTTCAGCATATGTGCTGGACTACCCGAATCCGAATATGCTTCAAAATAGGCTTACACCTATTCAACAATTCTATATGAGTAGAGAGTTCTGACTTTGGAAGGTACTATGTTCACTTCCGTTTCCAGAGTATATCCTTAAAATGAATTTGGGAATTTTCTAAATAACTCATCATCAATCTACTTATTTCCATAAGAGTCCTATACCTTCCTTTTTCTACACCATTCTGTTGGGATATACCTAGGTGTAGTTAGTTGGGATTGAATCGCTACTTCTGATAAGTGACTCCTAAATTCTCCCAAGAGGTACTTGCCACTACGATCTAACCGTAGTGTCTAGATACTTTTACCTTGACATTTCTCCACATCAGCCTCATACTCTTTGAACTAATCAAAGCACTTAGACTTGTGGCACATCAAGTAAATGTATCCGTATATCAAATAGTTGTCTATAAAATAGATGAAATATTTGAAACAACCTCTTGCTTGGATAGTCATAGGATCACACAAATCAGAATGAACCAATTTCAACATATCTTTGACTCCATACCCCTTAGACTTGAAAGCTTCTTGGTTATTTTTCCTTCCAAGTAAGACTCGCAGGTTGGAAAGATTTCCACCACTAATGAACCCAAAAGTTCATCAGCTACCAATGAATCATACTCAAGTTAATATAACCTAGCCTTAGATGCCAAAGATATAATTGGTTCATTTCCGAAGGTTACTTTCTCTTAAAGTTAGAAGATGTGTTACTAATTTCCATTTGTTGCATCGTGAGAGTTATTGGATTTATAAATTGCCAACCAACGTACCAGAACAGATAACTTCCCTCTTTTTCTTAATAACAACTTTGTTATTAAAAGAGGCAGAATATCAAGTGCTTTGAATAGTTTAGAAACTGAAAACTAGTTCTTTCTAAACTTGGTGCGTAAAGACAATTACTCAAAAATCCATGTTTTATTTTTATCAAAAGATAAACATCTCCCACTGCAACAACTACCATTTTTATAGTAGTGCCCATGTAGACGGTGTTTTAATTTTCATTTAGTTGCCGGGTTTCCTGGAACCCTGCAATGAATTGCGGACATGATTAATGGCATCTGTATCTACACTCCAGGTTCTGGTAGATAACACCACTAAACATGTTTCAACTAATGAATAAAATACACCTATATTGTTCTTAGTTCTAAGAGGACAGTCTACCTCAATGTCCAAATCCTATTTCCAATCAATTATAATTGGGACCACTAAGTCTATCCTAAAGTATATCAGCTAGGGATTGACCATCATCCTAAGAATCACAAAAATATTTGGTTAAGACCAACTCCTTAAAAATCCCCATGAATTTTATATGCCACGTTAGTGTGGACGTATACAAATTCAAAGAGAAAATTTTATCATTTAATTTTATTATCTCGTCAACCTTACTTTATGACGAATAAAATTAATAGTTGGTCTATCTTTAATCAAATATTTGGTCAAGACTTCTAAATTTAAAATAATATTGATTCCTCTAACAATACTATTTAAATTTACCAACACCTCAAAACACCGTGAATTTTGCATGCCATGTTAGTGTGGACGTATACAAAATCAACATTTGTAAGAGGAGGGTTTTACCCATTAACTATCTTGTCAACGTAACTTTATGGCAAATAAAATTATCTCAAACACCATTAATTTTGTATGTCACGTTAGTGTGGACGTATACAAAATCAATCATTTGGAAGAAGGGTTTTAACCCTTTAATTTTATTATCTTGTCAACCTAGTTTTATGACAAATTAATAGTTGGTTTCATTTGGTCACACAAATAATAACAGTGACTCCGATGGGGAGGATACTATTAGATGTGTCTAAGTGTATACCATTACTTGACACTAAGTCCATTAATAAGATTATGCCCTTTCCGTTGGGGAAGATCACACGCTCTTAATTAACTTCCTATAGTCATCCAAAAATGGAAGTCTGTTCTAGTGATCTGCAAACTAGCTCATCCGTTATGGAGGAAGACACTCAGAGCCAACGCGCAATCTTGTTTGCATCACTTACAAACCAGTAATGGAGACCATGGGATTTACTTAAAAATCCCTCTCCCACTTAGTTATTTATTAATGAGGAATTTTAACTATGCTAGCCTACTAAACTTGTAAACTAACATGCACACACAATATAAAAGCAATAAATAGAAAATCTAATTTTAACTATTATGGCTTTTATTTCTAGTTGTCCTCCGTGTGTTGTCATCCCAAGCTGCTGCCATATTTGGCCACCGCCATCGGGTCTAGCTGTCGCATCCATCTTGCTCCTTGTTCCGCTCTGGTCCTTAGAAGGTTCCACGCTTTGCAAGATTCGATCCGCGACATAAATAGAATTTTACAATTTTGATCCTATATTCCATAAAAGGAATGTACATGTATCTAGATCAAAAATAAAATCCTAATAAAACTAAATACAGCTCCTGCTGTATTTTATAATACAATCATGCACACACATATAAATGCCCTTGACATGTCCAAGGGTCCAATCACACACATAAAACTATAAGCCATAATAGTTGGATCCTGCATCCACAAAGTTAGCACATCCTACTATTATCCTGCCTAAATTATGTATGACATGTGCATAATTAAACTAATACCAAATACACAGAGGCAAAACCCTAGCTCTGATATCAATTCTTGGTTGCTACTCGGAAAGCCTAGAGGTTCCACTGTACAAAAATTTTGTACAAAGGTCTGAACCTTTTCCTAGCTACCATGTGTTCTTTTAAATTAAATTTTAGATCACCTGCGGAACTGAACACGTTTGATCCAAAACTTAATCTATTTGTTCTTTTAGGTTTTGACTTGGATCTCCTGCGGAACTTAACACGTTCGACCCAAGTCACCTTAAGTTATTAATTCCATTAAATATTAATTTCCATAATCGGTTCCCAGTACTGACGTGGCGAGGCACATGGCCTTCTTGGATATGGGAGCAACCACCACCGACTAGACAAAACCTTTTATAGAAAGCTAATATTTAATTTCCTAAAATAACTTTGGGTTAACCGAAAAGAACAATCAAATCACAAGGAAAAAAACAAAAGAACACTATATCGAAAACAAATTCAAAACTCTAGAATTGTATGCCTCTTGTATTTAGTATTATTTCCAAAAATAACTAGTATGATGCGGAAAGAAAAATTACTAGTTATACCTTTTAGAAAAACCTCTTGATCTTCTACCGTATTCCTCTTCTAACCTCGGACGTTGTGTGGGCAACGATCTTCCGAGATGAGAACCACCAAGCACCTTCTTCTTCCTTGCAAATTTCGGCCATCAAAACTTCTTCTAGGATGAAGAGGTTCGGCCACCACCACCATGCTCCAAGGGATGCTAGAAACAAAGCTTTCTTTCTCTCCTTCTTCTTCTTCTTCTCTAAACTTGATCCGGCCACCATATGGGTCTCCACAAGAAGGATGAGGTTCGGCCATCAAAGAGAAGAAAGGAGGAGAGGGTGGCCGGCCACACCAAGGAAGAAAAAGAGAGAGGAAAAATAATAGAGTTGTTAGCCATGAAGGCACCTCTACCCTCTCTTTTATAATCCTTGGCCTTAGCAAATAAGGAAATTTAAATAAAAATTTCCTTAATTCTTTTGCCATTGATATGGAAAATTTATTTAATAAAAAATAATATTTTTCTCATCAACAATGTGGCCGGCCACTTTAAACCAAGCAAGGGAAATTTAATTCAATCAAGAATTAAAACTTTCCTAATTTGTTTCCGGAAATTTTATAAAAAATTTCTCTAATAATTTTCCCTTTATGATGGTCAATAAAAAGGAAATTTTATAAATTAAAATATTTCTTTTAAACATGTGGATAAAAAGAAAGTTATCTTTAAAAATTAAAATCTTCTTCCAATCTACAAATAAGGAAAGATATCTAATCTTTTCTTAATCCTTATAGAAGCTTTATAAAAGAGATATTTAATTTTTAAAATCTCTTTTAAATCATGAACATGATTAAAAGGAAAGTTTTTATCAAAATTAAAATCAACCTTTTAATCTACAAATAAGGAAAGAGATTTAACTCTTCTCTTAATCTTTCGTAGAATCTTATAAAAGGAAAGATTTAAATTTTTAAACTCTCTTTTAAATCATGTTATCCACATGAGAAAAATTTAAAAAAAAATAAAATTCCTTTTTATTTTAATAGGGCCGGCCACCTAAGCTTGAGTTCAAGCTAGGGCCGGCCACATGAATTCACCCATGAACCAAAACATGGCCGGCCCTAGCTTGGTCTCCAAGCTAGCTTGGCCAGCCCCCTATAGGATGGGTAAGAAGGTGGATATAAGTGGGTATAGTACTCTATAATTAAGAGGCTACGATAGGGACCGAGAGGAGGAATTGGTTTTGGTCTCCCGATAAAATTAAGCATCCCGTGTTCGCCCCGAACACACAACTTAATTTTATCAATAATAATTCATTCCACTAGAGAATTATTATTGAACTACCGCACCAATCCCAAATTACATTTTGGGCTCCTTCTTATTATGAGTGTGTTAGTCTCCCTGTGTTTAAGATAACAAATGTCCACTAATTAAGTAAGTTACTGACAACTCACTTAATTAATATCTAGCTCCAAGAGTAGTACCACTCAACTTCATCATCATGTCGGACTAAGTCCACCTGCAGGGTTTAACATGACAATCCTTTTGAGCTCCTCTTGGGGACATTCTCAACCTAGTATCTCTAGGACACAGTTTCCTTCTATAATCAACAACGCACACTATAAGTGATATCATTTCCCAACTTATCGGGCTTATTGATTCATCGAACTAAATCTCACCCATTGACAAATTAAAGAAATAAATATCAAATATATGTGTTTGTTATTATATTAGGATTAAGAGCACACACTTCCATAATAACTGAGGTCTTTGTTACTTTATAAAGTCAGTATAAAAGAAACGACCTCTAATGGTCCTACTCAATACACTCTAAGTGTACTAGTGTAATTATATAATTAAGATAAACTAATACCTAATTACACTACGACCTTCAAATGGTTTGTTCCTTTCCATCTTGGTCGTGAGCTTCTGTTTATAATTTATAAGGTACTGATAACATGATCCTCTGTGTGTGACACCACACACCATGTTATCTACAATATAAATTAATTGAACAACTACATTTATCACAAATGTAGACATTTGACCAATATGATTCTTATTTCTAAATAAATGTTTATACCAAAAGCTAGGCTTTTAGTATACACTCTAACATGTGTAAAATTAATACTCAGGCTGAAAGTACTGATTTTCCATTCCTCCTCCAAAATTCTGAAAATATGGATCCATGCTATTGAAATCTCCTATTCTTCACTACAACACTAAAAATCAAGATTAGAAGACTCAAAAGCATCAAGTTTCAAACACAATGAAAATATGAACAGTAAAGATCTTAACAATTAAGAAATAAGCCAACATGGAATCACAAAAAGAAATGAGCATTAAATCAATCAATATGCTAACAAAATAAATCAATCAAATCCAATGCACAATCTAAAATAAACACACACTACTAATTAGTTGCTCCCCGGGAACGGCGCCAAAATTCGATGTCAGCCATTTTGCATGTCACGTGGCACATCAAATTAATAAAGATTGGGAACTCAACTAAATTAAAGTAATCACGTGCAGTAAGGAGTCCCAAGTCGTATTTTTCTAAGGATAACTAGTAAGTGTGTGTGAATTCTAGAATTGGTTCCAATCAAAATTTAATTTCAACTAGCATACATCTAATTCCCAAAAGTGCTTTAGAACAATTTAAAATCGAATCAAAGAAAGGGAAATCTTATCTAAACATGATCCTCTTCATTTCATTCAAATTATCAACAATTAAATTCAGATTCTCATGTATCATTAAATCCAATTAATCAATTCCCACATCTTCAATTTACAATAAAGTAATAACTAAATTCAGAGCTCAACCCGAATTGTAGAAACCGAACAATATCAAATTCATAATCACAATCAACTCCACAATCAAGCACATCAACAAACCTACAACTCTCAACTTCATTCATCCACGTTTAATAGAGGAAAACAATGAAAAGTTTAAGCGATTCATTCAACAATCAAGCACATCAACAGCCACAGTAAAAACCAATGAATCAAACAAGGGTTTTCTAAATTCATGAATTTAAACTAACTCCAACTTATAGAAACCGAAACAAGTAATTCCAAGTAAAAAGGAAATTGCAATCTAACTATCAGATCATCAGATCTGAGCAAGTTCAAGCATAATTCAAAGACAAAAACAAAGAAAACAAAAACCTAAGCATTCCACAACCAAACCCGAAACTACACCTCTCTTCACTGTCGTGCTAGAGAATTGCCTCTGGGAACGGCCTTCGGGCAATCTCTGGTGAAGAATCAAACTCACAGCATCATTCAGGAGAAATCTAAGCAACTGGGAATGCCCTAACCAGCTTAGATTCATCCGAATGCTCCAACTGACGAAGAAACAGAGCACTCTTGCCAATCTGCAAACGCGAGGTGAAGATGACAATGGATTGGACTCTGAAGAACCGGGGAACACCCTCAACAACTCTAGAGTGAATGGAAGAAGCTCAGATTGGGGAACGTGTTGGGTTCTTCGAGCCGCGAAAACCGCTTTTCGCGTCGCGGAAACCCCGAATCACCCAAGGCCAACGGATCCGTGCAAGGAAAAATCGAACGAAAATATGAGTACGAGTTTCAAAGACTCTAGATCTACACTAGATGAGAGTTATACCTTCGAAGCGTGCCCTTTCGCGTTCCCGCTCGTCCAAGGAATTGCCGGATCTCTAGAGTATCAAAATAGATACTCCTCTAGAAGTATCCACACGAACACGTAGGTGGAGAAAACACACAAAAGGTGTGCTAGCACCTTGTGTGGTCACGGCAAGAGGAGGAAAGGGAGAGAGCTCTCTTGAGGAAGAAGAAGAAGAAGTAATGCCTTGAATGAAAATCAAATTTCATTCACCACTTTTGTGTGGCCGGCCACTCCATGGAGTGTAACTCCCATTCCACATTAATCACAATTAATGTGAAGCTATTAAGAGGTGTTGTGTAACTCCTATGATGTGGCACATCATGAAGATGTGGACCATTACCATTGGTCCACATCTTGCCACCTCACAATGATGTGGCAAATGAGTAACCTCCACTCATTTAATGTGGCCAACCCACATTAAATGCAATGGAGGCTTGTAACCTCCATGAGGTGACAAAACAAGATGATGTGGAACAACACTATTGGTCCACATCTTGCCACCTCACTCATGATGTGGCAAAGAGTCAAGTCAAACTTGACTCTTTCTCTTCCTCTCTAGTCAAGTCAAACTTGACTCAATCTCTCTCATGGTTGATCTAATCTAACCATTTGATTCAAGCCAACTTAATATAATGAATCTAATTCATTAAATTAAATTGATATAATGAGTCATAATCTAAATTAGACTCATTAAATACATGAATCAACTTGAGTCTAACTCAATTAGCCCAATTTGGATTACTCTTAATCCAATTTGATTCATCAAATGAATCTAATCCTCTTGGTTCATCATATGAACCAAATCTCCATCTAAATGTCCTAAGTGTGTGACCCTATAGGTTCTTGTAACGTTGGCAATGTTTCTAAACTCCTTTAAAAACATAAGCAATGAGCGGCATCTAGCAATAATCATTGCTACCCAAGTTACAAGAAATGATGAGATCCAACATCACCTTGTGACTACTAATTGTGACTCCTCACAATATGTGACACTGTCCTTCTATCCTAGACATCTAGATTGATCAATGTGAGGCATAGACCGTGTCATCCTCTAATCAATCTAAATCTTGAACTCCAAGTAGACTAACTCGATCAAATGAGCTCAACATCTCATGTTGACTCACTTGGGCATAGCCATGCACTTCGTGGTCTAACTCTATCAAGAATACCGATGTCACTCCCGTCATATGGGAGGGATAGATCCCATCTACATCACTCACATCCCTCTGCATAATTCATTACATACCCAGTAATCGCCTTTATAGTCCACCCTGTTACGGGTGACGTTTGACGAATACAAAGTACATAACTCCTTATGTAGGGAACCATGGTGACTTCAGGTCTAAGGACCAATAGTCATACTAATAGTCACATGAGAAAGTATATGACACTCATATAACGATCCATGATACTTTCTCATGGCGGGCCATTCAGTATACATTCTCTAATGCATACCCATGTGTCAGCTTGATATCTCTATATCCATGACTTGTGAGATCAAGTCATCGAGCTGACCTACATGCTAGTCTTATTGTATTAACATTGTCCCTGAATGTTAATACTCGTCTAGGAATGATTTAGAGTAGTGTTCCCTATATCATCTCACTATCGATTCAACCAATCGATTGATATAGGTAAGAACGCTCTACTCAAGGACGTTATTATACTTAGTTTATTTGGCACTAATACAAGTAAGTATAATAACCAAAATCAAATGCCTTTATTAATATATACAAGAATATAATATAGATGAGTCCATACAATCATCAAATGATTGGCTCTAGGGCTCTAACTAACAATTTCCCACTAGTACTAGTGCCAATCAGTATAGGCTCTAAGGCCTAATGACCTAGTGTGACCTTCATGCTTTCTCTGTGCCAAAGCCTTGGTCAAGAGATCTGCGATGTTAGCCTCTGTAGGTACTCTGCAAATCTCCACATCTCCTCTATCGATAATCTCTCGAATGAGATGGAAACGTTGTAGAACTGCTGTGAACTCTGCCAGCTCATAGCACAACCATTCAAGCAAAACATGAACCTCGACTGTGATCTTTAATCATCCTGATCGGTCTAGAAGCTAGCATCACTGTAACCCTTTACAGCTAGCTTATCATTGCCTCCATATATCAAGAAATATTCTTTAGTCCTTCTTAAGTACTTAAGAATATTCTTGACCTCTATCCAGTGACTTTCACCTAGATCTGACTGGTATCTGCTCGTCATGCTCAAAGCATACGAGACATCAGGTCGAGTACATAGCATGGCGTACATGATCGATCCTATGGCTGAGGCATAAGGGATCTGATCCATGCGGTCTCTCTCCTCTCTAGAAGAGGGACCTTGAGTCTTCGAGAGACTCACGCCATGTGACATCGGCTGAAAACCCTTCTTGGAATTCTGCATGGCAAACCGAAGGAGTACCTTGTCAATGTATGTACTCTGACTTAGGCCAAGCAATCTCTTAGATCTATCTCTATAGATCTGTATCCCAAGAATGCGGGATGCCTCACCTAAGACCTTCATTGAGAAGCAACTCCCTAGCCAGGTCTTGACAGACTGAAACATAGGGATGTCCTTCCCAATGAGTAGTATGTCATCCACATACAATATGAGGAAGACAACTATGTTTTCTACAACCTTCTTGTAGACACAAGGATCATCTTCGTTCTTGATGAAACCAAACTGTTTGATCGCATCATCGAATAAAAGATTCCAGCTCCGAGAATGGCCTCTAGCCATTTCTCGGAATCTGGTCTCATCACAGCTTCCTGATAGGTGGTGGGCTCATCCTCTATGAGCACAATGTCATCATGGTCAGACAAGAGAAATAAGTATCTCTCAGGCTGACGACGTACCCTATCAGACCTGCGAAGAGGTATGTCTACTTGAACTGGTTGTTGTTCCTCAACTCTTTGTGGAATAACATCATCCACAACACTTTGTGGTTCCAGTTCAATTTCCATCGAGGCATCAGTGCTATTGTTCGCATCTTGAACTTCTTCAAGATCGAACGCGCTCCCACTAGTCTTTTAAAAAACAAAGTCCCTTTCTAGAAAGACCCCAGTCTTTGCCACAACTTCCTTGTGCTGACTGGGAATGTAGAAATAATATCCCTTAGTTTCCTTGGATATCCAATAAAGTAGCACTTGTCGGATTTGGGTCCTAACTTGTCTAAGACTTGACGTCGAACGTAAGCCTCACAACCCCAAATTCTCATGAAAGACACCTGGGTATCTCTCCCAGTCCATATCCTATATGGTGTCTTTATCACGGCCTTGGATGGAACTCGGTTGAGAATGAAAGCTGCTGTGTCTAGAGCATAGCCCCAAAGGTATGTCGGAAGATCTGTGTGACTCATCATAGAACGTACCATATCTAATAGGGTACGATTCCTCCTTTCGGATACACCATTCCACTGTGGTGTTCTAGGAGGAGTGAGTTAAGATAGAATCCCACACTCAGCTAGGTAGTCACGAAACTCATGGCTAAGGTATTCTCCACCTCAATCTGATCGAAGTATCTTAATACTCTTGTCAAGCTGGTTCTGTACTTCATTCTTGAATTCTTTTAACTTTTCAAAGGATTCGGACTTATGTGTCATCAAGTACACATAACCGTATCTACTGAAGTCATCAGTAAATGTGATGAAGTACCTATAACCGCTTCTAGCAGCGATATTGAAAAGGCCACATACATCACTATGTATGAGTCCTAACAAATCAGTCGCTCTCTCGTTGTGCCCACTAAAGGGAGTCTTGGTCATCTTGCCTCGTAGGCATGACTCGCATATCTCATATGATTCAAAATCAAATGCGTCCAGCTAACCATCCTTATGGAGCTGGGATAAACGCTTGTCATTTATATGACCTAAGCAACAGTGCCAGAGATAGGTGTGGTTCATATCGTTCGATTTGAACCTCTTAGTACTAACGTTATAGATAGGGCTCTCTAGATCTAGAATATAGAGTCCATTTATCAGAGGTGCACTACAATAGAACATATCTTTTAAATAAACAAAACAACATTTGTCTTTTATTAAAAAGTAGCCTTTCTTGTCCAAACAAGAAACTGAAACTATGTTCTTAATAAGAGCAGGCACATAATAACAATCGTCTAAATCTAGTATAAGCCCAGAGGGCGGAGATAGAAAATAAGTCCCTATAGCAACAACAACAATCCGTGCTCCATTGCCTACTCGTAGGTCCACCTCGCCCTTTGTCAATGCTCTGCTATTTCTCAGCGCCTGCACATCAGTACAAATGTGAGAAGCACATCCAGTATCTAATACCCATGATATAGAAATAGATAGATTGACTTCTATAACATATATATACCTGAAGTGGAAGTCTCACTTCGCTTCTTCTTTAGATCCTCCAAGTATACCTTGCAGTTCCTCTTCCAGTGCCCGGTCTGACCGCAGTGGAAGCAGGTAGCATCCTTGGCGACCCCTCCTTTAGGCTTCAGTGCCTTGCCTTTGCCCTTGGTTTGGGACTTTCCCTTACCTTTGGACTTGCCCTTGCCCTTGTGCTTCTGGACCATCAGAATGGGCTTAACCTTCTTAAGGTTAATCTCAGCAGTTCGTAACATACTAAGTAGCTCGGGCAGTGGCTTATCAATCTCGTTCATGTTATAGTTGAGAACGAATTGACTATAGCTATCCTGCAAGGACTGCAAGATCAAGTCAGTGGCCAGCTCTTGGCCAAGTGGGAACCCCAGTCTTTGTAGGTTCTCTATGTACCCAATCATCTTGAGTACATAAGGACCTACAGGAGCCCCGCCTGACATCTTGCACTGAAACAGTGCCTTCGAGATCTCAAATCTCTCATGCCTCGCTTGTCCTTGATATAGTTGGCGAAGATGCTCAACCATATCATAAGCGCCCATCAACTCATGTTGCTTCTGAAGCTCTGAGTTCATGGTCGCGAGCATTAGACAAGACACATCTAATGCGTCATCTTGATGCTTCTTATAAGCATCTTTGTCGGCTCGCGGGGCATTGGCAGGAGGAGCCTCCGGAATGGGCTGCTCCAGAACGTACAGTTTACATTCTTGGGTGAGAACTATTCTCAAGTTCCTGTACCAGTCCAGGAAATTCGCTCCATTGAGCTTGTCCTTCTCAAGGACAGATCGCAGGGAGAAGGAATTCGTGTTCGACGTCATAGTTATCTACAACAGAAAAATTTGCAGAAATAAATATCATATTCTTTTAAAATCATTTAATTAGGCCTTTAATTAAATGATGCTCCCACTGAATTCTATAATTCTTGTGGGACAAGATCCACATCATACTAATCCTTGAGTTAGCTTTGGCTAATACGCCCAAGGCTTAGCATGATCGGTAGGTAATGATTACCAATTATATCTCTATGCAACTCTTGTTTATAGAATCAATATCCGCATTTATATTAAAACTCGAATTAGCTTTGGCTAATACGCCCGAGAGTTAATATAGATGTGATTTTGACCTATCTTTTCCAACCGTTGGAATAATGCCTATAGTTGACTCGATCCAACCGAGTAACTAGGAATACTCAATCTAATTGAGTTTGTATTCACCCATGCGTTGATAGGCGGGACCAAGATTGTCCCTCCTTACCCTACCAAGATAATATGTATTGCTCTGCTTTGGCAGATTCAACAATACATGTGATCGAGGTAGTGATAGGTATCACGGCACGGTTAGGCATTTAGAGTTGGTTCGATCGAGATCTAATCTAATCGAAAAGGATGCATCTTGTGCACGACTTAGATCTAATCTAATCGCAAGGGTGCATCATGTGAACGACTTAGATCTAATCTAATCGTAGGACACTAATTAATTAATTACTTATTAAACATGCATCATATACATAAGCAATTAACTAATTAATCTATTTGTGATTTAGTCATGGCCCTACTACGATCTTCTCAAGCCAATGAGAAGATCGAATGGTCAACCTAGGGTCAACAGCTTCTCCAAGCTCCTCCCTTTGACCACCTTGTGTTGCTCGTGCCCGCCTCGGAACTCTGTCTCGTGTGGACCCTCCACCGCTCCAATTTGTACATTACAATTTGAAACTCGAGTTACATTCGAGTCTAAATCTAATTTACAACAAGAATATAAGAGAAGGCACGACGCGCAGGTCGCGAATATAATACAACACTCGCAAACACATAACGGCACGCAGGCCGTATTATGAATTACAACACAATCCAATCACATTGGGTTTTTGGGCCATGACTATCAAAAAATTAATATATAATTCAAAATTATATATTTTTCATAATTTTCTGTAATTTTAAAATTAATTTTTACAATTTTTACGAGTAAAATTTCCCGGCGGACCCATTTAGCGGTTTCGGGCGCAATCACGGAACAGATCCCCTTGCGGGGCCAGAGGCAGCGCCCCTACCCGCGATCTAACCATCGCGAGGGTTCCTTTGCGATCCAACAGCGCCTAAACTCGCTGTCCCAAAACGATTTCGGACGAGACATTGCCGTTTCGGAAAAATCTTCCCGGCAGGTTCGTTTTTAGCGATTTCGGGTGCAATCGCGGAGCAAATCCCCTTGCGGGGTTAGGGGCAGTACCCCTACCCACGATCTAACCATCGTGAGTTGCTCCTTTACGATCTAATGGCACCCAAGCCCGCTGTCCCAAACGGATTTGGGGCAAAACGAAGCCGTTTAAGGAAAAACTTCTCGGTAGCCGAAGCCTACAAGTGCCGAGATACTTGTGCTTCGCTTCTACGGAAAAATTACCCATAAAAACACAAAAATCATAATTTTACATAAAATTACAGAAACTTTAGTTTTCATAAAACCAAAAATTAAACTCGTACAAGCCTTGCACGTGGCTCTGATATCACTGTTGGGTTCTTCGGGCCGCGAAAACCGCTTTTCGCGTCGCGGAAACCCCGAATCACCCAAGGCCAACGAATCCGTGCAAGGAAAAATCGAACGAAAATACGAGTACGAGTTTCAAAGACGCTAGATCTACACTAGATGAGAGTTATACCTTCGAAGCGTGCCCTTTCGCGTTCCCGCTCGTCCAAGGAATTGCCGGATCTCTAGAGTATCAAAATAGATACTCCTCTAGAAGTATCCACACGAACACGTAGGTGGAGAAAACACACAAAAGGTGTGCTAGCACCTTGTGCGGTCACGGCAAGAGGAGGAAAGGGAGAGAGCTCTCTTGAGGAAGAAAAAGAAGAAGTAATGCCTTGAATGAAAATCAAATTTCATTCACCACTTTTGTGTGGCCGGCCACTCCATGGAGTGTAACTCCCATTCCACATTAATCACAATTAATGTGAAGCCATTAAGAGGTGTTGTGTAACTCCTATGATGTGGCACATCATGAAGATGTAGACCATTACCATTGGTCCACATCTTGCCACCTCACAATGATGTGGCAAATGAGTAACCTCCACTCATTTAATGTGGCCAACCCACATTAAATGCAATGGAGGCTTGTAACCTCCATGAGGTGGGAAAACAAGATGATGTGGAACAACACTATTGGTCCACATCTTGCCACCTCACTCATGATGTGGCAAAGAGTCAAGTCAAACTTGACTCTTCCTCTTCCTCTCTAGTCAAGTCAAACTTGACTCAATCTCTCTCATGGTTGATCTAATCTAACCATTTGATTCAAGCCAACTTAATATAATGAATCTAATTCATTAAATTAAATTGATCTAATGAGTCATAATCTAAATTAGACTCATTAAATACATGAATCAACTTGAGTCTAACTCAATTAGCCCAATTTGGATTACTCTTAATCCAATTTGATTCATCAAATGAATCTAATCCTCTTGGTTCATCATATGAACCAAATCTCCATCTAAATGTCCTAAGTGTGTGACCCTATAGGTTCTTGTAACGTTGGCAATGTTTCTAAACTCCTTTAAAAACATAAGCAATGAGCGGCATCTAGCAATAATCATTGCTACCCAAGTTACAAGAAATGATGAGATCCAACATCACCTTGTGACTACTAATTGTGACTCCTCACAATATGTGACACTGTCCTTCTATCCTAGACATCTAGATTGATCAATGTGAGGCATAGACCGTGTCATCCTCTAATCAATTTAAATCTTGAACTCCAAGTAGACTCACTCGATCAAATGAGCTCAACATCTCATGTTGACTCACTTGGGCATAGCCATGCACTTCGTGGTCTAACTCTATCAAGAATACCGATGTCACTCCCGTCATATGGGAGGGATAGATCCCATCTACATCACTCACATCCCTCTGCATAATTCATTACATACCCAGTAATCGCCTTTATAGTCCACCCTGTTACGGGTGACGTTTGACGAAACCAAAGTACATAACTCCTTATGTAGGGAACCATGGTGACTTCAGGTCTAAGGACCAATAGTCATACTAATAGTCACATGAGAAAGTATATGACACTCATATAACGATCCATGATACTTTCTCATGGCGAGTCATTCAGTATACATTCTCTAATGCATACCCATGTGTCAGCTTGATATCTCTATATCCATGACTTGTGAGATCAAGTTATCGAGCTGACCTACATGCTAGTCTTATTGTATTAACATTGTCCCTGAATGTTAATACTCGACTATGAATGATTTAGAGTAGTATTCCCTATATCATCTCACTATCGATTCAACCAATCGATTGATATAGGTAAGAACGCTCTACTCAGGGACGTTATTATACTTAGTTTATTTGGCACTAATACAAGTAAGTATAATAACCAAAATCAAATGCCTTTATTAATATATACAAGAATATGATATACATGAGTCCATACAATTATCAAATGATTGGCTCTAGGGCTCTAACTAACAGAACGCCCTCAAATCTGGCTTGGATGAAGCTCACGGACAGCAGGATCACGAACGGGGAATGCCCTCAAATCGTTAATCTGCGCTTCGTTTGTTGGTCGCCAGATCACTAGAGGTTTACCGGAGATGAGAAGGGATGAAGCTCAGATCTGGAAGTGGAATGGGAGACTGCGGCGGGGATGAAGAAGGAAGATGAACAGTGCGGAAATCGGGAGTAAACGTCGAGCTCAGAGAAGCACTGTAGCTTGTCGTGGCATTCAAATCCTCCTCAAAACTGATCGAACGACAGAGAATTCTCGGGGCTTGATCAACGGCTAGATTATCTCGGATCTGGATCAAAATTCCTGAATCTTCATCAAAGGATGTGATCTATTCCTCATTAGGTCGGATGGATCAAATTCTTGACGAATGGCTCAGATCTCTCCGATCTTCAATGGACGGTCCGAATCGCTCCAAGGCTTGATCGCCTCGTTTAGCCCTAGATTTAATCCCAAGTATGGTCTGATCTGATCGGGTCCATGACCCTTTTGATGCCTACAAAATAATAATCGAATATTAGCATCAAATACCATAATAATTTACTAATTTGCAATTAGGTCCAAGATCACATGCAATTTACAAAATATAGTGTAAATGTGAGTTTAAGCTATGAATAGACCAATAAAAACAAGCATTATGAATTAAAATAATGTAGCAAAATCATTGGGACCTCTACCCAGACTGCAGACTAAACTTAGAACCACCATAACTTTCAATTTAGTTAGAACCAAGGCTTGAATTAAATATTAGATTGTAGATAATTTCAAGGGCTATAACTTTGGTTAAGGGTGAATTATGAGAAAATTGGTTTTATGGGGTGAAAAACTTGATTTACCGGACTCCTGTAATCCTAGTTTTCCTGGGCAATTTAGAGGAGGTATAAAAGGGTCAAGAACCTCATTCTTTGACTCATCTTGGGTTTGGGACTTCATCCCTCTCCTTGGGGAAGGGTTCTCCCCTGATGGGGAAACCCTAGAGAGGCCATCTTCATCATCTCTGATGATCTGTCCACCTCTGGAGCAACAAGTCCAACCTAGAAGATCGGCGACACACCGATAATTATTCTCTTCTCTCTCAATCCATGTTTTGAGTTGTAAATAATATTTTTACTGTCTCTTGGTTCTATCTTCTTTGCAATAAAGTATATTATCTTAATTTAGGATGTAGGAAGTAACTATAATATGATGTGATATATGAACTATGTATTTGGATATTTTTTTATTCAATAAAGTTTTTATGTCATGTTCTATGTATGTTGTGTCTTCTATATGTTTGATGAAATATTTGAATGGTGTAAAGATATAGATGTATATTGATTGTTTGTCCCATAGGAGGAATACCCTAAATTGTATGACCAAGGGGCCCTAGTGATAGGGTATCCCGTTTTCGGACATCTAGAGCATTACGTTGAAAGGAAGGACAATTCTCTATAAAGAAGCATCTAATTTGGTTTAATGGGTTATCTCTAATCCTATGTTAATAAGTGTCCTATGTCATATAGTGATTGTATGACTAGGGGACCCTAGTGACAAGGTATCCCTTTAATCAGACTTGTTAGGTTACCTCTTCTACTTAGTAGCATCGGGCACCAATAGGGATAGCACTTCGACATGACCACCATGGGATAGTGTCGGTATTTAGTTAGACTTCCTTCATATGCATAAGGTTGGAGGTAAGGAGATGAATAATTTATAGGGAAATTAAGTAGCATCATAGTGAAACCGAAATCCTAGAACCGCCACCTAAACTATTTCTCACATCCTCTTAAGCTCAACCCCTCTCAAGATCAATTGTTCTCTCTCTTTCTCTCAACCTTCTCTCCCTTTCTTCAATCTCTCTTCTAGCATTTGTGAACCATATTCTGCTTGTCTAGATAATTCACCGTGTAAAGTTAACTAGTACTTAATCAACAGTCCTTATAAGATTGATATTTTATTACTTAATGGCATCCATATACTTGAGGGCTCACATCAGTCGTGCCTCCCATCAGCAGCCAACCAAAGAGTTCCCGCGTGAAAACACATAGCTTTGTCCCCCTTCCATGACTGAACCATGTTTTAGCCAAGCCAAATGGCACTACCGTGCCACATTTCTAGAGACGCTTTAGAGGTTGGTCATGCTAAATGGCACGACAATGCTAAATGGCATAGTCGTGCCTCTCCGTGCCTCTCCACCCAGGGCTATTCATGTTAGAGTTAGGAAGATGAAAGGGAACCCCTTCCCCTTCATCTTCTAGCTCATTAAATTGTTCCATTAATATAGGAAGAGGAAGAGTCATCATCCTCTAATATATATGCGTCCAAGCCAAAGAAGAAAAAGGGGGATTGCTCAAACTTGTTGTGTATGAGGTTTGTACAAAGGCAAAGAGAAAGGGTTCATCCCATACATGAAAGGTCTTTGTGCAAGGTTCGTCCGTGTGCACAAGATTGTAAGAGGAGAACATCCATTAGAGAGGGATTTGGCTCGTGAAATCTTGAAGAACTTTCTGATTCGTTTGTGATCATTCTTCCGAGGCAAGTTATTCTTCGATATCTTCTCTGATCTTCTTCTCCGAGCATCACTGTGAGTTTTTCATTTTGTGAAAAAAGTGAAGATCAAGATCTACTACAAGAGATCACTGTGAGTTTTATAGTTTTTGTATTTATGTATTTTTCAGGCTTTAGAACTATCAACAATAGTATCAGAGCCTTGCCTTAGTTCTACGAATGCATGATGGATATTTTTGCTTGCTATATGATCTATTACCGTGAAAGCATAAAGATCATAAATATAGATCTGTGCATGTAGGTAGTATACACATAGATTTGTTAAATTAAAATGCCTAAAATGATAAGCCTAGAGATCTGTGCAAATATACCTTTAGATTTATTCGAATGGTATGCACATGTTCATCCCCAAAGAAATCACCAACGAAGTTGCCATCAAAAGGTAAGATTGTGAATGTGTTACGATCTGTCATCATCGCTAAACTCTGAGCCCAACAGCATATACCCACGGAGTTTGTCTCTGTTTCTGATCCGTGTATGATCAAGAGGTTAGTCCTTCGATTATTGGACAGCGAGTGAAATGGAGGTGATGGCGGCAACAGAGAAGAACAGAAAGGGGTGAGGTTTAGCGTAAGTAAAGAAAATGAAAAGAATGCTAGCTTTTTTTCTATGCCGACATGCAAACAAAAACAAATGATTGTTAGCATTTCTTTTATGAATGAAGGTATTGCATGTAAAAAAATGTATGTTTTGGTTAATTAATACATGTTACAATTACTTGGAAATAAGGTTCAATTAATTGGAATTGAACTTTATATAATAATGTTTCAATTAGTTAGGGTTTTGGGCTTGGATTCAAAGCACGATTGAGTCAAATTTGATCATGGGTAATAAATGGGTTTGGTTCACTTGAACCAGATCGAGTTTGGTTTAAGCCATTGGTTGGTTTAACCATTGTTTGGTCTAAATCAATCTAGTTTGATTTTTGAATTAAATAAAATGGACCAGTTTGATTAAATTAGGTCCCATCTAATCAAATTGGGATGAGTTTAAACTTTTTGGTCGGACTTAAATTGGATCTAGTTCACTGAACTGGATCGACCATGTTGGTTTAATTAAAAAATTATAGTTCAAAATAGGCCCAGATTTAGTTCAAACCATTAGTTGGTTTAAATAAACTAGTTTGATCTAAACCAAAATCAATTTGGGTTGATTATTGGGCTTAGACCAAATATGATCAAATGAATAGATTTGTTCTATTTAGTCAGATTTAATCAAAAACAAAGATTAAATTTGTTCTAATGAGTCAGATTAATCCAATGGGCATTGGGTTGATTAAACGGACTTGAGTTTGATCAATAAGTATGAGATTGGCTTAAATGGGCTTTGCTTAAATAATAATAGAATATAAGTAAGAAATTTCTATCCAATTAAATTAGTTTTAACGAGGACATTCGGCAGAACTCAGGATCTGGATTCCCAATCGACTGATCAAATGGGTCACTCGATTTAGACTCCTGAAAATCAAGAAGATTTATTTTTCTTGATTAATAATGTTGGTTCTATGCCTGTATAAATTGAATTAAGCTGATTTTGTATTGGTTAGTTGAGTTTGTACTAACTTATTTAATTTTAATTTATAGATATGGCATAGATGATTACCAGTCCTAGAAACTTGAACAAGAAGAGTTTCTAATCCTGGATAATTACAAGATCTAGGCGTTGATTTGTTCACTGTCGGAGAATCCAAAGGTGGTAGCACACTAGACATAGAGGCTCTCTGAAGGGAGAATCTTATATGCATAGTTGTGTGGAACTACTTCACCATGAGTTACTAGAGGAAGATCCTTAAGAATTTGAGAAGGATCCAGAGGAGGATCCTAGAGAATTTGAGGAGGATTTTGAAGAAGTTTCGATGATATATCAAACTAAAAATCTTGTAGTTGGTATATCTGAGATTGCCTTAAATGAGTCCAGGTTGAAGGGGATTTTGTTGGCCACTACACTAGTATTTGTCCTAGTGGGAGTGATATTAGCCTATCTAGCTAATTTGTTAGAGTTTTATTATTGTTATTGTCATTATGTATGAATAGTATTAGTCCATTTAGTTCATATTAGTTTGTTATATGTTAACAATATACAGCATGTTTATGTGAATGGTATGTTTATTCATATGATAATTACTCTACATGATATATGATAAATGATTAGTTTATTTTATTAAATAATTAGTTCATTTAATTAAAGAAATCATAATAGAATAATGATTAAGTTCATTAGTTGGGATGTGTGTAATAGTATTGATTAATGTTGATTTGATTGGTCATATAAATGATGAGTGAAAACACACTTATCACTTGATTTTGTAAACCAACTCAAATCAATATTGAGTTAATCATAAATTATATGCATATAAATTACACTAAATACTAAATAATATGTTTATTTATGTTATATCATGACAAATATGAACATCATAGCTAAACTCAATAATAGAGAGATTATATGAGGATAATTATAAAATCTGGTAGCTCAAGATATAATATGTTCTTGAGAAAAAATAAGCTCTTGAGGCTATAATATAGGTTATTGAAAAACCTGTAGATGGTCCCACTACATAGAACAGACGAGATCCTGATCCCTATAAGGCAAAGAAGAAGGACTCCACTGCTAAGGGAATATTTATGTAACGACCCGACCCACTTGGCCCATTTGACGGCCCATTTGGCGACCTCTCATGTCGTCGACCGTCGGCCCTTATGTCGTCAGCCCATTTGACGACCTCTAATGTCGTCGACCGACGACCCTTAGCCGTGTCGTTACTCACTAGGACTTTCCACCCCTGGTCAGTGGATTTTTGCCTCCCCCAGGATTCGAACTCTAAACCTCCAGGCTTAAGTATTAGAGTTTATGAATCCTGTAACCAAGTGAGATCATCTCACTTGGTTACCAGGATTCATAAACTCTAATTGTAACGACCCGCCTTCTACTGGCTAGGATGTAAGGCCGGACCGTCACATTACGCTGTGCTAAGCTATATCCATGACCATTACTAAGTCTAGGTGCGGAAAACTGTACCAATTAAAACTTTACTAAGCTAACACAAGTTCTTGGTCCTACATGTGCTAAGGGATGCAATCTAAGGTATACATGGCATATCCTACATCCCCTATGGTCAAGGAGCTGAATTACTGAATTACAGGGTCTCTTGGTCGAAACCCAGCTTCCCAATCGATCCAGATTGAACTCAATCGATTGCAAGCTGTTGAATCGATCCATGGATCGATTCCGATGGCTACTGTGCTCGGGTTAATATTCTGGATCGATCGGTTGATCGATCCAGACTAGCCAATCGATCCAATGATCGATTCCAGAGCTCTCTATTCGCGGGAGCGATTTCCTGATCGATCGAACGATCGATCCCCAAACTCTCTGTTCGCAACGGAATGCGACTGGATCGATTGGCTGATCAATCCAGAAGCTTACTGTATGCGACAGAATGCGACTGGATCGATCGGCTGATCGATCCAGAAGCTTACTGTTCGCGGAACCAGGCTCCCAATCGATCCACTGATCGATTGAGGGCTCCCAATCGATCCGCTGATCGATTGGGATTTCTGATCTCGCAGCAAGGCTCTGATTTCAGCACTGTTTCGTGCCAAACTCACCTACATAAGTTCTAAAATAACTGGAGAACATTCTAATATCAAAATACTAGCATTCTAAACATGGTTACTAACAATCTAAGTAGATTTTCTATAATTCCATGCATTTAGATACTGAATAAGCAAAGAGTAACATGATAAGAAACACTAAGTTCTTAAATGTCCTAGTTCTTCCAAGGTCTTTATGTAACGACCCACCTTTCTACACTACTACTATTCTCTAAAGGTGGACGCTACTTGACTACTAACTCTACTTAATCGGTACGCTACTTAACTTCGAGGAATCCCTACCGAAAAATTTTGGCAGCATCTCCCCTGTACCGGTGACCCCAAACTGGGATACATAACATGTATACATCAACCACAGGCGGCTGGAACATTTATATATTAATCAACCACGCAGTAATAATGACCAACAACTAAAAAAACTATTCTAGCAATAGTAAACAGATAGAACTCCAACGATAGGACATAACAAGCTACAAGTGCGGAATAACTCAATTACAATCTCAACTTCATAATAACATAAACTAAAACTCTAAACAGGTAGGTCCTGAAAATTCGCTAGCGAACTCTGGATCTCTCCATAGTCCTGGCATCACACACACTGTCACAGCATCTCCTTGTCGCCTTCCTTCTTATACTTTTCCTTTTCCTTTATCTGCAGTAGGAGGAAAATAGTATCTATAAGCTAAAAGCTTAGTGAGCGCTATCCTACTCACAAAAACTCGATATGCATGTATATAAATAAAAACATGCTAAACTGAATGCTAACATGTAAAGCTACTCATGCTCATAAATAGCAAAGAAACTAACTGAAAAGCTAACATGTAAAGATAATCATGCTCATAAATAGCAAAGGAATCTAACTAACTGAAATACTAAACATGTATAGCAAATCATGCTCATAAACCAATAAAGGAATCATACTAACTGAAATACTAAACATGTATAGCTAATCATGCTCATAAATAGCGAAGAAACTAACTAACTGAAAAGCTAACATGTATAGCTAATCATAGAACTATCATGTGTATCAATAGGAAACTGAACTGATACATTAGCTGAACTAATTAATGCTAAACTGAGTCTAACTTGTATTCACATAACTAATTTGTGAAGTTTTGAAAACTATTTACATAATAGATTAAAATAGTAATCATGCTGCTGATGGGCCCGACAACTGTACTTGCTGTGCACGCATCCCTAACTAAACCCGGGATTGCAAGTTCCGAGTCTAGTAGGGTTTACTAGGTTATCTAAACCTAGGGACGACTGTGGGAGCCCAACCCAATGGATATCTAATCCAGTACACTGCTGAAAGTAAAATACTGGATCATAAGCTAATTAACTTATCTTGCTTTTACTAGGTTATCTAAACCTAGAACTAGGTTATCTGACCTAGAGGCGACTGTGGGAGCCCACCCATTGGACCGTAGTCCCATATAAGCTGAAGCAAGACTAAATAAGTTATTTTAAATGCTTCTACTGCATTAACTGAGCTATTAAAATGCCTACTGTAGCATTATATTGAGCTAAGCATTTTATCAAGCACTTGGGGTGCACTAGAACACACTCTACGTACTGAAAATCTGTATACAAAGCTTAACAAAAAAATCTGCATATTAAGCCTATCAAAATTTGCATACTTTACTTATAAAAATCTGCATGCTATAAAAATAGAACTGCTCATGTTATTCCAATAGCAAATAGGAAACTAGAACAACTTAAGCATGCTGTGAAAGTAAAACCAATTCAACTACTAAGCATGCAATAGAATCTAGAAAATAAGGAATCGTTGTTGTATGGAATTAACAGAATATCATGCTTCACAGAACCTAAACTAGCTTCAAAGGAACTAACAAATGAAAATCTAACTCTTCTCATATCTAATTTCCTTTATGCAGAATTACGGCAGGTTGAGGAAGATATAAATGAACAATTAAAACCCACAGTAAGCTCCTCTGTCCGTGCCCCTCTTGTAACACAATTTAAGCTATAACCTACTGGAATTTAAGAGAAAACTAGGTGAAGCTTATTCACAATAATTCTAACATACATAAATCTGTGCACAAATTTATAGCATTCACAACTCTGTCACAAGGTTCAGCAAGTACTAACTCGTTCATAAAAACAATTCCAGTATGTCAATCTGTTCTGGAGATTTCAGAACAATAGGAAGCTTAAGCATTATCTATCAAGACTAAATCCCCTAGCAATCTGTCCAAAACTTTCGGGAGCGGTGGGAAGGATCCGAACATCACCAAATCCCATAGAATCCATCAACCTCTTGATCCAGAATCCCAAGCTAATTGAAGGAAAATTGCTACTGAAAACCTAAATTTTATAACTGTCCTTCATGCTTAAAATCCCTATCTTCTTTCTTTAGGGTTCATGGCAGTAAGCATCAAAAACAAAACCCCTCAAACTTGCTTCGAAATCCAAAGGAAAACAAGAATCCAAAAGCCATGAAAATGAATCAAAGCTCGAAACAACTCCTACTGCAGGTGAGAAGCAACTCACCTCGCTGTTCTTGGACTTACAACCGAGAAGAAGGAGGCTTCTAGGGCTTCGGATATATGCTTCCTCGATGATCTCTTGGTATCTTCTTGCTCTCATCGACGAGAGGATCGCAAGGAGATGAAGAAGCCTTTGGATGGGTCTTTGGCCGGCCACCGGAGGTGCCCTAAAGCTCGCTGCGTTTTTCGCCCGAGAGAAAACGCCGTCGCCGAGAGAAAGGGGAGGAAGAATTTAGGTTTTGTGATTACTCCCTAAGTTCTTCCTTTTAATACCCCAAGGTTTCTGTTAACTAGTACTACTTAAATATATTTCGCTATAGGTTTAGTTAAGAAAAGTTCGGCTGGTCTGTTGGTGGGCTGCGTTCTGCTTAAGGCCTAGCGCATGGGTTCGAAACTTAGCTACAACCATTTTTCCTTCCTATTTATTTCCTATTCATTAACTACTTCTTAAATAGAATATTTCTCCTTTTTAAATAAGAAACGATCGCTAGCACACTTGGTCAGCCCGGCTTTAACCAAATCCCAGGTCGCGGCTTCGATTCCTCAGCCGCGCACTTTTATTTCCAATTTATTTTACTGTTCCTAACTACTACTTAAATATATATCGCTCCATATACGATTAACAAAACATCCGTAGACCAGATGGTTGGGCTGAGTTCGTTAAGATCTGGTTAGGGTCCGAGGTCTTGGGTTCAAAACCCGACTTCAACACTTTCTTTTTAAAACTTCTTTCTCTTGGTAAAAATACCAAACGAACTCCAAAAATTCCATAAAAATACTCTAAAAAATTCTAAAAATCTTTAGAATTTTTCTAAAGCATTTCTAGATTTTAATAAGGCCTTTTAGGACTTCAAATAGTGAAATTTGGGGATGTTACAATTCTCCCTCCCTTATAAAAAGTTCGTCCTCGAACTTAGAATAATTCTGGATATATTTCTGTCTCATGTTGTCTCCACGCTCCCCTAGTAACTTTCTCGTGCTTCTGGTTCTACCAGATGACTTTTACTAATGACACTTCTCTGTTTCCTAGTCTCTTGTCTGCTCTATCCACTATCTGTGTCTGCTCTTATAGCTAAGATTCTCTTGGATCTGCACTGTCTGAGGTTGAATCACTTGGCTAAGGTCGTGAATACACTTCTTTAGCATGGAAACATGAAATACATTGTGTATTGCTGACATATCTTGAGGTAAGTCTAGCTTGTAAGTTACCTTCCCAATTCTCTCTGTGATCGGGGTAGGGTCCTACATATCGAGGACTTAACTTGCCCTTTTTCTCTTGGGTTCTCCGATGTACTCGAACTGTGCTTCTGCTTCAGGTTGGAATACGACTTTCTGTTTACGGCACTCTATGGAGGCACCGTATCTGATCAGGAAGTTCATTCCAAATATGACATCGTAGTCAGTCATGTCTAGCACTATCAGATCACCAAAAGAGTTCTCTGTCTGCTATCATGACTGGCACTGTTCTGAGCCAGTGCGTGGATGCCATAACTTCTCCCGAAGGTAATGTTGTTAGAAACTGACTACTGAGTACCTCTGGGGTATTGCTAACTTTTCGGCGAATGCCCTGGCTATATAAGAATGGGTTGCCCCAGTATCAAATAGAACAGTAGCACTATACTGAAAAATACTAATCTGACCTGTGACAACTGTCGAGGCGTTGGCCACGTCCTCTCTGGTGAGTGAGTAGATCCTCGCATCCGCCATAGCTGGAGGGCCTTCTAATCTGCCCTGGCTGATAAGTGGACCTTCTAGAGCGGACTGCATCTGATATAACTGAGCTGGCTGGCCTGCATACTGAATCTGCTGTGGCGGAGGAAGACCGGTCTTGTTTGGGCACTGCTTGGCCATGTGCCCCTCTTGTCCACATTCAAAGCATCCTCGTGTGCCCTTGCGACAAACCCCTGGGTGGAATTTCCCACAAGTAGCACACTTGGGATAACTTAGCTGTTTGCTAGCTGGTCCTCCTTTTGGGTAATTCTCTGGTTCCTTTCCAGTTAGAGCTGTGGCCTTGAGATTTCTGAGTATCTGAACTTCCTTGGCCTTTGGAATCTGAGGAGGTTTGCTTCTGCTGCTTGATGCTGTTCTGGTAGTGCTCGGTGATCAGAGCACTACTCACTAGTTCTTTTGTGGTTTGTGGCCTATGGATGCCACCGGTCACATTTATCGCTATTTCCGGCCTCAACATTTTGAGCATCAGCCGAACTCGTTCCTTTTCTGTGCTGACTAACTCGGGACATAGACGAGCCAGTCTATTGAATTTCTTCACAGCTTCCTCAACTGATAGGTTGCCCTGACGAAACTCCGTGAACTCGTCGTAGTGGCGGTTTGTGACCCGCATGTGAAAGAACTCCTCGAAGAATTCTTTCTCGAAGTCAGGTTCGTTCTGACTCTCTCCCACCACATGCGTGCGTCTCCTGTCAGGCAGAAGGAGGCACACTTCACCTTCTCGTGTTCTGGCCAGTCCAGAAGCTCCATCGTGCTCTCCAGTGTTTTGAACCAAGCTTGTGCATCCCATGGTTCACTAGTGCCTGAGAAGTTCTCTGGCTTGACTCGCTGCCACTGGATCAGATAGGCTTCCTTTCTTGGCTCAGCTGCTGGGACTGCTGGTGTTGGTACTGGTGCTGGCGTTGGCGCTGTAGGCTGGGCTGGTGGATCGGGGTACTCTGCTGATTAGCCTTTAAGGTGGCTATTTCCTGTTGCTGTTCAGCTAGCTACTGCTGTAACTGAGCCACTAATGCTGTAAGGTCTGGAGGAGGCACTGAACTGCCTGCCTCTTGCTGGGGCTCAGTAGCTAGTGCCCTTCTAGCTGGGCGTCCTCATGCCATTTCTAAAGACATAGAGGATGTACATAACTAATCTAATCATGTTTAACTAGCTATTATAAACATGTTAGAGGCTATCACACATAAGCATGCTATAATTATTCCTAAACATGAAAGCAAGAAACATAAATAGAGTAAAGGTATTCTTACTTGGAAGACGGCAAGGCTGATGCTGATGTGTGTGATGCTGGAGAATGGGAACTGCTCTGATACCAACTGTAACGACCCACCTTTCTACACTACTACTATTCTCTAAAGGTGGACGCTACTTGACTACTAACTCTACTTAACCGGTACGCTACTTAACTTCGAGGAATCCCTACCGAAAAATTTTGGCAGCATCTCCCCTGTACCGGTGACCCCAAACTGGGATACATAACATGTATACATCAGCCACAGGCGGCTGGAACATTTATATATTAATCAACCACGCAGTAATAATGACCAACAACTAAAAAAACTATTCTAGCAATAGTAAACAGATAGAACTCCAACGATAGGACATAACAAGCTACAAGTGCGGAATAACTCAATTACAATCTCAACTTCATAATAACATAAACTAAAACTCTAAACAGGTAGGTCCTGAAAATTCGCTAGCGAACTCTGGATCTCTCCATAGTCCTGGCATCACACACACTGTCACAGCATCTCCTTGTCGCCTTCCTTCTTATACTTTTCCTTTTCCTTTATCTGCAGTAGGAGGAAAATAGTATCTATAAGCTAAAAGCTTAGTGAGCGCTATCCTACTCACAAAAACTCGATATGCATGTATATAAATAAAAACATGCTAAACTGAATGCAACATGTAAAGCTACTCATGCTCATAAATAGCAAAGAAACTAACTGAAAAGCTAACATGTAAAGATAATCATGCTCATAAATAGCAAAGGAATCTAACTAACTGAAATACTAAACATGTATAGCAAATCATGCTCATAAACCAATAAAGGAATCATACTAACTGAAATACTAAACATGTATAGCTAATCATGCTCATAAATAGCGAAGAAACTAACTAACTGAAAAGCTAACATGTATAGCTAATCATAGAACTATCATGTGTATCAATAGGAAACTGAACTGATACATTAGCTGAACTAATTAATGCTAAACTGAGTCTAACTTGTATTCACATAACTAATTTGTGAAGTTTTGAAAACTATTTACATAATAGATTAAAATAGTAATCATGCTGCTGATGGGCCCGACAACTGTACTTGCTGTGCGCGCATCCCTAACTAAACCCGGGATTGCAAGTTCCGAGTCTAGTAGGGTTTACTAAGTTATCTAAACCTAGGGACGACTGTGGGAGCCCAACCCAATGGATATCTAATCCAGTACAGTGCCACTGCTGAAAGTAAAATACTGGATCATAAGCTAATTAACTTATCTTGCTTTTACTAGGTTATCTAAACCTAGAACTAGGTTATCTGACCTAGAGGCGACTGTGGGAGCCCACCCATTGGACCGTAGTCCCATATAAGCTGAAGCAAGACTAAATAAGTTATTTTAAATGCTTCTACTGCATTAACTGAGCTATTAAAATGCCTACTGTAGCATTATATTGAGCTAAGCATTTTATCAAGCACTTGGGGTGCACTAGAACACACCCTACGTACTGAAAATCTGTATACAAAGCTTAACAAAAAAATCTACATATTAAGCCTATCAAAATTTGCATACTTTACTTATAAAAATCTGCATGCTATAAAAATAGAACTGCTCATGTTATTCCAATAGCAAATAGGAAACTAGAACAACTTAAGCATGCTGTGAAAGTAAAACCAATTCAACTACTAAGCATGCAATAGAATCTAGAAAATAAGGAATCGTTGTTGTATGGAATTAACAGAATATCATGCTTCACGGAACCTAAATTAGCTTCAAAGGAACTAACAAATGAAAATCTAACTCTTCTCATATCTAATTTCCTTTATGCAGAATTACGGCAGGTTGAGGAAGATATAAATGAACAATTAAAACCCACAGTAAGCTCCTCTATCCGTGCCCCTCTTGTAACACAATTTAAGCTATAACCTACTGGAATTTAAGAGAAAACTAGGTGAAGCTTGTTCACAATAATTCTAACATACATAAATCTGTGCACAAATTTATAGCATTCACAACTCTGTCACAAGGTTCAGCAAGTACTAACTCGTTCATAAAAACAATTCCAGTATGTCAATCTGTTCCGGAGATTTCAGAACAATAAGAAGCTTAAGCATTATCTATCAAGACTAAATCCCCTAGCAATCTGTCCAAAACTTTCGGGAGCAGTGGGAAGGATCCGAACATCACCAAATCCCATAGAATCCATCAACCTCTTGATCCAGAATCCCAAGCTAATTGAAGGAAAATTGCTACTGAAAACCTAAATTTTATAACTGTCCTTCATGCTTAAAATCCCTATCTTCTTTCTTTAGGGTTCATGGCAGTAAGCATCAAAAACAAAACCCCTCAAACTTGCTTCGAAATCCAAAGGAAAACAAGAATCCGAAAGCCATGAAAACGAATCAAAGCTCGAAACAACTCCTACTGCAGGTGAGAAGCAACTCACCTCGCTGTTCTTGGACTTACAACCGAGAAGAAGGAGGCTTCTAGGGCTTCGGATATATGCTTCCTCGACGATCTCTTGGTATCTTCTTGCTCTCCTCAACGAGAGGATCGCAAGGAGATGAAGAAGCCTTTGGATGGGTCTTTGGCCGGCCACTGGAGGTGCCCTAAAGCTCGCTGCGTTTTTCGCCCGAGAGAAAACGCCGTCGCCGAGAGAAAGGGGAGGAAGAATTTAGGTTTTGTGATTACTCCCTAAGTTCTTCCTTTTAATACCCCAAGGTTTCTGTTAACTAGTACTACTTAAATATATTTCGCTATAGGTTTAGTTAAGAAAAGTTCGGCTGGTCTGTTGGTGGGCTGCGTTCTGCTTAAGGCCTAGCGCATGGGTTCGAAACTTGGCTGCAACCATTTTTCCTTCCTATTTATTTCCTATTCATTAACTACTTCTTAAATAGAATATTTCTCCTTTTTAAATAAGAAACGATCGCTAGCACACTTGGTCAGCCCGACTTTAACCAAATCCCAGGTCGCGGCTTCGATTCCTCAGCCGCGCACTTTTATTTCCAATTTATTTTACTGTTCCTAACTACTACTTAAATATATATCGCTCCATATATGATTAACAAAACATCCGTAGACCAGATGGTTGGGCTGAGTTCGTTAAGATCTGGTTAGGGTCCGAGGTCTTGGGTTCAAAACCCGACTTCAACACTTTCTTTTTAAAACTTCTTTCTCTTGGTAAAAATACCAAACGAACTCCAAAAATTCCATAAAAATACTCTAAAAAATTCTAAAAATCTTTAGAATTTTTCTAAAGCATTTCTAGATTTTAATAAGGCCTTTTAGGACTTCAAATAGTGAAATTTGGGGATGTTACACTTTATTCCAGGTTCCATCCACACACATCTTCATCATTACATTGACCTCCAGCCTCCGCTAGTCCATCTTCCCTTTACCTTTATCTGCAGTATAAGGAAAAATAGTATCTGTAAGCTTGAGAGCTTAGTAAGAAACCATCTACCTCACAAAACATGCATACGATGCAATTTATGCTTTGAAAACATGCTATTCGAAATATATGCTGAACAGGTGAGGGCATGGCATAATATCATACAACATGAAAACCAAAACTAATCATAGAACTATCACGTGTATCAATAATGAAAACTACACTGATACAACAAGCTGAGCTAAGCTAATGCTAGACAGATGCTGAAGCTATACTGAATTCACATAACTATCTTGTGAGAGTTTGCAAACTATAAATATATATAATAGATGAAAATACTAAACATGTTGCTGATGGGCCCGGCAATTGTACTTGCTGTGCGCGCATCCCTAACTATACCCGGGGTTGCAAATTCTGAATCTAGTAGGGTTTACTAGGTTAGCTGAACCTAGGGACGACTATGGGAGCCCAACCCAATGGATATCTAATCCAGTACAGTGCCACTGCTAAAATAAAATACTGATTATAGCTAAGTTCTTCTTATATTGCTATTTCTAGGTTATCTGAACCTAGAGCAAGGTTATCTGAACCTAGAGGCGACTGTGGGAGCCCACCCATTGGACCGTAGTCCCATATAAGCTGTCCGAAAGCTAATCATATTGAATGAATGCTTCTATTGCATTTAGCTAAGCTAGTAAAATGCTTAAGTTGCATTTTAACCGTGCTAATAATTTAATCGAACACTTGGTATGCATTAATTCGTATCCTTTGTGCCGAAATTCTACATACTACTAAACTGAAGTATAAAATTCATACGGAAGCTACTTATACTGCAGGTGAGGGGTTTCTTACCTTCTGCTCTAATTTTCTTACGACTCTAATCGCTAGATTTCCTGAGGAGATGATCCTTTCGACGATCTTCTCGCGTCTACGTGTTCTTCTCGCGGAGAGAAGCGTCCTCGTGCCGGAGTCATCGCCAGAAAGTGTTCTTGAAGCCTTGTGACAGAACCCTAGCCTTTCCTTGGCTTTGGCGTGAAGAGAGGGTGCGGGAGAGAGAGGTGTTCGGCGGTGAGGGTTTGAGGGAAAAGTTTTCCTCGTTTGAGAAAAATAACAATTCCTCACTTAAGTTCCCTATTTATATTAAGTGGGTAATTCGGCCCAACTCAAATATAAATATAATTATTCTCCTTTCCTTTCAGCACGGCCCTGCTGGGTTCACTTGGTTACTAAAGCTATCTATAAGTCGTAGGACCCAATAGGTCTCGGGTTCAAAGCCTGCGTAGGCTGTTTTACGACTCCATTTATTTTTTGCTACTTCCGCTACTCTAAAAATTTCATAAAAATATTCTAAAATTCCAGAAAAATCATAGAATATTTCTAAAATAATTTTGAGAATTTTTGGGTGTTACACTAATACTTAAGCCTGGAGGTTTAGAGTTCAAATCCTGGGGGAGGCAAAAATCCACTAACCAGGGGTGGAAAGTCCTAGTGAGTAACGGCACGGCCAAGGGTCGTCGGTCGACGACACTAGAGGTTACCAAATGGGCCGACGACATAAGGGCCGACGGTTGACGACATGAGAGGTCGCCAAATGGGCCGCCAAATGGGCCAAGAGGGTCGGGTCGTTACAATTTATTAGGTCAATGGTGGATGCCCCAGGTTTTGAATATGAATCATATCTTACGGCTCATGTAGTCTGGGTAGACCTTAAGGAGAAATACAGTAGAGTAAGTTTGAGCAAACTTTGATAGCTAACAATTAAGTTTGACAGCTACAAGAAGCGTCTAAATCTTTTAATGGTTCAACATCTTCGGGAGATATCAAACATGATTCGAGAGCTTAAAACTACTGGTCATGAGTTGATCAATGAATAATAGGTTCAAGTAGTTATTAGTTCTCTTCTATATTCTTGGGAGACTATAAAGTAGATCCTAACTCACAGTGAGAATATTTAAACTTTCATTGATATCTCACACCATGTAGAATTGGAGGTAGAGATAGTTGAATCTGTAAGGATTTCTAGACTAGCCTATGTGGCTATTGGTTCAGTTGGATCATCTAGATCCAAGAAAAAGAAATGGTTCATGAAGGGGAAGGGAATGAAGAAAGAAGTTGATGCTGTGGAACAAGGCTCAATCAAGAAAAAAAAGAGGAAAGAAGATCAGATTGAAACAATATAAGTGTGTCTTCTTTTTCTTGAGTATTTTGTAGCTAGTTCAGTGTTGTTAGCTAATTCTTATCTTTTATGGATTATAGATTCAAGAGCAATCAACCATGTAACTTGAGAATGAGTTACATTTGTAGAGTAGTAACAGGTATCAGCTAGCAACAAATGGATCTATATAGGAAACAATGCAAGCGTTGAAGTCAAAGGAGTCAACACTTGCAAACTCAACCTTCATGGTGGTAATATTTTGTTTCTACATAATGTCTTGTATCCTCCTCAAATTTGATGGAATCTTGTTTCTATTACATGTCTTCTTGATTTAAGGTATTGTATTAATTTTTATAGCCAGAGTGTTGAACTTAAGATTGACTTAGTGTCAATCGGCTATGTTTTTTTTATTAAATGGTTTTATGGTTCTTGATGTAGAACTATATATCAATTGTGCTATTGAGGGTTGTTTTTCAAACATTGCACTAACTAGTAATGCAGATATAACTAATGAGGTTTGGCATACTAGATTAGGACACATAGGACAAAAATGTATGAATCGGTTGGCTAGAGAGGATCTATTGGGCACTCGAGCTAAAATTCACTTGTTTATATGTGAGCATTGTCTTTCTAGAAAAGCAACTAGGAAACCATTTGATAAGGCTATAAGAGTTGAATCATCATTGCAATTAATTCATTTGGATATTTGTGGTCTAATGAATGTGAAGGCTAGACATAGAGCTTCCTATTTCATTACATTTATTGATGATTTCTCTCATTTTGGTCATGTGAATTTGATTTATCATAAATCTGAAGCATTAGATTGCTTCATTTATTACATGAATGAAGATGAGAATCAAACAGAACACAAAATTAAGACTTTACACACTAATCATGGAGGGGAATATTTGTCTGATATATTCAAGACAATATGTAATAATAGATGGGTTATTAGATAGCTGACAATCCCTTAAACTTCACAGCAAAATAGGGTTGCTGAAAGAAGAAATATTATTCTTCTAAATATGGTTAGGTCTATGATGGCACAAGATAATTTGTTGATCTCCTATTAGGGAGATGCATTGTTAGTTGCGACCTATATACTTAACAAAATTCCTTCAAAGTCAGTTCTATCGACCCAATATGAACATTGGACATGCAAAAAAATTAGATTACGTAATTTAAGACACTGGGGGTTAGCTACTTATGTTCATAATAATTCTCACAAGTATGGAGAACTGGGACCTAGGGGTAAGAAATGTATCTTTATTAGATATCATGAGACCTAAAAAGGTTATATTTTCATAAGCGTGCAACTAGATGGAACTATCTCCGAAATATATTTGAGAGATGCGACTTTTCTCAAAACAGAATTCTCAACCAGAGGTGATACCGATAAAAGTGTTCTTTTTTTTAGGAGGATGAGATATTATCAACAAGAGAGGTGTCAAAAGAGATGTCTGAGTCTAGTCAACACAGTGGGAGTGATTTGCTAAGTCATAAATTGAATTCTTAACAACCCAACTTATGAAGAAGTGTTTGTAAGATTAAATCTTGGAAATAGGTTGATATTGAGAATAAGGCATTAATAACACTCTCAATTGACACAATGAACCTCAAACGGTTGAGGAAACATTAAGATACTCAGTTAGAGAAAAATAGATAAGTTGTAATGAATGAGGAAATGGAGTCAATGAGAAAGAATCAAATTTGGGATTTAGTTGATCTTTTGGGCTGAAGGGATATTGGGAATAAGTTAATTCTCAAAATCAAGAGGAAAGCAGATGGATCGATTAATCGATACAAAGCTTGACTAGTTACAAAAGGATATACCCAAATAAAGGGTATTATTTTTGAAGAGAAGCTGAGTACATCTTAGGAGTGAAGATCGTGAAAGATCGATAAAAAAAAAAGCTTTTGGGTTTGTCTCAAGAGACTTATCTCACTAAGATGCTACAATACTTCAATATGTCAAATTGTAACATTGTATCCCAATACTCCTAAAAAAATAGCCAAAAAAAATCATATGCTAGTGCTATTGGTAGTTTGATGTGCACTATATTGTGTACTCATCCTGCTATAAGCTATGCTATTGGCATAGTTAGTCATTTCCAGTTAAACACAGGATCAAGACACTAGAAAGCGGTGAAGAGGATATTAAAATACCTCAAAAGGGGCAACAAATTATTGTATCTGTTTCTAAGGATCTATGATGAGCTTAAAGGGCTCTATAGATGCAGATTGGGCAGGAGATCTTGATAACAGAAAATCCACAGTAGCTCTACAAATATAGATTGGGCAGGAGACCTTGATAACAGTAAGATTGTGGCTTGAGTTACATTATCCACATTATTACTACTAACTTATCTAAGAGTAAACTTCTAGCACGTTTATTATCTAGAGGTGATGAGTTATTCTTTTTGGTGCTAGTATATTTAGTGATTTATTTTTTTCTTTCTCTAGTGGAATAAAATGAGCATAGCAATTGTTTGATAACAAAATTTTTTACACGTTTATTGTTCAGATTCATGTGGATAGGTCATGAGTGCTAGTATGTTTGATGATCTGTTTTTCTCTATCTTCAATACTAGGACATGAGCATTGGATTTCATTGAAAAGATTTGATTATAGTCTAGCCTAAGAATCTCTTTATACTTTGCCTTATTTTGATAGTTAACAGTTTCAAAAATAGTCATGTTCATTAGACTTGATGAGTAATTGAATTTCCATGGTGATTTTTTTAACTATATCTTGGTTATTAGATTAATGCTTGAATCATTAAAACTCATTTGGAAAAATGTAAATCCCACCAATTGCATCTTTACAAATGTGCAGTTGAAGAAAATTAAAAAAAAAAAAAAGAGAAGCAAATGATGAAATAAGAGATTGAAAAATTTATTGTCATGAGTGGAAATTAGTTGTTTGTCCCTTTGAGACAAAGTTAGGTTATTGGAGAAACGAACACTAGATTTCTCTTAATATCGAGCACATTCTTTAGACCTTGGGTAGATTTAGGATAGATGAACCAAGCAGTGTTTCTGTTGGGAATGAAAGGAAAAAATGGTTTAATGATGACTTGACTAGGATTAGGAGTAGATACTTGTGGAATTTAGGTCACGATCTGCACAAAGCACGGAGAACTTATTCATAGACTAAGATTAAATTCATTTATGGTCATGCTCATTATTGATATTGTTTGATAGAGTTAAGTTGATTCACCAAGGGTTATGATGCACTTATTCCTACATATATTTCTAGATTGCAGAATTTTGTTTGATAACAATTAAGTACTTTATTTTAGATCATTCTTGATTATGCTCATTGATTTTGCTAGTTTGATAGAAATTGATAAAATCATTAGGTATACACATTTTAACTCATAAATCTAGATTGTAGAGTTTGCTTGAGGACAAGCAAAGGTTTAAGATTGGAGGTGTGATGTGTGTATATTATATATGTAATTTTGTAGGGTTTAACACATATCTTCTTGCATTCATTATCTATGATCTATGCTTTTGCACCCTGTATCATATTAATTTCAGCATAATTACTATCTTACATTCAGATATCTACTCAAAGTCTATTTTCATTTTGAGGAGTAGTCTGGAGTGGAAAAGGATTCTAAAGGCGCAGAGGAAAATCATTTGATAAAAATCGAGACCTAACTTTCTCTACTCATGGAGATAAAAGCCGAGGAATGAAGTGCCCAAGGCAAAGGAGCGAGCAACAACCATTATGGAACCAAATTTGACTTGGTCATGCCTTGAGGCACGGCCCAGAAGAGATGGTCGTGCCATTGGGCATGGCTAAGGAACAAGAAAGGAAGACTGCAATGCCAAATGACACGGCCAAGGAAGAGATCCAGGTCAGGAATGGCTCTGGTCATGCCAAAAGGCACGGCCAGAGAGCTTACCCGTGCCACATTCCAGAACTAGAATAGGTTTGGTCATGCCTTGAGGCACAACCACGTCTCCATATTTCCAATTTTGAAGAACAAGCCATGTCAAATGGCACGACCATAAAGGCAAAATAGGGCAGCCTCTGCCTGAGCCATGCCAAAAAACACGACTAAATAACCAAAGGAGAGCTTTGGTCGTGCGATTCGACATGACCAAGATATTTGAGCCAGAGCCAACTTGGCTCTGGCTGTGCCTCAAGGCATGACTAGGTAGCCAAGAGATGATTTGGCCATGCCAAGAGACGATTTGGTCGTGCCTAAAGGCACGACCACCCTGTGCATCACCCTTATAAAAGGGGCACTTCCTCTCCTTCCTAGGGGGTAAGCTGGGTGGACGGGAGGAGACCATCTAGGTCGATTCCTGGCATCCAGAGTCGGCATCTCGATGATCTGAGACCATTCTGCTGCTTCATCCTCATCAACATTCCAAGATCTACATCCAAGCACTTCACTCGATGTTAAAGGATAAATTTCTACTCCCTTTCCTTAGGGTTTTGGAAATTTCTATGTTTTTGAGTGTTTGGATTATATTTCTTCCTATTATGGAGTAGATTTATACTATTCTAGGATATAGGATGTAATTGTAATGTGTGGATGATGTAAACTCTATGAATTGTCAATTTCTTAGTAAGTGTGTAAAAGGCTTCTCCTCTTCAGCAAAGGTGTAACTTCTAGTGGAGCATTCTTCAACGTCTTGGATTAACAACCACCTATATTGTAACCAAATAAATAGTCATCTTACTTTCTTTAGTTATTTAGTTTATTTCTACTTTATTTTAATTGTGCTATCTAACTAAGTTGAAAAAAAATGAGAAAGGGGTTATTTCAATTTTACAGATAATTCACCCCCTCTTGTCAGTCGTACGGGACCAACAAGTGATATAAGGGTCAAACAGCTTCAGAAGGACTAACCGCCTCTAAAGCAACAAGATGATGGCCAGTTCAAGTATACATCTACCAAAGTTCGAAGGAGATTTTGCGTAATAGAAGCATAGGATGGAGGTATTTTTTTTAAAATGGACTTTGAAATATTGTTAATAATGAAATATAGTTTTGTAACCCCAAAAAACCAATAAGGGACTAAAAAAGAAGAGTACTCATGGACAAAGAAAGAACAAGCCAATTTCGTGGCGAACGACAAAGTAGAGTTTCATCTGCTGAACTTCTTCTATCCCAGGAGGTTAATAGAATCAGCAGCTATGACTCTACCAAAGAGCTCAAGGAGAACTTCCTGGAACTACATGAAGGCACTTCGAAAGCCAAGTTAGCAAGATGGGGCATCCTCCGAACCCAGCTAATGAACCTTCGATAGACAAGGGAGAGAAGGTAGCTCCACTTCAATCAAGGATCAAATAACTCATCACTCAGCTCAATAATCTTGGATAATCAGTAATGAACTATGATTCTATCACGTAAGCACTCAATGCTTTTTTGAGAACTCATAAATGACCATCCTTAGTAAATGCATACTAAATCACTAAGAACTTCGAGGTAAGTACACTAGAAAACTTGTTTTCCACTTTCAAACTTCATGAAACTCGATGTGTAGATCCCAAAGAAATCAAAAAGTCAAACGACAACCTTGCCCTGAAAGCCCAAAAGGATTAACAAGACTCCAAAGTATCAATCAATGAAGAACAAGCTGCCCTGATGGTAAGAAAATTTAGTAAGTTTATTAAAGCTAATAAATTTAATAAGTTACAGGCAAAAAAACACCTTTGGAATAAAAGAAAAGTTTAATGCTACAAATATCAAGAAGAAGAGCACATCAAGGATTTTAAAGTGTATACTAAAAGCCTAGATTTTTGTAAACATTTATTTTGAAACAAAGAATCACATTGGTCAAATGTCTACATTTATATGCTAAGTGTAGTTGTTCAATTAATTTATATTGTAGATAGCATGGTATGTGGTGTCACACACAGAAGATCATATTATCAGTTCCTTATAAATTATAAACAGTAGCTCACAACTAAGATGGATAGGAACAAACCATTGGAATAGTCGTAGTGTAATTTGGTATTAGTTTATCTTGACTATAAAATTACACTAGTGCACTCTGAGTGTATTGAGCAGGACCATTTGAGGTAGTTTCTTTTTATACTGATTATATAAAAGAACAATACCTCTGTTATTATAGAAGTGTGTACTCTTAATCATGATATAATAACAAGTACATATACTTAATACTTATTTCTTTAATTTATCAGAGGGTGTGATTTAGCTCGTTAAATCAATATGCCCGATAAGTTGGGAAATGATATTATTTATATGGTGTGTTGTTGATTATAGAATAAAATTATGTCCTAGTAATTTATGTTGATAATGTCCCCTTGAGGAGCTCATAAGGATTGTCATGTAAACCCTGCAAATGGACTTATTCCGACATGACGATAAGGTTGAGTGGTAATACTCTTGGAGCTAGATATTAATTAAGTGAGTTGTCAGTAACTCATTTAATTAGTGGGCATTCAATATCTTAAACACAGGGAGACTAACACACTCATGATAAGTAGGAGCCCATATAGTAATATGAGATTGGTGTGGTAGTTCAATAATAAACTCTTTAGCGGTATGAGTTATTATTGATGAACTCGAGTTGGGTGTTCGGGGCGAACACGGGAAGCTCAAGTTCATCGGGAGACCAAAACCAATTCCTCCTCTCGGTTCCTGTCTTATCATCTTATTTATAAATTCTTATACCTACCTAAACCCAACTTCTTACCCACCTTAAGGTGGTCGGCCAAGCCTAGCTTGGAGCCCAAGCTAGGGTCGGCCAAACCAAGGTGAGATGGGTACAAGTGGTGGTCGGCCTTAGCTTGGAGCCCAAATAGGTGGTCGGCCACAATAAAAATAAAAGGGATTTTAATTTTAAAATCTTTCCTTATGTGGAAGCCATGATTTAAAAGAGAGTTTTAAAATTAAAATTTTCCTTATATAGTTTCTACACAGGATTAAGAGAAAGGTTTGATATCTTTCCTTATTTGTAGTTAAAAGGAATATTTTAATTTGGAGAAAACTTTCCTTTTTGTAATCATCCACATGTTTTAATAAGAGAGTTTTTAATTTATAAAAGTTTCCTTTTATAACCAACCATGAAGGGAATTGTTTAAAGAGAAATTTTTATTTTAAAAATTTCCAAAAAACAAATTAGGAAGTTTTAATTTTGTGTTTAAAACTTTCCTTATTTGGAGGACTTGTAGGGGTCGGCCACAAGATGGATTAAGAGGAAATTTTAATTAAATTTTCCTTATTAGCCATTGGCAAGGAAAATAAGGAAGTTTTAATTATGTTTAAAACTTTTCTTATTTGCAAAGACCAAGGAATCTAAAAGAGAGGGTAGAGGTGTCTCACCTCACAAGACATCTATTATTCCTCTCCTCTCTTCCTTGGTGTGGTCGGCCCTCTTCCATTGCTCTTCCTCTTCTCTTCTTCTTTTGTAGCTGACGACATCTAGTCTCTAGGAGATTTTTGGTGGATGGATTTTGCTTGGAGAAGAAAGAGAGATAGGAGGCATTATTTCTTAGCATCCCTTGGAGCTTGGTTGGTGGCCGAAATTCTTCATCTCAAGGAGATTGTTGGTGGCTGAAACTTGTAAGGAGAAGGAGGCTTGGGTGGATTCTCGTCTCGGTAGATCATCACCCACACGACGTCCGAGATAAGAAGAGGAATATGATAAAAGATCGTGAGGTCTATAAGCTACAAAAAAAGGTATAACTAGTTGTCTTGTTCTGCATCATACTAGTTTTCTTTATATGGATTTTGAAATACCAAATACAAGAGGCTAACGATTCTAGGTTTTGAATTTATGATTCATTTTTATGTTTCTTTTGTTTTTCGATCTTATGATTCGATTGTTCTTAATGGTTAAACCTAGGGTTACTATAAGGAAATTAAATATTGAATTTCGTTAAAAGACTTTGTCTAGGAAGTGGTGGATGATCTCATACCCAAGAAGGCCTAGTGTCTCGCCATGTTTAACCTGGAAGCCGATCTCTGAAATAAATATTTAATCGAATTTGTAACATGGGTGGATTTGGATTAATAATGTTAAGCATCGTTTACAATCCAAGTCTAAACCTCTAAGAACAGATAAGTTAAATTTGGAATCAATAATATTAAGTTCTGTTTGTGATTCCAAATTTAATTTCTAAAGAACACAATAGGTTGTTAGGAATGATTCAGGACTTGTACAAAATTTTTGTACAGGGGAACCAGTATGATATTCCGAGTAGCAACCAACAAAGGATAACTACCCTAAACTGAAGAATGAGAAAGACATGGGTAAAAGACCAACAAGAACATAGTACAAGAATTTAAAGGCAACATGGGATGAATCATTGTCATCAGAATCAGAACTAGAAGAATATGTTAGACTAGCCCTAATGACAGACCACCAGAGGGACATTGAAAGTTCCTTAGAGATGAGCATTGATGAAGGGGGAGGATCTTCAGAGGAAAGAAACTATAAATGGGGAGGAACAAATCACGAGTAAAGTGAGGTACGCACACTATCTCCTAAAAAGTCTTTCGAATTCATTAAGTTGCTTTCTAAAAATATGCTAAAATTAGAAAATGAAAATGCTAAACATAAATTAAACTTAACAAATTCATGTCCCTTAGTTATGTATGATAATTTGAAAATATAAAATAAAAACCTAAAAACAAAAATAAAGAAAATGGAAAATGGCCATGCATGTTCAAACAATTTTCAAAAATCAAGATTTAGAAATTAAAGTAAAATAAACTTGTATATTAGAAATCACCAAGGATAGATCAGGAAAATCTTTAGGAATTATGTACCACCGAAATATTTAGTGAATGCAGTAGGAATGAACCTATAATCAGTTCCAAAATCCTATTTAGATTAAATTTCTCAATTTTAATTTATTAGGATAGAAATTATTTTAAATTGAAAAATAATTTTTGAAAAATTTTCTAGTACTCTTTTCTCAAAACTTGTATACTGATAAAACATTATACTTTCGGTTAAAATAAAAAAAAATCTGATTATATTTATTTGCTCAAAATTTTATCTGTACAAAATGGAAGTATTATCTACTAACAGAAAAATTTTCAAAAAAAAATTCGTTAAGTTATTTTCTATGATTTTTTTAATGAAAGTCATATTGAAAACTAAAAATATTTTGCAGACTTAATTTTAAAAACTTTTATTTTTTCATGATAAAACATGATGTTCTCTATCATAATGAAAATTTTGATAATTTTTTAATATTATTTGAATTATTACGAATTCTTTTCTAAAAAGTTAATTTTAAACATTAAAAATTCAAAAAAAATAGAAATTTGGAAACTTTTAATTTTTTAGCATTAAAAAATATATTTTACATATTCAGAAAAAAATAGAAGAATTTTTAGAGTTGAAAACATATTTTTCAAGATTTATTTCCAAAAATTAGATTATTCTACTGAAGTAAATCAGTTCTATTCTATTAAATAATGTTTTACTATGAAAATTTTTCTAATGATAAAGATTATTCTGGTTAAGTTTGACAAAACTTTTCAACATTTTTTTAAATCGAAAAGTAATTTTTTAATTATTTTTTCAAAATAGAAGATTAATTAGTAAAAATAGAAATTTTTAAAAATTATTTCTGAAAAATATTAGCCTACTGGTAACTCTTGTTATATAGCCCTAGAAAAATATTTTAAATTTTTTAACTATTTATTTTATTTTTTAATTTTTTGATGTGATCAAAGAGGGAGAAAAAGGTATAAGCTAAGGGGGAGTTGGGATAATTGACATTTTATTTTTCTATTTGCTAAATAAATAGTGTTGATTGCATAATTAGTGTTTATTTGCAATTCTCATCCACTTAATTATAATATTACATTTTGTTTTATCCTTAACTTCAACTTAGGTTGATGCACATCATAAAGAAGGAGACTATAAGTACCCGAGGTAGTTTTGATGGGGTCAACTGAGTTAAGTTAGGTCTTGTTTGTGTTTGATTCCTTGTGTCTAAATATGCAGGAACTTAGGAGCACAAGAAGTTGAGTGAAAGACACAGCGAACGAGAAGGATGGCATGAAAAAGGAGTCGACGGACTAGGTATATCTGAGGGACGAGAAGCCGTGGAAGAGTACACTAGCAGACGAGAAGGATGCACATGGCACTTTCGAGGGATAAGAAGTCAGAGTGGAAGTCTGCTCAAGGAAAAGACTGAAAGATGGGTTTAGGTGAGTCTAATTTCGGATGGCCCAAATCACCCACATGAAACTGCTGGAGTCTGCCAATAACTAATGGAGGAAGGCGCCTTCAATGGCTTAGAAGACGTCTTTGAATCTTCAAGCATGTTGGTGTTAGTTGCTATGCAGAATATCAAACCGGTTCCCCTGTACAAAAATTTTGTACAAATCATGAACTTTTACTAATAATCCATTGTGTTCTTTAGAAATTAAATTAGGAATTACAAATGGAACTTAACATTATTGATTCCAAATTTAACTTATCTGTTCTTAGAGGTTTAGACTTGGATCTCAAACGATACTTAACATTATTGATCTAAATCCACCCATGTTACAAATTCAATTAAATATTAATTTCAGAAATCAACTTCCAGGTTAAACATGGCTAGGCACTAGGCCTTCATGGGTATGGGAACATCCACCACTTCCTAGACAAAACCTTTCAATGAAATCTAATATTTAATTTCCTTATAGTAACCCTAGGTTTAACCAAAAGGAACAATCGAATCACAAATTCGAAAAAAAAAAAAAACACAAACTCGAATCACAAATTTGAAACCTAGAATCATATGCCTCTTATGTTTGGTTTTTCAAAATCCATACAAAGAAAACTAGTATGATGCGGAATAGAATTACTAGTTATACCTTTCTTTGTAAGTAACAACCTCTTGATCTTCTACCGTATTCCTCTTCTTATCTCGGACGTTGTGTGGGCAACGATCTACCGAGATGAGAATCCACCAAACCTCCTTCTTCCTTCTTCCAAGTTTCATCCAAGCAACCTTGTCCAAGAGATAGCAATAGCAAGTCTCGGTCACCAACCAAGCTCCAAGGAAAACTAGGAAACAAAGCCTTCTTTCTCTCCTTTTTCACCAAGCAAATCCGGCCACCAAAACAAGATCCAAGAGGATGATAGGTTCGGCCACTAGAAGAAGAGAGGAAGAGATGATAGGGTCGGCCACCACCAAGGAAGAAAAGAGAGAGGAATAATAAAAGAGATGTTGTAAGGTGAGGCACCTCTTTATCCTCTCTTTTATATTCCTTGGTCTTGGCAAATAAGGAAAGTTTTATAAATAAAAACTTCCTTATATTCCTTGCCATTGTTTAAGAAGGAAAAATTAATTAAAATCTCCTTATTAAACCTCTAATGGCCGGCCCCTTCAATTGCTACAAATAAGGCAAGTTTTAAACACAAAATTAAAACTTCCTTATTTGTTTCCAGAAATTTTAAAAATAAAATTTCTCTATTAATTTTTCCCTTCATGGTTGGTTATAAAAGGAAATTTTATAAATTAAAATCTCTCTATTAAAACATGTGGATGATTTCCAAAAAGGAAAGTTATCTTTAAAATTAAAATCTTACTCTCAATTTACAAATAAGGAAAGATATCAAATCTTTTTTTAATCTTTTATAGAAACTATAATAGGAAAGATTTAATTTTAAAACTCTCTTTTAAATCATTAAGATGGTTACAAAAAAGGAAAGTTTTATCAAAAATTAAAATCTTCCTTTTAACTACAAATAAGTTATCAAACCTTTCACTTAATCTTTTGTAGAAAGGTATAAAAGGAAAGATTTAAATTTTAAACTCTATTTTAAAACCATGGTATCCACATAAGAAAAGATTTTAAAAATAAAATCCTTTTATTTTAATATGACCGGCTACACCAAGCTTGGGCTCCAAGCTATGGCCGGCCACTCTACTTGGCTTAAGCCTTTAGCTCGGTCGGCCCAAGCTTGGGTTCCAAGCTTGCTTGGTCGGCCACCAAAGGGTGGGTAGGAAGTGGGTATTTGGTGGATATAATTCTCTATATATAAGAGGCTACGATAGGGACCGAGAGGAGGAATTGGTTTTGGTCTCCCGAATGAAATTAAACTTCCCGTGTTCGCCCCAAACACCCAACTCAATTTCATCAATAATAATTCATACCACTAAAGAATTATTATTGAACTACCGCATCAATCCCAAATTACATTTTGGGCTCCTTCTTATTATGAGTGTGTTAGTCTCCCTGTGTTTAAGATATAGAATGCCCACTAATTAAATGAGTTACTGACAACTCACTTAATTAATATCTAGCTCCAAGAGTAGTACCACTCAACTTCACCATCATGTCGGACTAAGTCCACTTGCAGGGTTTACATGACAATCCTTATGAGCTCCTCTTGGGGACATTATCAACCTAGATTACTAGGACACAGTTTCCTTCTATAATCAACAACACACACTATAAATAATATCATTTCCCAACTTATCGGGCCTCTTGATTTATCGAACTAAATCTCACCCATTGATAAGTCAAAGAAATAAATACTAGATTATGTGTTTGTTATTATATCAGGATTAAGAGCACACACTTCCATAATAACAAAGGTCTTGTTCTTTTATTCAGTCAGTATAAAAAGAACTTACCTTAAATGGTCCTGCTCAATACACCCAAAGTGTACTAGTGTAATTTTATAGTTAAGATAAACTAATATCAAATTACACTATGACTATTCCAATGGGTTGTTCCTTTCCATCTTAGTCGTGAGCTACTATTTATAATTTATAAGGAACTGATAACATGATCTTCTGTGTGTAACACCACACACCATGCTATCTATAATATAAATTAATTGAACAACTACACTTAGCATATAAATGTAGACATTTGACCAATGTGATTCTTTATTTCTAAATAAAATGTTTACAAAAAGCTAGGCTTTTAGTATACACTCTAACAATCTCCCACTTATACTAAAAGACTATGTTACCATAAACCCTGCCATACATCTGATTCCCAACCCTTTAACATGCCCATCAAAAGCTCTTGCCTTAAGGGCCTCAGTGAAAAGATCTCCCAGGTTATCACATGATGCAATCTAGGCGACAACAACTTCTCCTCGTTATACGATGTCTTATATTGGGTGGTACTTGCGCTCTATGTGTTTACTTGCCTTATAAGCTCATGGTTCCTTCGAGTTTGCTACTGCACCACTTATTGTCACAATACATTATAACAATTTTGGGCAAACCAGGAATCACATCTAAGTCCATCATGAAGTTTCTGAGCCATACAACTTCTATGGCTGCCTAAGAGGCTGCCACATACTCAGCTTCTAAGGTGGAGTCCGAAAAGCATCTATGCTTAACATTCTTTCATTATTATGGTTGTCTCTCCTAAAGTAAACACAAAACTCCGAGGTCGACTTACTATTGTCCCTATCTGATTGGAAGTCAAAATCCGTGTATCTCATAGGGAGCAAACTATCTGCCTTGTAAACTAACATATAATCTCTAGTCCCTCTAAGGTACTTTAATGTATGCTTTATGGCAGTCCAGTGTCCCGGTCCTGGGTTACTTTGATATCTGCTGTAACGACCCAATTTTCCTCCTTTTGAGCCCCAAAAATAATTCAAAAATATTTTTGAATGCTATAGAAAAATTCTAGAGATTTTTAGAAATTTTTAGAGTATTTTTATGCAATTTTTGTAGTTCGTTTGTTATTTTTACTAAGAGGAAGAAGTTTTAAAAAAAAAAGTATTGAAGCCGGGTTTTGAACCCAAGACCTTAGACCTGAACTAGGTTTTAACCAAACTCAGCCAACCAACCGGTCTGCGAGAGTTTTGTTAATCAAGTATGGAATAGAATGTATATAAGCTATAGTTGGAAACGAAAATAACCTTAAGTATAAGATTTAAATCCTTTTCCTAAAACCTAAAAATTTCTCTCAAAATTCCTCCTCTCGCACGCGGCGACGGCATCGACTCTTGCTTGGGTGAAATCGCAGCCGAAGCTAGGGCTTCGATTCGGCGGTATGCCAAGGGGAACTTCCGTGAGTTCTTTAGAGATCCAAGCTCCTCTCGTCGAGGAGAACTCGAAGGCGCGAAGAAGACCTAGAGTTTGAGTTTCTCTGCAAACCCTAGAGGGTTCTTGTTCGGTTGTAAGTCCTAAAAGCAAGGGTAAGTGGCTACTCACCTGTGGTAAGAGTAGTTCCGACTTCGTTTTGATGTGTTCTTGTTTGTTTGAGTTTTTGCCGTGAAGTTTTTTTGGGGTTTTGTTTGCTGCCATGAGGTTAAAGGAAGAAAGAAAAAGATTAGTTAAGTTTAAGCAAGTGAGTTTATCCATTCAAGCTTTGGAATTGGTACTGCAGCTTTCAAGTTAGATGTTTCTATGGTGACCTTGATGAGCATGCTCTGTTCGTGTAGAGTTTCATAGTTTCGTATCTTTGCATTCTTGAATTTGAAGCATGAAGGACATATTAGAATTTAGGTTTTGGTTTCCTAAGTAACATTTTCAGAATAGCATGAATTCTAAATAAATAGCAGGTTAGATATGGCTGTTGAGTTTGCTGTCGTGTACCTCAAATGGGCAAGTAGTTAAAATGCTCCACTGTTAGCACAGATTTCGGGTGTCTTATATAGGTTTAAGCTGTGAACAAGTTTTCTATGGTTTCTGTTTTAGATTGCCAGCAAGCTTAAGTGGACACGAGTGGGTAAAGAATCAGTAGCATGAACTGTTATTATTGTAGCTTGCACTTGTTGATAGAATTTGAGTTGGTTTTATCTTTAAGTATTGATTTACTACTGTGCTGTCGTTAAGATTTTAGGCTCTTATATGTTTATACTCTTGAGTTAAGCCATGGAACTGTTATTGAATAGAACTGATCTCAAAGGGACTGTTACAGAACGGAACTAATGACTGTGATGGAATTGAATTGTATAGTTCACAACCTATAGAGTAATGCAAATTATGATTGATGCTTTGAGTGGCTGTTTTAAATTTCAGCAAGCTTAATTTTTGTTGGTTTTGTGTTAGGAAATGTAGATGATCAGTCTTCGAAGCTTATTGTTAGCTATTATAATCTGTAGCCCCATTCTTGATCAAGTATCAACTTGGAGTCGTTGAGTGCCAATCCATTTAGAAATTTTCTAACCATAAACCTCAACTAAATTTACTATTATCTCATTGTCTATTGGTATTTTATCTTGTCTTAGCCTCTTATGATTCAAAAGCATGCAACTTCACTGAATTTGATTTGTGGAAGTGTCAACTTAACTAAGAAATTAGTAGGATTGCAAGAATCAATTTGTTGATTTACTTGAGAGAGAAATCAAGGTTTGAAGATCTTAAGAAGTATAGATATCATAATTAAACCACGGTGGTATTTGAAGTCATAGGAGGAAAAAGGGAAGTGATTTTTTAGAATTTAACCACTCAAAGGGATTTAAGATTTCGGCTTTGTGGAGAAATAATTGATATTTAAGAAGCTAGATAAGACATTATGATTAGATTAACTCTTTGGATCATCTGTTGGAAATTTTCTTAACAGTTATGCTTATGAAATTTATGCTATAGGTGCTGGACTTAAATCTAGTTCTCTACCATGTGTGCTAGCTTCTAGATTGAATTTTGATGAGTTCTTGTTTTCCTTGATAGGCTTGAAACTCTAGACAGGATTAAGTAAGTTGAGACTTGATTTGTATGTTGAGTTTAGTTCTTCAAGATAACTTAAAACTTCTAGATAGATTTGGGTGCACGTACCATGGACCAATAGTTTGCTTATGTTTATCCCTACAGAATTTTAATGCAGTTGAAATCTCCTTATAGTGCAGAATTTTAGTACAGATTTTTATTAAGTAGTAGTATGCAGATTTTATTAAGTATTAGTGTGCAGATTTTATTAAGTATTAGTGTGCAGATTTTTATTAAGCATTAGAGTGCAGATTTTATTAAGTTTTAGTGCAGATTTCTGTTGAGCATTAGTATGCAGAATAGTATGCAGATTTTATAAGTATAGTAAGCAGATTTTTGGTTTAAGCATTTCAAAGTTAGAATTTGCTTAAAGATTTCAGTTTCTTTTTAAAGAAGTATTCATTTAGAAGTATTAACAAGTATAAGAAAGATAAAGAAAAGAAAGAAAAGGCCAAGGCCTTAAGTAAATCCCAAAGTCAAGACTTTAGGGATTTTGGCACACAAGGTGCTTATTAAAATGCCAAGGCATTATATATTAGAAGTATTAAAAGATAACAAGTATTTTACTTTTATCAGTGGCACTGTACTGGACTCTCAGTTGTCCTTGGGTTGGGCTCCCATAGTCGTCCCTAGGTTCAGATAACCTAGTGTGCAGGACTCTCAATTGTCCTTGGGTTGGGCTCCCATAGTCGTCCCTAGGTTCAGATAACCTAGTAAACCCTACTAGATTCGGGACTAGCTACCTCGGGTCTAGTTAGGGATGCGCGCATAGCAAGGACAGTTGTCGGGCCCAAGAGAAGTTGATTATTATTTTGAAGTATTATAAGTATAAGTTTTTGAACAAGTAAAATAAGTTTTTACATAAGTATAAAAGCATTTAAAGAATAAATTTTTAAGCAAGTGAAATAAGATTCAGAAGGTGTTTAGAGTTCAGGAAGTTTAGTTCTTTATGCTAGCATGATTGTATAGATTTACTTTACATGTTTAGTCTTTCAGTATGTTTCTTTTACTAGTAGATGAGCATGAGTAATTTTCCTTTTGAGCATTCAGTTTTAGATTTCAGTATATTCACATGCATATCGAGATTTTGTGAGTTAGATAGCGCTTACTAAGCATTTTGCTTATAGATTTCATTTCCTCTTACTGCAGATACAGGAAAGGAAAAGATATAGAAAGGAAGGCGACAAGGAGGTGTTCAAAGGATGCGTGATGCCAGGACTATGAATGCCAGGACACTTATGCTTCGCTTCTACGGAAAAATTACTCATAAAAACTCTAAAAACTCAATTTTTACAGAAAATCACAAAAGGTATATTTTTCATAAAAATACAAACAAACTCGTACAAGTCTTTGCACGTGGCTCTGATACCACTGTTGGGTTCTTCGGGCCGCGAAAACCGCTTTTTCGCGTCGCGGAAACCCCGAGTCACCCAAAACCGTAGATCCGTGCAAAGATTCGTAAACAAAACTTTTCGAAAAACCTTTTCTTGTACGAGTTTGTAAAACCTTTAGATCTACACTAGATAAGGGTTATACCTTCGAAGCGTGCCTTTCGCTTATCCCGCTCGTCCAAGGAGTTGCCGGATCTCTAGACCGTTAAGCGCCGGTCCTCTAGAAGTATCCACACGGACACGTAGGTGGAGAAAACCTCACACAAAGGTGTGCTAGTACCTTGGTGAGATTCGGCCAAGCAAGGAGGAGAGGGAGAGGGAGAGCTTGAAAGGAAGAAGGAGGAAGATTCACCACACTTGAATGAAATGAATGAAAATCAATTCCAATTCAAAAGTGGTCGGCCACTTCTCATCAAGTGTAACTCCCCATTAAATGCAATTAATGTGAAGTTAATAAGAAAATGGCTTTGTAACTTCCATGAGGTGGCACACCATGATGATGTGGAACATCATCATTGGTCCACCTAATGCCAACTCACCAATGAGGTGGCAAAAGGTCAAGTCAAAATTGACCTTTGGTCTTCCTTCTCTAGTCAAGTCAAACTTGACCCAATCTCTACCATGGTTGATCTAATCCAACCATTTGATTCGAGCCAACTTAATATAATGAATCTAATTCATTAAATTAAATTGATTTAATAAGTCATAATCTAAATTAGACTCATTAAATACATGAATCAACTTGAGTCGAACTCAAGTTAGCCCAATTAGGATTACTGTTAATCCAATTTGATTCATCAAATGAATCTAATCCTCTTGGTTCATTATATGAACCTAATCTCCATCTAATTGTCCTAAGTGTGTGACCCTATAGGTTCTTGTAACGTTGGCAATGCCCTAAACCCATTTAGGAGCATAAATAATGAGCGGTATCTAGCAACACATCATTACTACCCAAGTTACAAGAATGTCGAGATCCGACATCACCTTGTGACTAATAATTGTGACTCCTCACAATATGTGACATTGTCCTTCTCTCCTAGACATCTAGATTGATCAATGTGAGGCATAGACCGTGTCATCCTCTAATCAATCTAAATCTTGAACTTCAAGTAGACTCACTCGATCAAATGAGCTCAACATCTAATGTTGACTCATTTGGGCATGGCCATGCACTTAGTGGTCTCACTCTATCAAGAATACCGATGTCGCTCCCGTCATATGGGAGGGATAGATTCCATCTACATCACTCACATCCCTCCGCATAATTTGTTACATACCCAGTAATCGCCTTTATAGTCCACCCAGTTACGGGTGACGTTTGACGAAACTAAAGTACATAACTCCTTATGTAGGGATCCATGGTGACATCAGGTCTAAGGACTAATAGTCATACTAATAGCCACATGAGAAAGTATATGACACTCATATAACGATCCATGATACTTTCTCATGGCAGGTCATTCAGTATACATTCTCTAATGCATACCCATGTGTCAGCTTGATATCTCTATATCCATGACTTGTGAGATCAAGTCATCGAGCTGACCTACATGCTAGTCTTATTGTATTAACATTGTCCCTGAATGCTAATACTCGACTAGGAATGATTTAGAGTAGTGTTCCCTATATCATCTCACTATCGATTCAACTAATCGATTGATATAGGTATGAACCTTCTACTCAAGGACGCTATTATACTTAGTCTATTTGGCACTAATATAAATAAGTATAATAACCAAACAAATGCCTTTATTAATATACAAGAATATGATATACATGAGTCCATACAATCATCAAATGATTAGCTCTAGGGCTCTAACTAACAGTATACTTCCCAGGAGGAAGGTTCACATCAATTGGTATATACCTCAAAGGAGATAGGCTAATATCGGTCGGGATATACCTCCAAAGGAGGTATGTTTGTATTAACCAAAATATGCTTCCCAGAAAGAGATCCATATCAATTAGCATATACCTCAAAGGAGGTAGGCTAATATCGGCCGGGATATACCTCCAAAGGAGGTAGGTTTGTATCGACCGAAATATACTTCCCAGGAGGAAAGCCTAGACTGGTCGGTTGACCAATACCTTGGAAAGATACTTGATAAAATATAGCCTAAGGTAAGTAACATAGAAGGTCATCGATAGAAGCCTCTAGTCATGATTAACTTTGACCGAAACAAGGAACATTGGTACATTAAGATATCCATGATATAATAAAAGTAAGAAGGGCGGGAAGAAGCGATAGAAATACTTTAAAGGATCTCATGAAGTAGGATAGAGATAAATATTTCAAATGAGATAATTAATGAAGATATCTACAATTTGTGACTCTATGACAGGTGTTATATATTTTAGCAGGAAATGTGTTTTTAGATTATTTTGCAGGTACTAAACGACAAAGAAGGTACATCTGGGGTACAAGAAAGATTCCTTAAAAGTCATTCACCACAAGTACACAGCTTACGTCATCTCATAACAAACTCTAACAAACCGGGGTCCACTTCATGACTACGGAGGTTCTATGAAGTGGTATAAAAAGGGGAATCCTCTCCGTTGGCTAGGTAAGTTCACATCATTGCGCACATTCATAACCCTAATTTCTCAACTACTGTTCATCTTCTTTCTTCTCCTTCTTCTTCCACACTCGAGGGAGATCACTGACTTGAGCGTCGGAGGGCCTAGCCAGGGATTCCCACCCCGGTCTTAGGTCACTGACGATAGTGTTGGTTGGTCTCTTGTGTGCAGGAGATCTCAGGAGATTCGAAGAGGGGTGTCTCTTCGATTGGGTTTCTCTCTCGTCATCGGATCTTCGCGCAAGGAAGGCATTCAGTGACTCTATTTTTTCTCGATCCGCTTTGGGTTTCTCGGATCGGCGTTCTCTAGACTTTCTTCTCCATCAACAGTGGGCTTCTTCTTCCGTATCTCCGTCTTGCCTATCTTCTCAGACAGGATCAAATTTAGCGCCGTCTGTGGGAACTTTACCTGGATCTGAGACTACAAGATGGAAGAGGCCGGAAAATCAAACCTACTCACCATTAGTCGAGAGGATCTGGATTTCCTCATCAACTCTCACGTACAAAAAGCCTTACAACAACAACAACTTCAAGCTCACACTGGAGCTACTCTACCAACGGCTCATAATTCGGCGATTTCAACTACTGAGCATCGAAAAGGAAAGGAACTGGAAGAGGAGGAACAGGCGTATTTTCCTCCAGCTACTGTTTCTCCAACAAGACGTCCACGAGCCTTCCTTCGCACCCCCATAGAGTAGGGGGGTAGGAGGCCCGTGTTCCAAGAATCCTCTGACGAGGCACCAGACAAAGAAAAGCGTAAGATCAAAATGATAACTAGCGATAGCTCACCAGAGAAAGTCACCTCCCCATTTTCTCAGAATGTATTGGATGATCTGCTACCTAAGCGGTATCAAAATCTTCAGATCGGTGAGTACACTGGAACAACAGATCCGAAAGATCATCTGTTGAAATTCGAGAACGTAGCACTATTACAATAATTCTCTGATGGGGTGAAATGTCGGATGTTCCTTACTACCCTCGGAGGAGCTGCACAACGCTGGTTCAAAAGATTGCCAGAGAAGTCTATTCGAAAATTCAAAGACTTCAAGAAAGTTTTTCTACACCATTTCTCCAGCAACAAGAGGTATCATAAGACTCCTTGGAGTCTATTTTCAATTAAGCAGGCCTCCAAAGAATCCATCCGAGCCTACATCAAAAGGTTCAATCAGGTAGCCATCGATGTACCTAATGCTACCACAGAAATCTTAGTGAGTGCTTTTTCTCAAGGTTTAAATGATAATGATTTCTTTAAGGATTTAGTGAGAAATCCTCCTGTTAATTTTGATTCCTTGATTGAGCGCGCTACTGAATTCATTAATGTGGAAGAAGCTCAAGCCGCTCGTAGGAAGGAAGATGCTACCTCTTCTCCTATCCAGATTAAGGAGAAAGCTCCGACCCCTATTCCTCCACCAAGAGGGCCTAGAGCAGCTCATCCACCTCACCGTCAACCAGAATATTGTCTGCAAGCCGTACAACACGTGGAGATATAGCCCGAGGCACCAAGGAGATGGTGCACTTATCATAAAACTAGCAGTCATCATACTGAAGACTGTTTTGTTTTAAGAAATAAACGAGCTAATAGGGAGCGATATCAGAGGCAAAATTATTATCGGCAACAGTACCCCAGGCAGCAAAGCCCACTCAAATTAGAATATCGCCCGGTCGAGCCTCGGCAGGATGCATTGCCAGTCCCGGCCGGTGCAAGCCAAGTATCAGAAAAAGCACCTTCTGAAGCTATAACGATTCAGCAGGAAGAAAATAGGAGTGATGCTGCTCGGGGCAATATCAATATGATTGCAGGTGGACCCACTGATGGGGATTCTAATAGGGCCAGAAAAGCGCACGCTCGAAGACTGGAAATTCATGTCGTGGGGTGTAGCATGGAACAAGTGGTCGGTCCCGAGATAAGTTTTGGGCCTAGAGATCTTGAGGGGGTAGAAATACCCCATGATGATGTCCTAATTATCAAAGTCGTGATAGCCAACTACACCATTTCTCGTACCTTCATAGACACAGGCAGTTCTGTCAATATTATATTCAAGAAGGCTTTCGATCAATCACAAATTGACCCGAGTGAACTTCAGCAGATGGTCACACCTCTATATGGATTCACAAGCAATGAAGTACAATCGATGGGTCAAATAAAGTTGGCCATATCTCTAGGAGAGGAGCCTCTGATGAGAACAAGGAGATCTTATTTCATGGTAGTAGACGCTCCATCCTCTTATAACGTGATACTGGGTCGACCTGCCTTGAATGAGTTTAGGGCGGTCATTTCTACTTTTTGTCAGAAAATTAAATTTCCTGTTGACGACCAAGTTGGGGAGGTGCGGGGTGATCAGAAGACAGCCCGAAAATGTTATGTAGAGATAGTTCAGGCTGAAGCTAACACTGCCCGAAAGATTCAAAAAATGGAAGTTAATGTCATTCAGGAAAAGTAGTATGTTTTGGTTTATGAAGAAAAGGAAGAAGTTCAGATCCAGACCGGTCGACCTGAAGCTACTACATATATTGTGGCTGACCTTGATCCCACTTTGAAAGCCGAACTGGTACAGTGCTTGAGGAAGAATAATGATGTGTTTGCTTGGACGCCCAAAGAAGTCTCGGGCATTTCTCCTGCAATCATGGAGCATGCCTTACATGTCTTCCCAGATGCCCTCCCAGTCATGCAAAGAAAGAGAAATTTTAGCACGGAACAGAACCAAATCATCAAAGAAGAAATAACTAAACTTATGGAGGCTGGTTATATCAGGGAGGTACAATTCCCTAGCTGGTTAGCTAATGTGGTGTTAGTCTCTAAGCCGGGAAACAAATGGCAAGTGTGCATTGATTTCCGGGATCTCAACAAAGCTTGCCCAAAAGATTATTATCCATTACCCAGGATCGATCAATTGGTGGACTCCACTGCTGGATGCGAGTATATCTCTATGCTAGACGCTTATCAAGGCTATCATCAGGTTCCCTTAGCTAAAGAAGATCAAGAAAAGGTTAGTTTTATAACATCTGAAGGTACTTATTGTTATAATGTTATGCCCTTCGGACTAAAAAATGCAGGAGCAACTTATCATAGGCTTATGAATAAGGTCTTCCAGAAGCAGATTGGTAGAAATATGAAAGTATATGTTGATGATATCTTAATTAAGTCTCTTCAAGCTGCTGATCTGTGCAGGGATGTAGAGGAGACCTGCAAGACATTAAGACAATATGGTCTCAAGTTAAATCCGAGCAAATGTTTATTCGGCGTGAAAGGAGGAAAATTCCTGGGATATATGGTGTCCGAACGGGGAATAGAAGTCAACCTGAGCAAGGTCAAGGCACTTCAGAACATGGAGCCACCACGTAACATGAGAGAAGCTCAAATATTGACCGGCCGGATTACAGCCTTGTCTAGGTTTATTTCCAGGTCGGCCGATCGTAGTTTTCATTTCTTTAAAATACTCAGAAAAGCCAATAAATTTCAGTGGAATGAGGAATGTGATAAGGCTTTCCAAGAATTGAAAGATTATTTGTCTACTCTCCCTGTATTAGCTAAGCCTATAGTAGGAGAGACTCTTTGGGTATATTTGTCGGCTAATGAAAACGTTGTAGGTTCTGTATTAGTCATACAAGAAGGAAAAGAGCAACAACCTGTATATTTTTCTAGCCATTTATTAAAAGGAGCTGAGTGTAGATATACTACACTTGAAAAATTGGCTTATGCACTAGTCTTGACCGCTCGGAGGTTGCACCCATATTTCTTAGCGCATGAGATTATTGTATTAACCAACAGTACTCTTGGACGGGTGTTACTCAACCCAGAGGCATCAGGTCGGTTGATCAAATGGACAACTGAACTTGGAGAATATGACATCCAATATCAACCTCGATTAGCCATCAAAGTACAAGCTCTGGCAGACTTCATTATAGAAGTTCAAGGCCCTGAGGAAGAAAACATTTGGAAAGTTTATGTGGATGGCTCCTCAACTAGACAATGTAGTGGAATTGGTGTTCTTCTTATATCTCCAAGGGAAGACAGACTTCAACTCTCTATCAGATTGAATTATAGAGCTACTAACAATGAAGCAGAATATGAAGCCCTGATAGCAGGATTGGAGGCCGCTCGGTATATAGGGGCAGCTCGAGTCCTCATCTATTCTGATTCTTAATTGGCAGCCTAACAACTATCAGGCAATTTTGAAATTAATAATGACAGACTCCAGTTATATGCTGAGGCATTTGATAAGTTGAAATCTCAATTTCAAGAAGTAATTATACAAAAGGTTCCTCGATCTGAAAATCAGGTAGCAGATGAATTGGCTAAGCTGGCCTCTGCTATAGTACTATGGAGTCTAGATCGGCCCGTAAAACAAACTCTGTTAATATCCTGTATTGAAACACAGGCTGAAGCAGAAATTCAAGGTGACTGGAGGGCTCAAATCATATTGTATTTATAGCAAGGTATTCTTCCTAGTAATAGAGAACAGGCAAGGGTATTTAAGAAGAGAGCTGCTCAGTACACTATGGTAGGAGAGTAGTTATATAAAAGAGCTTTCTCTAGACCTTTGCTCAAGTGTATTGGTACAAAAGATATATAGTTTATCCTACAGGAAGTCCATCAAAGTTCATGTGGTAGTCATATAAGAGGGAGATCGTTGGCCCGAAAAATCTTATTAGTCGGATATTTTTGGCCTACTCTACACGAAGATGCCAACAAATTGGTAAGAACTTGTATGTCTTGCTAGAAACATCAAAATATTTCGCATCATCCCACACAATTGTTGAAAACCTTTATAGTCTCATGTCCCTTTGATCAGTGGGGCATGGACATAGTAGGTTCCTTTCCTATAGCGGCTGCACAAAGAAGATTTTTATTGGTAGCAATAGATTATTTTTCCAAATGGGTAGAAGCAAAACCACTTGCCCGGATTACTGAAGATGCAGTTATTAAATTTCTGCGGAAAAATATTATATGTAGATTTGGCATTCCTCATAAATTAGTCTCTACTACACCTTGAGAAGCTACAGGAATCACTCCCTTTCAATTAGTTTATGGAGGAGAAGCAATAATTCCCATTGAGGTGGGAATAGAATCTGATAGAAGGCGATTATATGATGCAGACAATGAAAGTCGGTGACTCATGGAGCTGGACTTGATAGAAGAAATCAGAGATAAAGTTGCTGCTCGTCTCATATCATATCGACAAAGAATGAAACAAAATTACAACAAAAGGGTCATCCCCAGATTTTTCCAAGTAGGAGATTTAGTATGGAAACATATTAAACCTGTCGGGGATGTTAGTAAGTTGGCGCCACAATGGGGTGGACCCTACAAAGTGGTGGAAAAGCTTGCATCAGGCTCATATTATCTCCAAGATGCTGAAGGAAGAATTCTGGAACGTCCCTGGAGTGCAAATCATTTACAACCCTACCGGATTTAACAAAGATCATGCTACTTAAAAATATGTCAAAGGGAACAAACCATAATTATCTGAAGTAAGTTTCCAATGAAAAGAAGACAAGTATTCTCACAGTTTATGTACTCCATTTCTTTCAAAAAACGTAATACAAGGCGAATACCGCCACAAAAATAAAGGTGGTTCATACAGATTGACCAGTATTGGCAGAACTTTTATAATCTAGGTTCGAGCAATCAACAGTGTGGAATCTTATTCGGCCTTCCCCCTCCCCTGAAGAGGCCAGAAATTTTAATTATCATAAGGTCAGTGCAATCATAATTTTACAATAGAACATAGTCGATCGGGAAATCTCATGAAGTAACTCGGACGAGTCTTCATGAGAGGAACCGGAGACTTTAAACCATCACAGAACATAGTCGATCGGGAAATCTCATGAAGTAACTCGGACGGGTCTTCATGAGAGGAACTGGAGACTTTAAACCATCACCGAACATAGTCGATCGAGAAATCTCATGAAGTAACTCGGACGGGTCTTCATGGGAGGAACCGGAGACTTTAAACTATCACAGAACATAGTCGATCGGGAAATCTCATGAAGTAACTCGGACGAGTCTTCATGGGAGGAACCGGAGACTTTAAACTATCACAGAACATAGTCGAACGAGAAATCTCATGAAGTAACTCGGACGGATCTTCATGGGAGGAATTAGAGACTTTAAACTATCACAGAACATAGTCAGTCGGGAAATCTCATGAAGTAAATCGGACGGGTCTTCATGAGAGGAACCGGAGACTTTAAAGCATCATAAAATATAGTCGATCGGGAAATCTCATGAAGTAACTCGGACGGGTCTTCATGAGAGGAACCGGAGACTTTAAATCTTCATGAGAGGAACCGGAGACTTTAAACCATCACCGAACATAGTCGATCGGGAAATCTCATGAAGTAACACGGACGGGTCTTCATGGGAGGAACCGGAGACTTTAAACTATCACAGAACATAGTCGATCGGGAAATCTCATGAAGTAACTCGGACGGGTCTTCATGGGAGGAACCGGAGACTTTAAACTATCACAGAACATAGTCGATCGGGAAATCTCATGAAGTAACTCGGACGGGTCTTCATGGGAGGAACCGGAGACTTTAAACTATCACAGAACATAGTCGATCGGGAAATCTCATGAAGTAACTCGGGCGGGTCTTCATGGGAGGAATCAGAGACTTTAAACTATCATAGAGCATAGTCGATCGGGAAATCTCATGAAGTAACTCGGACGGGTCTTCATGAGAGGAACCGGAGACTTTAAACCATCATAAACCATAGTCAAATGGGAAATCTCATGAAGTAACTCAGACGGGTCTTCATGAGAGGAACCAGAGACTTTAAACCATCACAGAACATAGTCGATCGGGAAATCTAATGAAGTAACTCAGACGGGTCTTCATGAGAGGAACCGGAGACTTTAAATCATCACCGAACATAGTCGATCAGGAAATCTCATGAAGTAACTCGGACGGGTCTTCATGGGAGGAACCGGAGACTTTAAACTATCACAGAACATAGTCGATCGAGAAATCTCATGAAGTAGCTCGGACAGATCTTCATGGGAGGAACCGGAGACTTTAAACTATCACAGAACATAGTCGATCGGGAAATCTCATGAAGTAACTCGGGCGGGTCTTCATGGGAGGAACCGGAGACTTTAAACTATCACAGAACATAGTCGATCGGGAAATCTCATGAAATAACTCGGACGGGTCTTCATGGAAGGAATCGGAGACTTTAAACTATCACAGAACATAGTCGATCAGGAAATCTCATGAAGTAACTCGGACGGGTCTTCATGAGAGGAACCGGAGACTTTAAACCATCATAAAACATAGTCGATCGAGAAATCTCATGAAGTAACTCGAACGGGTCTTCATGGGAGGAACCGGAGACTTTAAACTATCACAGAACATAGTCGATCGGGAAATCTCATGAAGTAACTCAGACGGGTCTTCATGGGAGGAATCGGAGACTTTAAACTATCACAGAACATAGTCAATCGGGAAAGCTCATGAAGTAACTCGGACGAGTCTTCATGGGAGGAACCGGAGACTTTAAACTATCATAAAACATAGTCGATCGGGAAAGCTCATGAAGTAACTCGGACGGGTCTTCATGGGTGGAACCGGAGACTTTAAACTATCATAAAACATAGTCGATCGGGAATCTCATAAATTAACTCGGACGGGTCTTCATGGGAGGAACCAGAGACTTCAGAGGACAACTAACCGGGATTATATTAGCATGATGAATACAGAGCTATATAGATTTATTCACAAGAACGGTTGACATTTTATACTAGATTAGAAGGGGGATTCTATGCATATGGCACATTTTCCATCTGGAAGCCCATCCATATGAAAGTCTTCATCGCCTGGAGTATTATACTCAGCTCGGAACTCAGGAGTTTTATATAGTTCTTTATCTAAAATCACTTAGGATTATTCATTCTTTTGGAAATATGAAGCAGACTAGATGTTACCCGCAGAAGGATTCATCAAGACGAGACTTAACTTCAAAAGATGAGCAAGGAATTCTCGAATAAAGTTTATACTTATTGCTCGAAAGCATTTCAAAAGGGGTATTTTCAAATCAGCATAATAAAGAAATAGGTAAGTATCAAAAATTTCCTATACATCGTAAGTACTTAATTACCAAGCTTTAATTACACTTCTTTTCATCACCAGTTTTTTCTATTACAAGTCTTTTATAAACAATCTTTTTAGACATCTAGAAAAGGACATTTTAAATCGACGGGTAGTTCTTCATTAAGCCTGCGATGACTTATGAAAGAAGGAGGAGGTTCCTTGGGTAGATAGTCACCCTCTCTTAATTGTCGAAGAACTCCCGATACTGAATGATTTAAAGCGCCCACTATCCTACGGACAAATTCTTGGGAAAATGCTGAAGACTTTAAATAAGCCAGACGCCACTCTTCCCATCGACTCTTCTCTTGCTCCTTATAGTTTTGAAAATCAGCTTGCAGTTTTGTGTTTTGATCTTTTAAAGCATCCTTTTCTGATTTAAGCTGTTCCAATTCCTTCTGGAGCAGTGACAATTCAACATCTTGAGCTTTCCTTTGCTCTTGTTCCTGTAGGATAATGAAATCATGAGAGGCTAGGTCTTGAGCTTGGTCAGAAAGACAGGCATTATGAAGCTTCTCTACTTTCTCTAAAATAAGACTTTTTTGAGAAGCATCTAATAGAGCTTTCTCTTTTAAAGCAATCTCCAGTCGAAGACCAGAATGTAGTCGATCCACCTGTAATTCCAAAGTTCTTCTTGCAAGCTCTTTATCTTTCAATAATTGCTGGGACTCCTCCAATTCTTATTTCAAGGTTCTCAATTGTTGATTTTGTAGAGCCACTTTCTCTTGCAACTGAGCCAGATCGCTGTTAGAAGAAGGTAAAGTAGCCTTCAATGTCTCCAGTTGAGCTTTTAATTTGTTGTTCTCCTAGTCTTTAGCCATAAGCAGCTGGTCGATGTGCAAACTTGAGGCAAGGAACTAAACAAAAAGATAATATAGTTAAAGATGAGGATACGAAGTTGACAACATATAACTAGAAATACTTATAGCCACGGCCTGACGACTATGGCGGTCGGCTCGATGTGGAAGACTAAGACCTCTTAGTTGTTCTTGACCTTGTAGCCAAGATTCGGCTAATAGGCCTTGTAGTTGCAAAGAACCATAGCTAGGTGCACTACAACATTTTTTATTTTTGGCAACGCCTCTCATTGCAACGGTTTAAAAACCGTTCTCTTAAAGTACATTAGGCAACGGTTTTTAATAGTGTTGGTTTAATAAATTTTTTTAATATGCAACGATTAAAAACCGTTCTCTAAAATACATTTATTAAAAAAATTATACTAAATAGATTAGGCAACGGTTTTTAGTATTTTATTTTAAATATTGTTGCGCTACATTAGGCAACGATTTAAACTACAATATTCTTTATTTTTTGCAAATAAAGTAAGGATATGGAATTTGAATAAGGTAAAATAAAATTGATAAATTAAGATCTCATGAGCAACAATAAAGGAAATCATCCACTAAATTTTCTACGAAATATAAGAAAGTTAAACAAACTGGTACGACATCATGAAATTATTTAATAGAGGGATTAAAATGGGGATTGATGAATTATAGTTACCCTAGGTTAGGGATTAAATTGCCCTAGGTATTAAGACCTAGGTATAAAAGCTTCTCAACCATTTTTCCCACACCCAGCCACTGTGCCCAAATCGCCGCTTCATCCCCTCCTCAACCCCTCGCTAGACCGATCAAGCTTGTCACCGAGCTTAGATCCCTGCTCCGGTATTTCACCACCTCGGCGACTTCGTGGGAGCATCGCAAGCGGGCATGGAGTTCAATGACGACCACCGACGGCTATGGCTAGGGGAAGGGGCTTCAACAGAGAATCGCGAAAGGGAAGGCAAGTATATCTCACGGTGATAGCATAAGATCTGTGAGGTATAGAGGGGTCGAAACCTAGAACGGAGAAGATGTTTGTTGTGTGTTCGTTCCTGTTAGAGCTTCTTCTTTGTTGAGTTTTCATTCGGTCATTTGGTTTGAATATGTTTCGGATTATTGATCGGTGAGGTCTGCATTGAAAGTGTTCGATTTCCTTAGAGTGCCTTTCTTGTGTTCCTACTGGCGTCCGTCGAACAGTGTGTGTGTGAGGTGAGGTTCGGTTTCTTCCGTGATGTCGAGGTTTCAATTCTTGTGTTCTGTTCGCTTAAATGTCTGATCGAGGTGCCGGTTTTTGATTGTGTGCCGAATGGAGCTTTGGTTACTGGTTGGTTGAATGGAACTCTATGTAGGTTCCGGCGACATTTTTCTTTGGATTTAACCGAGGATTTTGAGTTCTTTCATTCCGATTTGAGGTTTCATTTATCTCTCGCTTGGCTCGTATGGTTTCTGGTTTCCTCATGTCGGAGCAATCTATTATAGATGGTGCGAATTTACTAGGGGATTGTTCTGTTTGAGATTTATGGGTTTTGTTGCCATAAGATGGGTTTGAACTTCGATTTTTCCTTCAGATTTGTTGATGCCGTGAGTTCTATGTAGGTTAACTGTTTGATTAAATGTCGACTTGAGATGTTAGAGGTGGAATAAGCTGCGTCTTGGTTTTTCTTTTGGGAAACTCTGGATTTGAAGGTAGTTTTCCTCGTTGTGGACAAATTTACATCTCGTTGGATGAGTTGGTTTTGAACTTGGTTTTGTGGCTTGTGGGTTCCATGAATTTCGCTTTGAAATCTTTGTGTAGTTCCTCTCAAAACGCCTACTCCGCTGTATGATTTCTTTTACGGGTTTTGAATTGAAGATTTTGTGTAGATCTTGCTATATTGTTGGTTCAATTTCTATAATGAAGTAGAAAAATTTTAGTTGACTCATTTGGTGAAGGTGCTCTTCGTGTTGGGTAGGAGATTTAATAATCTTGTTAGTAAGTTTGTTTTCCTTGGAGATTTATTGCTGTTGGAACTTTTGTGAGGCTACGGTTTGTAGTGATTCAATAGAATGATTTGTTGCTGTGGCAAATTTTCATTTGGGGGTAGGAATTTAGTTGAATTGATTACTGGTAACACTGGTAAAGTAATAGTTGCCATGAGAATTGAATACGTTCCCTTAAGCCTTAGTCTTGTATGGTAAGATTAATTGTTATTTATCAGTCTCTTGTTGCAAATTTATATCCATATCTGCTTACATACCTTCATATCTTGTCCTTGGTATACCTGACTAACTTGGGGTCTCGACTTTCACTGTGTTTGAAAATTGGAACAAATAGCTGGATCTATTTTGCAAAATGTTGCATCTTTTACCACCCCTACATTTGTGATAATTACTTTGTACTGATTTTAGGCTGTTTTTATACATAATCACGTGATAAATTTCAAATGTAAATAGTCAAATTCAGTTGTGGGTATTAACCTATACTGACACATCTTTTCCTCTAGGAGTCACCTATTCTTGCCTGGTAATTAATGTGTGTAATCAAACAAAGACACCTGCTCAGGGTTTGGCAAATAGAAATTTAGGTTTGGGCTAAGAACTCATTCACGTACTAGGATTTGAGTCTGAATCTTCATGATGCAAGGCATCATCAGCGGACCATATTATGGATGCCCTAGTATGTGTGTGATATTCTACCTCTGACCTTAGGTATCATTTTAGGCTCTGAATTGGTTTAAAGACTCACTTACAGTAGCACAGGCCTAGAAGAAGCAATGCAAGGAGACATGCAAATTATAACCAGTAATATATAAACAGATTTGGTTGGTCATGCTATGAGTGTCACATTACAAGTATTGAATATGCACCAAACTAACATCTGTAGTGGGTTAGATAATATCAGTTCTCATTATGCACCTTATGTTTTCTTTGTAATTCTACAATATTCCTATTTTTTTGTGCTATACATATGTTTTTTTTAATATTTTCTATAATTAAATGCCTTTTCTTAGACTTGAGCAAGGCTTTGTGGTGTGCGAATGTCTAATGCTTTGCCAAAGACATTGATGCACCCAGAGACTTTAGTAACTTAACAGTGGCCAACTCGAGTTTGAGGAATACAATCTTTTGTGGTAGTCAGCTAATCTAAGGTCTGCAATTGTAGTTTAATATTCTCTATTCTGCTATTTGATTCCAGACTCCATTAACCACTACTTCCCTCTAGGATTGATTTTTTTTCCTCCCTGATGATGGCAAGCACCAATCTGTTGTTTCTTATCCGATTTGTCTGTATGCTATTCACTTCGCTACTACCTCCAATGCTTGACCCCTATCCAATGCAGATGATGGTATCAAGAACTCAAATGGACCTAATCTATAACTCGATGCCAAAAGAATATTGCTTTTATGATATGATATCACGCCTATTTTTTCTTATTGACAACACTTTTGTGCTCACTCAACATGAGTCATGTCATCAATATTTTTCTCAGTTACCCCTGTGATATCGGATTGTTGCTTTTATGCATTTTACTTCTGTGCTCACTCACCCCTGTGATATCAGATTGTTGCTTTTATGCATTTTAGTTTCTGTGTATTTTTCTCAGTTATCAGTATGAATCCAATTATGTCATTCAACATGAGTCATGTCATCACCATGAGTCAACATTTATGTAATAATTTATTCAACATTTATAACTCTCTAGTAGTTATGATTTTTCAATTATTATTTATGATGATTGGTGAGGTCTTAATATTTTAAATTTTATATACAGGATCCTAATATGGATGGTGATCATGTGGATGAAGATCAAATGTTGGACATAGAAGCGGAAGAAGATGATGCTATATAGCTTGATTTTTTAGTACAAGTACTGATAGTGGATGAAGGTCAAATGTGGATGCAGATCAAATGTTTTGATCAGTAATGATAGATGACAAATGATTTTATATTTTGTGTTCAAAGATTTAAGTTTAAGGTAGAGAAATATTAAGACAAATGTGGATCAAGATGATGCATACCTTGTTAATTAGTATATTTGTTTGAGTATTATAATATTTTGTTTTGGATAACAACGTAATTAATTTTCTTTAATATGTATGTGGATGATTAATATATTTTGAGCATATTTTTCTTTAATTGGTATAATTTTCTTCAATTGGTATATTTTCAGTATTAATTTTTTCTGTTGCTATCAACGACAACAGTTTTCCTCTGTTGTTATCAATAACAACGGTTTTCCTGTATTGCAATCAAAGGCAACGGTTTTTCTTGTGTTGCAATCAAAGGCAATGGTTTTTTCTGTTGCTATCATAGATAACGGTCATAAACCGTTGCCATAGAATGATTAAAAAACCGTTGGCTATATTCATCAAAGGCTACGGTTTTTTTTATAGTGTTGGGAATTATTAGTAAAATCGTTGCCTAAACAAAAGGCAACGGCTGACTATACCACGGTTTAAAAATCGTTGTCTAAAGAAAAGGCAACGGTTTTTATACTTTAGGCCACATTTGTTGGACGTTGCCATTGGTGAAAAATGTTGTAGTGGTGGGTCAGAGGATTGTCTCAATTGAGAAGGTAGACCCACAACCTGTTTAAATAAAGGTCGGGGAATGGAGGAAGAAGGAGGCAAAGAAGAAGAAGATGCAATGGAAGGAAAAGAAATAGTAGAAACAAGAGAAGCAGAGGAAGAACTAGATGGAATAGAGGGTAACAATGCAGGAGAGGCTGATTCAGTTATGGAAACACCGATAGCTGAGGGAATGACACTTGGAGAAGATCTTCGGCAAGGTGTCTGTTTTGCTCGAGGCCCAGAAGTCAAGGGAGGCAAGGCCAATGCAAGAGGTGCAGAGGACACAGAAGGGATAACGGCCATCTCAGAAGCAGAAGCAGAGGAAGCTGAAATAATAGAAGAAGAAGGGATAAGTAGACCGGGTCTCATCATCCTAAGAGAAGGATTAGAAATAATATGGGTAGGAGTTATCGGTGCCTTACCTCTCTCAAGAGAAATGGGCTCCGGGACAAGAGGAGCTTGCACAAAAGTACCAAAGAAATCGCTAAGGCTGCATTTGGTTGGACGTAATGTAATATAGTTTGTAATGTAATCAAATTTGTAATGTAATGTAATGTAATCAGGATTACATTACTATGTTTGGTGAAATAATTGTATACTATGCATGTAATCTTTGATTACATATATGATTACATTCTTTTGTTTGGTGTATATTAATTTTGTCATGGAATGTAACTCATATTATTATAAAATTACAAAAATACCCTTATAACAGAATTTAATGCGTCATTCAAAAATACCCTTATAAAATTACAAAAATTCTCTTATTGCGCTCACGTATGAACAGACCACTACTGTACTTGACTTCACTAGGATAATTTGAGCCATAAACATCAACATGGCGTCGTGGAATTGATTGGAGGATTTGCCAACTGTGTATTCACTTGATCAACATTCTCAGTATTCGGCTAAAATCCAAATTCATTCAAACCATCTGAGGTATCCATGGTTTCCTTGCTAGGCACACCTATAGATCCCTCATCTGGAACCAATTCTTTTGGTGCATATCTGTCTTCATTTAAATTGTCTAAGGCAGATTCAAATACCTCTTCCAATCTTTTCTCTCTTCTTCCTGGACTTGCAGAAGGGTTCAAAAAAAAATATTAGTCAACTTGCAGAAGGGTTTAATAGCACAAAAACAATATAACCATAAGAAATTACCTCTATGAAGAAAGGTTCTTCAGTCCTATTCCAACGACATATTGAACGATCATGTGATCCTGTGACAGTTAAATCACCATGACTGCTAACAACAAGGCACCAAACTTCAGCATGATGGCCCTCGAGAGTTAGGAGCAACTCAAATTTGTCAGCATCCCAATATTTCACAAGTCGATCTTTGCCCACACTAAACATATAATGAGTATTTCTAACAAACTTAACATCCATAACCCTATTGCAAAAGAATATGGAACTGTATCAGCTATACTATATTTATTAACATACTTAACCAAATCATGTGAATGACATTCATGAAGACTTGTCAGCATGTGCAAAAATAGATTCTTCAAAATGCTCACAATCCATTGGAACAAGTACATTTTTATTAACTAACACTATGACATGATATTGGCTAATTAGATAAGTTACATATGATGTCAGATCATGACCAAGCAGGGAAGGCTATGAAAATGAATAGAACCACTCTCGAGTAATGGACCAAGCAGGGAAGGCTCTGGAAAATCCCATTAGAAGATCAAATAACATCTATTAAGTAGTAATTTATAGCCCCTATTAGTTTTGTTTGCATATACAGAACTCTTCAATAGAATTATAATCCAAGCATAAAGAAAATCACATGAATAAAACCAAACTAAATTAAATCAAATCAAATTTTACTAAATCGAATAAAATTAACCACCAAGTTTGCATAAAAGACAAAGTTTAACCACCAAGTTTAGTATGTCTAGGAAATTACAAGCACGCAATTTTCTCCAAATAAATGACAATAAAACCTAAAGGTCTACGCCTCAAATATCTCCACTCAATAATGCTTTCACAAAAACTTCTTTCTCATCATCTGGTATAGTGAAGAAAATATCTGTAGTTTCACGATCACAACCAATTTTTCTTGTCGCTTTGTGTCGCTCCAACATGCTAAGCCCAGGTAACTTTGTTAAAACCTCATTGATTTTCATTCTTTTTTCAGTGCCTTCATCATATTCCAATGCTTTACTTAATCGATTACTTGCATTGTTAAGTTCTTCCCCAAGAATAGTTGTCGCCTCTCTGATAACTCGAGACAAATCTTTAGTGCTCTCGGTCTTTCTCCTTTTTGGCTTAGAATTCTCTTCACTTGATCCAAATATGAAATCTTGGGCATATGAAGCATAATCCCCATCAACACCTATACTTTCATCATTTTCAACTGTAACTTTGTCTAATTCTTCCACAATATCAGCAGGAACTTGAGCATCTTTCCCAGATGCACGGTCTCCACCAAAGATGATAGAAAGTTCCTCATAGTAAGCCAATGACTTGTATCTAAATTGTTCTGCATCTCCATGAGTCTATAAAATAAAATTTATATGACTAACTAAACAAAATAAAAATAAAAATAAACCATTGTTAATAATAAAATAAATTACCTTAATATATTCATCCCACACAGAATTCTCAGCCGTAACAATTTTTTTTTCTGAGTCCCAACCAAAACCGCTGCTACCTACTCCATATAACATGTCATGGACAACATTGTGGAGCTTCTGGAAAGTTCTTAACCTCGATTCAATGTGTGGTTTTGCCTTAATTCCATATCCAGGCAAGCTAACCTCAAGCATTTGTTGTAGCTTTAGTCCATGTCCTGGCCAAAAACCTTTCTCATTCTTATTTCTAAGATCTCCAGCATTATTTAATTGCATCAATGCTTCAATAAGTGCAGCATCTTCTATAGCAGACCATTGATGTTTATTTTTCACAGGTCTTTTTGGGTTGTAAGATTCTCCTGAAGGATTAGAAGCCATGTTCACCTATAGCACAAAAAATTAATAGCACAAATAAAGAGAAATAGCAACCAACTAAACATTGTAAGCTTGAAACATTGTAAGCTAAACATTGTAATTCAACATACTCAATGGAAAATAGACATTGGGTTTCTACTACTGAATGGAAAATAAAAAGTATTAACCAAATTACAAAGAAACATTGTAAGCTTGAAACATTGTAAGCTAAACATTGTAATTCAACTACTCAAAATAAGCTAAACACAAAATCTCATCTAGATCTTTTCCATTCATTAAACATGTCATTGGCCAAATTATCACGCCAATTGCTAAATTCACTGGAGGTCTCAATGGTTAACACCATGTTTTCACCAATGTCATCAACCTCATTTGGTTGACTATCCAGCCTTCTCTCCAACCTTCTTTCTGCAAGATCCCCAGCCATTTCTCTCCTTATAAAATTGTGAAGAAGGCAACATGCCATAATAATTCGATTTTGAGTTTGGATCGGATAATAAGCTGGACTTCTAAGTATTGCCCAACGTATTTTAAGTAGCCCAAAGCATCTCTCTATCACATTTCTGGCAGCCGAATGCTTCATATTGAAAAACTCTTGAGGACTTCTAGGTACTCGACCTTCTTTCCACTCATTTAAATGATATCTTTGGCCTCTATATGGTGCTAAAAAGCCTTCACAATTTGTGTAACCGGCATCGACAAGATAATAATATCCTATAAATTGAATAAATGTATTAAAATAGATCACAAACTCAAAACACAGTAAAGTATTTAGGATATTTTGAAAAATTAATTAGCAAACCATGTGGGACTTTTAATCCATTTTTCCTTATGATTGCATCTCGTAACACTCTACTATCTGCAGCTAAACCTTCCCATCCAGACAATACATATGTAAATTGCATATCTTAGGAGCAAACAGCAAGCACATTAGTAGCAATTTCACCCTTTCTTGTCCGATATCTAGGTTTATCCTCTGCTGGTACTCTAACTTTAATGTGTGTCCCATCTAAAGCTCCCAAACAATTCTAGAAGGAACAACAAAAAGAAAATAAGAAGAAATAAAAATCATAAATCATAAGTTTAAAAACAAATATAATAATTACCTTAAACCATTTTCATCTCCAATCTATTGAGTCTGCTGCAATTGGCTCTGGATTTTTGAAAAACACATTTTGTAGACGAATAACAGCATTCAAAAATCGGAGAAAATGCCTACTTATTGTTTCACCAGACCTTTTAAATCGAAATTGTATAGTTCTATTCTTGACATGATGAGCTAGCAAATGTAATGACATTGCTACTTGCTCGTCTACCTCCATATATCTTGTTCCTTTCAAGCCCCCTTCACTTTCAAGCATACAACACAACTTTGTAAAACTGCTCCTATTCATTCTTAGCTGTGATATGCAAGTAGTGTCACTCTCATATGCTAAATTATATATCATCCCTCTCCTAGCAAAAACGACATTCACATATTGCCTTTTCAAGCAATACGATCTATTATGTCATTCCACTAAAATACAACACATTTGAAAAAACCAATTCACTATATTCAAAATATCCAACCAATGCATTAACACAACAACTAATTTCCTTTTTCTCATTATGTTCCTGGTCTTTAAACTAAGACGAGTCATGGCTGCAAAATAAATAAAACCAATAAATGAAAAGGTGTTGATTTTGATGAAAACAAGATGCTGATTTTGATGAAAACATATAACAATGTTTGAAAGTAACATTACTTATAGCTAATGCAAAAAAAATATATGCATTTAAATTGTTGATGGTATACACAGAATGACCATTGCAACTTTTGTTGCTCTTTATTGTGATTGACATTGGTGTTAGCGGTATCAAATGTGGTAAACAATTCATTGTTAGCGGATCTGAGTCGTTAGAGGTATCTTCTGCTTTCCTATCCTTATTATATTTCCGTAACCCCCCATGTTTGATTTGCTTCAGAGATCATTAAATTATAATCTATTATCTTCTTGGCCCACGTTGCAGAATTCTTCTTCCTCTTTGGTAAGAATTATCTATGGACTTGAAAGTATTTTTTCATGTTGCCATTTTGGTTTCTCATCGAAATAGAAGGATTTTGTTACCATGCTGTGTTGACACCGAGCACTCTTCAAAGCATCCCTAGATCACCAAAAATGAGTTTTAGTTCTATAACCTCCTTTCACTTAGCATGTTTACCTCCAAATAAATGTCTATAAAAATATAAAAAGTTGAACTAAAAGATTTATATTAACACGTAACAAAAATATAACAAGCATCAAATGTTCTGTTCATAGTCTACTATATGAAATAAACGAGGTTTACCGTCTTTAAGCAGAATAATGATTCCGATGCTGATGGAGGTGGTGGATCAAAGCCTTGGCGAGATTTTATGGGGAACGGAGGTGAGGGAGGTGGTGTCGGCGTCGATACTGATGGAGAAAATTGTGGATCAAAGCCTTGGCGAGGGTGGTGCCGGCGTTGATGTTGGTGTCGACGCTGATGCTATTGTCGGCGCCGATGTTGTTGTCAACGTCGATGCTGATGGAGGGGTTGGATGGAGGTGGTGTCGGCGCCGATGCTGGTGTCGTCGCTGGATGGGCGCCGGGATGAGTGGGTGAGGAGAGGGAGAGGTGGTGTCGGCGCCCTAAATCGCTGGGATGAGTCGCGAGGAGGGATGTGCGACGGGATGTGTCAAGCGACGGGATGGAGAGGATTAGAGGAATGTCGGGAAAGGTTAGGGTTATATTTGGTATAAAAATATTTAGGGTTGTAATGTAATCGGATTACATGCTATTTGGCTTGTAATCCTGGATTACAAAAGATTATTATCTTTTGTAATCCAGATTACATTACATTACAAAGTTAGAGTGGTGCCAAACAAAATAATCAACTTTGTAATGTAATCTGGATTACATTACAAGGCAGATTACAGGCTACCAAATGCAGCCTAAAGGGAGAATCCTCAGTAAGATTGGGTTTTTTAACTAAGGTAACAAAAGGCTCTTCTTCTTCCTCTTCCATGGCTGCGACAGCCTCTGCCCGTTGTTATTCTTCAGATAGCAAACCCAAGGTGGAGAAATTAGGGTTAGATCGGCGGGCGCGCAACCATTCTTCTCCAAGATTATTTACAAAAGACTTAGTCATGGCAGGATTCTTATACATAAAGGCTGGAAGAAGAGCATCAGCTGAAAACACAGGAATTAAACACCGTTATAAAAGAGATATATTAACCAGTAGATACAGAATGAAGTATTTATACATACCAAAAGATCCATCCAAAGGGGTGTCAATATTGCTTATCCCAAAAGGAAACATTAAACCCTCCACAATTAGATGCGGCAAGCTAAATTTTGCCCCTCTCAGTTTAGGTAGGGCAAAAGCAACCAAGGGATCGTTAACAAGATTATGGGTGCTAGGAAGTGGAGGTAAATCATGTTTCCATTGGATAGGAAACGGAGGGGGAGAAGGGAGACGCATATAGAAAAATTTGTGATACCATTCCCCCTGAGGAGAAATTCGGTTGAACAAAATAGCCTTGGGACGAGATTGGAATTTAAAAACACCAACATCTACTCGACGAAGAATGAAGAAGTGATGAAAAAGACGAGGAGACAAGGGAAAATCTAACAGTTTGGATACCCCAATAAAACCCATAAGAATAGAAAAGGATTGAGGGACAAACTGGTTGAGTGGAATACTAAAATAGAGGCTAACATTACAGAAAAAAGGGTGAAGAGGAAATCGAAAACCTTGTAAGACTTGATCTCGGAAGATGGATATACACCCTAAAGGAGGAAGGTGCGGACCCTCATGAGGAGCGGGACGAGTGATATAAGAAGGAAAACCATAGGTCGCTTTTAAATCCACTTCTTCCGTATCTATAAGGTTGGAAGCGCATGAGAGAAACCACATAGGAGGAGAAGTTGCCATAGAGAGACGATAAAAGAAAGGGGAATCAAAGAAGAGGAAGAGAGATGGGGGAAAGCAGAAGAAAGCTTCGTAAACCCTTGTTTTTTCTTCTGGCCCTATGCTAAAACCCCCAAACAGAAACAGCAGAAGGAAAGAAGAAAATAAAAGGTACTTAGAATTCCAATCGTCATAAAAGAATAATAGTATTAAAGGAGAAAATCAAGAGAAAGAGGTAAAGTTAAGTAATCTTTCTCGAAAAATGTGTGAAGTTTCCCTAGAAATAATTCTTAAGGAAGCTTGACGGATATGGAGAAAAATTAGTCCAGTAATCATAAGTTTAGGGTATTGGTGTAATAAAATAAAGCAAAAGTTGAGCACCAGATATTAGTTAGCAGACAGGACTTGGTTAGAGGATACCGGATGAGGTCTATAAATATGAATCGGGCAGTTCTGATAGATCGGCCGAGACAAAGATCACCCAAATGTATCGACCAAAAGCTTATCACCATAAGTTAAATAATATACACTATGACAAAACCATATGAGACTTGACTAATACATAAAATAACATATGAAGATATAAGTATAAATCAATCAAGTAAAATAAATCAACCAATATGCGGAATATCATGATAGAGCTATGCTAAATCGGGCAAGACATAACTAATCTATAAAATATCGGGTGGTACTTATCAATCTTGATATATATCGTTCAGTCTTGAGGAAACAATCTAAAACATCTATTAGGTGAGGTTGTAGGATGACCCGCCAAGCAACATTTGACATATTTAAAACAGATGACTGTCGTGAGAAAGAGTGAAATTTACAATGAAAAGGGTTTAATCAGCGTTACATAAGTTTGTTAGATTGTCATCACAGAGTTTTGATTCCCTTTTGTTACAAGAATTTAAATTTAAGTCAAACTAAAGTCAGCTGAGGGTATAGATCAGGAGGTTTGTTCTCAATGAGTCTGCGACGATTTAGGAAATTAGGAGGAGGGTCGCGAGATAAGTAGCTCTCCTCTCATAATTGTTGAATCGCCCCTTGAGCTCCCGTAGTAAAGGCTGATAAGATGGACTTCACGATCGGCCTATTGAATTCAGGAGATTCAATCATGGCGGTGGCCCGTTCCTAGTAACGGGTATCTTCATTCGCCTTGTAGACCACCAAAGCCATTTGAGAAGTCTTCAGTTCATCCTCTTTAACAGAAACCTCGGCTTTAACTGAATCAAGGGAGGTGTTCAAGGAAGTTATTTCATCTTCCTTCAGCTGCAGGGCTTTGAGTTTTTCAGCCAATTCTGCTTCATAATCAACCTTTAGTTTGCCAATTTTGAAAGTTAATTCTTGGTTGAGGTCCGTAGAAAATTTGAATTGTGCTTGAAGACTTTCAATCTGAGCTTCAAATTGCTTCTTGGCAGTAGTAGAAAACGCAGTAGAAGATAACTCAGTAACCTGTTGTCTCAACTGATCATTCTCAGATTTTAGTTTCTTGTTCTCGTTATATAAATTGTGCATCAGCCGAGATAAACCCATGTTTTCTATCCACCACTGGAAATATGATAAAGGGCCATAAGATAATCGCTAAGAAATAGAGAGTAGACGTTAGTAAACATACCTGATTCTCTTTATGGGAGAAACAGTCAATTGCTTCAGCAGTATTAAGTTCTTCAAAAATGGGACGAATTGTATCCCAAGCGCCGGCGAAGGAACCGCCTAGCAATATGGGGAGGACAGGGATAGTAGAAGAACTAGCAGAGAAGGAGGAAGTAGGAATGGATGGAGGAGCAAAGACTAAATAAGAAGAAGGTGAGGAAGGTAAAGACCCAGAAGTTGGAATAGATAGAGGAAAAGTGAAAGAGACATCACCAGAAGCGCTGGCATTAGAGAAGGGTGAAGCAGGAAAAATGAGAGAATGGTAGAGTTCGGCCAACGTGGGTTCATCAGAAGGAGGATCAGCAGGAACAAAACCTTCTGAAACCTGTTCATCAGCCGGAAGGACAAGCCTCCTTTTGGATGGAGGGATTCTGGTAAGTTTACGCCCCGGACGTTTTCCGGTAATAAGTTCAGCCATTGATTTATTGGGGCTACCGGAAGATGTGAGTTCAATGAGGGGAAGAGGAGCAGATGAGGAAGTAGCAGTAGCCATTGGGGAAGTAACGACGGGTAGAGAAATAGCAAGGATCTCGGCAGAAGGACCTTCAGGAGCCTCAAGAGCTTCAAGAACCCCGAAAGAACTGGGTGCCTCCGCTAAAGGAGCCGGCTCCTCGATTGAAGGAGGAGGAATAATAGCAGCCAGAAACTCGGCTTCTTTGGCACGAATTGCATCCTCTTCCAGACGTAGTTCTTCATCAATAAAAGCATCATAGAAGCTCTCCACTATATAGAAAATAAAAATAGTTTAGTTAGTTAAAAATAAGAAGAGAGAAACAAGGTGTTACCTAAAGGAACTCGAGTATCAGGTTTGACGGGACTTAAGCCAAATAGATATAGAAGATCGACTCTCAGCCACTTGGGAATAGAAAGTCGGTGGTTTAATAACTTCTCACAGTAAACAGGAAAGGAAGGATGAAGATGAAACTCCTTGACGTCGGGCAAGGGGGGCAAGAAGGATTTCCAGGCATAAGACCAAGGAATGGGTCCTGGAAACTTCAGAAAGAAAAAATGGGATTTCCAGGCTTTGAGGGATGAAGGCATGTCCTCAAAAAGAACCATTTTAGTCCGTGAATGAAACAAGAAAACACCAGGTTCCGAACACTTGGGATAAGAAAACATGAAGAAATTTTGAGGAGTAGGAGGAATATCCCGCAAGCGAAACAGCATGTAAGTACCACATAGATAACGAAATGCGTTGGGGGCAAATTGTTGCAAAAGAATATCAAAATACTGGCTTATTTCAATCAAGAAAGGAGGAATGGGGAACCTTAAATCTCTTATCAACTGATCCTTGAAAAAGGTCACGCAATTAGCAGGGGGATGATGGGGACGATCATCCGATTTTGGGATTATGATGTCGTACTCCCGGGGAATTTCATACTGACGACAGATGGTTAGCCTAGCATTTTTATCAAAAGAAGAAGACATGTGAACGTACCAAGGAGCAATTGCTTCCTCAGCCATGGACAAGAGTATAGGTTAGTGAGACAATAGATTACTTACTGAAAACAAGAAAGAAGATCGTCGAGAAACGATGAGCACGGGGTTTGGTTGAAGACTGCAGCAAGAAAAGAACTCTAGGGAAGAGAAAAGAAGGGACAAAGTTGAAAAGGAGACGAAGGGTTTAGGGTTTGAAAAGCACACAACCGTCGTCAGATCAAAACACTTTTATCTCAGCAGACGCTGAGGATCATAAGAAAAAGGCAAAGGCCTACGTGACGTGGCGGCCAGAAAAAGTATGTGTCATACCATCATAAAAAACATTTATATTGGATGTGACAGATCGGATCACGCTGGGGTTGGTAACACCTCGGGGTACGCTTCTAACATTCTCTCACCCAAAGAAGAGCCAATCACCAGCTAGGAAGCTTCGAAAGAAGACGTAATTAACTGGACATAATAAAGTGAAAAGGACTGAATTTTTGACTAAGTCCAAGCTAAGGACAAAAACATTTAAGGATGGAGATTTAGGCGAATAACAGATTTTGAATTAACATCCTTATAAAATGCAAACTAATATTGGTCAAAATAATTTTATTGGCCGGTATAACTTTGGTTATGCTAGATAAGTATAATATTGATTTCAATCAACGAAACAATATTGGCTGGTATAACATTAGCTATAATATAGAAATATTCCAACAGTTAAGATAGTCTCAGCCATGATAAATGACATATAGGATATACAGAGGGGTAATGAATACAACATCACATTTATTCTTGTAAATTACAGAAGGATTCAATAGAATCACTTAATTCAATACAAAAGTTTGTTTTTACACTTAGAATCTGATCAAGTACATAACATTACATTTCCCCTCAGAACAGTAAACCTCAGATAGATAACAAAATTTACAAACATAAGCTCTTGAAACGCTTAGAAAATTTCAATCCCACTGGATTCAAACTTACCATGGTGCAGAGATGGAAATATCTTACTTCGCCCAGGCTTGTCAAGGCGCATAAGTGGCAATATTTAGCCCGGGACGAAGAAAGCAACAAAGCAGAAAGACTCAAGGATAAGGGGAAGGAGAAAGATCTATTCAGACCATGATGGAAAAGTAAATGTAAAAGTCACTTCCCCTCTCAAGTCCTAGAGTTCTGCAACTAGAGCAACCAAGTATAGCCCAAGGGTAACATGTGTTGTGCCCTTCACACAACATCCATGGGTTATTTGGTTGCCCCTCCATGAGTAGTAAAAATCTCTCTGAAGTTTCTTGAGTCCTTCAGAGCATCGGCATCTTTGGATGAAAAGTCTTGACTGTGAAGCTTCATCTCTTAAGACAATCCCTTGAACCCTAGAGTTAGCCGAAGCAAAAATCCCAATAAACTCATATATAGATCTCACCTTGTCTGACAAAAGTCGCCTCCAAAGAGGAGGATCCAAGACCATAACCTTAGCAGTGAAAGTTAGTAAGGAAGGAAAAGAACTGAGATGGGTGGTGAACAAAGAGAAGGTTGTAACCCTATTTAAAAGATCAAAAGGCTCACGGGATCACTATACTTGGTTTCGTTAGACAACTGTACACAAAACATGTGAGGTCATTTCAATATCTGGGGCAGAATCACGGGTAGGAAAAGACAAAACCATACTTGTGTCTAGTCAGTCATCTACACCTCCATCGACTAGACTTGAAGGGAAGGCTAGTGATATGGGTTAGGTTTCATGGGTCCCCGATAAGGAAAGGAAAGGAGAGGATAAAACGAAGAAGATAGGCTAACATCGGTCGGGATATACCTCCAAAGGAGGTAGGTTTGTATCGATCGAAGTATGCTTCCCAGAAAGAGATCCATATCAATTAGCATATACCTCAAAGGAGGTAGGCTAATATCGGCCGGGATATACCTCCAAAGGAGGTAGGTTTGTATCGACCGAAATATACTTCCCAGGAGGAAGGTTCACATCAATTGGTATATACCTCAAAGGAGGTAGGCTAATATCGGCCGGGATGTACCTCCAAAGGAGGTATGTTTGTATCGACCGAAGTATGCTTCCCAGAAAGAGATCCATATCAATTAGTATATACCTCAAAGGAGGCAGGCTAATATCAGTCGGGATATACCTCCAAAGGAGGTAGGTTTGTATCAACCGAAATATACATCCCAGGAGGAAGATTCACATCAATTAGCATATATCTCAAAGGAGGTAGGCTAATATCGTCCGGGATATACCTCCAAAGGAGGTAGGTTTGTATCGACCGAAATATACTTCCCAAGAGGAAGGTTCACATCAATTGGTATATACTTCAAAGGAGGTAGGCTAATATCGGCCGGGATATACCTCCAAAGGAGGTATGTTTGTATCGACCGAAGTATACTTCCCAGGAAGAAAGTTCACATCAATTGGTATATACCTCAAAGGAGATAGGCTAATATCGGCCGGGATATACCTCCAAAGGAGGTATGTTTGTATTAACCGAAATATGCTTCCCAGAAAGAGATCCATATCAATTAGCATATACCTCAAAGGAGGTAGGCTAATATAGGCCGGGATATACCTCCAAAGGAGGTAGGTTTGTATCGACCGAAATATACTTCCCAAGAGGAAAGCCAAGACTGGTCGGTTGGCCAATACCTTGGAAAGATACTTGATAAAATATAGCCTAAGGTAAGTAACATAGAAGGTCGTCGATAGAAGCCTCTAGTCATGATTAACTTTGACCGAAACAAGGAACATTGGTACATTAAGCTATCCATGATATAATAAAAGCAAGAAGGGCGGGAAGAAGCGATAGAAATACTTTAAAGGAACTCGTGAAGTAGGATAGAGGTAAATATTTCAAATGAGATAATTAATGAAGATATCTGCAATTTGTGACTCTATGACAGGTGTTATATATTTTGGTAGGAAATGTGTTTTTAGATTATTTTACAGGTACTAAACGACAAAGAAGGTACATCTGGGGTACAAGAAAGATTCCTTAAAAGTCATTCACCATAAGTACACAGCTTACGTCATCTCATAACAAACTCTAACAAATCGGGGTCCACTTCATGACTACGAAGGTTATATGAAGTGGTATAAAAAGGGGAATCCTCTCCGTTGGCTAGGTAAGTTCACATCATTGCGCACATTCATAACCCTAATTTCTCAACTACTGCTCATCTTCTTTCTTCTCCTTCTTCTTCCACACTCGAGGGAGATCACTGACTTGAGCGTCGGAGGGTCTAGCCAGGGATTCCCACCCCGGTCTTAGGTCACTGATGATAGTGTTGGTTGGTCTCTTGTGTGCAGGAGATCTCGGGAGATTCGAAGAGGGGTGTCTCTTCGATTGGGTTTCTCTCTCGTCATCGGATCTTCGCACAAGGAAGGCATTCGGTGACTCTATTTTTTCCCGATCTGCTTTGGGTTTCTCGGATCGGCGTTCTCCAGACTTTCTTCTCTATCAACAGTGGGTTTCTTCTTCCGTATCTCCGTCTTGCCTAGCTTCTCAGACAGGATCAACGTGCATGCGAGTTCAGCTTTCTTTCTGCTTTAAGCTTGATAGCCTATCAGAAAAACTTTTTCTATTATGATGTTACTTATAAGCAATTCATGTTTACAAAGGTTGCATGATGAAGATTACTTAAATGATTATTTGTATTATATGCAGTACTGGATAAACTTGAATTGGTTTGGACCTTTTGATGTGATTAACAATTCAATTTTAATTATTATTCCTATTTTCCTATGTTTGTAAGAATTATATTGTAATGCTTATTCCTATTTTTCTGCATTTGGATCCTCTGTATGGTATGTTTTCCTTCGTTAATCAATAGTCTTAACTCTTATCAGTTCACTTTTATTAATCTCTTGTTAATTCTTTGGTACTCTTTCATATTATCCCATTTTCTGAGAAGACAATAACAGTTTTGGTTTGTAGAAGAATAGGACACATTGCTAGCAGATTGTTCTAATACAAGTTGCATAACACCTAGTTTTCTGTAAGTCTTATGCATGTCTCGTCTCAACCTCTTTGATAACAAGAAATTACTAATAGAATTTTTTTTAAGTTTTAGATAGATTACACAGAGAACTTGAAACACTATACTTGATTACCTTACAAATTTCACTGACATTTTCTCTATATTTTGGTCATTCTCTCAATATTCCTAATCTAAATCAGGCTATATTTATACACTTTGCTATTACACTTTACTATCTGTATCAGGATCTTGGTCAATTATCCCGTCAATTTAATGGTTATTATGTTAGCTAGAGCCCTAGAGCCAATCATTTGATGATTGTATTTTGGACTTGTTGTATCATATTCTATATAAATAAAGGCATTCAGTTTTTGGTTATTATACTTACTTGTATTGGTGCCAAATAAACTAAGTATAATAACGTCCTTGAGTAGAAGGCTCTTACCTATATCAATCGATTGGTTGAATCGATAGTGAGATGATATAGGGAACACTACTCTTAATCATTCCTAGTCGAGTATTAACAATCAGGGACAATGTTAATGCAATAAGACTAGCATGTAGGTCAACTCGATGACTTGATCTCACAAGTCATGGATATAGAGATATCAAGTTGACACATGGGTATGCATTAGAGAATGTATACTGAATGACCCGCCATGAGAAAGTATCATGGATCGTTATATGAGTGTCATATACTTTCTCATGTGGCTATTAGTATGACTACTAGTCCTTAGACCTTAAGTCATCATGGTTCCCTACATAAGGAGTTATGTACTTTGGTTTCGTCAAACGTCACCCGTAACTGGGTGGACTATAAAGGCGATTACTGGGTATGTAACAAATTATGCGGAGGGATGTGAGTGATGTAGATGGGATCTATCCCTCTTATATGACGGGAGAGACATCGATATTCTTGATAGAGTGAGACCACGAAGTGCATGGCCATGTCCAAATGAGTCAATATGAGATATTGAGCTCATTTGATTTAGTGAGTCTACTTGGAGTTCAAGATTTAGATTGATTAGAGGATGACACGGTCTATGCCTCATATTGATCAATCTAGATGTCTAGGATAGAAGGATATTTGTCATATATTGTGAGGAGTCACAATTAGTAGTCACAAGGTGATGTTGGATCTCAACATTCTTGTAACTTGGGTAGTAATGATGTGTTGCTAGATACCGCTCATTACTTATGCTCCTAAATGGGTTTAGGGCCATTGCCAACATTACAAGAACCTATAGGGTCACACACTAAGGACAATTAGATGGAGATTAGGTTCATATGATGAACCAAGAGGATTAGATTCATTTGATGAATCAAATTGGATTAAGAGTAATCCTAATTGGGCTAACTTGAGTTGGACTCAAGTTGATTCATGTATTCAATGAGTCTAATTTAGATTATGACTCATTAGATCAACTTAATTTAATGAATTAGATTCATTATATTAAGTTGGCTTGAATCAAATGGTTAGATTAGATCAGCCATGGAAGAGATTTGGTCAAGTTTGACTTGACTTGAGAGGAAGATAAAAGTCAAGTTTGACTTGACTTTATGCCACCTCATTGGTGAGTTGGCATTGATGTGGACTAATGATGTTACTCCACATCATCATGGGGTGTCACCTCATGGAAGTTACAAAGTCATTCTCTTTAATGGCTTCACATTAATTGCACTTAATGCAAAATTTGGGGGTTACACTTGGGAAGTGGTCGGCCACTTTTGAATGGGAAGAGAATTCATTTTTCTCATTCAAGTGCATTCACATCTTCTTCCTCTTGGAGCTCTTTCTTCTCCCTCTCCTCCTCTCTTGGCCGAACAAGACAAGGTGCTAGCACACCTTTGTTTGGTCTTCTCCATCAAGGATTGTTTGTGTGGATACTTCTAGAGGACCGTACGCTTGACGGTTTAGAGATCTGGCACCTTGGACGAGCGGGATTCGCTAAGGGCGCGCTTCAAAGGTATAACATTTTCTTCATGTAGATCTAGAAGTAGATCTAAGTAGAAACTCATACTCGTATTTAAATTTTTGAAATCTATCCTTCGCACGAGATCCAGTGGCATGGGTGATTCGGGGTTTCCGCGACGCGAAAACGCGGTTTTCGCGGCCCGAAAAACCCAACAGTGGTATCAGAGCCACGTGCGAAAGCGTGTACGAGTTTATTTTTTATTTTTATGAAAAATAGCTTTTGTGATTTTCTGTAAATTTAGGTTTTTTATAGTTTTTATGGGTAATTTTCTCGTAGAAGCGAAGCACAAGTGTTTCAGCACTTGTAGGCTTCCGCTACCGGGAAGATTTTTCCAAAATGGCTTGGTTTCGCCCCAAATCTTTTTGGGACAGCGGGCTAAGGCGCTGTTAGATCGCAAAGGAACCCTCGCGATGGTTAGATCGCGGGTAGGGGCGCTGCCCCTGGCCTCGCAAGGGGATTCGTTCAGCGATTGCGCCCAAAAACTGCTAAACGGAACCGCCGGAAAATTATACCCGTAAAAATTGTAAAATTATAAAAAAAATTACAGAAAATTATATAAATATATAATTTTGAATTATATATTAATTTTTTGATAGTCATGGCCCAAACGACCCAAATTGGATTTGGAAATGTGTTGTAATTCATAATACGGCATGTGTGTCGTTATGTAATGTGCGTGCTGTATTTATTTTTTTTATTTTCACGACCTGCGCGTCGTGCCTTTCTCTTATATTCTGGTTGTAAATTAGATTTAGACTCGAATGTAACTCGAGTTTTAAAATTGTAATGTAAATTTTGAAGCGGTGGAAGGTCCACACGAGATGGAGTTACGAGGAGGGTGCGAGCAACACAAGGTGGTCAAAGGAAGAAGCTTGAGAAGCTGTTGACCTTAGGTTGACCATCCGATCTTCTCATTGGCTTGAGAAGATCATAGTAGGGCCATGACACAATCACAAAATAATTTAATTAATTACTTATATGTATGTGATGCATGTTTAATTAAGTAGTTAATTAGTGCCTAGCGATTAGATTAGATCTAAATCGTGCACATGATGCACCCCACGATTAGATTAGATCTAAATCAAGTATTTGATATGCATCATCATTTACATTAGATCTAAATCACATCAACTCGTAATGCCTACCATGTCGTGATACCTACCACTACCTCGATCGCATGTTGTTGTTGAATCTGCCAAAGCAGAGCAACACATACTATCTTGGTAAGGTACGGAGGGACAATTTTGGTCCCGCCTATCAACGCATGGGTGAGTACAACTCAATTAGATTGAGTAACTAGTTAACTCAATTGGATCAAGTTTAACTATAGGCATTATCCAATGGTTGGTAGAGAGGTCAAAATCATGTTTATATTAACTCTTGGGCGTATTAGCCAAAGCTAACTCGAGTTTTAATATAAATGCAGATTTTGATTCTATAAACAAGAGTTGCATAGAGATGTAATTGGTAATCGTTACCTACCGATCATACTAAGTCTTGGGCGTATTAGCCAAAGCTAACTCAAGGGTTAGTATGATGTGGATCTTGTCCCACATGAATTATAGAATTCAGTGGGAGCATCATTTAGTTAAAGACCTAATTAAATGATTAAAGAATATGATATTTATTTCTGCTTTTTATTTCTGTTGTAGATTACCATGACGTCGAACACGAACACCTTCTCCCTGCGATCTGTCCTTGAGAAGGACAAGCTCAACGGAGCAAACTTCCTGGACTGGTACAGGAACCTGAGAATAGTTCTCACCCAAGAACGTAAATTGTACGTTCTGGAGCAGCCCATTCCGGAGGCTCCTCCTGCCACTGCCCCGCGAGCTGACCGAGATGCTTTCAAGAAGCATCAAGATGACGCATTAGATGTGTCTTGTCTAATGCTCGGGACCATGAACTCTGAGCTTCAGAAGCAACACGAGTTAATGGGCGCTTACGATATGGTTGAACATCTTCGTCAACTGTATCAAGGTCAAGTGAGGCATGAGAGATTTGAGATCTCAAGGGCACTGTTTCAGTGCAAGATGTCAGACGGGGCTCCTGTAGGCCCATATGTACTCAAAATGATTGGGTACATAGAGAACCTACAAAGGTTGGGGTTCCCACTTGGCCAAGAGCTGGCCACTGACCTGATCTTGCAATCCTTGCTGGATAGCTACAGTCAATTCGTTCTAAACTACAATATGAACGAGATTGACAAGCCACTGCCCGAGCTGCTTAGCATGTTAAGAACTGCTGAGCTGAACCTTAAGAAGGCTAAGCCCAACACTGTTCTGATGGTTCAGAAACATAAGGGCAAGGGCAAGCCCAAAGGCAAGGGAAAGTCCCAAGCCAAGGGCAAAGGCAAGGCACTGAAGCCTAAAGGAGGGGTCGCCAAGGATGCTACCACTGCGGTCAGACCAGGCACTGGAAGAGGAACTGCAAGGTATACTTGGAGGATCTTAAGAAGAAGCTAAGTGAGACTTCCACTTCAGGTATATATGTTATAGAAGTTAATCTATCTATTTCTACATCATGGGTATTAGATACTGGATGTGCTTCTCACATTTGTACTGATGTGCAGGCGCTGAGAAATAGCAGGGCATTGACAAAAGGCGAGGTGGACCTACGAGTAGGCAATGGAGCACGGGTTGCTGCTGTTGCTACTTTCTATCTCTGCCCTCTGGGCTTATACTAGAGTTAGTCGATTGTTGTTATGTGCCTGCATTAACTAAGAACATTATATCAGTTTCTTGTTTGGACAAGAAAGGTTTCTCGTTTACAATAAAGAACAAATGTTGTTCTGTCTATTTAAATGATATGTTCTATTGTAGTGAACCTCTGATAAACGGACTCTATATTCTAGATCTTGAAAACCCTATCTATAACATAAATACCAAGAGGTTCAAGTCAAATGACCTGAACCAAACCTATCTCTGGCACTGTCTCTTAGGTCATATAAATGACAAGCGCTTATCCCAGCTCCATAAGGATGGTTTGCTAGACTCATTTGATTTTGAATCATATGAGATATGTGAGTCATGCCTACGAGGCAAGATGACCAAGACTCCCTTTAGTGGACACAGCGAAAGAGCGACTGATTTGTTAGGACTCATACATAGTGATGTATGTGGCCCTTTCAATGTCGCTGCTAGAGGCGGTTATAGGTACTTCATCATATTTACTGATGACTTCAGTAGAAATGGTTATGTGTACTTGATGACACATAAGTCTGAATCCTTTGAAAAGTTCAAAGAATTCAAGAATGAAGTACAGAACCAGCTTGGCAAGAGTATTAAGATACTTCGATCCGATCGAGGTGGAGAATACCTTAGCCATGAGTTCCGTGACTATCTAGCTGAGTGTGGGATTCTATCCCAACTCACTCCTCCTGGAACACCACAGTGGAATGGTGTATCCGAAAGGAGGAATCGTACCCTATTAGATATGGTGCGATCTATGATGAGTCACACAGATCTTCCGACATACCTTTGGGGTTATGCTCTAGACACACCAGTTTTTATACTCAACCGAGTTCCATACAAGGTCGTGATAAAGACACCATATAGGATATGGACTGGGAGAGATGCCCAGGTGTCTTTCATGAGGATTTTGGGTTGTGAGGCTTACGTTAGACGTCAAGTCTCAGACAAGTTAGGACCCAAATTCGACAAGTGCTACTTTATTGGATATCCCAAGGAAACTAAGGGATATTACTTCTACATTCCCAGTTGTGGCAAAGACTGGGGTCTTTCTAGAAAGGGATTTTGTTTCTAGAAAGACTAGTGGGAGCGCGTTCGATCTTGAAGAAGTTCAAGATGCGAACAATAGCACTGATGCCTCGATGGAAGTTGAATTGGAACTACAAAGTGTTGTGGATGATGTTGTTCCACAAGGAGTTGAGGAACAACAACCAGTTCAAGTAGACATACCTCTTCGCAGGTCTGATAGGGTACATCATCAGCCTGAGAGATACTCATTTCTCTTGTCTGACCATGATGACGTTATGCTCATAGAGGATGAGCCTACCACCTATCAGGAAGCTGTGATGAGACCAGATTTTGAGAAATGGCTAGAGGACATGAGATCCGAAATAGAATCCATGTACACCAACCAAGTATGGACTTTGGTTGATCCACCTGAAGGGGTAAAACCGATTGGGTGTAAGTGGGTCTTTAAGAGAAAGACTAACATGGATGGACTTATCTATAAGGGTCGCTTGGTAGCTAAAGGTTTCAAGCAGATTCATGGTATTGACTATGATGAAATCTTTTCTCCAGTAGCAATGTTTAAGTCCATTCGGATCATGCTTGCTATTGCACCTTACCACGATTACAAGATCTGGTAGATGGACGTCAAAACTGCGTTTCTGAATGGAAACCTACTCGAGGATGTGTACATGATACAACCTGAGGGTTTTGTAGATCCAAAGCATACTAGCAGAGTATGCAAGATGCATAGGTCCATTTATGGACTAAAGCAAGTTTATCGGAGCTGGAATCTTCGATTTGATGATGCAATCAAACAGTTTGGTTTCATCAAGAACGAAGATGAACCTTGTGTCTACAAAAAGGTTGTAGGGGACATAGTTGTCTTCCTCATATTGTATGTGGATGACATACTGCTCATTGGGAAGGACATCCCTATGCTTCAGTCTGTCAAGACCTGGCTAGGGAGTTGCTTCTCAATGAAGGACTTAGGTGAGTCATCATGCATTCTAGGGATACAGATCTATAGAGATAGATCTAAGAGATTGCTTGGCCTAAGTCAGAGTACATATATTGACAAGGTACTCCTTCAGTTTGCCATGCAGAACTCCAAGAAGGGATTTCTGCCGATGTCACATGGCGTGAGTCTTTCGAACACTCAAGGTCCCTCTTCTAGAGAGGAGAGAGACCGCATGGATCAGATCCCTTATGCCTCAGCCATAGGATCGATCATGTACGTCATGCTATGTACTCGACCTGATGTCTCGTATGCTTTGAGCATGATGAGCAAATACCAGTCAGATCCAGGTGAAAGTCACTGGATAGCGGTCAAGAATATTCTTAAGTACTTAAGAAGGACTAAAGAATATTTCTTGATATATGGAGGCAATGATGAGCTAGCTGTAAAGGGTTACAGTGATGCTAGCTTCCAGACCGACCAGGATGACTATAGATCACAGTCAGGGTTCGTGTTTTACATTAATGGTGGTGTTGTGAGCTAGAAGAGTTCGAAGCAGGACACAGTAGTTGATTCTACGACAGAGGCCGAGTATATTGCTGCATCAGAGGAAGCAAAGGAGGCAGTTTGGATTCGCAAGTTCATCACTGAACTTGGGGTGGTTCCTAGCATTGCTGACCCTATTGAGCTCTATTGTGACAACAATGGAGCTATAGCACAAGCGAAGGAACCTCGCTCACACCAGCGGACCAAACAAATACTACGACGCTTCCATCTCATTCGAGAGATCATCGAGAGAGAAGATGTGAAGATTTGCAGAGTACCTACAGAGGCTAACATCGCAGATCCCTTGACCAAGGCTTTGGCACAGAGGAAGCATGATGGTCACACTAGGTCATTTGGGCTTAGAGCCTACACTGATTGACACTAGTGCTAGTGGGAGATTGTAAGCTAGAGCCCTAGAGCCAATCATTTGTTGATTGTATTTTGGACTTATTGTATCATATTCTATATAAATAAAGGCATTCGGTTTTTGGTTATTATACTTACTTGTATTGGTGTCAAATAAACTAAGTATAATAACGTCCTTGAGTAGAAGGTTCTTACCTATATCAATCGATTGGTTGAATCGATAGTGAGATGATATAGGGAACACTACTCTTAATCATTCCTAGTTGAGTATTAACATTCAGGGACAATGTTAATGCAATAAGACTAGCATGTAGGTCAACTCGATGACTTGATCTCACAAGTCATGGATATAGAGATATCAAGTTGACACATGGGTATGCATTAGAGAATGTATACTGAATGACCCGCCATGAGAAAGTATCATGGATCGTTATATGAGTGTCATAATTTCTCATGTGGCTATTAGTATGACTACTAGTCCTTAGACCTGAAGTCACCATGGTTCCCTACATAAGGAGTTATGTACTTTGGTTTCGTCAAACGTCACCCGTAACTGGGTGGACTATAAAGGCGATTACTGGGTATGTAACAAATTATGCGGAGGGATGTGAGTGATGTAGACGGGATCTATCCCTCCTATATGACGGGAGAGACATCGATATTCTTGATAGAGTGAGACCACGAAGTGCATGGCCATGCCCAAATGAGTCAATATGAGATATTGAGCTCATTTGATTTAGTGAGTCTACTTAGAGTTCAAGATTTAGATTGATTAGAGGATGACACGGTCTATGCCTCATATTGATCAATCTAGATGTCTAGGATAGAAGGATATTTGTCATATATTGTGAGGAGTCACAATTAGTAGTCACAAGGTGATGTTGGATCTCAACATTCTTGTAACTTGGGTAGTAATGATGTGTTGCTAGATACCGCTCATTACTTATGCTCCTAAATGGGTTTAGGGTCATTGTCAACATTACAAGAACCTATAGGGTCACACACTAAGGACAATTAGATGGAGATTAGGTTCATATGATGAACCAAGAGGATTAGATTCATTTGATGAATCAAATTGGATTAAGAGTAATCCTAATTGGGCTAACTTGAGTTGGACTCAAGTTGATTCATGTATTCAATGAGTCTAATTTAGATTATGACTCATTAGATCAACTTAATTTAATGAATTAGATTCATTATATTAAGTTGGCTTGAATCAAATGGTTAGATTAGATCAACCATGGAAGAGATTTGGTCAAGTTTGACTTGACTTGAGAGGAAGATAAAAGTCAAGTTTGACTTGACTTTATGCCACCTCATTGGTAAATTGGCATTGATGTGGACTAATGATGTTACTCCACATCATCATGGGTGCCACCTCATGGAAGTTACAAAGTCATTCTCTTTAATGGCTTCACATTAATTGCACTTAATGCAAAATTTGGGGGTTACACTTGGGAAGTGGCCGACCACTTTTGAATGGGAAGAAAATTCATTTTTCTCATTCAAGTGCATTCACATCTTCTTCCTCTTGGAGCTCTTTCTTCTCCCTCTCCTCCTCTCTTGGCCGAACAAGACAAGGTGCTAGCACACCTTTGTTTGGTCTTCTCCATCAAGGATTGTTCGTGTGGATACTTTTAGAGGACCGTACGCTTGATGGTCTAGAGATCCGGCACCTTGGACGAGCGGGATTCGCTAAGGGCGCGCTTCAAATGTATAACCTTTTCTTCTTATAGATCTAGAAGTAGATCTAAGTAGAAACTCGTACTCGTATTTAAAATTTTGAAATCTATCCTTCGCACGAGATCCAGTGGCATGGGTGATTCGTGGTTTCCGCGACGCGAAAACGCGGTTTTCGCGGCCCGAAAAACCCAACATATTAATATTAAGGTAAAGTGTGGTAAAGGATTCTACTTTGGTGAGGAATTGACATGTCTTATCTGTATAAACGGTGGTTTTCTTTTTCAATTTTATTTGTGCAATTATGTGACATTTGTTTTTATTTGGCAATTTGTCATAGTATTTGTTCTTAAGTATGTGAAGATCAAATGTTATTTGTTACTTCTTCCATTGATATTCTGATTTTCTTTTGATGCCTTGGAGTTGGATAAATATTATTCCTTTTGCTTTGATGTTTAATTTTTACCAAGATTGTAGTTATATCTAAGAGGTCAAGGAATATGCAGGCCAAGGTTCTAGGTGCTCTCTAGCCCACATTTTGCACCTCCTTTGAGTTGGAGCATTGGTTTTTCTGGAATAATTCATGTTCCTTTTCAATCTCATGTTTAATGAACCTTTCAATAAATTAGTGTTAATGTATTCGGATCACAGAATGTGAATCCACATCTATTGATTATGTGGAAGTTTAATTATTATGCCTCCTCTATGCTACTTATATTTATGAGGTTTAAGAATGAAGGAAGAATCTTTCATTTTATTCTTTTGAAAATTTATTATGTCAATATAAGTAGAATCTTTTTGAGTTTCTGAGGTTATCTGTTTAAATAAAAATCTTCTCTTCCTATTTCATTTTGTTCTTTTGAAAATTTATTATGTCAATATAAGTAGAATCTTTTTGAGTTTCTGAGGTTATCTATTTAAATAAAAATCTTCTCTTCCTATTAGCTAATTCTGTTGCTTGCTAATGATTATGCTTATCTACTATTTACTTTACTCTCACATGTGAGAGTCAGTTCTTTTCTTACATGTTTGTTTATATCAGATATTTAAGTTTATTTTATTTATAACAAGTACTCTCTTTTTTCCTATGTTTAGGAAAGTGAAAGTGAGGATGATGGTCTTGACATGGGTGATGATGATGATGTTGAGGAACTTGAAAATGAACCAGAGGCTGTTAGGAAAGAACCAACCATTAAGAAACCTGCTCCTGTTTCAGCACCACCCAAAGATGCTGAAAGGCAACTGTCAAAAAGGAGCTTAAGAAAAAGGAAATGGTAGAGCTAGATGCACTTCTACATGAAATGGGCATTGCAAATTTTAATTAGTTTATTTTTGATAGATAGTAAATTTTAGTTCACTTGAGTTGCTTCATACATATGAAGTGATTGTTTAATGTGTGTTGAATTTGTTTATCCTTGTTATGCAGACAAGAAGCAATTGGAGCAAAGTAGTGAAGGGGAGAAGAAAGAAAGTGTTGGTGCTCCTTCAGAGAACAGAATCTTAAAGAAGAAGAAATCCAAGAAAGAAAAATCATTAAAGGAACAGGAGGAGCATGATCAGAATCAGGAGAAAGGAGACATTGAAGCTGAAGTGGCAGATGCGCAGATGCATCTGCAGTTGACGTAAAGGAAAGGATAAAGAAGGTGGCCTCCATGAGGAAGAAATCAAGCAAAGAGATGGATGTCGAACCGTTGAATAAAAGGGCTTCTTACTTAAGCAGTAGGCTAATTGGTACCTCAACTAGCCAATTGGTGGATACGAACTTGATGTGTATAATATTTATGTGGATACAGACTTGATGTGTATAATATTTATGTGTTGGTTACATGGATATTGACTTGTCTATATAATATCAGTTTTTCACTATTTCGGAAATCGAATCTGTGTCGTTAAACAATATTGATATTACATCGTTTTTCCACCGCTGCTAAAACCTGTGTCAATGACTAATATTACATCGGTCATATATCGCTACCAAAACTGGTGATATTAACATATATTACATCGGTTTTACACCGTTGCTAAAACGGTGTCGTTAAGTGATACTACACCGGTTCATAATCGATTCGAAAATCGGTGTCATTAAGTGATACTACACCGGTTATAACCCAATGTCTAAAATGGCGGACCTTTTACATCGCCTTCATAGACATCGGTCGATTTTCTAATAGACAGCAGTGGAAAACCGATGTCTATGAGGATTTTTCTTGTAGTGCGTGTTCTCTCGCATTTCTTCTAGAACAATTTCACTCATGGGCTTATGGTTCATTACATAATCTTCCTCTAAAAATCGAGCATTGATGCTAACAATGATCTTCTGATTTTTAGGATTATAAAACAAACCACCTTTCGTTCCCTTAAGATATCCTACAAACAGACAAACTTCTGTACGTGATTCCAACTTGTCAATATCTCCCTTTAGCACATGTGCTGGACTATCTCATATCTGAATATGACTCAGACTAGGCTTACACCCATTCCATAATTCTATGGGAGTAAATGGTACTGACTTAGAAGGTACCATATTCAGAATGTACACTGCTGTTTCCAGAGCATATCCCTAAAATGAATTTGGTAATTCTGAATAACTCATCATTTATCTAATTATTTCCATAAGAGTTCTATACCTTCGTTCTGCCACAACATTCTATTGGGGTGTATCAGGTGCAGTCAGTTGAGATTGAATCCCGACTTCTGATAAGTGACTCCTAAACTCTCCTAAGAGGTACTCGCCACTATGATCTCACCGTAGAGTCTTGATACTTTTACCTTGACATTTCTCCACATCAATCTTGTACTCTTTGAACTTATCAAAGTACTTAGACTTGTGGTGCATCAAGTAAATGTACTCATATCTCGAATAGTCATCTATAAAAGAGACAAAATATTTAAAACCACTTCTTACCTAGATAGACATAGGACCATATAAATCAGAATGAACTAGTTCCAACACATCTTTAGCTTGATACCCCTTCGACTTAAAAGACTTCTTGGTTATTTTTCCTTCCAAGTAAGATTCGTAGGTTGGAAAGTTTTCCACTACCAATGAATCCAAAAGTTCATCAGCTATTATCCTTTAAATCCTACTCAAGTTAATATAACCTAGCCTTAGATGCCAAAGATATTATTGGTTCATTTTCGAAGGTTGCTTTCTCTTAATAGAGTTAGAAGATGTGTTATTAATTTTCATTTGTTGCATCGTGGGAGTTATTGGATTATAAATTGCCAACCAACGTACCAGAACAGATAACTTCCCTATTTATCTTGATAACACATTTGCTATCATAAATAGATAGAATATCCATCGTTGTATTGTTTAGAAACTGAAATCAAGTTCTTTCTAAAACTTGGTACGTAAAGACAATTTCTTAAAACCAATATTTTATTCTTATAAACATCTCTCACTGCAACAGCTGTTACTTCTGTAGCATTGCCCATGTAAATAGTGATTTCTCCTTCATGTAGTTGTCGGGTTTCCTGGAACCCTTGCAAAGATTTGCAGACATGATCAGTGATTCTCATATCTACATGCTAGGTACCGGTAGATAACACCACTAAACATGCTCCAACTACAAGAGAAAAATATATACCTATATTGTTCTCTTCCTACGAGGACAGTCCGCCTACAAATGTCCAGACTGCTTGCAAATGAAGCACTTACCTTTCGGCTTCTTCATTCCTACTTTTAGTTCAGTACCTAGAGATCATACAGTCTTGCTTGTCATCTCGATTCTAGTGTCCGAAGAGTTCTTTGAGATTGTACATCATGTCATGGTCAGTAGGCATGGTCTGATGCTGATGTTGCAGCACATTTGATATAAAAGTCAAATGTAACTCCGCGTCATCTCATCTGCCTTGACCCATTTCTTATGATACTCAATCTCCTCTTCATTAGAATCACTATTAGGCACACTAGGGCAGACCTCTAACAGTACAAACTTATAGCGTTCAGCAGTTATGACAATGTCCAAGTTTCTTTTCCAATCTATATAGTTTGGACTAGTAAGTTTGTTCTCTTTCAATATAATGCCCAGTGGGTTGAAAGTCATCCTAAGAATCACAAAATAAACTTTGGTCAAGACTCTAAATTTAAAATAATATTGATTCCTCAAACAATATTATTTAAATTTACCAACACCTCAAACACCGTGAATTTTGCATGCCACGATAGTGTGGACGTATACAAAATTAAACATTTGTAAGAGGAGGTTTTACCCATTAATTTTATTCTTGTCAACCTAACTTTATGACAAATAAAATTAATAGTTGATTTTCCTTCGGTAGCACAAATAATAGCAGTGACTCCGATGGGGAGGATACTATTAAATGTGCCTAAGTGTATACCATTACTTGATACTTAGTCCATTAAATAGGATTATGCCCCTTCATATGGAGAAAATCACATGCTCCTAAATAATTTCCTATAATCATCCATAAAGGAAGTTTGATCTAGTGATCTGCAAATAAACTCATCCGATGGGGAGGGAGGCACTCAGAGCCAACACACAAGTTTGTTGCATCACTTACAAACCAGTAATGGAAACCATGGAATTTATTTGCTAATCCCTCTCCCACTTAGTTATTTAAAGTGAGGAATTTTAACTATGCAAGCACACATCACAGTAAATAAAAGCAATAAATATGGAAATTAATTTTTTAACTATTATGGTTTTTTCCATCACTGTCCTCCGTGCGCTGCAACCCTAGCTACTACCATCTTTAGGCACCGCAATCGGGTCCAGTCGTCGTATCTATCTTGCTTCTTTTTCTGCTACGCCTCTGATCCACAAATAGTACCACGCCACGCAAGGATACGATCCGCGACAAAAATAAAATTTTACATATATCGATCCTATATTCCACAAAGGAATGTACATATATTCTAGATCGAAACAGAAATGTAAAATCCTAAAACTAATACAGCTCCTGCTGTATTTAATACATACAATCATGCACACACAAAAATACCCTTGACATGTCCAAGGGTCCAATCACACACAATATCTATAAGTCATAATAGTTAGAGCCTGCAACCACAGAGTTAGCACATCATACTATTATCCTATCAAAATTATGTATGACATGTGCATAATTAAACTGAAAACTAAACACACAGAGGCAAACCCTAGCACTGATACCAATTGTTGGTTGCTATGCGGAATATCATACCGGTTCTCCTATACAAAAATTCTGTACAAGTCCTGAACCTTTACTAACAACCTATTGTGTTATTTAGAAATTAAATTAGGAATTGCAAACGGAACTTAACATTATTGATTCCAAATTTAACTTATCTGTTCTTAGAGGTTTAGACTTGGATCGCAAACGATACTTAACATTATTGATCCAAATCTACCCATGTTATAAATTTAATTAAATATTAATTTCAGAAATTGGCTTCCAGGTTAAACATGGCGAGGCACTAGGCCTTCTTGGGTATGGGAATATCCACCACTTCCTAGACAAAGCCTTTCAATAAAATATAATATTTAATTTCCTTATAGTAACCCTAGGTTTAACCAAAAGGAACAATCGAATCACAAATTCAAAAATAAAAAAATAAATAAATACAAACTCGAATTACAAATTTGAAACCTAGAATCATATGCCTCTTGTGTTTGGTAGTTCAAAATCCATACAAAGAAAACTAGTATGATGCGGAATAGAATTACTAGTTATACCTTTTTTTTTGTAAGCAACAACCTCTTGATCTTCTACCGTATTCCTCTTCTTATCTTGGACGTTGTGTGGGCAATGATCTACCGAGATGAGAATTCACTAAGCCTCCTTCTTCCTTCTTCCAAGTTTCGACCAAGCAACCTTGTCCAAGAGATAGCAATAGCAAGTCTCGACCACCAACCAAGCTCCAAGAAAAACTAGGAAACAAAGCCTTCTTTCTCTCCTTCTTCACCAAGCAAATCCGGCCACCAAAACAAGCTCCAAGAGGATGATAGGTTCGGCCACTAGAAGAAGAGAGGAAGAGATGATAGGGTCGGCCACCACCAAGGAAGAAAAGAGAGAGGAATAATAAAAGAGATGTTGTAAGGTGAGGCACCTCTACCCTCTCTTTTATATTCCTTAGTCTTGGCAAAAAAGGAAAGTTTTATAAATAAAAACTTCCTTATATTCTTTGCCATTGTTTAAGAAGGAAAAATTAATTAAAATCTCCTTATTAAACCTCTAATGGTCGGCCCCTTCAATTGCTCCAAATAAGGCAAGTTTTAAACACAAAATTAAAACTTCCTTATTTATTTTCAGAAATTTTAAAAATAAAATTTCTCTATTAATTTTTCCCTTCATGGTTGGTTATAAAAGGAAATTTTATAAATTAAAATCTCTCTATTAAAACATATGGATGATTTCCAAAAAGGAAAGTTATCTTTAAAATTAAAATCTTCCTCTTAATCTAGGAAAGATATCAAATCTTTTCTTAATCTTTTGTAGAAACTATAATAGGAAAGATTTAATTTTAAAACTTTCTTTTAAATCATTAAGATGGTTACAAAAAAGGAAAGTTTTATCAAAAATTAAAATCTTCCTTTTAACTACAAATAAGGAAAGTTATCAAACCTTTCACTTAATCTTTTGTAGCAAGGTATAAAAGAAAAGATTTAAATTTTAAACTCTCTTTTAAAACCATGGTATCCACATAAGAAAAGATTTTAAAAATAAAATCCTTTTATTTTAATATGGCCGACCACACCAAGCTTGGGCTCCAAGCTATGGCCGGCCACTCTACTTGACTTAAGCCTTTGGCTTGGGCGACTCAAGCTTGGGTTCCAAGCTTGCTTGGTCGACCACCTAAGGGTGGGTAGGAAGTGGGTATTTGGTGGATATAAGTCTCTATATATAAGAGGCTACGATAAGGACCAAGAGGAGGAATTAGTTTTGGTCTCCCGATGAAATTAAGCTTCCTGTGTTTGCCCCGAACACCCAACTCAATTTCATCAATAATAATTCATACCACTAAAAAATTATTATTAAACTACCGCACCAATCCCAAATTATATTTTGGGCTCCTTCTTATTATGAGTGTGTTAGTCTCCCTGTGTTTAAGATATAGAATGACCACTAATTAAATGAGTTACTGACATCTCACTTAATTAATATCTAGCTCCAAGAGTAGTACCACCCAATTTCATCATCATGTCGGACTAAGTCTACCTGCAGGGTTTACATGACAATCCTTATGAGCTCCTCTTGGGGACATTATCAACCTAGATTACTAGGACACAGTTTCCTTCTATAATCAACAACACACACTATAAATAATATCATTTCCCAACTTATCGGGCCTCTTGATTTATCAAACTAAATCTCACCCATTGATAAGTCAAAGAAATAAATACTAGATATATGTGTTTGTTACTATATCAGGATTAAGAGCACACACTTCCATAATAACAAAGGTCTTGTTCTTTTATTCAGTCAGTATAAAAAGAACTTACCTTAAATGGTCCTGCTCAATACACTCAGAGTGTACTAGTGTAATTTTATAGTTAAGATAAACTAATATCAAATTACACTATGACTATTCCAATGGTTTGTTCCTTTACATCTTAGTCGTGAGCTACTGTTTATAATTTATAAGGAACTGATAACATGATCTTCTGTGTGTGACACCACACACCATGTTATCTACAATATAAATTAATTGAATAACTACACTTAGCATATAAATGTAGACATTTGACCAATGTGATTCTTTATTTCTAAATAAAATATTTATAAAACCTAGGCTTTTAGTATACACTCTAACAGTTGAAGGAGCCTTCAAATGACCATTAGCCGAAGATAAAGTTTTATCTTCGGCGATAAAACTTGTCTCGTTGAAGGTGCCTTGGACCACCTCGAAGGCGCTTTCAAGATATGAATAACATTTTCCAAGAGCTATAAAATGTCCCCTAGACCTAGAAATTTAATAACAACTGAACTACAACATTGTATTTAATTTCCTAGTGATTTCTGAGCTTAGTAAGTGTGTGAGAGGCTTCTCCGCCTTCAGTAAAAGAGTAACTTCTAGTGGAATATTTTTCAACGCATTGGATTAACAACCACCTAGGTTATAACCAAGTAAGCAGTCATCTTACTTTCTTTAGTTATTCAGTTTATTTATGCTTTATTTTAATTATGTTATTTAACTAAGTTGAAAGAATGAGAAAGGGGTTATTTAAATTTTACAAACAATGCACCCCTTCTTGTAACCTACACGGGACCAACACTCAAGAGGTCATTCATGTTCTTGAAGGCAATGAAGACGTGTTCTAGTTGGAACAACCTTAAGCATTGATCTAACTGAAGAAATTAATGGAGATTTCTAAGTGGAGATCTAACAGTCTTTACTGTCTATACCGATTCATGCATATTCATATATCTCTAACTTTATTTTACAAGACTATTATTGTTATTCTTATTGTGGTAACTTTATTTTGTTAAAAAAATAAAGTTTGGGTTACGAACCGCAAGTGTACGGTTACGTCATCAATAATAATAAAAGATATCATATCCACAGGGACTGTTGATTAAGCACTAGTCAACTTCGCACAACGAATTATCTAGACAAACCTAAGATTGGTGAGAAATGAGAGTAAGAGAAAGAGAAGAGAAAAGAGAGAGAATGGATCTTAAGAGGGATTGAGCTTAGAGGATGGTGGATGATGGATTCTAGGATTTCGGTTTCTTTGTAATGCTAGGTGATGTTACATAGATTGCTTAGTTCCTATCCTCTATATTCATGCTCTTATAGGAAGTTAGATTCATTACCGACTCTCCCCTGCAGTGGATAAGCCGGCATGATCTCCTACTCTATGTCCTATGCTACTAAATGGGAATGATTCCTATGTTGTCCTTACACGGGCTTGTCTGTCACGTGCGCCCCTCGGATAATCAATATAGAAACACACTAACACACAATAATATAGAAATAGAAATAGTGATTATGCTCGATCCCCTACTTCCTTGCAGAGATTTACTTCTCCTTTCAAGGTGATACCCTAAATCGTCCTTACACAGGCATGTCTGTCACGTACATCCCTCGGATAATCGATCTAGGATATCCCCCCTATGGGATTAACAATTCTACACAACCATTTGATAAAACATGCAAAAAAATATAAACAAAATTCACACACACATTACATCAAACATGAACAAGGCATCAACAAGTCATTGAATAGAAAACATGGCAAATCTACATAGTTTTACATCACCATCACATCACAAATATTTTATATATCCTAGATCTAGAGATCTACTCCATTGATAAGGAAAAACATGCTCAAAACATAAAGAAAAGCATACTTACAACCCTAGATTTGAGAAGAAGGGGAAGAAGAGATGTTTGCCGATGATTCTGATATCTTGGGGATGTCTCCTTACTCCAGAGATGGATAGATCCCCAAGGGATAGAGGAGAATGAAGCTCTAGAGTTTCCCCCTAAGGGGAGAACCCTTCCCCAAGGAGAGGGACGAAGTCCCAAATCCAAGATGAGTAAAAAAATGAGGATCTTGACCCTTTTATACCTCCTCCAAACTGCCCAGGAAAACCAAGAAAATAGGGGTCCGGTAAATTAGATTTTTCACCCACTAAACTATATTTTCTAGTGATTCACCTTGAACCAAAGTTGTATATCTTGAAATTATCTTAAATCTGATACTTGGATCGAGCCCTGGCTCCAACCAAGCCAAAAGTTATGACGGTTCAAAGTTTGGTCTGTAGTCTGGGCAGAGGTCCAGTTGAACCCGCGGTTGGGAGGCACGGTCGTGCCATTTACCACAGGTAGATAAGTTTCTATCTCTGTTGGACCTGAATAAAAGTTGTAGATCTTGTAGTCTGCTACGTTTCAGTATAAAGAACAACTCGAAACTCCAATGGACCACAAAGTTATGGTCGTTTTACGAACGGTCTGCAATCTGCCAGAATTCAGCACAACTGTGTTTTTGGCGTGGCACGACCCGTGTTCTTCATCACACGGCCGTGTGGAATCCACACGACCTCACATGGCTTCCTCCCGGGTTGAGTCACATGGCCATGTGGATCACACGGCTATGACCTTCTTCATCTCTGCCAAGGTCACACGGCCGTGTGATTTCACACGGTCGTGGCCTTTCTCTGCTCTGGAAACTTGGCGCGGCCGTGCCATTTGGCACGAGTGTGTGCTGCCTGGCCACAGGGAGCTTGGCACGGCTGTGTGAGTCACACGGTCGTGGCCTTCTTCACATCTGATGCTAGCACGACCGTGCCATTTGGCACGACCAAAACATACCAATGGCCACACAGTCGTGTGGCATACACGACCCAGGCTGGATTTCTTCCGGAGTTGCTCCCGTGTGCATTTTTGCTCCATTTTCACTCCAAATAGCGTCCTATCAATCAAAACAAGCAAAGAGCAGATCTTCGAACAAAATATAATGGAAGTATGACATTACAATGAAATAGGGTGCAATATACATAGATTATGCTAATGAAATACAAGTAGATGTGCGTCAAGACATGCATAAAAGTGTATATAATCTATGCACATCACACGACGAGATTGCAATTAAGTCTAAATGGAAACAAAGGTTCAATTGATTGATCAAGAGAATCAGTCTATTGAACAAATATGGAAAGCGTAGATTGGATATAATTGGATCAAATAGTAAAGATAATTTTGGGGTCTAGTTAGCTACATAGTCATTCAATTAATTGAAAAAGTGGATTTAATGGGATTAATTGGAATGGATCAGAGCAAGTAAGGAAAGAGGAGGGACTAGTCACCTGATAAGAGGTTCAGTTGACTAGGAGGTTAAATCAATTGGTAGATTTTTAGTCGATTGGATGTAGCCTATAAAAGAAGCCTCAGGATTTGTGGCTCAGTATCCAATTCTCTTAATGATCTCTCCTTCTCTGTTATTTTTCTTGTGCATGTATTGATACTACTATGTCGAGAGGCTCTTCGACAACCTACGACGAAGCTCTATCTTTAAGTTGTTGGTATACTTTACTTACTTGCATTCACATTAAAAGGGATAATAGCTTGTTACTATCTTTTTCATCTTTTGTACGATTTTCTCCTTCTCCAGAAGCTTTTCGGAGAGGAGAATATCAATGAATTGTCCATTCAAAAATGGTTCAAGGAATCGTGGATTTTAGAATAGCAATCATTGGACTGTGAACCAAATAATCACCCAAGTCTTTGTCATTTTAGTCTTCCACTGCATATCTTTGTTTGGTTTTCAAAAGAAAAGAAAGATATTCAAAGGAGCGATATTCACCCCCCCCCTTCTATCGCGCAATCCGATCCTACAACTACTAGATATGATTAGATGAATTTACTAGGGATTATAATGTATCATTCATACACATGAATTTTGCTTGTGGACAAGCAAATATTTTAATCTGGAGGTATTTGATGTCTATAATTCAGACATATATGTTTGGTCTTATTTAGCATACATTTACTACATTACATGAGCATTATTGTGGTAATTTCTAGTATTTTTATCCATTTCATTCATTTTATCATTTTATTATGGATGATTGTAGTTTGTTCTTTACATTGATAGGAAGTGGAAAATTTGACAATTGGAGCAAATTTGGAGATGAAAAACCAAAGGTGTGTAGGATCCACAACTAAATCGTGCTATTGGACATTACCATGGATTATTCGAGAAGAAGAGGTAGCGGAAAAACATCAAATTGGAGCTTCCAGAATGGAAAACGGCCAAGCCGTGGTTGGCAACATGGTCGTGTTCCTTGCTGCCCCTTGATGAAAAGTGATCACAACAAGCTACACGGCTAGGTCGTGCTTCCCCAAATAGCTATGGACCGTGCAGCTGAAATATCCTATTTTTAGGAAATTTTGTTAGCCCCTATTTATTAGGAAAATATTTTAAACCACCCTACTTTTTAAAGAAAGTATGTTAGGGTTATTCTACTTATAAAACTCTATCAAGGCATGAAAACTATAAAAAAGAGGCAAGGGGTATAAGGCATCAAGGGTTCTTGAAAGATATCCAAGTAGAGGGGTCAAGACAGGGGCTACCCTAAGAAGGGAACACATCCATAATGTCAAAGGAGGTACAACACCAACGACTTGTTTCTCTGAGGTGATGGTTTGATTTTTCTAATTCTATGATTAGTGAGTAATCAACATTGATTTGACAATTATAGCATGTTATTATTCTATTCTATTGCATTATGTGTTAATACATGATGTAGTTGTTAGTGTACATAACGTGCTAATATGGCTTAATAGACATTAGCATATATTCTCGTATGTTTGCATGACTAAAGTTTTAGAGTGTTTTCTCTAGAAATGACCGGGGGTGAACCTTGATTTTGTATTTTGTATCTAAGCATATGTTGAATCATAAGGTGAGGAGGAAGGACCTAACGGTGAATTTCGATCTCAAACATATAATAACTAGACTTGAGGCTTTATTTATAAAAGTAGTCTAAACTCTCTCGAGGGGCATCATTGACTATCATAGAGTGTAAAAGGTCTACCCTGATTTTACCTCACGAAGTAACTATAATGGTATAGGAGATCATGGGGCATCGTGACAAGAGCTTCTCTGAGAAAGTGATTGTTCTAAGTATGACTTCTACGAAAGTAAGGGTCATATTTGGGTAGGTACATTGGTGTATTCTCAAAAGGGAGCATCAGATAGCTTAGGATAGACCACCTTTATGCATGATCAACATTGAGCACATTGAGATAAAAGAAGGAATTTCAACTACATTGTCAATGACTATTGCTATGAAACCGAAGTCCTATAATTATTTCAACGAACTAGTTTTCTCCCCATCTTTCAATCGCTTAGATTTCACAGCAACTCTCTCATTTTGATTTTTCTAGAAAACCTCCTTTGCTCGTAGAATGGTCTCAACTCCATGGTCCCAAAATATGATATTTTATTATTTGATGACAATCGTGCACTTGTGATATTTGCACATCATGGCTTGATGTGGTTGCCTCAATCTCCTAGAAAAGTGCATCATGCTGACTCTAACGTTAGGAGCCCCAAAGTTGCAAATGTAACAATCACCTAGTAAGTCAAAATACTTCCACTTTTGACTAGACATGGAGGTGAGACTTGTGATGTGACCGAAATGCCAGGAGACACATGGCAGATCCAAGACTCGGTCAACATGTAGCCTGGTCAGTTCGACTTAAGGTAATGCTCAAGTCAAGTCAGCCTAACTCATGATGAGCTCAAGTCAAACCAATCAACTCTTTAGAGTTCAACTCAAGTCAACATGTTATACAACCAAGCTCAAGTCCAACCACGTACACTCCCGAGTTTGGATGCAACACTATGGTTATGATGGCGTGAAGGGTGTTCCCTTTGGCGAAGAGAAAAAAAGTAAATCATTTGAAAATCTCGACCACCTTCACTCCCTATATAAGGTAATGGTGTCATCATCGAGTGGTGCACTATGAAGTGCTATTTTACTTCTATACTACTTTCTCTAAATTCTTCTTCGGAATTTGACTTGAGCGTCAGAGAGGACTTGCCAAGGTCCGCTTTGCCTCTCTTCTAATCTTTTTTCAGTCCCTTAGGTATTCTTTACCAATTCACCATTGTTGGAAATCTTCACCAGAGCCAAACAAATTCCCATTCGGTGCCCCGGAGTCCTTGTGTTGTCGACCCGATAACTACCAACTCGACAAAAGTCAACTTGACACACATCCGACCTGCTAAACAAACTCAGTTGTGGATATATCAAGGAGTCAGCCCATTCCTTGATTTCAATTGGATCAACTTTCTAAGTTGAACCTATAACTACTCTATGTTTTTACAATTAGCAGCTATTTATGTTCCAATTGTTATGTGAAAATCAAGTTCATTGAGGTGGGCTATCAATTTTCCCCAAAGTAATCATGAAGAGAATAATTTCTATCAGTTAAATTATTTAATTAACTAGGACACATATGTTGATCTTATCGCGACAACTTTCTATCATATTTTATAAACGAGCTGGGGGTTAGGAGATATAATGTCCTTGAAGCCAAGAGAAAACCTAAAGGTTTTATCTCATAAGCACCCATCTCTTCTATTTTCTGGTAACACTTATGAGTCCTCGGAGCTATGGTGTCATGGTGGGATATTCAGATTGTCACCCAAGCACCTGCAGTTCGATCCCCAACTATGGCGTATTTATAAGAATTTTTTCTACAAATGGGGTGTGCAACCAAAGGATGCTGGGCTCTTGGACTGTCTGTCGTGTGCGCTTTCCGATTTACCCTAATGACCTATGGGATAATTTCGTGGGGCTGATCAATCACCTTCAGGAATAGTCAATAAGGCTAACTATGTTTATCAATTATAACACTTATGATAATCATATTTTCTAAATGTTGGTAACTTTATTATTATAAATCTTGTTTGTGATCTTATTTGTTATAATATATTATTGGCGATTGTTGGAAATATTAATGAAAATAGATGGAAGTTTTTATAAGTTCAAGAGATCTATGTATCTATGATTTGTCAAGTTCAAGAGATCTATGTATTCTTGTATAAGATGCATTCCAAGGAAATGGTGTTGAATGAGTATTTTTAAGTTGACACTATTATTGGAAAATTTTGCCATCGGCTTGGAAGTTGCTCAAAAATTGATTGAAGCACAAGAAAGAAGATGAATGTTGATGGAGTAATTTTTAGAATTTACATTGAGAAATACAACAAGAGTTTAGATAAGAGATTATTCATTCTCTCTATCTGTTTCTAAAACTAATGTTGTCGAACACAATCAAAGCTTCAAAAGGAAGAGCATCAAGTACTCCAACAAAGAAGAAAAATTGGGACCCAAAGGAGGTGCCCTTAAAAAAAAATCTCTACAAAATGCTATAATTATGATCAAATGAGTTACAAATCCTCATAATGCAAAAAGCTAAGGAGAAATTGAAAGGATAATCTAGTAGATGAAATATTGAACAAGTTGTCTGATATACACTATGTGTTTTGGTTTTAGAAGTGAATATGATGGATTCAAACTCAAGATGGTGGATTGATATTAGTATCCTTGACATGTGTGCTCCAATGTGAAGTCACGCATAACTTTTAAGAATATAAAAATGAAAAAAAGTTGTTCTTGCGAAACTTCAGACATCAAGAGCTAGAGTAAATTGATCCTAAAGATGACCTCGTTCGATAATGTGTTGTATATTATCATGATAATATTAAGAAATTAATGTCTAGTAGTGATTTTTTTTTAAAAAAAAATCTAGGTTTATTAAGTTGAAGAAGGTTTTTCTTAGGACCATGGTAGGGTGGTATTTGACATTTGAGAAAGAAAGGTTAATTCTCCTGTGATTATATTTTATATTAAGTATTTGGATCTTACAATCTGATAATTTTTTGGTAATTAATTGTAATAAAATGTGATAACTCTCACTCTGGGAGCTTTCATAAGATTTAGAAGGAAAGTAAATCACGAGGAACTTCACCTAGCCATTTGCATGGGTCCTACGCAGACTCAGCTTAAGGCATAGGCCTTTAAGGCCTATGCCTAGGGCCCCAATAAAATTGGGGCCCATTAGTATTAAAAAAATTAAATATACTTAATAATTAAAATTTTATTATGCACAAATGACAAAACGGTTACATTTCAAATGTGCCTCTTTGATTTCCACACGTCAAACTCAGTTATCAATTCCAATGAAACTTAATTAATGATATATTAATTATAATTATATTCATATACATATCTATCTAAAGCTATTAGCCTTCCGCATCCGAATTTCATTTTCTTTTCTTCCCATTCTTCTTCTCATATTTTCACTGATTCTCTCAAATTTCATTCTTTGTATTTTTTATCCCTTGTCACCTATCGGTGATTCTCTTAATCTCAGAAGGTGTTCTTTGCCTTCCTTGATCATCTGGTAATATTTTTTCTAATCTTTTCTTTTTTTATCGAAATATTCTTTATTGTCTTGTATAAATAATAAATTATAGATGGAATGAATCCAAATATCATTGGAAAATAAATCATTAGCCAAAGCAATTGTATGAAATTTTTCTCTCCATATTTTATTATTTGATGCAAGGAAATTATTAACATTACAAACTTGATTTATGCAATTAAAAAATCATAAAATATGATTCATAAATTTTTAATACTTTTTAACTGTAATAGTTGGATTTATTATATACTTGTTAAATGCAGTTTAGTATATACTATTTAAATTAATCAATGCAAATTAAATTTAATATTTTTTATTTTCTTATTATATTTGTGTAGGTAATAGTCGAAGTTTGAAATATCATCAAATTAAAACTACACTGCGTAAATTAGGTTTTATTGTTAACTTAAATCTAAGTAATTTTATTTTTATAAAATAGTAGGGATTTATATTTTCTTTGTTATTTTTATTTTAATATAAATATGCCTGTAAAAAATTATGATTATGGATATATGAAACGTATGAAAAAAAAAAGAAAAATAGAAGAATTTATCTAGTCTAAAAAATGTGCACTTGATAGATTTATTATTAATAATCAAAATCAAAACTCAGAAAATAATACAATTTAAAATTTAAATGAAAATTTCATTAAATTTTCACCGGAAGATAATACTTTAGGATAAAAAGAAATCTATCAAGGTGGCAAAAAAAATCTATCAAGAGCTTTCTAATGATCACAAATCAAATTCATCAAATATTAATATTAACGAAGAAAATAATTATAATTCAGAAGAAAAAAAAAGATGACTTAATAGATTATGAAGATAATTTTTTAAATAATATTGATGAAACTATTATTCAAAATATATATATGATCCAACACAATGGAAAAATATAAATACCAATTTAATAGATTTATTAGTTGAAAAAGATCCAATTAGAGAAATCAATATTTCTTTTCCAAATGATGAAAATTCTATACATTTTTTATAATTCATTACATTCGAAAATTTCCAAATGGAGAAAACACGATAGAAAATGGTTAATATATTCAAAATAATTAGATAAATTATTTTACTTTTGTTGTAAATTATTTTTGATAGATTGGAAAAATCTTAGGGCCAAACTTAAAAGTCACGAAACAAATAGTAAACATATTATAAATATGAATATTTGGTTTGATATTGAAATGAGATTGGTTACAAATACAACCATTGATCAAAATTTACAAGAAAAAATAAATAAGGAAAAAAAACATTGGAATAATGTATTAATAAGAATTATTGCTATAGTTAAAAATATTGCAAAAAATAATTTGACATTTCGAGGTACAAATGAGAAAATTTATCAAGATAACAATGGAAATATTTTAGGTTTAATTGAAATAATTACAAAATTTGATCCTATAATGCAAGAACACCTTCAACGTATTAAAAATGGTAAAATTCATAATCATTATCTTGGTCATAATATACAAAATGAGTTAATAAATATATTAGGAAAAGAAGTAAACAATATTATAATTAAAAAAAATAAAAGAAGCAAAATACTTTTCAGTTATACTTGATTGTACTGTTGATGTAAGTCATCAAGAACAAATGTCTCTTATATTAAGATGTGTAGATATTTTAACAAATCCAATCAAAATAGAAGAATATTTTATAAAATTTTTAAAAGTAGATGATATATCAGGAAAAGGTCTTTTTGATACGCTTATTAATATAATAAAGAAAATTGAACTAGATGTAAATGACATAAGAGGATAAGGATAAGATAATGGAGCTAATATGAAAGGTAAACAATAAGACGTACAAAAGAGATTGTTAGATATAAATTCTAGAGCTTTTTATACACCATGTGATTGTCATAGTCTTAATTTAGTACTATGTGATATGGCTAATTCTTGTCCTAGTGCTATAACATTTTTTGGTATGATACAACGTATTTACTCATTATTTTCTTCTTCTACAAAAAGATGGAAAAATTTTCAAGATCATGTTTCTAATTTAACTCTTAAACCATTATCACAAATACGTTGGGATAGTCATCTTGAAAGTGTTAAAGTAATAAAATATCAAGCTCCACAGATAAAAGAAGCTTTATATAAATTTGCAGAAACTAGTGATGATCCTAAAACAAAAAGTGAAGTAAATTCTTTAACAACATATGAGTTTGAAAATTTTAAATTTTTATTAGGTATGGTTATTTGATATGATATATTATTTGCAGTTAATACTATTAATAAATCTTTACAATATAAAGATATGAACATTGCTATTGCATTAGATTAGTTAAAAGGTCTTTTTTTTTTAAAAATAATTACAAAGAAAATATATTCATATCTACTGTGGTTTCTGCTAAAGAGATTGCAAATGAAATGAATATAGAACCAAAATTTCGTGAAAAACGTGTAATTAGAAGAAATAAACGATTTGATGAGAATAAAATTAATGGGGTGAAGCTTTCACCTAAAGAATCTTTTAAAATTAATTACTTTAATTATATTATTGACTATGTTATTTCTTAACTTCAAAATAGATTTGAACAATTTAGAATATATAAAGATAATTTTAATTTTTTATATGACATAGAAAAGTTAAAATTACTTGATGATAATTTTTTAAAAATAAAATGTTTAAATCTTGAAAAAATTTTAACACATGACATGTTATCTGATATTGAAGGTTTAGATTTATTTTTAGAATTAAAAGTTTTAAAAGAAATAATAAATTCAGAATTAAAAATTGCACTTGAGGTATTGAACCTTATAAAAAATTTAAATTCTTTTCCTAATGCATGGATAATTTATAGAATATTATTAACTATACCTGTTAGTTAGTGTAGCTTCAACTCAGCAATGTCTCAAGAAAAATTAAATAATCTAATAATTTTATCAATTGAAAAAAAATTTATTATCAAAACTTGAATATAAAAATTTAATTAATAATTTTACATCTCAAGAGCTAGAAAACTAAATTTTATATAAAAATTTATTTTTAAATTAATATTAACTTTTTTTAAAAAAATTAAACCCATTATTATAGGTCTCAAGTCCGAATGAAAAAGGATGAGGAAAATTTTATATTTTAAAAAAGATTTTTAAGGATTTAAAATTTTTGTCCTAGGGTCTCAAGGAACCTTGAGACTTAAATTATTACCGTAACATCATTGTAATTTATAGGACAATTCTTGGATGATTGATGAAGGCTGTATGATTGTGGAGTTTGAGGGACAGATGGAGAAGTATAGAGTAATCTTTAAATTAGAAAATTAGAAAATTTCTACAATTTTATGCATTTAGGAATTCGCAAAAGACAGCAGCAACGACAATGTCCACCGTCTGATTCATTTTCACGTCTCTCGAGGTCGTCTGGCGCCGTTCAAAACGCCGAGTATGGGCATAATAAAAGAAAGGCAAAGGCACAAAGCAAAAGAGCAGAGCATTGGAAGATTTGCCGTGCCCAAGGAAAAGTGAACACACCGCTCGCATCGCAGGCTGTTTCCAGGAAGCAATCCTGAGATGCGGAGGTGGGCGGTGGTGATGGCGGCCGCGGTGGCCGTGACCGGGATACTGATGATCAGCAGCAGCTCGAGTAGGAGTGGGGTTGCAAGCGCAGCAGCTACATGGTGCATAGCTCGGAGCGGGGCGGGGGCGAAGGCACTGCAAACGGCACTGGATTACGCGTGCGGGTCCGGGGTGGCGGACTGCGCGCCGGTGCAGCCCAGCGGGTTGTGTTACCTCCCTAACTCCCTGGCGGCCCATGCCTCCTACGCCTTCAACAGCTATTACCAGCGCTCCAATGCCGCTCCCGGTGCCTGCGACTTTGCCGACACCGCCACAGTGACAGTCACCGACCCCAGTAAGATACTTCTCTCCTCTTCTCTTCTTGTTGTGTCTTGTCGGTGATGCTTCTCGTCGGTTTCCAGTTATTGCTTTTTGTGCTTTTGATTTTTTGGGTTTGTGCCGTTGGATTAAACGGTCGGTCCAAAAATATTGACGAGTGGAATTGCCTTGAGATTGCGTCGCAGCTGGAAAGTCACGCCGACTTTGTTGCGTCCCGTAGTCGGCTGCTGCGACGCACAATGGCTGTGCATGCGGGGTCGATCTAGAGATAATTTCTGCATAATTTTTTTTTGTAACATAATAAATATATTTAATAACAAAAAAATTCTGGACATCATAAAAATGATAAAAATACTAAATTAATAAATTATAAAATTACTATTAGACTATTGCTTATTGAAATATTGATTAATACTTGGTACATAGTTGGCTCCAGCCTACCGGTTGCAAAGTTAATAAGATGACTTTTTTTTTAAAATTTTATAAGGAGTTAGTGGATCGATCGACTTACTCCTTTGTGTGTTCTATCTATCTATCTATCTATCTATCTATCTATATATATATATATATAATTGTTATGCTACGAACCCTATTTTACGGATTGATGCGGACTAAATTCCACGTATTTTTTTTAATGAAAACTTTTCTCTTTCTTTGATTTTCCTTCGTTCTCGCCGAACCGAAGCTCACCGTGCCAGCCACCCTCGCGCCTCCTCACGCCCCGCCGTCGACCAGCCGCCCCGCAGACGCGATAGCGCCGGAATCTGATCGCAATCTCGTCGGAATCTGGTGCGATCGCGGAATCTGGAGCGATCGCGGTCGGATTCCGGACGCTATCGCGACTGGACGCGATCGCGCCAGATTCCGACGAGATCGCAGCCGGATTCCGGTGCGATCGTGGTCGGAATCCGGCGCGACTATATCCCCTCACCGCCGAGACTTCCTCTCAGCTCGGCGGTGGGCAGGCGGCAGCAGCCGGAATCCATGCCGCGATCCCCGACGAGTTCACCCCCGGGCTATAGTGTGGGTGGGTCTAGGCAGCCGGAGGCCGCCGGCGGTGGGCAGGCCGGAGGCCGCCGGCGATGGGCAGGCCGGTCATCGGCGGGGCGCGAGGGTGGCTGGCGCGAGGAGGCGCGGTGAGCTTCGGTTCGGCGAGAACGAAAGAAAATCAAAGAACAGAAAAAGTTTTCATTAAAAAAAATGACGTGGACTTTAGTCCGCAGCAATCCGTAAAATAGGGTCCGTAGCATAACAATTCTCTCTCTCTCTCTCTCTCTCTCTCTCTCTATATATATATATATATATATATATAAGAACAAAGAAAGTGAAGGTAGAAGCTTCTTCTTCCCTATTTCCTTAGACACTGGTCATGGCTCATCATTCACGGCTGGGACTCTATTGCTCGGCGAGGGCTGAGAGAAATTAGCCCCATCGTAACCTCCATGTCTCCTCCTTTTCTGACGGATCTTGCCGAGGACTTCAGCTCACTCCAGCCCTCACCTAGATCTGCCCCTGCGTGCCATATGATAGTTGTCTGTCTAATCTAAGAGTCTCTAATTCACCTACTTGATAAATTCTGATAACTTATGCACACTCAAAAGTTGACTTCTAAGATATTCATCCCATTTGAGATTCGAATCTAGGTCCACTTATTGTTCCTGATGCGGTGGAGATGACATGGGTCATGTGGCAAGAGTCGGTCAACATGCCATGTGGCATGCTTCAGGACTTGGTCAACGCAAATATTCTCAGTCTCCAACTAGCTGAGCCGATCCGATCCGACCTGTCGATCTGATCTGATCTGATCTCTTGACCTCCTGACCTCTTAACCTCCTAACCTCCTAACCTCCTGGCATGTGAAGGGTTACAACGGTTACCAATATGTCGGGTGGATCCGACCTACCGTACCGATCCGATCTGACCTGTTGATCCGATCCGACTGCTGAGCCGATCTGACCTGCTGATCCGATCTGACCTGCCTATTTGATCTGACCTACCGACCTGATCCAACCTCCTGACCTCCTAGCATGTGAAGGGACATAGCAGTTACCAATATGAAGGGACATAGTAGTTAAAGGGCACCCTTTAAAGAGGTGTGTCCCTTGGGCTTCTCTCCATAAGGTGCGTCTCTTGGACTTTTCTCCCTATATAAGGTAAGCAGTTTCTCCTTATATAAGGTAAGGGGAGGGGATGCTCTAGGGGGTCTACAATCTCATATGCTTCATTATTTTGTCAACTAGCTCTTCTACTTTACTCTGCTTCCTATCTCCTTTCTATTATACTATTTTGGGGATATGACTTAGGCATCGAAGGAACCTAGGTAACTCCTAGTGAGCCCTTTGACATGTGTTATTCTTCGCAGATCGATTACGACATGCCATGAGAAGAAAGCGAGGAAAAGATTTTGACATCATCCTTTGATGTTGGATGAATTTATGCTACTGACCAGATCATTTCCTAGCTTTACCACTGCACCACACTTGTGGGGACAAATGGCAAAATATAATTGATTAATGTATATGGTGAACGTTGTGTAGGATCAATCTAATGCTAGAAGGAGGTGACTATTTTGTTGTTCTTTTTCTAGAGAGTTAGCTCCGCAACGGAATAATAAAAACAAGAAAAAAACTAAGAACACACATGGGAGAAATTGAACGATAATCTGGTGGATGAAATCTTGAACAAGTTGTCTGATATACACTTATGTGTTGTCGTATTAGAAGTGAATCTGATGGTTTCAAACTCAAGACGGTGGTGGATCGATACTAGTATCCTAGACATGTATGCTCCAATATGAAGTTACTGCATAACTATTAAGAATATAAAAATGGAAAAAAGTTGTTCTTATGAAACTCGACCATTTCAGACATCAAGAGCTAGTGTAAAGTGATCCTAAAGATGACCTCTGAGCTCAATGATGTGTTGTATATTATAATGAGAATATTAAGAAATTGATATCTAGTAGCGAAGTTTTTTTTTTTAATCCAGGTATACAAAGTTGAATAAGGTTTTTCTTACCACCATGGTGGGGTGATATTTGACACTTAAGAGAGAAAGGTAAATTCTTTGGTGATTAATTTTTTTTATATTAGGTATTTGGATCTTACAATATAATAATTCTTTGGTGGTTGATTGCAGCAAAAGGTAATAACTCTCATTCCGGAGCTCCTTCAGGACTATCCCATACGATTTTGAAAGAAGATAAATCACGGGGACTTTACCCAACACAGTGGCCCTTTACATGGGGTCTTGTGATGCATTTCACATACGCTGGGAATCAACTCCATGATTTATTACAATAACATCACTTGCAAGTACCAACTGTGCCAAATAAAAAAGTTTAGGAAGAAGAATTGCACTATGTGGAAGAGAAAAAAACTAGGAAACGTGAACCTCAAAAATTCAATATTTCTCATTCCTAAACAACTAGCATATTTATTTGCTAATAACATAAACCACTAACTCTACTATTTTATTCCCACTAACTCTATTAATGCAAATACATTGAATATATACCACCACTAGTACCACTACTCGTGACATCATGAGTCCACTAACTCAATACGCTACGCTATTCCAATATCACAAAATCAATTTTAATTTTCAACACTCCCTCTTAAACTTGATTTTGCAACTTAAAGCAAACTTTGCATCTTAATAAATTTTTTTTTAATTTGAGTGGCTTGGTGAAGATATCAACGACTTGATCTTGAGACTTTGTGTATTCCACTCATACCTCTTTTCTTATGATGTACTCTCTAATATAGTGATAGCGCGTATCGATGTGTTTGCTTCTATTATGGAAGACTGGATTTTTTTGCTAGTGCTATCGCAAACTTGTTATCAAATCGAATCTTGGTTGCCTTTTTCTTGTGCTATTTCAACAAATTTCTAAGCCAAATAGCATGTTAAACACACGAAGTCGCAACCATATACTCCTCTTCACAAGTAGAAAATATGACAACAGGTTGTTTCTTCGACATCCAACTAAAAGTTATATCTCCCATAAAGAACACAAATCCGTACATTTTCTATTATCCGTATCTCCACTCCAATCACTATCGTTATATCCTTCAAGTTTGAAATTGTTAGATGATGAATAAAACAACCCAAAATCTATTATGCTTTTAATATAGTGCAAAATTCTCTTAGCAACTTTAAAATGGTTGGTAGTTGGAGCTTCCATGTAGTGCCTAACAAGTTCAACACCATAAAGAATATCAGGCCTTGTGCATGTCAAGTATAGTAAGCTTCCAACGAAGCTCTTGAAAAATGTTGGGTCAACACTTTCTCCTTCATCATGCTTTGATAGCTTGATTCCACATTCTATTGGGGTATTTATGGGCTTGCTGTTATCCATCTTGAATTTCTTTAATATCGCTTTCGCATAACCCTCTTGTGGGATGAAGATTCCATCTCCCCTTTGGTTCACTTTGATGCCCAGATAGTAAGTATGCCATGAGCCCATATTAGTCATCGCAACCTCATTCCTCATCGTTTCTTTGAATTCTCCAAACATACTTGGATTGCTTTTAGTGAAGATCAAGTCATCAACCTATAGGCAGACGATCAAAATATCTCTATTCTTATTCTGAATGTATAATGCATGTTCATAAGAACATTTGATGAAGCATTTCATTTGCAAGTACCTGTCTATTCGGCTATTCCATGCCCTTGGTGCTTGCTTTAGCCCGTAGAGAGCCTTTTTCAATTTTATAACTTTGTCTTCTTGACCTTTAAATTCATAACCTAATGGTTACTGAATATAAACTTCTTATTCGAGAATTCCATTTGTTATGCGATAGTCAGAGTGCTATATATTTGGTGAAGAATCAGGTGAATTATGCTAGAACTAAGCACATTGATTTGAGGTTTCGCAAGATCAGAGAGTTGATTGCTTCCGGAGAAATTCAACTTGAGAAGATTCACATTGCAGAAAATTCAACTTGAATACTTGAACTTAATCCATATCTCTAGATGTTAGAGGAAGAAAGCTCAGACCCAGAAATCCAGATGGAGCTTTATTCAAATAGTCGTGTTCTTCGAAGGAGTGAATATTTGCTAAGGTGGAGATTGTTGACGGGCGACTCATATTTGGATAAAGGCCAATGCGATGGATGCTATGGAAGAAAAATCTGTTAAGATTTTTCATTATAAAATTTTGTTACGATTTTATATAACAGAATTCTGTTACGATTTTTCATAATAGAATTCTGTTGCGAATTTTCATAACAAAATTATGTTACGATTTTACTGGGTCTGAGATTTATGCACTATTTATAGAGATCATTGTAAACCTATTATACAACAACAATCACAAGAATCATTGAATATGATTCTCTTGTGTAGAGATAGTTCTAATAAAGCTTCGGTCATTTTTGTGGAGTAGGCACATCGCCGAACCACGGTAACTCTTCTTCCTCTTCTTCTTTTTCTTCTTCCTCGTGTTTGCTCTCCTTTTGTGTGTCTTTGTCTTGTTGTTCCGTGCGATCTCTTTCTCTCTTCCACTTCTTCTACATTAGAGGTTGAGAGGTGTTGCCCCCCTTCTTTGTGCAACACCATCTCTAACCTGCTCCTTTGGCTATTATCGAGTGAAGAGCCTCCTACTTTGATACCGATTTGTAGGATCAATTTGATGCTTGAGAGTTGCGCAACGTCTGATTTTTTCATCGTTCTTTTTCTATAGAGTTAGTTACGCAATGGAATAATTAAAAAAAAAAAAGTAAGAACACACATCGGATTTAACGTGGTTCAGCAACCTCGGGTCCCTACTCCACCTATATCTCAAATGTGAGCATTAGGCTTTTCTCCTTTCCAGAAATCTTTCGACGACGGAGAAACCTCTTACAAAGATTCAATCAAGAACAATCACAAAGATAATTAAAAGTAAAAGCACATAATAAAGAATACAAACAAAATGACGATCCGGGTTGGAATCCTTGAATGTTGCAGCACTCTTCCTGGTGCTTCCCAGATCGTATGAGCAGAGCTTTATGGACTTTTTAGAGGAGAGAACAAGAGTGGATTGATTGCTTTGATGATAGTTGATGTCTAAAGCAAGTGCCTCAACTCCTCTTTTATAGAGCTCGATCGACACTTGTTCCGTCATCTGGAAGTTCTTTTGGGCGTCTAGACCTCCACTAAATCGGCTGCAAACTCGATCCTCTTCAACTGTGGATCAGGATGACTTTTATGATTTCCGATCGCCTGGAACTTGGTCCGATCGATTGGACAGGGTCTAATCTCCCGAACCGATCTGGGTTGCCCAAATGCGGTCCGATCTTCAAACAAGCTCTGGTCATCCTAGTCTTTGTCTAGTCTGGCTTCCTACAAGACAATTCATGCAAACACCATGCAAAACATTCCTGGTACTTAATCTACTTGACTTACTAGGCTCATCTGCTTGCAGTTCATTTCTCCAAGACTTCTCATCACCTAAGGTTCACTCCCTTGGAGTTTTCTTGTTGCTCAGAGTTCACTCCTCCAAGACTTCTTTCTTACTTGGAGTTTACTCCTCAAGACTTTACCTTTGGCAAGTGTTCAACTCCTTGCTGGCCATGAGCTAAAGTAATCAGTCGGATCAGTCGATTGATAGGTGTCATGTCAATAAAATCGTGTCAACAAATAATTCGTGAAAGAGGCCTTAAAATAGGGTTCAAAGGATATGAACACAATAACAATAAACAAACAACAATTTGACTTGTTGAGCCTCATTGTCAGAACCCTAACCTTTATTGCTAACCTCATGTACCTATTACGACAATCTTAAATGAAGTTTTTTCCACCTTTGGCACTTTATCGAAGGGAGAAAATATAGAGGATTTTAGGTTTGATCCACCTAATGGATCATAGGTTGTGGGGATTGTGGAACCATGTAAATTTCCTAGGCCTCTATAGTGTTGCATGTGTGTGTTTTATTATTTTTCCATCTTGTTGGTTTTTTTTTAGCTTGCTGGGATCGTAGAGAAGAGAATGTTTATTATTTGCAGGCACAATTTCTATTCACTACCTCCCTTTCTATGATCCAATCGCATCAACAAGTGGTATTAGAGCACATCACTTGAAAGGATTAACCATTGATTGAGCAAGGAGGTGAAGGAGTCTAGAACATCAAAAGGATGGTTGGAGCAAGCATTCATCCACTAAGATTTGAAAGAGAATTTTTGTATGGAAATGTTGGATGGAGGTATTTTTTCGTATCAATTTTGATCTTATGCTAATAAGGAAATATGACTTTGAGATGTCCATCGATGTAGACGAAGATTATCTAGAAGATCATAGATGGACTGAGAAATAATGAGAAGAGTACATGGCCAACATTAAAACCAAGTTCCACATCTTGAGTGCCCTACCTGTAGACGTGATTGATCGGATTAGAGCCTACCAATCCGCCAAAGTTTTGTGGGATAAGTTGGTGGAGCTACATAAAAGTACCTTGGAGGCAAAACTAGCTAAAAAGAGATCTTTTGAGTAGCCAAACCAATAACTTGAAGTTGGAAAAAGGAGAATTAGTTGAACAGTTGAATGTCAAATCGTAGATTCCTATTATATGGTAAAGGACTTTGAGGTAACTACTTTAGATCTCTCTTTTTTTTGCTACTATGGAATTACGCTAGTCTAAACTTCTAGGTTTAGCAACAGAGATGATATTTACGCATAATTTAACCCTGATAAAATATCCATAGTCTTTATCAAAATCTTCTTCCATGGATAACAATGAAGAGATCTTTCTAGTAAAGAAAATGAAAAAGGTGTTTAAATTTTTTAACTTTGATAGCAAAAGGTCAAGAAGTTAAGGAAGAAAAAGGTAAGATGCTTTAATTGTGATAAAGATCTTATGAAGGACAAATGCCCAAAATTGATTAAAAAAAAGGTAAAGAAAAGGTCAAAGTTGAGCAAAAACTCAAGGTGCACAATCTGAAAGCTACCTGGAATGACACTACGTCCACATCAAAAGCATCAGATGAAGAGATGCATCACAGGCTAGTATTGCCTTTATGGCAATAGACGGCAAATAAATTGACAATGTCAGTTCCTCATTAGATAAAGAAAGTCATGGGAGCCTTAGTGAAGGGGGAGCTATTCCCAATGAGTCAGATGACATGTTAAGTGAGGTCATGAATCAATCCTCTAAAAAATTATATGATGCAATTACTTTTATCCATATTATTTAGATCATTAAAGTTAGAAATAAATATCTAGATATGAAAGAATTGGGAGCCTCATTAGAAGCTAAGTTATTCATGTCCTAAGGATGATGTTAAAAAAAATAGAGGCTAAGAATGTAAGACTAAGGGATCGGGTAGAAACACGTAAGGTTGTCTCAGAAAAGTTTTTGGTTGCTTCAAACAACCTAAACATGTTAGTAGGTAATCAAAAGGCAAGTTGTAGCAAGGAAGATTTAGAGTATAGCAGACTAATCATAATTTTAGTTTTCAAGCTTCTAAGGGATAAAGCACAATTAAGAAGGTTTGGAAGAACTTGATACCTAAGAAATACCTAATCAATTCAATTTAATTTATTTTGGCTGCCAAAATTTATTCTTAACCTTCAGAAATCCCTAGGATGATTAGCCATTATAAATTGGATTCAAATTTCTATATTGGTTGACCATTGTTGCATGGCCACGTGCCAAATTTTAAAAAATTAATATGATTTTTTGAGTTAATCTCCCATGTAATAAATCTATTCTTAGAATTTTAGACTTTTTTAAATTTTATAAAATTTAAGAAAATTTTTTAAGCATTAAGACAAATTATTAATTTCCTTTCATATATACCGGCATTGGGCAACAGTCGACTATTGATTGATAGAAGCATCAAATCACTATGTTAAACCTAGTTTATTTTGGAACGCCCATTTTTGATGTTGTTAAAGAGGGAACTAAGTTAGGTACCTAATTTTCTAAAGAGGGAGATGGATGCAGGTTATAAACTTGTATTTAACTCAATAAGGAGCTTATTTGAAGCGAGAGCCTAGGATTAGGTTCTATTTGCATTTACTACATGTTAGCATTTTTTATATATGCTAATTTTTCCTAACTTGAACAAATTACCAAACATCAAAAACGGAGATTGTCGAAACTTTCGTCTCTCAAGTGGTCTAATGCAGCCATAGGTTTTAATGATTGGTCAAAGGATTTAAATTAGGCCTTGAGTTTGTGTTTGATTTATGTGTCTGTGCGCAGAAACTTAGGTATATGCACATGAAGACAACTTAACACGGTCAAGGTCGTTAGTCAACTAGTCACTATAGACAACTAGTGAACCCTAGATGAAGTGGACACGACCATTAAATGGATCGTAGTCGACATATTGGTTAGCTGAAAGAGTTTTGGGTAGTCAACTCGGAAACTTAGTGGATTCTTGTTTCTAGTTGACCAATCGATTGATTAACTATGATTAATTGATTGATGCAAGTTGGATGAATTAGCATAAAGGAAACAATCACAAGCTGTTGAATCTAGTCAAGTCAATGGTGGTTATGGGCAGTGTGACTATGGCCAGTCGATTGGTGAACCCTAGATGAAGTAATCACCAAGGGAAACACAATATACGGTTGCGAGCCGTAGGAATTGGTGAGACTAGTTAACTGATGCTATTAATCTAGTCTGATGGGTATCACGTTAGCAAACATGTCAATGAAGAAATTCATGAAAGACATTTTAAAATGGGGTCTAAAGGCCATGAACACAACAATAGACAAACAACAAAATGAGAAAAAGCTTTGTTTATTGTTTTCCTTGTCAAAATCTCTGTTGTTAGCCTCTTGTGTCTATTATAGCGATGTTGTTAGAGATTTCTCCAACTTTGGCACTTCACCGAAGAAGAGAAAATATCGGGGACTCTAGGAGTGATATGTCTAAAAGATTATTGATCGTGGACTAGGAGTCTGAGGCTACCAAACCATGTAAATCGTTTGTCCTTATCTCTGTAGTGTGGTACATGCTTGTTTTTTATTTATTTTTCCACTACTAATTCTATTTTGTGATCTTGTTGAGATTGCAGCAAGAGAAAAGAATTTTTAGTGTCAAACAAACAAAATTGAAGATCTAGTTGTAGGACCATTTCTATGCTAGAGGAGGGGGTGGGGTGAATAGCGTATAATAATTTTATGAGTTGATAGTTCAAATTGTAAACCAATAAACAAAGTATGCAACGGAAATAAAATAAATACTTTGAATTAAAGACTAACTTGATTAATCATAACTAATTAACCAAACCAAGATTAGCATGCAAGATCTAATAGAACATTTAACAAGATTAGTACACAAGATCTAATAGAAGACTTAACAAGTTTAGCATGCAAGATCTAAGTTAAATAAAAATATGATTCTTAGTAAATATCTCCTTTCCAAAAAACCTCTGGAGGAAACCTTTTAACAAGAATCTCGATGATTAAGCACAAATATATAATAAAAGACATTACAACTAAAGAGTAAGAAAAGTTACAAGCCCTAGGTTGTAATTGAACTTTGAGCACAAACGCAGAGCGTTAGCACAAGAAGAATAGAAGTGCTTAGAAGAGAGAACGACAGAATTCGTTGACTTGACACTCTTTTGGAACCCTTTCGGTCGCCTAGAGCATACTGACTTGGCTGCAAATTTGATCCGTGTCGATAATGATTCAGTGGACTATGGTCTCATGGACTCCTTCCAGGTGCGTGCCTGAAGCATGATCAAACTCTTATCTTGACCGTCTCCTCCGGATCACTGGTGCATGCCTACGTCGGTGAAGCTGCTCTGGTCACCCATACCATCAAGGTCACCTCGTTCTGGTCGCCTGAAAATTCCTAACTTTGTCAATCATATTTATCCCCAGCCAGTCGACCAGATCCCATCTAGTCGCTTGGAACTATCAAGTAGCTTCCTGCAATAAAGAGTTAGCACAACATAGTAGTAATGCAAATACTAAGTTCTGAACAACACCCGTTCTTGAAGCTTAATTTTCCTTTGCTTGGGTAACTTCAGGACTTTGCCAAATGTTCAGCTCTCAGCTAAGCCACATGGACTTTTACAGCCAAAACCTAAGCTCTCAGTTGACCTTCCGCTTGATTCCCAACTAGGTCTTACCGCTGCCCAGACTTGTCATTGCCTAGTCCCACTAGAATTTCAATTGTCTAGTCCCACTAGGATTTTGCCATTGCCTGGTTCCCAACCCGGTCTTTGCATCCTGTCTAAGTTACTTGTACCTACAAACTTGACAATCTTGTTAGATCACAAACAAATCTAACTTTAAACATAACCATACATCAAAACATAGATTCCTTGAGAGCAGCAACGACTCAAAATGATATGGTGTTGATTGCTTTAGCATTGAGGGAGCAACTAGAAGAATGCTGGAAATAGGTTGGTAGTGCTGGAAGTGTGGTTGGAAGAGGGTGATAGTAGAAGACCATGGAGGGGTTGCTTGTGGTTGAAGTTCAATGAAGGTTGAAGTTGTGGCCAGTCAAGAGAAAGAGGTTTGGGAGGAGGCCAAGGAGAGTTGTATCATGATCAATTGTTCTAATAGCATATCAGAAAATAAAGTAGGAACAAGAAGAGAGTTTGAAAACTGATATTCTTGATTGTTTCTAATGCCCAAATTAGCCTTATATACAGGATCATTGCATGAATATATGGTATATAATTTTCTTATTATCGTACCTACAAATATAGTAGCAAATATGATACATATGGTAGGCTATTATATGGTAAATTTAATTGATTGGCTTGTCCATGATAGAATATTATCTAAAATCATTCATACTTTACTAACAATAAACATGACCTTAGTGTTTCAATAACAAGAAAGGTTTTATTTTTTATTGGTATTTATTAAAGACATTATTTCCGGTTGATGAAAAAACTTATTCATGTGAATTACTTGTTTTTCTCCTCATATTGCTTTGTTTTTTTTACTATGCATTTGATGAATAATTTTTACAAAGAGGATACAAAATTGTGGATTGCTCATTAACTTGTGTCTGTTTCTTTGTTTCAGGTTATGGATCTTGTACATACCCTTCATCTGCAAGGTATGCCATGCTTGATATTTATTTTTAAGCTACTCATTTCATAGAGTGTTCATTGTCTTTAAAGCTTAATCCTTGTGTACAATTTGGTTGGTGCCATATTTTTTAAAAGCTAAAACAATGTGACTATTATTGGAGATAATGAAGAATTCAGAAGCTGAATCAAATTCATTTTTTCATGGGAAGAAAAAAGAATTTGTTTTGCTTCTAAACCTGGGATTTTAAACTTAGATTTATCTGTTATGAAAATTGCACTTTAGAGGTTCTCTAGCTTGTGATCTATGACATAATTACTGACTAATCCTATGGATATGGCTGTTTTTTTTCACTACTGTTCATATTTGACCATATTAACCTATAGGTTGTATACTATATCATTTCTAGGATTACTCAAGTCTAATATCTTGCTTTAGATACCCTGTCCATTGTGTTTGTGCACTATACCAACCTTCATTTTAGGATTGTTTGATTCCTCCCTGTTTAATGTTGTTGTAAGACAAAATTTAATAGTGTAATAGGTCCAGCATTAGTAAAAGATCCTCTATCTTGTTGCAGGTCCTTTATCTTTTGAGTTTGTTTTGACCAAGATTTTCAAAACATATGACCCAGTTGATTCCCCACTTAATAGAATAAGGCTTGGTTGTTGTTGATGACAGTTGATTAATTGCATAGAGCATATGGGGTATGTTATGTGGTTGCTATTAATATATTAAAAAATATTTATATCTAAGTTATTATTTACAAAATAAATGTTTAATAATTTACAAATTACAAGCTACCAAATAGCTTAGAGTTTTATTCAATTTGATTTAATTTAAATTGGTTTAATAGTACCATTTAAGATGTTTTAACATACATCCGTATAGTGCATGTGGTCCCTTCGACATCCACATATGCGACTCAATTATGGGCTTTTGAAAACGTAGTTTTTGACCACTGGTACTACCTTATCTAGTGACATCAATAGAGCCCTTGGAACAACAAAAGCATATGAATTGCCTCCAAACTGCATAATCATCTTCTAAGAATTGGGCTTTGATTTCCTATTAATTACCAGCCAATTTTCTTTGAATTTCTGGCACTACATCATAGTAGCTAAAGTCTCTATTCAACGGTTCAAAGTGATTGAAAGGATATTTTGCCCAGATTTTAAGGTTGCTTTTCCCAAGGGGCTATACCATCTCATTTTACATTAGGTTGAAAACTATGGAATTTTGACCTTCCAATAAAGATGGAAGAGAAAATTCTTCTCTGTTTCACACTGGTCGTGGTTGTTTTCCATCGAATGGGATGACTATGACTCAATATTTTCAGGCTTAGTATGGAAAAACAACTCAGTTCTAGCAATTTATTCAAGAACAACACTTCTTTCTTTCTCAAGAATCCATGTAAAGAGAAATAATTAGGTTCTGTAAGGTTGGAACTTGTAACGCACTGCCACTTTGACTCTCTAACCTCCTTTTTCTTGTATTACTTGTGACATCAACTCTGTTGACTACTTCAGGGAAAGCTCTCTCTAAGACTCCCCTAAAGAGACTCTTTTAGTAGAACTTATGAGGTAGGTTCCTTACACACTTCAACTCCACTTCCAAAATTTTCAGGGTCAAAACCACTTGCTTCGATGCTTGAGATTGAGCGTTCTACTTTTGCAGTTGTTGTTGAGATCATAACCGCTCCTTCTAGTGCAGAGTCAGTTGTAGTTGAAATTCTAATTACCTTGAAGAGATTTGCATCCTTTGGAGGTAGCAAGATGCATGCTGCTACAGAACCATCTAAGAATGTCAAGGTCTGCTTTGGAGTTTTTGAGGATTATATTGAGGAGTCCTTCGAAGTTGAATCTGACTAACCAAGCTGATCCATCATCGAGTTGTGCAGAGTTATACTTCAATGATAGGAAATCTCCAAAATGGTGTTTGGGAACTCAAGAATACTATGCTGTGAACTTGATGGGAGACTAAAGACTGGTGATCCTTAGACTTAAGCTCTAAGCAGGCTAGAAATTAATTCCATGGCATGGCGCGGCAATCTTTTATTAAGTTTCATGAGTGATCTCTTGCTTTTCCAAAGACTCTGTCCTCAGCTTTCCTAAGAACCTCACCTTATGGAACTGGGCCAAAGATAACAGATTGCAATCAACTTGTTGCTTGAGAAGGTTGAAAGCTCAGGCAGAAAAAACTCAATTTTGTAAGAGACAATCTGATATGGCCGAAGTGTAGAAACTCAAGAAACAAGTCAAAGAGTTATTAGTTCAGCTTGCCCAGTCCGAAAGGAGAGAAGAACAATTGGTTGAAAAGTATGGTTGTTAGCTTACTCTGTCACATGCCTAGTTTTTTCCTTCTTAATGAGACTAGCAGCAACTCTTGAGACCCAAGAGAAAAACACTTCCAATTTTGAGGCCACATAAGTTCCACTTTGCATCATATGGCAAGATAGTAGAAGTCTTAATAGAAGCCCATCATTAAAAGTTCAATCAACTTGAAATTTCATGTGCAAGATCTTGATAAAGCTATCAAGGCTTACAATAATTCCAATCATTATAGTAGGATCTCCCAAGTTTGCTAAGAGCTCTTTTAATGTTTTTTATTAGCTTTGCAGATATCAAGGAGTTTGGGTTGCTCCTATTTTAGCGGTACCTTGTAAGTGTTTGAGCAAACCCTGCATGTGTATTTGATGTGTCTTAAGTTATGAAAGAATTTGGCAGGACATAAATGGAGCTCACTGAGCTCATGACTCAACGAGGTTGAGGATGGATAATGATTTGGCACAACATTAGTAACACACTTAATGGATTAAAGGTTCAATAGAGTTCGAGGCATGTTGCACGAGACATATGAGGGATTATAGGATGAGAAGCATTTAGGACGTGTTAGAGTAGCTCATGGGGCTTCACTTAGACCCACTAACTTAGTTGACTTGGTGGTTCGAGGTCAGTTGGAGATTGATGATTTGAGACACCAAGGTATGCAAAATGAGGAGCATCAATATGTTGGTGGCGGAAGCATTAGCTAATCGAACCTATATTTTTATATTGACAAAGGTTCAAAGTTAAGGGTTTTTGTGATCTAACAAGGTTACCTGAGTGTGTAGGAAAGCCCTAATTGAGGTTAGGAAGTCTTGATCAAGTGAATTGGGCCCGAAGTCGTGGTCGAGTGGACTAGGTAGAAGTCTTGGCAGATCGAGAACATTGGGAAGAAGCCCTTGGGTTCGTGGACATCAGGCAGATGTCTAGATAGGTCGACGATTGGACGTCTAATAGGAAGTCTCGGAGGTCAAAGATCGGATGTTGAGCAAAAGTCTAAATAGGTCTGGAAGACTAGATGTTTGGCAAAAAGGTAACTCTCCTAAGAGGAGTAGGTGAGGACACGTTCCCTGTTGAGGGAATAGTAGACGTCGGTTCGACCTAGATATCAGGGACATCCAAAGTCAGAATCGGACAATCTAAATCATTATATTATGCTTGTTTTTTAACTCTGTGATACAGGAAATCAAAGCTGGAAGTTGGTCAGAAAAGTGACTTCCAGGCGCCCGGGAAGGGTCTAGGCGCTCGGAGTCCAGGCATCCGGAAAGGGTCCAAGCGCTCAGAGTCCAGGCACCTTGAAGATGGTCCAAGGGCATGGATGAGTTAGCATCTAGCTATACGAGTGATGAGTTGGCACACCCCTGTTGGCTGGCACATGCCAAAGTCCGGGTGGTCGAGAGTGGTCTAGGCGTTTGGATCAAGATAAACTTTGGCAGATAGAGTTTCCTCGAAGGGATGCCATGTCAGCTTCATGGGGGCGCCCGGGGATCAATCCAGGCGTCTGGATGAACCTATAAAAAGAACTTCGATTAGCAGCTTCAGGACATAATTCTCTACGACTTCTATATTTGCATGCTGCTCTAATTACTGCTCTACGACATCGAACCATTGTCCCAACGATGACTACGTTCGAGCTTCTATTCCAAAGTCATCGGTATAATTGTTCTTGTTTACTTGTACTTCATTTCAAATCACTTGTATAAGCATTTGAAGTTCTAGTGGATTGCTTAACGAAAGCACTCAACGAATGCGGGCCTTGGAGTAGTAGTTGCTGGACTACAAACCAAATAAAATGAAAAATTGTTAGCATTGTTTGCTTTTCCTTCTTTTACTTTATCTTCCGCTGTGTTTTCTCGATTGTTTTATTAAAAAGTGAAAAAACGACTCGCGCTATTCTCCTCTCTAGCACGCTTTTCGATCCTACACAACGTACAACATTGAAAGTAGCTCGAAGAAGATGAATTACATAAGGAAAAAGTGAAGGATGACACATGGAGCGAGTCATGAGTTTAGTATATTTGAGGGACTTGAGGACTAGTAGGAGATGACTTTGGTGGCGAAGTCAAGATGTGTCGGCGTTTAAGATTATATACAAGTACGAGTTGAGAGACTTTTTTTCTTGGGAGAGAGTAAATCTCAACTTAGGTAAAGATTCATCATACTTGGGGCTTCAGTTGGCTAGTGAGTTGAATCAACTAAGGAGTTGACTCAGGCTTGATGGCTAATGAATAAAATATTTCTATTTAGAACCTAGTTGACTAGGCAGCCGACTAATTGAATTTAGTTTATAGATGGTGGGTTCCAATTGATTAGAAACCTGACTTGACTAAAGAGTTGACTCAGTCTTGGCGGTTCGCAAACAAAATATAATATTTAAGTTTGGAGCCTAGTTGATTGGGAAGTTGTCTGAATGAGATAGTCAACTAATGGTGGATTCCGGTGGCTGATGCTGCAGTAAGAAATCTAGAAGTATTTGTTGATCTAACAAATTTGAGCTACAGCAATTAGATGGCCTAGGGTTTACAAAGGATCAGAAGATTGATGGTAGAATCTAGTCGAATGGGTAGCCATTGATAGACTGCATACTAAAGCTATTAGAAAATGGTGGGATCTAGTCGACTAAACTTCGACAAGACAACAATAACTAAAGTCAAAGAATATTGAAGGCTATAAAATGAGGACCGAAAGAAGCATTTGAAGGTTGATGAAAAGATTGATTGTATGATATTTACAACTTTTTCTTGTATTTTTATCCTTCCTCTAAGCTCGTATGGTAAAACTTATTATAAGAGGTTTCTCTAAGTCCAGGAGTTATTCACAAAGGAGAATGATAGTGGGCTTTTACGAGTAATTCACAGTCATGTCGTCGAGTAGGAATAAGGGTTATGAACCATGTTACATCCTTGTGGTGATTGGTATATGCAAATTGTTTATGTTTTTATTCTCGCTGCTAATTGTATTTGTTATGACCTTTCTAATTCCATCCCATATAATTTTCCTATACAAATATTAATATTGGACTAAACCATTTCTTTTGATTTGCTCGGACATAAGCTGAATAAGGATTTGTGTTGTTGTCATAGACTAAGGATTTATGCATATTTGAAGAATCGAATATATTCTGTTAGAGGGGGAGCATGAGTAGGCGATGCACCTTTTCACTTTCTTGTAAAATTGACTCAATTAAATTGTTAGATAATGGGTGCATGTGTTCAGTTGAATTTATCACATTGTATATGACAATAAATGAATGTGTACAAGCTAAAACAACAATATAATATCGTTCAGAGACAATGAGTAAGCTTGCAAGTATGATTCATTGCTTTAACTCATCAAAACAATGAGCTTTCAGAGCATCAGATACCTTCTAGTTGAGCAAACTCTTCATCTACATTTACCCCTAGATAGATACTTTTTATCCAAAAACATCACGTAGGTAATGCTCATGATCTGCTAAGGTTCTCCCAAGCGAGCTTCCTCATTACCTTATGTCTAATAATTAAAATACAATCTAAAACAAGTGTATTCAAGAATAGAAGCAATAGATATCTTGTAGAAACAAAATAGCTTGTAAATCATAAACTCACCCTAAAGATAAAGATGTACCACTAAGTAGAGTATTATCAAAGAGAGCTTCCAGATCAAGGGTGAAAACTTTATTATACTTCTAAAGACTCTTTATGCCCCTTTGACACTTAAGAATGATTAGGAGTAGTCAATTGGACACAAAATATTTTCAATTGACAAAAGAAGCTTTTGATTGAAGTGATATATTTTAGTCAACTAGTCACTAGTTGATTAGAGCTTAAATAAAAGTATTTTGCCTAACACTAGACTCGATCATGGTTTGGAACTGTCGGCTTGGAACCATCGGTTTGGAACTTCCAATTTTGTGATTTGGAATTGTCAGCTCGATGGTTAGAAAAATATTGATCTTTAACCTTATCCTATTAAGGTGGAATAGTATTGTACAACCCACAAGTGCATAGTTGTAATCAAGTAATAAAATATCGATCCCACAAGGACTGTTGATTAAACACTAGTTAACTTCGCACAACGAATTATCTAGACAATCGAGAGTTGGTTCACAAATGCTAGGAAGAGAGAGATTGAGAGTTTGGGTGGTGGATGATTGATTCTAGGAGTTCGGTTTCATTATGATGCTAGTTAATGTTCCTATGTATTGTTCATTTCCTTATCTCCATGGCTATACTTTGTAAGATTTCTAACTAAAGTTCGGCTCTACCCTGCAAAGATTGCATCGGAGAGTTTACTCAAGTTCTAATGTCATTAAGTAAAGAAGCAACTCTAGAAAGTCCGATTAAAGGGTTATCCTAAGACCCCTGGTTATACAATTACTAGAGTTATCCGATTTACTTACTAACAGTAGATTAATAATATTAAGTAGAAGAGATAACCTAAGATGTACGGTTAAAGAATTATCCTTTGTCACCTAGGGCTCCTCAGGTTTGCGATCCTATATTATATAATATACCTATTAACATTAATTTAGGAGAAACCTTCTAAACTCTAATTAACTTTCCTTATAGGAAATTGCCTCCCGTTTCAAGGGTGATACTTTAGAAAGTAAGGGATACCCTCTGTTAAGGATTCCTGGTTAAACAAACTAAAGTATCTCCTTGAATAGAACTCTACATCTATATGTATTGAGCTTACACACATTTCATCAAATACATACAAGGCAGAACACACATAAAACATAGCACAAACATTTTATTAAATAAGGAAATGACATATACATAGTTCATACATTAACATCTCATTACAAATACTCCCTACATCCTAAGAATCAGATGATCTACTCTATTACAAGGGAATACAACCAAAGGATTAAGAAAATAGCAAACTACAACTCAATATATGAAAATACAGAGAAGAGAATGCTTATCCTTGAAGCCCGACGTCATTAGAGGCGTTTAGGGCTGTAAATGAACCAAGCGTTCGTGAACAAGCTTGGTGTTCGACTTGGTAAGGGCTTGTTTATGTTCGTTCAATATACATTAGATTAATTAAACAAACAAGCTTGAACAGCTCGTTAAGCTAAACAAACAAGCTTGAACACATATGTGTTCAACTCGTTAACGTTCGTGAACAATGTTCGTGAACAATGTTCACACACCATATTTATTAATAAAATTCCTTTCAATATGTTAAATAAATAATAAAATAAAATAAAATAAATAAATAAATTTAAATTATCAATCTTAATAACTAATCAAATAATTAAAAGTTTCAAACGATCAAATAAGCTTGAATTGAGAGCTTTATAACATCTAAACGAACCAAGCTCAAGCCAAGCTCGAACTAAGCTCAAGCCAAGCTTGAATTGAGAGCTTGATAACATCTAAATGAACCAAGCTCAAGCCAAGCTTTAAACAAGCTCAAGCTCATAAAAAATAAACTAAGCCAAACTTGAACACTCATTTCAAAAGCTTGGTTCATTTTAAGCTCGGCTCAGTTATCTTTTCAAACAAGCTTGAACACCCCAAAGCTCGGCTCGGCTCGGCTCGGCTTGTTTACAGCCCTAGAGGCGTTCCCTTGCTCCGAAAGTGGACGGATGATGTAGATTGGCGAAGATGGAAGCTCTAGGGTTCCTCAAAGGGGGGAGAACCCTTCTCCAAGGAAAGGGGCGGAGCCCCAAGCCAAAGATTAGTGAAAAGGGGAGAAAATCCGAATGCCAGGAGGTATGGTCGTGGCGTGAATGCCCTCGGGTGGAGAGGCACGATTGTGCTATTTGGCACGGCCAACCTCTTAAGCAACTCTGGAAATATGGCACACCCGTGGCACTGCTAAAACATGGTTCGGCTATAGAAGGGGGACACGACTGTGTTTTCACACGGTCGCCCCTTGTTGGCTGCTGGTGGAAGGCACGGCCGGAGGCTGCTTTGTCTTTGGTGCTGGGACACGACCATGCTTGTGGGGCACCACCTGTCCTTGGGTTGGCACACGGCCATACCTCTAGGGCATGACTATGTTGCTGATTTTTTCCAGAGTTGCTCCTATGTGCGTCTTTATTCCATTTTCGCTCCAAATAGCGTCTTGTCAATCAAAACATGCAAAGAGTCGATCTCTGAATAAAATAGGATGGAAGTATGACACAATAATGAAATAGGGTGTAATAAATATAGATTATATTCCTGAAATACAAGTAGATGTGCGTTAAATAATATCTAAAAGCATATATAATCTATGCACATTACACCTTCGACTTAAACCTGTAGGACCGTAAATACACTACAGGAGGGTGATTAGAGTTTTTCGAAAACTTGCGAATTAAAGCGAAGTACGAAGCGGAAGAAAAAACAATCACACACTAACACAAGTAATTTTACTTGGTTTGGAGCCTTTGACGACTCCTACTCCAAGCTCTCACTCGTCGAGTGCTTTCGTTGGGCAATCCACTAATAGTTTGAATGATTACAAAATTAAGTATAAGAACTACGAGAAAATGTTATCGACAACATAGAAAATAAACAAATTTTCATCGTTGGATGTCGGAAGAGCTTTACAGTGTCGTAGGAGCTTTTCCAGAGCACCGTGTAGGAATGAAACTCGTAGCAGATGATGTTCTGAAGTTGCTGGTCGAAGACCCTTATATAAGCCCATTCTGAACCCCTTTGGACGCCTGGACCATGCTGACGTGGCTCGACCAGTAGACGCGCTCCAACTCAATTTCGGGATAAGTTTTCTGGTCCAGGCGCTTGGACTAATTCCGAGTGCCCGGACTGCTCGGGTGCCTGAGGCACCCACCCGGGCAAGCTGGTTCGGGCTCCCGGATCCCTTTCGGGCATCTAGACTCCTCTTTTCTTCAACAGCTTCTTCCCTGCAAAAAAAAAGGTTAGTCCAGGCAACAGAAAATATATTTACCTTGCAAAACAGAGTTAGCACAACACAATAAAATAGTAGTAATTAGATCCTGTCTTCCCGAGACCAGGGTCTAGTCAAGGTCTCAGCTTAGGTTTCCCAAATGGACCTAAGCTCGATTGACGCCTACAGTTCCCTTAACGGGAACGCGTCCTCACTAGATCTTTCCTCTAGTTGCTTAGCTCCACTTACCAATTGCAGTCGTTTGACTTGCCTTTGACCCACTAGGTCTTTTCGCCAATTGTCAGGTCCGTAAACCCAACTAGACTTCGGCCGATTGTCAGGTCTCGCGGAGCCAATCAGACTTTCTGCTAGATATCGGGCCCCGCAGACCTATCTGGAGTTCCCACCAACTATTGGCCCTGCGGACCTAGCTAGATTTCAGCTTGGTGTTAGATCCTTTAGACTAGTCAACTCCTGCGCACTTGGTAAAAAGGTTAGACAAACAACACATTTAACTTTAACCTATTTGTCATACATCAAAATCAGATTATTAGTGCAACCTGCACCAACAATCTCTCTATTTTTGATGTAATGATAACTTGGGTTAAAGTTAGAAAAAAAAGCAATTAAGCAAGCATTAAAAATTAAATAAGGTGAGTTAACATGATTTGATGATTTTTCTAACCTAACCCACTATTCTCTCCTTTTGGCATACATAAAAAATAATGCATGAAGCATAATTAAATAAAGGTTTAGCAAAAACGACTTTGCAAACTTAGTTTTTCAAGCAAGTTTTCAAACAATTATGGCAAGTACTTCAAAGAATTTTGAAAACAAGGTTTTGAAAACCAACTACTGCAAATAGACAGTGCTATCTTTTGTAAGTGAGGTTTTCAAATAAAAGCACTACAAAGGTAAAAACTCAGGGTCATGTTGGGGAGGAATAAATATTTTCAAGAAAGTTTTACAAGGCTTTTCAAATAATTTGGTAAATTAATTTATACAATAGTATTCAAGCGATTTTATATAATGACTTTGTTAAAATATTGTGAAAGAAATTATCAGGGAAAATTTGAAAAGAGTTTCAAAATTTTACAAATATTTTTCAACTGTTTAAATTTTTTAAAAAATATTTTGCAAAAAATTTAAAAAAACTAAGTTTTAAAATGTTTTGCATCAGTTAAAAAAAATTGTTTGAAATGATGATACTTTTAAAAATAATTTTCAAATGTTGAGAGATAATATTAAAAATGTAAATGGTATTGAATACAAACAAACTGAAGTAAATGATAACAATAAAAATATAATCAAGTCCTATAAACTAGCTGAAGTAACAGAAAACATCTAGTAACCAAAGTATAGATCAAATAACATCAAGTTAAGAAAATGTAATAGAAAAATAAACTACTGAGACGACGAAGAAGAGGGATCGGGATCCACGATCGTAACATGTCTATCAACTCAGTATGACGAATCTGCTCCTCGTCTCGTAGACTGGAGATGTCCTGTCAAGGCTGGAGATCTCCTGTCGAAGACTCGTCATGGATGCCTCGAGCCTAATAACTCTGTTGTCTAAAGTATGAGGGATTGGAGGCTTGGGCGGCCCAAAAAGATCAGCCATGAACTCACGTATCTCTGCTTCCTCTCCTGGAGCTAGGTCAGGGTGAGCTCGGGCCGCAGGGTCAGGCTGAGGTTGGTCTGCCGGGTCAGGTGGCGGTTGGGCTGTTGGGCCAGGCTGGTGCTAGGCCTCTCTTCTCCAAGACAGGATGACATAATGCATAAAGTAGAAATGAGTGGAATGGACGCATCATAGCTACGTCATGAGTAGTCAGAGGCAAAATCATATAACTAAGACCCTATAGAGGCATAGTCTGGATCCTAAGAGTGATTAATCTAAATAAGGTCACAGTCGGTACATGCTGACCTCTAAAAAAATATGAATAAATCGTATTAAGCATAATATGCACTCATAAACGAAGAAACACTAGATGAACCAAAGTGGTATGATTACAGGGATAGTTTTGAAGACACTTATCGTATACTTAGGGATTCTCGCACATATCGTGCCGAATTATAGCAGCAATTGAACTCCTTACCAAGGACATTCCCAGACTCCTCTATGAAATATTTATGCATGGCTCTTTCAGAAACAACAACACCTGAGTCCGACACTGATGATTACATTGATTATTTACAATATTTAGCCTCACACCCCTTCCTGGTTGCAGGTTATTCTTCTGATGAATTTATTAATCCTTTCGCTGCAGAAGGTGGTGGAAATAATGCTGCTCAAATTCCTCCTAATGATGTTGCTCCAAACATTATTGTTGTCGGAACAACAGAACCTGAACCTGAATGACTGATGGAATACCCGCAACTAAAACAAATATCTGAACAGATATATTCTCAGGAAACGGTTTCCCAGTATAGGCCTCCGGCAGACGCTATTATGAACATGATAGGCTACCCTCCAACAGAGAGGAGGCCCAAGCCTGAGCCTATGAGCGCAGTAGCTGAGCCTGGGATTCATATAAGAGGACGAGGAAATTTTAAGAAAGATAATACATCTGAATGGTGGAATTTACCATCCGCCTAGCAGCAAACCGGAGCAATTCTAACATTACCAACTCAACTGGGGAAGATAGAAGATGCATTCCTACGATGGGAGGCAATTACAAAAAATGTGGCCGCCCTACAAAATTTTGCGGATACTCAAGACAAGGCAGATTTCATTGAAAACCTGCTAGGAGAAGCTGAAAGGTTAACCTGGATTCAATGGCGAATGACCTTCTCAAATGAATACCAGGAGTTAGTAAAATCAGCAGAAGGCCGCAACGATACGCAAAACATAATCTCTCAAATTAGGAGGGTATTTATTCTTGAAGACCCCTTTCAAGGGTCTACTGATATGCAGGGTAGAGCTTATAGAGATTTAGAACGTCTAACATGCCCACAGATAAAAGATATTATACCCTTCATAAATGAATATATGAATCTTGATGCAAAGACAGGACAACTATTCACAGGACCCGAGTTATCTGAAAAGTTTTGGCTAAAGCTTCCTGGAGATCTAGGCAAGAGAATAAAACTGACCTTTGAGGAGATATATCCAGGAAACACAATGGGAGTACATCCTCGGGTAGTGTTTACTTACAAATACCTAGAGGAAGAATGCAAAAAGGCAACTTTTAGTAGATCTCTCAAAGACTTGTCATTCTATAGCCAAATACCAATCCCAGGTTATTATCAAAATACAAAAAGAAAGTATAGAGTCAGAAGATCAACCACATACAAAGGAAAGCCGCCCCAGTCACATGCAAGAATAAAAAAGAAAAACATCATATCAGAAATAAAAAATGCAAATATTTTCTTTGCGGAGAAGAGGGACACTTTGCCCGAGACTGTCCCCGGGAATATAAGAATGTAAAAAGAGTGGCAATGTTTGAAGGATTAGAGCTCCCAAAAGAATATGAGATAATGCCTGTTCAAGACCAATCTGATGCTATCTATAGTATCTCAGAAGGAGAAGACCAGCAGGTACTTACTATTGCAACAGAGTCCTTATTTGTTTTTATAAAACAACGAAATTGTTATAGGATAGGAAAAACTGGGGGATGGCAATCAATGGTACGAATCTCAAAAGAACAACATAATTGCAATCATGTGTGGATGATCAATGATGAGATACCACCACCTTATGAACGCTGTCATTGCTGCAAGAGGGAAACAATGAAGAAGCACTGAATTCATTGCAGCATATGCAAAATTACCTCAAGCGGTATGTGCACAAGTAATTATTTTGATATGACAATACCTGTACAACGTGCAGTACCAACGCCATACAACCCTGTTGGTCTCGTGCAAGAGCAACAAACCTATATAACTTGGGCAGAAGCAGAGATTACCAGGCTTCAGCAGGAAGTAGAAACTGCCAAAAACTTGGCAGACCTTCAAATTGAGCAGCTAAAGAAGGAATTCTCATCAAAAGAAGAAGAGCTCTTAGAGAAATTTTTCTACAGATAAAATGGAAGTAGATACTGAAAATGAAGAACTGAGACTAAAGGTTGATGCTTTGGAACTGGAAAATCTTGATTTAAAAAGATTGCTAAGAAGGGAGCAGCCTGAATCCCTATAGATCGAAGAAGAAGTAAATGCATTCATCACCGAAGGAAATGAGAAAGTCTTCTCAGCAGAAGAAGCAGCTCATCCAAAGAAAAGGACAAATGGTCTATTCAACCTTGATGTTTATATATCCATTCCTAGTATAAAAGAATTCATAGTAAATGTCATCCTTGATACAGGAGCCACTACATGTTGTATCGACCAGACATCAATCCCAGAAGAAGCAATTGAAGATAACACATTTATAGTCAATTTCAGTGGCATCAATTCAAAAACAACAGCCAAGAAGAAGTTGAAGAATGACAATATGAAAGTTGGTGAACATTTCTTCAGGATACCCTACACATATGCTTACCCTTTATCAATTGGAGGCAACATCACTATGATAATCGGATGCAACTTCATCCGATCTCTCTATGGTGGCATCAGGATTAAAGGGGATGAGGTAACTTTCTATAAAAATATCACTACCATTAAGACTCATCAAGATATTTCTGCAGCTGCTGCCATTGAAGAGCTTGATTTAGAAGAAAAAGAATATTATCAAATAAAGGAGCAAGTCTGCACATGGCAGATAGGAACCAAGATAGAAGGCATCATAAAGGAATTATCAGATACAGGATACATCGGAAATAATCCTATGCAGTATTGGGAAAAGAACCAAGTCAAATGCAAAGTTTTTATCAAAAATCCAGACTTAACAATAGAAGACAAGCTGCTAAAGCACATAACCCCTCAAATGCAGGATGCCTTCAAAAGACATGTTCAAACCCTCCTTGATCTTAAGGTAATAAGGCCAAGCCAGAGTCGACACCGAACAATGACAATTATTGTTCATTTTGGCACAACTATTGATCCCAGAACCAAGCTTGAAATTAAGGGCAAAGAGCGCATGATATTCAATTACAAAAGGCTGAATGATAATACATACAAGGATCAATACAGCCTTCCGGGAATTAATACAATCATCAAGCGGGTAGGAGGCAGCAATATTTACTCAAAATTTGACCTAAAATCAGGCTTTCACCAGGTTGCAATGGAACAAGAGTCAATCGAATGGACATCATTCTGGGTACCTGATGGCCTATACGAATGGCTAGTAATGCCATTCGGCTTAAAGAATGCCCCCGCTATATTCCAACACAAGATGGATGAATGCTTTAAAGGTACGGAAAAATTCATCGCAGTATACATTGATGATATACTTGTATTTTCAAAAACAGAAGAAGAACACAAGGAGCATTTGAAGAAGATGTTGTCTATTTGCAAAAAGAATGGGCTCATTCTTAGCCCAACAAAAATGAAAATCAGCAGCCCTATAATTGAATTCTTGGGCGCAGTCATTGGGCCGTCAACAATAAAGCTACAAGCCCACATTATTACAAAGGTCGCCAATTTCAAAGATCAAGAGCTAATAACTACAAAGGGTCTTCGTTCCTGGTTAGGTCTTCTCAATTATTGTCGAAGTTACATACCTAACCTTGGCAGATTACTTGGCCCATTATATTCAAAGACCAGCCCAAATGGTGAAAAGAAAATGAACTCTCATGATTGGGCCTTAATTCATAAGATCAAGAAGATGATAACTGATTTACCGGACCTTGCAATTCCTCCGGAGAAATGCTATATTATACTAGAAACTGATGGATGCATGGAAGGATGGGGAGGCATATGCAAGTGGAAATCTCAGAAGTATGACCCTAAGTCAGAAGAAAAGATATGTGCTTACGCAAGTGACAAATACAGTCCAATCCAGTCCACTTGCATGAATCTCTGCATCAATTGTGGACTTGATTGGACTGTATTTGCCACTTGCGTAAGCACATATCTTTTCTTCTGACTTGGGGTCATACTTCTGAGATTTCCACTTGCATATGTCTCCCTATCCTTCCATGCATCCATCAGTTTCTAGTATAATATAGCATTTCTCCGGAGAAAGTGCGGTAAATCGTTATATCATCTTCTTGATCTTATGAATTAAGGCCCAATCATGGGAGTTCATTTTCTTTTCACCATTTGGAATGGTCTTTGAATATAATGGGCCAAGTAATCTGCCGAGGTTAGGTATGTAACCCGACGATAATTGAGGAAGAATTATCCATCTTTCATTTGAAAAATGGCGGGGCATTCTTTAGTCCGAATGACATTACTAGCCATTCAGATGAGCCTGGAAGGTACGAGTAATCTGTCCATTCGATTAATTCCCGGAAGGCTGTATTGATCCTTGTATGTATTATCATTCAGCCTTTTGTAATTGAATATCATGCGCTCTTTGCCCTTAATTTCAAGCTTGGTTCTGGGATCAATAGTTGTGCCAAAATGAACAATAATTGTCGTTGTTCGGTGTCGACTCTGGCTTGGCCTTATTACCTTAAGATCAAGGAGGGTTTGAACATGTCTTTTGAAGGCATCCTGCATTTGAGGGGTTATGTGCTTTAGTGGCTTGTCTTCTATTGTTAAGTCTGGATTTTTGATAACAATTTTGCATTTGACTTGGTTCTTTTCCCAATACTGCATAGGATTATTTCCGATGTATCCTGTATCTGATAATTCCTTTATGATGCCTTCTATCTTGGTTCCTATCTGCCATGTGTAGACTTGCTCCTTTATTTGATAATATTCTTTTTCTTCTAAATCAAGCTCTTCAATGGCAGCAGTTGCAGAAATATCTTGATGAGTCTTAATGGTAGTGATATTTTTATAGAAAGTTACCTCATCCCCTTTAATCCTGATGCCACGATAGAGAGATCGGATGAAGTTGCATCCGATTATCATAGTGATGTTGCCTCCAATTGATAAAGGGAAAGCATATGTGTAGGGTATCCTGAAGAAATGCTCACCAACTTTCATATTGCATTCTTCAACTTCTTCTTGGCTGTTGTTTTTGAATTGATGCCACTGAAATTGACTATAAATGTGTTATCTTCAATTGCTTCTTCTGGGATTGATGTCTGGTCGATACTGTTGGAACCCCAAGGTGTTTTGATGTGATCAAACAAGCTAAGTTAGGTCCTGCGTTTGTTTAACCCTTGTGTCTAAGTGTGTAGGAGCTTAGGAACACAGGAAGTCGAGCGGAAGACGCGGCTAACGAGAAGGACGACACGGGGAGAGAGCCGACGGACTCGGTGCGTCCGAGGGACGAGGTGACCGCGGAAGAGTATACCGGCGGACGAGAAGAACGTGCGCGGCATTCGAGGGACGAGAAACCGGGAAGGAAGGCTGCTCGAGGAGAAGGCCGGAACATGGGTTCGGGTGAGCCCTATTCCGGAAGGCCGAGATCACCCAAGCAAACGGAGCCGGAGCGAACAGACCCGGACCGAGATGAGCTGGATCGAGACGAGCTGAACCGGAGTTGAAAAGTCAACTTATGTTGACCTTAGGGCTCCGGGCGCCCGGAACCATTCCGGGCGCCCAGAACCGACCGGGGCGCCCGTAACCCTTCCGGGCGCCCAGAATCCCTTCCGGACGCCCAGAATCGACTTTTCAACAGGATCGAGTTTTGACTCGATCCGACCGTTGGGGGATAAAATTTATCCCCCCCAGGGCAAGGCGCCCGGACCAAGACTATAAATATAGCCTTGGTCCAGAAGCAATCATGAATTAAGAACGACTTGTAATCCAGTGCTTTCATTTGTGTTATTTCTTTCTGTGCTTTCAACGCTGTAAGAGGCTACTCCGCCCAGAGGAGAATCAATTAGTGCGCCTTCTTTGCCTTGGATTAGCAATCCTCTGATTGCAAACCAAGTAATTCCTCTGTGTCTACTTTCTGTTTTAATTAGTCTCTGCCTTTTTAATTACAAGTTCTTTTAAGTTAGTTGAATATCCGAGAAGGGTTTTTGGTTTTATTTTGTAGGGCAATTCACCTCTCCTCTTGCCGGCCTCCAAAGGGACCAACAAGTGGTATCAGAGCAAGGTGCTTTAGGAGGACTAACCACCGATCGAAGCAACAAAGATGGCCGGACCAAGTATCGTCCCACCAAAATTCGAGGGGAACTTCGCAGATTGGAAGCATCGTATGGAGGTATTCCTAAAAATAGATTTTGAAATTCGGTTTATTATGAAATATGGTTTTGTAGCTCCAATAGATAAAGATGGAAAAGAAAAAGAAGAGAGTGATTGGACAAAGAAGGAGCAGAATGAGTCGGTAGCAAACGACCGTGCGGAACATCACCTGCTGAGCGTGTTACCGCCTCAAGAGGTCAACCGCATCGGAAACTGCTTATCTGCTAAAGAACTTTGGGAGAAGTTCCTGGAACTCCACGAAGGCACGTCCGAAGCAAAGCTCGCGAGAAGGGACATCCTCCGCAACAAACTGATGAACATCCGTCTGGAGAAAGGTGAGAAAGTAGCCGGTCTACATGCAAAGGTAAAAGAACTAGTTACTGGTCTCGAAAATCTTAGTGAAACGGTAACAAACCGGGACACTATACGCTACGCACTCAATGCGTTTCCAAGAACTCCGGAATGGACATCAATCGTCGATGCTTACTACATCTCAAAAGACCTGAAGGTAAGTACTTTAGAAGAGTTGTTTTCTACCCTTGAATTACACGAAACTAGATGTGCAGAGATATCAAAGGACACAACCAAGACTATAGCGCTGAACGCAACCAATAAGGATGAACCCGAGTCAGACTCCGAAGACGATCAAGAAGCGTACATGGTAAGAAACTTTAAAAAGTTTTTTAGATCTAATAAATTTAAAATGCAGAATAACAAGAATCAAAAAGGTAGAAGAAAGGTACGGTGTTACCAGTGTCAGAAGGAGGGACACCTAAGGGAAGACTGCCCAGAACTCAAGAAGGTCAAAATGAAGACACCCAAGAAATACAACCTAAAAGCAACTTGGGACGACACTTCTTCATCTGAATCAGAAGCTCAAGAATATGCGGGGATTGCACTGATGGCAAGCCACAAAGGACAAAGTACATCAGAACCCAGCATCGATGAAGGGGGAGCGACCTCAGATGGAAGTAGCGAAGCAGGGGGAGATTCAGGCTTCAAGTCTGATATGGTGAGGTATGCCTCTTACCCCCTGATGAACTTTACTTTGGTATCAAAGCTATGACTAAATCCATGTATAAATTAGAAAATAAAAATGCCAAATTAGAAAATGAAATTTTAGAAACAAAGAGAATTTTGGCAAAATCATGTCTTATAGAGGATTTTGAAAAATTGAAAATTGAAAATGAAAAACTAAAAGAAGAAATAGAAAGATTGAAAAAATCTAATGGTTCAAATATTTCTACTTTTAGAAATTATAGAGGTTTAAATTGGTATTATAGATTTCATCAAAGTCAAATTAGAAATATATCAAAAATCTATATACCTAGGAAATACTTGGTTAATCCTGTAGGTAGGAACCTCTATTGGGTTTCAAAAACCTATTTAATTTAAAATTAAAATTAGACTTAGCATTTTCAGCAAGGAAATTAAACAACTTTTTTCTTTATGAGGCTTTGTCTAAGGAAGTGGCTGTTGCTCTAATAACCAAGAAGGCCTAGTGCCTCGCCATGACTTGGAAGCCAAGTATCGAAATGAAGAGTTTAATTGACTAACTGAAAAAGCATTAATTTAAATTACTTAATGCTTTAAAAGAGTTATTCAATTTGTGTTAGAAAAATAAAAAATTTAAAATTTTTTTTAACTTAGAAATTTTTTATTATCTTAGAAATTTGACTTAGAATTTTTTTTTTAAGTTATCTTAGAATTTTTTTTATTGCCTTATAATTTTCTTAAAATTGACTTAGAATTTTTTTTAATTAGAAAATTTTTTTTGAGATAAGTTTCAAAACTTAAAATTTTTTTTTAACACTTATGACTGTTTTATCTGAAAAATGTTTTACTTAAATGTTTCTCTTTCGAAAGAAAAATTCTGAAGAGTGTCTTTAAATGTTTTACATTAACCCCAATTTTTATGTGATCAAAGGGGGAGAAGTATGTTAAGTCTAGGGGGAGGTACTATAATTTTTCAATTGAAAAATATTTGGACTTATTGGAATATAAATCGTTTTTAATGCATATGTTTACCCTAACTTAACTTGGGTTGCTCACATCAAAAGGGGGAGATTGTTGGAACCCCAAGGTGTTTTGATGTGATCAAACAAGCTAAGTTAGGTCCTGCGTTTGTTTAACCCTTGTGTCTAAGTGTGCAGGAGCTTATGAAGACGCGGCTAACGAGAAGGACGACACGGGGAGAGAGCCGACGGGCTCGGTGCGTCCGAGGGACGAGGTGATCGCGGAAGAGTACACCGGCGGACGAGAAGAACGTGCGCGGCGTTCGAGGGACGAGAAACCGGGAAGGAAGGCTGCTCGAGGAGAAGACCGGAACATGGGTTCGGGTGAGCCCTATTCCGGAAGGCCGAGATCACCCAAGCAAATGGAGCCGGAGCGAACAGACCCGTACCGAGATGAGCTGGATCGAGACGAGCTGAACCGGAGTCGAAAAGTCAACTTATGTTGACCTTAGGGCTCCGGGCGCCCGGAACCATTCCGGGCGCCCGGAATCGACTTTTCAAAAGGATCGAGTTTGACTCGATCCGACCGCTGGGGAATAAAATTTATCCCCGCCCCAGGCGCCCGGACCAAGACTATAAATATAGCCTTGGTCCAGAAGCAATCATGAATTAAGAACAACGACTTGTAATCCAGTGCTTTCATTTGTGTTATTTCTTTCTGTGCTTTCAACGCTGTAAGAGGCTACTCCGCCCAGAGGAGAATCAATTAGTGCGCCTTCTTTGCCTTGGATTAGCAATCCTCTGATTGCAAACCAAGTAATTCCTCTGTGTCTACTTTCTGTTTTAATTAGTCTCTGCCTTTTTAATTACAAGTTCTTTTAAGTTAGTTGAATATCCGAGAAGGGTTTTTGGTTTTATTTTGTAGGGCAATTCACCCCTCCCCTCTTGCCGGCCTCCAAAGGGACCAACAGATACAACATGTAGTGGCTCCTGTATCAAGGATGACATTTACTCTGAATTCTTTTATACCAGGAATGGATATATAAACATCAAGGTTGAATAGACCATTTGTCCTTTTCTTTGGATGAGCTGCTTCTTTTGCTGAGAAGACTTTCTCATTTCCTTCAGTGACGAATACATTTACTTTTTCTTCGATCTCTAGGGATTCAGGCTACTCCCTTCTTAGCAATCTTTTTAAATCAAGATTTTCCAGTTCCAAAGCATCAACCTTTAGTCTCAGTTCTTCATTTTCAGTATCTACTTCCATTCTATCTGCAAAAAAATTTCTCAAGTGCTTTTCTTCTTTTGATGAGAATTCCTTCTTTAGCTGCTCAATTTGAAGGTCTGCCAAGTTTTTGGCAGTTTCTACTTCTTGCTGAAGCCTGGTAATCTCTGCTTCTGCCCAAGCTATATAGGTTTGTTGCTCTTGCACGAGACCAACAGGGTTGTATGACGTTGGTACTGCACGCTGTACAGGTATTGTCATATCAAAATAATTACTTGTGCATATACCGCATGAGGTAATTTTGCATATGTTGCAATGAATTCGGCGCTTCTTCATTGTTTCCCTCTTGCAGCAATGACAGCGTTCATAAGGTGGTGGTATCTTATCATTGATCATCCACACATGATTGCAATCATGTTGTTCTTTTGAGATTCGTACCATTGGTTGCCATCCCCCAGCTTTTCCTATCTTATAACAATTTCGTTGTTCTATAAAAACAAATAAGGACTTTGTTGCAACAGTAAGTACCTGCTGGCCTTCTTCTTTTGAGATACTATAGATAGCATCAGATTGGTCTTAAACAGACATTATCTTATATTTTTCTGGGAGCTCTAATCCTTCAAACATTGCCACTCTTTTTACATTCTTATATTCCCGGGGACAGTCTTAGGCAAAGTGCCCCTCTTCTCTGCAAAGAAAACAAACATTTGTATTTTTTATTTCTGATAAGATGTTTTTTCTTTTCTATTCTTGTATGTGTCTGGTGCGGCTTTCTTTTGTAAGTGGTAGATCTTCTAACTCTATACTTTCTTTTTGTATTCTGATAATAACCTGGGATTGGTATTTGGCTATAGAATGATAAGTCTTTGAGAGATCTACTAAAAGCTGCCTTTTTGCATTCTTCCTCAAGGTTTTTGTAAGTAAACACTACCCAAAGATGCACTCCCATTGTGTTTCCTGGATATATCTCCTCAAAGACCAGTTTTATTCTCCTGCCTAGATCTCCCGGAAGCTTTAACCAAAACTTTTCAGATAACTCGGGTCCTGTGAATAGTTATCCTGTCTTTGCAGCAAGATTCATATATTCATTTATGAAGGGTATAATATCTTTTATCTGTGGGCATGTTAGACATTCTAAATCCCTATAAGCTCTATCCTGTATATCAGTAAACCCTTGAAAGGGGTCTTCAAGAATAAATACCCTCCTAATTTGAGAGATTACGTTTTGCGTACCGTTGCGACCTTCTGCTGATTTTACTAACTCCTAGTATTCATTTGAGAAGGCCATTCGCCATTGAATCTAGGTTAACCTTTCAGCTTCTCCCAGTAGGTTTTCAATGAAATCTGCCTTATCTTGAGTATCCGCAAAATTTTGTAGGGTGACCACATTTTTTGTAATTGCCTCCCATCGTAGGAAAACATCTTCTATCTTCCCTAGTTGAGTTGGTAATGTTAGAATTGCTCCGGTTTGCTGCTGGGCGGATGGTAAATTCCACCATTCAGATGTATTATCTTTCTTGAAATTTCCTCGTTCTCTTATATGAATCCCAGGCTCAGCTACTGCGCTCATAGGCTCAGGCTTGGGCCTCCTCTCTGTTGGAGGGTAGCCTATCGGGTTCATAGTAGCGTCTGCCGGAGGCCTATACTGGGAAACCGCTTCCTGAGAATATATTTGTTTTAGTTGCGGGTATTCCATCAGCCATTCAGGTTCAGGTTCTGTTGTTCCAACAGCAATAATGTTTGGAGCAGCATCATTAGGAGGAATTTGAGCAGCATTATTTCCACCACCTTCTGCAGCGAAAGGGTTAATAAATTCCTCAGAAGAGTAACCTGGAACCAGGAAGGGGTGTGAGGCTAAATATTGTAAATAATCAATGTAATCATCAGTATCGGACTCAGGTGTTGTTGTTTCTGAAAGAGCCATGCATAAATACTTCATGGAGGAGTCTGGGAATGTCCTTGGTAAGGAGTCTAATTGCTGCTGTAATTCGGCACGATATGTCCGGGAATCCCTAAGTATACGATAAATGTCTTCAAAGCTATCCTTGTAATCATACCACTTTGGTCCATCTAGTGTTTCTTCGTTTATGAGTGTCCTTCAAGCTTGAATGTGCGTTTGGATATTATGACATTCTTTATTACCTTTTTCCTGCATTATAGCCTTTGACTTGGGTGGTTGGTACTCAATATATTCATAGTCATCAATATAATCAGGATGAGGTGCCACGTAATATTCATATAGTGCTGCGCTATCATCACAATTAGGACACCCTTCACATAGTGGGTTTGTTCTTTCAATGGTGCATGGGTACTGTTGGTTGGTTGAGCCAAAACCATTGTTTTGTCGTTTTGTCATTTTGTCTTGTCAAGGTCATGGACTTGAATGATCGGGGGAGTCTTGTAGCATTCTAAAATAATTTGAGCAATACTTTCTCCTTCTGCAAAATCTATATCATCATCAGAATAATTATACACAAGGATTTTAATTTCACCTCTGTAGTCGGGGTCGATTACTCCTCCGATTATCATGCCTTTCATGGCATAGCTAGATCTCGGTGCTATTCGAGCATAAGTCCCTCTGGGTACTTTAATGCTGATGCCTGTATTTAGCATGGCCTGCCCATATGGTGGGATATGGTAACTTTGACTTACAGCGAGATCATATCCAGCCGCTCCTTCGGTCTTTCTTTGTGGTAGGATTGCTGTTCTTGTGAGACATTTGACATATAATATGTCTTCTTCTTCTCTCAATAAAACTGCAATTCTGTGAGTTCTTTCTTTATCATCATCATCATGAATCCCATGATCTTGAGAATTATACCTTGTTTGCTCTTGTGCTGATGCAACTTGATAATTCTCAAAATGAAGTGAAACACTATCATTTAGGAGGTTTCTTGTGTTTACCTCAGTAGGTTGCATAGGGATATTGACAGTGGGTTGCCTGATAATCCAATTTTGTCCAAGCATATCCCTTGTATTGTATCGTCGCCCTGGAAGTGCCCTTATTCCGTTACTTGCTAAGTAATCGACGACGTTTTGAACTTCATAAGCAAAGCCCACGTTTGGTGTGTTTGAGAGTGTTCCAACTAACCCCCTCTTTCGGGCGCCCGGAGCCTCATACCAGTGGCGCCCCCCCTAATTTGGCCCCTGGTTTGTGTGGTGATTTTTTTTTTTTATTTTAATTAATTTAAGTAAAACATTAATTAAGTTGAAAAATTAATTTAAGGTGATTTTTTTTTTGATTTGGCCCCTTCTAGCATTGACCGCAATCCAAGAAGCATCAAGCTTGGGGGCGCCCTATCCCTGATTTGTTTGTTATTATTGTGCAGACAATTAACCCCTTCTTGCCAGCCGCACCGATCCTAACAAGTGGTATCAGAGCCAGGTTTCCACTTCAGAAGGATTAACCGCCATCCGAAGCAAAAGAAATGGTCGGATCCAGTATCTACTCGCCGAAATTTGAAGAAGACTTCACAACTTGGAAGAAACGCATGGAGGTATTCTTCAAAACCGACTTCAAAATTCTCTTTATAAAATACGGTTTTGTAGCATTTATGGATTAACACGGAGCTGAGAAAGAAGAATACACATGGACGAAGAAGGAGCAAGCCGACTTTGTGGCTAATGAAAAGGTAGAGTTCCATCTACTCAACGTTCTTCCGCCCCAGGAGGTCAGCCGGATCGGAAGCTACAACTCCGCCAAAGATCTTTGGGAGAAATTCCTGGAGCTTCGTGAAGGTACCTCGGAATCCAAACTGGCTAAGCGGGACATCCTCCGAAGCCAATTGACGAACCTCCGGATGAACAAGGGAGAGAAGGTAGCCCAACTCCACGTAAGAATCAAAGACCTGATCACCCAGCTCAACAATCTCGGAGAAAAAGTAACAAATCGTGACTCCTTAAGGTACACACTTAAGTCCTTTTCGAGAACTCAAGAATGGTCATCCTTAATAGATATTTACTATATCTCTAAGGACCTTGAGGTATGTACTCTTGAAAGCTTATTTTTAACTTTTGAACTTCACGAATCTCGCTATATGGATTCTCAGGAAATAGAGAAATCAAATAACATTGCTCTAAAAGCCAAGAAGGATGAATCAGACGCCGACAACTCCTTCGACGACAATGAAACATCATATATGGTAAGGAAATTCAAGAAAATTTTTAAAATTAATAAGTTTAATCAAGTGCAGGCAAAGAAAAGAAGAGCAAGGAAGGTAAGATGCTATAATTGCAATGAAGAAGGGCACATTAAGGATGACTGTCCAAAGCTGAAGAAGGAAAATAATAAGGGACCAACCGCAACAAAGAACAAAATCTTAAAAGCGACGTGGGACGAGTCGTCATCAGAGTTAGATCTTGAGGAATACGCTGGACTTACACTGATGGTAAGCCATCAGGAGGAGAGCATAGATGAAGAGGGAGGCTTCTCAGAGGAAAATAGCAATGAGGAGGAAGAAACAAATTTTAGAACAGATCTGGTATGTGAGGTATGTTTACTACCCTTAACCAGTTATATTCAGGTATTAAATCCATCATCAGATCCCTATGTAAACTAAAAACGAAAAATATTAATTTGAAAAAGGAAGTTTTGGAATTAAGAACAATCCTAGCAAAAACATGCCCTCTAGAAATGTATGATAAATTAAAAGATGAAAATAAAAAATTGAAAGACCAAATTGAAAAATCGAGAAACTTTGCATATGATAATCAAAATACCTGAAAAAATTATAGAGCCAAATTAGAAAAATATCACAGAAGTATGTTCCTAGAAAGTTTTTGATAAATCTGGTAGGAAGGAATCTGTTTTGGGTTCTAAAATCAAGCTTAAATTAAAATTATCTTTTGATGCATGACCTGTTAGATTTAGGACTTTCAGAAAGAAAATTAAATATTTAAATTCTTTAAGAGGTTTAGCGCAACGTTAAAGTTGTTGCCATGTGACCAAAAGGTCACGAGTTCGAATCTTGGAAACAACCTCTTGCAAAAAAGTAGGGTAAGGTTGTGTACAATGGATCCTTCCCCGGGACCCCGCATAGCGGGAGCTTCATGCACCGGACTGCCCTTTTTGTTTTTTTTTAAAAGGTTTTGTCTAGAAGTGGTTGATGCTCCAATAACTAGAAAGCATAGTATATCGTGACAACGTAGAAGTCAATTACTGAATTGAATGTTTAATTGACTTACTGAGAAGCATTTAACTAATGCTTTAAATTGCTTATCAAAATTTCTGTTAGAAAATTTTCTATGAATTAGTTATTAAAATACAACTTTTTATTGTGTGAAATTTTTTCCTAAAATTCAAATTTTTACCCTTGTTAAATTTTTTTAAACATTTAAAGCTTTTTATAAAAACTTGTTAGTAAAATCAGAATTTTTGAAGCTTAACCTTTTATTTTTTCCTTAGACTCTATTTTTACCTTTCCAAAGTCATTTCTTTTAAAAAAAGTACCCCATTTTTTTAAATGTGATCAAAAGGGGGAGTAGTGAAGATTAGTCTAGAGGGAGAGTAGTTAGTACATATTTTAAAGATTTTTTTACTTGCAAATTTTTTTGTTAAAAAATTATAACTGTTATTTTTGATGTTTACCCTAACTTAACTTGGATTTGCTCACATCAAAAAGGGGGAGATTGTTAGTACCGCAAGGTAGTTTTGATGTGACCAATCAAGTCAGGTTAGGTCCTGTTGGTATATAACCCCCGTGTCTAAGTGTGCAGAAACTTAGGAGCACATGAAGTCGAGCAAAATACGCAGCTAGCGAGAAGGACGGCATAGAAGAGAGCCGACGAGCTCGGTGCGTCTGAGGGACGAGGTGTTGCGGAAGAGTACACGGGCGGACGAGAAAGAGACACGCGACGTTTCCGAGGGATGAGAAGCCAGAGCAAAAGATTGTTTGAAGGTCGGAAGTTGGGTTTGGGTGAGCCCTATTCCGGATGGCCGAGATCACCCAAGCGAGCAGAGCCGGAGCGGAAGACCCGAACCAAGGCGGGCGGAACTGGAATAGAAGACCGGGATCGAAAGTCAATAGGATGTTGACTTTCCTGGTCCGGGCGCCCAGACTCGTCGGACTCCGGCGCCCGAAACCCTTTTGAGCGCTCGGACTAGGATTTTTATCCAAACTCGACGTGGCGCGAGCCGTTACGACGGAGATAAAATTTTATCCTCCTTCAGGCGCCCCGAACCCTTCCAGGCGCCTGAACAGGGCTATAAATATAGCCCTGATCCCAGTAGTCTATAACAACTTGTATACGATTTTCTTTAAGTGTTCTATGACTGTGTATGCTTCCAACGCTTGTAAGAGGCTTCTCCACCTACGACGAAAGGAGAATTTGAGTAGTGCTTCGGAGTCTTGATTAACAAACTTCTCGGTTGTAACCAAGTAAAAAATCAGTAGCTTTTTTTTTTTTTGCATTTATCAATTCATTTTTATACAAGTATCCTATTATTTCAAAAGATCGAGAAATGTTTGTTTGTTATTATTGTGTAGGCAATTAACCCCCTCTTGTCGGCCGCACCGATCCTAACAGATCTCACATATCACATTAGTCCGCGTACCACTGAGTAGCTGAATGTCAGGGCCTAGGGAGGCATCGGGTCAGAGTGGAGGTGAACCAGAACGTCTGAACGACAAGGTTGATTTGGTGTAAACTAGATATCCGGTAGAGGAGCTGGAGAAGGCACATGCCAAGAGGAGACGGTAGTGCCTCGAAGACTGGAACATGACAACGGCTTAAAGGCAGGACAACTCGAATTTCGGAAGACAGTAGTGGCTCGAAGGCCAGAACACAGCAGTGGTTCGAAGGCTTGACGGCTCGAAGGCCAGAACATAACAGCGACTCAGAGAACGGAACATAGGAGGGTACATGGCAGTGGCAACTCAGAGGCCGGATCGACACTGAAATCGTACGACAGTGCGTATCGGAGGTCGGATCAGTGTCGGAAGTGCACGACGACACATATCTCAAATGCAGGATCGACGTCAAAAGTGTACAACAGTGAGGGATTTGCGCTAGATCGGTGTTGAATCTGAGGGCAAGGGTGCCAGACAGTCGGATCCAGTGGTGGTGGTGTTGTTTGCAATGCCAGAAGGCGGAGACGGGGTACAAATGCCATGGCGGTGTAGTCAACGAGGTTCACGGAGCGAGGAGGTCGGGGTCGTCGGAAGCGTTATCGGTGTACAACGTCTGTGGTGTGAGAAGGCCTACCGACGGTGAGGGAGAAGGAAGGCGAAGGCACTACTCGGCAATGGAGGCAAAAAGGGGTGTCGTCGCCTGAGGTGGCATGGCTAGCTAAAGAGGAGGCTATGGCCTCGTGAGGAAGAAAAGAGGGGGGGACCCGATTGAGGGTTTTTCGCCGCAAGCCCTAGAGAAGGGGAAGGCCACGTGCGTGAGAAAGAAAAAAAAAGAGGAAATCTCCAAAATACCCTCCTGCCCATGTGTTCCCTTTTATATTCACCATATTGATAGATCGAATAAGAGCGATAGAGGGAGGGGGGTGAATATCGCACTTTAAAAACTTTTTCTTTTAACTTAGAAAGCAGAGTCGTGCACAGCGGAAAATAAAAGAATAGACAAATTTGTTTACTTCGTTCGGAGTCTAGGTCGACTCCTACTCGAAGGCCCGCGGTCCTTGACCGCACCAATGGGCAAAGCACTATAACCCTTCTTTCTGAAATCCTCGGAAAGAAGTGGATCGTACAAATACAAAAATGTAAGATAGTAACACTCCTATTATCTTATATGAAATTGAGTGCAGTACAAAATAAATATACCGACAGTAGGATTTGAAAGTCGAAGCTCGGTCGGCACTAATGGACGGAATGACTTGCAGAGTTGATGAAGATTTGTAGCACGAGCAGCTTGCAAAAGAGAACTTGAGTCGATCAGAAGTAAGCCACAGCCTCAGACTTCGAGCCTCCTTTTATAGGTATATTGGACGTTCGGTCGACCGATCATCCTGTTCGGTCTACTGAACACGCTCCCGTCCTTCCTGGCTGGAGTCTGACGCTGACTCGATATTCTGCATTAACTGGTCTGTAATGGTTCGGTCGACTGATCCATCTTTTCTGTCGACCGAACAAGCTCTTTCCCTATTTGTCGAAATCTGTCGAGATCTTTATTTAATGCGCCTTTAATGTTGATTGGATCGGTCGACCGATCCACGGGTTCGGTCGATCGATCAACCCAAGTTTCCTTTTCCTTCTGATTGACACCGATGATCTGTTCTGTGCTGAGTCATCATGGTTCGGTCGACCGATAGTCCGATTCGGTCGACCGATCAAGTTTTGACCGGACTCTGGTCTGAGTTGTTCTGAACTAATAACTGCTTTAGTTGATCTGGTTCGGTCGACCGATCTTACTGTTCGGTCGACCGATCTTACTGTTCGGTCGACCGATCATGGCTTAATCAGACTCGGTCTGGTCTGATCTGAACACTGCTTTGATTTCTTCTTGTTCAGTCGACCGATTCTTTGGTTCGGTCGACTGATCCAGCCAAACCTGCAAAACAGTGTTAGACAATAAAGAATCCTGCAAAACAGATGTTAGCACAATAATATAATAATGCACGAGTAATGTAGGACAGTAGAATTGTCTTGATCTCAACATGGAAACCTTCCCGGTTTCTTCAGTTGGATCAACGACCTTAGATTTGTTCCCTTTAGGAACTCGACCTCACTGTCTCTCCTCCAGTTGTTTACCTCAACTTACCTGCCAAATATGGTCCTCCAGACATGTTTGGACTTTGCTTGCTCAGTGTTTGATCACCTAATCCACTAAGACCTTTCCTACAATACTATATTAGCCAACAACAATAATAGTAATACAGAATATAATGATAAACCTAATTCTAGATTTACCGAGATCCGCTGGTCCGGTCGACCGGAAACCATCCGATCAACCTTGCTTGGAGTTCACTCCTCCAAGACTTCTCGTTACCTAAGGTTACGACCCCCTAGGATTTTCTCCACCTGACTTCACTCACCAAGACTCAATATTCGGCTACCCAGGGATCAAGTCCTCCAAACCTATCCACCTGGCTTCCACGATATACCGAGATTTCCCTTGCCTCAGTATTCGGCTACCCAGGGATCAGGTCCTCCAGACCTATCCACCTGACTTCTACGATATACCGAGATTTCTCTTGCCTAGCCTACAACTAGGACTTCCCTTGCCTAGCCTACAACTAGGACTTCCCTAGATCAAGATCCATACTTAAACATATTTGTCTGACATTAAAACCTTGGAGGTCGTTTGCACCAATACACATCACTTCCCAACTAGTCATTGACTATGTTGTAGGGATCTTTTGCGAAAAACAATAAATATACGCAGCGGAAAAACCGATCACTCTAGAGATCCATGCGAATGTAGAATATATATTTTGATAGAATGACTACCTTTGTTGCATGAACGGTACAATCCCGAGAGCAACTTTGCTTCAGTAGATCTCAGCACGATCAGAGTAGCCACGCCTCTTTGGTATCCACACAAACATGTCCTCTATTCGTCTCATGAACTCATCCTTCGGAGAAGAACAACCTTCGTCGTGTTAGCCACTACACAAGGTTCTTTCAGCCAAGAGAAGAAGAGGAAGAAGAGCAAAAATGAAAAGGATGACAATGACTAAAAAGGTTACTTTGGTTTTGGTATTCATCCATGAAATACCAAAGAGAAGCCTTTTGGTCTTCTTCCATCAATGCTCATTAATCTCCATTAATCCACTAATCTTAAGGTCCATAGTATTTTAGTCAAACTAAAATAAACCTATCTCCAAATCAACATGTTCTTTATGTATGTGACCCAATAGGTTCTCGTAACTGTTGGTGCAATCGACCTCCAAGGTTTTAATGTCTGACAAATTGTTTAAGACCTTGACCATGGAAAGTCGTAGTTGTAGGCTAGGCAAGGGAAGACTCGGTAGATCATGGAAGCCAGGTGGATTCGATAGGTTTGGAGGACCTGATCTCTAGGTAGCCGATATTGAGTCTTGGTTATGCATGGAAAGTCCTAGTTATAGGCTAGGAAAAGGAAATCTCGATAGATCGTAAAAGCTAGGTGGATTCGATAGGTCTGGAGGATCTGATCCCTGGGTAGCCGAATACTGAGTCTTGGTGAGTGAAGCCAGATGGAGAAAAACCCTAAGGGATGATAACCTTAAGTTCTGGCGAGTGAGGCCAGACGGTGAAAATCCTAGGGGGAGATAATCTTAGGTAACGAGAAGTCTTGGAGGAGTGAACTCCAAGCAAGGTTGATCGGATAGCGGTCGACCGGACCAGCGGATCTTGGTGATTCTGAGTTTAGTTGTACCATAATATTTTGTATTACAATTGCTGCTGGCTAATGTAATATTGCAAGAAAAGTCTTAGTGGATTAGGTGTGATCAAACACTGAGCAGAGAAAGTCCAAACAAGTCTGGAGGACCATGTTTGGCAGGTAGATTGAGGTAAGAAATTGGAGGAGCGACAGTGAGGTCGTGTTCCTGAAAGGAACAACCTAAGGTCGTTGATCCAACTGAAGAAATCAGAAAAGTTTCCAAGTTGAGATTAAGACAGTTTTACTGTCTAATATTACTCATGCATTATGTATATCACTGTGCTAACCTTTGTGTTATAGGAATATTTTGTTTAACTCTGTGTTGCAGGTTCGCCCTGATCGGTCGACCGAACGTAGAGATCGGTCGATTGAACCAGCTTGACTCAGACCAGAGACCAGATCAGAACTGAACAAGAACACAGGTTCCGATCTAAGCTTGATCGGTCGACCGCACCCTGATGACTCAGCACAGATCAGATCGAGTCGAAGCAAAGAAGGAAGACTGCCTGATAGGTTGACTGAACTAGAGGATCGGCCGACCGAACAACAAAGACATTAATGATGCATTAATGAAGAATCTCGACGAACGGGGAAAGCTCACCGTTCGGTCGACCAAACAATGGGATCGGTGACCGAACCATTAAACATCATTAATGTCCGAGGATCGGATCTTAGCAAAGAAGGCAGGGAGCGGGTTCGGTCGACCGAACCCAAGGATCGGTCGACTGAACATTGACTGTTCTTATAAAAGTGAACCTTGAGGTCCGAGGCTGAACAACAAATTTGTTTGAAGTTGATCTCTATGCAAGCTGCTGTTCGTACTACAACTACTCGTCTTCATAAGCAAGCTACTGCTCCAAGAAGTGCCGACAAGATGCATCTCTAATTTTCTGTCGGTATATTTTTATTAGCTTGCATTGTACTTATTTACTTGTAGATTCTAAAATCATTTTAGATACATAGACAATGAGTGACATTTAACAATGCATCATTGTTATCCAAAGGATGAGAATGTCGAGATCCGACATAACCTTCCTATGTTTATTATCTTGTATAACTCGATGCTTTTATCCTTGATATCTAGATTGATCCACGAGGCACAACCAGTGTCATCCTATTATCAATCTTTATATTTCTTGATCTCCAAGTAGACTCACTCAATTAAATATAATCAATATCTCATATCGCCTTATTTGAGCATGGTCATATATTTTTATGTCCTACTTAATTAAGAGTCTACATATATCACTTCTGTCATATGGAAGGGATAGATTCTATCTACATCACTCACATCCCTCCGTATAATTTATTGCATATCCAGTGATCGACTTTATAATCCACCTTGTTACAGGTGACGTTTACCGATACCAAAGTACACAACTCCTTATGTATGAACTATAGTGATTTAAGGTCTAAGGACTATTCATAGTAATAATCACTATGAGAATGTTTATGACACTCATATAACGATCCATGAAATATTCTTATGGTGGATCAACTCATATAACGATCCATGAAATATTCTTATGGTGGGTCAATTCAGTACATATTCTCTAATATATATTCATGTGTTAAATTGATATTTTATATCTATGATTTGTGCGAGTAAGGTATCAATTGACCCATGCTAGTCTCAACGCATTAATTGCCTTTGTATATTAATGTTTGACTAGTAATAGTTAAGAGTAGTGTTATATATATATATATATATATATATATATATACAGTCTTCCACTGTCAATTCGACCAATTGATATGTTATAGACTAGAACCTTCTACCCTAAGATATTATTATACTTATTCATCTGACATAGATCTAAAGTAAATATAATAATCATAAACTTTGTCTTTTATTAATGAATATGATATAAAAAGCTTCCTTCTCAATCATCTTATAATTGGCTCTAAGGACTAATACTAACATGTGTAATGATTCTTGTGCATGATCAAACAACTGAAGCTTGCTTCGGTCGATTGGAGATGTTGAAAACTAATTATTGGAGTTTGTTCTATATAAGCTTCGGGGGCCGTTTGACTTTAAAAGTGCATGAATTCTCTTATAGTTTTGTTGTGACCTTGTGTTCAAGGTAAACAACATCCAAGGGCTTGAAATCTAAGGGAAGGCTAATTCTAAAAATTTTTGGTAAATCTTCTCTCCCTTTCTTTCATTTGTAATTGTGATTCAGAGAAGAATTACATGTACGAAGTTTCAGCTTCTAGTATATGAGAGTTTTTATTGGTGGATTTAAGGAGTGATTCACTCAGTGAATCATAGGCCGTGGAGCAAGAGCAGAACTAGAAATCATATAAAATCATATTATTATCATTATTTTTATTTCATATTATTTCAGATTATTTATATTATATTTTCACTATGATTTAACTTGGTACAACTAATCAAATACATACACAAGTGCTCTTCAAGTACTAACATTAGTATTTTGCAAAGAATTATTTGTTTAGGTTAATGCTCCACAGCTGTCCTACACTAATCACTAAGGATACTAATCACTAAATCAGCATCAATTGTAAGCATTGTGGCAATTTATCAACTCCCTAGATAACAAACTCTATTTAGAAGCCATGTCGAATTTTTCTTTCAAATGGGACGCTCAACCAAAGGATGTTGGGTTTCTTGGTCGTCCGCCACGAGCGCTTCCCAATTTATCCTGGCGGTTGGTGGAAAAATTCCGTGGGGCCAAGCCGATCACCCCAGGGCTAGGGTTTATCATTTTTTTTCCTATTCTACCATAAACAAATTTAAGATTATAACATCAATCAATACAATATATGAGTCCCAAGTCTTCGATGGCCATTTTCATGTTCTAAGCACTAATTAGCTCCACACTTGACCCATCAAGTCCATTGATCAATCTTGACACAAATTTCCTGATTTATATAATATTATGCATGCGTCATAAAATATACACCTAATTTAAGTTGTAATGTCAAACCATCAAAACACTTACTTTTTCAATGCTTGACAAATTTTATGTTAGAGATGATAAAGTCTTATAAAAGTATATATATATATATATACTTAAACTTTTAGGATTGTATCACTATTTGCCAAATTTAATGGTGTTTTGCATTCATAAGATATTTCTATGATATCAAGGTATATTATTATGATATTCTATATATAAAGGAACATAAAATATAAAATTCAAAGATTTTGAAATTCTTAATATATCAATTATCTAATTATCTTGCATCCATTCAAAATGCAATTCTCATCTAAAAGTAATTCTTAGAAAAATATCAAGCTACAAAAAGATGGACTTTAATACAAAGTTCAAAGATGTTGAAATTCTCAATATATCAATTATCTAATTATCTTGCATTCATTCAAAATGCAATTTTCATCTAAAAGTAATTCAAACTAATATATATATCTATGATATCAAGGTATATTATTATGATACTATATATATAAAAAGGAACATAAAAAACATATACATCATGCATATAGGATGTGTGCGAAGATTGTTTCATATTTGTGCCAATGTGTTAAGTTTATACTAAATGCTTAATATAAAATTTCTGCAACTTAGCCTCTAAATGATTCAAATAAGATTCATGACTTACAAGCATGATTTACAATTTTGTCCGTATCGATGTTTCGATTTATAACCGAAACAATACGGTTTTAGTACTGTATTGTGTTGATATGGTTTCAATATTTTTTAAAATATAAAATATAACAATTAAAATTTAAAAAATTAACCTAAATATTTTAAAAATTAAAATAAAAAATAAATAAAATATTTTTATAAAAAATGTTGGATCACAGCCCTTCGCGGGGTTGCGGAGGCTGTCGCGATCCTATGGCGACCTTCGTGGGGTCACGAAAGCTTGCCACAATTCTACGACGGCTTTTGCAAGATAATGGTGCCCCCACGATCTCACAGAGGTTGCTACGAGATTGTAGGGGCATCGCGATCTTGCAGAAATTGTCGCGATCCTGAAGCGGCTTGCAGTGCTTGGCAGTGGGCGGAACCGTAAATTCTGCATGTTTCGCCCGACACAATTCAAAATTTTAAATCATGCTTACAAGTATATCAAAACAAGTATGATTCATAAATTATCAAGACTACTAGGCTGCATGTGGAGGGCCTATCAATTACACCAATTCATAAGGAAGAAACCAACAATATTAGTGTACCCTAGCCCAAGCTAAATTAACTGAGAAGTAGATTTAATAACAAAAATAATTTGTGTCCTAATTTTATTCACCAATCCAACCCTTAATTAAATTGTTGCCTTGATACACTTGGTGGCATCCCTAAGCATGAAGGATCTATATTTCCTTAGGTTTAGGTTAACCCCTACTAGTCAAAAAAGTATATACCTTTTTCTTAGATTTTAATTTATACGCTAATCTTACCTTTCTACAGTTTACCCTTTTGCTCGCTATGATCATATTTTGAGACACTAATGAACTTTCTAGGGTAAGTTTCGTTTCATCAAATTTTGCTTCAATGTTTTTTTCTCTCTTTCTCTAGTTGCTTAGCTTTAGAGTCATCATTCTTGCTAACAATAGAAAAAGACCTTTGGCCTTTAGTGATTTTAAACTTTTCCTATATAACTTGATCTTATTCTTGTTTAGATAAATAATTTGTCAAATTAGCTTTGATTCCAGATATTTTACCAATAGAGGGAGAATTTATCTCATTATTGCCATTCCCCCTTCACTTGAGCTTTTCATAAGATGCACAATTATCGTTAATGGTTATGAAGTAAATCCTTGGGGTTTGCTCTTTATCTGAAGTATGATCCTATGTGGTGATCCAAGCAATCCTCTTCTACTTTTTTCCCCTTCTTGTCTTTGAGACCCTCCTTGTAGTGTCCACTTCTCAGTTCTTCCTTTGATTCTTGAATTTTTAGAGCTTAACTCTTTCACTTCATATGTGATGTCTATGAGTGCATGATGATCAAAAGTCTAATTCTTCATTATCCCAGGAATAAGATGAGGCTGGTGTATCATTTTCATTTGCATCCTTTGATACATTCTCCATGATTAGATGTTGACATTTATCAATTCTTTTGTAGGTGAGGATCTGTTCTATAAGCGTACTCCATAGATCTCTTGCATCCCTATGATCTTTAATCTTGTTCAGTTTCTCTCTCAGCAGGCCACAATGAAGAATGATGACGGCTTTTGTATTCACTTGAAACTTCTTTGTTAGCTCTCTATTCAATTTTTGTCCCTCATGTTGATTGTTCCTCTTGAAGTGCTATATCTCATTGGATCAAATATTGTCAGCTAGAGGAGGATAAATAGATAACACACATTACTTTTCAATTTCCTGTAAAATCACCACTAAATTCTTTTGTTAGATAACTAGTAAGCATTCAATTAAAGTATCAAATTGCAATGGAAAATAAATGAATAAGAGTACAATATTCCAACGATATAACATGGTTCAAACACTTTGCTTCCACTTTACGTGCTATGATGCATCCAATGAATCACTCCTAACTACCCACTAATTCACTCTTTTAAATGAGACAATAAGTTAGGCCTCTATAAGTATGCTACACTGCTAGAACTCACAATGATGAACTTCGAGATACCTCAACTAGATACCCTTTATCTGAGCAAATCCTTAATTTAGATTTGCTACTAAATAAAAAAGAAAGATTTGGATAAATACCCTCTACCCAAAAACATCACCAATACCGCATTCACTTTCTACGACTTACCAAAGATGTCCAGGGCTAACTCTTGCCATTTGTAGAGACATTCTATCCAATGATTATAATTCAATCAAAAAGCAAGTGCTTCTAGATACTATCTAGAAGCATACAAGCTCACAAAACTTAAACTCACCTTAAAATAAAGATATAAAGATTTAACCCTAAAGTGAGAAAAGTGGTACCCAAGAAAGCTTCATAAATTCTTGCTCTTTCTTTCAAAGTCTATTTGTGTTCCCTTTGACACTTGAGAATGATTCCTTGCTTTTCCTTTCAAAGCCTCTTGGTGTTCCCTTTAGCACTTGAGAATTATTGAGAGTAAATAGTGATGCTTTTGTGCATGTTCTTATGTCAAAAGATCCACTAACCAAACCTTATAAATTATGACCAATGTTCACTTACACAATGCTGATAAGGTGCTCCAGTCAACTTCTAAACATGGTTTACTCAGACGAACACAAAATATGAAAGTTTGATTCAATAGTACCATTTCTAGTCAACTAAATAAGTTTTCAATCATATCATCATCATTCCAGTAGGTTACTCAAACCACAGTCAACTAGAGCTTAAATAGAAGCATTTTGTCCCCAAAACTCCTGTTCAAGTCGACTGGAACAAAGATCCTACCAGCTGGACCAACCTAGGTGAACCAAACTTCCTTTTGTTGGCCTAAGCAATAGGCCAGCTGCTCCATGGGTGATTTAAGGTCTATGTTGGTTTGTTTGATGCTCTAACCACTAAGGATCAATTTCAAATCTCAAGACAACCTATCAAATACCTATCTTTTAGGGACTTAGATAACTATAAGCTAAATTGTATCAATAGAAACAATTCTACTCATAAACAAACCTAAGATTACAACATCAATCAAATATAATAGATGGGTCACAAGTCTTATGGTTTCTTCATCAAGCTTGGCAACCATCTTCGAGTTCTATGCATTAACCACCTTCATACTCAATCCATCAAATCTATTGACCAAGCTTGACACAAAGATTACAATTCACATCATGTCTTGCAAACCTCATGCATACCATCAAATACACACCTAACTCCTAACTTAAATCATCTTGTCAAACCATCAAAATACTGTGGTAAACCTAACTATAAAGGAGGAACTATTAACTCACCAATATCCTATATGCATATATTGAACAACTTGTATGTTAGATGGTAAAGGCTTATAAGGCTTCAGTTGTAAGTGATGGTAGGGATCTTCATCGCCTAAATACCTTCATATGCAAAAGTCATTACATTAGCACTTAAATGCGATGTAAAATAGGCAAGGATCCCCATGTTGTTGTGTTAACGTGGGTAAAGGGACTAGTTCGTGATTATATAATTAAATTAGCAACATGCTATATAGGAACATCTTTTTAGGAAAAATTAGAATGGATCGACGCAACAATTAGAGGAAAAAGTGCATAATATAGGATGCAAAATTTGAGAATAGTTGAAAAATTAAAAATTAGGATGAGTTGGTAGTGTTAGATAAAGAATACAAGGATAATGTTATTGATGTTAAAAAAATTGAGAACTTTTGTGTAAAAGATGGAGTTAGGAAATAACGCATTGAATGTTGCAAGTGGTAATGCCAATAAGCAGGATTGAGTGGTCAAATCAAAAAGAATTTTAAGAGAATTTAAATGAAATTATCATGACATGCCTATGGTTGAAACACAAAAGTTCAAATTGTGCAGGTTCCTTTTTCCAAATAAATTTCTATAGTTAACTTTGGCCTAAAGGAAGATTCAAATAAAGGAGCTTGAACCTTTGTTCATCAGATGCATCTCTAGTCTATTTCGTGTTCAAGTATCACTTATGCCATGATAACTAAATTGTATGAACCAATTTAAGCTCAAATTGGTTGTAGCTTAATACAATTACTTTTGTAATTGCAGAACAGCAGGAGGCTCAACAAATGCACCAAGCACCAACACTGCCTCTGGTATGCCAGCCACAACCTTAGCACCGCCAACTCTAGGTGGTACCGATGGTGAAGTTGATGGGCTGGGTCCTCCAGGATTTGACTCGACGGTGCCAAATGTGGATATGTCTTTTGTTTCTCCTTTTCTCCCGATTCTGATAACGATTTTAAGCATCTCCATTTTTTCAACTCTAATGTATTAGTTAGGCTTCTGCAGTTTTGTTCAGAGTATTGGTAGCACTTCACTGCAGCTTTGAGGTGAACTGTGGTGTAGATTGTGGACAATCTTTCTTTTTCGTTGCGACACTTAGTTGTGTAATATGTGATTTTATGGATTTTTGTAGCAGTCACAAATCTAAGCATTACTTGTAGATTGTTATGTGGTTTTCCAAGCTGCCTGCTGTTCTAATTCGACTTGTTTCTCTTGCAAGGTCCTCTATCTTAAGGAGATCCTCAGCATCAGGACTGCATTGTAGCTCTTTGTTGCCACAGCTCTCTTCTTGAAACCCTTCTTATTCAAGGGAGGTGGCCACTGAACTTGGATTAAAATTTGAGAACATCTTATCGAAATCCACGGTGGATAGATAGGATGTTGGCTTTGGATCACCATGAAGAAGGATGAAATATTTAATAAAATTTTATTATATTTTTAGAAAATCTAAAAAATATAATAGCATAAGTTTTTTTTTTATTAATTTTTGGAAGAGACAATTTAATTATTAGATAAATTTATTTAATTTGCTAAAAAAATTATTAGAAAGAACAAATTGTGTCCTTAATGTATAAAGGATTTGAACGTTAATATATTATATTTTCAAAAAGTATATATATATATATATATATATATATATATATATATATATATATATATATATATATATAATATTAATATTTTGTATTATACTATTTATTCATTCATCTCTATTCTTATTTTATATTAAATAAATAAATAAATTTTAAATTTTATTCTTACTCATTAATTGTGTTCAAATAATTGAATGTTGGCATGTGTTGGGGGGTGACATAACATCTATCCACATTGATTGTAACACCTTTTGAATGTTATAACATCCATATATTAACACCATTTAGATGTTATAATATTCACACATTAACACCAATGTGGGTACTTTAAGAGGAATTAGTATCATCCATATATTAACACCATTTAGATGTTATAATATTCACACATTAACACCAATGTGGGTACTTTAAGAGGAATTAGTATGTTATGTATTAGTTTCTACACAATTTTAGATTTTTTTTGTTTAATTTCTAATATATTATCAGAGTCAAATTCTTTCTAAACATCTATTTCAAAGTTATTTGTCAAATTCTTTCTGAACATCTATTTCTAAACATCTATTTCTAATATAATTTTTTTTTTATTTCAAAGTTATTTGTCCACTGCATGATTAAATGTCTTGGATCATCTCATATCCAGCACCAAACATCTATTACTATTTTTAGCAATAACAAAAGGAAAATTGCACGAATAAGGCTAAGTTTTCAACCACTTCCTAACTCTATATTTAATCTTTTAGCATGATAGCAAACAAATTGAAACTTCATAGATAAAATTTGTTTCAATTTTTGTTCAGTTTGACGGTGCCCTTAGCGTAGGCACTCTACTTGTTGAAATAAACTATGATGTATGGTGCCAATTGATGAAATGAATATTGCTGAATAATAAAAACTCTCCTATATCATACGAAAAGCCATTTAAAAAAAAAAAATGATACGTTGAAAATCAAAAATGTAAAACGCTAGCTTTTGATGTCCATGTCTAAGTTTTGGATAGAATCTCAATTTTGTTGAATTAATAGATATATTTTTTTAATGAACGGTTGACTTAAGAATATTAGACTGATGACTATCTATTATGAGCACTTTTTGATTTATTTTGATGGACGATGGAAATCTTTCGTGGGTCGGGTTAGTTATTCGAGAATTAATCAACGTAACCTAAATACTTGGTACTAATTAAAAAAATTAAAAATAAAAAAAACCATCAAAAATGATATGTTGGCAATTAAAAAGTAAAACGCTAGGTTTCGATGTTCATGTCTCACTTTCCAAGGCATCTAAGCATTGAATCCTAATTTTGACGAATTAACAGAAGAATTTTTCTTAATGAACGGTTGATATAAGAATATTGGGCTAATCGATCACCCTAAAATTATTTTGTATAGGTTGAATACCTGGTGCCAATTTTAAAAATAAAAAAATAATCAAAGATGATATGTTGAAAATCAAAATGTAAAATGCTAGCTTTTGATGTCCATGTCTCCTAATATCATGAAATGTTTATGTTTGATCTTTGGCCCCCGCAGGTGTAGTGCAGTTGGTACTTGAGTGACAAATGTGTTGAATTGGGCATGAGTCAATTCTCAAGGATTTATCACCTTGAGTTATGGTCTCCCACCTAGGAGGCCACTGCATACCGTGATATACTTGTATGTATCTTGTTGAGGGGTCGAGCAACTTGTGTTGGATCGAGATTCATGTGAGAGGGGGGAGGGGAGTGAATCACGTGGTTTAAAAAACTTTTCTTTTCTTTTGAAATCAAAAGTATGCAGCAGAATTAAACACAAAAATAGAAAGCAAAAACACAAGTATGTGAACTCGTTCGATTTACTTAATTCGGATCCTTCGGCGACTCCTACTCTAAGACCAAGGTCCCACAGACCTATCGATGGGTAATCCACTAAAATCCTCTTCTAGAACCACCAAAAGAGGGAAACGAGTACAATCGAAAAATCAGGACAAGTGTAACACGCTATACTTTCCTTTATGCAAAAATTAAGTACAAAATGAAAATTCCGTTACCCAACACTTTCGAAGATGATCGGATCAGACTCGGTGTTGCACGACTCCTCAGCAATAGTCAGGAGCAGCAGTGTCGTAGCAGAGTAGTAACACGAAGTCGGAGCAATCAGAATGCCGAACGGATGCGTAGAAGCTTGTAGAAGAGTTGTACTTGAGTTGTGTCTTGAAGACTGATCGAAACACTCTTTTATATTAAAAGCGCCTTCCATAACACTGAAGGCACCTTCCATCCGCTAAGTTTTTGTAACGCCCCGCCCCTTCCTGCTTAAGCTGACGGGGGTTACTTATCTTTTCTTCTTAAAACAGCGGAAGTCTTATCTATAGTATATATTTTTTTTCTTTAAACTTTTCTTTTACTTTTCAAATCATTATCACTAACTACCTATCATATGAGTCACATAACATGCTTAACATAAATTTTAACCATAATACTAAAGAGCATGATGAAGTATCATAGAGTCATAAAAGAATAACATGAACATAATTCTTATTAACTAGAAGCAGGTCTTTCTCTTTAGCCAAGTCACTACTACACACGTCCTTCTTGCCCTCTCCTGCTGCTCCCTTAGTACATCCATTCTTTGCCCTTATCTGTGGTACAAGGAAAGTAAGCTGTGAGCACTCAAGGCTCAGTAAGATCCTTTCCTACTCACAAAAACCGTATAGCATAAATAAAACTTCAAGGTATAAAGCATAAAGACAACTCATCATATCATGTATAGAAGCATCATATTATAACATAATCGTAAGGTATCATGACATATCCTAATAAAGTCATAAAGTGCATTCTAGCATAACATAATCATGATCATAACATATCATAACATAATCATAAAGTTCATCCTAACATAACATAACATAATCATAAGCATCATGGTATATCGTAACATAATCATAATGTGTTATGCGAGATGACTTTCAAAAACATGATTCATGCAATAATATATGCAACATGCCCTTTGAAAAACTTATTACTTACATACTTAAACATAATTATAACATGGTTAGGGCCCCGGCTTGTACCACATACATAAATGCGCGCATCCTATGTAGGTCCAAGGTAGCAAGTCTTGAACCCTACAAGGCATGCATACTAGGCCCGTTTCTTAGTCCATCGACCTAGGGGCACTTCGGAGCCCATCCCTAACGAGGCCCGTTTCTTAGTCCATCGACCCCGGGGCGCTTATGGAGCCCACCCTTGGTACAAGCCATATAAAGTAAAGTAGCATGTCATACATATCATGGTTATTATCATTTCTTGCACATCATATTTCTTATCATATCATACCATATAGAATTTTGGGCACACAGCTCATCATAATGGTATGTAAAATTTAGGCACACAGCACATCATAAATACATGCATAGTTTGGGCACACAGCTCATCATAAATAGCATGCAAACTTGGGCACACAGCTCATCATATATATCATGCATAAATTGGGCACACAGCTCATCATAAATAACACATAGCATAGCATAAGGGTTTCCATCATGTATAGATCATAAGTGTGCATAATTAAACATAGAAGCATAGCAATCTCATAAAACATGACATATAAGATACATGGGAAACATAATTAGATTTCTAACCCTAATGTCTTATAGTGGCCTGATCCGGCGGTAAGAATGGGGGACCCACTTCCTGAAGGGTCCCAGCCTGAGGATGGATGGAGGGCTGACTAAGCGGGTAATGGCCGCGTCAAGCAGTTGAGCAGGTCCGAGCGGAGCCAGAGATAACCCAGCCATAGGCTTGGGTTTCCGACGCCAAGGCGGGAGGACGGAATGGCCGAGCGGGTGTCTGCCCGGCTGGAACCGAAGGGCCGAGCGGGTGGTCCGTTCGGCCAGGATAAGGGCGAGGATACAAAGGTTAGTCGAGCGGCCTATTCGTTCGGCTCGGGATATGGGATGTCAGCAAAGGCATGTCTGATGATTATGCCATACACAAGATTTCGCGACAGAGGGTCTTGCCGTCACGTCATGGAGAGGTCGATACAGTAGCGGTATGGCCTTATGGATGCCCTTCTGACAGACCCATACTTGAGCATGGATGCCCTTCTGACAGACCCATACCTGGGCATAGTCGAAAGCAGGTGATTGCTTTGATTGGCGCACCCAGGCTCCTTCGAGAGGTCTATATAAGGTCTCCATTTCTTCACCGGAGGTACACAAGTCTGAATCTCTGAAGCCACCTCTTTGCTATTCCTCGCCTAACTTGAGCGTCGGAGGGCCGTCGCCGGGACACCCCTCCCGGCTCGGTTTTGTTGCAGGTTCACCGGAGCACTCGAGGATCCAGCAGGGAGCGCCACATCCCCAGCGTCCGTTGACTCCTGGTTCAGACTTGGCGCCGTCTGTGGGAACACACCTGCATCCGAGCAGAGGCAATGGACGAGGCTGGAAGAATACATACCGTGGCACTCTCACAAGAAGAGTTGGACGCTATAGTCGAGGCGAGGGCAGCCAAGATAGTGGCGCAGCAAAAGGAGAAAGCACAGGCTGAGCGAGCGCAATAGCAAACCTCGGCTTCAGCAGGCCGGCGGCGCAAGCAGACCGCCCGGAATATGTTTCAATAGGAGGGTTCCCTCCGGCACTCTTCCGTACTCCCCCAGAGATCGCGCCCGCTCATGGGGAGCAAGGATCTTCATCTGATGAGCCTCCCGTTCGGGATCATAGGAAGGGCAAAGCTCCCCGAGCGAACGCACTGCCCGAGCGGGTACACCGACAGTTCTCTGAAGCCATACATCGGGATCCGTTACCAAAATACTATACACCACCGCCGATCGGAGCTTACAATGGGACGACCGACCCCGACGACCATTTGGGAAAGTTCAACAGCATCGCCACCTTGCATCAGTACTCCGATGGCGTAAAGTGCCGGGTATTTCTCACCACTCTATCGGAATCTGCACATAGGTGGTTTCGGAGGTTGCCGGACGACTCTATCACTAGTTTCCAAGAGTTCCGAACGGCATTTCTTCATCACTTTGTGAGCAGCCGACGTTATCAAAGGACAAGCGTCAGCCTGTTCACCATCAAACAAGAACCAAGAGAATCTCTCCGGGCGTATATACAGCGATTTAATCAGGTAGCGGTAGACATCTCCACAGCCACCTCGGAGACAATGGTAAACGCCTTCACGCAAGGCCTTGTGGAAGGGGACTTCTTCCGCGCGCTCATTCGCAAACCGCCCAGAGACTATGACCACATGCTACACCGAGCGAATGAGTATATAAATGTGGAAGAGGCGGAGGCTGCCCGACGGAAGGGAACTCATGCCGAACGTCCGGCCCATGCCGAACGGAAGCAGCCCGCTGCCCATCAGCCACCAAGAGGACCAAGAGTTGAGGCATCCCGGGCATATCATGCGAAGTCCCCGGTGGTCCAAGAGGTAGCGGCCGAACGGTCAAAGATGAAGAAAAAGAGGGTATGGACCCCAATGTTTTGCTCTTTCCATAATACTGACTCCCACAACACCCGCGACTGTCGGGGCCTGCCTTCAATCACCCATCCCGTACGACGGGGTGGCCCGCGTCGACCGCCTTCGCCCGACCACCGGCAGCGGCATCAAGAGTCCGGTCGGCGAACATATAGGAGATCTCCTGAACAGCGCTTCCCTCCAAGGCATGAAGATCGTTCTCGGTCCAATGAGCGACCTAGGCAGTCCGATCGGGAAGAGGAGAACAGAAACAACACCTCCCGGGGAGAAATCAATATTATTGCGGGTGGGCCGACCGGAGGAGATTCACACAGGGCAAGAAAGGCAAGCGCCCGGCAGCTCAGAATCCATGAGGTGGGTTGCAGCCAAGAAAAGGCGAGCGGGCCCGAGATCAGTTTCGGGCCCAAGGATCTTGAGGGAGTTGAAGTGCCGCATGATGATGCCCTTATCATCAAAGCGGTGATAGCCAACTACACCATCCACCGTATCTTCATTGATACTGGCAGCTCGGTCAACATCATCTTCAGAAAGGCTTTTGATCAACTACAAATCGATCAAGCCGAGCTGCTGCCCATGACAACCCCCCTCTACGGGTTTACGGGCAACGAGGTTCTCCCGGTCGGACAGGTAAGACTGGCTATCTCCTTAGGGGAAGAACCGCTCCGGAGAACGAGGACAACAAACTTTATGGTGGTCGACTCCCCTTCATCCTACAACGTAATACTGGGGCGGCCGGCGTTAAGCGAATTCCGAGCTGCTGTGTCGACGTTCTACCAGAAGATCAAATTCCCGGTCGAGGACAAAGTCGGTGAAGTACGAGGAGATCAGTTGGCCGCTCAGAAATGCTATGTGGAGATGGTCCGAGCCGAATCCAGCGCAGCCCGAAAGGCTCCACGGATCGAGGTACATGCCATAACCGAGAAACCTCCTGCTTTAATTTATGATGAAAAAGAGGAGGTTCTGATCCATCCGAGCCGATCGGAGGCTACAACATTTATCGCTGCCGACCTGGAGGACGAACAGAAAGAAGAAGTGGTCAAATGCCTCCGGATGAATCATGACGTCTTCGCCTGGTCGACGCATGAACTGCCCGGTGTCTCCCCCAGCATAGCCCAACATAAGCTTCACGTCCGGCCAGACGCTCGGCCAGTAAAACAAAGGAGAAGAGATTTCAGCGCCGAGCAGAATATTATCATTCGAGCGGAGGTAGAAAGACTCTTAGAGGCCGGCCACATACGGGAGGTTCAATTCCCAAGCTGGTTAGCAAATGTGGTGCTCGTCTCCAAGCCGGACAACAAATGGAGGGTGTGTATCGACTTCAGAGACCTGAACAAAGCTTGCCCGAAGGATTTCTACCCTCTGCCCCGAATTGACCAGCTCATAGATTCTACAGTCAGATGCGAGCTTATCTGTATGCTGGACGCTTACCAAGGCTATCATCAAGTGCCGCTCGCCCCGGAGGATCAGGAAAAAGTTAGCTTCGTCACACCGGACGGGACGTATTGCTATACGGTGATGCCGTTCGGGCTGAAGAATGCCGGAGCAACATCAAAGATTGATGAATAAAGTCTTCCGCGAGCAAATCGGACACAACCTGGAGGTTTATGTAGATGACATCCTCATCAAATCCTTCCGAGCGGCCACTTTATGCAAAGATATGGAAGAAACCTTCCGTACACTCAGAAAATATGGGGTCAAGCTAAATCCTCATAAGTGTTTGTTCGGCGCCAAAGGAGGACGTTTCCTGGGCTATATTGTGACCGAACGCGGTATTGAAGCTAATCCTAGCAAGGTGAAGGCTCTCCAGGACATGCCACCGCCCAGAAACACAAGGGAAGTACAGAGGCTGACCGGTCGGATTATAGCGCTATCACGCTTCATCTCCAAGACTGCCGACCGGAGTCTTCCGTTCTTCAAAATCCTCCGCAAAGCTGTAAAGTTCCAATGGAATGAAGACTGCGATCGGGCTTTTGAAGAATTGAAGACGTACTTAAACTCCCTACCTGTGCTGGCCAAGCCAGCTGTCGGCGAACCGTTGTACATTTATTTATCCTCAACCGAGCAGGCAGTGGGATCAGCGTTAGTCCGGTCGGGAAGTGAGGAGCAACCTGTATATTTCCTTAGTCATATCTTGAAAGATGTTGAAACCCGCTACACCGGACTCGAGAAGTTGGCCTTTGCTCTGATCCTTGCCGCTCGGAGACTTCGTCCTTATTTCTTGGTGCACACGATTATCGTCAAGACCAATAGCCCGTTGGGACGAGTACTTTTAAATCTAGAAGCTTCCGGACGGCTCATCAAATGGACAACCGAGCTAAGCGAATTTGATATCCAATATCAGCCCCGCTCGGCCATCAAGGCACAAGCCTTAGCCGATTTTGTGACGGAGGTGCAGGACCCAGAACCCGAAGCTGTGTGGAAAGTGTTCGTGGATGGATCGTCCACTAGACACGGAAGCGGAATTGGCATAGTTTTGCTGTCCCCACAAGGAGGGCGGATGCAGCTCTCCGTCCGGCTAGATTACCGAGCGACCAACAACGAAGCAGAATATGAAGCACTTATTGCTGGATTGCAGGCCGCTCGGCACGTTGGAGCCGTCCGGGTCATCCTCTATTCAGATTCCCAGTTGGATGCTCAGCAAATCTCGGGAATTTTCGAGATAAATAGTACAAGGCTCAAGCTATACGTGGAGGCCATTGAAAAACTTAAGCTCAACTTCAGGGAGGTGATTATTCAGAAGATCCCCCGGGCGGAGAATCAAGTGGCGGATGAATTGGCCAAGCTGGCAAGCGCGTTATCCCAGGTCGGCTATCAGAAGCCGATCGAGCAAGTATCTTTAGTAGCACATGTTGATCGGATGGAGGGTATCACATACCCGAGCGACTGGAGGACAACTATTGTGGAGTTTCTGCGCTCGGGAGCTACCCCCTCCGACCGGGAAGAAGCTCATTTGCTGAAGAGAAGGGCTAGTCGGTTCACCCTCGTAGGAGATCAACTCTACAAGAAGGCCTTCTCCCGTCCGCTCCTAAAATGCGTCAGCTGGGAAGATGCCGAGTACATCCTTCGAGAAGTGCACCAAGGTTCGTGCGGTGGACATCCGGTCGTTAACCAGGAAGATTTTGCTAGCCGGGTATTTTTGGCCAACACTTCAAAAGGATGCCGCCCGGACCGTTGCAAATTGTCTATCCTGTCAGAAGTATCATAGCATGTCCCACCGACCGGCAGAGGAGATGAAAGCATCAACTGTGGCCTGCCCGTTCGACCAATAGGGGATGGACATCGTGGGACCCTTCCCCATGGCTACCGGGCAGCGGAAGTTCTTATTGGTGGCGGTCGACTACTTCTCAAAATGGGTAGAAGCTGAGCCACTTGCAAAAATATCCGAGCAGATGGTTAAAAAGTTCATATGGCAAAATATCATCTGCCGCTTTGGCATCCCAAGACGACTCGTCTCCGACAACGGACGTCAATTCACTGGGAAGCTGCTCGGGAAGTGGTGCGAAAGTTATGGCATCGAGCAGCACTTCACATCGGTGGCATACCCCCAGAGTAACGGTCAAGCCGAGGTAACCAACCGGGAGATTCTCAGAATTTTACGGGCTCGGCTCGATCATGAAGGAGGCAGCTGGGTAGACGAGCTGCCGGGCGTCCTATGGGCTCTCCGCACGACACCAAAGGAGGGAACGGGCGTCACTCCATTTCACTTGGTATATGGAGGCGAAGCAGTCATCCCGATTGAAGTTGGGGTGGAGTCCGTTTGGGTACAAAATTATGATGAAAATAACGCCGAACGGAGGAACATGGAGCTAGACTTCGTCGAAGAGGAAAGAGCTAAAGCGTCCGTCCGGCTGATGGCGTACCGGCAACGTATGAAACAGAACTACAACCGGCGCGTGATCCCCAGAGCCTTTCAAGTAGGCGACCTAGTTTGGAAGAAAGTCAAGCCAGTCGGAGATGTCGGCAAGTTGGAAGCTCCCTGGGCAGGACCATTTGAAGTGGTCGAGAAGCTCCGTTCGGGCGCCTATTACCTCAAGGATGCGGAAGGTCGGATGCTGGATCGGCCATGGAGTGCAAATCACCTTCAGCCATATAGAGCTGGGTGAGAGGTGCACTTTTGCTCTATTTTGTGTAAATTCAAAATAGCTGTACTCTTTTTATCGCAGGAAACAAATTATTCCCAAGGCATTCTGTGTTCATAGCCGAACGGTTAGTTCTCCGAAGGCCCCGAGCTGCTCAACCGGAGGTATATTGTACGAGCCAAAGGCTCAACTCTGAAGGCCCTGAGCTGCTCAGCCGGAGGTATATTGTACGAGCCAAAGGCTCAATTTCGAAGGCCCCGTGCCGCTCGGCCGGAGGTAAATTATGGGAGCCAAGCACTCGACTACGAAGGCCCCGAGCTGCTCAGCCGGAGGTATATTGTACGAGCCAAAAGCTCGATTCCGAAGACCCTGTGCCGTTCGGCCAGGTAAACGTTGTCCAAATTAGGCTTAAAAGCCCGACGAGCTCCGTCGTTAAAGATCGAGAGCCGCGCCGACCGGCTATAAATATCCGCGCCGTCGAACTTCGACGTTAAAGATCGAGAGACGGTCCGGCGTCTATAAACCCTCCGGCCGGGAAACCGGGAGATGAGCCGGCATCTATAAATTCCCGAGCAGAAGACCGACGAGCTCCGTCGTTAAAGATCGAGAGCCGCGCCGACCGGCTATAAATATCCGCACCGTCGAGCTCCGTCGTTAAAGATCGAGAGCCGCGCCGACCAGCTATAAATATTCGCGCCGACAAGCTCCGTCGTTAAAGATCGAGAGCCGCGCCGACCGGCTATAAATATCCGCGCCGTCGAGCTCCGACATTAAAGATCGAGAGACGGTCCGTCGTCTATAAACCCTCCGGCCGGGAAATCGGGAGACGAGCCGGCGTCTATAAATTCCCGAGCAGAAGACCGACGAGCTCCGTCGTTAAAGATCGAGAGCCGCGCCGACCGGCTATAAATATCCGCGCCGTCGAGCTCCGACGTTAAAGATCGAGAGACGGTCCGGCGTCTATAAACCCTCCTGTCACGCCCCGGAGGAGTATCTGTCCGAAGAAATTTCGGCAGCATCTCCCCTGTACGGCGGACAATCTGAAACTTTTCTACAAGCACTATATACCTCAGCCACATGCGGCTGGAATAATAACAATAAAAGAAAACAAACACCACGCAGTTAATAATAAATTCAGCCTCTGGCTGACACAACCACGCAGTAAAAAAAAAAAATAAAGCAGCCCACTCGGCTGTACCAAAACCAAAACACAAAACTGCTAGCTGGCTAGGCTTACACAACCAATAACAAATACAAAACACCACATAACAACATCAACTCTCCAAAAATAAAACCAGAGTACCGAGCTAAACAAACTGATACATAAAAACAAGCAAAACATACGTGAAACCGATAAGTCCTCTGATGTGACGTGGGGACCAGCAGACAGGATGCTCCAAGCGACACCATAAATAACCTGGTACCTGAAAAATATAGAGTCCACGGGGGTGAGTTCAACAACTCAGCGAATACCAATAGACATGCCTAGTAAGATATATCTAACAGCAATAAACATGGAATACAGCTTCCTAATCATATATCTAGGAAAGATGCAAAACTGAAAGGTAACTAAGGAAGCTGTACTCACCAGGAACTCCTATCCAAACAAAAGGGTCGTCAAACCGAAAGTGCCCTAAATCCTGTATGCATGTCAAACATATGCATCCAACCAAATGCAGCAAATAAATGCAGCAAACACAATCACAAGAAATAAATGCATCAATGCATATGATGTCAATGATGCGTCCTGGTCACCCCTGACGGTCATCTCACACACAAATGGCGAGGCCGAGTGGGTAGGGTGACAACCGTGCACTCGTCGCTCACGATGGTGACCGAGTGGACGGGATCTGTCAGAGTACTCTGTCCCTGTGACCCCAAATCATAAATGGGGAGCTCAATGCTCTCAACTCCCGGTACACGATGACGGAATTCCTGCCGGCTAACACGCTGTGTCACACTACCCATGAGCGGACCAACGTAGCCAAACAAACTGCAACACACACTGCTGAATCGACCACTAACCCATGAGTGGTGGTGTCAGCATGAAACTGGCGATGTGCTCAACAACAATGGAGTCGACTATCGCACAAAGATGCAATCATGATGCATGACACTAAGCATGGCAAAAATTGATCAACATAACCATATCCATACATACAAAATGGGTACTGTAAAAGCGATGGTCACATACCAAGATCTAGAGTACACAGGTCAGATAGAATATCAATAACCCTATGTCCTGAACATAATAAGTATGGAATATCCTGATCAGCATAGAAAAATCCATATATACACAATATGGGTACCACAGTATCAGTAAGTAAAATCCACGGATCTAGGGTATACAAGTCCTCTAAGGTATAACAACCTAGACCCAAATCATATCCCTCTTCCATAGCATATGTACCAACAATATACACAGATCAAAGAATCAGGGTCTAAACACCCGAATCATATATGATATACAAATAGAGGTACACAAATCTGATATGGCACAAAAACCTAAGTATCAGATAATCTAGATACCCAGGCCAGAAACAACAATCCAAATCCTAGTCCTAACCTCAGTAAGCATGGTATGTCACTCTAGAAACTAAGATACTCATGGTAACAAGATAATCATGGCAACAAATCACGAGATATAATCACAGGTGACAAACCTAACATGCTATGGATATCAAACAGTGACATACCAAAGGCAAACATGTTCATTGCATGTAGTTATAAAATACTATACATATCCAATGACAATATCATAAAAGATAAGTCAAGAGGTACCCGCCTCCAATCGGTAAGGTCCAATCCGATCCAAATTTGACGTCGAGATACTCGTCTCGAATCAACCTCCTGTAATCACATTTTACAATTAATTATATCATTAAATCAAAATGACCAAATCCTAAACCTATTAGGAATAAATCATGGTGAATCAATCCAATAGATCCACATCTCCTTCACAATTTACCACATATCACCAATTCCAACACATAAGCAATTATGTATGCATCAATTCCTACCTAAATCAATATTCCCAATACTGATCTAAAATCTTCACATTCCACCTGCCAGTGAATTTTAAATCCAAGCCCCCTTAAACAGAACAATCCAACATGAGACTAAAGAGGATAATCTAGAGAGGAAAATCAAACCAACAAAAGAGTAATAATCGTATGCTTATACCTCCTCAATGACCTAATGGAGCCATTTCATGACAACCAGAGAACCAAATCGAGGCAGGAAACGGGGTCAAGCTCACTGCCAATACAAAGGTGAGTGGCACGGTCCTGTTGAAGCATAGCGAGGAAGAGGAGGTGCTAGGGCTGAGGGCTCGACATTGGCAACGGGTGCTCGGAATGCATCTACGCCGTGATCTACGCTGAGATCCTTTGATGGTGCGGTCGCAACTCACGAAGAGGGAGAGGCTCGGCAGTGGCACTACTGTGGTGCTAGGGCACAGGGGAGGGTCGGCCACTGGGATCTCCCCGGCGAGTGTGACGGCGTCAGCAAGGCACAGTGTTGGCGGCCGGTGGCTCGACTGGGCAGCGAAGCAAAGATTAGGGCACCGAGAAGGAAGAGGGAGAGGAAAGGCGAAACTCAGCCGCCAGCTCTCTGGTCCTTGGCGTCGTCGGCGTCGGCAGAGGAGAGGGAGGAATCGGCGATTTGCGGCGCCGGTTAGGGCTCGCGTGAGGGAAAAAGAAGAAAGGAAGAAGAGAATCGGGATCGGGGGAAAAAGAACTCGGGCACGCGGGGAAAACAAAAGAAAGAAAAGAAAATAAAGAAAAAGGAAATGTAAATATAAACATTTCCTCACTTAAACGGGGTAACCTAAACAGGCTTTTCTGGCCCCCGTTTTTATCCCCCGTTAACTCGTCTGTACGAGCTCCGAAAAATTCTAGAAAAATTTCCAAAAATTCTGAAAAATTCCCTTATTAATATTCGCCTATTTCCGGTATTTTACACCTCCGGCCGGGAAACCGGGAGACGAGCCGGCGTCTATAAATTCCCGAGCAGAAGACCGACGAGCTCCGTCGTTAAACATCGAGAGCCGCGCCGACCGGCTATAAATATCCGCGCCGATGAGCTCCGTCGTTAAACATCGAGAGCCGCGCCGACCGGCTATAAATATCCGCGCCGTCGAGCTCCGACGTTAAAGATCGAGAGCCGCGCTGACCGGCTATAAATATCCGCGCCGACGAGCTCCGTCGTTAAAGATCGAGAGCCGCGCCGACCCGCTATAAATATCCGCGCCGTCGAGCTCCGACGTTAAAGATCGAGAGACGGTCCGTCGTCTATAAACCCTTCGGCCGGGAAACCGGGAGATGAGCCGGCGTCTATAAATTCCCGAGCAGGAGACCCACGAGCTCCGTCGTTAAAGATCGAGAGCCGCGCCAACCGGCTATAAATATCCGCGCCGTCGAGCTCCGACGTTAAAGATCGAGAGATGGTCCGGCGTCTATAAACCCTCCGGCCGGGAAACCGGGAGACGAGCCGGCGTCTATAAATTCCCGAGCAGAAGACCGACGAGCTCTGTCGTTAAAGATCGAGAGCCGCGCCGACCGGCTATAAATATCCGCGCCGACGAGCTCCGTCGTTAAAGATCGAGAGCCGCACCGACCGGCTATAAATATCCGCACCGACGAGCTCCGTCGTTAAAGATTGAGAGCCGCGCCGACCGGCTATAAATATCCGCGCCGTCGAGCTCCGACGTTAAAGATTGAGAGCCGCGCCGACCGGCTATAAATATCCGCGCCGACGAGCTCTATCGTTAAAGATCGAGAGCCGCGCCGACCGACTATAAATATCCGCACCGTCGAGCTCCGACGTTAAAGATCGAGAGACGGTCCGTCGTCTATAAACCCTCCGGCAGGGAAACCGGGAGACGAGCCGGCGTCTATAAATTCCCGAGCAGGAGACCGACGAGCTCCGTCGTTAAAGATCGAGAGCCGCGCCGACCGGCCGTCGAGCTCCGACGTTAAAGATCGAGAGACGGTCCGGCGTCTATAAACCCTCCGGCCGGAAGACCGTCTATAAATTCCGCGCAGACGAGCTCCGTCGTTAAAGATCGAGCGCGGCCGGCTATAAATATCCGCGCCGACGAGCTTCGTCGTTAAAGATCAAGAGCCGCGCCGACGAGCCCCGTCGTTAAAGATCGAGAGACGGTCCAGCGTCGTCGAGCTCCGACGTTAAAGATCGAGAGCCGCGCCGACCGGCTATAAATATCCGCGCCGACGAGCTCCGTCGTTAAAGATCGAGAGCTGCGCCGACCGGCTATAAATATCCGCGCCAACGAGCTCCGTCGTTAAAGATCGAGAGTCGAACCCGCGACTGTGAGCTTACTGGACGAAACTAAGGACGCCAAATAACGAGCGTTCGCAAGTACTAAATTGATTAAGTCCGATCGGCCATCAGTTTGCCAATACTTTGCATTCACTGAATGCAAACAGCATAGCCAAGCGCTAAACGATTTCGAGGAAAACAAGTCAACTGATTAACCCGATCGGTCGCCTAGTGGGGAACACGTGGAGCTTAACTGACTCTACAGATAAGCACCAAACAGACAAAGAAAAGGGGCAATGAAGGGCAAACAAAAATACAAGCAAAGGAACACAACTATACCGAACGGCACGTACAAAAATTTTACATCTGCAAAGCGGATGAAATACAGAAAGTACTTGGAAGAACTCGCCTCACTCCGGGTCCTCAAAATTAAAAAAGGCGTCCGGAATATCGTCAATCATAGCCGCCAGATCTGAAGAGGGAATGCTTAGGTCAGCAGGAAGGTGCCCTCCCTTCTTCCAGTACGCCGTGGTAACCTTGACCGCCTCGGCGAAAGTTGAGGAGACGTTGCCACCAAATTTTGCGCCGAATCGCTCCGAGCAGAGGTATTCTTGGCGCGCTGCTGCTAGGCGACTCGGCTCTCCCTCCTTGTACCTTCTGAGCGCCGCTCGGGAGGCAATCAGTGAATCTTGGAGAACTTTCTGGTCCACCTCCGCTTTAGTGCGTTCAGCTGAGCGCCCATCCCGTTCTGCGATTAATTGGGCTTCCAGGTTCTTAGATTGCTGATCTAGGGCTCGGACTTCGACTTTCATCTTGTCCAGATCAGCGATCGCCCGCTTCTTCCGGCTACTGGCGCGCTTCACGTCTGCGTCGCGTTGCTTCACTAGGCCTTCAAGTCGAGCCACCTCTGTAGCCAGGTCGGCGGCCTTCTTCTGTTCGGCCTCGCGGGCTTGTTTCTCCCGCTCGGCCGATGGACCCCCCGAGACTTGGAGTTTTTCCATGAGGTCCTCCAGCTCGGCCAGCCGATGGCTAGTGGCGATTTGCTCCGCCCAATGCTGTAAGGGAAATAACAAAATCAGGAACTGAACAGTAGCATGGCACAGGAAGAAAAACGAACCTACCTGAGTGGCTTGCTGCATATGGTTATCGCCGAGCTGCTTGGGCGTCATGAGGGCCACCCGAATCTGGGCGTCCTCGAAAAGTTTGGCGAGCGGACCCGTCAAGGTTATTTCATGAACGGGGCTTGATGGCCGATCGGCAGACAGTAAATATTCCTCCGATGGGAATCGAAGGGTAGTCTTGATGGTCGGGTGGCCGGCCGGCACTTCCTCAGCTGCAGTCGCCTGGCCCGAGGACTCCCCTATGGTTGAAGTCTCGCCCAACCGTCGTAAGCGACGACGAGTCCGTGGAGGAGAGCCAGAGGGCTGTGCGGTGGGCGAGGCCACGGGGGTCCTGATCTGCGACGGCGTGCGATCTGGCGAAGCGATCTCGATCGGCGCCTGTGGTTCGCCCTCTGGGGTCGGCGGAAGGCTGGAGTCCCTTCGACGTTTCCGCCGAACTTCCAGTGGTGAATCCCCGGCCTGGGGGACTCCCAGCTCTGCTGGAGCAGAGGAAACAGGATCCGCCTCAACCTCCGTTGAAGCGGCTGGGGTAACTTCTGTTTCAGGGGCGGACTGCGTCCCCCCCTCTCCTGTAGCTGCCGGGCGGCTGGGGATTAGACCCCGCTCGGCGAGTTCTTTTTTGGTAGCCGCCTCAATTTCCACGGCTTTCAATTTCAGATGATCAGTAGCCTTGGAGCGCCACATGACTTCAGCTGCAGTAGAAAAAATTAAAATCAGTTAGACAAAAAAGGCGAAGTGAGTAAAGAGTCCTTACCCATGCGGTAGGGAAGATTGGCCCGAACGGGAGATAATCCAAAAATGTACAACACCCCCTTGAGAAGCAACTGGTCGATTTTGTACCGCTGACCGGACAACCAGTTTGCCGCATGAAGGTAGGCTGGATTGCTTCTGAATTTGCCGAGCTCCGGCTGGGTCGGCACAGCGGTCTGCCATTTGGTTCTGAATGCTGGCCGCTCGGGAAGTCGTATATAGAAGAAGAACTCCTTCCAGTGCTTGTTGGAGGTCGGCATATTCTCAAAAAATTTGAAGCCTATTCTACTTTGGAAAATAAAAGTACCCAACTCAGATTGTTTGGGGTAGAAGAAGTAGTGGAATATTTTGGGGTCGAGTGGGATACTGTGCAGCTTAAAGAGGACGACCACCCCGCTCAGCAGCCTAAAGGAATTCGGCACAAGTTGGCCGAGCGGGATGCAGAAATAATTACAAACTTCCAAAATAAAGGGATGGGTAGGAAATCTAAGGCCGCCCTGAAATTGGTCCAGAAAAAAACAAATAGTACCGATCGGCGGGTTATGGGGCCGGTCGGTCGGGTCGGCTATAACTATTTCATGGTCATCCGGGATCCCGTACGTCCGAACAAGACGCCGAGCGCCCTCCTCGTCAAATTTACTCTCCATGGTCATATACCAGGGACCATGAACATCAACAGCGGGTACGGAAGTGCTCGCCATGACCAAAGTACCAAGAAAAAGAAAGAATGAAGCCGAAAGAAACTCGGAAATGGAGGACAGAGAAAAGTTCGCAAGCAAGGGGACGAAAAGAGTTCCCCGCGAAAGGGAAAGGCTGAACGAAAGGAAGGGAGAAGCTTACTGAGGGAAGATGAACGGAGAGGATCACCAGAAAGCCGAAAACCACCAAGAGGCAAGAACTAGGATAGCCGGAATGATGCAGCCGCGGGCACCTTCGACGGAGGACGCACAATGAGACAGAATGCGGCGGAAGGGCGAAGACGAAGGCTTTATGCGAACGAGGCTAGTCGGCCTCGTCCGTCGGATGCAGGTTACGAGAGACGAGGTCATCATCTGACCGTCCATTTCAAAACAATCGGCGTCCCATCGTACGGATCATCACCGCCACGCGCGAAGAGCCACGTGGCTCTCTATCACCAGGCGCAATTAATGCGCCCATACCGCGCATGCTTCGACTTAATGAAAAGGATTTGCGTGATTTTCGAGAAGATTTAGACAAACAAACAACCACGTTGAGCGCCAAGACATCCAAAATGAAGAGCCGAGCGGCTGAATTCGGCATAAGGGCCGAACGGCTCAAGGGATATTATAAGCGACGGTAAGGCGACGACCGCCCGCTCGGACACATAGTCCAGTCAGTCGGACTCACTGCCTCCTTCGACTAGACTTGAAGGGGAGGCAAGTGATCCGGCGGTAAGAATGGGGGACCCACTTCCTGAAGGGTCCCAGCCTGAGGACGGATGGAGGGCTGACTAAGTGGGTAATGGCTGAGCAGGTCCGAGCGGAGCCAGAGATAACCCAGCCATAGGCTTGGGTTTCCGACGCCAAGGCGGGAGGACTGAATGGCCGAGCGGGTGTCTGCCCGGCTGGAACCGAAGGGCCGAGCGGGTGGTCCGTTCGGCCAGGATAAGGGCGAGGATACAAAGGTTAGCCGAGCGGCCTATTCGTTCGGCTCGGGATATGGGATGTCAGCAAAGGCATGTCTGATGATTATGCCGTACACAAGATTTCGCGATAGAGGGTCTTGCCGTCACGTCATGGAGAGGTCGATACAGTAGCGGTATGACCTTATGGATGCCCTTCTGATAGACCCATACCTGAGCATGGATGCCCTTCTGACAGACCCATACCTGGGCATGGTCGAAAGCAGGTGATTGCTTTGATTGGCGCGCCCAGGCTCCTTCGAGAGGTCTATATAAGGTCTCCATTTCTTCACCGGAGGTACACAAGTCTGAATCTCTGAAGCCACCTCTTTGCTATTCCTCACCTGACTTGAGCGTCGGAGGGCCGTCGCCGGGACACCCCTCCCGGCTCGGTTTTGCTGCAGGTTCGCCGGAGCACTCGAGGATCCAGCAGGGAGCGCCACATCCCCAGCGTCCATTGACTCCTGGTTCGGACAGGATCATGGCCGAAACATATAGATTGGGTTTTAGGTAAAAACTCCATACCAACATGTGAACCCTAAACAAGTATCATTTCTTATACCATAAGAAAAACACCATGAGCAAGTTTAGGTAGAGTTCTAGGTTTCTTAAGCTTACAACTTATCATAGCCGAACCTTATCAAGCATACATTGGGTTAAAAATTATCATTCAAGCTTGTGAACCCTAAACAACTTTCATAGCAATTATTTCAAGGAACAACATGAGCATAGTTGGGTTAGGTTCTAAGTTTCCTAGGCCCTTAAACATAATGTGGCCGAAACTTGTAGGACTTAAAGCTAGGGTTCAAGTGTCATAAAAGCATGAGAACCTTAAACAACTTTCATAGTAATTATTTCAAGGAACAACATGAGCATAGTTGAGTTAGGTTCTAAGTTTCTAGGCCCTTAAACATAATGTGGCCGAAACTTGTAGGGCTTAAAGCAAGGGTTCAAGTGTCATAAAAGCATGAGAACCTTAAACAACTTTCATAGTAAATATTTCAAGGAACAACATGAGGATAGTTGGTTTAGGTTCTAAGTTTCCTAGGCCCTTAAACATAATGTGGCCGAAACTTGTAGGTCTTAAAGCTAGGTTCAAGTGTCATAAAAGCATGAGAACCTTAAATAATTTTCATAGTAAATATTTCAAGGAACAATATGAGCATAGTGGGGTTAGGTTCTAAGTTTCCTAGGCCCTTAAACATAATGTGGCCGAAACTTGTAGGGCTTAAAGCTAGGGTTCAAGTGTCATAAAAGCATGAGAACCTTAAACAACTTCCATAGTAATTATTTCAAGGAACAATATGAGTATAGTTGAGTTAGGTTCTAAGTTTCCTAGGTCCTTAAACATGATATGGCCGAAACTTGTAGGGCTTAAAGCTAGGGTTCAAGTGTCATAAAAGCATGAGAACCTTAAACAACTTTCATAGCAAATATTTCAAGGAACAACATGAACATAGTTGAGTTAGGTTCTAAGTTTTCTAGGCCCTTAAACATGATATGGCCGAAACTTGTAGGGCTTAAAGCTAGGGTTCAAGTGTCATGAAAGCATGAGAACCTTAAACAACTTTCATAGCAAATATTTCAAGGAACAACATGAACATAGTTGAGTTAGGTTCTAAGTTTCCTAGGCCCTTAAACATGATATGGCCGAAACTTGTAGGGCTTAAAGCTAGGGTTCAAGTGTCATAAAAGCATGAGAACCTTAAACAACTTTCATAGTAAATATTTCAAGGAACAACATGAACATAGTTGAGTTAGGTTCTAAGTTTTAATCAACATTCTAACATATGAACATGAGATAAATCCCTGCCATAAAAATACATGTCAAAAGGAACATATTGAGCATGTCAAAATTTAGATCTTTACATTTCCTAAGTCCCTCTTTTTGGTCTTATCTTGGCCGAAATTCTTCATGAGGGTTTTCTTAGATTTTTTTTTTTTTTTTGTAACCAAATCTCATAGAACACGCAAAAGCTATTGTACCACAGGTGAGGGAAACTTACATCCTTTCGCTTGTGGTTTTTCTTAAGGAGAAAAGTATCCTAAGTGCCAAGGAAGGAGAAAGCTTCTTCTTCTTGTACCTCCTTTTGCTTCTTTTTGATTGGAAGGGATAGAACTTGAAAGCTTCTTCTCGGAAATTAGTTTTCTTGGAGGAGAACTTAACATAGCTATTGGAATGAGGAGAGGGAAGAGGTTCTTGGTTCGGTGAAGAATGAAGAAGGAGGAAGGAGGAAGAAAGAAAAGGACTTAATCTCTTGCTTTTCTTCTCCCAATCTATTTATTCCTTTTGCCAATGAAACATGTCTTCATTCATTCTCTCAACTCCTCTTTTCCCTCATTCCTTTAATTCCCACGAAAATAGAGAGAGGGAGGGAAGTAGGCAATTCATCTTTTGCTTGCTCCTTTTCTTAACCAAGAGGAAAAGAAGGTAAGCCACTTGGTTTTCTCTTGTTCTTTTGTTTAGTTTTCTTTTATTTACTTCTCACCTTTAACTAAATTTTTCATTCCTTTCTATCCAAATATTATTCCTTATCCTAGTGGTTATCATGCATCAATTTATCTCCATTATTTGTGGGAGGTTCAAGGTTCAATCCTTGACCTCACCTCTTCTTATTCTATATTTATTTCTATTTCCCTTTTTTTTTTTTTGCTCTTATTCTTTTTATTTCTATGCTCTAAAGAAAACAATACTTATATACTTATCTTATAATTTCGTGGGTATTACAGTACCCCGTACCTCATAGAAAGTTCATCCTCGAACTTATAATAGCGATGTCAGGTGGCACCGGACTTCCGGCTGAGTGCATCGGCCACCTTGTTCGCTTTTCTGGGATGATAAAAGATTTCGCAATCGTAATCCTTGACTAGCTCGAGCCATCTGTGTTGTCTTATATTTAGGTCTTTTTGCGTGAAGAAATATTTCAGACTCTGGTGATCTGTATAAATCCTGCACTTGGCTCCATATAAGTAATGCCTCCATGTTTTTAGGGCGAAGACCACCGCTGCTAGTTCTAGATCATGAATGGGGTAATTTCTTTCATGCTCTTTGAGTTGCCTGGAGGCATAGGCGATGACTTTGCCGTCTTGCATGAGTACAGCTCCAAGTCCTAGTAAGGAAGCATCGCTATACATATCAAAGCCTTTGTTACTTTCCGGAAGAGTAAGGATCGGAGCACTGGTCAGTCTCCGTTTTAGTTCCGTAAAACTCTTCTCGTAGTCATCCGTCCATTCATACTTTTTATTTTTCTTGGTGAGATTCATCATGGGGGCTGCAATTTTGGAGAAATCCTCTACGAACTTCCTATAGTAGCCTGCTAATCCCAGAAAACTTCTGATTTCGCTGGCATTCTTTGGTCTGTTCCAGTTACTTACGGCTTCAATCTTGCTTGGATCTACCATGACTCCATCCTTGGAGATGACATGACCCAAGAATATTACTCGATCCAGCCAGAACTCGCACTTGGAGAATTTTGCATACAGTTGTTTTTCTCGGAGAATCTATAGTACAATATTCAGATGTTCGGCATGTTCTTCCTGGGTTCTTGAATAGATGAGAATATCATCAATGAAGACAATCACACATTTATCGAGATATGCCGCGAATACCCGATTCATCAAATCCATGAACACAGCAGGGGCATTTGTCACTTCGAAGGGCATAACTACGAACTCATAGTGTACGTCCGTATCTTGTTCGAAAGGCTGTCTTTGGTATATCATCTTGTTTCACTTTCACTTGATGATAGCCGGACCTTAGATCAATCTTTGAGAAGACAGTTGCTCCCTTCAATTGGTCGAACAGATCGTCAATCCGTGGAAGGGGGTATCTGTTCTTGATTGTCGCGTTGTTCAGTGCTTGGTAATCTATACACATTCGCATAGTCCCATCCTTCTTTTTCACAAATAGTACCGGAGCTCCCCACGGAGAGTGACTAGGGCGAATAAGTCCCTTGTCGAGTAACTCCCGTAACTGTTCTTGAAGTTCCTTCAACTCAGTCGGCGCCATCCGTTAAGGTGCTTTAGAGATTGGTTTAGTACCCGGAACTAATTCAATTGTAAATTCTATTTCTCTATCGGGTGCTAATCCTAGTAGTTCATCAGGAAATACTTCCGGATAGTTACATACTACCCTGACCTCTTCTAGCTTCTGGCTCCCGATTTGTCTTGTATCAACCACGTGCGCTAGAAATCCAGTACATCCTTTGCCTAACACACTCTGTGTCTTTACAGCTGATAAGAATCTTTCAGTTTCTTTCCCGGATTCCCCAATAAATTCAAACATCGATTCAGCTTCAGGTCGAAAGACTACCTTCCTATTACGGCACTCGATTGAGGCGCCGTACTTGCTCAGAAAGTCCATGCCCAGTATAATGTCATAATCCCGCATGTCAAGTACTATCAAATTGCAGTAGAGTTCTTTGTCTGCGATTCGGATAGGTACGGCCCGCAGCATATGGTCCGATGGCATAATTTCCTCGGATAGTAGGGTTGTTAAGAACGTGCCATTTAGTGTTTGGGGTGGTATGCCTAATTTCTTTGTAAATGGTGCTGAGACGAACGAGTGTGTCACCCCAGTATCAAATAATACTAAAGCATACTGACTGAAAATAGGCAGCTGACCTGTAACGACAGTAGAGGCGTTCGCCACGTCTTCTTTAGTAAACGAGAAAACCCTGGCGTTCGTTGTAGTTGGTGGAGCTTCCAATCTCCCTTGGTTAATCGGTGATCCTTCAATAGTGGCTTGCATTTGATGTAGTTGTGAGGGGGTACTCTTGTTTTGGTTGTTCTGCTGGGGTGGTGACTGAAACCGGTTGGTGCAGTCTCTGGCCAGATGTCCTTCCCCTCCGCAATTATAGCACCTTCTTGTACCCTTATGACATACTCCGGAATGCAGCTTTCCGCAAATAGTGCACTGGGGGTATTTCGGTTGCTTATTCACTGAGCCACCTTTTGCATTGTCCCATTATTTCCTTTTTCCAGTAGAGGTCCCTTTCCAGCTTGTTTTATTACTTGAGGGTCTCTGTCCTTCTGTTCGGGCCTGACTCTTATTCCCGTTCATTGCCTTCCGATAATGTTCTATGATGAGGGCACTGCTGACCAATTCCTCTATAGTCTGCGGTCTATTAACTCCACCGGCTACGTTCAGTGCTATTTCGGGTTGAAGCATCTTCAACATCAGTCTGACCCTTTCTCTTTCTGTGCGAACCAATTCTGGACATAGGCGTGCCAAACGGTTGAAGCGTTTTACTGCTTCGTTCACTGATAGGTCACCTTGCTGAAACTCGGTGAACTCGTCATAGTGCCGGTTCGTCACTTGCATATGGAAGAACTCCTCGAAGAACTCTGTCTCGAAGTCCGTCCAGTTCATCAGATTAATCTGTCTCCTTGCTTTTACTCTTTCCCACCACATCCTTGCGTCTCCGGAAAAACAGAATGATACACACTTGATCTTTTCCGCTACGGGCCAGTCCAGTAATTCCACTATGTTTTCCACTGTCTTGAACCAGGCCTGAGCATCCTATGGCTCGCAAGTACCTGAGAAATTTTCCGGCTTCAGCCTTAGCCACTGTATCAAGTAGGTCTCTTGTCTGACCACTGGGGCAAGGGCTATCGGTGGTACTGGTGCAACTACTGGGATGATGGGTGCTGCATTCTGATTTACTGGCTGGGTGGCAGGATTTTCTTGCTGACCCATCAAAGTCATGATCAGCTACTGTTGCTCCGTGATCTGACGCTGGAGGTCGGTAACTACCTGAGTCAGATATGGTGGAGTAGCTGCCTCGTCTGCTCGGGTAGTACGTCTCCTAGCCATGCTTATCTTCATTAAATAACAATAAATTATCGTTATTTCTATCCAGGCTAAAATAAGATCGTTATTATTCCTATCCTACCATCATGCATACCTAAACTAGGACTGTGACTTAACATCATAAAAATAAAATAAGAAATCATGCATAATATTAAAGCATCATAGAAGAATTAGTTTTTAAGCATATAGATTCTTACTTGGAGCGGCATGATGGAGGCTTGACATGTGTGTAGTGAATAGGTTAAACCTTGCTCTGATACCAAACTGTAACGCCCCGCCCCTTCCTGCTTAAGCTGACGGGGGTTACTTATCTTTTCTTCTTAAAACAGCGGAAGTCTTATCTATAGTATATATTTTTTTTCTTTAAACTTTTCTTTTACTTTTCAAATCATCATCACTAACTACCTATCATATGAGTCACATAACATGCTTAACATAAATTTTAACCATAATACTAAAGAGCATGATGAAGTATCATAGAGTCATAAAAGAACAACATGAACATAATTCTTATTAACTAGAAGCAGGTCTTTCTCTTTAGCCAAGTCACTACTACACACGTCCTTCTTGCCCCCTCCTGCTGCTCCCTTTGTAATACCCCGGTTCTGAGATTCTGGTTAAGTATGACTTAAAAGGTTAGATGGTACTATTCATATCACCAAGGTGCACCTTCCTTTTCGGAAGCTCAAACTTAAGAACTCCAAAGTTAAGCGTGCTTGACTTGGAGAAATCTGAGGATGAGTGACCTCCTGGGAAGTTTTCCAGGGTGCGTGCGAGTGAGGACAAAGTACGCTGAAAGGACCTCTGGTGGTCTGTGGAGCTAGTCATCAAACCGATAGGTAATTCTGATGTCGTTCCTGGTTCGGTCCGGGCGAGGCCCGCCCGGGCCGGGGCCTTACAGATGGTATCAGAGCGACCTTGCGACCGTGAGTGCGCCTGTGGTAGGAGCACCCAGGGCACCACCTAGCGAGGGAGATTCTGGGATTTGTTTGTGGTGTGACTTGTGGTTACACATCGAGGACGTTGTGTCTTTAAATGGGGGTGATTGTAATACCTCGGTTCTGAGATTCTGGTTAAATATGACTTAAAAGGTTAGATGGTACTATCCATATCACCAAGGTGCACTTTCCTTTTCGGAAGCTCAAACTTAAGAACTCCAAAGTTAAGCGTGCTTGGCTTGGAGAAATCTGAGGATGGGTGACCTCCTGGGAAGTTTTCCAGGGTGCGTACGAGTGAGGACAAAGCACGCTGAAAGGACCTCTGGTGGTCTGTGGAGCTAGTCATCAAACCGATAGGTAATTCTGATGTCGTTCCTGGTTCGGTCCAGGCGGGGCCCGCCCGGGCCGGGGCCCGCCCGGGCCGGGGCCTTACACCCTTAGTATATCTATTCTTTGCCCTTATCTGTGGTACAAGGAAAGTAAGCTGTGAGCACTCAAGGCTCAGTAAGATCCTTTCTTACTCACAAAAATCATATAACATAAATAAAACTTCAAGGCATAAAGCATAAAGACAACTCATCATATCATGTATAGAAGCATCATATTATAACATAATCGTAAGGTATCATGGCATATCCTAATAAAGTCATAAAGTGCATTCTAGCATAACATAATCATGATCATAACATATCATAACATAATCATAAAGTTCATCCTAACATAACATAACATAATATAATCATAAGCATCATGGTATATCGTAACATAATCATAATGTGTTATGCGAGATGACTTTCAAAAACATGATTCATGCAATAATATATGCAACATGTCCTTTGAAAAACTTATTACTTACATACTTAAACATAATCATAACATGGTTAGGGTCCCGGCTTGTACCACATACATAAATGCGCGCGTCCTATGTAGGTCCAAGGTAGCAAGTCTTGAACCCTACAAGGCATACATACTAGGCCCGTTTCTTAGTCCATCGACCTAAGGTCACTTAGGAGCCCATCCCTAACGAGGCCCGTTTCTTAGTCCATCGACCCCGGATCGCTTATGGAGCCCACCCTTGGTACAAGCCATATAAAGTAAAGTAGCATGTCATACATATCATGGTTCTTATCATTTCTTGCACATCGTATTTCTTATCATATCATACCATATAGAATTTTGGGCACACAGCTCATCATAATGGTATGTAAAATTTGGGCACACAACACATCATAAATACATGAATAGTTTGGGCACACAGCTCATTATAAATAGCATGCAAACTTGGGCACACAACTCATCATATATATCATGCATAAATTGGGCACACAGCTCATCATAAATACCACACAGCATAGCATAAGGGTTTCCATCATGTATAGATCATAATGTTGGGTTTTTCGGGCCGCGAAAACCGCTTTTCGCGTCGCGGAAACCCCGAATCACCCAAAGCCGTAGATCCGTGCAAGAAAAAAAAATTTCCGGAAAACACGAGTACGAGTTTTAATACTTTGATCTACAGTAGATCTACAAAGAAAACATTTTACCTTCGATGCGTGCCCTCGCAAAATCCCGCTTGTCCAAGGTACGTGTCGGATCTCCAAAGTATCAAGATAGATACTTCTCTAGTGATATCCACACGAACAAGGAGTACTCTCTTGCACTCAAGGATGGAGAAGAAAGACCCCAAGTGTGCTAGCACTCTCTCTAGGGCTCTCGGATGGGAATGGAAGAAGAAAGGAAAGCAAAGAAGAGAATACAATACACTCCTCTAAAATATTACCTTTCTTCTTGGACTTCTTGGATTAACTCACTCAACCACCTTCTCCTCACCATGGAAGTCACGGCAACCACTAGCCAAGAGAGGGGAGAAGCAAGGAAGAAGATGATAGAATGAATGCACACATAACTCCACAAAATCAAAAATCCCCCTACCATTAGTGTGGCCGGCCACACAATGTAACCCCCTTCATTAATGTGGCCGGCCACATTAAAACCAAGGGAAGAGTGTAACCCCCATGAGGTGGCATACCTCATGAGGTGGAGGTGATGTGACAAGGATGAGTCATCCTTATGATGTGGCAATACATCAAGTCAAACTTGATGTTTCAAATTCCATTTGGTCAAGTCAAAATTGACCAATTTCTTCCTTGTTGAGTTAAATCCAACCTTTGATTCAAGTCAATTTCAATTTAATGAATCTCAATTCATTAATATAAATTGACTCAATGAATCAAATTTAAATTAGACTCATTCAACAATTGAATCTAATTGAGTCTAACTCAATAAGTCTAATTCGAATCCAATCTTTGGTGCATCATATGAACCTAATCCAATTGGTTCATCATATGAACCTAATCTCCATCCACTTGTTCTTTGTGTGTGACCCAATAGGCTCTTGTAACGTTGGCAATGTTTCTAAACTCCTTTAGAAACATAAGCAATGAGCGGCATCTAGCAATACATCATTGCTACCCAAGTTACAAGAATGTTGAGATCCAACATCACCTTGTGACTATTAATTGTGACTCCTCACAATATATGACAAGTGTCCTTCTATCCTAGACATCTAGATTGATCAATGTGAGGCATAGACCGTGTCATCCTCTGACCAATCTAAATCTTGAACTCCAAGTAGACTCACTCAATCAAATGAGCTCAATATCTCATATTGACTCATTTGGGTATGACCATACACTTCGTGGTCTTACTCTATCAAGAATATCGATGTCACTCCCGTCATATAGGAGGGATAGATCCCATCTACATCACTCACATCCCTCTGCATAATTCGTTACATACCCAGTAATCGCCTTTATAGTCCACCCAGTTACGGGTGACGTTTGACGAAACCAAAGTACATAACTCCTTATGTAGGGATCTATGGTGACTTCAGGTCTAAGGACTAATAGTCATACTAATAGCCACATGAGAAAGTATATGACACTCATATAACGATCCATGATACTTTCTCATGGCGGGTCATTCAGTATACATTCTCTAATGCATACCCATGTGTTAGCTTGATATCTCTATATCCATGACTTGTGAGATCAAGTCATCGAGCTGACCTACATGCTAGTCTTATTGTATTAACATTGTCCCTGAATGTTAATACTCGACTAGGAATGATTTAGAGTAGTGTTCCCTATATCATCTCACTATCGATTCAACTAATCGATTGATATAGGTATGAACCTTCTACTCAAGGACGCTATTATACTTAGTCTATTTGGCACTAATACAAATAAGTATAATAACCAAACAAATGCCTTTATTAATATACAAGAATACGATACAATGAGTCCATACAATCATCAAATGATTGGCTCTAGGGCTCTAACTAACACATAAGTGTGCATAATTAAACATAGAAGCATAGCAATCTAAAAAACATGGCATATAAGATACATGGGAAACATAATTAGATTTCTAACCCTAATGTCTTATAGTGGCCGAAACATATAGATTGGGTTTTAGGTAAAAACTCCATACCAACATGTGAACCCTAAACAAGTATCATTTCTTATACCATAAGAAAAACACCATGAGCAAGTTTAGGTAGAGTTCTAGGTTTCTTAAGCTTACAACTTATCATGGCCGAACCTTATCAAGCATACATTGGGTTAAAAATTATCATTCAAGCTTGTGAACCCTAAACAACTTTCATAGCAATTATTTCAAGGAACAACATGAGCATAGTTGGGTTAGGTTCTAAGTTTCCTAGGCTCTTAAACATAATGTGGCCGAAACTTGTAGGACTTAAAGCTAGGGTTCAAGTGTCATAAAAGCATGAGAACCTTAAACAACTTTCATAGTAATTGTTTCAAGGAACAACATGAGCATAGTTGAGTTAGGTTCTAAGTTTCCTAGGCCCTTAAACATAATGTGGCCGAAACTTGTAGGGCTTAAAGCTAGGGTTCAAGTGTCATAAAAGCATGAGAACCTTAAACAACTTTCATAGTAAATATTTCAAGGAACAACATGAGCATAGTTGGTTTAGGTTCTAAGTTTCCTAGGCCCTTAAACATAATGTGGCCGAAACTTGTAGGGCTTAAAGCTAGGGTTCAAGTGTCATAAAAGCATGAGAACCTTAAACAACTTTCATAGTAAATATTTCAAGGAACAACATGAGCATAGTGGGGTTAGGTTCTAAGTTTCCTAGGCCCTTAAACATAATGTGGCCGAAACTTGTAGGGCTTAAAGCTAGGGTTCAAGTGTCATAAAAGCATGAGAACCTTAAACAACTTCCATAGTAATTATTTCAAGGAACAACATGAGTATAGTTGAGTTAGGTTCTAAGTTTCCTAGGTCCTTAAACATGATATGGCCGAAACTTGTAGGGCTTAAAGCTAGGGTTCAAGTGTCATAAAAGCATGAGAACCTTAAACAACTTTCATAGCAAATATTTCAAGGAACAACATGAACATAGTTGAGTTAGGTTCTAAGTTTCCTAGGCCCTTAAACATGATATGGCCGAAACTTGTAGGGCTTAAAGCTAGGGTTCAAGTGTCATGAAAGCATGAGAACCTTAAATAAATTTCATAGCAAATATTTCAAGGAACAACATGAACATAGTTGAGTTAGGTTCTAAGTTTCCTAGGCCCTTAAACATGATATGGCCGAAACTTGTAGGGCTTAAAGCTAGGGTTCAAGTGTCATAAAAGCATGAGAACCTTAAACAACTTTCATAGTAAATATTTCAAGGAACAACATGAACATAGTTGAGTTAGGTTCTAAGTTTTAATCAAAATTCTAACATATGAACATGAGATAAATCCCTACCATAAAAATACATGTCACAAGGAACATATTGAGCATGTCAAAATTGAGATCTTTACATTTCCTAGGTCCCTCTATTTGGTCTTATCTTGGCCGAAATTCTTCATGAGGTTTTTCTTAGATTTTTTTTTTTTTGTAACCAAATCTCATAGAACACGCAAAAGCTATTGTATCACAGGTGAGGGAAACTTACATCCTTTCGCTTGTGATTTTTCTTAAGGAGAAAAGTATCCTAAGTGCCAAGGAAGGAGAAAGCTTCTTCTTCTTGTACATCCTTTTGCTTCTTTTTGATTGGAAGGGATAGAACTTGAAAGCTTCTTCTCGGAAATTAGTTTTCTTGGAGGAGAACTTAACTTAGCTATTGGAATGAGGAGAGGGAAGAGGTTCTTGGTTCGGTGAAGAATGAAGAAGGAGGAAGGAGGAAGAAAGAAAAGGACTTAATCTCTTGCTTTTCTTCTCCCAATCTATTTATTCCTTTTGCCAATGAAACATGTCTTCATTCATTCCCTCAACTCCTCTTTTCCCTCATTCCTTTAATTCCCACGAAAATAGAGAGAGGGAGGGAAGTAGGCAATTCATCTTTTGCTTGCTCCTTTTCTTAACCAAGAGGAAAAGAAGGTAAGTCACTTGGTTTTCTCTTGTTCTTTTGTTTAGTTTTCTTTTATTTCCTTCTCACCTTTAACTAAATTTTTCATTCCTTTCTATCCAAACATTATTCCTTATCCTAGTGGTTATCATGCATCAATTTATCTCCATTATTTGTGGGAGGTTCAAGGTTCAATCCTTGACCTCACCTCTTCTTATTCTATATTTATTTCTATTTCCCTTTTTTTTTTTGCTCTTATTCTTTTTATTTCTATGCTCTAAAGAAAACAATACTTATATACTTATCTTATAATTTCGTGGGTGTTACAGTTTTATCTCGAACAGTTCACCTCTTATTGATGACAAAGTTTAATTTTATCCGACCGAAGGCACCTTCCAAGCTCTCAAAGGCGCTTTCCATCACCCTGCTCAAGGTGTCTTCCTTCGCATGGAAGGCGCCTCGGGTATTCACCCAAGGCATCTTGTGCTCCTTTTGTCCTGCAAAATGTGTTAGTCCAACAAAAAATATCTAACATGTAAAACAGAGTTAGTACAATAAAAATAAGTAGTTTAGTATTAATTAGATTCTGTCCTCCAGACTCAGATCTAGTCATGGTCTCAATTTAGATTTTTGAAATGGGTCTAAATTGGACTGACGCTTACTGTCCTCTCAAACGAGGCGCATCCTCACTAAATCACTCTCCTCTAGTGACTTACCTCCACTTACCAAATGTCAAGTTACCTCCTTAACGTCCAATATGACTCACCAGGTCTTCTAGCAGGAATCACACATCCGGACTTCGCCAATCGAGAATCAAACATTCCGACCTCCTTCCAGAATTGCACATCTAGACTCTGCCAATTAGGAATCGTACATCTTGACTGGACTTCCTGCCTGATTTCTATTCTTCTTGACTCGTCAAGCTAGTCAACCCTGCACACTCAATAACAAGGTTAGATCAATAATATATCTAACTTTAATCCACTTATCATTCATCAAAACTCAGATTTGATCATTGGTGCCAAATGCACCAATAATCTCCTCCTTTTTGATGTAATGATAACCTGAGTTAAATTTAGAAATAAATATTCAAAACATATATAGTAAAAAAAATGATACAATTAAGTTTTATTCTTTTGTTCATTTTTAGGGTTAAGTTTTTTAGATTTTCTTACTTAAATCACCCCCCCCCCATACCAAATTATGAAAATGTAAATACACAAGTACAATACCAAGTAATAAAGTTTTCAAAATAAGCATAAAAACTTACAGGTTTATTGTAGGAAAGAGTTAAGAAAAATTTCAAAGTATTTTAAAAGGAATTTTGAAAATTGAATTTACAAAAAAAACTATTTTGCAAAGCTAAATTTTGCAAGAATTTTACAAACTATTTTTCAAGATAGATTTCAAAACACTTTTCAAAAAATAATTTATTGTAAAGTAATTTTTAAAGTTTCAATTATTCAAGGTAACTTTTGAAAAGTTTTGCAAATTATCTTTCCAAAATATTTTTAAAGAGATTTTCAAATGGAATAACTTATCACAATATTTTAAAAGTGATTTTCAAAGTAAAGCAATTTTCAAAATTATAAAATAATTTCCAAAGTATTTTTTCCAAAACTTTTTTCCAAAACATTTTCAAATAAACCATCAAAGAAGTTTTTAAAGTAATTTTCAAAACACTTTTCATTTAATTTGTCAAAATAGTCATTTGAAAAAGTATAAGAGTATTTTTCAAACCAAGTTTTGAAAGTATTTTACAAAATATTTCTCATAAAAATTAAGTAAAGTAATTTTTAAAGAATTTTTCAAATATTTTCAAAATGATTTTCAACATATTTTCAAATATATTTTACAAAGTTTTTCCAAGTATAAATTTTGGCAAGAATTTTGAAAAGTAATTTCTGAAAAATTTACAAAATATTTTTTTAAGGAAATTAGATCAAAATAATTTCAGAAACCTTATAAAAATTTTAAAAGTAATTTAAAGTAATTTCAAAGTATTTATTACTTTTAAAAATATTTTTTAAACATAAAAAAATTTCAGGAAGTTTAAAAATATTTTAATATACTTTTCAAAAAGTATTGTAAAATAATTTTTAAAATATTTTTTGCAGTAATTTTTAAATTATTATTTAAAATAATTTTAAAGCAATTTCTCCCCCTTAACTTGACACTCCCCCTTGAGTTAACATTCTTGTTTAATTAATAAGTAGGTTAATGTTTAATTTTTGGTTAAATTTTAAATTAAGGTTTTAATCAAGTTAAGTTAAATCTTTAGTCAAATTAAAGTTTTAATTAAGTTAGATTAAAGTTTAAAGGTTAAGTTTTTATTAACTTTTAATGTAAAGTCAACTTTAATTTAAGGTGAGTTGGAGTAAAGTTGAAGTTTTAATTAGGTAAAATTAGCTTAAATTGAGGTATTAATTAAATTAAGTTTTCAATTAAGGTTATCCTAAACTATCAATTAAGGTTAGGTTTATGTTAAATTTTCATTTAATTGAGTTGAATTTAGTTTAAAATTTAATTCAATTAAGTTTTAATTGTTTACTTCTTAATTATTTAATTAAATTTTAAGTGATTTAATTAAGATTTTAGTTTTTAGCTAAGTGTTGAAATTTTAACAAAGTTTTTAAGATTATATATATATATATATATATATATATATATATATATATATATATATATATATATAATATTTTTTTTGAAATAATATTTTTTTATTTTTAATTAAAATTTTAAAAATATTTTTTAAAAATATTTTAAAATAATTTTAATGGATTTTAAAACAAGTTTTAAAATATTTTTAAATGATTTTTAAAAATAATTTTTAATTTTTTTTTAAAATAATTAAAATAATTTTTAAAAGAAATTTTAAAGGATTTTATTAAAAAAATAATTTTTAAGACATTTAAAATAATTTTTAAAGAATACATTAATTAAATTTATGTTTAATTTTAGGTATTAATTGGATTAACATTTAAGGTTTGATTAAATTAGTAGTTAATTAAATTAATATTTAAAGTGTAATTGAATTAATGTTTAATTAATATTTATATTTAAATTTGGGTCCTTAATCATCTCACCTGATTTAATTTATCAACTAAGATATTTCTATAGTTTTGGGAGATGAGTTAGTTGAATTTTTATTTGAAGATAATTTAACTTTGTGTTAGATTCAAATTTAACCGCCTGTCTATTAAATTCACATTTCAATGATCGGTTTCCAAGATGTGGCAAGGCACAGAGGCCTTCTTGGGTATCAGAGCAATGACCACTTCTAAACAAAGTTTTTTTAAGAAATTAGACATTTAATTTTCCTATTGGTCTAACTAGTCTAGGATTTAGCGAGGTAGCTTCGGTTAGTTTCACTTAGCTAAGTAGACAAAGTAGGTTACGCCTTACCTTACTTGACTTCTTAGACTAAACTTTCCTAATGTACTATCATCTTGCCCTACCCTGGTACTAGGTTGGACAAAAGTCATCTTTTTGATCTAGTCCAAATTATTCGAATGGGTAAACTATTATTTTAGAGGTGTCAACTAATTTATAGTCTCCCTTGAATCATGTAATTTGTGTTTTGTTTAATTAAGCTTAATCAATTTTTAGCTAAGGTTTAATTAATATTTAATTAACTATAATTTAACTTCAAGTTTTAGTTTTGAATTAATTAAGTTGGTTAAATTGCCTTTCTTTAAAGAAGTGTACTTAAGATTTAAATTTTATTTTAATTAAATTTATTAAATTATTTAAATTATCTTTGTTTAAAATATTATATTTGATATTTAAGTTTTTATTAATTCTTAATTTTGAATTGGTTAAATTGTTTGAATTATCTTTCTTTGAAGGTTATCTTCAATATTTAATTTTGGGGTTGTTAGATTTGATTTTGATTTTATTAAAGTGTTTGATTCTATCTTTATATTTTATTTTTCTTTTAAGTTTATATTATTATCTTTAAGATTTAAATTTTTATTAATTAAATTATCTTTGTTTTGGATAGAGACTTTTAGATTGACATTATCTAGATTATCAAATATTTTATTAAGGTATTTATTAATTTTATCTAGATCTATTTCATCATTTTTAAGTTTTAAATTCAAATTTGTCAAAATATTTGAATTAATTAATTTACTTGAATTGATTTGGTCATTGTTCCGTTTGACCAAGTCAAGGTTAATGCCAATTTTATCAAAGTCTTGACTTGATCAAAATCTAGATTATTTTATAGTTCTGAATTTTTAATTAAATTTGAATCATGCAAATCTAGATTATCATGCACCATACTTGGGATAATTTCATATTTATCTAAATTACCATGAAGATTATTTAAACTACTACTGATAGGGGTATTTTAGGAAATTATATCAATCTTAAACGCACCCCTAATTCAGTAGTAGGCTTTTCCATTGAATTTGACTCAAGTCTGGATTCACTTTTGACTTGATCCTCTAGATTCAAAGGCTCCTCATGAAGCTTGGTCAGGCGGGTCCAAAACTCATGGGCATCTTTGACTTGTCTTATCCTGTATATAACTTTGTTAGGTAATAAATCTAAAATTAACTTTATTACCTTTTAGTTTACTTTCGAGTTCTGAGAGGATTGCTTTAGTGCCATGCCACCATCGAAGTCATTCATCAGGACGAAGCTTTCCATTTTGCAGCCTTTATAGATTGAATTCGTCCTTCTTGTATATCTCATATAGAGGTGATTTGTTGACATTTCACCTGAGTATTTCTTTGTTCACCATTTTTCAACAATGAAAAAGAACTCACAAAAATTCCAAAACTGTGTCTTGGGGTAAGTAGTGTGGGAGATAAAGAAATAAGGGTATTTCACCAATTTCAAGAAAAAAATAATAAAATATTAAAATAAAAAAATAATGACAAATTTTGTCACAAGGGATATTTCACCAATTTTGACTAATGGTGAAAAAATGGAAATGGAAAAAAGAGAACCCCTTGCTCGATTGGTGGTTTCACCAATTCAAAGTGATCTTGCTCTGATACCACTTGTTGGATCGAAATGCACGCAAGATTGGGGAGGGGGGGGGGGTGAATCATGTGGTTTAAAAACTTTTCTTATTCTTTTGAAATCAAAAGTACGTAGCGGAATTAAATACAGAAATAGAAAGTAAAAATACATGAATTTGGTCGGTTTTACTTGGTTCGGAGCCTTAAGTGACTCCTACTCCAAGACCTAGGTCCTGCGGACCTATCGATGGGTAATTCACTAAAATCCTCTTTTGAAACTGCCGAAAGAGGAAAATGAGTGCAATCGAGAAGTCAGGAGAAGTGTAACATGCTACACTTTTCTTTATGCAAAAATGAAGTACAAAATGGAAATTTTGTTAGCCAACACATTTAAAGATGATCGAATCAGGCTCGATGTTAGACTGCTCCTCAGTAGTAGTCGGGAGTAGCATCGTCATAGTAGAGCAGCAGCACGAAGATGGAGCAGTTGAAACATCAAACGGATGCATAGAAGCTTGTAAAAGGGTTGTACTTGAGTTGTGTCTTGAAGGTTGGCCGAAACACTCTTTCATTGAGTATTGAAGGCGCCATCCATCCTCTACGTTTTATCCCGAATAACTCACCTCTTATCATCGACAAAGTATGATTTTATCTGATTGAAGTTGCCTTCCAAGCTTTCGAAGGTGCCTTTCATTGCCTCGCTCAAGGCGCCTTCTTTCGCATGGAAGGCGCCTCGAGTATTGTTCACCCAAGACAATTTGTGCTCCTTTTGCCCTATAAAATATGTTAGTCCAATACAAAATATCTAACCTATAAAATAGAGTTAGCACAATAAAAATAAGCTATAATGCCCGAAAATTCTCAAAATTATTTTAGAAATATTCTATTATTTTTTTGGAATTTTAGAATATTTATATAGAATTTTTAGAGCAGCGGAAGTAGCAAAAACAAATAGAACAGTAAAATAACCTACGCGGGAATTGAACCCGAGACCTATGGGTCCTACGACTTATAGCGGACTCTAGTAACCAGGTGAGCCCAGCAGGACCGTGCTGAAAGGAAAGGGAAACAATTATATTTATGTTAGAGTTGGGCGAATTAATTCCTTAATATAAATAGGAATTAATAAGTGGGGAGAATAGAATTTTTAATCGGCAACTTCTCCTCCTCACCATAACCTCACGCCGCACCTCTCCCTTTTCTTCTTCCTTCGGTGCCAACCACAAGGAAGACCTAGGGTTCCATCCCTAGGGCCATAGGAGTAGTTTCCGGCAGCATCAAGGCACGAGGATGCTCCTCTCCGCGAGAGGAACGCATAGACGCAAGGAGATTGTCGAAGGGATCTTCTCCACCGGAAATCTAGCGATTAGAATCGTAAGAAACTTCGAGCAGGAGGTAAGAAACCCCTCACCTACAGTATAAGTAGCTTCCGTGTGAATTCCATGTTGTAGTTTAGTAGTATGTAGACTTTCGACACAAAGGATGCGAATTAGTGCATACCAAGTGTTCGATTTAATTGTTTAGCACAGTGAAATGCAATTTAGGCGTTGAGTAGCTTCCATAAATGCAATAAAAGCATTTTTACAGTTTATTTAGTCTTGCTTCAGCTTTTACAGGACTAGATGTCCAATGGGTGGGCTCCCACAGTCGCCTCTAGGTTTAGATAACCTAGTTCTGGGTTTAGACAACCTAGTAAAAGCAAGACAAGAATTTATTAGTTTACGTTCAGTATTTTACTTTCAGTGGCACTATACTGGATTAGATATCCATTGGGTTGGGCTCCCACAGTCGTCCCTAGGTTCAGATAACCTAGTAAACCCTACTAAATTCGGGACTTGCAAACCCGGGTCTAGTTAGGGATGCGCGCATAGGACGTACAGTTGCCGGGCCCATTAGCAGCATGATTATGTATTTTCATCTATTATATGTATAGTTTTTAAACTCTCACAAATCAGTTGTGTATACAGTTTAAATTCAGTACTAGCTTATTTTAGTTTAGCTTAGTTTATGCTTCAGCTCAGCTCTTTCCTATGATTATGTATGATAGCTCTATGTTCAGCTTCTGTACACATGTTTAGATGATAGTATGCCATGATCAGTTTAGCTTTCTATGTGTTGTATGCCATGCCATGCTTAGCATATTCAGTATGTATTTTCAAATAGCATGTTTTAAAAGCATATTGCATCGAATGCATGTTTTTGTGAGGTAGATGGTTTCTTACTAAGCGAAAGCTTACAGATACTTTTCCTTATACTGCAGATAAAGGTAAAGGAAAGATGGACTAGCAGAGGCTGGAGGGCAATGCGATGGAGATGTGTGTGGATGGAACTTGGAATAGAGATCTTAGGGAATTTGAGCAAGCTTGTTTTAAGCATTAGAACCTTTTTGCATTTTGTTATTTTGCACCTTAGTATGTTAAGTGTTATGAATTAGTTAATCATGCATCCTATCATGTTAAGAACACTATTTTTGTGATGTTAGAATGTTTGGTATTTAGTTAGAATTGTTATAAGAAATTTTGGCACGAACAAGTGCTGAAATCAGACCTTTGGCACGAAATCAGAAACTCGAATCGATCAGCTGATCGATTCGAGAGTTTCCAATCGATCGAAGGATCGACTGGGCAACTTGTCTCGCGAACAGTAGGCCTCTGGATCGATCAGCTGATCGATCCAGCGAATTCTGTCGCGAACAGAAGGCTCTGGGATCGATCACTAGATCGATTGACCAGTCTGGATCGATCAGCCGATCGATCCAGAATATCACCCCGAGCACAGTAGCGTGCTGGATCGATCACTGGATCGATCCAACCCAAGTCCCGCATACAGTAGCTGGCTGAATCGATCACTGGATCGATTCAACCATTCCAATCAATCTGTGGATCGATTGGGAGGCCTGAAATTTGCTGGGAAGCCTTTAGTTCAGTTCCTTGACCATGGGGAGGTAAAATATGTCATGAATAGTTAGATTACACCCCTTAGCATGTATAGAATCAAGAAATATTTGTAGTTTAGCAACATTTTAATTAGTACAGCTTCCGCATCTAGACTTTTGTGATGGTCAGGGAATAGCTAGCACAGATTAATGTGACGATCAGCCTTACAGCTTAGTTAGTAGAAGGCGGGTCATTACAGAGTGGTATCAGAGCAGTTTCCATAATTCTTACACACACATCAGCATTGAACCTGCAGCTTCCAAGTAAGAACATCTCTCACCTTATTTACGTTTCCTGTTTTCATGTTAGAAATAAATGAGGCAAGTTTATTTATGATAGTACCTAACATTATAACCATAGATATGCAATTATGATTGTATTAGTTATGTATGTCCTCTATGTCTCTAGAATGGCACGAGAACGCCCAGCTAGATGGGCACCATCTACTGAGCCCCAGCATAAGGCAGGCGGTTCAGTGCCTCCCATAGACCTTACAGCATTAGTGGCTCAGTTACAGCAGCTCGTTGAACAGCAACAGGAGATAGCCACCTTGAAGGCTAGCCAGCAGAATACCCCCACAGTCACCCAGGAACCAAACTTAGCAACGCTAGTAGTCTTAGAGGTTCCACCAGTCCAGCCTACAGCACCAGTAGCCCCAGCAGCAGAGGCAGAGAGTCAAGCCCGAGAACTTCTCAGGCACCGGTGAACCATGGGATGCTCAAGCCTGGTTCAAAACACTGGAGAATACGATGGAGCTTCTAGACTGGCTAGAACATGAGAAGGTGAAGTGCGCCTCCTTCTGTCTGACAGGAGATGCACGCATGTGGTGGGAGAGGATTAGAGCGAAGCGCCCAGTAAACCAGATGACATGGGCTGACTTCGAGAAGGAGTTCTTTGAGGAATTCTTTCACATGCGGGTTACAAACCGCCACTATGACGAGTTCACTAAGTTTCGACAGGGCAACCTATCAGTTGAGGAAGCCGTGAAGAAATTCAATAGATTGGCTCGTCTATGCCCCAAACTAGTCAGCACAGAAAAAGAAAGAGTTCGGTTGATGCTCAAGATGCTGAGGCCGGAAATAGCAATGAACGTGGCTGGCGGCGTTCATAGGCCGCAAACCACTGAAGAACTAGTCAGCAGTGCTCTGACCACCGAGCATTACCAGAATAATATCAAGCAGCAGAAGCAAGTTCTCTCAGAGTCCAAGGGACAAGGAGGCTCAGGTACTCAGAAACACCAGGGCCACAGCTCTAACTGGAAAGGGAACTCCAGCAACAAGCGCAAACCAGGGAGTTACCCGAAAGGAGGACCAGCTAGTAAACAGCCTAGTTATCCTAAATGTGCTACTTGTGGGAAATTCCACCCCGGAGTTTATCGTAAGGGCACACGAGGATGCTTTGAGTGCGGACAAGAAGGGCGCATGGCCAAGTAGTGTCCGAACAAGACCAGCTTTCCTCCATCACAGCCGATCCAGTATGAAGCCAAGCCAGCACAGTTGCATCAGATGCAGGCCGCTTTAGATGGTCCACACCTCAGCCAGGGCAGATTAGAAGCCCCTCCAGCTACGACCAATGCGAGGATCTACTCACTGACCAGAGAGGACGTAGCAAATGCCTCGACAGTTGTTACAGGTCAGATTAGTATTTTACAACAAATTACAACTGTCTTATTCGATACTGGGGCAACCCATTCTTATATATCCAGGGCATTTGCCGAGAAGTTAGCAAGACCTCCAGAGGTACTCAGTAGTCAGTTTCTGACGACCTTACCTTCAGGAGAAATTATGGCATCCACGCACTGGCTCAGAGTAGTGCAAGTCATTATAGCAGATAGAGAACTCTTCTGTGATCTGATAGTGCTAAACATGACTGACTATGACGTCATCTTCGGAATGGACTTCCTGATCAAATACGGTGCCTCAATAGAATGCCGTAAGCAGAAAGTCGTATTCCAACCTGAAGCAGAAGCACAGTTCGAGTTCGTCGGATAACCAAAGAGAAAGCCCAAGAAGTTTCTCTCAGCTATGAAGGCACAGAGATTAATGGATTCAGGATGTACGGGATTTTTAGCACATGTAGTCAGTACCAGTCAGGACAAGGGCCAACAGCTAGCAGAGGTCCGAGTCGTATGTGACTACCCAGCAGTCTTCCCTGAAGAGTTACCAGGCTTAGCACCATACAGGGAGATTGAATTTGAGATAGAGCTCATTCCCGGTACAAATCCTATTTCCAAAGCACCCTACCGCATGGCTCCAGCAGAACTGAAGGAACTTCATGAGCAACTACAGGAGCTGCTTGACAAGGGCTTCATACGTCCTAGTCACTCACCTTGGGTAGCGCCTGTACTGTTCGTGAAGAAGAAGGACGGGAGCATGCGCCTGTGTATAGATTACCGGGCACTGAACCAAGTCACGATCAAGAACAGGTATCCTCTTCCCAGAATAGATGACCTGTTCGACCAGCTAAAGGGAGCAGCAGTGTTCTCTAAAATAGACCTCAGATCAGGTTATCATCAGGTGAAAGTCAAGGAAGGGGATATACCCAAGACAACATTCAGAACCAGATACGGACATTATGAGTTCGTAGTCATGCCCTTTGGCGTGACAAATGCTCCAGCTACTTTCATGGACCTCATGAATAGGGTATTCAGAGAATACTTAGATAAGTTCGTTATCGTGTTCATCGATGACATTCTTATCTATTCAGGAACTTAGGAAGAACACGCAGAGCACCTGAGAACAGTATTGCAGACCCTTCAGCAAAACCAGCTGTACGCCAAGTTCACAAAATGTGAATTTTGGTTAGATCAGGTGTCCTTCCTGGGTCACATCATCTCAAAGGATGGTATCATGGTAGACCCCAGTAAAATAAAAGCTGTGAGCAACTGGAAAAGACCCAAGAACGCTAGTGAGATCAGAAGCTTTCTGGGATTAGCAGGCTATTACAGAAAATTCGTAGAGGACTTCTCCAGGATAGCCTCCCCACTGACAGCTCTTACCAGAAAGAACAGAAAGTATCAGTGGACAGAGGACTGTGAGAACAGTTTCAGCGAGTTGAAAAGGAGATTGACCAGTGCACCTATTCTGACTCTACCAGAGAACGCAGACAGCTTTGATATTTATAGTGATGCCTCCAAGTTGGGACTAGGAGCAGTGCTGATGCAAGATGGCAAGGTAATCGCCTACGCCTCTAGACAACTCAAGGATTATGAGAAGAACTATCCTACTCATGACCTTGAGCTTGCAGCAGTAGTCTTCGCTCTCAAAATTTGGAGACATTACTTGTATGGAGCTCAGTGCAGAGTGTATACAGATCATCAGAGTCTGAAGTACTTCTTCACTCAGAAGGATCTGAATATGCGACAGCGCAGATGGCTAGAGCTGGTCAAAGACTACGATATAGACATCCTCTACCACCCAGGAAAAGCAAATAGGGTAGCAGATGCACTTAGCAGAAAGTCCAGTGCTACCTTGTTATCTCTAGCAGCCATGTCACCACCCCTACAGAAAGAGATCACAGATTTCGGTCTTGAACTCATAGTAGGACAGCTCTCTACTATGACCTTATAGTCGACCTTGCTTGGTGACATCCAGACAGCTCAGGAACAGGATCCTGAAATTCAGAAAATCAAGCAAGGATTAGTAAAAACAGAAAGTGGAGAGTTCAGAGTGTCCGCTAGCGGGGTGTTGTATTTTGGTGACAGAGTATGTGTTCCAGATCAGGAAGAACTCAGAAGGAAGATTTTAGATGAGGCTCACAAGACTCCCTATGCAATGCATCCAGACTCCACCAAAATGTACCAGGACTTGAAGAAATATTTTTGGTGGCCTGGGATGAAGAGAGACATCGCTCGATATGTCAGCACCTACCTAACCTGTCAGAGGGTTAAGGCAGAACATCAGAGACCAGGAGGAGTTTTGCAGCCCATTCAGATACGGGAATGGAAGTGGGAAGACATTTCTATGGATTTCATAGTGGGACTACCCAAAACCACGAATGGTTTTGATACCATCTGGGTAATAGTCGACAGGTTGACTAAATCAACCCACTTCTTAGCTATCAGGATATCCTACTCCATGGAACAGCTAGCGCAGTTGTATCTCAAGGAGATCGTTAGATTACATGGAGTCCCACGAACCATTATATCAGACAGAGACAGTAGGTTCACATCACACTTCTTGGAGTGTGTACAGTCAGCTTTGGGCACGAAGTTAAAATTCAGCACAGCCTTCCATCCTCAGACAGATGGACAGACGGAGCGAGTAAACCAGGTACTCGAAGATATGCTCCGAGCATGTGCCCTAGATTTCAAAGGAAGTTGGTGCAAATATCTGAGTCTAGCAGAATTTGCATACAACAACAGCTATCAGGCCACTATCGGTATGGCACTTTACAAGGCTCTCTATGGGCGGAGGTGTAGATCTCCAATCTGCTGGTATGAGAGTGGTGAACAGAAAGAACTAGAACTTCAGACAGATCTAGTAGCAGATACCACAACAGCTATACAGCAGATCCGCCAGAGGATAGAGACAGCTCAGAGCTGCCTGAAAAGCTATGCTGATACACGGCGCAGACCTTTAGAGTTTTCAGTTGGGGATTCAGTGTTCCTCAGAGTAGCTCCCATGAAGGGAGTAATGCGTTTAGGGAAGAAGGGCAAGCTAAGTCCCAGATATGTGGGACCATACCTTATCAGCAGAAGAGTGGGCAAGGTAGCGTATGAGCTAGAGCTACATCAGGAAATGTCAGCTGTCCACAATGTATTTCATGTCTCTATGCTGAAGAAGCATATCCCAGATGCCACCCAGGTGATTGAGCCCCAGCTGGTACAAGTCCGCGAAGACCTCAGCTATGACAGTCAGCCTACTCAGATAGTAGATCGAGCAGTTAAGAAATTGCGGAATAAGGAAGTACCATTAGTGAAGGTCATTTGGCAAAATCACACAGCAGAAGAGGCAACTTGGGAGACAGAAGCCAGTATGAGACAGAAGTACCTAGAGTTATTCTAAGTTCGAGGATGAACTTTTTATAAGGTATGGGGGATTGTAATGCCCAAAAATTCTCAAAATTATTTTAGAAATATTCTATGATTTTTCTGAAATTTTAGGATATTTTTATAGAATTTTTAGAGCAGCGGAAGTAGCAAAAACAAATAGAACAGTAAAATAGCCTACGCGGGAATTGAACCCGAGACCTATGGGTCCTACGACTTATAGCGGACTCTAGTAACCAGGTGAACCCAGCAAGGCCGTGCTGAAAGGAAAGGAAAACAATTATATTTATGTTAGAGTTGGGCGAATTAATTCCTTAATATAAATAGGAATTAATAAGTGGGGAGAATAGAATTTTTAATCGGCAACTTCTCCTCCTCACCCTAACCTCACGCCGCACCTTTCCCTTTTCTTCTTCCTTCAGCGCCAACCACAAGGAAGACCTAGGGTTCCATCCCTAGGGCCATAGGAGTAGTTTCCGGCAGCATCAAAGGCACGAGGACGCTCCTCTCCGCGAGAGGAACGCATAGACGCAAGGAGATTGTCGAAGGGATCTTCTCCACCGGAAATCTAGCGATTAGAATCGTAAGAAACTTCGAGCAGGAGGTAAGAAACCCCTCACCTGCAGTATAAGTAGCTTCCGTGTGAATTCCATGTTGTAGTTTAGTAGTATGTAGACTTTCGACACAAAGGATGCGAATTATCGCATACCAAGTGTTCGATTTAATTGTTTAGCACAGTGAAATGCAATTTAGGCGTTGAGTAGCTTCCATAAATGCAATAAAAGCATTTTTACAGTTTATTTAGTCTTGCTTCAGCTTTTACAGGACTAGATGTCCAATGGGTGGGCTCCCACAGTCGCCTCTAGGTTTAGATAACCTAGTTCTGGGTTTAGACAACCTAGTAAAAGCAAGACAAGAATTTATTAGTTTACGTTCAGTATTTTACTTTCAGTGGCACTGTACTGGATTAGATATCCATTGGGTTGGGCTCCCACAGTCGTCCCTAGGTTCAGATAACCTAGTAAACCCTACTAAATTCGGGACTTGCAAACCCGGGTCTAGTTAGGGATGCACGCATAGGACGTACAGTTGCCGGGCCCATTAGCAGCATGATTATGTATTTTCATCTATTATATGTATAGTTTTTAAACTCTCACAAATCAGTTGTGTATACAGTTTAAATTCAGTACTAGCTTAGTTTAGTTTAGCTTAGTTCATGCTTCAGCTCAGCTCTTTCCTATGATTATGTATGATAGCTCTATGTTCAGCTTCTGTACACATGTTTAGATGATAGTATGCCATGATCAGTTTAGCTTTCTATGTGTTGTATGCCATGCCATGCTTAGCATATTCAGTATGTATTTTCAAATAGCATGTTTTAAAAGCATATTGCATTGAATGCATGTTTTTGTGAGGTAGATGGTTTCTTACTAAGCGAAAGTGTTGGTGCGGGAAGCATCCGACGATCGAACCCAAGTTTTGATAATGACAAAGGATTCAAAGTTAAGGTGTGTTGTGATCTAACATGTTGAATGAGTATTTTAGGAAAAGTCCTAACTGCGGTTAGGCAGGTGGAAAACCCTAGGGGGTGGTAACCCTAGGTCATAGGGGGTGGTAACCCTAGGTGGAGAAAAGTCCTAGCTGCGGTTAGGCAAAGGGAAAAACCCTAGGGGGTGGTAACCCTAGGTCATAGGGGGTGGTAACCCTATGCGGAAAGTCTTGGCAGGTTGATGACTTTAGGCAAAAGTCCTAGGGGTGGTAACCCTAGGTGGAAAGTCCTGGTGTCGCGAACCAGGTGAAAGACTGGACTAGCCGGGAAGCGGATGTCCAGCAGAAAGTCCGGAAGTATCGAGTGCTGAGCAAAAGTCCAGTCGATCTGGAGGATCGCACTGGCAGCAGGTAAATCTCCTGAGTGGAGTAGGTGAGGATGTGCTCTCCGTAGAGGGAACAGTAGGCGTCGGGTCGACCTAGGGTTTCCGGTCGGAAATTCGAAGTCAGACCCGGACAGTCCGGAGACTGTCATAATTTCATATTCACACTATTATTTTGTGTTAACTTTGTGTTGCAGGTATTTTTGGATTAACATAGTTGCAGGTACCAAAAACACAAAGAAGAACTCGGATGAACAGTGTCCGAGGCACCTCCATGAGGCTTGGAGGCGCCTCGGGTTCAAAATCCTGAGCTGGCGCGAGGAGGAGGCTTAAGGCGCCTCGGAAGGGTTTAAGGCGCCTTAGACAGCTTGGAGGCGCCTTGAATGGGTTTAAGGCGCCTTCAGGTCGCGGCAGTCAAAGAATTATCCCAGCGAGCAGAACGGGATAAGATTCAGGCTTAAGGCGCCTTGAAAGGGTTTAAGGCGCCTTGAACACTGTTTATAAAGGGGGTTCGACCAGCAGCTCAACACAACAAGTTCCAAGCCTTCTTTACTCAACGTGCTGCTCCGAAAGACTCCCGGAAGTGCTGCTACACGTCTACGACGACCCAGAGCTCCAAGATTCCTCTTTTTCGTCGTCGGTATAGATTTCTTTTATCGCATCTCTTGTAATACTTAGTCTGTAATAATCGAGCTTATAGTTGTTGCCCACCGAAAGCGATCAAGGATCGCGGGCCTTCGAGTAGGAGTCACCTTAGGCTCCGAACGAAGTAAATTCCTCTGTGTTTGTGTGTTTGCCTTTTTATTCCGCTGCGTCTTAATTACTCGAGTGTTTTACAAATCGAACGATTTAGCCACGAGTGCTATTCACCCCCCCTCCCCCCTCTAGCACGTCTCGATCCAACAATTGGTATCAGAGTGGGGTCGCTTCGAATAGGTGAAACCACCATTCAAGCATTTCTTTTGTGGCTTTTTCGTCTATTTAGGCTAAAAATAAAACCTTACGCCTTTCGTTTTTTTTTCCCTCCAAATTTTTTTTTCAAAAAATTCATTTTCATATTTTCACAATTGATTGGGATTAACGAAATATCGAATTTGGCCAAATTCGAAATAATATTTTTTAAATATTTTTTAACAATATCTTTATTTTATTATTATTTTATCATTTTTTCTAGAAACTCGTAAATTTTTATTTCTAGCTTTCTACCACACTACTAATCTAGGATTAAGTCCTGGGACAAGTTTTTGCTCACTTTTTGTGCAAGATTCAATGGCTCTCCAAGAAGGCTATAGCACCACTCGACCACCGCTCTTCTCTGGTGAAGACTTCGGCTACTGGAAAGGCCGAATGGAGTCGTACCTACAAACCGAGTTCGATGTCTGGATGATCACTAAGACCGGGCTTGAAATACCAACTGACGACGTCGGCATACCGCTACCGTACGAGAACTGGGACGCGAACCTTATCAAAAAGGTAGAGGCAAACGCAAAAGCAACGTATACAATTCAGTGCGGCTTAACGAATAAGGAGCTGAATCGCGCCGGCACGTTCTCAAGCGCCAAGGAGCTATGGGAGAATCTGATTCAGTTACACGAAGGTATGTCAGACACAAGTAAGCATGATAAATTATTTGAATTACATGAGCAGACTGATACTACTCTGGCCGAGGAAGGTATTGCGTTGGTTGCAGGTACAAGCATAACACAGGAAGCTAGAAAGATGAAGGCAACATGGTCTGAGTCATCAGACGAATCTGAATCCGACGCAGAAGAGCAGACGAGTTTCCTTGCTCTACCAGTACTAGCATCCGTGGCCGAAACTGAGTCAGAGTTCGAATCCGAAACCGAGAACGAGTCAGATACCGAGTCCGAGCGAAGCCACGGATCCGTATCCGTTTCCGAAGGACCCAAACTCACTGTAAGTGCTCTAATTTCAAGTATTAGCTTAGATGATTCAGAAAATTTAATTCCTTACTTATTAAAGAAGTTGGCTAAATCCAACGTCCGGGTTAAGTCGCTCCAAAAGGAGGTAACAGCCCTTAAGGAAGCGACTGACTTAAGTGCTTTAACTGAGCCAGTTCAAATTGGAAGTTCAACTCAAGTCCAACAACTTGAGGAAGAAAATTCCAATTTGAAAACTTAAATTAAAGAACTCAAGGACACGTTGGAACGGTTCACCTTGGGTTCCAAGAATTTGGATCTAATTCTTGGAAAACAGCGAGCTAGTTACAACAAATCCGGACTTGGATTTAAGACCAAAACAAAATATAAATCATATCTGTCTTTATTAAATAGAAATAATAGAAAGGTAGTCCAAGCATGGGTACCTAAGTCCAACTTGGTCAATCAAGTTGGACTTGGTCAATATTGGGTCCCCAAGGATCAAGTCTACTACCTCGATAGACCATATCGAGGCTATGATCCAGGGGGAATTAAAAGAAAAACGATCTTAATGAAACAAAATTAAAATTAAATTTAAAATTCGAAATTAAATTACAAATTCAAAATTCAAAATTCAAAATTTGAAATTCAAAATTAAATTTAAATTCGAAATTAAATTGAAAAAAATTGAAAATTAGATGGAGGATTCAAACTAGCTGGCACCTCCAACTGAACTACCCGATAGGGTAACTGAACCTAATCTACCCGAAATGGGTAAAACAAGAGTAGATTACTCGGCAGAGTAATTAAGGTTAGATTAAAACGGACTAGGTTTAACTTGACCCACAGTACTGGTGAAGTTGTTGGATGATAGTACGTTAGGGAAGCTTGGGCATCGCATGTCTAGGAAGATATGGCTTCGACCTGGTGCATTTGGCCAAGTGGAACTGACCGAAGCTACCCTTAAATGGATCCTAACTAGTTAGACCAAGGATTAGTATTAAGTTCAATGGGTAGGACTATTTGGGAAACCTCGAAGGCATGGTTACTTTAATGAGTACCTTGTGACTCACCATAGCCCAGAAGTTTATCCAAAGAATGCTTACTTGTTGAACCCAAAGCTAAACCTGAATCTAACACAAAGTTAAACCAGACCCTTAAATTCAACCATAATTCATCTCACAACAATTATAGGGTTCCCTGATTGAAAATTTAGATCGAGTGAGATGACTAGTTAATTCAACTAAATTATTTCAAAATTCTTTTAAACTTAATTTCAAAATTATTTCAAAATTCTTTTAAACTCAATTTCAAAATTATTTCAAAAATCTTTTAAACTTAACTTCAAAATTATTTGAAAATTCTTTTAAACTCAACTTCAAAATTATTTCAAAAATCTTTTAAACTCAATTTCAAAATTATTTTAAAAATCTTTCAAAATTCATTTCAAAATTATTTTAAAAATCTTTCAAAATTCTTTTGAAAATTCATTTCAAAATTATTTTAAAAATCTTTCAAAATTAATTTCAAAATTATTTTAAAATCCTTTCAAAACTTAATTTCAAAAATTATTTTAAAATCCTTTCAAAACTTAATTTCAAAAATCATTTTAAACTCTTTTCAAAACTTAATTTCAAAAATTATTTTAAAAATCTTTCAAAATTAATTTCAAAATTATTTTAAAATCCTTTCAAAACTTAATTTCAAAAATCATTTTAAAATCTTTTCAAAACTAAATTTCAAAAATTACTTTAAAAATCTTTTCAAAACTAAATTTCAAAAATCATCTTAAAATCTGTTAAAACTTCATTTCAAAATTATTTGAAATTGAAAACTTATGTTTTATATCAATTGCAAAGACAACTCCATCTCACGCTCACTCATATGCTAAACATGCTTGTTAATCTAGAATGAGTGAGATGGAAAGATAGGAAAATATTTCTTTTACCTCTCATGCTTGGACTCCTGAACTCAAAAATTTATTAAGGCATTAATTAAGGGGGAGTGATTTTGAGTCGGTTTTAAAATTAGTTTTTCTTTAAAATTTTTAACTTGACCTCAAAATTAAAAACTATTTTTTACTTATCTTCAAAAATTCAGGTTATTTTTAACTTAACTTTAAAATTAAAATTATGACCTGGCTGTTAAATTACAACTCTTCTAGAATGTTTTCAAAGCTAAGCCTTTACGTAAAACCTCTTTAAGCTAAGTACTTAATCAAGTCTTCTTTAACTAAGCTTAGTTAGATTATACTCTAAACTTAGTTATTTGGCAAGAAGTTTTCTCAAGACAATCATTTTTAAGCTGAATATATAGCTAAGTATTTTCAAATTTAGCTAAGTGCTTTTTAAAGTTTTTTTAAAGACAAAAAGGGAATTTAGCTAAGAGTCTCTCAAAGCAATTGTTTTCAAATGCTAAGTTTCGCTGAATATGCTAAGTATTTTCCAAAACATTCTTAAAATTTAAAGTATTTAAAGTGTTGTGATATCACAAAAAATTGCTGAGTCACTTGTTAAAGACAAAAATAACCTTATCTTAGCTAAAAGTATCTCTCAAACTAAAGGAAATGGAAATATTAAGATTAAGATTACCTGTACTTTAGGGCTCTGATACCTGATCAACACCAATTAGATAATTTGATTACTATTTAACTTGACTTATGCTTGGACTTAAGGACCAATTGAATAAATAACCTAAATTAAAATTTTAGCCACTCTCTCTCTTCAACTTAAAAATTAACAAGTTCTTTTTCAAAAATAAGTATTATTAAGCTAAGTCCCTTTTTCACTTAAGCTACATTTTCAAAATTTAATGTTTGCAAAAGGCTTAGCTAAGTGACTCATATAGCAACTTTCAAACTTAGTTACATATTTTTTCCTCTTTTTCTCTAAAACCAACTAAGCTTACAAAGAGGCTAAAGCCATCCTTCAAGTCATCCATAAATTAGCCTTTTTAACTTAGGAGAAAAATAACTAACAAATTTTTCAGTTAATAGTTAAGTGTTTCACAAGCATTTTTCCAAAGTCTAAAACTACTTTTTCTAAAAAGCTTAAAACATGCTTTCCAACTAGCTTATTTTTTGATATATGGCAAAGGGGGAGAGTAGGAAATTCAAAATCATTAATTCAAAATCAAAAGTAAAAATCAAAAGTAAAAAGTGTTTTATTAAGGGGGAGAGTAGGAAATTCAAAAGTAAACTTTAAAAGTAAAAAGTAAAAATTTAAAAAGGAAACCCTGTATTAAGGGGGAGCTTCACAAAAGTTTAAGTGTTAGCTTAAGTTAGGCGTTGATTTGATTTTATATACTTAAGCTTGCTCACTTAAAACCTTTTTATGCAGTTTTTTTTACTTAACTTTGAATTTGGGTTGCCAAAATCAAAAAGGGGGAGATTGTTGGTGCGGGAAGCATCCGACGATCGAACCCAAGTTTTGATAATGGCAAAGGATTCAAAGTTAAGGTGTGTTGTGATCTAACATGCTGAATGAGTATTTCAGGAAAAGTCCTAACTGCGGTTAGGCAGGTGAAAAACCCTAGGGGGTGGTAACCCTAGGTCCTAGGGGTGGTAACCCTAGGTCCTAGGGGGTGGTAACCCTAGGTGGAGAAAAGTCCTAGCTGCGGTTAGGCAAAGGGAAAAACCCTAGGGGGTGGTAACCCTAGGTCATAGGGGGTGGTAACCCTATGCGGAAAGTCTTGGCAGGTTGATGACTTCAGGCAAAAGTCCTAGGGGGTGGTAACCCTAGGTGGAAAGTCCTGGTGTCGCGAACCAGGTGAAAGACTGGACTAGCCGGGAAGCGGATGTCCAGCAGAAAGTCCGGAAGTATCGAGTGCTGAGCAAAAGTCCAGTCGATCTGGAGGATCGCACTGGCAGCAGGTAAATCTCCTGAGTGGAGTAGGTGAGGACGTGTTCTCCGTAGAGGGAACAGTAGGCGTCGGGTCGACCTAGGGTTTCCGGTCGGAAATTCGAAGTCAGACCTGGATAGTCCGGAGACTGTCATAATTTCATATTCACACTATTATTTTGTGTTAACTTTGTGTTGCAGGTATTTTTGGATTAACATAGTTGCAGGTACCAAAAACACAAAGAAGAACTCGGATGAACAGTGTCCGAGGCGCCTCCATGAGGCTTGGAGGCACCTCCCTGAGGCTTGGAGGCGCCTCCCTGAGGCTTGGAGGCGCCTCCCTGAGGCTTGGAGGCGCCTCCCTGAGGCTTGGAGGCGCCTCGGGTTCAAAATCCTGAGCTGGCGCGAGGAGGAGGCTTAAGGCGCCTCGGAAGGGTTTAAGGCGCCTTAGACAGCTTGGAGGCGCCTTGAATGGGTTTAAGGCGCCTTCAGGTCGCGGCAGTCAAAGAATTATCCCAGCGAGCAGAACGGGATAAGATTCAGGCTTAAGGCGCCTTGAAAGGGTTTAAGGTGCCTTGAACACTGTTTATAAAGGGGGTTCGACCAGCAGCTCAACACAACAAGTTCCAAGCCTTCTTTACTCAACGTGCTGCTCCGAAAGACTCCCGGAAGTGCTGCTACACGTCTACGACGACCCAGAGCTCCAAGATTCCTCTTTTTCGTCGTCGGTGTAGATTTCTTTTATCGCATCTCTTGTAATACTTAGTCTGTAATAATCGAGCTTATAGTTGTTGCCCACCGGAAGCGATCAAGGATCGCGGGCCTTCGAGTAGGTGTCGCCTTAGGCTCCGAACGAAGTAAATTCCTCTGTGTTTGTGTGTTTGCCTTTTTATTCCGCTGCGTCTTAATTACTCGAGTGTTTTACAAATCGAACGATTTAGCCACGAGTGCTATTCACCCCCCCCCCCCTCTAGCACGTCTCGATCCAATAGAAAGCTTACAGATACTTTTCCTTATACTGCAGATAAAGGTAAAGGAAAGATGGACTAGTGGAGGCTGGAGGGCAATGCGATGGAGATGTGTGTGGATGGAACTTGGAATAGAGATCTTAGGGAATTTGAGCAAGCTTGTTTTAAGCATTAGAACCTTTTTGCATTTTGTTATTTTGCACCTTAGTATGTTAAGTGTTATGAATTAGTTAATCATGCATCCTATCATGTTAAGAACACTATTTTTGTGATGTTAGAATGTTTGGTATTTAGTTAGAATTGTTATAAGAAATTTTGGCACGAACAAGTGCTGAAATCATACCTTTGGCACGAAATCAAAAACTCGAATCGATCAGCTGATCGATTCGAGAGTTTCCAATCGATCGAAGGATAGACTGGGCAACTTGTCTCGCAAATAGTAGGCCTCTGGATCGATCAGCCGATCGATCCAGCGAATTCTGTCGCGAATAGAAGGCTCTGGGATCGATCACTGGATCGATTGGCCAGTCTGGATCGATCAGCCGATCGATCCAGAATATCGCCCTGAGCACAGTAGCTTGCTGGATCGATCACTGGATCGATCCAACCCAAGTCCTGCATACAGTAGCTGGCTGAATCGATCACTGGATTGATTCAACCATTCCAATCGATCTGTGGATCGATTGGGAGGCCTGAAATTTACTGAGAAGCCTTTAGTTCAGTTCCTTGACCATGGGGAGGTAAAATATGTCATGAATAGTTAGATTACACCCCTTAGCATGTATAGAATCAAGAAATATTAGTAGTTTAGCAACATTTTAATTAGTACAGCTTCCACATCTAGACTTTTGTGATGGTCAGGGAATAGCTAGCACAGATTAATGTGACGATCGGCCTTACAGCTTAGTTATAGAAGGCGGGTCGTTACATAAGCAGTTTAGTATTAATTAGATCTTGCCCTCTAGACCCAGATCTAGTCATGGTCTAGGTTTTTGAAATGGACCTAAATTGGACCGAGGCCTACTGTCCCCTCAAATGGAACGCGTCCTCACTGAGTCTCTCTCCTCCAGTGACTTATCTCCACTTATCAAATATCAAGTTACCTCCTTAATGTCCAATCTAACCCACCAGAACTTCCTGTAGGAATCACACATCCCGACTTCGCTAATTGAGAATCGAACATCCCGACCTTCTTCCGGAATTGCCCATCTAGACTTCAACCCATCGAAAATTGAACATTCTGACCTCCTACCAGAATCCTACATATAGACTTCGCCAATCAGGAATCACATATCCCAATTGGACTTTCTGTCTTGTGTCTTGTCCTATTGACCCATCAAATTAGTCAACCCCGTACACTCGATAACAAGGTTAGATCAACAACACATCTAACCTTAATCCACTTGTCATTCATCAAAACATAGATTTGATTATTAGTGCCAAATGCATCAACAACTTGGGGTGAGCGATATCACCTTTGTCGGATGAAATTTTTATCTTCACATGGGGTGAGTGAGTTGATGTGGTAAATTGCAAGTGCATGATTTCGTTGCCAAGTAATAAAAGATTGAATCCACAGGGATTAGTGGCTAAGTATTAGTCTACTAAACAATGAATTGAGTAGACAAATTGTAGGGGTTTGAGTTGTGCAAAAGTAAGAGATCTATGGAGAAAAATCAAAGAATGTGGTTAGGAAAGAGTATTAAGTGAGATGAGAGAAAAAAAGGAGAGTAATATGAGAGAATTCGAAGGGAAAATAATTCTAGGATTTCAGTTTCACCATAATGATTATAAACACTTAATAAATGTTTAGTTTTCTATTCTCAATAGTTATTTTTATAGGTAGACTATCCTATGGTATCTAATGTGAACTTTTGGTACTACACAAGCCTATCCGTTCTAATTAGTCATCTATTTTCAAAGTGACAGAGCTAAGGAATTGCTTTTTTAAGTAGACCCTTGTCACGTGATCCCACAACCTTCGAGTTACCTTCTCTTACTATGTGATGAAGAATTGGAACTAATCCATTAAGATCTGCGATAGTCTATTGTTTCTTGTGGCATATCGATCTACTTTCATTGGTGACTCTCCACGTCTCGAGTTTCTATGAGTTAGAGGATTAGGCTCTCCTTTCAGTTCATCCTCGTACCTCATGGGATACGAATCTTGTACTTTTGGTATTAAGATCATGTGTACATAGTAGGCTTATACTAGAAATATGCATATCAATAAATAAGAACCATTCAAACTCAATAGATTTAACAAATTGTGTTTACATATCAAAGAGGCTAATCCCTAATCCTAGAATCAAGAGTCTAATGTGTGTAGATTATATACACTTTTATAAATATTTTGATGCATATTCACGTACTTTTTTTAGGCTTGATCTATGAACTTTTCCATTGCTTATCATATTTTTTTGTATAATTACACTTCTTTATCGGAGATCTACTCTTTGTGTATTTTCTTATTGATAGGATGCACTTTTGGAGTAAAAACGACACCGGTAGATGACTCGGAGAACAAACGAAGAAAAAGGGTCTAGTTGTATAGAATCCACAAGGTCGTACCACATGCCCAAAGGAGGAGAAGGCTTTAACCGTGTGAACCCACAAGAACATGCCACAAAGTAGAGCAAGTAAGCCTGGGCCATGTGGAATTCACACAGCTATGTCAATGAACCAGAGAAGAAGCAAGCTGCAACCATGTGGAATCCACATGATCATATGGAATTTCCAAAGATGAATTAGGTTGCATCCATGTGGAATTCACACGGCCGTGCCACTAGACCAGAGCCAAGGCAGCTTCCAATTATGTAGATTCACTCGGCCGTGGCACGAGCCGTGCCCCACCCGTGCCATGCTCTATATAAAGGGAGTTTCTTCCTCTTTTTGATAGAGGAAGGGTCTCCCCTTTGGGAGATCCAACTTGGATGAGATCTGAACTTCTTCAACACTTTCTTGGATGATCCGAAGCTGAATTCAACTTCTCTATCACTCTGAAAGTTTGGATTGGATCTGAAGACCACTCTTTGTATATGATAAACCTTCTTCCCTTCTCTTCTTGAGTTTTGGTATTTTTGGCTTACATCTTGATGTATTGTGATTCAATCCTTCTAGTTATGGAGTAGATCTCTTATTCTAGGATTAAGGGAGTAATTTTGATGTGAATTGATGTAAAGCTCATAGATTTGCCAATTTCCTATCTATATGATGTAGATCTCTTCTTCCCTTCTATTGATGTAAAGCTTCTTTCTGAAGGTTTCGAGATGAAGGATTATAGTGAATTATCCAATGGTACGATCATGGATCGTGAGTCTTGGAATAGGAGTCGACATAGGCTCCGAACCAAGTAACCAAACGAGTCACTTACATTACTCTTACTTTTCTATTCTACTGCTTACTCTGATAAAAGATAAAAGTTTTTTAAACAAATAATATTCACCCCCCCCTATCATTTATTTTTGATCCTTCAGTATCATGCACTATTTTCTTATACCCACTGAGTGTTTTGTAGTCACTACCCCTTATTATTCTTTAACCTCCAGGTTAGCAAATAAAGGACATGTTATGTCACTCAGAGGTCCTATCTGCCGGACCTACCTCACACTTAAGATCGTGTTTTCCACATTATATCTTATTGCTTTGTATTTACACTTGCTTTTGTTCAAGGATTTCAGCCTTGTGGTGTACTTTTATTTAATTATGATATTTAGTGTGTTAAGTCGTGTCGGCATGCAGCCACTTTTAGTTTTCATGTTGTGAGTTGATTGTGTAAATCCCCCTATTGTGTAGTTTATTATTTTATATCTTCCTCTATGTATTTATTTCTGATTTATATCATGTTGTATCAAATATTACCACAAGGGGGGTACCATCTATTCTAATGAACAAGTACACCTCCAGGGATGACAGGATCAGTGCGTAAGATTTGTCCTTTTTGTGACACGACCTCACTACACTCCCTCTAGGAACTTGCCTCACTCACCTGTCAAACATCAGGTCTTCTAGACATATTTAGACTTTAATCACTCAATATCGAATTAGCCTGCCAAGGCTTCCTCTTGATTCGATATCAGGTCCTTTAGACCTATAGAATCCACTTGCTAGATGTCAGGTCCACTTGACCCATTTGGACTTCCTGTTTGGTTTCCACGATCTGTTGAGACTTTCCTCCCTTACCTAGTCTTAACTAGGACTTTCCATGTTGAGCATCCTGCACACTTGTTCAATTCATCAGATAACAACAAAACTTAACTTGAAGATTTAATAACATCAAAACATAAGTTTGATTTTGGTGCACCTTGCACCAACAAAAAATCATATATGAAATGGACACATGAAAATCATCCAAACAAATCCTTTGTTTGTCCTCAAGCAAACATTAATATCAAGAATTCATGTGAATGATCATCTCTTAACATTAATAAGTTTATCTAATCTTATCAAGTAGTATTATCATTAAGCGAAGACATTCAATTAGATTCACAAACCTAACAAGAAAGTTTAAGTGAACATTACATACTTTGCTCCTAGAGTTTTCAAGTTCCTCCCTAAGTTAAGTCGTCATTCCATCATATTCCCAAGGTTTCTAGCATTAGACACTTACCTACCATACACAAGGTTCGTCCCCTCTTTCGAACATAAAGTTTCAAAGGTATGCTCAGTATTGAGAAAAATTGATAAGTATTTCTCTTATAACCTAACTCAGTTTTAAAGTGACATTTTATCACTTCCACCCATGACACTTATTTTTATATCCCATTTTTGCCACTCAAAATGTTTTATTACTTTTTCAATTTGCTATTTTCTCTTTTCTCTTTTTTTTTTTCTTTTCCACCCATAACAATTTGCTTTGTTTTTTTTATACATGGATTTAATTTTTTCCAAATAAGTTGACACAAATTGGAACATAATCTAGTAACTAAAATGTTAGGAGAGAGTCATCTATGGTTACTAAGGTACTAGTTCAATAGCATCAATCATTACTATGTCTTACTAAATTGACTCTTTGTAAACAAACCATAAGTGAAGTGAAAGGGAAAACTATCAAATAGGCATTTAGTGAACCATTATCAGCTCAACCATACTTTTATAAATTTACTACAAGATAGGAGAACATGAATTACCAAAAGTAAGGGAGTGTATTCACATGGTATTATTAAGACCAAACACATCAAAATTTTGCTTAGAGGACAAAGATATACATGTGTGTTACAAATTAAAATCAAAAAAGGAAAACATGAACAAAGCATAATATGGTACATGCTAACATCAACTATCAAACTAACAAGATATAACAAAAACATTAAAAATGGGCTCAACTAACAATACTAACAAAAGAAAGACTAAACCTAAAAATGAGATGCTTCTCCAATAAAGCCAATTAACGTGGAGGATGAAAAGGGAAATGAGGAAGGAGAGGCATCTCGTCATTGTTGAAAACTCAAGATCTGATGTGACAATGCCATATATACATATGCTCAATCTGAAAGGCTGTAATCTCCTCTGCTCCCTAGTGGTCTTCTTCCCTTCTCCATTATTGTCATTGTTCATGCATGAATTGCCTCATCTCTTCCCAAATCTGCCTCTGATCTTGCCTAAAGGTTGTCTCTTCTTGACTTCATCATGCCTTAGCTTGAAAGTACAACTCTACCTCATCATAATGCATCTTGGACCTCTAGAAGTGTCTCATGAGACCATCTAATACACTTCTCCAGTGCCCCCCTTGTTGCTTCAGATACTGTTGGCGCGGTTAGCACTAACGGTCTAACTCAAGTTTTGATGAATGAAAAATTAGGTTAAGTTAGGTTTGTTGTGATCTAACACTCTGACCGAGTGTGCAGACGAAGTCCAGACAGGTCGACGGGCTGACCGGATGTCTGACACGAAGTCCAAGCGGGTCGACGGGTTGACCAGACGCTTGGCGAGAAGTCCAGCTAGGTCGACGGGCTGACTGGATAGCTGGCGAGAAGTCCAAGCGGGTCGACGGGATGACCGGACGCTTGGCAAGAAGTCCAGATGGGTCAAAGGGCTGACCGGACGTCTGACAGGTAAGTGAAGGTAAGTCACTGGAAGGGAGTGACTGTGAGGACGCGTTCCCAGGAAGGGAACATTAGGCGTCGATCCGGCTTTGATCCATTTCAGATATCTAAGTCGAGATTGTGACTAGATTCCGGTCTCGGAAAGACGAAATCTAAGTCATACTTTTCATGTCAAACTTATGAACTGTGCTATCACTTTGTTTTGCAAGAAATTTATTATACTTGCCTCGGACTAACCTTGTCTTGCAGGAGAAGGACCTGTTCTGGAGAAAGGTGGTCCGGGCACCCAGAGGTCCGGCGCCCGGGAGGCAAGTTTTATCCCGATTGCGCGTCGCCACGTGGAGCTCGCTGGTTGGACCTGACACGTCCCACCAGGGCGCCTGGAAGGGATCCGGGGCCCCCCGAGCTTCATATAAAAGAAGGGGCAGGGGTGGAGCTTCAATAATAACTTAGAATCCAAGATCTGCTACTCTGTGCTATTGCGACGCCATGAAAAGCTCTCCAACTCAGTTCTAGTTTTGTTTTAATTCTATTGTCGGTATTTTCTTTACCTGTCAATTCTTGTACTTAACTCTGTAATATTCGAATTGATAGTGATTGCCCACTGAAAGTGGTCAACGACCGCGGGCCTTGGAGTAGGAGTCGACACAGGCTCCGAACCAAGTAAAACCGAACTGTGTTAGCCTTGCCTTCTTACTTTGTCTTTACTTTTCCGCTGCGCTTACTCGATGAAAGTTTTAATCAATATTCACCCCCCCTCCCCCTCTATCGAACGCTTAAGATCCAACAAGTGGTATCAGAGCAGGTACTGCTCTGATTTGGTACAACCACCAATCAGACAAGGGGTGAACTTTCTATTAAGTTTTTTTTTTGGTTTTTATTTTTTTTCCCGCATAATTCCAAACCGGTAATCTAATTTTTTTTGGAAAGATTCTTTTTCCGTTATCCAAATTTGTGCAACACTCATTTAGATCTTTCTCTCATTTTTTGTCTTCCCACACTGCTAATCCAAGACCAAGTCTTGGGACTTTTTCTTGTCTATTTTTTCTTGTGTGCAGGATTAAAATGTCTCACCTTGAAGGATTCAGCACAGTGCATCCTCCCCTTTTCAACGGGGATGACTTCCCGTATTGGAAGAAGAGAATGGAAGTCTATCTCAAGACGGACTTCGACCAGTGGATGAGCATCACCAGACCATATAAAATACCAGTAGACAGTTCCGGAAACCTACTGGACCCAGAAGATTGGACGTCAGACCTAAAGAAGAAGGCGTCAACAGAAAACAAGGCAATCAACACCCTACAGTGTGATTTGACCAGAGAAGAATTGAACTGGGTTGGACCACATAAGAACGCCAAAGAACTGTGGGACAAACTGATCGAGCTGCACGAGGGAACAAGCGACGCTAAGGTAACAAAACGAGACTTATTATTAAATAAAATATGTAATATAAAAATGCAGGAAGGAGAAACTGCAAGTCAACTTCACACGAGGATCAAGGACATCCTCAATGGGCTCCACGCCATCGGCCACCAAATGGAGAACCGGGACTTAATAAGGTATGCATTAAACACATTTCAACGTAATAGTTTGTGGGCATCTATCGTAGATGCTTATAAAATTTCTAAGAATTTATTGAAACTTAAATTAGACGAGCTATTTTGTGAATTAGAACTACACGAACAAACTAACGTCGGGGCTGAGAAAGGAATTGCTTTGTTTGCAGGTCCCTTCAAAGAAAAGAAGAACAAGCCTGAGCCTGAAGCAGATTCTGACCAGGACTCTGAAGATGAAGAGCACCTGATGAACTTGGTAAGGAAAATGTTCACCAGGAGAAAGAGGGGCTTCACCAAGAAAGACCTTCAGAAAATAAACTCCCCAGAATCAAGGAGCGTGACGTGCTTCGGATGCAACAAAAAGGGCCACTACAAGAACGAGTGCCCAAAACTGAAGAACGACAAACCGAAGCTGATAAAAAAGAAGGCGCTCAAAGCGACGTGGGACGACACTTCCTCGGATGAATTGGAAGCCGAAGAACAAAAGAACCAGAGTTACCTCACGTTGATGGCCCGCAAAGAAGAATCAGAGGATGAATCGGAAGACAGGTTTGAACCCGAATCAAGCCACGAGTCCATACTCGTTTCCGAAGGTTTCGAAGAGGTATACCGATATCTAAATAGAAAATTTTTTAAAATTATTGTTGGATCGAGACGCGCTAGAAGGGGGGGGGGGTGAATAGCGCTCGCGGCTATTTCGTTCGATTCGTAAAACACTCGAGTAAAGACGTAGCGGAAAAAAAGAAAATAAGCACACAGAGACAGGAGGATTTACTTCGTTCGGAGCCTTGATCGACTCCTACTCGAAGGCCCGCGATCCTTGATCGCTTTCCGTGGGAAACAACTATAAGCTCGTATAATTATTACAAACTAATTACAAATGTAACTGTAATTAAAGTTATACCGACAACAGTGGTAGAAAAGTCTGAGCTCCGGGTCGTCGGAATGTTGCAGCAGCACTTCGGAAGCAATACTTGAGCAGAACACAGCACAAGGAAGCTTTTTCTTTCGTTGTCCTTTGCTGCTGCTCGAACCCCTCTTATAAAGGATGTTCAAGGCACCTTAAACACCTCCAAGGCGCCTCCAGGCTGGTCGCGTCACCCGCGTAGATCAGAACTGACCTGGTCGAACTTTATCCTGTTCAAGGAGCCTCCAACCTCTCCAAGGCGCCTTCATCAACTTGTTCAAGGCGCCTTCAGCCTATCCAAGGCGCCTTGAAGCTTGCTTCGCAGCCAGCTCAGGTTTTGCACCCGAGGCGCCTCCAAACTCCATGGAGGCGCCTCAGACACTGTTCATCTGAGGTTAATCTTTGCACTTTGGTCCCTACAAGACACATTAATCCCAAATATACCCTGAAATACAAAGTTAGCATATAAAGCATAATAGATGTGATAATGACAGTCTCCGGACTGTTCGGGTCTGACTTCGGATTTCCGACCGGAAACCCTAGGTCGACCCGACGCTTACTGTGCCCTCTGTGGGGAACGCGTCCTCACCTACTCCACTCAAGAGATTTACCTGATGCCAGTCTGGTCCTCCAGACCGACTGGACTTTCCGCCTAGGGTTACCACCCCCTAGGACCTAGGGTTACCGCCCCCTAGGGTTTTCCTCCACCTAGGGTTACCACCCCCTAGGACCTAAAGTTGCCGCCCCTTAGGGTTTTCCTCCAACTAGGGTTACCGCCCCTTAGGGTTTTCCTCCACTTAGGGTTACCGCCCCCTAGGACCTAAGGTTACCACCCCCTAGGACCTAAGGTTACCCCCCCCCCCCCCCCCTTAGGATTTTCCCCTGCCTAACCGCAGTTAGGATTTTCCTGAAACCTTATTTAACCACGTTAGATAACAAGGAATCTTAACTTTGAATCCCTTTGACATTATCAAAACTGAGGTTCGATCGTCGGATGTTTACTGCACCAACAATTATTTCCTGCTTAAATAATAAATTAGTAAAAATAGAAAATAAAAATAAGTCACTCCTCGAGGAAAATCAAGACCTCAAGGAACAAATCAAAAACTCAAGTCCAACTCAAGATCTAACACTTGAGGAGGAGAATCTATCACTAAAAATAGAAATTAATAATTTAAAAGAAATATTAGAAAAATTCACAACGAGGTCAAAGAACTTAGATTTAATTTTAAACAATCAAAAAGCAAGTTACAACAAAACTGGACTTGGTTACAAATCAAGTTCAACTAAAACTTTTAAATCATTAATAACCCAACACAAACCAACAAAATAAGCTTGGGTTCCGAAAGCGTGTTTAATCACGCAAATAAGACTTAATCAATACTACATCCCTAAAGATAAAATATATTATATAAAGTCAAATAAACAAATAAATCAGAATACAAACCTAAACCAAAAGGGTTAAAATCTAAACATATTAAAACTCAACAAAATGTAAACTATCATCAAGTGAAATTTAATTATAAAAGAAATAGACATAAACTGAGAACAAAGTTAAATTAAATGATAATCAATTCAGGGGGAGGCTCCAGAATAGCTGGCATCTCCAAAACTAACCTACCCGACAGGATAACCCTAACCAACCTACCCAGCAGGGTAATTAGAATTAGTTAAAAAGGGGTTCAAGTTTAACTTGAAAAATGGTACTGGTGAAATATTGAATGATAGTACGTTAGGGAAGCTTAGTCTATGCATGTCTAGGAAGATATGGCTTCGACCTGGTGCATTTGGCTAAGTGAAACTGACCGAAGCTACCCTTTATGAATCATAACCAGTTAGACCAGGGTTTTGTACTAAGTTCAGTGGATAGGACTATTTGGAAAACCTCGAAGGCATGGTTACTTTAATGATGTCCGAGTGACTCACCATAGCCCAGAAGTTTATCCAGAGAACGCTTATTTGTTGAACCCAAAGCTAAACCTGAATCTAACACAAGTTAAAAACAAACTCCAAAATTGAATCTAATTCATCTCACAAAATTATAGGATTCCCTGATTGAAAACATAGGTCGGGTGAGATGACTACGGACATTAAATTAATTTAAAATTAAATTAAATTAAATTAAATTAAATTAAAATTAAGTTAAATTAAAATTAAATTAAAATTAAATTAAAATTAAATTAAATTAAATTAAATTAAATTAAAATAAAATAAAATAAAATAAATTTAATTTATTTTTAATCTTAAGAATTTATTTTAAAACTTAATTTTTTTTTACTTAAAAATTTATTTTAATCTAAATTTTTTTATCTTATTTTAAAATTAAAACTTAAAGTTTTTTGTAAACTTAAAAATTAATTTTAAAATTAAAATTAAAACTTAAACTTAAAAATTTATTTTAAAACTTAAAAATTTATGTTAAATTAAAACTTAAATTTTTTTTAACTTATTTTAAAATTAAAACTTAAACTTAAAAATTTATTTTAAAACTTAAAAATTTATGTTAAATTAAAACTTAATTTTTTTTAACTTATTTTAAAATTAAAACTTAAAGTTTTTTTAAACTTAAAAATTAATTTTAAAATTAAAACTTAAATTTAAAAATTTATTTTAAAGCTTAAAAATTTATGTTAAATTAAAACTTAATTTTTTTTAAACTTATTTTAAAATTAAAACATAAAGTTTTTTAAAATTAAAACTTAAACTTAAAAATTTATTTTAAAACTTAAAACTTTATGTTAAATTAAAACTTAAATTTTTTTTACTTATTTTAAAATTAAAACTTAAAGTTTTTTTTTAAACTTAAACTTAAACTTAAAAATTTACTTTAAAACATAAATAAAAAAAAAACCGGAGTAAAAAATCAGGGGCGGGTGCCCCGGGTCCGGCGCCCCTGGTATACGGACCCGGGGCGCCTGGAGGGGATTCGGGCGCCCCGCCCCACTTGATCGCGGGCGTCCGGAACAGGTCCAGGCGCCCGGACTCCCCTATATATAGTGGGGCAGGGCGCCCCCTCCCTTTGCACCTCCAAGCTTTCGTTCAAGCTTTCTCCTAGCTTTATTGCGAAAGCATTCAAAATTAAAATTTTCTCTCGTTCTGCGGTTAATACGCGCTCGCGAATCAACCGAGGTCGTCAGTTCTAAACTTATTTTAGCAATGGCTCCTCGGTAAAACTCTTGTCTTCTATTTAAAGTTTTTTATTATCTGTTTATTTTTCTTTAATTAGTATTATTTTATTTAGGAAACGTTCTAAATCTGGTGCTGGGCCCTCTACTCCCAGTGTTGATCCTAGTCCCACTGATGAGCTTAGGACTAAGTTTGAGTCAACCATCTACATGGCCATCAGGACCAAATGTATAGATAAAGCGTTCTTTTTACACTCTTGCATTCCAGCTATGGAGGCCATCAACCACTACAACCTTCAGAACTTTGTTGAATGTACTAGCTCAGTAAACATAAGTTTGTGTGCAGAATTTTATAACAACCTAGTAAAAGTAGATGACCTTACATACACTACTAGGGCAGCTGGGACTGATATCATGCTGTCCCCCACTGCCATCCGAGAGTTTTTGGAGTTACGAGAGTCCACCTGTCCCTTTCAGTGCTATCCTCCCAGGGAGCTACCCTTTGGAGATCCGTACTCGCATATCACTCTTGATACAATTTATTCATATTTTTTTGGGGGCGAGCGAGTACCCACAGTGACCCAGTTTAGGTCAGTTACCCTTCAAATCCAGGACTACGCCCTTTATAGGGTCATAGTCTTTTGCATTCTACCACTGAGCACTCGCGACATTGCGATGATGCACCCATTCCATTCCTTTCTCCTCTATGCTCTGTGTCATAGGCTAGATATTGACATTAGCCTGCATATCTTTTCCACCATCATTTAGTCGGCCGGATATGTGACGAGTGGGCGAGTTCATATACCCTACTGTCACATTCTGACAGCATATATGTCCTCTTTGGGCATTGATGTCACCGGAGGTGACATTCGCTATATGACCGAGTTTGACATTATAGGAGCTAGGAACTTTTCCCTAGCTAGTATTCATATAGATGATGAGGGCATCATGACCTGGCAGAGGGAGGCACAACACCAGCCTGACCCAGACGCACAGCAGGAGGAGGCCGATGAGTTCTTTCTCGCACTCTTTCCTGACGAGGCCGCTCCTGCCCCAGCACCAGCTCGAGCCCCACGTCCCGCTCCTCGCACTCTAGCCGATTGAGTATCCGGGCTAGAGAGAGCCATGTCGAGCCTCCAGCACGAGTCCTCCAAGTTCCACCGAGATATACGACGAGAGATCTCCGATCTCCGACGAGAGGTGCGACAGGAGGTCTCTGATTTACGGCGAGATGTGCGGCAGGAGATCCGGCAGGAGATCTCCAACCTACGATGAGACATACGAGAGGACGACCGGGCTCATCACACTGAGATATTGGCACTACTTCGGTCGATGGGTTCCGGACCACCTCCGTCATCATCTCAGTAGTCATGATTATTATGTAGCATTGTTATGATACTATTACAACTGTTTGTAGTACATATTATTCTACTGATCTTCCTTTTCAAATCTGATTGGTCATACTCTAATTTAATAGACTAGGATTTTCAAAATTCAAAATTACTTTCAAATTGACTGTTTTAAAATTCCAGGTTAAATTTGTTTTTATTTGTTTTAAAACCTTCCAACTTTTAGAATTTCAAAACAACTTTAGCCTTAGACTAGAAAAATCCCCTTAGAAATCATGTTCCCCTAGGACTAGTATTTGAGCATCTCACCAACACCCTAGGATTACCTTGCTTGTGATTGATAAACTTAGAAAGGGGTGAGATGTATAGACCAATTGCCTAGACTTAAGATGCTTATGTCAGTGCATCGATATAAGTCTGGGCGTTAAATACAAAACCTACATTAATCAAGTTAAGTTATTCAGCTTAGTCAACCACTAGCTGATCACAATGAACTTAACTTGACTAACCAAGTGAAAGTTGCCATCTTCTGATAGTCAGTAAGTAACTAATTGGTTAGACAACTATTTTAGATGTCAGGTTCAGGGGGAGGATTAATTAGTCTCATATTTTTCCTTTACTAAAAATTGGTTTTTGAAAAATATTTTCTTAAAATATTCTAACAAATCTGACTTATCTTTGTAAAATCTAATAAACGTAGTTTTGAAAATCTTACTTTTGCAAAATTATCTTTATAAAAATTATGTTTAAAAAAGGTGTTTTAACCTTACAAGCTTATTTTGAAAATTTCAATAATTGGATCTAGCCTTAAAGCTTGATTTGAAAATTAAACTTCAATTCATTTTGAAAATTTGGATTTTGCAAATTTTTGACTTGAAAAATAAATTTTTCAAAGCTTTGAAAAGTAGATTTTTCAAACTTAGTCTTAAAATAAGGGCGTAGTTTTGAAAAGTAGATCTTCAAACTTAATTTTAAAATTTTGATTTTTGAAAACTCATGTTTGTAAAGAATTCCAAGTTGAAACTTATTTTGAAAATCCAATTTCTTACCTATACTTGAAAATTTGTTTTTAAAAGTTTGCAAAATCATGTTGCTAAATTAGTTATCTTTCAAAACTTAGTTATGTTACAAAAGTTAAATTACTATATGGTGGAACTTAAAACTCCCCCAAGTTAACTTGACATCATTTCCTACATCTTTTTATGTATTCTGTATGTTTAAATGTTTGAATTATATCCTTGTTTGATGAATGCCAAAGGGGGAGGGATAGGTGGTTAAGTTAGACGAACAAAATAAAAACCAACTTAACCCTCATGCTAGAACAAAATGCTTAATTTTTTTTACTCGCATATTTTTACTAACTTAACTAGGTTGTCATTCCATCAAAAAGGGGGAGATTGTTGGTGCGGTTAGCACTAACGGTCTAACTCAGGTTTTGATGAATGACAAATCAGGTTAAGTTAGGTTTGTTGTGATCTAACACTCTGACCGAGTGTGCAGACGAAGTCCAGACTGGTCGACGGGCTGATCGGATGTCTGGCACGAAGTCCAAGCGGGTCGACGGGCTGACCGGACACTTGGCGAAAAGTCCAGCTAGGTCGACGGGCTGACCGGATAGCTGGCGAGAAGTCTAAGCGGGTCGACGGGCTGACCGGACGCTTGGCAAGAAGTCCAGACGGGTCAAAGGGCTGACCGGACGTCTGGCAGGTAAGTGAAGGTAAATCACTGGAAGGGAGTGACTATGAGGACGCGTTCCCGGGAAGGGAACATTAGGCGTCGATCTGGCTTAGATCTATTTTGGATATCTAAGTCGAGATCGTGACTAGATTCCGGTCTCGGAAAGACGAAATCTAAGTCATACTTTTCATGTCAAACTTATGAACTGTGCTAACACTTTGTTTTGCAGGAAATTTATTATACTTGCCTCGGACTAACCTTGTCTTGCAAGAGAAGGACCTGTTCTGGAGAAAGGTGGTCCGGGCACCCGGAAGGGATCCAGGCGCCCGGGAGGCAAGTTTTATCCCGATTGCGCGTCGCCACATGGAGCTCGCTGGTTGGACCTGTCACGTCTCACCAGGGCGCCTAGAAGGGATCCGGGGTGCCCCGAGCTTCATATAAAAGAAGGGGCAGGGGTGGAGCTTCAACAATAACTTAGAATCTAAGATCTGCTGCTCTGTGCTATTGCGACGCCACGAAAAGTTCTCCGACTCAGTTTTGGTTTTGTTTTAATTCTATTGTCGGTATTTTCTTTACCTGTCAATTCTTGTACTTAACTCTGTAATATTCAAATTGATAGTGATTGACCACCGAAAGCGGTCAACGACCACGGGCCTTGGAGTAGGAGTCGACATAGGCTCCGAACCAAGTAAAACCGAACTGTGTTAGCCTCGTCTTCTTACTTTGTCTTTACTTTTTAGCTGCGCTTACTCGACGAAAGTTTTAATCGATATTCACCCCCCCTATCGAACGCTTACGATCCAACAGATACTACCTAGTAGTAACCTACTCTACATGGATACTATCAAGCCTAGAATAGAAATTAGAAAAATCATACATATAGGGTCCTGTAGGATACTCAAATTGAGTGAAAGATGGTCCAGTCGGTACAGTGTTGAAAGTGGGATACTCATCCCTAATTATGGGTGGCTCTTCTCTATCTAAGGAGATATCTCCCTATTAGGGTAGACTACTGGTGCATGGGGCATTTTAGAGAGAGGTAAATATGGCTCCTTAGATTGAGGGATTGGTGGGACTCACTCTAACCTCCAATTCTCGAGGTTGGTGATAATGATGTATTCAACAGTTGACAATCTAAAGGGTGCATGAAATTTCATCACAAAAATAATTGAATCTCCATCATGAATAAGCATCTTAGTTGTCACACCCCGTGACCTAGGCGCGTGACACCGGCGTTGCTCGCGAATATAAATACTTGAAAACAACAAACCTTATAAAGTGCATACCAAACCAGTAATAATATAACGAAAATATTGTCTTTACAATCCAAAAGTGAAAGCGCACAAATAAAGATAACATGAACTAAAAGGATGAATCACTTGGACATGGCTTGATTACCAGCCCCAAAACATCTCTTGCTCCTCCTTTTCGACTTGTTCCTCGTCTTTATCTGGGGATGGGAGTAAGGGGGGGGGGGTGAGTACTTGGGAAAACACTCAGTAAGTGGGATCGATCGAACATAGCACGATAGAATACAAAACATAGCAAGACATTCAGAATTCATGACAAAAATATATTTCATGAAACATAACTTAATTGAAAACATATACCTTTAGCAAGACATTCAGAATTCATAATAGAAACATAACATAATTGAAAACATAGCACTGTTAATCATCTTGTTTTTCATGGTATTACTGATCAGCCCCTATATGTAATTCCTCTAAGGAGTGGGGCCATATATCAGTTATTATTATCCATCACATCAGGGCCATAACTTGTCATATCTTATCATGTTTTCGAAAATTCCCATTACTGATCAGTCCCCTATATGTAATTCCTCTAAGGGGTGAGACCATATATCGGTTATTATTACCCACCACATCAGGGTCATAACTTGTCATATCTTATCATATTTTTGGAAATTCCCTTTACCATATCTAACTTGAGTCATAATAGTGCATCTTGGAATAAAAAAGAAATGAATTTGCAATATAAAATGATGAAATGTAAACATATTCCGTAGCTATACTCAAAATGAAAAGCCCACTTACTTGGTCAGAAACTTCTTCGATTTTGGATAGAAACTTTATGGAACTTGAACTTGCACTTGTTAATTAGAACTTGGGCTCGGAACTTGTGTAGAAACTTGCACAAAGGTTTAAGTGTTCATTTGGAAGACAATGCATTGACTATTTATAGGTATGAAGGGGTGGCCAAGGTATATGAAGAGATGGCTAAATGGAGGGTCATTCATTAAAAAGGCTAGGTGAAAGGTCATGGCTGATGGAAGTTACAAGTAGATGGAGAGTCATTCATTAAAAAGGCTAGGTGAAAAGGTCATGACTAGATGGAAGTTACAAGTAGATGGAGGGGCATTCATTAAAAAGGCTAGTGGAAGGTCATGGCTAGATGAAACTTACAAGTAGATGGAGGGTCATTCATTAAAAAGGCTAGATGAAAGGCCATGACTAGATGAAAAGTCATCCATTAAAAAGGCTAGGTGAAAGGTCATCATACCATTACAACTTAGCACATGAAACATAGGTTCAAGTTACATAAAAGCATTAACACATGACTTATTATGTTATCATGATAAAACCAAAAAAAAACATAGGCATAAAATTTTAACATAGGACTCACTAAGTCATTTTGTTAGAAAGCACACTAAATCATCTTGTTAGAAAGCAAGAAAAATATAGATATAACTAGAATAAAAATAAAAAAAAACATAAAATTAACACGTGACTCATTAAATTATCATGATGAAGAGCATAGAAGAAACATATGATTAACTAGACCCAACATCCGAAATCCCTATGATCCAAACATACACATGACATTTGGGTTCAATTTTATGGTATTAAGATTTCTAGGAGTCGAACCTAACTTAACCTTCAAAGGTATCTCCACTAGTGTCCATCATCATGTCTAAAATTGGGTCTTCACATTAGTGGCTAAACACACCCCTATATCAATACTCGAACTCCCCACTATTCTCTTTAACCCACTCACATTATATCTGAGGCTTTCAGCAATGTAGGTAATCAACCCACCAACCATTATTATCCTAGAAGAATATTTCCTGGCCTTGGCAAGGTGCCTAACAAAATGGGAATCAAAATCAATACTCCCTCTATGCAACATACACCAAAAGCACAAGAGCTCACTAAGCCTTACAATCCCTTCACTATCCCCTCTTCCAAAAATTGTGTTTACCATTACTTTATAGAGATAGCGGAATATGGGATTTTGAAGCTGAGAAGCTTTAGCCCTTGAAGGATCATAGTGACTCAATCTAGTCAATTCTCACTAAAAAGTAGTGGCTTCAAAATCCCTAGGCAATCTTCTCTCTCCTCTGGGAGGAAATCTAAAATAATAATTTAATTGTTTCAAACTCCATTCATATTCATCATCGAATATTTAGAAGGTGGTCCTCCCCTCCTCAAAATTCTCCCCGGTCAAATTTCAACTTCCAAGGAACTCAAGAACTCAAGGGTCATCTTAGCATAAGTGGGATAATGAATACTCATAAATTCATCCCAACTCACCTTACTAATTAACCAAAATATGTCATCTTTAATCCCTAGATTTCCAAAACATGCTCATCTAAATATCTTCTGGGTACAATCTTAAGTTTTATAAGAAGATCAAAACTTGCTTTATGATTATCATCACGAAAAACAATTCCAAGAGGATTGTTACCCTTGTCATGTGCCTTTTCTTTTCCTTTACCCTTGGAAGTGGATGCTTCTCCTTGCCTTTCCCTTTTCATCCTTACTTTAAATGATGGAAGAATTGGAAAGCTCTCAAAAGATAGAACTAGGATTCTAAAAGGAGGATTTTTCGAAGGTATACTCATGGGAAGGAGGGAAATGTGGAGGTTTTGGAAAAGAAGAGGTTCAAATACATGATCTGGAGAAGGAAAACAAATAATTTGGGGCATTTTTTAGCACACAGGGTGGGGCGATGGGTGACACAGCTAAGGTTTGGCCTGTGATAGCCAAAGCTTCTATACGTGTTAGGCTATGTGTTGTACAGACTCGCTCACCACGATCGTGCCTGCTACAATGGCCCTCCCATGGCGTATTCTATGGGTTTTCAAATATTCTATAAATTTCATCCATGGCCATGTCGACTGACATAGCTTGCCCATGGCACACATTTTGGAGTTCAAAATTTTTGGCACTGTCGTATCGAATGGCACGACTTGCCTATGGAAGACTCTAGAACCCTTGGGTGTCACTCGTGGTTGTTCAATGACTTCCAAAAAAAAATAATATGATAAAAGAAGTCAAAATTAAAGATTAATGAAAGAAAACTTCAAAAATCTAAGCAACAAAAGATTTGGTTACCTTCCAATAAGTGTTTGGTTAAGGTCCTTAGCTCGACCCTTTTTCTCAACTCAACTCAGAGCTTTGGATTTAAGGGGATTCCTTTACCCACCTCCTAGTGACCCAGAATGACAAGACTTCTCTCTTTTTTTGGTTCTTGTTGGAATCAGATACTTATCGTGTTTCAAAGGATCAATTTTCAGTTCTACGTTCGGAAGTCTTTCAAGATGATCCTCTATATCAAAATTGTCTTTCTCTCCTTGGTCATCTTCCTGAAAATCATTTGGTAGCTTTCAGAGGTCAAAATTTAACTTGTTCTTTCCTACTTCAAATGAGAGTTCATAATTTTTCATGTTTATTACCACTCTGATGGTGACCAAGAAGGGCCTTCCAAGTATGACAGGTATACGGGGGTCTTCCTCCATCTCCAAAATAACAAAGTCGGTTAGCACCATGAAGTCATCAATTTTTATTAGGACATCCTCTAAAATTACCAAAAGTTACCAGCAAGAATGGTCAGCTAGTTGTAAGGTCATTGTCATGCATTTTAGGTCCCCAAGACATAGCTTTTTGTACATTGAGTATGACATCAAACTCGCACTAGCTCTAAGATCTTAGAAAGCTTTATTGATGAAGCACTAGATGGAAAAACTTCTTGAATCTTTCAGCTTTAGAGCATGCTCATTTTGAATGATGACACTACACTCCTTGGTAAGTGCAATTGTCATATGACTCTCTGTTTTCCTCTTATGGGAGATAATTTTTTCATAAATTTTGTGAATTGTGGCATTTGGTATAAAGAGATCAAATAATAGAACCTCTATGTAAATTTTATTCATCATCTCCAAAAATTTCTCAAATTCTTTGTCTTGCTTTGTTTTCACCAAACATTATGGAAATGGAATTGGTGGTTAATAATATTGGTGCAATCTTGCCCTGGAAGTTTTAATGTGTTGACAATTATTTAAGTTTATGTTAATATGTTGGATCTAATATGAGTTGTGAGTTTGCAGGAGAAGCCCTTGTAGGTCAGAAGACCGGATGCAAGGCAAGAGAAGCCTAAGTAGATCAAGAACTATATTCTTGGTAAGAGAAGCCCTTGCAGGTCAGAAGACCGGATGCAAGACAAGAGAAGTCCAAGGAGGTTGAGAATCAGATTCTTGGCATGAAGACCCAGAGATGAAGAAGCTCCAAGCACAAAGTCTAGGAAACAAGGCGTTCAACTGGCATGAGGTACTTGAAATGATTTGGGTTTAGCTATAAATTGAACTGTTAGATGAAATATATATCAATCAATTGACTAATTGATTGAGAAGCCTGCAATCAATCGGTTAATTGATTGAGAAACACTTTTACGAGAATAGAGCACTCTTGGATCGATCAGCTGATCGATTGGAGTAACCAATCAATCAACCAATCAATTAATTAGGCTTTTATGAAAAAGCATAGAGCACTCCTGGATCGATTTGTTGATCGACTAGGGGTAACCAATTGACCAGCCTATTGATTGACCAGGCATTTATGCAAAAGCACAGCGCACTCATGGATTGATCAGTTAATCGATTAGGGATAACCAATCGATCACCCGGTTGATTGACCAGTGTTTAAATGAAAGCACAGTGTGCTCCTGGATCAGTCGGCTAATCGATTGTGATGTCTTCTTTGTGAAAAGAAACAAAAGCCCTAATCAATTAGAGGATCGATTGATGAGTTCAATCAATTAAGGTCTTGGTACAATCAATTAAGATTCAAACAAAATGAGTTTGACTAATGCTCTAGCAAAAGGTGGCATCATGGCACATGGCACTCATGGCCTTAAACCATGTGGAAGATAGCGAAGGTGAAGATAGTCATGGGAATAATGTGGAATCTTCAAGTGAGTCATCATCTAGTGATGATGAGGTAATTTCTCCCCAGCTTGATAAGATGTATGCTACCATTGCATGTTTAACTAATGCTCTAGAAGAATCAAAAGATAAGGTAAGAAAGTTACAAAATGAATTGAAATCATTTAAGAATGAAATGTGTCATGTGAAACTTGCATGTGTCATAAAAATGATATGAATGAATTTGATGACCTTAAGAATGAGAATGCATCTTTGAAATTACAAGTTAATGATCTTTGAGGTATTTTAGAAAGGTTAAGTTCAAATTCTAAATATTTTGACATGATTCTAGGAGCTCAAAGGGGTGTTTATAACAAAGCAGATATAGGATTTAAATCACAACATAAAGAAATCAAATTCATGTCGCTAGTTAGTAGAAATCATTCTTCAAGGGTTAAGATTGTGCAAGCTTGGGTACCCAAGTAATTTGTTGTTGATGCTACTGGATCCAAAATTTGGGTACCAAAATATGTTGTTTATCGTATTTGAATAGGCATGCACTGAGGGGAGCATCTAACAACATGATTTATAGATAGTGGATGCTCTGGGCACATGATGGGAGACTCATCAAAATTCTCATCATTTAGACACAAAAATAAAAATATCATTTCTTTTGATAATAGTGGTGAATTAAAAGTTATGGGAATAGGAGACATTAGAATTTCTAAAAAATTTATGATAAAGAATATTTTATTAGTGGAAAGCATGGTCTTTAATCTTTTAAGTGTTAGTCAACTATGCAATTTGGGTTATGGAGTTGAATTTAACTCATCTCAATGCCTAATCAAGTATAGTAAACTAAACACCATTATGTTCAAGGGTTAAGATTGTGCAAGCTTGGGTACCCAAGTAATTTGTTGTTGATGCTACTGGATCCAAAATTTGGGTACCAAAATATGTTGTTTATCGTATTTGAATAGGCATGCACTGAGGGGAGCATCTAACAACATGGTTTATAGATAGTGGATGCTCTGGGCACATGATGGGAGACTCATCAAAATTCTCATCATTTAGACACAAAAATAAAAATATCATTTCTTTTGATAATAGTGGTGAATTAAAAGTTATGGGAATAGGAGACATTAGAATTTCTAAAAAATTTATGATAAAGAATATTTTATTAGTGGAAAGCATGGTCTTTAATCTTTTAAGTGTTAGTCAACTATGCAATTTGGGTTATGGAGTTGAATTTAACTCATCTCAATGCCTAATCAAGTATAGTAAACTAAACACCATTATGTTCATAGGCCATAAAAAAGAAGATATTTATCAAGTTGAATTATTTGGTACTACTAATATGTTTGCTAAGTGTCTCATGTCTAAAGAAGAGGAGATTTGGCCTTGGCACCAGAGACTTGCTCACACCAACATGAGGAACATCAAAAGACTTTCAAAGAAAGAGTTGGTGCAAGGATTGCCAAAGTTGAAGTTTCAAAAGGACAAAATGTGTGATGCATATCAAATGGGTAAGCAAACCAAAGCTACCCATAAAGGTTAAAATATTGTAAGTACTTCAAATGCATTGGAGCTCATTCACATGGATTTGTTTGATAGTAGTAGATATGTGTCTTTGAATGGTAGTAGGTGTTGCTTTGTGATTGTAGATGATTACACTAGATATACATGGGTATTTTTCTTGAAACATAAGGATCAAACTTTATATATCGTGATTGCTTTTTGTAAAAGGATGAAAAATGAAAAGAATCACAAGATAAACAAAACACAAAGTGACCATGGAGGTGAATTTGAAAATGATAGGTTCATAAGATTTTGCATGGAAAAAGGTTATAAACATGAAATTTCCATCCCTAGAACATCTCAACAAAATGAAGTTGTTGAGAGAAAAAAATATGATTTTGCAAGAGGCCACTAGGAGCATGTTAAATGAATATTCACTTCATAGCTATTTATGGGCTAAAGCAATTAATATGGCTTGTTATGTACAAAATCAAACATTAATATATAGGTTTCTAGGAAAAACACCTCATGAGTTGCAGTTTAGTAAACCACCAACAATTAAACATCTTAGAGTGTTTGGATGTAAGGTTTATTGGTGCAATTTTCCTAAGTTAAGGTTAACCAGTTTGACTAAGCTTGAGTTGGCTCAAGCTTGAGTCTTGATATTTGAGTTTTGATGTTTGATAATATATCGAGATTGCTTGTGCAGTTATTCATTATGGAAAGATTGGTCAAGGTTTTGACTAGTTTAATGTGAAGAAGAGTCAAGTAGGTCAAGGTTGACCGGATACTTGATTGGGAAGTCCTAACTGAATGTTAAGTGAGGACAAGTCTAATGGGAAGGTTAGCAGAAGAAGAAAATCTAAGTAGGTTAGTGTTGACCAGATATTTAGTGTGGAAAGTCCTGGTGAGTGGAGCTAGGTGAAAAGCCCTAGTGAGTGAAGTTAGGCAGATGAAAAGCCTTAGTGAGTGAAGCTAGGCAGTTGAAAAATCTTGGTGAGTGAAGCCAGGTGAAAAGCCCTAGTGAGTGAAGCTAAGCAGATGAGAAGTCCTGGTGAGTGAAGCCAGGTGAAAAGTCCTAATGAGTGAAGCTAGGAAGAAGGAATATCTAGTGAGTGTAGCCAGGTGAAAGTCTTAGTGAGTAAAGCTAGGCAGTGAGAAAGTCCTAGTGAGTAAAGTCAGGCATGTAGAAATCTAGATGGGTCAATGGTTGACCGAACACCTGGTGATTGGTAAGTCCAAGTGGGTCAAGACTGACCATACACTAGCACGAGATGATAAGTCCAAGTGGGTCAAGGATTGACCGGACACTCGGTGAAGAAGTCCCAGTAGGTTAAAGTTGACTAGATACTAGGCAAAGAGGATATCCAACAGGTCAAGGTTGACTGGATGTTGGGTAAAGGAATCCTAAACTTCAGTTGGGAAATTTAGATTTGGTAATTGACTAGATTAGTCAATTACCATAGCTTAAGTGACTAAGGTAATCGATTAAGCTTGGAATCATGAGAAAGGCCTCCAAATTGATTGGTGTAATCGATTAGGATACCTTAATTGATTAGAGTAATCACTTATAGTACCTTCTACGTCAAACAGAAGGATCTGTTCGAAGCTTAAGCGATCAGGGTGATCACTTAAGTGAGATTTCGTGAAAGACACAAATAATTTGGTAAGCGATTAAGCAAGAAGGCTTAATCACTTATGGGGGTTCTCCTGATTGAACAGAGGGTTGCTGAGGAATCGATAACATGATCTTCTGTGTGGCACCACACACCATGTTATCTACAATATAAATTAAATGGACAACTGATTGACATATATATATAAATATAAAATGCAAACATTTGACCAAAGTGATTCTCATTTCAAAATATTTCAAAATAGATGTTCATACAAAAGCTAGGCTTACAGTATATATCCCAACAATCTCCCACTTATACTAAAAGACTATGCTTCCATAAATGTTGCCATACATCTGATTCTCATCCCCTCAACATCGTTGTCAAAAGCTCTCACCGGAAAGGCCTTAGTGAAAGGATCTGTTAGGTTATCTGCTGATGTAATCTTGGCGAAAACAACCTCTCCTCGTTTTACGATGTCACATATCAGGTGGTACTTGCGCTCAATGTGTTTACTTGCCTTATGGGCTCATAGTTCCTTCGTGTTTGCTACTGCACCACTGTTATCACAATTAATTGTGATATCTTTGGGCAAACCAGGAATCATATCTAAGTCCATCAAGAAGTTTTTGAGCCATACAGCTGCTTTAGCTACCTCAGAGGCTGCCACATACTCAGCTTCAATGGTGGAATCTGAAACACATTTTTGCTTAACACTCCTCCATGCTATAGCTCCACCTCCCAAAGTAAACACATACCCCGAGGTTGATTTACTGTTGTCCCTATCTGATTGGAAGTCCGAATTCATGTAACCCACAGGGAGCAAATCATCTGCCTAGTAAACCAGCATATAATCTCTAGTCCTTTTTAGGTACTATAATATATGCTTTATGGCAGTCCAATGTCTCGGTCCTGGGTTACTTTGATATCTGCTAACCATACCCACAGCAAAACAGATATCCGATCTCGTACATAGTGTTGGTGCGGTTAGCATTAATGATTTAACCTAGGTTTTGATGAATGACAAATCAAGTTAAGTTAGTTTGTTGTTGTCTGACACTTTGATCAAGTGTGTAGGAGAAGTCCAGACAGGTCGACGGGCTGACTGGATGTCTGGCACGAAGCCCAGCTAGGTCGACGGGCTGACCGGATAGTTGGCGAGAAGACCAAGCGGGTCGACGGGCTGACCGGACGCTTGGCGAGAAGTCCAGCTAGGTCGACGGGCCGACCGGATAGCTAGCACAAAGTCCAGACGGGTCGACGGGCTGACCGGACGTCTGGCAGGTAAGTGAGGTAAGTCACTGGAGGGGAGTGACTGCGAGGACGCGTTCCCGGGAAGGGAACATTAGGCGTCGATCCGGCTTAGATCCATTTCAGATATCTAATTCGAGATCGTGACTAGATTCCGGTCTCGGAAAGACGGAATCTAAGTCATACTCTTTGCTATTACTTTGTTGAACTTTAATTGTGCTAACAATCTATTTTACAGGATATACATTTGCCTCGGACTAACTCTATTTTGCAGGAGAAGGAGTTCCTGGAAATAGGAGGTCCGGGCGCCCGGAGGTAAGTTTTATCCAAAATCGCGCATCGCCACGTGGAGCTTGCTCGTTGGACCTGCCACGTCCCACCAGGGCGCCCGAAAGGGATCTAGGGCGCCCCGAGCCTCATATAAAAGGAGGGTTAGAGGGGAGCTTCAGAACAACAACGAAAAGAAAGTCTTCTACTGCTTTGCGCTCCAGCGACGCTAACAAAGATCCGACAATACGCTCCTTTCCTTTTCTTTAATTCTTGTCGGTATTTTCTTTATTTTGCTAGCATTCCTGTACTTTAAATTGTAATCATTTTCGAACTGCTAGTGATTTCCCAACGAAAGTACTCACGGAGTACGGGCCTTCGAGTAGGAGTCGTCACAGGCTCCGAACGAAGTAAAAAAACACCATGTTCAGTTTGTCTAAGTTTTTTATTATTCTGCTGCGCTTAACTCTTATTAACGCTGTTTTTCGAATCGATATTCACCCCCCCTCTATCGACGTTTCACGATCCAACAAGTGGTATCAGAGCAGGTACCGCTCTGATATGGTGCAACCACCAATCAGACAGGGGTGAAAAGATTTTTTCCCTTTTTTTATTTACGCTTAATTCTAAGTTGATATTATTATTAATTTGGGATTTTTTTTCTCATTGCAATTAAATCTAAATTGGTGCAACACCAACTTAGACACAACTATTATTTTTTCCCGCACTACTAATCCAAGACCAAGTCTTGGAATATTTTTTCGTTGTTTACTTGTGTGCAGAATGTCTCAACTAGAAGGCTTCAGCACAGTACGTCCTCCCCTATTCAATGGGGATGACTTCTCCTACTGGAAGAAAAGAATGGAGGTGTACCAAAAGACGGATTACGATTAGTGGTTCAGCGTTATAAAGGCCTACCGAGCTCCAATCGACAACTCCAGAAATCCACTAGACACGGAACAGTGGACTCCGGACATGAGGTAAAAGGCGTCGACAGAAAACAAAGCAATCAATACGCTACACTATGGCCTAACACGAGAAGAGCTGAATCGGGTCGGACCGCATCAGAATGCTAAAGAATTGTAGGACAAATTGATCGAGTTGCACGAAGGAACGAGCGACGCAAAGGTAACAAAAAGATATTTATTTTTAAATAAAATATTTAATATAAAAATGCAGGAAGGGGAAACGGCAAGTCAACTGCACGCGAGAATCAAGGACATCCTCAACGGACTCCACGCGATAGGCCATTGGTGTCGGCCTTTTTGCATGTCACAAGGCGCTCCAAATTAATAAAGATTGGAACCCATTTAAGCTAAAGAAAATGTGTGTAGTAAGGAGTCCCAAGTCGTATTTTTCCAAGGATAACTAATATGTGTGTGCATTCTGGAATTGGTTCCAATCAAATTCTAATTCCAACTAGGTCAAGAATAGCATCAAAGAGAATTCATTCTCATCTAAACATGATTAAACTTCTTTCAATTCAAGTTGTCAACAATTAAGCATCATTGGATCAAATAAATTAATAACCATCTCTCCAATTCACAATCACAATTTCCATCAATTTCTTAAGCTCAAATAACTAAACTTGGACAGAGATAACAAATCACAAGCTCAAGTTCAACATTCCATTTTCAAGCATAATCACAATCACCACAAAATTCAACTATTAACTCAAAAGCTCAATCAGTGACAACAAATCCATCGAATAGAACTAAGGTTTGCTAATTAAATGAACAACACTCAACAATTTGTGACAAGCGAATTATCTATGTCAAAAATAGTAACTAGATTAATAACTAAGTCAGTAGCTAAGCATGGGGTTTGAATTGCAGAAATCTAAAGAAATCAAAGTTACGAACAAGAAATCAAGAATAGAATTGCAATTGAAATTCAAACAAAACAAGATAGCAAGGAATAGAATCAGATCTGATGATCTGAGCAAATTCATGGACAATTCAAAGACAACTAATGAAGAAAACGAAAACCCTAAACATCCCTCAATTCAAATCCCGTAGCAAAGACTCCTCACAATTTGTCGTGAAGCAGAAATGCTCTCGGAACCCCTATAAGCATTCAACGACAATCAAACAAGCTTCTAGCTATTTCCATAGGGCACTCACAACTCATGGAAACCTCCGTTTAAGCTCCATCCATCTGGAAACTTCATCGGCCGAAGAAACAGAACTCAAGTTCTGTTGAGTCGCAAATCAGATCGATCGGCCAAATCGACCCAGCTTTGCTGCGTAATGAAGATCGGAAAAGGTCCAGTAGCTCTCAGGAGACCTCCCTCTAAGCTCTGGTGGATGCGAAGATCGCCGATTGGGAGACCTCCACAATCGGAATAGCGGCAGTGAGCAGAACCTGAGTCGCGTCCGAGAAACCTCTCTCAACACTCTCTGATCACCGGAAGATGAACGCCGGCAGCTGATGATCGTCGTCGTCGAAGAAATCTAGCTCACGGATCTGGATCGAGGAATGGGAGCGTCGACGTCGCGGCGAAGAAGAAGATGAAGGCACTGTAGCAAAATCGCGAACCGAGCCCAGGTGCACTGTAGCTTCTCACGAAGCTTTTAAACCTCCTCAAAACTGATCGGACAGTCCAGAATAATCTGGGTCTTGATCAACGGCTGGATGAGGTCAGATCTGGATCAAAACTTCTGGATATTCATCAATGGACGAGATCTGCTCCTCATTAGGTCGGATGGACCAAATTCTCAACGGATGGCTCAGATCTCTCTGATCTTCAACGAACGGTCCATAATGTTCCAAGGTTTGATCGCCTCGTTTAGCCCTTGATTTGAGCCCAAGTGTGGTACAATCTGATCGGGTCCATGACCCTTTTGATGCCTACAAAATAAGAATCAAATATTAGCACCAAATACCATGAAAATAAGCTAATTTACAATTAATTCCAAAATCAAATGTAATTACAAAATGTAATGTATATATGAGTTTAAGCTATGAATAGATCATCAAAAATATGCATTATGAATCAAAATAATATAGCTAAATCATGGTTATCAAATCCCCCACACTTAGTCTTGGACGTCCCGTTCAAGTCAAGAAAGCTAAAAATCATCTCCACACAAATTCCCTAGCAATACCTAGAAGATAGTAAAAAGTAATTAATTAAGGTCATCTTAAAGATCACAAACAATCATGAATACAATCCAAACAATAATCAGTAGGTATGGTAGTTTCAATCCAATTGAAAATTAAGCAAGTTGCAATCTCACAAGGTATTTACCTATTCTAGCTCTCACACTCAAAATTGCATATAAGTGGAGCTCACTCAATGTCACTCACAACATTTCACTACCATAAGCTTGCTTATTTTCTAATTCTCCACCACCATAAAACATTGCATACATGAATCAAAAGGATTTTATCAACAAGAATTTAAATGGAGGCCAAAAAGAACAATGAAAGTGAATGAAGTGGCAAAGGAAAAGGCTTAAATGAAGAAAATGAGAGAATGAGAGAATGGAGGAATATACTTGATGAGTTGACCATTTTGATGTAAAAAGAGATGAATACCATTTGTCTTTATCAATTCAACATATCAAGCTAACCTCCCCTTCAATTTGATGGCAAACAAAGAATCTTGATACTTTTTTGATATACTCTTTGGATGGCAAACAACTTATTTAGACAGAGTTTCACAAACCAGCAACTCATGAAATTACAGCATCATTCCAGTTAAGCAACACTCTTCGAACTTGTACCTGATCAGAAAATGGTTGAAAAGTTAGCACAAATTAACTCATTTCCTGCATATCTCTTCATTCCTGCAGCTTCCAGAATTCGTTAAGTATCAGATTTGAAGGAATGCTTTCTGGCACTTTCAGAAATGACCTTTCAGCAGAATGTTAGCCAAGTTAAATATCAGCACTTTCATTTCTTGCAGCCTCAAAGCAATGTTTAGATTTCTGCAATTCTGTTCCAGCAGGTGTGTAAAAACAGAGAAAGGAAGTTAACATAATTTGCTTCTGAGAATAGAGGAACTTCACTTAAGTTTATAAAGGATTTGCTAGATGCCCACAGATTTTTGGTACACCTTGAACACCATTCTGCATTTCTAAATTTCCAGCTTCTCTTATTTCTGCACCCACAGATTTCTACTCCAATTCACAGCTCAACTCTTGACCCCTCTTAAATTTCTGTTTTGCATTCTTGCATCTTTTCTCTGCATATTCTGCACCAAAAACTCCAGGACTTCAAATCATAAAACAGATTAGCCTCCTTGCTCTATGTATCACTATTCTTTTCTATACAGTCATTCAATTCATTCTGCAAACCGTCTTTTCTATTTCTTTTCGAGCCATTGTTTTTCTGATAAGGATCAGCACCAAGCTTGGAAAAAGAATAAATTCTATTCAGCAACTGAAATTCGATTTCAAAAGTCAGTGTATCAAATTCAACAAACAGAACTGGTGATAGCAGGATACAATTTCAACCTTTCTAAATCTATTTCAGCAGCTCCACACTTTTGTTCATTGACAGCACCTTGAACAGATATAGCTTCCCTTTTATGAAAACAAAATCAGCTAATCTGCACTTAGATTTCAATTCGGAGAAGCAATTTCCTAAACCAATTCACCATAAGGTCAGCTTGCCCTTCAATTCCTTCAAATCAAAAAGATGTTCATGCACTCTAAAAAAAAAACATAGCTCTTTACAGATTTCTGCATTTTGCAGATTCCAGCAACCTCAATAATTCCTTTCATTTTGCAGTTTAGAACCCACAGAATTAACACTACGAATAGCTTCCAGTTCACTTTTTCAGCTTCACAATTTCTGAATTTTCTCTTCACTTATTTCTTTTCCAGCAATCCAAACCCTTTTCTGTTAAAATATAAAGTTCCCAGAAATCATGCAAAGACTGGAATACCTTTTGTTCCTGCACCTAGCAGAATCTAACTTGATCCTTTCCCTGATTTAAATTCTATTCTTAAATCTTGATACAACTTTGATACCAACTTTCTATTTCCAATATTTATGCACTACAATGTTTCTGCGGCTTTCTGCATTGCTGTTGTTTAAATCGAGTAGGGGCTAAAAGCTATAAAACAGATTTGTTCAAATGCTGTAAGGAGAAGCTAGTTTCACCAGTACTGAATCGAATTCCAATCAGAGTTGCAAAACAGTTTCAAATTGCTTCTTAAAACATCAAACTCAGGAATTCAAAACTCAAATTCTGCACTTTTGTTTCAAAACTCCACAGAATAAATTCATAAATCTGAAATTCCAGGTTATGCATTGCTGTAAGTGTCCTCAGCATCAATGACAGCAAGACAGTTTCAAGAAATGGAGCTAAAACTGTGCTTGATACTTCCTTTAAATTGAAAATTTGCAAAGAAACTTGGCCCAATCTCTATTTCTTAAGAAATAACAAAACTTCTATGCCAAATCTCCACTTAAATTTCTACATTGAAAACTGCAGTTTAGTGCAGATTGCAATTTGTTCACTGCTTTTTGTTTATTTTATTATTACAACAAACAACCTCTTTTGTTTTCATCTGTTCAACTCCAAGCATGGATTATAATCCTTCAATGATGTATCACTTCACAAATTGAAATTCATCTCCATCTGCTCTTCTCTGTTTGTGGCACAGATACTGATCAGTTCTCAAAGCAGGATGCAGTTTCAGTTCAGATGCTGACTTCTTTTGTCTTAACATCTTCTTATGCACTTGACCAACATTATGTCTTAATTCCTTCCCTGTATTGGCACGAAAATTTCAGCTTGGATCTTACTTTTCCTACTGCCTTTACAGTCTGATACCCAAACTGCAAATTTGGTTCAACCTTCAATTCCAGCTTTGCTTTTCTGTTTGGTATTAAATTCCTTATCTAAAAGTTTGTAAACTCTAGAGAAGAAGGACAATCATTCATCAATACTAAATAGCAGCTAGGTTTCAGATTTTTCTATGGTCTATTAGCCCTTGAACTCCATTCTGCACAACCACTGCTGATTCCAATTCTTCTTCACATTCTGGTCATTGTACCAACTTGCCACTGTTTCCTCAAGAAATTTCAATACTTATTTATTTTGCCTCTTAAGACTCTTTACAATGCATCATTGAGAAGCCTACAGGTTTCAGCATCTCTTAATGGATACAATCCATTTCCCCATTTGGCACAAAACTGCCATATTTCTGCAAAATCTGCACTTTTTGAACTTCTGCACTATACTCATTCCTGTCATTCCAGCTGATCCGGTAGTAAGAGTGGGCCCCCCCCCACTTCCTGCAAAGTCAACGCCAAGTGGAAGTCACCGGAACAGCCGCTCACTCAGAGGAGAGTGTGGTCCGACCGGACGGACGGCCTTAGATGGCCGGTCCGATTGGACTGCCGGCCGGCCTATGGAATCGAGTACCCGGAGTGGTCCGTCCGGCCCGCACTTATAGTTGGGAGGCACCCTGTCAAATTGGGGTTCCGACGCAGTTAAAAAGGTCATGGACCGAGCTGACCTTTTGACCGACCACAGTCATAAAGCACCCCTGTCTGTTAGTCTCCACAAAGCACAAGTAAACCACTGTGGATGTCCGGTCGGATGTTTAGGTACCTGTCCGCTCGGACTACAAGTTTGGAGCAAGGGAAAAGGCCAGAGGATTTCTTTCTTTGACAACCTGTAGGTTTCACGTGTGTGCCATGCTCCAAATCTTGTGACAGGGGATTCTGCTGTCCCATCGAGGGCATGCTTTGACTGTATCGATATGGGTCAGGTAAACTTTCTGACAGCCGCGTACCTAGGAAAGGACAGGTAAGCTTTCTGACAGCCGCATACCTAGGATAAGACAGAGGACATTTATGCACCTTGGCACGCGTGCCCAAACCTTTCACAGCTCTATATAAAGAACTTCAGGTTTCACCGAGAGAGGATTCTGGGTACGTACTCTGAGACTTTGGGAGCCACCTTATTCATCGTAGTTTACCTGACTTGAGCGTCGGAGGGTCGTCGCCGGGAACCCCCTTCCCGGCTCGACTTCTGTGCAGGTTAGCCGGAGCATCGCGCCACCAGGTGGAGATCTACATCATCGAGCCAGGGAGCGCCACGTGCCCAGCGTCTGTTGATTTCTGGTTCGGACAGGATCAAATTGGCGCCGTCTGTGGGAACGCACCTGCATTCGAACAAGAGCAATGGACGAGGCTGGACGACAACACACGGTGGCGCTTTCAACAGAAGAACTCGAAGCTCTGGTCGAGATGAGGGCTGCCAAACTCGTGGAGCAAAGACAAAAAACATCAGCCGAACGGCCAGAGCAACAAGCAACATCTGCGTCCGGTGGCCGAGCGGAAGCACCTCCAGCCACCATCGCATTCCATCGGGCCTTATTTCGCACCCCTGAAGCCGCACCAGCTCGAAGAGATAGAGGCTCTTCTTCAGACGAAATTCCAAGGCGGGATGACAGAAAAGGAAAAGCTCCCCGGGCGGACTCATCTCCCGAGCGAATCAATCGCCAATTCTCGGAGGCTATTTTACGAGACCCTCTACCCAAGCACTACGTGCCTCCGACGATCGGCGAGTACAATGGAACAACGGACCCGGATGATCATCTGGGTAAGTTTGATAACACAGCCACGCTCCATCAATACACCGATGGAGTAAAGTGCCGAGTCTTTCTTACCACTCTCTCGCAACGGTGGTTCCGGAGGCTGCCGGACGGATCCATCACTAGCTTCAAGGACTTCCGAACGGCCTTCCTCCACCACTTCGCCAGCAGTCGGCGTTATCGGAAGACAAGTGTCAGCTTGTTTGCCATCAAGCAAGAGCCGAGAGAATCGCTCGAGCTTACATCCGGTGATTCAACCAAGTGGCGATGGATATCCCAACGGCCACATCGGAGACGATGATGAACGCCTTCACGCAAGGCCTTGTGGATGGGGACTTCTTCCGGTCGCTCATCCGAAAGCCGCCCCGAGATTACGATCACATGCTACATCGGGCCAACGAATACATAAACGTGGAAGAAGCGCAAGCCGCTCGGAAAAAGGAAACTCCAACCGAGCGCGCACCTGTTCATGCCGAGCGGAAACAGAACGCCGCTCAGCAGCCACCCAGAGGACCGAGGGCCGAAGTGATTCGATCCCCCCACGCCAGATCGCATGTACAAGAAGTGGCTGCCGCTCGGCTCAAGCCAAAGAAGAGGTGGACCCCTATGTTCTGCTCCATCCACCAGTCGGATACGCACAACACGAGGGATTGTCGAAGTCTTCCCTTCGTGGCTAATCCCGTTCCCAGGAAAGCCGAACGGCGGTCGCCTCCCATGAGACAAAGGGCTCATGAAGCTGACCGGACCCGCACCGAGAGGCGACATCACCAGACGCCCGATCGGCACAGATCGCCAAGACAGGAGAATCGCCGGGCGTCCAGAGAACGGTCCCGACCGTCCACTCGGGAGGAGGAAAACAGGAGCAATACTTCCCGGGGCGAGATCAACGTTATTGCTGGTGGGCCGACCGGAGGAGACTCCAACCGAGCCAGAAAGGCGGGCGTCCGGCAGCTGCAGATCCACGCGGTCGGCTGTAGCCAAGAGCGGGCCAGTGGACCGGAAATCACTTTCGGACCCGGGGACTTAGAAGGAGTAGAAGTGCCCCACGACGACGCGCTGCTCATTAAAGCGGTAATAGCAAATTACACCATTCACCGCATATTTGTTGACACAGGGAGCTCGGTCAACATCATATTCAAGAAGGCGTTCGATCAGCTGCAAATTGATCGAGCCGAGTTGCTGCCCATGACGACCCCGCTCTACGGGTTTACGGGCAACGAAGTTCAGCCGGTCGGACAGATCCGACTGGCTACCTCACTGGGAGAAGAGCCGCTCAGGAGAACCAGGACAATAAACTTCGTGGTGGTCGACTCTCCCTCATCCTACAACGTCATTTTGGGACGACCGGCGCTCGGCGAATTCCGAGCGGTTGTCTCAACCTTCCACCAGAAGATAAAGTTCCCCGTGGAGGACAAAGTAGGAGAAGTGCGGGGAGATCAGCTAGCAGCTCGGCGGTGCTATATAGAGATGATCCGAGCAGAAGCTTGTTCCGCTCGGAAGGCGCCCCGAATCGAGGTACACGCCATAACCGAGAAACCTCCTGCTTTAATTTATGATGAAAAGGAGGAAGTTCAGATCCATCCGACCCGATCGGAGGCCACGACTTTTATCGCCTCTGATCTGGAGGAAGAACAGAAGGAGAAGCTGATCCAATGCCTCCAACGAAATCATGATGTCTTCGTCTGGACGACACATGAGTTGCCCGAAATTTCGCCGAGCCTAGCGCAGCATGAGTTGCATGTCCGACCAGACGCTCGGCCAGTGAAGCAGAGGAAAAGAGATTTCAGTGCCGAGCAGAATGCCATCATCCGAGCGGAAGTAGAGAAACTTCTGGAGGCCGGCCACATACGCGAGGTGCAGTTCCCGAGCTGGCTGGCCAACGTGGTATTGGTCTCCAAGCCGGGCGGCAAGTGGAGAGTTTGCATCGACTTTCGGGACTTAAACAAAGCATGCCCCAAAGACTTTTATCCTCTGCCCCGGATAGATCAGCTGGTGAACTCTACGGCCGGCTGTGAATTAATTTGCATGCTCGACGCCTACCAGGGCTATCACCAAGTACCGCTCACCCGTGAAGATCAGGAAAAGGTTAGCTTCGTGACTGCCGACGACACATATTGCTACAATGTGATGCCGTTCGGATTGAAGAATGCCGGGGCCACCTATCAACGCTTGATGAACAAAGTGTTCAGGGAGCAGATCGGGCGGAATCTGAAAGTTTATGTGGACGACATTCTTATCAAATCCTTCCGAGCGGCCGATCTCTTCAAGGACATGGAAGAAACCTTTCAAACGCTACGCATATATGGAGTCAAGCTAAATCCCCAGAAATGCTTGTTCGGAGCAAAAGGGGGGCATTTCTTGGGATATATAGTGACCGAGCGGGGAATTGAAGTCAATCCTAGCAAGGTGAAAGCTCTGCAAGACATGCCGCCTCCCAGAAATACGAGGGAAGTGCAACGGTTAACCGGTCGGATAACTGCTTTGTCCAGATTCATCTCTAAAACCGCCGACCGGAGCCTACCATTCTTCAAGATCCTGCGCAAGGCTACCAGGTTCCTGTGGGATGAGGAATGTGACCGAGCGTTCGAAGAATTGAAAACATATCTGAATTCTCTGCCTATACTTGCCAAGCCGATCGGGGGTGAGTCACTTTATCTGTATCTGTCGTCAACTGAGCATGCTGTAGGCTCGGCACTTGTGAGGGCGAGCGGCGAAGAGCAGCCACTTTTTAAAAGATGCTGAATCTCGTTACACCGGGCTCGAGAAGTTGGCCTTTGCTTTGATTCTAGCCGCTCGGCGCCTTCGACCATATTTCTTGGCTCACACCATCATCGTCCGGACAAACAGTCCACTAGGAAGAGTGCTGTTGAATCTAGAAGCGTCCGGACGGCTCATCAAGTGGATGACAGAACTAAGTGAATTTGACATCCAATACCAGCCTCGCTCGGCAATCAAAGCGCAATCCTTGGCTGATTTTGTGACCGAAGTGCAGAGGCCAGAGCCGGAAGCTCTGTGGAGGATATATGTGGATGGGTCTTCCACTCGACTCGGAAGTGGGATTGGAATATTGGTGATCTCACCTCAAGAAGAAAAGATGCACCTATCCGTCCGGCTAGACTACAAAGCCACCAACAATGAGGCCCTCATAGCCGGATTACAGGCAGCACGGCATGTGGGAACCGGTCGGGTGACACTCTATTCGGATTCACAGTTAGCCGCTCAGCAACTTTCTGGTACCTTTGAAATCAACAGCGTTCGGCTTAAGCTCTACGCTGAAGCCTTTGAAAAACTCAAAGCTACTTTCCGAGAGGTCCTTATTCTAAAGATTCCCCGAACGGAGAACCAGGCTGCCGATGAGTTAGCCAAACTAGCAAGTTCTATAACGCCGGTCGCCATTCAGCAACCAATTGAAAAAGTACTGCTGGTGGCGCACGTCGACCGAATGGAAGGCCTCACATTTCCAAGCGACTGGAGGACACCCATCATAGAGTTCCTCCGCTCGGGAGCCACATCGGTCGGTCGGGATGAAGCCCAGCTGCTCAAGAGGAGGGTCGGTCGGTTCACACTCATCGGCGATCAGCTCTACAAGAAGGCTTTCTCTCGCCCGCTGTTGAAGTGTGTGAGCTTGGAAGACTCGGCTTACATCCTCCAAGAGGTACATCAAGGATCGTGTGGAGGACATCCGGGCGGACGATCACTAGCCAAGAAGATTTTGCTAGCTGGATACTTTTGGCCGACCTTACAAACAGACGCCGCCCGGACAGTATCTACTTGCCTTTCATGCCAGAGGTATCACAATGTCTCCCACCGACCGGCAGAGGAGATGAAGGCATCAACCGTCTCATGTCCGTTCGATCAATGGGGAATGGATATCATGGGTCCATTTCCTATGGCGACCGGGCAGAGGAAATTTTTGCTAGTGGCGGTCGATTATTTCTCCAAGTGGGTGGAGGCCGAGCCACTAGCCAGGATCACCGAGCAGATGGTCAAGAAATTCATCTGGCAACATATCATCTGTAGGTTTGGTATCCCTCGCCGATTGGTTTCCGACAACGGGCGGCAATTCACAGGGAAGGTGCTGGAAGATTGGTGCAAAAGCTACGGCATCGAGCAACACTTCACGTCTGTGGCTTACCCCCAAACCAACGGTCAAGCCGAAGTAGCCAATCGGAAAATTCTCCGTATTCTGCGCGCTCGGCTCGACCACGTGGGAGGAAGTTGGCCGGATGAAGTGCCGGGCGTTTTATGGGCCATCCGAACGACGCCAAAAGAAGGGACAGGAGTCACGCCGTTCCATTTGGTATACGGCGGTGAGGCCGTCGTTCCGGTCGAAGTCGGCGTCGAGTCCGCGCGGATCCAGTGTTATGATGAGGGCAACGCCGAGCGGAGAAACATGGAGCTGGATTTGATCGACGAAGAGCGTGCCAAGGCATCCGTTCGGCTGATGGCCTATCGTCAACGAATGAAGCAAAACTACAACCGGCGCGTCATTCCCAGATCATTCCAGGTAGGCGATCTTGTCTGGAAGAAAGTCAAGCCGGTCGGCGACGTCGGCAAGCTTGAGGCTCCGTGGGCAGGTCCCTTCAAAATCATCGAAAAGCTCCGCTCGGGCGCGTATTATTTGGAGGACGAGGACGGTCGGCAGCTAGATAGGCCGTGGAGCGCGAACCACCTCCAGCCTTACCGGGCGGGGTGAAAGGTGTGCCTATGTAAATCATCCTGTGTACATTTTTCGATTGATGACTGGAAATGCAGAAATGAAAAGTCCAAAGAGCGAATATAAGGCATTATCATCGAGGAACGAAGGCCCCGCGCCGCTCGGCCGGAGGTAAATGGATCGAGCCAAACGCTCAAGGAACGAAGGCCCCGTGCCGTTCGGACGGCGGCAAATTATTCGAGCCAAAATGCCCGACGAAGTAGACCCTGAGCCGTTCGGCCATGAATACGTTCTCCAAGTTGGGTGAAAGGTGCGCTAAGTATAAACTTATATACTTTTTGGTCCCCTATGTACTTGCGATGCAGGAAGTAGAAAGATGAAAGCACAGGGTATCCTCTGCTGAAAGGAAGGCCAAGGTCGCTCGACCTGGTAAGGAATTAGCCTTAAAGGTCGTCTAGCCCAGACGTTAAACCGTAGAGCCGCGTCGACCGGCTATAAATATCCGTGCCGACGAGCTCCGTCGTTAAAGATCGAGAGCCGTGCCGACTGGCTATAAATATCCGCGCCGACGAGCTCCGTCGTTAAAAATCGAGAGACGGCTATAAATATCCGTGCCGACGAGCTCCGTCGTTAAAGATCGAGAGCCGCGCCGACCGGCTATAAATATCCGCGCCGACGAGCTCCGTCGTTAAAAATCGAGAGACGAGCCGGCGTCTGTAAATAATCCGAGCGGACAAACCGACGAGCTCCGTCGTTAAAGATCAAGAGCCGCGCCGACCGGCTATAAATATCCGCGCCGACGAGCTCCGTCGTTAAAGATCAAGAGCCGTGCCGACCGGCTATAAATATCCGCACCGACGAGCTCCGTCGTTAAAGATCGAGAGCCGCGCCGACCGGCTATAAATATCCGCACCGACGAGCTCCGTCGTTAAAAATCGAGAGACGAGCCGGCGTCTATAAATAATCCGAGCGGACAAACCGACGAGCTCCGTCGTTAAAGATCGAGAGCCGCGCCGTCCGTCTATAAATAATCCGAGCGGACGAACCGACGAGCTCCGTCGTTAAAAATCGAGAGACGAGCCGGCGTCTATAAATAATCCGAGCAGAATATCGTCGACACTGCAATTATCCGTATTCTCCGCCGAGTCAGACCGACGCTAATTTCCGCTCGGACTCGAGGTATAAAAGGTTCGGATCGGCTTATAACGAGCGATTCTGGCTAGCAGCACAGAATGATATTCGGCCGAACGGAAGAGCTGGGAGAAAACACTTGGCAAGAATGCACCCCGAATGCCCAAGGTATGATGTGATAGAAGACGAGCGGACAGTACAAGTGTTAGCAAGGGAACAGTGTCAAAAGATAGAGTACACGAAAGGAAAGCATTTCATTAAAATTAAAACCTTAGGCCGATTGGCCTAATACAAAAAGGTTCATGTTCAGCCGAGCGGAGAAATTACAAGAATTACTCGATGTAGTCGTAGAGGTCCCTCGGAATGTTGCTCAGAAGCTCCACTTGATCACCGGCCGGAATATTGGTGGACTCCGGAAGAAGGCCCTTCGACTTCAGATAGGTCATAGTGGCCGTAATGGCCAAGTCGAAAGCCGAGTACATCCGCTCGCAAATTTTTTCCGAGAACTCGGGCGATCGGATGTGGCTTTGTCGGAGAGCGGCGACTCGGCTCGGCTCGGCATCCTGGTATTCTTTGAAGGTTGCACAGGAGCTTGTGAGGCCTCATTCAGACGTTCAATCTTCTCGCATCGGTAGGCGGCTGCCTTCTCCGATCAAGCCGCTCAGTCGGCTCCTTTATCTTCAACTCCGGGCCCGGGCCTCCACATTTCTTCTCGGATCGGAAATGGCCGTGTTCTTAGAGTGGTGGCGGAGTTATCTTTGTGTCAAGCGACTTGACCTGTCGCTCGGACTCGGCTAGGGCGTGGGCCTGGTCAGCTGTTTTCTTCTGCTCAGCAGCTAGCAGAGTTTGAGCTTTCTTCAGCTCTTTTTGCAGCTCGGAGTAGGAAGGGCCTTGGGAGCCGCTCGGACCGCCTGCCGCCCACAGTTGTCTTATCTCCTCGTCCGCCATAGCCAGGCGGCTGGAAACTGCTATCTCTTCCACCCATCTCTGAAGCAAGAAGGCCCGATTGTTAAAAGCCGAGCTGAAATATTTAGGCAAAACTTGAAAAAACAACAAACTTACCCCCGTAGCCGCTTGCATGTGGCTGTTGGCTAAGTTCCGGAGGGGGATCATTGCCACGCGCGCCCGAGCGTCGGCCCACATCTCGGCAAGGGGCCCTTTCAAAGTAATGGTGTGCTCGGGCACGGTGGGCCGGTCGGCTTCTGGTAGCAACTCTTCAGTTGGAAGATGAAGAGTTACCCGTATTGTGCGGCCGTGACCAGGGATCGCCCGACCGGGATCAGAAGCTGGCGCAGAAAACCGCGAATGGATGGTCGAACGTTGGACTGAACGGCGAGCAGGGGGGAGAGTGTCGACCGGAGTGGCCTCAACCGGAGCAGTCAGCTCGTCCCAGTCAGAAGGCGTCCGGTCGGACGAAATGGTCTCGGGCACAGGCTCCTTTCCTTTAGCAGCCACGGCGGCCCGATCGGAGGGTTGGACCGCGGAGGTAGCCGAGCGCAGCGGAGTCTCCACCCGGCGCCTCTTTTGCAGTGGCTGTTCCTCCTCCCGAACGGACCCTTCCTCGGGAGCCGTTGGTTCCCTGGAGGGGGTAGCTCCGCTGGTCGCCTGTTGTTGAGAGGCCTGAGCGGCCGATTCAGCCTGAGTGCCGCTCTCTCCTTCGTGAGAACCGACCGGCTGAATACCCAGCGCTTTCATTTCCTTAGCCGCCACGGCCTCCAGCGCCGCTGCCTTCCTCTTCAGAACGCCGGCCATCACCGAGTCCATGACGATGTCAGCTGCAGGAAGAGAAGAAGAAATCAGTTAGCAATTAAAGCAAGTGCCCAAGCAAAATTCTTACCGAAGCCGGTCGGAAGTGGGGTCCGTATAGGACTCAGCCCAAAAATGTACATCACTCCCTCGTGAAGAAGTTTGTTGATGTCGAGCCGCAGACCGGCTAGTACATTTGCGGCGTGAAGATAATCCGGTCGGGTCTTGAATTTCTTCAACTCAGGAGTAGGAGGTAGACTGACTTGCCACTGGGTCGGAAAGTTTGGCTGACTGGGCATGCGGATATAGAAATAATAGTCCTTCCAATGTTTATTGGAAGTGGGTAGTTTATTGAAGAAGACCAAACCGGGCCGGGCTTGGAACATAAAGGTGCCCGGCTCGGCTTGCTTAGGATAATAAAAATAAAAGAAGACCTCCGGTCGGAGGGGAATGTTGTGAATCTTAAACAAAACGACAACGCCACAGAGGAGACGGAAGGTATTGGGTACTAAACTTCCGAGCGGCACGCCAAAATAATTGCAGACGTCTGCTATAAAAGGATGTACGGGGAACCGCAGACCGGCGGTAAATTGGTCGCGAAAGACACAGAAACCACCGCGCGGCGGTCTGTGTGGCCGAGCGGCAGGACCAGCCAGGCGAACTTCGATATCCTCGGGGATTTCGAAATTGTCAGCCAATATATCAAAATCCCGTTGTTCGAAACGGGATCGCATGGTAGTATACCATGGGCCTAGGGATTGTTCTTCGAGATGAGAGGAACTGGCCATGATACGGACAGGAGAAATCAAAAAAGGAAGTTCCAAAGACGAAGGAATGGAATTTCAAAGACTGGAGCTAGGGGAAGAAATGCGAATTAGATACCAGAAAGGAAGGAGGAGATATCTAAAACCTTACTGAGGGGAGATGAATCGAGGAGAGGCGCCGGAGAGCGTCAGAAGGCAGCAACAAGATCGCCGGAGCTCCACAGCGCAGAGAGCAACAGTAGAGGTAACGGAGGCGTGTGAAGGCAAGAAGGAAACGAAGAATTTATAGGGTGAGGGCCGGTCGGCCTCCACCATCGGATCCAGGTCACGGGAATCAATGCGTACATCTAGCCGTTCATTTCGAATTGCTTCGGTCACATCCAAATATCATGCAACCGCCTCCGTACTCTGATGGCATTGCTCCACGTGGCAGTCAATCATTCGGAGCATTTAATGAAGGTATGGTCGACATTGATGTCAAAGATTTGCGCAGAACGCGAGGAGATCCGGCGAAAGCCATCATTGATGCATTCAAGGATATCTCTGCCGCTGACCGGGCGGAGAGTAGTAGCATGGAGGAGCCGTTCGGCTAGACTCACAGTCCAGTCAGTCGGACTATGCACCTCCTTCGACTAGACTTAAAGGGAAGGCAAGTGATCCAGTAGTAAGAGTGGGCCCCCCCCACTTCCTGCAAAGTCAACGCCAAGTGGAAGTCACCGGAACAGCCGCTCACTCAGAGGAGAGTGTGGTCCGACCTGACGGACGGCCTTAGATGGCCGGTCCGATTGGACTGCCGGCCGGCCTATGGAATCGAGTACCCGGAGTGGTCCGTCCGGCCCGCACTTATAGTTGGGAGGCACCCTGTCAAAATGGGGTTCCGACGCAGTTAAAAAGGTCATGGACCGAGCTGACCTTTTGACCGACCACAGTCATAAAGCACCCCTGTCTGTTAGTCTCCACAAAGCACAAGTAAACCACTGCGGATGTCCGGTCGGATGTTTAGGTACCTGTCCGCTCGGACTACAAGTTTGGAGCAAGGGAAAAGGCCAGAGGATTTCTTTCTTTGACAACCTGTAGGTTTCACGTGTGTGCCATGCTCCAAATCTTGTGACAGGGGATTCTGCTGTCCCATCGAGGGCATGCTTTGACTGTATCGATATGGGTCAGGTAAACTTTCTGACAGCCGCGTACCTAGGAAAGGACAGGTAAGCTTTCTGACAGTCGCATACCTAGGATAAGACAGAGGACACTTATGCACCTTGGCACGCGTACCCAAACCTTTCACAGCTCTATATAAAGAACTTCAGGTTTCACCGACGGGGGATTCTGGGTACGTACTCTGAGACTTTGGGAGCCACCTTATTCATCGTAGTTTACCTGACTTGAGCATCGGAGGGTCGTCGCCGGGAACCCCCTTCCCGGCTCGACTTCTGTGCAGGTTAGCCGGAGCATCGCGCCACCAGGTGGAGATCTACATCATCGAGCCAGGGAGCGCCACGTGCCCAGCGTCTGTTGATTTCTGGTTCGGACAGGATCACCAGCAATTCTCCACTTTTGTTTTCATTGTTTCTGAATTCTGTCTCTAGCATTTGTTTCAGAATCCAGGTAGAGTTTCTGAATTTTTCTTTTCTTATCCTGCATATGCCATGAAAAGTAAGCATACCATTTATTTCCAGCACTTTCTTAAAATTCAATTAAGCCTCCCTCAATTGGATGTTACAATCTGAATTCTGATACAATTTGATACAAAAATGCACCTCATTTTGCAGCTTGCACTTCAATTTCCAGCTCTATAAAAATCTCTGTACACTTCAGTTATGCAAATTTCCATAGCTTCTCACAACACTTCTATTCCCAATTTAAATGTATCAATAATTGGAACAAAAACACACACAAAGCCAACAACTTCCACTGATTCCTCTTTTCTGCAGAATTCAAACACACAAGAACTCACTTAAAGAATGAACATCTCCCCCACACTCAATCTTCATCCATATCTTGGTCAAGTTAATTTATCAAGCAATTAATCCAAAACTCTCAACGAAATAAAAGAAATATAACAAGCAAAGAGAATTAAGAATTAGAAGGCTAGATGAAAATGTTCTTAGAAAATTATGGAGAAAGAAATGGGAAATAATAATGGAACAAGAATGATAAATATCCTTTATCTCCATGCACACAAATGCTATTGTGACCTTGAAAAGAAGCTAAACAAGTTCTAGAGTTACAATTGTTGTGAGTGCATGTCACACAAAGAAAATAATAGAGTGTAGGCTAAAAGTGGTCCTCTCTAGGTATTTTCATGCAAATAAGCCCAATTAATCAAATTGGAATCCACCACCATTTTAACCAATATCATGTAAGAAAGGCATCCAATCATGTTAAATGACCTAAAATTGATGATCAAATTTAAAAAACTTTTACCATCTTAAAAATATTACTAGAAACTTCCATGGAGGATTTATTAAAAATAAAATGCTATGTACTAAACAAAATTGCAAAATATGAAAGCAAAGTGTGGAAGTAAAATGCAAATGCAAAGTATGAAACCAAAGAAACGTATAACGAATTTATTAGAGAAAAACTAAACACAAAGCATGAATCAAAATGCAAAAGAAAGTAAAATTAGAACCAACTCCCCTTAAATTCCGGCGGTCGAAGAAGATTGAGAAGAATAATCCATGCCGGTAGTGGAGTACTTTTGGTTCCACTCAATTCCTTTTTATTCTTCATTTTTCCTTTCAAAGCTTTTTCTGGAGGACGGAGGCGGTTCAGTTCAAGCATCCACTCCGGAAGCTTATGTTCTCCTACCACATCAATAAAGGAGAATCCCTCCCACACGCATGTAGGGTAAGAAAATAGGAGAATATTAGTGTGGGTGTAAAATATATCATGAAATGAATCACAACTAATGAAATCAATGAATGGTATCTCTATTGAATTTTCTGATGAATCACAAAAAATGCTCACCTTGTCATTTTGAACGGTACCTGGAGTGGTGATTGTTACCTCCTTTTCATCATGATATGGTTCAAGCTCTTGTTCTGGTGGTTGTACATCCTCATGTAGTGATTCTTGGGTGCTTGGCTCCATAGCACAAGTCCCTACACTTACATCTTCAACTCTTGGTGATTCTTGAGGTAATGCTTCCAGTAAGCATTCCCCTACACTTAAGTCATCTTCAAAAACATGCTCAGAACCTGAATCACTAACAACATCTTCAACAACAAAATCATTAGGATCAGAAATTTGCATAATCACATAATCATCACAAAAAATATTAGAAAAATCATGTGAATTAATGGAAGTAGGGTCAGGCCTGACAGAATCGCTACTTTCCATCTCTCCACTGGAGTTTTGTGCTTGCGGCTGATTGATGGATGATGCAAGTTGATCTAACTGAATCTGTATGTTCTGTATCCTTGAAAATTGTTGCTCTTGATGTTCTATCATTTGTTGCATCATCTCCTTGAGTTTCCATGTTGACTCATCCATCTGAAGATCTTTTTGTTGAAAAGAATTTGGCATAAAATTTGTTGAAACTTCTTGGAACCCATATGAACTCTGGTAAGTTGGATATGGCTCAATAAATGGTCCTTGTGCACTTTCATACCTGAAACATGAATGATCCACCCAATTAGTGTTAAAACCATTTGAAAATGACTCATACCTATTTTGTTGATCCAAATTTGGGTAAATTTGATACTCAGGTTGAAAACACTGATAACTCTCCATTACACCTCCAAAATTCTGAAAATATGGATCCATGCTAAAGAAATCTCCTGTTCTTCACTACAACACTAACAATCAAAATTAGAAGATTCAAAAGCATAAAGTTTCAATCACATGAAAACATGAACAGTAAAGACACTTAAAAATTCAAGAACAAACCAACATGAAAATATAAAAAGAATTAAGCAATCAAATCAATCAACATGCTAACAAAATAAACTCACTCAATGATCAATCTAAAATAAACACACTACTAATTAGTTGCTCCTCGGCAACGGCGCCAAAATTTGGTGTCGGCCTTTTTGCATGTCACAAGGCGCTCCAAATTAATAAAGATTGGAACCCATTTAAGCTAAAGAAAATGTGTGTAGTAAGGAGTCCCAAGTCGTATTTTTCCAAGGATAACTAATATGTGTGTGCATTCTGGAATTGGTTCCAATCAAATTCTAATTCCAACTAGGTCAAGAATAACATCAAAGAGAATTCATTCTCATCTAAACATGATTAAACTTCTTTCAATTCAAGTTGTCAACAATTAAGCATCATTGGATCAAATAAATTAATAACCATCTCTCCAATTCACAATCACAATTTCCATCAATTTCTTAAGCTCAAATAACTAAACTTGGACAGAGATAACAAATCACAAGCTCAAGTTCAACATTCCATTTTCAAGCATAATCACAATCACCACAAAATTCAACTATTAACTCAAAAGCTCAATCAGTGACAACAAATCCATCGAATAGAACTAAGGTTTGCTAATTAAATGAACAACACTCAACAATTTGTGACAAGCGAATTATCTATGTCAAAAACAGTAACTAGATTAATACCTAAGTCAGTAGCTAAGCATGGGGTTTGAATTGCAGAAATCTAAAGAAATCAAAGTTACGAACAAGAAATCAAGAATAGAATTGCAATTGAAATTCAAACAAAACAAGATAGCAAGGAATAGAATCAGATCTGATGATCTGAGCAAATTCATGGACAATTCAAAGACAACTAATGAAGAAAACTAAAACCCTAAACATCCCTCAATTCAAATCCCGTAGCAAAGACTCCTCACAATCTGCCGTGAAGCAGAAATGCTCTCGGAACCCCTATAAGCATTCAACAACAATCAAACAAGCTTCTAGCTATTTCCATAGGGCACTCACAGCTCACGGAAACCTCCGTTCAAGCTCCATCCATCTGGAAACCTCATCGGCCGAAGAAACAGAACTCAAGTTCTGTTGAGTCGCAAATTAGATCGATCGGCCAAATCGACCCAGCTTTGCTGCGTAATGAAGATCGGAAAAGGTCCAGTAGCTCTCAGGAGACCTCCCTCTAAGCTCTGGTGGATGCGAAGATCGCCGATTGGGAGACCTCCACAATCGAAATCGTGGCAGTGAGCAGAACCTGAGTCGCGTCCGAGAAACCTCTCTCAACACTCTCTGATCACCGGAAGATGAACGCCGGCAGCTGATGATCGTCGTCATCGAAGAAATCTAGCTCTCGGATCTGGATCGAGGAATGGGAGCGTCGGCGTCGCGGCGAAGAAGAAGATGAAGTCACTGTAGCAAAATCGCGAACCGAGCCCAGGTGCACTGTAGCTTCTCACGAAGCTTTTAAACCTCCTCAAAACTGATCTGACGGTCCAGAACAATCCGGGTCTTGATCAATGGCTGGATGAGGTCAGATCTGGATCAAAACTTCTGGATATTCATCAATGGACGGGATATGCTCCTCATTAGGTTGGATGGACCAAATTCTCAACGGATGGCTTAGATCTCTCTGATCTTCAACGAACGGTCCATAATGTTCCAAGGTTTGATCGCCTCGTTTAGCCCTTGATTTGAGCCCAAGTGTGGTACAATCTGATCGGGTCCATGACCCTTTTGATGCCTACAAAATAAGAATCAAATATTAGCACCAAATACCATGAAAATAAGCTAATTTACAATTAAGTCCAAAATCAAATGTAATTACAAAATGTAATGTATATATGAGTTTAAGCTATGAATAGATCATCAAAAATATGCATTATGAATCAAAATAATATAGCTAAATCATGGTTATCAGCCATCAGATGGAAAACAGAGATTTAATAAGGAATGCACTAAATGCCTTTATTACGCCTTTCCTCGTAATAGCTTGTGGGCATCAATCGTAGATGCCTACAAAATTTCGAAAAATCTATCTAAGTTAAAATTAGACGAGCTTTTCTGTGAGTTAGAATTACATGAACAAACTAATGTTGGAGCCGAGAAAGGTATTGCTTTATTTGCAGGACCATCCAAAGAAAAGAAGAGCAAGTCTGAATCTGAAGAGGATTCCGGTCAAGATTCAGAAGACGAAGAATACCTTGTGAACTTGGTAAGAAAAATGTTCACCAGGAGAAAAAAGAGCTTCAGCAAAAAGGACCTTCAAAAGATCAGTCCTCCCGTGGAACAAAAGAATGTGACTTGCTTCGGATGCAACAAAAAGGGGCACTACAAGAGCGAATGTCCAAGACTGAAGTTCGACAAACCGAAGCCAACCAAAAAGAAGGCCCTCAAAGCAACGTGGGATGACTCCTCGGACGAATAGGAGGTAGAAGAGCATAAACACCAGAGTCACCTCGCGCTGATGGCCCGCGAAGCTGAAACGGAAGACGAGTCAGGAGATGAATCGGAAGACGGGTCAGAACCCGAATCAAGCCACGAGTCCGTACTCGTTTCCGAAGGCCCGGATAAGGTATATTTTAATTTAAACAAAAAATTCTTTAAAATTATTTCTTGCTTAAATAGTATGTTAATTAAAATAGAAAATGAAAATAAATCACTCCTTGAGGAAAATCAAGACCTCAAGGAACAAATAAAAAATTCAAATCCAACTCAAGATCTAATACTTGAAGAAAATTCATCATTAAAATCAGAAATTAATAACTTAAAAGAAATACTAGAAAAATTCACTACAAGATCAAAAAATCTAGACTTAATCCTGAACAATCAAAAAGCATGTTATAATAAAACCGGACTTGGATACAAGTCAAACTCAAATAAAACCTTTAAGTCATTAATAACCCAATACAAATTAACTAATCAAGCTTGGGTTCCGAAAGCGTGTTTGACCACGCAAGTAGGAATGAATCAATATTACATACCTAAAGAAAAAATATATTATATAAACTCGAATAAACCAAATCAAAAACCAAAATACAAGTCAAAGAAATCAAAAACTCAACAAAATATAAATTATCACCAAGTTAATTATAATTATAAAAGAAATCGACACAAACCTAAAGCGAAAATTTAAATTTAAAGCCAATAATTCAAGGGGAGGCTCCAGAATAGCTGGCACCTCCAAAACTAACTTATCCGACAGGGTAACCTAAACAAACTAACCCGGCAGGGTAATTAGGATTAGTTAAAAAGAGACCAAGTTTAACTTGAATCATGGTACTGGTGAAGTTTTTGGAAGAAAGATATTGTTTCGATCTGGTGCATTTGGCCAAGTGGAACTGACCGAAGCTACCCTTAAATAGATCCTAACCAGTTAGACCAAGATTTAGTACTAAGCTCCGTGGATAGGACTATTCGGAAAACCTCGAAAGGTTGGTTACTTCTAATGACGTCCATGTGACTCACCAAGCTTAGAAGTTTATCCGAAGAATACCTATTTGTAGAGACCAAAGCTAAACCTGAATCTAACACAAGTTAAACCAAATTCCATAATTAAAATCCAACCCATCTCACAAAATTATAGGATTCCCTGATTGAAAACTTAAATCGGGTGAGATGACTAAGGATCAAAATTAAATTTCGAATTAAATTAATTAAAATTAAATTTCGAATTTCAAATGAATTAAAATTAAATTTCGAATTTCAAATTAAATTTCAAATTTCAAATGAATTAGAATTAAATTTTGAATTTCAAATTAAATTAAATTAAAATTAAATTTCAAATTTTAAATTAAATTTCAAATTTCAAATGAATTAGAATTAAATTTTGAATTTCAAATTAAATTAAATTAAAATTAAATTTTGAATTTCAAATTAAATTTCAAATTTCAAATGAATTAGAATTAAATTTTGAATTTCAAATTAAATTAAATTAAAATTAAATTTCGAAATTCAAATTAAATTTCAAATTTCAAATGAATTAAAATTAAATTTTGAATTTCAAATTAAAATTAAATTTCAAATTTCAAATTTAAATTAAATTTCGAATTAAAACTAAATTTCTTTTAAACTTTAAAAATTATTTTAAAATTATTTTAACTTTAAAAACTATTTTAAAGATTATTTTTAATTAACTTTAAAAATTATTTTAACTTTAAACTTTTAAATTAACTTTAAAAACTATTTTAAAATTATTAAATTTAATCGATATTAACTTTAAATTAAATTTCAAATTAAATTAAAATAAATTAAAATTAAAATGGTGTTTTTGAATTGAGTCAAGTTAATTAAAATTCGAATTAAGTCAATTAAATTAGTTAAGTTAAATTTTGAATCAATCAAAATTCAATTAAAAAAAAAAAAAAAACCGGGGCGGGCGCCCCTGTTATTCCCTTCCGGGGTGCCCCGGAAGGGATCCGGGCGCCCCGTCCAAAATCAACCCCGGGCGCCCGGAGCTCCCTATAAATAGGGGGCAGCAGGCGCCCCCAACAATTGCCCCACAACCTTTCACTCTTACCAAGGTTCTATCCAAACCTTAGTGTGAGAGTGCTCTAAAATTAAATTTTCTAGCGGTGAAGACACTGCTGCGACTCAACCGAGGTCATCAGTTCTATATTTTACGATGGCTCCTCAGTAAATTTTTTTTCTTAGAATTCTTTTAAATTTGTCTTGATATTTTCATTTAGAATATCACTTTTATATATAGTAGGAAACGAAAGAATATTGGTGCTGGGCCCTCTAACGCTAGTACTGACCCTAGGTTTTCCACAGATGAACTTAGAGTCAAGTTTGAGTCAACCATTTATATGACCATTAGGATTAAATTTATAGATAGATCGTTCTTTCTAGTTTCTTGTGCTCCCGTTATGGAGGTTATAAACCACTATAACTTACGGAACCTTGTTGAATGTACTAGTCCAGTAAACATAAGTCTGTGTGCTGAATTTTATAACAACCTAGTGAAAGTAGACGACCTTACCTATACTACTAGAGCAGCGGGTACTGATATCACGCTATCCCCTACGACGATCCGAGAGTTTTTAAGGTTACTTCCATCCACTTGTTCCTTTTTGTGCTATCCTCCCGGGGATCTACCATTCGAAGATCCCTACTCACATATCACTCTTGATACGATTTATTCGTATTTTTTTGGGGGAGAGCGAGATCCCATTGTGACCCAGTTTAGGTCGGTAGAACTTCGAGTCCAGGACTACGCTCTTTATAGGGTCTTAGTCTTCTGCATTTTACCACTGACTACACGGGACATCGCTGTGATGCGCCCATTCCATTCATTTTTACTCTATGCCCTGAGTCATAGGTTAGATATTGACATCAGCCTACATATCTTCTCCACTATTATCTACTATGCTGGATACGTGACTAATAGACGAGTCCACATGCCTTTCTGTCACATTCTGACAGCATATATGTCCTCGTTGGACATTGATGTCACTAGAGGAGACATTCGCTATATGACTGAGTTTGACGTCATAGTAGCTAGGAACTTCTCTCTAGCTAGTATCCACATAGAAGAGGGTGACGGTACTATGTCTTGGCGGAGGGGGGCACGACACCAGCACGATCCAGACGCACAGGGGGAGGCCGAGCAGGATGAGTTCATGCTTGCACTGTTTCCGGAGGAGGCCGTTCCACCTCCACCACCAGCTCGAGCACCACGTCACGCACCACGCACTCTAGCTGACCGCATGACCGGACTAGAGAGAGCCATGGCGAGTCTCCAGGAGGAGAACTCTGACTTTCAGCGTGACATGGGGCGAGAGGTCTCCGAGTTACGAGCTGACGGGTAGACCCGACACACTGAGCTGATGACACTACTCCGCTCCTTGGGATCTGGACCACCCCCTTCCTCATCTCAGTAGCTCTAGTTATGACACTTCAGTTATCTACATCACTTGTAGAATACTTTTTGATCTATCTAGTGTTCTTTCTGATATGGATTGATTATGTTCGTGCTTAATAGACTAGGAGTTTCAAATTTCAAAAATATTTTTCAAAAATGGTTATTCTCAAATTATAGGTTAAAATATATTTCATTTTCAAAACTTTCCTATTTTTAGATTCTTAAATATATTTTTAGCCTTAGACTAATTCAAAATCCTTAGAAAGCATGTACCCATAGGACTAGTTTTGAGCATCTCACCAAAACTCTAGGCTTAACTTGCTTGTGATTGACGAACATAGAAAGGGGTGAGATGTATAGGCCACTTGCCTAAGACTTAAGATGCTTATTTCAGTGCATCGATATAAGTCTGGGCGTTAAATACAAAATATACATTAATCAAGTTAAGGTTGAACTTAACTTGACTAACCAAGTGAAAGCTGCTATCTTCTGATAAGTCAGTCAGTAACAAACTGGTTAGACATTTGAGTTAATGTCAGGTTCAGGGGGAGAAATAAAACTACTTCAGTATTTCAAATTGAATTGTTAAACTTATCTTTGAAAATCAAAGTCTAAACTCAACTTGCTTAAAAATGTGCAATTTTTTATTTTTGAAAATTTGATTCTGAAAAAAAAATTTTACAAAATTATTTTGAAAACTCCTTTGTTTTAAAAAAAGTATTCTGCTTTGAATATTTTTAGCAAATACTTTCAACATTTTATGTTAGTGATTGAAAAATGTTTTCTTAAATATTTCTTAAACTTATTTTTGAAAACTAACTCTTATAAACTAAGTTGTTTTGGGTTTTACTTTTTGTTAAAAAATTGATTTTGAAAATTATATCTAACTTAGTTTTGAAAATTGAATTTTTTTTCACTTAATTTTGACAATTTGATTTGAAAGTTAAAATTTTACAAAAATTAGTTTTAAAAATTGCTTTGTTATTGAAAATTGTGGAAATTAGATTTCTCAAAACTTAAGTTTACAAACTAAGCTTCTCAAAATCATTTTCCTTAATTTTGAAAATTGAATCTTTTACAAACTTAGTGTTGAAAAATAAATTTCAATTAGTTTTGAAAAATAGATTTTTTCAAACTTAGTTTTGGAATTTTGATTTTGAAAACTTATGTTTGAAACCTTGAATTTTTAACTTTGACCTTAAAAACTATACTTGAAAAATTAGCTATCTTTCGAGACTTGGTTTTTTTTCAAAGATTTAAGAAATAAAAGCAAAATAATCTATGTTTTAAACTCCCCCAGATTAACTTGACATTATTTCTTACTTTGTCTGAAGTCTATGTTTATACTTACTTAATCCATGCTTATTTTTTATGAATGCCAAAGGGGGAGGGTTAGGTGGTTAAGTTAGCTAAACCAATTTGAAAATACAAACTAACCTTTAAAACCACATAAATGCATGTTGTGTTTTGCATATGTTTTCACTAACTTAACCAGGTTGTTATTCCATCAAAAAGGGGGAGATTGTTGGTGTGGTTAGCATTAACGATTTAACCTAGGTTTTGATGAATGACAAATCAGGTTAAGTTAGTTTGTTGTTGTCTGACACTTTGATCAACTGTGTAGGAGAAGTCCAGACAGGTCGACGGGCTGACCGGATATCTGGCACGAAGCCCAGCTAGGTCGACGGGCTGACCGGATTGCTGGCGAGAAGACCAAGCGGGTCGACGGGCTGACCAGACACTTGGCGAGAAGTCCAGCTAGGTCGACGGGCTATCCGGATAGCTGGCACGTAGTCTAGACGGGTCGACGAGCTGACCGGACGTCTGGCAGGTAAGTGAGGTAAGTCACTGGAGGGGAGTGACTGCGAGGACACGTTCGCGGGAAGGGAACATTAGGCGTCGATCCGGCTTAGATCCATTACGGATATCTAAGTCGAGATCGTGACCAGATTTCGGTCTCGAAAAGACGGAATCTAAGTCATACTCTTTGCTATTACTTTGTTGAACTTTAATTCTGCTAACAATCTGTTTTACAGGATATACATTTGCCTCGGACTAACTCTATTTTGCAGGAGAAGGAGTTCCTGGAAATAGGAGGTCCGGGCGCCCGGAAGGGATCCGGGCGCCCGGAGGTAAGTTTTATCCAAACTCGCGCGTCGCCACGTGGAGCTTGCTGGTTGGACCTGCCACGTCCCACCAGGGCGCCCGGAAGGGATCCAGGGCGCCCCGAGCCTCATATAAAAGGAGGGTCAGAGGGGAGCTTCAGAACAACAATGAAAAGAAAGTCTTCTACTGCTTGCTCTACTGCTCTGCGCTCCAGCGACGCTAACAAAGATCCGACAATACACTCCTTTCCTTTTCTTTAATTCTTGTCGGTATTTTCTTTATTTTGCTAGCATTCCTGTACTTTAAATTGTAATCATTTTCGAACTGCTAGTGATTGCCCAACGAAAGTACTCACGGAATACGGGCCTTCGAGTAGGAGTCGTCACAGGCTCCGAACGAAGTAAAAAACACCGTGTTCAATTTGTCTAAGTTTTTTATTATTCTGCTGCACTTAACTCTTATTAACGCTGTTTTTTGAATCGATATTCACCCCCCCTCTATCGACGTTTCACGATCCAACACATAGCATCGCATACATTAGGCTTCATACAGCCGAAGCATAAGGAACTGCCTTCATCTCCTCTATCTCCTTTGATGTCTTAGGAGACATCTCTTTAGATAAAGGTACTCCATGCCAAAAAGGAAGAAATCCTTTCTTGGAGTTTTGCATGCTAAAATAAGCTAGGATAGTATCGATGTATGAAGCTTAGGATAAGCACAACATCTTTTTCTTGCGATCCCTTATTACTTTGATCCCAAGAATATGTCCACATTCTCCCAAGTTCTTCATATCAAACTGCTTGGGCAACCAGACTCTTACGTCTGACAACACTTTGACATTGTTAGCAATGAGCAAAATATCATCTACGTATAGTACAAGAAATACCGCCACGTTTTCGTCACTTTTCTTGTATACACAAGACTCATTCGAACACTAAATGAATCCTTAAGATTGGATCACTTCATCAAACTAGATGTTCCAAGATCTTGAAGCTTACTTCAGTCCATAAATGGACTGATTGAGCTTACATACAAGATGCTCTTTACCCTTCACATTGAATCCCTCTGGTTGCTTCATATAGATGTTTTCTTCAAGACTTCCATTAAGGAAAGTTGTCTTGACATCCATTTACCAAACCTCATAATCCATATGAGCGTCAATAGATAAAAGAATCCGAATAGACTTAAGCATGGCTACCAGCGAAAAAGTTTCCTCATAATCGATTCCCTCTTTCTGAGTATACCCATTCGGAACAAGCCTCGCTTTAAAGGTTTCAACCTTCCCGTCTGTTCCTCTTTTCCTTTTGTAGACTCATTTACATCCAATGGCTTTTACATCATTTGGTGGTTCTACAAGCTCCTAGACCTGATTAAAATGCATAGATTCTATTTCAGAGTTCATCGCACTTTGCCAAGATACTGCATCTTTTTCTTGGAGTGCTTCATCATATGTCCAGGCATTAGCTTCATGTTCACAAGGGATCAAGTCTGAAGACTCTACCAACAACATGAATCTTTTAGGTTGCCTAACAACCCTTCCACTATGACGAGTCAATACATGTAATTGTGCATCATTTGTGACACGTGTTGCAGTTACTTGTGGTATCTCATATTGCACCATTGGTACTAAGATAGAAGTGTGCTCTCTTATTTCCTCAAGAACAATTTTACTCATGGGCTTGTGGTTCATTACATAGTCATCTTCTAAAAATTGAGCATTGGTGCTAACAATGACCTTCTGATCTTTAGGACTATAAAACAAACCACCTTTCGTTCCTCTAGGATATCCCATGAACAAGCGAACTTCTGTACATGATTCCAACTTATAAGCGTCTCCCTTCAGCACATGTGATGGACTATCCTAAATCCGAATGTGTTTCAAACTAGGCTTGCGCTCATTCCATAATTCTATGGGAGTAGAGGGTACTGACTTAAAATATACCAAGTTCAAAATGTACGCCGTCATTTCCAGAGCATATCCCCAAAATGAATTTGGTAATTCTGAATAACTCATCATTGATCTAACCATTTCCATAAGAGTCATATTTCTTCGTTCCACCACACCATTCTGTTGGGGGTGTACCAGGTGCAGACAATTGGGATTGAATCCCGACCTCTGATAAGTAACTCCTAAACTCTCCTAAAAGGTACTCTCCACCATGATCGGATCGTAGTGTTTTGATACTTTTACCATGACGTTTCTCCACATCAACCTTGTACTCTTTGAACTTATCAAAGCACTCAAACTTATAGCGCATCAAGTAAATATACTCATATCTCGAATAGGCGTCTATAAAAGAGACAAAATATTCGAAACCACCTCTTGCCTGGATAGTCATTGGCCCACACAAATCAGAATGAACCAATTCCAACACTTCTTTGGCTCTATACCCCTTTGCCTTAAAAGGTCTCTTGGTTATTTTTCCTTCTAAGCAAGACTCGCAGGTTAGAAAGTTTTCGACTACCAATGAACCCAAAGGTCCATCGGCTATTAACCTTTGAATCCTATTCAAGTTAATATGACCCTGTTTGTTGCTACTCAGAATATCATACTGGTTCCCCTGTACAAAAATTTTGTACAAGTCCTGAACTATTCCTAACAACCTATTGTGTTCTTTATAAATTAAATTTGGAATCACAAATAGAACTTAACATTATTGATTCTAAATTCAACTTATCTGTTCTTAGAGGTTTAGACTTGGATTACAAACGATGCTTAACATTATTAATCTAAATCCACCTATGTTACAAATTTGATTAAATATTTATTTCAGAGATCGGCTTCCAGGTTAAATATGGCGAGGCACTAGGCCTTCTTGGTTATGGGAGCATCCACCACTTCCTAGACAAAGCCTTTCAACGAAATTCAATATTTAATCTCCTTATATTAACCCTAGGTTTAACCAATAAGAACAATTGAATCACAAGATTGAAAAAAACAAAAGAAACACAAACTTGAATCATAAATTCAAAACCTAGAAATGTTAGCCTCTTGTGTTTGGTGTTTTAAGATCTAAACAAAAAGATGAACTAGTTATGATGCTGAAATAATAACTAGTTATACCTTTTGTAGCTTATAGACCTCACGATCTTCTGTCATATTCCTCTTCTTATCTCGGGCATCGTATGGGTGACGATCTACCAAGACGAGAATCCACCCAAGCTTCCTTCTTCTCCAAGCAAGTTTTGGCCACCACCAATCTTCAAGAGATGAAGAACTTTCGGCCACCAACCAAGCTCCAAAGGATGCTAAGAAACAAAGCCTCCCTTCTCTACTTCTTCTCCAAGAAAAGTTCGACCACCAACAAGCTCCTTGAGAGTTGATACCGCCTGCCACCAAAGATGAAAAGGAGGAGAGGAAGAAGATGAGGGTCGACCACCACAAGGAAAAGAAGAGAGGAATATTAGATGATATATTGTTATGTTGAGGTGAGGCACCTCTACTCTCTCTTTTATATTTCTTGGTCTTGATAAATAAGGAAAGTTTAATAAAAACTTCCTTATTTTCTTTGCCATTGAAAGGAAAATTTAATTGATAAAAAAAATTTCCTTTTCTTCTAATAATGTGGTTGACCCCTACAACTCCTCCAACAAGGAAAGTTTTAAACAGAAAATTAAAACTTCATAATTGTTTTCAAAAATTTTTAAAATAAAATTTCTCTTTAAAAAAATTCCCTTCATGGTTGGTTATAAAAGGAAACTTTTATAAATTAAAATCTCTCTATTAAAACATGTGGATGATTACAATAAGGAAAGTTTTCTCCAAAATTAAAATCTTCCTCTCAATCTACAAATAAGGAAAGATATCAAACCTTTCTCTTAATCTCTTATAGAAACTATAAAAGGAAAGATTTAATTTTAAAACTCTCTTTTAAAATCATGAGGATGGTTAAAAAAAATAAAGTTTTATCAAAAATTAAAATCTTCCTTTTAACTACAAATAAGGAAAGATATAAAACATTTCTCTCAATCTTTAGTAGAAAGCTATAAAAGGAAAGATTTAAATTTTAAACTCTCTTTTAAAACCATGACTTCCACATAAGGAAAGATTTTAAAATAAACTCCTTTTATTATTTTATTGTGGCCGGCCACCTAAACTTGGGTTCAAGCTAGGCCGACCACACTTCAACCCATCCAAGCCATGTCTTGGCTGGCCCTTGCTTGGGCTCCAAGCTTGGCTTAGCCGGCCACCTAAGGATGGGTAAGAAGGTGGGTGTAGGTGGGTATAAGACTATATAAATAAGAGGCTACGACAGGGACTAAGAGGAGGAATTTGTTTTGGTCTCCCGATGAACTTGAGCTTCCCGTGTTCGCCTCGAACACCCAACTCAAGTTCATCAATAATATCTCATTCCACTAAAGAGTTATTATTGAACTACCGCACACATCCCATATTACTATATGGGCTCCTTCTTATCATGAGTGTGTTAGTCTCCCTGTGTTTAAGATATAGAATGCCCACTAATTAAATGAGTTACTGACAACTCACTTAATTAATATCTAGCTCCAAGAGTTGTACCACTCATCTTCATTGTCATGTCAGACTAAATCCACTTGCAGGCTTTACATGACAATCCTTATGAGCTCCTCAAGGGGACATCATCAACCTAGATTACTAGGACACAGTTTCATTTTATAATCAACAACATACCATATAAATAATACCATTTCCCAACTTATCGGGCTTATTGATTTATCGAACTAAATCTCTACCTTTGATAAATTAAAGAAATGAATATTGAGTATATGTGCTTGTTATTATATCATGATTAAGAGCACACACTTCCATAATAACAAAGGTCTTGTTCTTTTATGCAGTCAGTATAAAAAAAACTTACCTTAAATGGTCCTGCTCAATACACTCAGAGTGTACTAGTGTAATTTTATAGTCAAGATAAACTAATACCAAATTACACTATAACTATTCCAATGGTTTGTTCCTATCCATCTTAGTCGTGATCTACTATTTATAATTTATAAGGAATTGATAACATGATCTTCTGTGTGTGACACCACACAACATGTTATCTACAATATAAATTAATTGAACAACTACACTTAGCATATAAATGTAGACATTTGACCAATGTGATTCTTTATTTCAAAATAAATATTTACAAAAAACTAGGTTTTTAGTATACACTCTAACAATCTCCCACTTATACTAAAAGACTATGTTGTCAAAAACGCTATCATACATCTGATTCTCATTCCTTCAACATGCCGATCAAAAGATTTCGCCGGAAGGGCCTTAGTGAAAGGATCTGCCAGGTTATCTGCTGATGCAATCTTGGCGACAACAACTTTTCCTCGCTTTACGATGTCTCGTATCAGGTGGTACTTGTGCTCTATGTGTTTACTCGCCTTATGGGCTCGTGGTTCCTTTGAGTTTGCTACTGCACCATTATTATCACAATAAATTGTGATGATTTTAGGCAAACCAGGAATCACATCTAAGTCCATTAGGAAGTTCCTAAGCCATACAGCTTCTTTGGTTGCCTTAGAGGCTACCACATACTCAGCTTCCATAGCGGAGTCTGAAACGCATTTCTGCTTAACACTCCTCCACTGTTATGTCGTCACTTCCCAAAGTAAACACAAAACCCCGAGGTTGACTTACTATTTTCCCTATCTGATTGGAAATCTGAATCCATATAACCCACAGGGAGCAAGTTATCTGCTTGGTAAACCAACATATAATCTCTAGTCCTTCTCAGATACTTTAATATATGCTTTACGGTAGTCCAATGTCCATGTCTTGGATTATTTTGATATATGCTAATCATGCCCATGACAAAACAAGTATCCAGTCTCGTGCATAACATTGCATACATTAGACTTCCTGCAGCTGAAGCATAAGGAATTGCCTTCATTTCCACTATCTCTTTTGATGTCTTCGGAGACATCTCTTTAGACAAAGATACTCCATGCCCAAAAGGTAGAAAACCTCTCATGGAGTCTTGCATGCTAAAATGAGCTAGGATAGTATCGATATATGAAGCTTGGGACAAGCACATCATCCTTTTCTTGTAATCCCTTATTAGTTTGATCCCAAGAATATGTGTGCATTCTCCTAAGTCCTTCATATCAAATTGCTTAGACAACCATATCCTTACTTCCGATAACACTTTGATATTGTTTCCAACTAACAAAATGTCATCTACGTATAGTACAAGAAATACCACCACATTTCCATCAAACTTCTTATATACACAAGACTTATCTGGACACTGAATAAATCCATACGACTGGATTACTTCATTAAATCAGATGTTCCAAGATCTTGAAACTTGCTTCAGTCCATAAATAGACCGATTGAGCTTACAAACTAGATGCTCTTTGGCCTTTGCTATGAACCCCTCTGGTTGCTTCATATGGATGTTTTCTTCAAGACTTTCATTAAGGAAAGCTATCTTGACATATATTTGCCAAAACTCATAATCCATATGAGTCACAATGGATAAGAGTATCCGGATAGACTTAAGCATGGACACCAGCGAAAAAGTTCCTTATAATCAATTCCCTCTTTCTGAGTGTACCCTTTTGTAACAAGTCTTGCTTTGAAGGTTTCCACCTTCCCATCTATCCCTCTTTTCCTTTTATAAATCCACTTACATCTAATGGTTTTTACACCATTTGGTGGTTTTACAAGCTCCCAGACCTTGTTAGAATACATAGATTCTATTTCAGAGTTCATCGCTCTTTGCCAAGATACTGCATCTTTATCTTGGAGTGCTTTGTCATATGTCTGGGGATCAAGTTCATGTTCACCAGGGACCAAGTCCGAAGACTCTCCCAAAAACATGAATCTCTCAGGTTGCCTAACAATCGTCCCACTACGACGAGGCACTGTCTGTTGTTGTGTATCATTTGTGATACGTGGTGTAGTTTCTTGTGATATTTCATCTTGCACTATTGGTACTAAAGTAGGCATGTCCTCTCGCATTTCATCTAGAACAATTTCACTCATGGGCTTATGGTTCATTACATAACCTTCCTCTAAAAATCGAGCATTGGTGCTAACAATGATCTTCTGATTTTTAGGATTATAAAATAAACCACCTTTCATTCCCTTAGGATATCCTACAAACAGACAAACTTCTGTACGTGATTCCAACTTGTCAATATCTCCCTTCAGCACATATGCTGGACTACCCCATATCCAAATATGACTCAGACTAGGCTTACGCCCATTCCATAATTCCATGGGAGTAAAGGGTACTAATTCAGAATGTACCATATTCAGAATGTACACTGCTGTTTTCAGAGCATATCTCCAAAACGAATTTGGTAATTCTGAATAACTCATCATTGATCTAACTATTTCCATAAGAGTCCTATTCCTTCGTTCTGCCACACCATTCTGTTGGGGTGTACCAGGTGCAGACAATTGGGATTGAATCCCAACCTCTGATAAGTAACTTCTAAACTCTCCAAAGAGGTATTCGCCATCACGATCAGATCGTAGTGTCTTGATACTTTTACCATGATGTTTCTCCACATTAGCCTTGTACTCTTTGAACTTATCAAAGCATTCAAACTTGTGGCACATCTAGTAAATGTACTCATATCTTGAATAGTCATCTATAAAAGAGACAAAATATTCGAAACCTCCTCTTACCTGGATAGACATAGGACCACACAAATCAGAATGAACTAGTTCCAACACATCTTTGGCTCTATACCCCTTGGCCTTAAAAGGTCTCTTGGTCATTTTACCTTCTAAGCATTATTCGCAAGTTGGAAAGTTTTCCAACACTAATGAACCCAAGAGTCCATCGGCTATAAGCCTTTGAATCCTACTCAAGTTAATATGACCAAACCTTAGATGCCAAAGATATGTTTGGTTCATTTACGAAGGTTCCTTTCTCTTATTAGAATTAGAAGATGTGCTATTAATTTTCATTTGTTGCTTTATGGGAGTTATTGGATTTAGAGTATACAAATTGCCTACTTATGTACCAGAATAGATAATAACCCTATTCTTCTTGATAACTACTTTGTCATCAAAAGAAACAGAATATCTATCTAAAAATAGTTTAGAAACTGAAATTAAATTCTTGCTAAAAGTTTATATATAAAGATAATTTCTCAAAACCAAACTTCTATTCCTATCAAATTATAAGTAGATGTCTCCCACTGTAACAACCGCCACTTTCGTAGAATTGCCTATGTAGACTGTTATCTCTCCCTCATACAGTCATCGGGTTTCCTGGAACCCCTGAAATGTATTGCAGACATGATTAGTGGCTCCTGTATCTACACACCAAGTAATGGTTGATAACACTGCTAAACATGTTTCAACTACAAGAGAATAAGATATACCTTTATTGTTTTGATTCCTACGAGGATAGTCCGCCTTCCAATGTCCCGACTGCTTGTAGATGAAGCACTTTCCCTTTGGCTTCTTCACTCCAGCTTTAGGTCCAGTACTTAGACATCTTTTCACCTTCTTTGTTAAGACAACCTATTTCTTCTTCTTCTTTCCTTTCGACTTAGAAGTAGAAATATTTTTAGCAAAGTGAATCTGAGAACTATAACGAAATATACCTTCTACTGTCTGAAGTTCTATCAGAAGTTCCGCTAACGTATAAGCCCTTTTGTTCATGTTATAGTTCAGGCGGGATTTGTTTAAAACTTTTGGGTAGCATTTGAAGAATAATATCAATCTGGGTTACCCCATCGATTTCAACTCCAAGGATTTGTATTTCGTTCAAATAAGCCATCATCTTTAGGATATGATCCCTTACGGGTGTCCCCTCTGATATGGTGGTTGTCATTAATTTTCTCATTGCCTCTTGCCTAGCAGCCCGATTCTAGTGTCCGAAGAGTTCCTTGAGATTGTTCATCATGTCATAGGCAGTTGGCAAGTCCTGATGCTGATGTTGCAGTACATTTGACATTGGAGCCAAAATGTAACACCACGCCATCTCATCTGCCTTGACCCATTTCCTATGATGCTTAATCTCCTCTTCACTAGAATTCCCGCTAGGCACATTAGGGCAGACCTCTAACAGTACAAACTTATAGCCTTCAGCAGTTAGGACAATGCCCAGGTTTCTTTTCCAATCTATGTAGTTGGGACCAGTAAGTTTGTTCTCTTTCAGTATAATAGCCAGTGGGTTGAAAGTCATCCTAAGAATCACAAAAAAACTTTTCGTCAAGACTCTAAATTTAGAATAATATTGATTCCTCAAACAATATTATTTAAATTTACCAACACCTCAAAACACCGTGAATTTTGCATGCCACGTTAGTGTGGACGTATACAAAATCAAACATTTGTAAGAGGAGGGTCTTACCCATTAATTTGTTATCTTATCATCCTAACTTTATGACAAATAAAATTAATAGTTGGTATTCCTTTAGTCACACAAATAATAATAGTGACTCTGTTGGGGAGGATATTATTAAATGTGTCTAAGTGTATACCATTACTTGATACTTAGTCCATTAAATAGGATTGTGCCCCTTTAGTTGAAGAGGATCACACACTCCTAAATAATTTCCTATAATCATCCATAAAGGAAGTTTGATCTAGCGATCTGCAAACAAACTCATCCATTGTGGAGGGAGGCACTCAGAGCCAACACGTAAGTTTGTTGCATCACTTATAAACCAGTAATGGAGACTGTGGAATTTATTTACTAATCCCTCTCCCACTTAGTTATTTAAGGTGAGGAATTTTAACATACACACACACATCACAACAAATAAAGCAATAAATATGGAAAAATAATTTTCCAACTATTATGGTCTTTTCCATCACTGTCCTTCGTGTGTTGCCAACCCTAGCTGCTGCCATCTTTAGCCACCGCAATCGGGTCTAGTCGCCGCATCTATCTTGCTTCTTTTTTCACTGCGCCTCTGGTCCACAAATAGTACCACGCCTTGCAAGGACACAATCTGCGACAAAAATAGTATTTTACATTTATCGATCCTATATTCCACGAAGGAATGTACATGTAATCTAGATCGAAACAAAAATGTAAAATCCTAAAATTAATACAGTTCCTGTTGTATTTAATACATACAATCATGCACACATATAAAATGCCCTTGACATGTCCAAGGGTCCAATCACACACAATCTCTATAAGCCATAAAAGTTGGAGCCTGCAACCACAGAGTTAGCATATCCTATTATTATCTTGCCTAAATTATGTATGACATGTGCATAATTAAACTGAAAACCAAATACACAGAGGCAAACCCTAGCTCTGATACCAATTGTTGGTTGCTACTCGAAATATTGTACTAGTTCCCTTGTACAAAATTTTTGTACAAGTCCTGAACCATTCCTAACAACCTATTGTGTTCTTTAGAAATTAAATTTGGAATCGCAAATAGAACTTAACATTATTGATTCCAAATTCAACTTATCTGTTCTTAGAGGTTTAGACTTAGATTACAAACGATGCTTAACATTATTAATCCAAATCCACCTATGTTACAAATTTGATTAAATATTTATTTCAGAGATCGGCTTGCAAGTTAAACATGGCGAGGCACTAGGCCTTCTTGGTTATGGGAGCATCCACCACATCCTAGACAAAGTCTTTCGACGAAATTCAATATTTAATCTCCTTATAGTAACCCTAGGTTTAACCAATAAGAATAATCGAATCACAAGATCGAAAAAAAACAAAAGAAACACAAACTCAAATCATAAATTCGAAACCTAGAAACGTTAGCCTCTTGTGTTTGGTATTTCAAGATCTAAACAAAAAGATGAACTAGTTATGATGCAGAAACTAATAACTAGTTATACCTTTTGTAGCTTATAGACCTCACGATCTTCTGTCGTATTCCTCTCCTTATCTCAGACGTAGTGTGGGCGACGATCTACCGAGACGAGAATCCACCCATGCTTCCTTCTTCTCCAAGCAAGTTTCGACCACCACCAATCTTCAAGAGATGAAGAACTTTTGGCCACCAACCAAGCTCTAAGGGATGCTAAGAAACAAAGCCTCCTTTCTCTACTTCTTCTCTAAGCAAAGTTTGGCCACCAACAAGCTCCTTGAGAGTTGATGTCGCCGACCACCAAAGAAGAAAAGGAGGAGAGGAAGAAGATGAGGGCCGACCACCACAAGGAAGAGAAAAGAGGAATACTAGATGATATATTGTTATGTTGAGGTGAGGTACCTCTACCCTCTCTTTTATATTCCTTGGTCTTGACAAATAAGGAAAGTTTAATAAAAACTTCCTTATTTTCTTTGCCATTGAAAGGAAAATTTAATTGATAAAAAAAAATTCCTTTTCTTCTAATAATGTCGTCGGCCCCTACAACTCCTCCAAATAAGGAAAGTTTTAAACACAAAATTAAAACTTCCTAATTTGTTTCCAGAAATTTTTAAAATAAAATTTCTCTTTAAAAAAATTCCCTTCATGGTTGGTTATAAAAGGAAACTTTTATAAATTAAAATCTCTCTATTAAAACATGTGGATGATTACAATAAGGAAAGTTTTCTTCAAAATTAAAATCTTCCTCTCAATCTACAAATAAGGAAAGATATCAAACCTTTCTCTTAATCTTTTATAGAAACTATAAAAGGAAAGATTTAATTTTAAAACTCTCTTTTAAAATCATGAGGATGGTTACAAAGAAGGAAAGTTTTATCAAAAATTAAAATCTTCCTTTTAACTACAAATTAGGAAAGATATCAAACCTTTCTCTTAATCATTTGTAGAAAGCTATAAAAGGAAAGATTTAAATTTTAAACTCTCTTTTAAAACCATGACTTCCACATAAGGAAAGATTTTAAAATAAACTCCTTTTATTATTTTATTGTGGTCGGCCACCTAAGCTTGGGTTCAAGCTAGGCCGACCACACTTCAACCCATCCAAGCCATGTCTTGGCCGGCCCTTGCTTGGGCTCCAAGCTTGGCTTAGCCGGCCACCTAAGGATGGGTAAGAAGGTGGGTATAGGTGGGTATAAGAGTTTATAAATAAGAGGCTATGGCAGGGACCGAGAGGAGGAATTGGTTTTGGTCTCCCGATGAACTTGAGCTTGTCGTGTTCACCCCGAACACCTAACTCGAGTTCATCAATAATAACTCATACCACTAAAGAGTTATTATTGAACTACCGCACCAATCCCATATTAATATATGGGCTCATACTTATCATGTGTGTGTTAGTCTCCCTGTGTTTAAGACATTAAATGCCCACTAATTAAATGAGTTACTGACAACTCACTTAATTAATATCTAGATCCAAGAGTAGTACCACTCAACCTTATCGTCATGTCGGACTAAGTCCACCTACAGGGTTTACATAACAATCCTTATGAGCTCCTCAAGGGGACATCATCAACCTAAATTATTAGGACACAATTTCTGTAGTGTCCAAAACAACTTAATTAATTAACAAGATTTATTGAATTAAGTTATAATTTAATTAGAATTTGAAGTTATTTAATTAAGAATTTATAAATTTAAATAGATGAGTTAGATAGGATTAATCAAGTTAACCTTTAATTATGGAATTTGGATTAATCAAATTAAGAAAAATAATCGGATATATTAAGTATAATATAAAATATATATAATAAAATAAAAATGTATAGATATATAAGATCAATTTAGGTAACGTGTATAGTGTAAATAAAATTAAGAAATTTTAATACTATAATATATGAATTATATATTAAATACATGGTTATTCATATAAAATTATATTGATGACTTAGTTTTCATATAAAAATTTATATAACCATGGATATATATAGGAAATTTGATCTATATAAATAATATAGGAAATATAAGGTATCTAGCATAAATAATGAAAATTATAAGATATATATATATATAGGAAGTTTTAATGGATATATCTTCAGCGTGAAATTATATACGTGTATATATATATATATAGGGGATTTGATTCCATATCAAATTAATGACTAATATATATATATATATATATATATATATATATATATATATATAATATAAATTTAATGAAACGTATACATTTAGAAAACTACAATATGTTAATTATTATGAGTACATTATATATATATATATATATGGAAGTATATAATTTGATTCAATATCAAATTAATGACTTAGTATTAAAAAACTATAATATGAATTAAATATATTACCTAATTTGATTCAAAAATCAAATTAATGATTTAGTATTAAGAACTATAATACAAATTAAATATATCACCTTATATATGTGATGTATAGGAAGGTTTTAATTGAAGATATGGATATATCTTCAACGTGAAATTATATACGTGCATATATATATACATATGGGAGATTTGATTCCATATCAAATTAATGACTAATATAAATATGTATATATAATATAAATTTAATGAAACGTGTACATTTAGAAAACTATAATATGTTAATTATTATGAATACATTATATAAATATATCTATATATGTATATATGGAAGTATATAATTTGATTCAATATCAAATTAATGACTTAGTATTAAGAAACTATAATATGAATTAAATATGTTACCATGTATATGTGATGTATACATGGATATTTATATATATGAAATTAGTATATGAAAATATATAATTTGATTCAGAAATCACATTAATGACTTAATATATAAGAAGAAAGACAAGGCCCTAAGCTGGGGACGCCTATTTAAACCCTACCCTCAAAAGCCTCACCGGGGGGAATGTTGCCACCGGCCCTAGGAAGGTTTCATGCCCCTTTTTGTTTTCTCCAGCGGTGCTAGAGCTTCAACGGAAGACAAGGATTTAATCAGGAGCTAAATACTTAAGGCATGCTCTCTAACTTGTAATGCTTTAGTTAGTTTCTATGGTTTGTGACTTTGGGTTCCATAGGTTGAGGTAAAATGTTCTAGTTTAAGTTCTCTTCTTAAGTTTTTAAAGGTTTGTATAAATGTAGGACTTCGGATTCTATAGATTTCTATGTTCATTTTGATTTTAAGAAGTTGTGATTTAGGTTCCTTCTTCATCTCTATTTGGAAATTAGAAAATTGTTTATGCTTCCAATGGATTTTAGGACTTGTAAGTTTTGGATGTTTATGGAACCCTATGTCCTTTTGTGTTTTAAGAAGATGATACCATGATTTAGGTTCCTTCCTCACCTCTACATGGAAGCTAGAGAATTATTTATATTCCCATTAAATTTAGAACTTGTAGGTTTCGGATCGATAAGGGTAGTCCTAAGATTCTATTTTAGAAGTTATATAGTTATCACGATGTTGCACTACAAGTTGCTTCGTGTTTACCCTTAAAAGTTAGAGAAATTTGCATGCTCAATATATAGAGTAGAACTTCCAAGTTTTAGATTCTTTAAGGCTTGGTTTAAATTCGGTTATAGAGGTGTAGTTGTCATGATGATGCACTATGAGTCGCTTCATGTTTTTTTTTCTATGGCTTTACTATTAGAAACTAGACAACTATGCATGGTCAAATTATGTTATTTGCCTTGCAAGTTTCCAACATAATAAGGGGAGTTTTCTGGGGGTCATATTCATCATATTGTTGCTCTACTATTCCTTCATGCCTTTCTCAAATTATGTTTAATTTTAGCTCCCCATGTTCCAGTATGTCAGGTACCCTAAATGAGTTTTGGTTTTGGTTGTATGTATGTGTTGAGGAAAATATACCATGCTAGCTTCTCTAGATTTGTAAGGTTCAGATTTTATAGATTCCTATGCTCTTTTGTTATTTGGAAGTCAATACCATGTTAGCTCCTAGTACTTGTAACCTTCAGAGTTTAGTATGATTCTTTTGAGTTACTCATGCTCCTCCCACCATGGCAATTTAGTGGATTTTAATGGCTACATTTAGATTTTGGATCCGTAGGTTAGGTAAGTTTATGTTATTATTCTTTGCTTCTCATTTTGATAACCTTGGATGCTCATGAAATGAACCCACTTACGGTGATGCACATGTTAAATATGGTATTTCATGCTTATGTAGTAATCATGCTTAGATATGTATGTTTGAGCGCATGCCTATGTAATGATTATGTTTAGGTTTCCGTACATGTTTATATTCATGTCATTGTAGTGATCATGATCATGGTTGTGCTTATTCTCATGTTTATGTTTATGGAAAGAGGTGGTTGGTTGTAACCGGGGACCTAAGCCCGGGAGGCGTATCAAATTATGTATGGGTTGAGTTATGAACCGGGAACCTACGCCTAGGGAGCTTGCCTAATTATATATGGGTTGAGTTATGAACCGGGGACCTACGCCCGGGGAGCTTGCCTAATTATGTATGGGTTGAGTTATGAACCGGGGACTTACACCCGGGGAGCTTGCCAAATTATGTATGGGTTGTGTTATGAACCGGGGACCTACGCCCGGGAAGCTTACTTAATTATGTATGGGTTGAGTTATGAACCGGGGACCCACGCCCGGGGAGCTTGCCAAATTATGTATGGATAGTGGATTCGTTCCAATGTTCGGATTCCTATCAACCTAGTGCTAGGATAGTTGTCTGATCAACAACTTATGTAATGGTACTGCTATGTGTAACCAAGCCACCACCATGATATGTTTATAAGCACGCATGCAAGTATGTTCATGTCATGTTCCTGTTCATGCTTATGCTTATGTTCATGTTTATGTTACATTTTTATTTATGTTTATGCTAGGAATATGATTAGATTATGTTATGTTGTGTTTATGGTTATGATTGTGTTATGATTATGTTATCTTCATGTTTATGTTTATATTTACATTAATGTTTATGAAAATGTTTATGATCATGTTCATGCTCATGTTATGCTTATGCCTATGCCCATAGATCAAGTCAATCATTATGCTTAGTCCATCTATCATGCTTACTTTGTTGTTGTCACGCTTATGCTATTTTCTATGCTTATGTTCATAGTATGTATGTAAGGAGGTCTTAAGTTACCATAGATGTGGTTTCCTTAGTACACTAGATCATAGACGCTAACTAATGCATAATACTGTTTTGAGTATGCTGAGTCTCCCGACTCACAGTTTATAATTTTTCAGGCAATGAGTCACACCAAGACAGGAGACATTGATCAGTGAGCCAGTTCGGAACAAAGGCAGTACAACCCGAAGACCATACCTTTTAAATTCCGCATTTAGCTATGTTTTCTTTTAAATCGTCTATGTAAAATTTTGAAGGAACCAATATGGGAGTATGAGTAAGTGATGTTCGTAGGTTATGTATTAGATATATAACATAATAATATGTATAAAATTAGGGACATTACAGTTGGTATCAGAGCGAAAGTTCTTGGAAGGGTTGTGTCTACTGCCAGTTCCGAGGAGCTCACAGAGTCAAGCCTCCAATTCCCGAGACTGTAAGTCAAACTTTATATCTTACCTGGTTATTTGGATGTGAGTTAGAAACATGATGTGGTATGGATAAGTAGATAAGGCTTAAACTAAAATTAATTTCATTGTGATAGAACCAGTTACAACTACCCGCCTAAGCACTTCAGCCATGAGAGCAACATCACAAGGTTTAAATAGTATGACTAGCTTTGATTCAATCTGACAAACCTTTTGTTGTTTCCCATGATATAGATATGGCTAGGACTAAATGCACCCTCAGTATCCTCCGAGGAGCTGCCGCGGCACAAAGGGCTCCGGAACGGAGAGTGAAGTTACATCTTTTCTAGCAATATGAGATGGACTCCACTCACACCATACCTCAGCATCTCCAAGTCTGGGAGAAGAAATGTAAATATCTGGTACATCTAGGACACCATTTTGAAGAAGAAGACTTATTTCGATACTTGAGCGATTCTCTGTCGGGATGTTGGAAAAGCCATTTTGAAGAACTATGCCACCAAAGGCCGACAACCCCCCCTGAGCAGAATACAAACCCTCATGATCAGGAAGTGGAGGGAAGAGATTGTGATTGCGACAAAGAAGACACTAGTTTTAAAGTTGGGCACCCTTACCCACACCAGGAGGGGGGCTCTAGCCGATGGACTCTCACAAGGAATAACCAATACACTACAAGAAAAAAGCCTTACAACAACGGTTTTTCACCGTTGTCGTAGCCCCTTTCTGACTGTTGTTAAAGGGGGTACTCAAAGACAACGGTTTTTAACCGTTATCTTTGAAGACAAAGACAACAGTTTTTACAACGGTGAAAAACTGTTGTCTTTTCCTTCAAAAACAACAGTTTTTCACCGTTGTCTTTGAGCGTCTACCTTTAATAACAGGGTCTTCAACAACAGTTTTAACCTATTTATGACAACAGTGAAAAACCGTTGTCTTTTTTTGATAAAAAAAAATATATTAAAATTTATTATACAATTTTCTAGTATTATAAATCATTCAAAATACTAAATTTGTAAATAAAATTTAACATATAATTTTCTAACACTCGAAAAGAATATTTACAACATTCCGAAGAAATTTCAAAAGCAGCCAACAAAATGACAACGACACTATTAAAACAAAGGTAGAACAACACAACATCCTAATCCTAGAAGAGTAACACAACATCCTAATCTTGATATCCAGTTTTGAAGAGTTGGATCATTTGAACTACTTTTACCATGTACAACACTAGAAGAGTAACAAAACACTGCTTCTTAATTCTCCTAATCCTTCATCTTCTTCATCCTTGCCATGTTTGCATCGTACTTGGATCGAAGTGGACCAAATAGATAAAGAAAGAAGATAAACTAGATGCCTTCATCTTCTTCATCCTTGCTTCTTAATTCTCCTAATCCTTCATCTTCTTCATCCTTGCTTCTTAATTCTCCTAATCCTTCAAACTCCACCTGTAAGAAGAAGATAAAGAAATGTCACTTGATCTAAACTAAATGCCTATGAATAATAAAAAAATCTGAAATCTCATAAAGTAGACTTAATTCATTAATAATGCATCATATTGAATGCCTCTCCATGACTAGCTTAATAGCCTGTGCTATAGACATGTCTTCATTTGTTTCATACCTGAGTTTGTTAGCCTGTAAACGTTGAACAGTCATTTCACAAGAGAAATATTTCCAAGTTATCAGCACTGCAGATATAAGGTTAATAAAGAACTTACCTCTTCCAGAATGGTTTCAAACACCTTACCAACTTTTTCCACTAGATCTTGAGGCACTTGATGTCCATCACCATCAAAGAGTGCGTAGCTGAAAAATAGAAGTAAATTTGTCTCCATAAGATTATAGTCTCCATGATCAGTGATATCTGTTAGTTATTCAGTTAACCATTACCTCTGCAAGTCATGATCATACAAGACAGAATTGTCACCAGAAGTCAGATTGATGTTAGGTTTTCTATCCCAACTGTGTAAGAAGTTACTTCCTTAGAATTGCAATCCCCTATCATTTTCATTTCATAGCTTAAGTGCAACGGTAAAATTATTGTCGCATGACCTGGTAATCACTGGTTCAAATTTAAGGAAACAAGAGGAATTTTGTGCACTGGGTTGTTTCTCTAATGAACACAGAGTGCAAATTCTACTTACACATCAGGACAAGCGACCTTGTTATTGCTGCATTTCTCCCATTTCACAACTTGATCAGACCACTCTCCCTGTTGTTCAACTAAAAGCTTTAATCAAAACTAACACAAAGACATCAAAAAAAAAACTCACGGAAAATTATCTCACAGTGATGTTTTGTTTGAGTGCGTCGAGAAATTCCTCCACAACATTGTCGTAAAATCGATCTCCTGCTGTCTCAATAATATCTTTATCCCAGACCTGCATTGCAGCATATATCCGCACATGAAAATTAGTGTGAAAAATGGTGAAAGAGATTTTCAAAAAAATAAACCAAATTCCTACTTTATGGAGCTCTGATTTCCTTCTAAACCAACGCACTGGGATCGTATTTCCTCCTCTATCAGAAGTAAATCCTACATGAAGAGGCTAAACAATTCCGAATCGACATCAGTTGGTGCAAATAACTGAAGAAAGCAATTAAGAAATAGTCTCTTCTACCTGATGGATGTCACCCATTAAGTGAGAAAGGAATAGAAGTGCTTCAGTGAGATTATCTAGATTACAGGTAAAAAAAAACAGAGGAAATGAATTAAGTAGAAATGATATCAATATAACATAGGACATAGAAACTATCTTTGATATATTAATTACATTGTGATTCATCGGCAGAGCTTCCATAGGTGAGAAGTTGATTAGTATAATTAGTGATGGCACCTGAAACACACCTCCCTTTCACACCATCTTCATCTTTGCAATCCCCTGATCATAACCAACAACATATCATTGCTAATACTAGAACGATATTGTATGGACTAGAATAAACACAATCAAAGCATGCATGAACACTAACTGTTGTAATTATAAGTGCAAAGATCATTAGGGGTATCGATGTAGTGAAGTTCTGACGACCAATGGTATCGAAACTTGATTGTATCTGCCCAAGAGCAAAGGGTGCTTAGGTCATTCTGTGCGTAGGCAGGGAGTAGTTCTTTAACCGCTGCAGCTGCTGACTCACTTAAACGATCCTGGGTAATCTGGCAAATAATCTGGTGGCCGACAATTCCCCATCCATAAGTGAAGGCTGGGAATGCTAAGAGCAGGAAGAAAGAGGCCAGTGTGTGAGAATTGAAGTAGAAGCCCATTTCTGTGATCTGGTGGTTGTGGCCTCAAATGAGATGAATCCGAGAGATTATATTGCAACACTTTTGAGTTCAGTCTTTGTCATATACACTGAAAGGGAAGGTGGAAGTAGACGAGCAAGAAAGTTAATGCAAAGCTGTAATTGTATTTTGAGGAAAGTTAATGCAAAGCTGTAATTGTATTTTGAGGCAAGAAACGCTTTGGCATGTAATGGAAACAAAAACACAAAAAACACAAAAAAAAAAGAAGCATACCAGGCTGCTCCCAGGTTTTGGAGCAGGAGGGTCTCCTCCAACGGAAGCGAACACTCCGCTAACGAGCTCGGAACCCCCTCAGACCAGATACACCCACCGCCATCCCCATGGAGGACCGACGTTGGCAACTCATCGGCGATGCGGAAACCGGCACCGTCGGGTCTATCAAGGACACCACGATGACGAAGATGGGGAATCTCATCCAATAGATTATCGATATCGAGCTCCTCCGCTCTCTTTCCCATTATCACATCTCGTTCCTCCAAGAGTCTGGCAGAATCAGGAAAGAAACGGGATAAGAGGAGGATTAGGGTTCGACGACCAGGATTTGTGGCACGGGGAGCCTTCGCGGAGGCGAAGAAGAAGAGTGTGGAGCAAGAAGACGATAGAAGGGGCTTTATACAGAGGAATGCGAAGAGGGTGAGCCCAGAGTACCGCAGACGGCGAGAAGATGCAGGAGTATCTAGGGTTTTCGACGAGAAGATGCAGGAGGAAGAAGTAGAGGACACTTACTGTTAGTGGATTTCATGTAGGAGGTCTTGCCGGTGAGGGCGTCCTTAATGGACTCGTGGACTGCTGTTGCTCCTACGCGGCTCCGGTGAGCGAGAGATTGTGAGAAAAGAGAAAAGAGGGACGGATTGAGAAGATAAAAGGGTGGAATGCGGCGGCAAAAAACTTTCGGGGAGAGGGAAAGAAAAAAAGCGGGGCAAAAATTGGCGAAGGGGAAAAAACGGCGAAGGAAAAAAAATACCAGTATTCAACATCACTTAAGACAACGGCTTTTAAAAACTGTTGTCGTAATCCCAAAAAAAAGCGCACATAGACAACAGTTTTCAAAAACTGTTGTTGTAGCATTTAAAAACCGTTGTCGTAGTCTTAAAAAAACATAAATAGACAACGGTTTTTAAAAACCGTTGTCGTAGGCCAAAAAAATTGCTAAAAGACAACGGTTTTGGTTAAAATCGTTGTTAAAAGGCAAAAAGACAATGGTTTGGTATAAAACCGTTGTCGTTTGAGTGTTGTTGAATGACGTTTTTCTTGTAGTGATATGATAACACGCATGTGTAAAGAGGGGAAATTAGATTATTTTGGTCCCTCTAGATAGGGGGACTAGTTATTCTCTTTTGACGGGTAGCGCAGGTAGGGGAAACAGATGTATGTTTCTTGAGGGACAACGTTGCTTGGTTTTATGATAAAAGTTGTATGGTCTAAAAGAAAAATAAATGAGATAGATCTAAACACATGTTAGTTATGGTGGAGTGCGTGTAGGTATGCCTCCAAGACATCACAATGGTGGGACCTTGGAAGGGAGGTATGAGGAAGTTCCCTCACCACCTCAAGTAAGCCAGGAGAAAATACTTGCAGGAATAAATCAATCCTTCACACAGTTTAGCGAGTCTAATATAGGGTTAAGCTAGAGGACGAGGTTGGATGTAGTTTACGAACACAAAATGAATGCCACAAATTTCGCTAGTATTACAGACCCAATGGTGGAGGAAAGACTAGATCAAGTCCATGTAATACATACTTAGTTTTCTATACGATGCAAATCGAATGCGGTGTGCGACATACCTCCTCAAGAATGGTGCTCTGCTATGTGGGAAGGCTTCATGGAGGTGTTCTACACTAAATACTTCACGGAGGATGTGTAATCAAGGCTGACTCGAGAGCTTCATGACATTGAGACAAGGTGGCCATACCATTACCGAGATTGTTAGGAGATTCAAGTTGGAGTGTCACTTCGTACCCCTAATAGCTAACAATTCTAAGGAAAAGTTGAGACACTTCGTCGATGGTTTGCGGTCTATCCAACGCCATAATGTGAGAGTGGTCGACCCTAAAAGCTATGCCGAGGCTGTGACTTGGGCCTTAAGAGTGGAGAAAGACCAAAAAGACATAGACCGATAGATAGACGATCATACCCAACAACCTATCGGTAGCCTCAACAGCGGAACAGGAGAGAAACTACTGTGCCATGGAAGGGTCAGGAGGAGAGTCCACAGAAGCAAGTTGATCCCCAAGTCTAGTAGGCTTCCAGTATGCCCGACATGCCAATGCCTTCACTCGAGGGCTTGCTTGAGAGAGCAGACAAGTGTTACGGATGTGGGGCACTGGGGCATATGAAGAAGGATTGCCCCAAACTAGACCGTTTGTACAAGGAAGTGTATTCGCGATGCAAGCTAAAGAGACGAAAAGGGCTCCTACCTTTGCTACTAGTAAACCCTAAATTTGATACTTCTAATTGAAAAGTAGACTTGAGATGATAAGCTAACATGCAAGATTGACATAGTAAGTGGCAATTTCGAGGACGAAATTTTATTTAAGGGGGGGAGGAATTGTAGTGTCCGAAACCACTTAATTAATTAATGAGATTTATTGAATTAAGTTATAATTTAATTAGAATTTGAAGTTATTTAATTAAGAATTTATAAATTTAAATAGATGAGTTAGATAGTATTAATCAAGTTAACCTTTAATTATGGAATTTGGATTAATCAAATTAAGAAAAATAATAGGATATATTAAGTATAATATAAAATATATATAATAAAATAAAAATGTATAGATATATAAGATCAATTTAGGTAACGTGTATAGTGTAAATAAAATTAACAAATTTTAATACTATAATATATGAATTATATATTAAATACATGGTTATTCATATAAAATTATATTGACGACTCAGTTTTCATATAAAAATTTATATAACCATGGATATATATAGGAAATTTGATCCATATAAATAATATAGGAAATATAAGGTATCTAGCATAAATAATGAAAATGATAAGATATATATATATAGGAAGTTTTAATGGATATATCTTCAACGTGAAATTATATACGTGTATATATATATATATATATATATATATATATATATATATATATATATATAAAATATAAATTTAATGAAAAGTAGACATTTAGAAAACTACAATATGTTAATTATTATGAGTACATTATATATATATATATATATGGAAGTATATAATTTGATTCAATATCAAATTAATGACTTAGTATTAAAAAACTATAATATGAATTAAATATATTACCATGTATATGTGATGTATACATGGATATTTATATATATGAAATTAGTATATGAAAATATATAATTTGATTCAAAAATCAAATTAATGATTTAGTATTAAGAACTATAATACAAATTAAATATATCACCTTATATATGTGATGTATAGGAAGGTTTTAATTGAAGATATGGATATATCTTCAACGTGAAATTATATACGTGCATATATATACATATGGGAGATTTGATTCCATATCAAATTAATGACTAATATAAATATGTATATATAATATAAATTTAATGAAACGTGTACATTTAGAAAACTATAATATGTTAATTATTATGAATACATTATATAAATATATCTATATATGTATATATGGAAGTATATAATTTGATTCAATATCAAATTAATGACTTAGTATTAAGAAACTATAATATGAATTAAATATGTTACCATGTATATGTGATGTATACATGGATATTTATATATATGAAATTAGTATATGAAAATATATAATTTGATTCGGAAATCACATTAATGACTTAATATATAAGAAGAAAGACAAGGCCCTAAGCTGGGGACGCCTATTTAAACCCTATCCTCAAAAGCCTCACCGGGGGGAATGTTGCCACCGGCCCTAGGAAGGTTTCATGCCCCTTTTTGTTTTCTCCAGCGGTGCTAGAGCTTCAACGGAAGACAAGGATTTAATCAGGAGCTAAATACTTAAGGCATGCTGTAACGCCCCGGCCCGGGGTGGGCGACACCAGAATTACCTATCGGTTTGATGACTAGCTCCACAGACCACCGGAGGTCCTTTCAGCGTGCTTTGTCCTCACTCGCACGCACCCTGGAAAACTTCCCAGGAGGTCACCCATCCTCAGATTTCTCCAAGCCAAGCACGCTTAACTTTGGAGTTCTTAAGTTTGGGCTTCCGAAAAGGAAGGTGCACCTTGGTGATATGGATAGTACCATCTAACCTTTTAAGTCATACTTAACCAGAATCTCAGAACCGGGGTATTACAATCACCCCCACTTAAAGACACAACGTCCTCGTTGTGTAACCACAAATCACACCACAAACAAATCCCAGAATCTCCCTCGCTAGGTGGTGCCCTGGGTGCTCCTACCACAGGCGCACTCACGGTCGCAAGGTCGCTCTGATACCATCTGTAACGCCCCGGCCCGGGGTGGGCGACACCAGAATTACCTATCGGTTTGATGACTAGCTCCACAGACCACCGGAGGTCCTTTCAGCGTGCTTTGTCCTCACTCGCACGCACCCTGGAAAACTTCCCAGGAGGTCACCCATCCTCAGATTTCTCCAAGCCAAGCACGCTTAACTTTGGAGTTCTTAAGTTTGGGCTTCCGAAAAGGAAGGTGCACCTTGGTGATATGGATAGTACCATCTAACCTTTTAAGTCATACTTAACCAGAATCTCAGAACCGGGGTATTACACATGCTCTCTAACTTGTAATGCTTTAGTTAGTTTTTATGGTTTGTGACTTTGGGTTCCATAGGTTAAGGTAAAATGTTCTAGTTTAAGTTCTCTTCTTAAGTTTTTAAAGGTTTGTATAAATGTAGGACTTCGAATTCTATAGATTTCTATGTTCATTTTGATTTTAAGAAGTTGTGATTTAGGTTCCTTCTTCATCTCTATTTGGAAATTAGAAAATTGTTTATGCTTCCAATGGATTTTAGGACTTGTAAGTTTTGGATGTTTATGGAACCCTATGTCCTTTTGTGTTTTAAGAAGATGATACCATGATTTAGGTTCCTTCCTCACCTCTACATGGAAGCTAGAGAATTATTTATATTCCCATTAAATTTAGAACTTGTAGGTTTCGGATCGATAAGGGTAGTCCTAAGATTCTATTTTAGAAGTTATATAGTTATCACGATGTTGCACTACAAGTTGATTCGTGTTTACCCTTAAATGTTAGAGAAATTTGCATGCTCAATATATAGAGTAGAACTTCCAAGTTTTAGATTCTTTAAGGCTTGGTATAAATTCGGTTATAGAGGTTTAGTTGTCATGATGATGCACTATGAGTCGCTTCATGTTTTTTTTCTATGGCTTTGCTATTAGAAACTAGACAACTATGCATGTTCAAATTATGTTATTTGCCTTCCAAGTTTCCAACATAATAAGGGGAGTTTTCTGGGGGTCATATTCATCATATTGTTGCTCTACTATTCCTTCATGCCTTTCTCAAATTATGTTTAATTTTAGCTCCCCATGTTCTAGTATATCAGGTACCCTAAATGAGTTTTGGTTTTCGTTGTATGTATGTGTTGAGGAAATTATACCATGCTAGCTTCTCTAGATTTGTAAGGTTCAGATTTTATAGATTCCTATGCTCTTTTGTTATTTGGAAGTCAATACCATGTTAGCTCCTAGTACTTGTAACCTTCAGAGTTTAGTATGAATGTTTTGAGTTACTCATGCTCCTCCCACCATGGCAATTTAGTGGATTTTAATGGCTACATTTAGATTTCGGATCCGTAAGTTAGGTAAGTTTATGTTATTATTCTTTGCTTCTCATTTTGATAACCTTGGATGCTCATGAAATGAACCCACTTATGGTGATGCACCTGTTAAATATGGTATTTCATGCTTATGTAGTAATCATGCTTAGATATGTATGTTTGAGCGCATGCCTATGTAATGATTATGTTTAGGTTTCCGTACATGTTTATATTCATGTCATTGTAGTGATCGTGATCATGGTTGTGCTTATTCTCATGTTTATGTTTATGGAAAGAGGTGGTTGGTTGTAACCGGGGACCTAAGCCCGGGAGGCGTATCAAATTATGTATGGGTTGAGTTATGAACCGGGAACCTACGCCCAGGGAGCTTGCCTAATTATGTATGGGTTGAGTTATGAACCGGGGACCTACGCCCGGGGAGCTTGCCTAATTATGTATGGGTTGAGTTATGAATCGGGGACTTACGCCCGGGGAGCTTGCCAAATTATGTATGTGTTGAGTTATGAACCGGGGACCTACGCCCGGGAAGCTTGCCTAATTATGTATGGGTTGAGTTATGAACCGGGGACCCACGCCCGGGGAGCTTGCCAAATTATGTATGGATAGTGGATTCGTTCCAATGTTCGGATTCCTATCAACCTAGTGCTAGGATAGTTGTCTGATCAACAACTTATGTAATGGTACTGCTATGTGCAACCAAGCCACCACCATGATATGTTTATAAGCACACATGCAAGTATGTTCATGTCATGTTCCTGTTCATGCTTATGCTTATGTTCATGTTTATGTTACATTTTTATTTATGTTTATGCTAGGAATATGATTAGATTATGTTATGTTGTATTTATGGTTATGATTGTGTTATGATTATGTTATCTTCATGTTTATGTTTATATTTACATTAATGTTTATGAAAATGTTTATGATCATGTTCATGTTCATGTTATGCTTATGCCTATGCCTATAGATCAAGTCAATCATTATGCTTAGTCCATCTATCATGCTTACTTTGTTGTTGTCACGCTTATGATATTTTCTATGCTTATGTTCATAGTATGTATGTAAGGAGGTCTTAAGTTACCATAGATGTGGTTTCCTTAGTACACTATATCATAGACGCTTACTAATGCATAATACTGTTTTGAGTATACTGAGTCTCCCGACTCACAGTTTATAATTTTTCAGGCAATGAGTCACCAAGACAGGAGGCATTGATCAGTGAGCCAGTTCGGAACAAGGGCAGTACAACCCGAAGACCATACCTTTTAAATTCCGCATTTAGCTATGTTTTCTTTTAAATCGTCTATCTAAATTTTTAAGGAACCAGTATGGGAGTATGAGTAAGTGATGTTCGTAGGTTATGTATTAGATATATAACATAATAATATGTATAAAATTAGGGGCGTTACAATTTCATTCTATAATCAACAACACACCATATAAATAATACCATTTTCCAACTTTTCGGGCCTATTAATTTGTCGAACTAAATCACACCCTTTGATAAATTAAAGAAATGAATATTGAGTATATGTGCTTGTTATTATATCATGATTAAGAGCACACACTTTCATAATAACAAAGGTGTTATTCTTTTATGCAGCCAGTGTAAAAAAAAACTTACCTTAAATGGTCCTACTCAATACACTCAAAGTGTACTATTGTAATTCTATAGTCAAGATAAATTAATACCAAATTATACTACGACTATTCCAATGGTTTGTTACTATCCATCTTAGTCGTGAGCTACTGTTTATTATTTATAATGAATTGATAACATGATCTTTTGTGTGTGACGCCACACACCATGTTATCTACAATATAAATTAATTGAACGACTACACTTAGCATATAAATGTAGACATTTGACCAATGTGATTCTTTATTTCAAAATAAATGTTTACAAAAAGCTAGGCTTTTAGTATACACTCTAACAGACACAACCTTAGATGCAAAAGATATGTTTGGTTCATTTCTGAAGGTTGCTTTCTCTTATTAGAATTAGAAGATGTGTTATTAATTTCCATTTGTTGCATCGTGGGAGTTATTGGATTAAGAGTATACAAATTGCCAACCAACGCATCAGAACAAATAACCACCCTATTTTTCTAGATAACCCCTTTGTCATCAAAAGAAACAAAATATCCATCCATAAATAATTTAGAAACTGAAATCAAGTTCTTTCTAAAACATGGTACGTAAAGACAATTTTTCAAAATCAAAGTTTTATTTCTACCAAAAGATAAATAAACATCTCCCACTGCAATAGCCGCCACTCTCGTAGCATTACCCATGTAGACGGTGATCTCCCCTTCATGTAGTCGTCTAGTTTCCTAGAACCCCTACAATGAATTGCAGACATGATCAGTGCCTCCCATATCTACACACGAGGTACCGGTAGATAACACCACTAAGCATGTTTCAACAACTAATGAATAAGATATACCTTTATTGTTCTCCTTTCTGCGAGGACAGACCACCTTCCAATATCCAGACTGCTTGCATTTGAAGCACTTGCCCTTCGGCTTCTTCACACCTGCCTGCGACCTAGTCCCCTGAGGTCGAATCACTTTCTTTGTAAACCAACTTATTTCTTTCTCTTCTTTCTGCCTTTCAACTTAGAGGCAGAAACATTTTCAGCAATGTGAACTTGAGAACTTTGACGAAATAGCCCTTTTGCCACTTGGAGTTCTGTCAGAAGTTTCGCCAATGAATAAACCCTTTTGTTCATGTTGTAATTCAGACAGAACTGCTCAAAACTTTTGGGCAGTGTTTAGAGAATGATATCGACCTAGGTTTCCCCATCGATTTCAGTTCCAAGGACTTCCATCTCATTCAAATGAGCCATCATTTTGAGGATATGATCCCTCACGGGTGTCCCCTCAGTCATGGTGGTCGTCATTAAGTTTCTCATGGCCTCCTGCCTGGTAGCCCGATTCTGGTGTCTGAAAAGTTCCTTGAGATTGAGCATCATGTCATAGGCAGTGGGTATGGCATGATGCTGATGTTGCAGCACATTTGATATAGAAGTCAAAATGTAACACCGCGCCATCTCATCTAGCTTGACCTATTTCCTATGTCTCTCTATCTCCTCTTCACTAGAATCCTTATCAGGCACGCTAGGATAGACCTCAAGAAGTACGAACTTGTATTCTTCAGTAGTTAAGAAAATGTCCAAGTTTTGTTTCCAATCAATATAATTTGGACCAATAAATTTGTTTTCTTTTAAAATAATAGCAAGAGAATTGAAAGCCATTTTGAAATCCTGAGAATCACAAAATAAAATATTTGGTCAAAAATTTAGAATTTAAAATAATATTGATTCCTCAAACAATATAATTTAAATTCACCAACACCTCAAAACATCATGAATTTCGTATGCCACGATAGTGTGGATATATATTAATTCAAACATTTGTAAGAGGAGGTTTTACCCATTAATTTAATTATCTTATCAATCTAATTTTATGACAAATAAAATTAATAGTTGGTTCATCTTCGGTCACACAAATAATAGCAGTGACTCTGATGGGGAGGATACTATTAAATGCGCCTAAGTGTATACCATTACTTGATACTTAGTCCATTAATTAGGATTGTGCTCCTTCAGATGGAGAAGATCACACATACCTAAATAATTTCCTATAATCATCCATAGATGAAGTTTGATCTAGTGATCTGCAAACAAACTCATCCAATATAGAGGAAGGCACTCAAAGCCAACACGCAAGTTTGAATGCATCACTTACAAACCAGTAATAGAGACTGTGGAATTTATTTAAATAATCTCTCTCCCACTTAGTTATTTAAATTTAGAATTTTTTTTAGCATGCACACACATCACAGCACATAACATCATAGCACATAAAACAGCATATAAAGGCAATAAATATGAAAATAAAATTTCCAACTATTTTGGCCTCATCCAACGCTGTCCTCCAATATGCCGCCAATGGATCGCTGTCCTCCAATATACCACCAATGGACCAAGTCGTCACGTTTATCTCGCTTCCTTCTCCATCGCGCCTCCGGTCCTCAAAATAGCACCACGCATAGCAAGGATACAAGCCACAACAAAAAAAATAAAATTTTACATTTATCGATCTTATATTCCACAAAGAAATTTACATGTAATCTATATCGAACAGAATGTAAAAAAAAAAATAATACGATAACCGACCGTATTTAATTATTACAATCATGCACACAAAACAACCTCGACATACCCGAGGGTTCAAATCATACACAAACACACAAAGCCATAATTGTTGGATTTAGGACGCCTGCAACCACAGAGTTAATCTATCTTACACATCTTATTATTATCCGGCCTAAATTTATATACGAGCAGTGCATAATTTAACCGAAAATCAATCACAAAGAACTAGAAATCATGCTCTGATACCACTTGAAGGCGCTAGAATTCTATTCTGTTTAAATTTCCCTATACAAAAAATTGTACAAGAACAGAACTTTTCCTAGCAACCCGCATGTTCGATCAATCATGTGTTTGATCAATCAAGAAAGTTCTTAAATGATCAAAACACACCTTGATCAAAGTACAAGATCGCTGGCCTCTTGTGTTGGTATTCAAAATCGATACAAAGAAAACTCGACTAATTATACAGCGAAACTAAAGAATTAGTTGTACCTTTCTTCGTAGCTAAAGACCTCTTGATCTTCTGTTGTATTCCTCTCCTCTTCTTGGACATCGTGTGGGCGACAATCTACCAAGACAACAACCACCCTTCCTCTCGTTTCTCCAAACTGCCGGTTACAAAAAGAGGCTCTAGGATGTGGCACCTTCTAATCTTCTTCCTTCTCTTCTTCTTCTTCTTCTCCAATCTGCCGGCCACCAAGGAGGAGGGGGTGCCGGCTACCAAGGAGGAGGGGCCGCCGACCACCAAGGAGGAGGAGGGGGGGGGGGAGGGGGGGCCGACAACCAAGGAAGTGGTGGGATGCCGCCGGACCTAGGTAACGAGAAGAGGAGGGATGTGGGAAAATTAGGTTTTAGGGGTGTAACACCCCAAATTTCATGATTTGGAGTCCTAAAAAATCTTATTAAAATCTAGAAATGCTTTAGAAAAATTCTAGGAATTTTTAGAAATTTATAGAATATTTTTATGCAATTTTTTGAGATCGTTTGATAATTTTACTAAACGAAAGAAGTTTCGACAAAAAAATGTCCAAGCTGAGGCTTGAACCGGCAACCCCTGACCCGAGCAAAACCCGGCTAACCAACTGGGCTAGCAGTTATTACTTGATCAAATAAGGATCGAATTGTATTTAAGTAATAAATAGTTAATAGCAGAATAAAAGGAGAATAAAAGGCTCGGCTGGGAATTTGAACCTGCGGCCGTTGGCTCGGTCAAATCCCGGCTGACCAAGTGATCCAGCCACCGGTTCTGTTTAGAATTGGTAGCAAATTTATTTAAGAATTAGTTAATTAACAGAATGTTAAGGTTATAAAAAGAGGAACTTAGGGTGGGATAATTCTAATTACCCGTAACCTAGCTTTCTCTTCCTCCTCTCGCGTGCACGGCGATTTTTGCCCGAGCAAAACCGAAGCCAAGAATAGGGTTTTCTCCGGCGTCTCCGGCGGTCGGCGAGCGCCCCTCTCGGTGAAGTCTTCTCACCATCGAGCTCCTCTCGTCAAGAAGGAAGCTGTGAGCGCAAGAAGAGACCAAGAGATCGAGTTATCCGAACCCTAGAACCCTTCCTCTTCCCGGTTTTGAGTCCAAGGATAGGTAAGTCGCTACTCACCTGCAGTAGGATAGTTCCGGATTTCGATTCGTTTTGGTATTCCCTTATTTGTTCGAGTTGTGCTGTGAAGCATGTTAGGGATTTGTCTGTTGTCGTGAGTTTTCAAAGGAAGAATAGTTATATTTTGTTTTCCTTACCATGACATTGAGTATGAAGAATAGAAGATATGAGAATTGAAATGAGTTTTCATTTTGGTTGGTGGCTATAGATAGCAAAACCAGGTTTAGAAGAACAAACTAACAATTTCGGAATTTATTTGTAATTTTCTGATACTTGCAACAGACTTTATATGTTGTAAATTCTATGCAGAACAATGTATGTTGAGACCTTGTTTCCATGGAGAGGCTTGGTTTGCATTCCTATATAGATGAATTAGGTTGAACTCTTCTGGAAACAAATTAGTTGATGGCATTGCTAAAGTTATGAGCACGGTCTAGTAGTACTGGAATTTTCTTTATGAACATGTTATGCTTGCTGGAATCTTGTGATAGATTAGTAATTCAGTTTTGAGTTAGGTTGCAATTAATTGGACATGTACAGTAGGTGTTAAGCATTTCAGATTCTTGCATCAAATATCTAGTTTCCTTTGAATTTCAGTTTATTTCCTTTAGCAGTTTTACTGTTTTCTTTAAGTATCTACTTCTTTTTGTTTTGGCAGTAGGCGTGTACCATATCTAGTAGAAGTGTAGAATTTTAGATTTCTATAAGCATCTAGTTCTTTTCAATTTGCAGTTTAGCAAGTATAAGATTTAGTTTTTCTTACCGTGTAGTTTTAGTTTTCCTCTTCGTGCTCAAGTTTCAGATTTAGTTCTCTTTAGTTTTCCTTGTGTTAACCTTGTATCTAAGTATAAGATTTCAGTTTCAGATTTAGTTTCTTATGCTTTCTTAATTAGTTGGAACAACCCTTATATTTAGCATACAAGTTTAGATCTTTTTGTGCCATTAATGGGCACGAACAACCCTGTTATTAGCATTGCAGTTTTAGTTACTTCGTTACTTTAACAAGCATGAATAGCTACTCTCTAAGTATATGCAGTTTTCCTTTTAAAGAATGCAGATTTTTCTTTCTTTGATTTATTTCTGCTATAGCATGTCTAAAGACTTCAGATTTGTTTTCCTTTGTTTTAATCTGTTATAGCATGTTTGAAGAGGCTAGTATTTTACTTGAACAAGTATAAGAAAGATAAAGAAAAGAAAGAAAAAGGCCAAGGCCTTAAGTAGATCCCAAAGTCAAGACTTTAGGGATTTTGGCACACAAGGTGCTAAAGAAAATGCCGAGGCATTATATAGAAGTATTAAAAGATAACGAGTATTTTACTTTTATCAGTGGCACTGTATTGGACTCTCTGTCCTTGGGTTGGGCTCCCATAGTCGTCCCTAGGTTTAGATAACCTAGTAGTAACGGCTCGGCCGACGGTCGACGGTCGACGACCATAGGGTCGCCAAATGGGCCGCCGAATGGGTCGGGTCGTTACAAAAGTAAAAGCACAGTTGTCGGGCCCAAGAAGAAGTTGATTATTATTTTGAAGTATTATAAGTATAAGTTTTGAACAAGTAAAGCAAGTTTTACATAAGTATAAAGTATTTAAAGAATAAGTCTTTAAACAAGTGAAATAAGATTCAGAAGGTGTTTAGAATTCAGTAAGCTTAGTTCTTTATGCAAGCATGATAGTATAGACTTGCCTTACATGTTTAGCCTTTCAGTATGTTTCTTTACTAATAGAAGAGCATGAGTTAGTTTAGTGTTCTTTGCTATTTATGAGCATGATTAGCTATACATGTTTAGTATTTCAGTTAGTATGATTCCTTTGCTATGTATGAGCATGAGTAGCTTTACATGTTAGCATTCAGTTTTAGCATGTTTTTATTTATATACATGCATATCGAGATTTTGTGAGTTAGATAGCGTTTACTAAGCAAATTTTGCTTATAGACTACACTTCCTCTTACTGCAGATACAGGAAAGGAAAAGATATAGAAAGGAAGGCGACAAGGAGGTGTTCGAAGGATGTGTGATGCCAGGACTATGGAAGCCTTGGGACTAGGAAAGAAGTTTTAGTTTAGTTTTTATTGTCTTTTGCTATGTTAGGAGTATTTGGGATAGTATTTGTTATTTTGATATGATTAGGACGTAGTAGAAGAATTGTAATCTTGTGTGATGATTTCTTGTGTTGTTTTCTTTATTTTGGATTTATTATACTGCGTGGTTGATTGATATGTGTTCCAGCCGCTTGTGGCTGAGTATATATTGCATGTATTGTTGAATAAGGTCACCGGTACAGGGGAGACTCTGTCGAAATTTTTCTGTAGGGTTTCCATGTATTTTTTAATCATACCGGTTAAGTAGAGTTAGTAGTTAAGTAACGGTCATCTTTAGAGAGTAGTAGTAGTAAGAAGGGTGGTCATTACAAGGGGGCACCACCTACTCCTTTTATAACCTTTGCCGTCGGTTACAAAGAAAGAAAAAAAAATAGAATTCTATTTAGAAAAAATCTCCCTATCTATAACCTTGCCACCGACCCTAGGAGGATGGAGAAAACCAAACCAAAATCAAGTTAAACCAAACCAAGTTAAGGATGGGTGGATGCGAGGCTTTATGTAGAGGCTACAACAAGGACCTAGAGGAAGAATTGGTTTAGGCCTCCTGATGGGCTTGGGCTTCCTGTGTTCGACCCGAACACCCACTCAAGTACATTAATAATAATCCATACTACTAAAGGGTTATTTTTGAACTACCGCACCGATCCCATATTACAATATGGGTTCCTACTTATCATGAGTGCGTTAATCTTCTTGTGTTTAAGATATCGTATGTCCGTTAATTAATTGAGTTATTGACAACTCAATTAATTAATATCTAATTCCAAGAGTAGTACCACTCAACTTTATTATCATGCCGGACTAAGTTCACCTGTAGGATTTATATGATAATCCTTATGAGCTCCTCAAGGGGACATCATCAGCCTAAATAATTAGGACACAGATTCCTTCTATAATCAACAACACACCATATAAATAGTACTATTTTCCAACTCATTGGGCCTATTGATTTAACGAATTAATCTCACCCATTGATAAGTTAAAAAATAAATACTAAGTATACGTGCTTGTTATTGTATAGGGATTAAGAGGATGCACATCCATAATAACAGAGGTTCTGTTCTTTTATGCAGTCAGTATAAATTGAACAACCTTAAATGGTCCTGCTCAAAACACACATAGTGTACTAGTGTAATTTTATAGTCAAGACAGACTAATACCATATTACACTACAACCATACCAATGGTTTGTCCCAATCCATCTTGGTTGTGAGCTACTATTTATAATTTATAAGAAATTGATAACATGATCTTCTGTGTGACACCACACATCATGTTATCTACAATATAAATTAAATGGGTAACTACATTGACATATATATAAATATAAAATGCAAACATTTGACCAAAGTGATTCTCATTTCAAAATATTTCAAAATAGATATTCATACAAAAGCTAGGCTTATAGTATACATCCCAACAATCTTATATGACTCAACCCCACTATTCTTGATATCTAGATTGATCGATGAGGCATAGACCATGTCATCCTCTTATCAATCTTTGTGTTTTTTGATCTCTAAGTAAACACATTCAAAACAAATAAGCTCAATATATCATATTGACTCATGTGAACATAGCCATGCATTTTGTGTCTTACTAATCAAGAGGCCCACAGATATCGCTTTTGTCATATGGAAGGGATAGATCCCATTTACATCACTCACATCCCTCCGCATAACTCATTGCATACATAGTGATCGACTTTATAGTCCACCTTATTACAGGTGATATTTGTCGATATCAAAGTACACAGCTCCTTATGTAAGGAACCGTAGTGACTTCAGGTCTAAGGACTATTCATACCAATAGTCACATGAGAATATTTAAGACACTCATATAACGATCCATGAAACATTCTCATAGTGTGTTAATTTAGTATATATTCTCTAATATATACCCATGTGTCAACATGATATCTTATATCCATGACTTATGAGATTAAGTAATCCGTTGATCTATATTCTAGTCTCAACGCATTAATATTATCCTTGCATATTAATGCTTGACTAGGAATAATTAAGAGTAGTGTTCTATATAAATCTATAATATCCTAAAATCAATTCAACCAATTGATATGTTATAGATTAAAACCTACCACCCTAGGATACTATTATACTTATTCATTCGAAATTGAACTGAAATAAATATAATAACCAACTTTACCTTTTATTAATTAATGAAATATGATACAAAAAGTGCCCTGTCAATCATCTCATAATTGATTCTTTGAGCTTACACTAATAATCTCCTTATGTCACTAGTGTCAATCACTAAAATATCAAATATCTATTGACCTAGTGTGACCATCATGCTTCCTCTATGCCAAAGTCATGGTCAAAAGATCCACAATGTTAGCATTGGTCGATACTCTGTATATCCTCACATCTCATCTATCGATGATCTCTCAAATAAGATGGAACTGCTATAGTATCTGATACACAGCACCACCATTTTAGTAAAATACATACCATGACTGTGATGTGGAAGCATCCTTATCAGTTTGGAAGCTAGCATCAATGTAGCCCTTTACAGCAAGCTCTTCATTGTCTCCAAAGATCAAGAAATAATCTTGAGTTTTTCTCAAGTACTTAAGAATATTCTTGACTGCTATCCAGTGACCTTCACCTGTATTTGACTGGTATCTACTTATCATGCTTAACGCATATGGGACATCTGGGTGAATACAAAGTATGGCGTACATGATAAACCCTATAGCAGATGCATAAGGAATATGATCCATGCGATCCCTTTCTTCCTTAGAAGAGGGGCATTGAGTTTTCAAAAGACTCACACCATGTGACATCGGTGGAAATCCCTTCTTGGAATTCTACATGGTAAAACAATTAAGTACCTTGTCAATATATGTACTCTAACTTAGACCAAGTAATCGCTTAGACCAATCTCTATAGATCTTGATACCTAAAATGTAGGTTGTTTCACCCAAGTTCTTCATTAAGAAATAATTCCCAAGCCACGTCTTCACTGATTGAAGAGTAGAGATATCATTTCCAATGAGAAGTATGTCATCTACATACAATATGAGAAAAATTACTGTGCTACCACTAACCCGCTTGTAAACACAAAGTTCACCTTCATTCTTGATGAAACCAAGCACTTTAATTGCATCATCAAATCGAATATTCCAGCTTCTAGAAGGTTGCTTTAATCCATAAATAGATCGTTGTAACTTACATACCTTTCCAGCATGCTCTGGATCAACAAAACCCTCAAGTTGTGTCATGTACACATCCTCGAGTAAATTTTCATTAAGAAATATAGTTTTGACATCCATCTGCCAGATCTCATAATCATAATAAGCTATAATAGTAAGTAAAATCTAAATAGACTTAAGCATCACAACTGGTGAAAAGGTTTCATCATAGTCTATACCATGAATCTGCTTGAATCTTTTAGCCACCAATCATCCTTTATAGGTATACAGATGACCATCCATGTTTGTCTTTTTTTTAAAGACCCACTTACATCCAATAGGTTTGATCCCTTCAGGTGGATCAACCAAAGTCCATACTTGGTTAATGTACATGAATTCCATTTTGGATCTATGGATGGACTCTAGCTATTTCTTAGAATCTGGGCCCTATACAGCTTCTTGATAAGATGTAGGCTCATTGAGACCAACAAGCACTACATCACCATAGTCAGACAAGAGAAAAGAATATCTCTCAAGTTGATAATGGGTCCTATCAGATATGCGTAGAGCTTGTGCTACTTGAACAGGTTGCTACTCCATAACTTTTTGCGATGTAACAAAATCATAATCCATAACATCTTGTAGGGCTTGTTCAGTTTTCATCAAGGTGTTAGTGCAAGTTTATGTATCTTGAATTTCTTCAAGATCAACTTTACTCCCACTAGTTTTTCTAGAAATAAACTCTCTTTCTAGAAAGGCACTATCTCTGGCAACAAACACTTTGCCTTATGTGAGATTATAAAAGTAATATCCCTTTATTTCCTTTGGATATCCTACAAAATAGCACTTGTCCAATTTAGGTCCTAGTTTATTTGAGACTTGTTGTTGAACGTAAGACTCACACCCCCAAATCTTCATGAAAGATATCTTGGGACTCTTCTCAGTCTATATCGTATATAGTTTCTTTGGTATGTCTTTATGATAGCCTTAGATGAAACATGATTAAATATGAAAGCAGTCGTCTCTAGTGCATGTCCCCAGAATGAAGTAGGAAGATCCGTTTGACTCATCATCGATTGTACTATATCTAATAAAGTATGATTTCTCCTTTCTGATATACCATTCCATTGTGGTGTTCCAGGTGGAGTGAGTTGAAATATGATCCCACACTCAACAAGATGGTCATGAAACTCTTGGCTAAGGTATTCCCCACCTTGATCTAATTGAAGCATCTTAATACACTTTACAAGTTAGTTTTGTATTTTATTATTGAATTTTTTAAACTTTTTAAAGTATTCAGAGTTGTATCTCATCATATACACATAGCCATACCTATTGAAACTATCAGTAAAAGTAATGAAGTAATGATAGCCTCCTATAGCTGCTATTCTAAAAGGGTCGCATACATCAGTATGTATGAGTCTTAACAAGTTTTTAGCTCTTTCACTATGTCCACTAAATGGAGTCTTTGTCATCTTGCCTTGAAGACAAGATTCACATACCTCATATGTCTGAAAATCAAATGAGTCCAAAAGTCCATCTTTATGGAGTTGGGATATGCGACTCTAATTTATAAAACTTAAGAGACAATGCCAGAGATATGTTTGGTTCACATCATTAGACTTGAACTGTTTGGTATTTATGTTATAGATTAGTTATCAAAGTCTAGAATATAGAGTCCATTTATAAGATGTGCACTACAATAGAACATTTCATTGAAATAAACAGAACAACATTTATCCTTTATTACAAATGAAAAATCTTTCTTTTTCAAATAAGAAATAGAGATAATATTCTTAGTCAAGGGAGGCACATAACATCACTCTTCAAGTTCTAAAATAAACCTAGTGGGCAAAGATAAGGAATATGTTCTTACAGCTATAGTAGCAACTCTTGCTCCATTGTCTACTCGTAGGTCCACTTCACCCTTTATCAATGTTCTACTATTTCTCAGCTCATGCATATTCATACAAATGTGAGATACACAGTCAGTATCTAATACCTATAAAGAAGAAATAGATGGATTGACCTCTATAACATATATACCTGAGGCAGAAGTCTCACTTTTCTTCTTTTTCGGTTCCTCTAGGTATAACTTACAATTCCTGTTCCAGTGTCCAGTCTCACCACAGTGGAAGCAGGTTCCTTCCTTAACAACCCCACCTTTAGGTTTCAATGCATGAGTCTTGCCCTCGCCTTTGTCTTGGGTCTTACCCTTACCTTTGGGCTTCCATTTGCCTTTGTCCTTTGGCACCATCAAAATGGTACTAGGCTTTGTCTTCTTAAGGTTGATTTCAATAATTCTCAACATGCTCAACATCTTAGATCATGGTTTGTCAATTTCATTCATATTATAGTTCATGACAAATTGACTGTAGCTCTCAAGCAATGACTGCAACAATAAAATATAAAAATAAGTATCATATTTAGATCATTTAATTAGACCTTTAATTAAATGATTCTCCCACTAAATTGTAAATCTTGGTAGAAGAAAGTCACTACTAGCTCTAAACCCAAAAGCAAAGACATTCAAGTGGGACAAGATCCATATTATACCTCATCTTGAGTTAGTTTTGGCTAATCACCTAAGACTTGTATAACTTAGGTAGGCAACATGTACCAATTGGATAAGATCCATATTATAGTTTATCTTGAGTTATCTTTGGCTAATCACCCAAGACTTATATAACTTAGGTAGACAACATTTACCAATTACATCCTATGTAACTCTTGTATCATTGGGTGAACAAGACTATTTGTTCATTTTCCCATCTTATGAAATTCATTATAACTCATCTTGAGTTAGCTTTGGATAATCGCCCAAGACTAGTATAATTTGAATTATATTGCATGAGATATGTCTCTAAGTTCTCAATCCAATTGATGTAACTTAATTAAGTCACACCCAAAGTCCAATAGTCGAATATCACAATTGTCCTATCACACTCTAGCAAGATAAATCGAGTCACTTTGCTTTGGCAAAACCTGACTACAATTGATCAAACTAGAATTGAGTACCAAACTTTGCTAGGCATATATTAAAAGGACCTAATTATTGTTAAACTACACATGTTTCACATACAATCATGACACACATCAACATATATGGTAAATTAAACGTGGCATGGCTATGACCCCATCACTATGATCTTCTCAACCTAATGAGAAGATCAAAAAGTCAACCTAGGTCCAAGCATCTTCTCCAAGTGCTTCCTTGGTTGTCGTGTGTTGTTGTCCTTCTCCCTTTTACACCATCACCCAGTAGACTAATTTCTCTCTAATTTGTACATTACAAAATCTAAAAGAAACCTCAGTTATATTCGAGGGTAGTCTAAATTTACAACAAGAGTGATAAAAGATGAAGGCATGATACGCAGGCTGTATTATGAATTACAACATCACACACATACATCCAATTACATTGGGGTAGATGGTCATAACCATGCACCATGTCATATATATTCACAATATCCTTATGACATAAATCTACTATGATTTCAATAAAAAATTATGAGCCCAACGCCACTGCGGTCCCGCTAGCCATAGGCGGGGGTCAAGGGGCAGCGCCCCTTGCGAGGGTTAGGGGCAGCACCCCCGAAGCAAAATTATTTTGTATACTCATTGTATGAGTTACTATCATGCTTGAGACCCTATTGCCCACAAAATCTTTGGCCAAAATCTTGCTGTCCACAACAGTTTTGGTCGAGACCTTATTGTTCACAACATCTTTGGCTGAGACCTAGTTTGGCCGAAACCTTTGTTTGGTCGAGACCTGGTTTGGCTGAAACCTAGTTTGGTCGAGACCATTTTATTCACAACAACTTTGTTTCAATCCCAACAAAAAAGGACTCATAATCATGCAAATCATAGTAAACATCTCATGCAATTTCTATATCACATATAAAAATCTAACAACTTAGTATATGCCTTCGCAAGTGGCTCTGATACTAATGTAAGGATCTAGTACGCTAAACACACAGAAAGCGCAGCGGAAAAATAAACTAGATCCTCTCTAGAAGATCCATGCGAAGGAGAAAAAACACATATACTAAGTTTGATGAGATTTATACCTTGTTGTGTGTCCTTCTCAATCTCGGCGGTAACTTTTCTTTGGATGCATATCTCAGTGCGATCAAGTGTTCGTGCCTCTATGGTATTCACACGAAGATATTCCATCTGTCTCATGAACTCACGATTTGGAGAAGAACCACGACTATGGTGCTAGCCACACATGGAGGTTCGGCCAAGAGCAAGAATTCAGTCAAGGAGGAAGAGAGGAGGAAGAAGGGAAGATTAAGTGTCTTTCTTTTCATCTCTAATGAAAAATATAATCAAAAAACCTATTTATATTCATCCAATGAATACCAAGGGTTTTTTGTCTTTATGTATTCCTCTTAATGGGTTGGATTATTATATTGAATTAACCATTAATCCAATAACCCAATGAGTCTAACCCAATGAGTCTAACCCATTAATCCAATAATCGAATGAGTCTAACCTGTTAATCCAATGTGTCTAATTTGAATTAGACTCAATCCAATGAGTAGATTCATTTGAGTCTAACTCAATGAGTAACCCAAAACGCCTAATCATCTCATAGTTGGCTCTTAGAGCTAATACCAACAATTCATTTCTTTGGCACTACTAATCTAAGACCTAGTCTTGGCAATACTTTCGTTCATTTCTTTTTGTGGGAGATATTTTTTTCTACATCATCCATCAAGAAGGCTACCTCATTGTCCGCCCACCTTTGTTTCATCAATGAGGATTTCAACTACTGGAAGGGTCAAATGGAGTACGACTTGAAGACTCAAGTGGAGATGTGGATCATGATCCAAATGAGATTCAACCTCCCCACTGAAGATGGAGCACTTCTCGTCGATGAAAAATAGGATGAACTAAAAAAAGTAAGATTGAGGCGGATGCAAAAACAACTCAGACCTTACAGTGCGACTTGACCAAAGAGGAGTTAAATTGAGTTGGACTATTTAGTAGCACAAAGGACCTCTGGGGGAAGCAGGTCGAGCTTCATGAAGGAACTTCCAACACTAAGGTATGTAAGAAATATTTAATTTTAAATAAATTATATAATATAAAAAATACAAGAAGAAGAGTCAATAAGCTAGTTACACGTCTAGATCTAAGATCTTCTCAATGGCCTATACGCAATAGGACAATCTATCGAGAACCGTGATGTATTAAGGTATGTATTGAAAGCATTTCCAAGAAACATTTTGTGGGCATCGATGGTTGATGTACGTATATCTTATGATCATTTATACATATTTTGACGCACATTCACTTACTTTATTCACGTATATTCTATGCATGTTCACCTCTTTTAGTACATATTCATCATAAATACTCTTTTGTTCAGAGATCTGCTCTTTTGTGTGTTTTCTGATTGATAGGACGTGATTTGGAGTAAAAACAAAGCCTACATGAAGTCTAGAGCTTCCAGAGTGTCACGGACAGACGAAGACTAAGTTTTCTTCATGTTCTGGCCGTGTAGAACCCACACAGCTGTGTGGAGGTCGTGTGGGGGGCGTGTGAGACTGTGTGGAATTTCTACCACTGCAGACCAAACATAAAATGACCATAACTTTCTGTTCAGTTGGGGTTATGAGGCGTTCAAAATATCAAAATGTAGATATCCTCATTATCTACAACTCTTATGAAGACTTTAACCAGAGAAAACTAAGTCTTGAAGGTCTAAAGTTCGTTTCTATGAGACACGGCCTTGGCACACGACTGTGTCAAATCCTGCACTGCACATGAAGAGTAAAACAGCCATAACTTTGTGGTCCTTTGGCGTTTTTGTCTGTTATTTATACCAAATTGTAGCTAACTTCAAGATCTAAAACTTTCATGAAGACCACATCTCAATAATACCATGATAAGAGGCACTAAAATGGCTTACAAGAAGAGGCACGACCTTGATACATAACCAGAGCAGCGGAAGAGCATGGCCGTGCGGAATTGCACGACCGTGCCACTTGACCAGTGCAGTGGAAGAGCATGGCCGTGAGGAATTGCACGGTCGTGCCACTTGACCAGTGCAGAAGGAAGACATGGCTGTGCGGCTTCGCCAGAAGAGAGGATGGGCGTGGTCGTGCCAACCTTGCACGGCCGTGCCACGGGCCGTGCGGCGCCCATACCCTAGCTTATAAAAGGGTCAAGAAACCTATTTTTTGGGATCTTTGGTTCGAGGACTTTGTCCCTCTCCTTGGGGAAGGGTTTTCTCCTTCGGGGGAAACCCTAGAGCTTCATCCACCGCCGTCCCTCGACGTTCCGTCCATCTCCAGAGCAAGGGGGCATCTCCAAGACATCGGAAACCTCGCCAAGCATCGCTTCTTCCCTTCCTTCTCATATCAAGGGTTGTAAGTATGTTCTTCTTTATGTTTTGGGGTTGTTCTTCCCCCACAATGGAGTAGACATCCTGTTCTAGGATTAGGAAGTATTTGTAATATGATGGAGATGTAGAACTATGTAGATTCGCCTTGTTTCTATTCAATGACCTGTTGATGCCTTGTTCATGCTTGATGAGTTGCGTGTGTGACATGTTTACGTTTCTATGCTTTGATTGTTTGATGTGGAAGATTGTTGATCCCGCAAAGGGGATACCTTAGAGCGTATTGACCAAGGCACCCTAGTGACAAGGGTAACCCTTTCTGGGCATCTAAGACGTTCCCTTAAAAGGAGAAACAGTCCCTTAGGAACTGCTGCTCTTGTAAAGAGAGTGCTCTAGATTGTATACCCGAGGGGCCCTAGTGACAAGGGTAACCCGTTCACGGACGTCTAGAGCATTCTCTTGAAGGGAGAGGTAATTCCTCCATAAGGAGGTAGGTAACCCTTATCCTTATTGTTATTTACTAGATGTGTATCCTAGTGATCTACCGAGGCACCCTCGTGACAGGGGAGTTAACCGTTACAGGATATCACAAGGATCGTCTCTATTCGATACTTAGGGATATTGAACAATCTAACTTCCTACAAGAGCATGGACATAGAGGATAGAAACTAAGTAATCTATGTAGTATCTCCTAGTATTACAATGAAACCAAAATCTTAGAATCCATCTCCCGAAGCTCATTCCACCCAAGATTAGGTCTTTCTCTTTCTCTCATCCTTCTCTTTCCCTTTTCAATCACCCTCGTTAGTTTGCAAATGCCAAAGCCAGCTTTCGACCATCTAGATAACTTACCTTGCAACATCTCTAGTGCTTAATCAACAGTCCCTATGGATTCGATATTTTTATTACTGACGACGAAACCATACACTTGTCGTTGTATAACAAATTTGTATTCGAAGCATGGGACAGATTCAAGAGTCTACAAAGGCAGTGCCCTCACCATGGCTTGGAGAAATGGTTGATTCTACACATTCTATAGGAGAATTTCTTTTTCAAATAAGTGTTTGTTAGATTCATTAGCTAGAGGTTCATTTATGGACAAGAGCATAGAAGAAGCTTATACATTAATTGATCAAGTGACATTGAACCTTCATAGATGGTCAGGCAAAAGTTGGATGGATTCTCCTTCAGAAATTCAAGAAGTACAAGCCATATGTACTAGAGAGCCTATCAAACGAAATGCAATTCAACCACCCAAGAATGTCGAAATTCAAAAGTCACAGAATGAGGAGTTCAAACATTTGGTGGCAAAGATTGAGAGCATAGTTTCAAAATGGTTCAAAGAAGATCCCCCTCCTATACAAATAAGATCTAGTGAAAATTGTAATGATATTAAGTTGAGGAGCGGCAAGAATCATGAAGAACTTCTGAAAAATGACTTGTATATAATTAAGGAGAATAACAATAGAACACCACAAAAACTCACCTCTATTACTCCAAGAAGTTCCCAAAGGCCACAAGTACCTTTCCCTCAACGATTGATCACACCTACACTAAATATGCAAATTGGACCTCCTCCGCAAGCTCAAAAGGAATATGGAAAAAAGTAAGTACCTTTCCCAGGACCTTCACTAAAGGTTCCTTTTCCACAAAGGCTAGTGAGGGTCAATGAAAACGAAGACTTTGGCATATTCTGTGACACTAATATGGTTAAGTGTAGATTTTTGGATACATATGAAGATGAGGACTCTTCAGATGAGGATTGTGATAATAATGCAGTGGATAACAAGTTTTCAGATCTTCCTCCAAATTTTACAGGATGTTATAGTGACATTGAATTTTCAAATAATGAATGTATTGAGGTAGATCAACGTAAAAATGCAAACGAAGTCAATGATCCTCCTATAGTTGATTCTCCTGTTGAAGATATAGATGTTGGTTTATTTTTTGATGCTTGCGTTGATAATGATGATTTGGAAGGAAGTGTAGGGAGCTGTGGTGTAGAAATAGCATCTCAAGAATCACCTCCTTCATCCACACAACCTTTAGAGATTATGAGAGTTGCAAGAGTTGAACATGTTGTGGATCCATGTGTAGGGACTTGTGCAAAGTTAGCAGAGTCTCAAGAATCACCACCTTTGGAAGTACCAACACCAGAGCCAGAGCCAGAACCATCATTTGATTCAGAGGAAGTCACATCCACATGTTTAGAAATTTTAGGTACCTCTCAACAAAGTAAGGTTAGTATTTCTAGTGATCTTTTAGAAAATTTCATAGAAGTACCTATAATTGATTTTGTTGGATGTGATTCAATTTTTGATGCATATTCAGTTCATACTAATACGGTTCTAGTTCCTTCTAATATTACATGCTTGTGGGAGGTTTGCCTTTCTTTTGGGTGTGCAGATTTTCATGGGACCTATAATTCGAAGCTCGATCTGAACCATCTACGACCTCCTGAAAGAATTTCCAAGAAGACGAAGATAGAGAGAGTGATTCTTCGCCTTTTGATGAAAGCTCCCTCTATAATAAGAGCCCTTCGTAAGAGGGTGATGAAATATCTTACCCCTCCAAGCGAGAGATTTCGATGAATCTAATGAGGTGGTCGAGCTAATGACCTTAAACAAGCGCTTCTTGGGAGGCAACCCAAGTTCTTTCTTATTTTATTTATATCTTCAGTTCATTTTTTATAATAAACATGTATCCTCTACTTAATTTTTGTTGTCAATCTTCTTTTATAGGATTCAAAGATTAGGAGGAGGGCAACTACATGATGGAGAAGTTCATGACATGGATATTTGGCACGTATCATTTGGTAACTTCTCATACTTTAAATCTCCTCCACATTGTTTTTAGTTTTCATTAGGACAATGAAAAGTTTAAGTCTGGGAGGATGCATTAGAAGCATTTGGTTCAGTTTAGTTTTTGCTTATTTCTTTTTGCATCTTACATCACATCATGATTGTCTGTTCCTTATTACAAAATACTAGCACATTTATTCTAGATTTTATGTATTACTTATGGTGCTAGTATGTTTAGTGATGTATCTTTTTCTATCTTTGATAGCATGAAGTGAGCAATGCTTTTACTATAAGAGTTTAAGTATTGGCCTTGTTTTAGGATCTCTATACACTATGCCTATTTTTGATGGTTGATAACTCTAAAATAGTCATGATTCATAGAATTGGACTAGTACTTGTGCTTCTATGGTGACCTCTCAACTACATTTTGGTTACTGGATAAACTCAGATCATGTAAGCTCATTTGGAAAAAAAATTAATCCCAATAAAAAAATGAAAGTTTGTTCAAGTTTGGTACTTTGTAAACATTCAAAAAGAAAAAAATTTGATTGAAAAAAATAAGGGATAAAAAAATTATTGTCGTGAGTGGAAACTAACAATTCACCCCTTTGAGACCGAGTTAGGTTACTGGGGAAATGAATGCTATGTTTCTCTTGATACTGAGTATTCCATTGAGACCTTGTGTAGTTGATGCATAGCATTTTTTTGAGGGGAACGAACCTTGCGTGTGGTAGGTAAGTGCCTATCGCCGGAAGCATAAGGAACACAACTCTATGACGACTTGACTAGACTCAGGGATTGAAACTTGATAAATTTAGGTCACTTTCACACTGAACACGGAGGAATACTACTTAGGTCATACTCAAACTACTTTTGAATCTTGCTCACCAATGAAATCATTTGATTGAATTAGATTGACTTGCTAGAGAATGGTCGATACTTACAAGGCCTATCAAGATTTTTCAAAAAATAAATTAGATGAATTATTTTTTGAATTTGAACTTATGAACATATTAATGCTACTTCGACTGAGAAAGGTATTATGTTGATTATAGAAAACTCACAAACAAGAAGTTGAAGCCTAAATACCAAGCCAAGCACAAATTTGAAGATAAATTGGATTCTAAAGATGATGAGGACCTCACCTCCGAACTAGTCAACCTAGTTCGGAAAATGCTAAAGAAGAAGAGGATGATCCAATCAAAGAGCAACCAAACAGGTTCGAATCGAACTATAAAGCGCCACCTTCCCGTCTGTTCCTCTTTTCCTTTTGTAGACCCATTTAAATCCAATGGCTTTTACACCATTTGGTGGTTCTACAAGCTCCTAAACCTAATTAGAATGCATAGATTCTATTTCAGAGTTTTTGCACTTTACTAAGATGTTGGATCTTTATCTTGGAGTGCTTCATCATATGTCCAAGGATCAGCTTCATGTTCACCAGGGATCAAGTCTAAAAACTCTCCCAAAAACATGAATTTTTCAGGTTGCCTAACAACTCTCCCACTATGATAAGACACTACCTATAATTGTGCATCATTTGTGACACATGTTGCAGTTACTTGTGGTATCTCATCTTGTACCGTTGGTACTAAAGTAGAAGTGTCCTCTCTTATTTCCTCAAGAACAATTTTACTCATGGACTTGTGGTTCATTACATAGTCCTCTTCTAAAAATCGGGCATTGGTGCTAACAATGACCTTCTGATCTTTAGGACTATAAAACAAACCACCTTTTGTTCCTCTAGAATATCCCATGAACAAGCGAACTTCTGTACGTGATTACAACTTATCAGCATCTCCCTTCAGCACATGTGTTGGACTTCCCTAAATCCGAATGTATTTCAAACTAGGCTTACGCTCATTCCACAATTCTGTGGGAGTAGAGGATACTGACTTACATGGTACCAAGTTCAGAATGTACGCCATCGTTTCCAGAGCATATCCCCAAAACAAATTTGGTAATTCTGAATAACTCATCATTGATCTAACCATTTCCATATGAGTCATATTCTTTCGTTCTGCGACACCATTCTGTTGGGGTGTACCAGGTGCAGACAATTGGGATTGAATCCCTCCCTCTGATAAGTAACTCCTAAACTCTCCTAAGAGGTACTCTCCACCACGATCAGACCGTAGTATCTTGATACTTTTACCATGACGTTTCTCCACATCAGCCTTGTACTCTTTGAACTTATCAAAGCACTCAGACTTACGACGCATCAAGTAAATGTACCCATATCTCGAATAATCATCTATAAAAGAGATAAAATATTCGAAACCACTTCTTGCCTGGATAGTCACAGGCCCACACAAATCAGAATGAACCAATTCCAACACCTCTTTGGCTCTATACCCCTTTACCTTAAAAGACCTCTTGGTCATTTTTCCTTCTAAGCAAGACTCACAGGTCGAAAAATTTTCCACTACCAATGATCCCAAAGGTCCATCGACTATTAACCTTTCAATCCTATTCAAGTTAATATGACCCAACGTTAGATGCCAAAGATATGTTTGGTTCATTTTCAAGGTTGCTTTCTCTTATTAGAATTAGAAGATGTGTTATGAATTTCCATTTTATGTATCGTGGGAGTTATTAGATTAAGAGTATACAAATTGCCAACCAACGCACCAGAACAAATAACCACCCTATTTTTCTTGACAACCACTTTGTTATCAAAAGAAATAGAATATCTATCCATAAATAATTTAGAAACTAAAATAAAGTTCTTTCTAAAACATGTACGTAAAGATAATTTTTCAAAATCAAGGTTTTATTCCTATCAAAAGATAAATAAACATCTCCCACTACAACAACCACCACTCTCGTAGAATTTCCTATGTAGACAGTGATCTCCCCTTCATGTAGTCGTCGGGTTTCCTGGAACCCCTGTAATGAATTGCAGACATGAACAGTGGCTCCCATATCTACACACCAGGTACCAGTAGATAACACCACTAAACATGTTTCAACAACTAATGAATAAGATATACCTTTATTGTTCTCCTTTCTGTGAGGACATCTCACCTTTCTCATGGCCTCCTGCCTGGCAGCCCGATTCTGGTGTCCGAAGAGTTCCTTGAGATTGAGCATCATATCATAAGCAGTGGGTATGGCCTGATGCTGATGTTGCAGAACATTTGACATAGAAGCCAAAATGTAACGCTGCACCATCTCATCTGCCTTGATCCATTTCCTATGTCTCTCTATCTCTGCTTCACTAGAATCCTTATCAGGAATGCTAGGAAAGACCTCAAAAAGTATGAACTTGTATTCTTCAGCAGTTATGACAATATCCAAGTTCCGTTTCCAATCAATATAATTTGGACCAGTAAGTTTGTTTTCTTTTAAAATAACAGCAAGAGGATTGAAAACCATTTTGAAATCTTGAGAATCACAAAATAAAATATTTGGTCAAAACTTTAGAATTTAAAATAATATTGATTCCTCAAACAATATAATTTAAATTCACCAACACCTCAAAACACCGTGAATTTCGTATGTCACGATAGTGTGGATGTATACAAATTTAAACATTTGTAAGAGGAGTTTTACCCATTAATTTTATTATCTTGTCAACCTAACTTTATGAAAAATAAAATTAATAGTTGGTTCATCTTCGGTCACACAAATTGTAGCACCCACGAAATGATAAGCTATACCTATGAGTATTTTTCCTTTAGAATAAAAGAAAAAAGAGAAATGGAAATAGAAACCAAAATAAAATGAAAAGGAAGTGAGGTTAAGGTTTGAACCTTGAACCTCCCACAAATAATAGAGTTAAATTGGTGTATAGTAACCACTAGGGTAATGGATAATAGATGAATAGAAAAGAATGGAAATTGTAGTTAAAAGTAAGAAGATAGTTAAGTAAAGGAACAAGAGAAAACCAAGTAGCTTACCTCCTCTTCCTCTTGGTTAAGGAAAGAAGCAAGCAAAAGCCAAGTTGCTTTCCTTCCTTTCTTTTCCTCTAATTTCGTGGGAATTAAGAGAGGGTAGAGATAGAGGGGTCAAGGGGATGAATGAAGACATGTTTCATTTACATGAGAAATAAATAGGATTGAGAGAAGAAAAGAATGTTGTTAATCCTTCCTCCTTCTTCCTCCTCCTTCTTTCTCCTTCTTCCTTCTCCACCGAGACATAGAGCCCTCTCTCCCTCATTTCTAAAAACCAAGCTAAGGTTTTCTCTCCAAGGAAACTAATTCCTAAGAAGGAGTCTCAAGGTTTACTCCTTACAAGAAAGAGAAAACAAAAGGGAGAACTAGGAAGAGAAACTCCTTCTTCCTCCTCACAAGGGTACCACTTTCTTTAGGATCAACAAGCGAAAGGATGTAAGTATCCCCTCACCTATGGTACAAGTTGTTTATGTTTTCCATAAGATTAGAATGCTTAAAACCTAGGGTCACAAGGTTGAACTTTCGGCCAAGTGTAGATGAAAGAACTAGGAAATCTTAAGACCTAAACTAACCATGTTCACTATATCCTTATGATATGTATGCTATGATAAGAGATTGGTTTGGTGTTCTTATGCTTGTATGTTGCTTAAAACTTAATTTCATGCTCCTAAGGTGTTCGGCCAAGTCATGAATAAAAGGATTAGGGAAGTTCAAGACCTAAATAAGCATGTTCATTATGTCCTTATGATAAGTACCCTAGTATAAGAAGCTAGTTAATGTTCTTATGTTGTATGTTTACTTAAAACCTAGATCTATAATTGTGAACTTTCGGCCAAGTGTAAATGAAGGACCTAGGAAAGCTTAAGACCTAAGCTAACCATGTTCACTATGTCCTTATGATATGTATGCTATGATAAGAGATTGGTTTGGTGTCCTTATGCTTGTATGTTGCTTAAAACTTAATGCCATACTCATAAAGTGTTCGGCCAAGACTTGAAATAATGGATTAGGAGAGGTTAAAAATTTAGGTTATCATGCTCATGATCTTCTCTATGAAATGGTATGAAAGATTCTAAGTGTTTGTATGCTTGTATGTGTTGGAACCTAGTGGTATTATACTATAGGGTTTTGGTCATGATGTGAATGAAAGACCTAGGAGAGCTTAAAACTTAGTCTAACATGTTCATGACTCTCCTTAGGACATGATATAAAGCTAACTTAGGGTTATCATGTTTTGATGTTAGCTTGATATTCATACTTGTATGTTGTTTAGAATTATTTTCCTCTTCATGAAGGTTTCGGCCATGAACAAATTTTAGGGTTCAAGGAAGCTAAAAATTTAACCTAGCATGCTCATGTATCTCCTTATGATATGATATGAATTTAGCTAAATATTTATGCTTGCATGTTGCTTAGAGCTTGGTTTCCTCTTCATGAAGGTTTCGGCCATGAACAAATTTTAGGGTTCAAGGAAGCTAAAAATTTAACCTAGCATGCTCATGTATCTCCTTATGATATGATATGAATTTAGCTAGATATTTATGCTTGCATGTTGCTTAGAGCTTGGTTTCCTCATGAAGGTTTCGGCCATGAACAAATTTTAGGGTTCAAGGAAGCTAAAAATTTGACCTAGCATGCTCATGTATCTCCTTATGAAATGATATGAATTTAGCTAGATATTTATGCTTGCATGTTGCTTAGAGCTTGGTTTCCTCTTCTTGAAGGTTTCGGCCATTATCCAAATTTAGGGTTCAAGGAAGCTTAAAAATTTAACCTAGCATACTCATGTATCTCCTTATGATATGATATGAATTTAACTAGATATTTATGCTTGCATGTTGCTTAGAGCTTGGTTTCCTCTTCATGAAGGTTTTGGCCATGAACATACTTTAGGGTTCAATGAAGCTAAAAAAAATTTAACCTAGCATGCTCATGTATCTCCTTATGATATGATATGAATTTAGCTAGATATTTATGCTTGTTTGTGTTCGAGCTTGATTTTCCTCTTCATGAGACTTTAGGCCAGGATCCATCTTAGGGTTCAAGGAAGCTAAAAATTTAACCTAGTATGCTCATGAATCTCCTTATGATATAATATGAAGTTAGCTTGATATTCATGCTTGTATGTTAATTGGAATTTATTTTCCTTCTTCATGAACCTTCGGCCATGATAAGGATCAAAACCTAGGAAAGCTTAGAAATTTGATTAACATGCTTATGACCTTCCTTGTGATATGATATGAAGTTAACATGAGATTCTTATGCTTGTATGTTGTTTAGAGTTTAAGTTCATACTCTTGAACTTTTGGCCATTATGGGTTTAGGAGCCTAGATGTGCCTCACATGCTACATTATGAATTAAGTGTTGATGCGGGAAGCATTCGACGATCGAACTCGTGTTTTGACAATGGCAAATGATTCAAAGTTAAGGTGTTTTGTGATCTAACAAGTCTTCTTGAGTATTTCAGGAAAGTCCTAGCTGCGGTTAGGCAAAGGGAAAACCCTAGGGGGTGGTAACCCTAGGTCATAGGGGGTGGTAACCCTATGCGGAAAGTCTTGGCAGGTCGATGGCTTCAGGCAAAAGTCCTAGGGGGTGGTAACCCTAGGTGGAAAGTCCTGGTGTCGCGAACCAGGTGAAAGACTGGACTAGCCGGGAAGCGGATGTCCAGCAGAAAGTCCGGAAGCGTCGAGTGCTGAGCAAAAGTCCAGTCGATCTGGAGGATCGCACTGGCAACAGGTAAATCTCCTGAGTGGAGTAGGTGAGGACGCGTTCCCCGTAGAGGGAACAGTAGGCGTCGGGTCGACCTAGGGTTTCCGGACGGAAATCCGAAGTCAGACCCGGACAGTCCGGAGACTGTCATAATATTCTTTATCATATTCATGTTGTTGTTATGCTAACTTTGTGTTTCAGGATATTGTTTGGGACTAACATGTCTTGCAGGTACAAAATAATGAAGTTTTCCCTCGGATGAACAGTGTCCGAGGTGCCTCCATGGAGCTTCGAGGTGCCTCGGGTGCAAAGCTGGAGCTGGCTGCGAAGCACCCATGGAGGCGCCTTGAAGGAGGTATATGGTGCCTTGGAAGGCGCCTTGGATAGGGCATAAGGCGCCTTATGAAGATGAACTTCGACCAGTTCAAGCTTGATCCACGCGGAGGACTCGGCAGCATGGAGGCGCCTTGAACACCCTTTATAAGGGGGTTTCGAGCAGCACCTTAATCAATCAAGTTCCAAGCTTTCTTTCTTCAACGTGCTGCTAACAAGTTCATTCCAAAGTACTGCTGCAACATTCCGACGACCCAGAGCTCCATAACTTGTGGTTTCAATACTGTTGTCGGTATAATCGTATTTCTTTCTACTGTACTTATTTGCAATACTTGTACTCTATTTGAAATTATAGTTGTTGCCCATGGAAAGCGATCAAGGATCGCGGGCCTTCGAATAGGAGTTGCCTTAGGCTCCGAACGAAGTAATTCCTTATGTCTCTGTGTTTGATTATTTTTATTCCGCTGCTTATTACTCTGTTAGTTTCTCGTACGATTTACGGATTCGAAAAATGAAATAGCCGCGAGCGCTATTCACCCCCCCCCTCTAGCGCGTCTCGATCCAACAATTGGTATCAGAGCGGGGTTGTTTTGAATTGGTGCAACCACCATTCAAAACATTTTTTTTCGTGGTATTTTTTGTTTTTCTTTCGGAGTCAATTAGAAATTAGCTAAGTGGCTAAAATTCTAATTCTTTTCAAAATCGGTGTTGCTCAAAGTTGGTCAAAACCACTTGAGCTCGTTTTTTTCTAATCTTCCCGCATTACTAATCCAAGACTCAGTCTTGGAACAGATCTTCTTGTTTTTATTTTTTTCAAGATTTATATGGCCCAACAAGAAGGATATAGTATTGTTCGTCCCCCACTATTTTCCGGAGAAGACTTCGGATATTAGAAGGGGCGAATGGAAATATATCTGAAGATCCAGTTCGACACCTGGATGATAGTCAAGACGGGACTGCGACTACCAACTGATGCAGACGGCAAGCCTACATCCTGTGAGAACTGGGAGCCAGCCCTTATCAAAAAGGTGGAAACCGACGCCAAAGCTACCTGCACCCTCGAGTGCGGTCTTACCAAGAAGGAGCTCAACAGAGTCGGTCCATTCTCTTCCACAAAGGAGCTGTGGGAGAAACTGATCGAACTCCACGAGGGCACTTACGACACTAAGGTAAGTAAAAGGGATCTTTTACTTAATAAATTGTATAACTTAAAAATGCAGGAAAATGAGACGGCAAGCCAGTTACACGCTCGAATTCAAGATATCCTTAACTCCCTTCACGGAATCGGGCAGAAGATAGAAAATAGGGATATAATAAGGTATGCTCTTAATTCGTTTCCAAGGAGTACATTGTGGGCATCAATGGTAGATGCCTACAAAGTCTCCAAGGATTTGCCATCTTTAAAGTTAGATGAATTATTTAGTGAATTTGAACTTCATGAACAAACTAATGCATAGCCAACCAAGAAGGGTATTGCTTTGGTTGCAGGTACTAGTCGAACACGGGAACCAAGAGTATGGCGAAAAATTGAACCGGAATCAGAAGACGAACCCGACTCAGAAGATGAAGAAGACGAACTAACTAGTGAACTCGTGAACCTCGTGAAGAAGCTCTACAAGAAGAAGAAGGGCTTCAAAAAGAAAGACCTGAAGAAGGCAGTACAATCCAAGGAGGCTCAACCGAGTTCGAAGGTAAAGTTTGAAGTTACCTGCTACAGGTGCAACCAGAAAGGGCATATCAAGGCCAACTGTCCTAACCAAAAGGAAGCCAATAAGCAAATAAGAAAGAAGGCCCTGAAGACGATGTGGGACGAATCTTCTTCGGAGGACGACGATGACGAACTCGATCAGACGAGCTTACTCGCATTGATGGCCCGGGACCAGATCGTCGAATCCGAGAGCGAGGGCGAGTCGGAGGCCGAGTCCGAGCGAAGCCACGGATCCACAACCGTTTCTGAAGGGCCAGACTCCACTATAAGTATTCCTAGACTTAATAATTTAGTCAATTATTTATTACGCAAGTTAGCTAAGTCAAACCTTAGGATTAAATCACTTCTAAAGGAAGTAGCTGTCCTTAAAGAAGTGACTAACACTAAATCCTTACCTGATCAAGTTCAGACTGGAAATTCAACTCAAGTTCAAAAACGTGAGGAAGAAAATTCTAGTTTGAAAAATCAGGTCAAGGATTTAAAAAATACCTTAGAACGGTTTTCTTTGGGCTCCAAGAATCTTGACCTAATCCTTGGGACACAAAGAGCCGTTTACAATAGAACTGGGCTAGGATATAAAAGTAAAAAAGAAATATAAATCGTATTTATCCTTAATAAACAAACAAAATAGTAAATTAGTCCAAGCATGGGTCCCCAAGTCCAAATTGATCAATCAAGTTGGACTTGATCAATACTGGGTCCCGAAGGATCAAATACACTATCTCGATAGACCATATCGAGGTCATGATCCAGGAGGAGCAAAAAGAAAAACGATCTTAAAAATTTGAAATTTAAATTCAAAATTCAAAAAAAAACAAATAAATTCAAAATTCAAAATTTAAATTCAAAATTCAAAAATTCAAAAACAAATAAATTCAAAATTCAAAATTTAAAATCAAAATTCAAAAATCAAAAAACAAATAAATTAAAAATTCAAAATTTAAAATCAAAATTCAAAAATCAAAATCAAATAAATCAAAATTCAAAATTTAAATTCAAAATTCAAAAATCAAATAAATTAAAAATTCGAAATCTAAATTCAAAAATCAAATTAAAAATTTGAAATTTAAATTCAAAATTTAAAAATCAAATAAAAGATAGATGGAGGATCCAGAATAGCTGGCACCCCCGACTGAACTACCCGACAGGGTAACTGATCTACCCGACAGGGTAATTGAACTTAATCTACCCGAAATGGGTAAAACAAGAGTAGATTACCCGGCAGGGTAATTAAGGTTAGATTAAAACGGACCAGGTTTAACTTGACCCACAGTACTGGTGAAATTTTTGGATGATAGTACGTTAGGGAAGCTTGGGCATCGCATATCTAGGAAGATATGTGTAACACCTGAAAATTCTCAAAATAATTATTAGAAATATCCTAGTATTTTTCTGGAATTTTAGGATATTTTTACAGAATTTTTAGAGTAGCGGAAGTAGCAAAAATAAATAGAAAACGAAAATAGCATACGCGGGAATTGAACTCGAGACCTAGCGAACTCTATGCCTTATGGTGGACTCTAGTAACCAAGTGAACCCAGCAGGGTCGTGCTGAAAGGAAAGGGAAACAATTTTATTTAAGTTAGAGTTGGGTGAATTAATTCCTAAATATAAATAGGGATTTAAGTGAGGAATTGTTATTTTCTTAAACGAGGAAAAACCCTTCCCTCACCCTAGTCACGCCGCCCTCTCCCTACCTCCCTCACCTCTCGGCGCCAACCCCAAGCAAGGCTAGGGTTTCCATCCCAAGGGCAAGAGGAACACCTTCCGGCGATATCTCGGCCACGAGGACGCTCCCTTCCGCAAGAGGAACGCATAGACGCGAGAAGATCATCGAAGAGATCTCTCCTCCGGAAAGCCTAGCGATTATATTTGTAAGAAAATCCGAACAGGAGGTAAGAAACCCCTCACCTGCAGTATAAGTAGCTTCCGTATGATGTTTAGGCATTAGTTTAATTTTATGCAGTTTTTGGCACACAGGGTGTGCATTAGCGCACACCGAGTGCTCGATTAAATGCGTAGCTCAGGTAAATGCCACCTTGGGCATTTTAATAGCCTAGATAAATGCAATAGAAGCATTTTACAGCTCATGTAGGCTTGCTACAGCTTTTATGGGACTAGATGTCCAATGGGTGGGCTCCCTCAGTCGCCTCTAGGTTCAGACAACCTAGTTCTAGGTTTAGATAACCTAGTAAAAGCAAGACAAGAAATATTAGCTATGTTTAGTATTTTACTTTTAGCAATGGCACTGTACTGAATTAGATATCCATTGGGTTGGGCTCCCATAGTGGTCCCTAGGTTCAGCTAACCTAGTAACCCTACTAAATTCGGGACTTGCAAACCCGGGTCTAGTTAGGGATACGCGCATAGCAAGTACAGTTGTCGGACCCAAACAGCAGCATGATTATTATTTTAATCTACCTATGAATATAGTTTTCAAACATCACAAAGTAGTTATGTGAGTTCAGTATAGCTTAGCATCAGATTAGTATTAGCTTAATTCAGCTTTTGTATCAATTTAGTTTCTGTTGATACGACATAATAGTTTATGATTAGCTCTTATTGTCATGATCAGTTTCTTAGTCCTATGTGTTGTCACTACAAGAAAAAAGCCTAACAACAACGGTTTTTCACCGTTGTCGTAGCCTCTTTCGGACTGTTGTTAAAGGCCGTGTTGTTAAAAGGGGTGCCCAAAGACAACAGTTTTTAACCGTTGTCTTTGAAGGCAAAGACAACAGTTTTACAACGGTGAAAAACCGTTGTCTTTTCCTTCAAAGACAACAGGTTTTCACCGTTGTCTTTGAGCGTCTACCTTTAATAACAGAGTCTTCAACAACAGTTTTAAACTATCTACGACAACGGTGAAAAACCGTTGTCTTTTTTAGATAAAAAATAAAAAAAAATTAATACACAATTTTCCAATATTATAAATCATTCAAAATACTAAATTTCAAAATAAAATTTAATATACAATTTTCTAATAGTTAAAAATAATATCTATAACATTCTGAAAAAATTTCATAAGCAACCAACAAAATTTCATAAGCAACCAACAAAATGATAACACTATTAAAACAAAGGTAGAACAATATAACACGAGATTTTCTAATCTGTTTTGACTGTTGAACTTTTGCTCCTAATCTGTTTCAAGGACCGCAGCGCTGCTACGGTGCTCTTCATGTATAAGCTCTGCATATATTTAATCTCCTCCAACTCCGGAACCCTCCCACCTGATTATGCCGGCTTTGGCACTCCATTTTGTCCGTCGCATTCTGCTGAAATTGACAGGTTGTTGCTGGGGAAAAGGTGGTCGAGCATAGCCACACACTCCTTCACGAGTTTGTATAGGAGATCAGTTGTAAAGAATGGCTGCTGCGGCACCTTTTCGATGAAGGGTTGCTTGATAAGTGCTCCTGTTCTCTTGTCATACTTCTTCAGTATTTTCACTAGACCTGAATTCATCACAACAAGAATAATAAACCATCTAAATGAGTGCACAAATTTAAAAAAAAAGAACCAGAAGAAAGGACAGAACAGTTAATCAATAACACTCAGATAATTGTAAACTATAATTAGGCTCTGATCATGACTATGCTAACAGAAAAATACTATCCGCAGCACACAAACATATGTTGTTGATGGTCTTAACTATATTAAAAAATAATAATTTGATGAAAATAATAAATTAAAATTTAAAACAAAAGAACATAAAATAGTTAGTTGGCCTCGAAGGCAAAGATCTACTTACTTCTACTAGTTACACTCAAAAAGAATTGTCAGCTTGAGACTGGGACAAAACACCTACCACTGCATATCTGTCACAGAAAATAATACCATCAGTATTATGTAAAAGAACTCTTAAAGCTAAAAATAAGGGTCAAAGTTCACACCATATAACAATTAGAAAATTTAGATTAAGGTACAAATGAGATAAATCTAGATTTCAGGTAATACGTTACATAAATCTATAAAATAATACAAAACTACTTAATAGTTGAAACCAACATTGAAGCTCGAGTTGTTGGAACCTGATCATGATAACAGTAACCTGCAGAATCATATCTAGCTAATCATTATTAATTAAATACCAAACATACAATAACCTGATCATTAACTATAAAGATGACACAATATGAGACCCTTTAAAAGCATGATAACTAAAACTGCACACAAACTGCATAGTATAACAATAGTATAGAAAATATAGCTCATGTTGGAAATGAGAAACACAACTACAAACAAAACTCACTTCTTGTTATATCCCATGTCTGTCATCCGCCACCTAAAGTTGCATGTTCAACTTTGCAATAATAAAATACCTCATCAGTCTCACCATTGATCACAGTACAGTTCACATCAAAAACTTAGAATTTCGAGTTCTCCAAATGTCTTGTCATATTAAAACAAATTTAATTAACTAACAACACATGAAAATTTTACTCACTGTCTATCTTTTTTATCAGGAAGTACTAAATAAAATTAAAATATTGGATATAATGTAGGATGTTTTTATTTTTACAATCATGTGTATCACTAAAGCTAAAGCAGGCTAATGTTGATCTCTCAATATAATGAAATTACATACTCCTTATGGATACTATTCTACCACATGTCATCCACCATTCAAACCATTACTGCATGAAGAAATAGTGTTTAAGGAATTTTTATCACTTTACATCTTTGGATCTATTTATGAATTGTTGAATTCAAGTTCCAGTTTATAAACTAGATGTATAAAAAATAATGAAAAGATATATTACATTCTAATCATATAATTTGTAACCTAAATTTATTGGTCATATCATAATATGACTCCTAGCAACCATCGATGCATGAAGATCATATACGCCATGAGACCTAGCCTTGCACTAGGCCGGTGCATCAGAAGATGGCCCCTGGAAACCCTACAAAAATCATGTCTCAGATTGAACGATATTTCCATAATGACAAAAATAGTTTGTTAGTATGAAATGAGAATCTTGCAGGCAGAGTTGCAAGTTATTTCTTGATAACTTAAGTTTTCTGGTGCTAGGTACCATACCATGAGAAGAAAAATGTCTTAAAAATGAATTTATTTGCTTCGTCAAGGAAACTAAAATCTCTTCAAATATGAAGTGCAAACCTTTAACATTAGACTTTGCTGCAATTAAATGATCAGACCCAGACTCGATGTTTAGAACAAGATGGTCGTCAGATCCCTTTCGCATTTTCTCAATTGAGCATCAGTTGAAATGGAGAATTTGGTGTTTTTCCTAGTGGTCCCTGCAAAAAAGTAGTAACAATTAAAATAATATCTTGAAATAATCCTTGAAAGCTAAAGCTCATTTATGTTACTAACATGTAATTTTCATAAAATACAAGTCATCTGTTATCAAGTTACCAATAGACCTTTTTCCATATTGATTTGCTTGTAATGTCACATTGTCTAAACAAATACAATTCAAGATGACACAGCAGATAAATCTAAAAATATCTTATGGTAAAATGTCTTATCATGTTTTCCAAGTTATTTGATTTGTAACAATGTCAATATATGCTTAAATGATTGTAACAATTCCTTAAGATTCTGATGAGAACTTGCAAGCAATAACACATGAATTGTTAGGAATAATACCTAAATGATTTGGACACACATTATGTGTTTGAACTTTGAAGGAAGTATGATCCATAGGAAACCAAACTTGGTGTTAGATTGTGGATGCTGATCAAGATGCATGCAGCACATCTTTCAATATATGATAATCTTCCTAGATTATTAAGTACACTAATATTTTGTTTCTACTTCAACAAAAGATAGATAATAAGAAAATTTATAAAAGCATGATAAATCATATTAATTAATATTTACATGGACTCAACATAAAAAAGAGAAGTTTAGAAATCTAAATAACCGATATTGTTTTCAATAAATAGACTACAAATGATCGGCACATTTCATCAAACATTTGGTGAGCTTGAATTGAATTAAGCAAAGTACATGCAATCATAACATAGAAGGATAATTCAATATAATCAATCAAACCATCTACACATAACAAAGATAAACAACAATCGACAAGCAACTCAATCCAACACAAGTAGAAATAACCCAATATCGTTGACGTGAATGAAGCTTCAGTTGCAGATGGACCTTCAGATGTAGTGGTTGTCTAGAAATGACCTCTTCCCCTCTTCTAACCAGAAGATGGAATATGGAGGGCTGCCAGAGTGGAGCAAGCTATTTGGAGACGATGAAGGGCTGCCAGAGTGGAGGAAATGAACTCTCCACTTCTAACCGGAAGTGGAGAGGGAATGGGGGCTATCGGTGGTAGGTATAAAGCTTTCCTCTTCCTAACCCAGAAGAGGAGAGGTGGTGATGTGGTGGAAATGAATCCAGAGCTTGATGAGGAAGAGAAGAGTCGGTGAAAGAGGGGATTATCGGAAGTAGGAGTGGAGCTTCCTCTCTTCTAACCCGAAGAGAGAAAGGGGAAGGCTTCAGTTCCTCCTCTAACCTAAGTAGAAGTTTTTGGATGATGGATGGAAGAGCGGTGGCTGCTGAAAGGAAGTTATGGCCTCTCCTCTTCTAACCTGAACAGGAGAGATGAGAGTAAGTAGCTCCACCGGCGGTGATAGAGAGGAGGTGGTTGGCCGGATGTAGGAAAGGAGGAAGATAGAGAAGAAGACAACAACTTATGTTGGCGTCGAGAAGATGATGTTGGGTCTCTGCTTGATTGGAGAAGACAGAATGAGGGATGCTGGCCGGCCGGCTGACGGTGGAGACGTGGGAGTTGGTCGATGGATGGAGGGGTGAAGGTTGGTTTCGGCGGAGATGAGTTTTGGAGTTTTGGTGGAGAGGCTAGGTTAATTTCATGAAGGGAGGTTTCGGTGGATGAAGTTAGGTTAAAAAAAAAACTATTATTTTTTTTGGGATTTAACAACATTCAATAGACAACAGTTTAATAAAACTGTTGTATATTATCATGTAAGTAATGCTAAAAGACAACAGTTTTTTAAAACCGTTGTCTTTGACATACATTAGACAACAGTTTTTTAAAAATCGTTGTCTTTGACATACATTAGACAACAGTTTTTTAAAAACCGTTGTCATTTAAAAAAAATTATGGTGAACAACAACGGTTTTCAATAAAACCGTTGTTAAATGACAAAAAGACAACAGTTTCTCGAAAAACTGTTGTCTATTAGGTGTGGTTAAATCTAAAATTTCTTGTAGTGTGTATGTCATGCCATGCTTAGCATTTTCAGTATGTTTTTCCAAATAGCATGTTTTAAAAACATAAATTGCATCGTGTGCATGTTTTAGTGAGGTAGATGATTTCTTACTAAGCTCTCAAGCTTACAGATACTATTTTCCTTATACTGCAGATAAAGGTAAAGGGAAGATGGACTAGCGGAGGCTGGAGGTCAATGCAATGATGAAGATGTGTGTGGATGGAACTTGGAACAAAGATCTTAGGGAATTGCAGCGAGTTTTGTTTTGAACATTAGAACTGTTAGCATTTTATTATTCCGCACCTTAATATGTTAAATGTCATGAACTAGTAGATTATGCACTCTATCATGCTTAGAACATTGGTTATGTGATGTTAGAATGTTTCCCAGTCATTTTAGAACTCGTATGTGTGATTGAGGCACGAAACAGTGCTGAAATCAGACTTGTTGTATGAAATCAGAAACCCCAATCGATCGGCCAATCGATTGGAGGCTTCTCAATCGATCAGCCGATCGATTAAGAAGTTCATACCGCGAACAGTAAGTTCCTGGATCGATCAGCCGATCGATCCGAATGCCTTCTGTCGCGAACAGAAAGCCCTGGGATCGATCACTGGATCGATTGGCCAGTCTGGATCGATCAGCCGATCGATCCAGAATATTGCCCGAGCACAGTAGCATGCTGAATCGATCACTGGATCGATCCAACCTATGTTCCGCATACAGTAGCATGCTGAGTCGATCACTGGATCGATTAGACCATTCCAAACGATCCGTGGATTGATTGGGAGGCCTGATAACAGCCGAGAGACCCTTAGTTCAGTTCCTTGACCATGGGGGATGTAAAATAGGTCATGAATAGTTAGATTACACCCCTTAGCACACATAGAATAAAGAAATGATAATAACTTAGCCAAGTTTTTAACTAGTACAGCTTCCACATCTAGATTTAGTGATGGTTATGGATATAGTTTAGCACAACATAATGTGACGGTCCGGCCTTATAGCTTAGTAGTAGAAGGCGGGTCGTTACATAGTGGTATCAGAGCAGTTTCTATACTTCCTACACACACATCAGCATTGAACCTGCAGCTTCCAAGTAAGAACATTTCTCACTTTATTTATGTTTCTTGTTTTTCATGTTTAGAGATAACTAAAGCATGGTTATTTATGATAGTATCTAACATGATAACAGTAGTTATGCAATTATGATTGTATTAGTTATGTATGTCCTCTATGTCTCTAGAAATGGCACGAGGACGCCCAGCTAGAAGGGCACCAGCTACTGAGCCCCAGCAAGACGCAGGCAGTTCAGTGCCTCCTTTAGACCTTACAGCATTAGTGGCTCAGTTACAGCAGCAGCTAGTTGAACAGCAACAGGAGATAGTCATCTTAAAGGCTAATCAGCAGAATACTCCCACAGTCACCCCGGAACCAAACATAGCAACGCCAGTAGTCTTAGAGGTTCCACCAGTCCAGCCTACCGCACCAGTAGCCCCAGCAACAGAGGCAAGAAGAGAAGCCTATCTGATCCAGTGGCAGAGAGTCAAGCCAGAGAATTTCTCAGGCACTAGTGAACCATGGGATGCACAGGCCTGGTTCAAAACACTGGAGAGCACGATGGAGCTTCTGGACTGGCCAGAACATGAGAGGTGAAGTGCGCCTCCTTCTATCTGACAGGAGATACACGTATGTGGTGGGAGAGAATTAGGGCGAAGCGCCCAGTAAACCAGATGACATGGGCTGACTTCGAGAAAGAATTCTTTGTGGAGTTCTTTCACATGCGGGTCACGAACCGTCACTACGACGAGTTCACTGAATTTCGCCAGGGCAGCCTTTCAGTGGAGGAAGCCGTGAAGAAATTCAACAGATTGGCTAGCCTATGCCCTGAACTAGTCAGCACAGAAAAAGAACGAGTTCGGTTGATGCTCAAGATGCTGAGGCCGAAAATAGCGATGAACGTGGCTGGCGGCATTCATAGGCCGCAAACCACCAAAGAACTAGTCAGCAGTGCTCTAACCACCGAGCACTACCAGAATAATATCAAGCAGCAGAAGCAAGTCCTCTCAGAGTCCAAAGGACAAGGAGGCTCAGGCACTCAGAAACACCAGGGCCACAGCTCCCACGACTCTAACTGGAAAGGGAACTCTAACAACAAGCGCAAACCAGGGAGTTACCCAAAAGGAGGACCAGCTAGTAAACAACCCAGTTATCCCAAGTGTGTTACTTGTGGGAAATTCAATCCTGGAGTTTGTCGTAAGGGCACACGAGGATGCTTTGAGTGTGGACAGGAAGGGCATATGGCTAAGCAGTGCCCAAACAAGACAAGTCTTCCTCAACCACAGCCGATACAGTATGGAGGTCAGCCAGCACAGCTACATCAGATGCAGGCCGCTTTAGATGGTCCACACATCAGCCAGGGCAGACTAGAAGCCCCTCCATCTACGACCAATGCGAGGATCTACTCACTCACTAGAGAGGACGTAGCAAATGCCTCGACAGTTGTTTCAGGTCAGATTAGTATATTACAGCAAAGTACAACTGTCTTATTCGATACTGGGGCAACCCATTCTTACATATCCAGGGCATTTGCCGAGAAGTTAGCAATACCTCCAGAGGTACTCAGTAGTCAGTTTCTGACAATGTTACCTTCAGGAGAAATTATGGCATCCACGCACTGGCTCAGAGGAGTGCCAGTCATTATAGCAGACAGAGAACTCTTTTGTGATCTGATAGTGCTAGATATGACTGATTATGAGGTCATCTTTGGAATGGACTTCCTGATTAGATACGGTGCCTCTATAGAGTGCCGTAAAGAGAAAGTCGTATTCCAACCTGAAGCAGAAGCACGATTCGAGTTCATCGGAGAACCCAAGAGAAAGGCCAAGAAGTTTCTCTCAGCTATGAAGGCACAGAGATTAATGGATTCAGGATGTACGGGATTTTTAGCACACGTAGTCAGTACCAGTCAGGATAAGGACCAACAGTTAGCAGAGGTCCGAGTCGTATGTGACTACCCAGCAGTCTTCCCTGAAGAGTTACCAAGCTTAGCACCAGACAGGGAGATTGAATTCGAGATAGAGCTCATTCCCGATACCAATCCTATTTCCAAAGCGCCCTACCGCATGGCTGCAGCAGAACTGAAGGAACTTCATGAGCAACTACAGGAGTTGCTTGACAAGGGCTTCATACGCCCTAGTCACTCACCATGGGGAGCACCTGTATTGTTCGTGAAGAAGAAAGACGGGAGCATGCACCTGTGTATAGATTACCGAGCGCTGAACCAAGTCACAATCAAGAACAGGTATCCTCTTCCCAGAATAGATGACCTGTTCGACCAGCTAAAGGGAGCAGCAGTGTTCTCTAAAATAGATCTCAGATCAGGTTATCATCAGGTGAAAGTTAAAGAAGGGGATATACCCAAGACAGCATTCAGAACCAGATACGGACATTACGAGTTCGTAGTCATGCCCTTTGGCGTGACAAATGCTCCAACTACTTTCATGGACCTTATGAACAGAGTATTCAGAGAATACTTAGATAAGTTCATTATCGTATTCATCGATGACATCCTTATCTATTCAAGAACTCAGGAAGAACACGCAGAGCACCTGCGAATAGTACTGCAGACCTCCAACAGAACCAGTTGTACTCCAAGTTCACGAAATGTGAATTTTGGTTAGATCAGGTGTCCTTCCTGGGTCACATCATCTCAAAGGATGGTATCATGGTAGATCCCAGTAAGATAGAAGCTGTGAGTAACTGGAAAAGACCCAAGAACGCTAGTGAGATCAGAAGCTTTCTGGGATTAGCAGGTTATTACAGAAAATTTGTAGAGGACTTCTCCAGAATAGCCTCCCCACTGACAGCTCTCACCAGGAAGAACAGAAAATTTCAGTGGACAAAGGACTATGAGAACAGCTTCAGTGAGCTAAAGAGGAGATTGACCAGTGCTCCCATTTTGACTCTACCAGAAAACACAGACAGCTTTGACATTTATAGTGACGCCTCTAAATTGGGACTAGGAGCAGTACTGATGCAAGATGGCAAGGTAATCGCCTACGCCTCCAAACAACTCAAAGACTATGAGAGGAACTATCCTAATCATGATCTTGAGCTTGCAGCAGTCGTGTTCGCTCTCAAAATTTAGAGACATTACTTGTATGGAGCTCAGTGTAGATTGTATACAGATCATCAGAGTCTAAAGTATTTCTTCACTCAGAAGGATCTGAATATACGACAGCGCAGATGGTTAGAGCTGGTCAAAGACTACGATATAGACATCCTCTACCACCCAGGGAAAGCCAATAAGGTAGCAGACGCACTTAGCAGGAAGTCCAGTGCTACCCTATTATCGCTAGCAGCCATGTCACTGCCCCTACAGAAAGAGATCACAGATTTCAGTCTCGAACTCATAGTTGGGCAGCTCTCTACTATGACATTAGAGTCTACCTTACTTGGTGACATCCAGACAGCTCAGGGACAGGATCCTGAAATTCAGAAAATCAAGCAAGGGATAGCAGAATCAGAAAGTAGAGAATTCAGAGTGTCTGATAGTGGGGTATTATACTTCGGTGACAGACTCTGTGTTCCAGATCAGGAGGAACTAAAGAGGAAGATTTTAGATGAGACTCACAAGACTCCCTATGCGATGCATCCTGGCTCCACCAAGATGTACCAGGACTTGAAGAAACGTTTTTGGTGGCCTGGGATGAAAAGAGACATCGCGCGATATGTCAGCACCTGCCTAACCTGCCAGAGGGTTAAGGTAGAACATTAGAGACCAGGAGGAGTTCTGCAGCCTATCCAAATCCCAGAATGGAAGTGGGAGGATATTTCTATGGATTTCATAGTGGGACTACCCAGAACCACGAATGGTTTTGATACCATCTGGGTAGTAGTCGACAGGTTGACTAAATCAGCCCACTTCTTAGCTATCAGGATATCCTACTCCATGGAATAGCTAGCTCAGTTGTATCTCAAGGAGATCGTCAGACTGCATGGAGTCCCACGAACCATCATTTCAGACAGAGACAATAGGTTCACATCACACTTCTGGGAGTGTGTACAGTCAGCATTGGGCACTAAGTTAAAGTTTAGCACAGCCTTCCATCCTCAGACAGATGGTCAAATAGAGCGAGTAAATCAGGTACTCGAAGATATGCTCCGAGCATGTGCCCTAGATTTCAAAGGAAGTTGGTGCAAATATCTGAGCTTAGCAGAATTTGCATACAACAACAACTATCAGGCCACCATCGGCATGGCACCTTACGAGGCTCTCTATGGGCGGAGGGGTAGATCTCCAATCTGCTGGTATGAGAGTGGTGAACAGAAGGAACTAGAACTTCAGACAGATCTAGTAGCAGACACCACAGCAGCTATACAGCAGATCCGCCAGAGGATAGAGACAGCTCAGAGCTGCCAGAAAAGCTATGCTGATACACGGTGCAGACCCTTAGAGTTTTCAGTTGGGGATTCAGTGTTCCTCAGAGTAGCTCCCATGAAGGGAGTAATGCATTTTGGGAAGAAGGGCAAACTAAGTCCCAGATATGTGGGACCATACCTTATCACTAGAAGAGTTGGCAAGATACCATATGAGCTAGAGCTACCACAGGAGATGTCAGCCATCCATAAGGTATTTCATGTCTCTATGCTGAAGAAGCATATCCCAGATGCCACCCAGATGATTGAGCCCCAGTCGGTACCAGTCCGCGAAGACCTCAGCTATGATAGTCGGCCTATTCAGATAATAGACTGAGCAAATAAGAAATTGCGGAACAAGGAGGTACCATTAGTAAAAGTCATTGGCAAAATCACTCAGTAGAAGAGGTAACTTGGGAGACAGAAGCTAGTATGAGGCAAAAGTACCTAGAGTTATTCTAAGTTCGAGGATGAACTTTTTATAAGGTATGGGGGATTGTAACGCCCAAAAATTCTCAAAATAATTATTATAAATATCCTAGTATTTTTCTGTAATTTTAGGATATTTTTACAGAATTTTTAGAGTAATGGAAGTATTAAAAATAAATAGAAAACGAAAATAGCCTACGTGGGAATTGAACCCGAGACCTAGCGAACTCTATGCCTTATGGTGGACTCTAGTAACCAAGTGAATCCAGCAGGGCCGTGCTGAAAGAAAAGGGAAATAATTTTATTTAAGTTAGAGTTGGGTGAATTAATTCCTAAATATAAATAGGGATTTAAGTGAGGAATTGTTATTTTCTTAAACGAGGAAAAACCCTTCCCTCACCCTAGTCACGCCGCCCTCTCCCTACCTCCCTCACCTCTCGGTGCCAACCCCAAGCAAGGCTAGGGTTTCCATCCCAAGGGCAAGAGGAACACCTTCCGGCGATATCTCGGCCACGAGGACGCTCCCTTCCGCGAGAGGAACGCATAGACGCGAGAAGATCATCGAAGAGATCTCTCCTCCGGAAAGCCTAGCGATTAGATTTGTAAGAAAATCTGAACAGGATGTAAGAAACCCCTCACCTGCAGTATAAGTAGCTTCCGTATGATGTTTAGGCATTAGTTTAATTTTATGCAGTTTTTGGCACACAGGGTGTGCATTAGCGCACACCGAGTGCTCGATTAAATGCGTAGCTCAGGTAAATGCCACCTTGGGCATTTTAATAGCCTAGATAAATGCAATAGAAGCATTTTACAGCTCATGTAGTCTTGCTACAGCTTTTATGGGACTAGATGTCCAATGGGTGGGCTCCCTCAGTCGCCTCTAGGTTCAGACAACCTAGTTCTAGATTTCGATAACCTAGTAAAAGCAAGACAAGAAATATTAGCTATGTTTAGTATTTTACTTTTAGCAATGGAACTTTACTGGATTAGATATCCATTGGGTTGGGCTCCCATAATCGTCCCTAGGTTCAGCTAACCTAGTAACCCTACTAAATTCGGGACTTGCAAACCCGGGTCTAGTTAGGGATGCGCGCATAGCAAGTACAGTTGTCGGGCCCAAACAGCAGCATGATTATTATTTTAATCTACCTATGAATATAGTTTTCAAACATCACAAAGTAGTTATGTGAGTTCAGTACAGCTTAGCATCAGATTAGTATTAGCTTAATTCAACTTTTGTATCAATTTAGTTTCTGTTGATATGACATAATAGTTTATGATTAGCTCTTATTGTCATGATCAGTTTCTTAGTCCTCTGTGTTGTATGTCATGTCATGCTTAGCATTTTCAGTATGTTTTTCCAAATAGCATGTTTTAAAAACATAAATTGCATCGTGTGCATGTTTTAGTGAGGTAGATGGTTTCTTACTAAGCTCTCAAGCTTATAGATACTATTTTCCTTATACTGCAGATAAAGGTAAAGGGAAGATGGACTAGCGGAGGCTGGAGGTCAATGCAATGATGAAGATGTGTGTGGATGGAACTTGGAATAAAGATCTTAGGGAATTGCAGCGAGTTTTGTTTTGAATATTAGAACTGTTAGCATTTTCTTATTCCGCGCCTTAGTATGTTAAATGCCATGAACTAGTAGATTATGCACTCTATCATGCTTAGAAAATTGGTTATGTGATGTTAGAATGTTTCCCAGTTATTTTAGAACTCGTATGTGTGATTGAGGCACAAAACAGTGTTGAAATCAGACTTGTGGTACGAAATCAGAAACCCCAATCGATCGGCCGATCGATTGGAGGCTTCTCAATCGATCAGCCGATCGATTGAGAAGTTCGTACCGCAAACAGTAAGCTCCTGGATCGATCAGCTGATCGATCCGGATGCCTTCTGTCGCGAACAGAAAGCCCTGGATCGATCACTGGATCGATTGGCCAGTCTGGATCGATCAGCCGATCGATCCAGAATATTGCCCTAGCACAATAGCGTGCTGAATCGATCACTGGATCGATCCAACCTAAGTTCCGCATACAGTAGCATGCTGAGTCGATCACTGGATTGATTAGACCATTCCAATCGATCCGTGGATCGATTGGGAGGCCTGATAACAGCCGGGAGACCCTTAGTTCAGTTCCTTGACCATGGGGGGATGTAAAATAGGTCATGAATAGTTAGATTACACCCTTAGCACACATAGAATAAAGAAATGATAATAGCTTAGCCAAGTTTTAAATTAGTTCAGCTTCCGCATCTAGATTTAGTGATTGTCATGGATATAGTTTAGCACAGCATAATGTGACGGTCCGGCCTTATAGCTTAGTAGTAGAAGGCGGGTCGTTACAATATGACTTCGACCTGTTGCATTTGGCCAAGTGGAACTGACCGAAACTACCCTTAAATGGATCCTAACTAGTCAGACCAAGGTTTAGTATTAAGTTCAATGGGTAGGACTATTCGGAAAACCTCGAAGGCATAGTTACTTTAATGAGTTCCTTGTGACTCACCATAGCCCAGAAATTTATCCAAAGAATGCTTACTTGTTGAACCCAAAGCTAAACCTGAATCTAACACAAAGTTAAACCAGACCCTTAAATTCAACCATAATTCATCTCACAACAATTGTAGGGTTCCCTGATTGAAAATTTAGATCGGGTGAGATGACTAAGAAATTAAAACTAAAATTATTCTCAAACTTAATTAACTAAAAATTATTTTCAAAATTAATTAACTTTAAAATTATTTTCAAAAATTAATTAACTTAAAATTCTTTTCAAAAATTAATTAACTTTAAAATTATTTTCAAAAATTAATTAACTTTAAAATTATTTTCAAATTATTTTCAAAAATTAATTAACTTTAAAATTATTTTTAAAAATTAATTAACTTTAAAATTATTTTCAAAAATTAATTAACTTTAAAATTATTTTCAAAAATTAATTAACTTTAAAATTATTTTCAAAAATTAATTAACTTTAAAATTATTTTCAAAAATTAATTAACTTTAAAATTATTTTCATAATTAAAACTCTTTTCAAAATTAATTAACTTTTCTTTTCAAAATTTCAAAATTAATTAACTTTAAAATTATTTTCAAAAATTAATTAACTTTAAAATTCCTTTCAAAATTAATCAACTTAAAATTATTTCCAAAATTAATTAACTTAAAATTATTTTCAAAATTAATTAACTTAAAATTCTTTTCAAAATTAATTAACTTTAAAATTATTTTCAAAAATTAATTAACTTAAAATTCTTTTCAAACTTAAATAACTTAAAAAATTAATTAACTTAAAATTATTTTAAAACTTATTTCAAAATTATTTTTAATTTCAAAATTATTTTAAAACCCAATTTCAAAATGATTTTAAAACATAATCTTTTTAAATATTATAAAATCATTTTAAATCGTTTAAAATTTATTACAAATTAATTAACTTTAAAATTATTTTCAAAAATTAATTAACTTTAAAATTATTTTCAAATTTAATTAATTTTAAAATCTTTATTAAATCACTTAACTTAAAAAAAACTTTTTAAAACGTTAATTAAAAACAACCATAGGGTTAATTGCTTGCTAACTTAGATTGGGTAAGATAGAAAATCTAAGGAGTCTACTTCGATTAAGCTATCTTTAAATCCATTAAAAAGAAACCAATTCAACTACTTCATGTGTAGGAATTGGATCAATGGATGTTGGATAGTGGCTGCTCTAGACACATGACTAGAGATAAATTGAAGTTTTCAAAACTCAAATACAAGAATTTAGGATCGGTTGCATTCGGCAACGACGGTAAACTTAAAGTAATCGGAAAAGGTAATATTGAACTTAGCTCCGATTTCATTATTCGAAATGTCTTATTGGTTGAAAATTTTAACTTTAATTTACTAAGTATAAGTCAATTGTGTGACAGTGGATATCTAGTCAATTTTAATAAATCTGGGTGTCTAGTTAAAAACATCGAAAACCCTGAGATTATACTTAAGGGACTTAGGAAGAATAACATCTACACAATTGACCTATCAATATCCTCAATAAAGTGTCTCTTGACACAATAAGAGGAAACCCAACTGTGGCATAGAAGACTAGGTCACACTCACACTAGATTCATTTCAAAAATGATTCAAAATGGTCTAGTTAGAGACTTGCCCAAATTAAAATTTATTGAAAACTCAATCTGTGATGTGTGTCAAAAAGGAAAACAAACTAATTCAACCCACAAGTCAACCAACCTAGAAAGAACTAACTCCTTACTTGAGCTCCTTCACCTTGACCTATTTGATTCACATGGAGCCAAATCACTAAGCAAAAACCAATATTGTTTAGTGATAATTGATGACTACTCTAGGTACTCATGGGTAAAATTCCTAAAAAAAAAAAGATGAAACCTATGAAACATTTAGTAATTTTTGCAAATTAACGGAAAATGAAAAAGATACTAAAATTAAAAGAATAAGAAGTGATCACGGGGGGGAATTTGAAAATCATAGGTTCACCCAATTTTGTAAAATGAATGGATACCAACATGAATTTTCATGTCCTAGAACCCCCCAACAAAATGGTCTAGTGGAACGTAAAAATAGAACACTACAAGAAGTCGCTAGGACTATGTTAAACGAATATAATTTAAATCATCAATTTTGGGATAAAGCAATAAATACTGCAAATTATATTTAAAACAGAATTTTAATTAGCAAACCTCACAATAAAACACCTTATGAACTTTACTATCATAAAATTCCCAACCTAAACTATTTAAAAGTATTTGGTTGTAAAGTTCACATTTTAAATACTAAAGATTACTTAGGAAAATTCACACCCAAGTCTAACCAAGGAATATTTTTAGGATACTCCTCAACCAGTAGGGCCTTTAGAGTATATAATCAAAATACCTTGAAAGTTGAAGAAACAACTAATGTAATTTTTGATGAAGAAAACAACCCGCCTAATATAAATGAAAATATTGACATCAATCCAAGAATTATAGAAGATGATGAAATCCAACCTAACCTTAATAAACCAGACGAACCAGTTTCTGACCCACAGATAAGACCAACTAGAGTAAGTATCTCTCACCCACCTGACCAAATTTTGGGTGACCCAAACCTTGGAGTTAGAACTAGATCCTCCTATAGAAACCTTAGTCAGATTGCCCTTATTTCTAAAATTGAACCTAAAACTATAGAAGAAGTCCTACCTGACCCAGACTGGATCATTGCAATGCAGGAAGAATTAGCACAATTTGAGAGAAACCAAGTCTGGGACCTTGTACCTAAACCCATAGATAAATCAATAATAGACACCAAATGGGTTTTTAGGAACAAGTTGGATGATCATGGTGATATAATAAGAAACAAAGCTAGGCTAGTAGCAAAGGGTTTAGTCAAGTCGAAGGCTTAGACTATGATGAAACCTATGCTCCGGTAGCTAGACTCGAATCCATTAGGATGTTATTAGCCTATGCAGCAAATAAAGGGTTTAAGTTATACCAAATGGATGTTAAGTCAGCTTTTTTAAATGGGTTCATCAAGGAAGAGGTCTATGTAAGACAACCCCTAGGATTTGAAGACCTAGATTACCCAAACCATGTATTTAAACTAAAAAAGGCATTATATGGACTAAAACAGGCCCCAGGGCATGGTATGAAAGATTATCTAATTACTTAATATCCAAAGACTTTAACCAAGGACAAATAGATCCGACCTTATTTGTAAAAACTTTAGAAAAAGACATCTTTATAACCCAAATCTATGTTGACGACATAATTTTTGGCTCAACTAACTCTAAGTTTTTAAAAGAATTTGTTAAATTAATGAAAAATGAATTTGAAATGAGTATGGTTGGGGAACTCAAATTTTTCTTAGGCTTACAAATAAAACAAACTAAAGATGGAATCTATATTTATCAAACTAAATATGCTAAGGAGTTAATTAAAAAATTCTGCATGGAAAATTCAAAAACTATAAATACTCCAATGGCAACCAACATTAACATAGACTCTGACCCTGAAGGAAAACCAGTAGATCCAAAGTACTATAGGAGTGTCATAGGTAGCTTACTTTACCTAACTGCAAGCCGACCCGACATATTGTTTGCAGTAGGTATGTGCGCAAGATACCAATCCTGTGCAAAAGAGTCACACCTAACATATGTTAAAAGAATACTTAGGTATATTAAAGGAACTCTAAATGTAGGACTTTGGTACCCAAGAACTTGCACCTTTGACCTCTATGGATACTCTGACTCAGACTATACCGGGTGCAAATTAGACAGAAAAAGTACAAGTGGTAGCTGCCAGATTCTAGGTCAGTGCCTAGTAAGTTAGTCAAGCAGAAAGCAACATTGTGTTGCTCTATCCACTACAGAAGCTGAATACATAGCTCTAAGAGAATGTACATCTCAATTGTTGTGGATGATGCATACATTAAAAGACTATCAACTAGAATATAAATATATAAAAATCTTTATTGATAATATCAGCTCAATTAATCTGACCAAAAATCCTATTCACCATTCTAGGACTAAACACATAGAGGTAAAACACCATTTTGTAAGGGATCACGTAGCTAAGGGTGAAATTGCACTCAATCATGTTGAGTCCAAATCAAACCTAGCTGATATTTTTACAAAACCTTTACCTGAACTTGAGTTCAGTGCACTTAGAAGGCAAATAGGAATGTGTTGGGTAGAGTAGGTGTCTCGTTTTGTTATCTTGTTTTTTTTCAAAATATAGGAAAAATAGCTTTCAAAATTCCAATTTATTAGATTTTTCAAAAGTTGGACTTAGCCTAAGCTTTCCCCCTAGAAATCATGTTCCCTTAGACTTAAGCCAGAGCATCTCACAAACACCTAGATATACCTTGATTGTGTTTGAAAGACATAGAACGGTGTGAGATGCATAGGGTACAGCCTGGAATCAAGAATGCTTATATCTGTGCATCAATATGAGTCTGGGCGTTAAATACGTAATATACATCAATCAAGTCAAGTTTTCCAACTCTAGTCAAAACTAACTGGACCAAATTGACTTAACTTGACTAACCATATAAAAGTTGTTGCCCTGTAGGTAATTAGCAAGTAGCTAAAGGTTAGACAGTTGGTAAAGGATACTCAATTTTCTAGTTAAGCATGTTTGATCTTTAGGGCTCTGATACCTCTTAAAGTCAATCTATTGAACATGACTCATGCTTGGACTTAAGGACCAACTGACTTTGAATAAATAACCTAAACCAAACTTTTTAGCTCCGTTACTCGCTCCCTGTCCTAAAATTTAAGTATTGTTTAAAATTAAGCAAAGTTTATTTTTAACCTAAGCTATAGTTTTCAAAATCCAATACTTGTAAAGAGCTAAGCTAAGTTCCAATCTTAATTTTCAAAACTTGTAAAACTTAGCTCACTTTGAATTCTAACTTTGTAAATTCCTGCACAGTTTTGAAAAACTTAACTCATTGCCTTCAAAAATTAAAAAACGACTTTAAAAATACTTTCTCCTAAGTAAAAATTATAGTTTTACTAGCTTTTTAAACTATCAAAAAGATCCACTTTCTAGCAGTTTGATAATTTTAACTAAGTTTCCAAAAAGCTAACATCATCTTGCTTATAAAACTGTTATAAAACTGTTAAGTGGTTTCAAAATCTAGTTAAATCAAATAACTATTCTTGCTTATTTTTGATATATGGCAAAGGCGGAGAGGTAGCAATTTCAAAATAATTGTAAAATTTAAATTTAAAATAATGAATATTAAAGGGGAAGTAACAGTTAAGGGGGAGCCTATACTTGGCGCTATACTTTAAATTCATAGAGTCTACTTTGCTAAGCTTGCTTTAAATGTTTTCATCTATTCATTTTTTTTATATCTATTTACTTAACTTTGAATTTGAGTTGTCATAATCAAAAAGGGGGAGATTGTTGATGCGGAAAGCATCCGACGATCGAACTCGTGTTTTGACAATGGCAAAGGATTCAAAGTTAACGTATTTTGTGATCTAACAAGTCTGCTTGAGTATTTCAGGAAAGTCCTAGCTGCGGTTAGGCAAAGGGAAAACCCTAGGGGGTGGTAACCCTATGCGGAAAGTCTTGGCAAATTGATGGCTTCAGGCAAAAGTCCTAGGGGGTGGTAACCCTAGGTGGAAAGTCCTGGTGTCGCGAACCAGGTGAAAGACTGGACTAGCCGGGAAGCGGATGTCCAGCAGAAAGTCCGGAAGCGTCGAGTGCTGAGCAAAAGTCCAGTCGATCTGGAGGATCGCACTGGCAATAGGTAAATCTCCTGAATGGAGTAGGTGAGGACGCGCCCCCGTAGAGGGAACAGTAGGCGTCGGGTCGACCTAGGGTTTCTGGACGGAAATCCGAAGTCAGACCCAGACAGTCCAGAGACTGTCATAATATTCTTTATCATATTTATGCAATTGTTTATGCTAACTTTATGTTGCAGGATATTGTTTGGGACTAACGTGTCTTGCAGGTATAAAATAATGAAGTTTTCCCTCGGATGAACAGTGTCCGAGGCGCCTACATGGAGCTTGGAGGCGCCTCGGGTGCAAAGCTGGAGCTGGCTGCGAAGCACCCATGGAGGCACCTTGAAGGAGGTATAAGGTGCCTTGGAAGGCGCCTTGGATAGGGCATAAGGCGCCTTATGAAGATGAACTTCGACCAGTTCAAGCTTGATCCACGCGGAGGACTCGGCAGCATGGAGGCGCCTTGAACAACCTTCAAGGCGCCTTGAACACCCTTTATAAGGGGGTTTCGAGCAGCACCTTAATCAATCAAGTTCCAGGCTTTGTTTCTTCAACGTGCTGCTAACAAGATCATTTCGAAGTACTGCTGCAACATTCCGACGACCCGGAGCTCCGTAACTTATGGTTTCAATACTGTTGTCGGTATAATCGTATTTCTTTCTACTATACTTATTTGAAATACTTGTACTATATTCGAAATTATAGTTGTTGCCCACGGAAAGTGATCAAGGATCGCGAGCCATCGAGTAGGAGTCGCCTTAGGCTCCGAACGAAGTAATTCCTTGTGTCTCTGTGTTTGATTGTTTTTATTCCGCTGCTTATTACTCTGTTAGTTTCTCGTACGATTTATGAATTCGAAAAATGAAATAGCCGTGAGCGCTATTCACCCCCCCCCCCCCCTCTAGCGCGTCTCGATCCAACATTAAGAGATGTTATTTAATGATTCCATGCATGATCATGTCTTTTCTATGATAGGTGATGTGTTCATTTACGTATACCTATGAACCATGCATGATTATGTCTCTTATGATGTGCTATGTGCTCAAGTATGCATGCTTTATGATATGACAAATAACATGCTCATTTATGTATGCTTATGATCCATGCATAATAATGTCTCTTAGGATGTGCTATGTTCCCAAATATACATGCTTTATGATATGATAAGCAAAGGCCTAAGAGTTGCTTCCCTTCTTGTTGGGATTAAGAGCACTCTTTATGACATGATAAGTGAAGGCCTAAGAGTTGCTTCCCTTTGGGGATTAAGAGCACTCTTCATGATATGATAAGATATGATATGATATGTTATGACATGAGCCATGATATGCTATTTTACTTTGTATGGCTTGTACCAAGGGTGGGCTCCATAAGCGCCCCTAGGCCGACGGACTATGAACGGGTCTAGTAAAGGGATGGGCTCCTTAGTACGCCCCTAGGTCGACGGTCGTAGTACGGACCTAGATCCCTAGTAGGTTCGGGGCTAGCTACCCTGTCCTAGGGATTGCGCGCATTTATGTATGTATGTGGTACAAGCCGGACCCTCATGATGATATTATGTTCAAGTACTATATGATATGTTTTAAGACATCTTGCATATGACATGATACATATTTTAAAAGACATCTTGCACGATATGATTTATGATATGACTTGCTATGCCCTTATGATTTATATGACATGATGATTTATGATATGATATAGCATGATGTTCTTTATGATTTATGATATGACATGCTATGCCCTTATAATTTATATGACATGATGATTTATGATATGATATAGCATGATGTTCTTTATGATTTATGATATAACATGCTATGCCCTTATGATTTATATGACATGATGATTTATGATAGGATATAGCATAATGTTCTTTATGAGATAATATGTTATGATGCTATGTATCCACCATATGATGTTAGATGATCATATTTCCATGATTATATGTTTATGCTTGATATATGGATTTTGTGAGTAGGAAAGGATCTTACTAAGCCTGTGTGCTTATAGCTTACTTTTCTTGTACCGCAGATAAAGGTAAAGAATGGATGACCTAGGGGAGCTACAGGAGAGGCAAGGAGATGTGTGTGGTGGTGGCTCGGCTAAGATAAATAAAAGACCTACTTATGTTATTTTGTTATGTTGACATGAATTAAGTGTATTATGTTATTATCCCGCATGACTTCAGGATATTTCTACTGTTTTACTTTTGAAAGAAATTTTAATATGCATGTATGTTTCTGCAATAGTAATGGTTAAGTAAAGTAACCCCGCCCTACTAGCAGGAGAGGCGGGCATTACAGGTTAGTATCAGAGCCAAGTTTAGCCTTTTCGCTACACACACATCAAGCCTCCATCCTGCAGCTCCAAGTAAGACTTTTTGTACTTACTCTATTTTATTTATGTATGATAGGAAATGTTTTAGTATCCATGAACCTAAGTATGACTGATATGGATTTCCTTCATGTATGATAACCAATATTTAACGTGCACGAATATAAGTAAGGATGACTCTAGACTTATGCTAGCATTATTGTTATTTAAGAAAATAGATATGGCTAGAAGACGCGGTAATAGGGCAGATGAGACAGTAACCCCACCAGATCTGACCCAGGTAGTCACAGATCTCTAGCGTCAAATCACGGAACAACAACAAGTAATCACTGCTCTGATGAATCAACAAGGAAACCCTGTCACCCCACCAGCAAATCAGAATGCAGTGCCCGTCATACCAATAGCTGCACCAGTACCACCGGTAGCCCCTGCCCTAGTGGTCCAACATGAGACCTACTTGATACAGTGGCTAAGGCTGAAGCCGAAGAACTTCTCGGGTACTTGTGAGCCATGGGACGCCCAAGCTTGGTTCAAGACAGTGGGAAGTATTGTGGAATTGCTGGACTGGCCTGTATCGGAAAAGATCAAATGCGTGTCATTCTGTTTTTCTGGAGACGCAAGAATGTGGTGGGAAAGAGTTAAGGCTAAGAGACAAACTAAACTGATGAACCGGACGGAGTTCCAGACAGAGTTCTTCGAGGAATTCTTCCATATGCAAGTAACGAACCGGCATTACGACGAGTTCACCGAGTTCCGGCAAGGTGACTTATCAGTGAACGAAGCAGTGAAGTACTTCAACCGTCTTGCAGGCCTCTGCCCAGAGTTAGTCAGCACGGAAAGAGAAAGGGTTAGACTGATGCTGAAAATGCTTCGACCCGAGATAGCATTGAATGTGGCCGGTGGAATTAATAGACCGCAAACTACAGAAGAACTGGTCAGCAGTGCCCTGATCACTGAACATTATCAGAAGGCGATGAACGAGAATAAGAATCAGGCGCAGACACAAGGGAAGAAATCTCAAGGTACCAAAACTAGCTGGAAAGGAAACTTTAATGGAAAAAGGAAGCAATGGAACAACACTACAGGAGGACCAGCAAATAAGCAACCTAAGTACCCTCAGTGTACCATTTGTGGGAAGCATCATTCCGGAGTATGCCACAAGGGTACGAGGAAGTGTTACAGCTGCGGACGGGAAGGACATATGGCCAGAGACTGCCCTACCCAGTCCCAGACACCATCCCAGCAGTATAACCAGAATAGGAGTGCGCCCTCACAGCTACACCTGATGCAGGCTACCATTGAAGGAACTCCGATTAGCCAAGGGAGATTGGAAGCCCCGCCAGCTACGACGAACGCCAGGGTTTTCTCTCTTACCAAAGATGATGTGGCAAGTGCCTCTACCGTTATCACAGGTTAGCTGCCTATTTTCAGTCAATATGCTAATGTGTTATTTGATACTGGGGCAACACACTCGTTCGTCTCTACACCTTTCATGGAGAAGCTAGAGATACCACCACAAGCCTTAAATGGCAAATTCTTAACAACCCTGCCTTCGGGAGAAGTAATGCCATCTACTCATATGCTGCAAGCCGCGCCCATCAGAATCGCAGACAGAGAACTCTACTGTGATCTGATAGTGCTTGACATGCAAGATTATGACAGTATATTGGGCATGGATTTCCTGAGCAAGTACGGCGCTTCAATTGAGTGCCGTCAAAGAAAAGTGATTTTCCGACCTGAAGATGAGCCGATGTTCGAATTTATTGGAGGACCAAAGAAAGAAACCGGGAGATTCTTATCAGCCATGAAAGCACAAAAGATGTTAAATATGGGATGTACTGGGTTTCTAGCACAAGTGATCGATACAAGTCATGCTGTGGACCAGAAACTAGAAAATGTCAGAGTGGTGTGCAACTATCCAGAAGTGTTTCTCGATGAACTACCAGGGTTAGCTCCCGATAGGGACATAGAAATTGAGATCGAACTGATTCCTGGTACTAAACCGATCTCTAAAGCACCTTATCGTATGGCGTCGGCTGAGTTGAAGGAACTATAGGGACAACTACTAGAGTTACTTGACAAGGGACTTATTCACCCGAGTCACTCTCCCTGGGGAGCTCCAGTATTGTTTATGAAAAAGAAGGATGGGTCTATGCGGATGTGTATAGACTACCGAGCGCTGAACAATGTGACAATCAAGAACCGGTACCCTCTTCCACGGATCGACGACCTGTTCGGCCAATTAAGGGGAGCGACCGTCTTCTCTAAGATTGACCTAAGGTCCGGCTATCATCAAGTGAAAGTGAAACAGGATGATATACCGAAGACGACATTTCGAACAAGATATGGACACTATGAGTTCATAGTTATGCCCTTCGGAGTGACAAATGCTCCTGCTGTATTTATGGACCTGATGAATCGGGTGTTTATGGCATATCTCGACAAATTCGTGATCGTCTTCATTGACGATATTCTCATCTATTCAAGAACCCCGGAAGAGCATGTTGAACACCTAAACACCGTACTATAGATTCTTCGAGAGAAACAACTATATGCAAAGTTCTCCAAAATGCGAGTTTTGGCTCGATCGAATATCATTCTTGGGTCATGTCATCTCCAGGGACAGAGTAATTGTAGATCCAAACAAGAACGAAGCTGTAAGTAACTGGAACAGGCCAAAGAATGTTAGTGAAATCAGAAGTTTTCTCGGGCTAGCAGGCTACTACCGGAAGTTCGTGGAGGACTTCTCTAAAATTGCAGCCCCTATGACAGTTCTCACCAAGAAGAACAAAAAGTATGAATGGACGGATGAATGCGAGAAGAGTTTCACGGAATTAAAAAGGAGACTGACCAGTGCTCCAATCCTTACTCTTCCGGAAAGTAACAAAGGTTTCGATATGTACAACGACGCTTCCAAATTAGGACTTGGAGCTGTACTCATGCAAGACGGCAAGGTTATTGCATACGCCTCTAGACAACTCAAAGAGCACGAAAAGAATTACCCCACTCATGACCTAGAGCTAGCAATCGTGGTCTTTGCTCTCAAAACATGGAGACATTATTTATATGGAGTCTGGTGTAAGATTTATACCGACCACCAGAATCTGAAATACTTCTTTACCCAAAAGGATCTGAATATGAGACAACGCAGATGGCTTGAGTTAGTTAAAGACTATGACTGCGAGATCTTTTATCATCCTGGAAAAGCGAACAAGGTGGCCGATGCACTCAGCAAGAAGACCTGTGCCACCTGATGTAGCTATTTTAAGTTCGAGGACGAACTTTCTATGAGGTATGGGGTACTGTAACACCCACGAAATGATAAGCTATACCTATGAGTATTTTTCCTTTAGAATAAAAGAAAAAAGAGAAATGGAAATAGAAACCAAAATAAAATGAAAAGGAAGTGAGGTTAAGGTTTGAACCTTGAACCTCCCACAAATAATAGAGTTAAATTGGTGTATGGTAACCACTAGGGTAATGGATAATAGATGAATATAAAAGAATGGAAATTGTAGATAAAAGTAAGAAGATAGTTAAGTAAAGGAACAAGAGAAAACCAAGTAGCTTACCTCCTCTTCCTCTTGGTTAAGGAAAGAAGCAAGCAAAAGCCAAGTTGCTTTCCTTCCTTTCTTTTCCTCTAATTTCGTGAGAATTAAGAGAGGGTAGAGATAGAGAGGTCAAGGGGATGAATGAAGACATGTTTCATTTACATGAGAAATAAATAGGATTGAGAGAAGAAAAGAAAGTTGTTAATCCTTCCTCCTTCTTCTTCCTCCTCCTTCTTTCTCCTTCTTCCTTCTCCACCGAGACATAGAGCCATCTCTCCCTCATTTCTAAAAACCAAGCTAAGGTTTTCTCTCCAAGGAAACTAATTCCTAAGAAGGAGTCTCAAGGTTTACTCCTTACAAGAAAGAGAAAACAAAAGGGAGAACTAGGAAGAGAAGTTACTTCTTCCTCCTCACAAAGGTACCACTTTCTTTAGGATCAACAAGCGAAAGGATGTAAGTATCCCCTCACCTGTGCTACAAGTTGTTTATGTTTTCCATAAGAGTAGAATGCTTAAAACCTAGGGTCACAAGGTTGAACTTTCGGCCAAGTCTAGATGAAAGAACTAGGAAAGCTTAAGACCTAAACTAACCATGTTCACTATATCCTTATGATATGTATGCTATGATAAAAGATTGGTTTGGTGTTCTTATGCTTGTATGTTGCTTAAAACTTAATTTCATGCTCCTAAGGTGTTCGGCCAAGTCATGAATAAAAGGATTAAGGAAGTTCAAGACCTAAATAAGCATGTTCATTATGTCCTTATGATAAGTACCCTAGTATAAGAAGCTAGTTAATGTTCTTATGTTGTATGTTTACTTAAAACCTAGATCTATAATTGTGAACTTTCGGCCAAGTGAAGATGAAGGACCTAGGAAAGCTTAAGACCTAAACTAACCATGTTCACTATGTCCTTATGATATGTATGCTATGATAAGAGATTGGTTTGGTGTCCTTATGCTTGTATGATGCTTAAAACTTAATGTCATACTCATAAAGTGTTCGGCCAAGACTTGAAATAATGGATTAGGAGAGGTTAAAAATTTAGGTTATCGTGCTCATGATCTTCTCTATGAAATGGTATGAAAGATTCTAAGTGTTAGCATGCTTGTATGTGTTGGAACCTAGTGGTATTATACTATAGGGTTTCGGTCATGATGTGAATGAAAGACCTAGGAGAGCTTAAAACTTAGTCAAACATGTTCATGACTCTCCTTAGGACATGATATAAAGCTAACTTAGGGTTATCATGTTTTGATGTTAGCTTGATATTAATACTTATATGTTGTTTAGAGTTGTTTTCCTCTTCATGAAGGTTTCGGCCATGAACAAATTTTAGGGTTCATGGAAGCTAAAAATTTAACCTAGCATGCTCATGTATCTCCTTATGATATGATATGAATTTAGCTAGATATTTATGCTTGCATGTTGCTTAGAGCTTGGTTTCCTCTTCATGAAGGTTTCGGCCATGAACAAATTTTAGGGTTCAAGGAAGATAAAAATTTGACCTAGCATGCTCATGTATCTCCTTATGATATGATATGAATTTAGCTAGATATTTATGCTTGCATGTTGCTTAGAGATTGGTTTCCTCTTCTTGAAGGTTTTGGCCATTATCCAAATTTAGGGTTCAAGGAAGCTTAAAAATTTAACCTAGCATGCTCATGTATCTCCTTATGATATGATATGAATTTAGCTAGATATTTATGCTTGCATGTTGCTTAGAGCTTGGTTTCCTCTTCATGAAGGTTTCGGCCATGAACAAACTTTAGGGTTCAAGGAAGCTAAAAAAAATTTAACCTAGCATGCTCATGTATCTCCTTATGATATGATATGAATTTAGCTAGATATTTATGCTTGTATGTGTTCGAGCTTGATTTTCCTCTTCATGAGACTTTCGGCTAGGATCCATCTTAGGGTTCAAGGAAGCTAAAAATTTAATCTAGCATGCTCATGAATCTCCTTATGATATAATATGAAGTTAGCTTGATATTCATGCTTGTATGTTATTTGGAATTTATTTTCCTTCTTCATGAACCTTCGACGATGATAACGATCAAAACCTAGGAAAGCTTAGAAATTTGATTAACATGCTTATGACCTTCCTTGTGATATGATATGAAGTTAACATGAGATTCTTATACTTGTATGTTGTTTAGAGTGTAAGTTCATACTCTTGAACTTTCGGCCATTATGGGTTTAGGAGCCTAGATGTGCCTCACATGCTACGTTATGAATTAAGAGATGTTATTTAATGATTTCATGCATGATCATGTCTTTTCTATGATAGGTGATGTGTTCATTTATGTATACCTATGAATCATGCATGATTATGTCTCTTATGATGTGCTATGTGCTCAAGTATGCATGCTTTATGATATGATAAATAACATGCTCATTTATGCATGCTTAATATCCTTGCATAATAATGTCTCTTAAGATGTGCTATGTGCCCAAATATGCATGCTTTATGATATGATAAGAAAAAGCCTAAGAGTTGCTTCCCTTCTTGTTGGGATTAAGAGCACTCTTTATGACATGATAAGTGAAGGCCTAAGAGTTGCTTCCCTTTGGGGATTAAGAGCACTCTTCATGATATGATAAGATATGATATGATATGTTATGACATGAACCATGATATGCTATTTTACTTTGTATGGCTTGTACCAAGGGTGGGCTCCATAAGCGCCCCTAGGCCGACGGACTATGAACGGGTCTAGTAAAGGGATGGGCTCCTTAGTACGCCCCTAGGTCGACGGTCGTAGTACGGACCTAGATCCCTAGTAAGTTCGGGGCTAGCTACCCTGTCCTAGGGATTGCGCGCATTTATGTATGTATGTGATACAAGCTGGGCCCTTATGATGATATTATGTTCAAGTACTATATGATATGTCTTAAGACATCTTGCATATGACATGATACATATTTTAAAAGATATCTTGCACGATATGATTTATGATATGACTTGCTATGCCCTTATGATTTATATGACATGATGATTTATGATAGGATATAGCATGATGTTCTTTATGATTTATGATATGACATGCTATGCCCTTATGATTTATATGACATGATGATTTATGATATGATATAGCATGATGTTCTTTATGATTTATGATATGACATGCTATGCCCTTATGATTTATATGACATGATGATTTATGATAGGATATAGCATGATGTTCTTTATGAGATAATATGTTATGATGCTATGTATCCACCATATGATGTTAGATGATCATATTTCCATGATTATATGTTTATGTGTTTATGCTTGATATATGGATTTTGTGAGTAGGAAAGGATCTTACTAAACCTGTGTGCTTATAGCTTACTTTCCTTGTACCGCAGATAAAGGCAAAGAATGGATGACCTAGGGGAGCTGCAGGAGAGGCAAGGAGATGTGTGTGGTGGTGGCTCGGCTAAGATAAATAAAAGACCTGCTTATGTTATTTTGTTATGTTGACATGAATTAAGTGTATTATGTTATTGTCCCGCATGACTTCAAGATATTTCTACTGTTTTACTTTCGAAAGAAATTTTAATATGCATGTATGTTTCCGCAATAGTAATAGTTATGTAAAGTAACCCCGCCCTACTAGCAGGAGGGGCGGGCGTTATAGGTTGGTATCAGAGCCAAGTTTAGCCTTTTCGCTACACACACATCAAGCCTCCATCCTGCCACTCCAAGTAAGACTTTCTGTACTTACTCTATTTTATTTATGTATGATAGGAAATGTTTTAGTATCCATGAACCTAAGCATGACTGATATGGATTTCCTTCATGTATGATAAGCAATATTTAATGTGCACGAATATAAGTAAGGATGACTCTAGACTTATGCTAGCCTTATTGTTATTTAAGAAAATAGATATGGCTAGAAGTCGCGGTAACAAGGCTGATGAGACAGTGACCCCACCAGATCTGACCCAGGTAGTCACAGATCTCCAGCGTTAGATCATGGAACAACAACAAGTAATCACTGCTCTGATAAATCAGCAAGGAAACCCTGTCACCCCACCAGCAAATCAGAATGCAGTGCCTGTCATACCAATAGCTGCACCAGTACCACTGGTAGCCCCTGCCCCAGTGGTCCGACAGGAGACCTACTTGATACAGTGGCTAAGGCTGAAGCCGGAGAACTTCTCGGGTACTTGTGAGCCATGGGACGCCCAAGCATGGTTCAAGATAGTAGAAAGTATTGTCGAATTGCTGGACTGGCCTGTATCGGAAAAGATCCAATGCGTGTCATTCTGTTTTTCCGGAGACGCAAGAATGTGGTGGGAAAGAGTTAAGGCTAAGAGACAAATTAATCTGATGAACTGGACGGAGTTTGAGACAGAGTTCTTCGAGGAATTCTTCCATATGCAAGTAACGAACCGGCATTACGACGAGTTCACCGAGTTCCGGCAAGGTGACTTATCAGTGAACGAAGCAGTGAAGCGCTTCAACCGTCTTGCAGGCCTCTACCCAGAGTTAGTCAACACGGAAAAAGAAAGGGTTAGACTGATGTTGAAAATGCTTCGACCCGAGATAGCATTGAATGTGGCCGGCAGAATTAATAGACCGCAGACTACAGAAGAACTGGTCAGCAGTGCCCTGATCGCTGAACATTATCAGAAGGCAATGAACGATAATAAGAATCAGGCGCAGACACAAGGGCAGAAATCTCAGGGTACCAAAACTAGCTGGAAAGGAAACTCTAATGGAAAAAGGAAGCAATGGAACAACACTAAAGGGGGACCAGCAAATAAGCAACCTAAGTACCATCTGTGTACCATTTGTGGGAAGCAGCATTCCAGAGTATGCCATAAGGGTACGAGGAAGTGTTACAGCTATGGACGGGAAGGACATATGGCCAGAGACTCCCCTACCCAGTCCCAGACACCATCCCAGCAGTATAACTAGAATAAGAGTGCTCCCTCACAGCTACACCTGATGTAGGCTGCCATTGAAGGAACTCCGATGAGCCAAGGGAGATTGGAAGCCCCGCCAGCTACGACGAACGCTAGGGTTTTCTCTGTTACCAAAGATGATGTGGCAAGTGCCTCTACTGTTGTCACAGGTCAGCTGCCTATTTTCAGTCAATATGCTAATGTGTTATTTGATATTGGGGCGACGCACTCGTTCGTCTCTACACCTTTCATGGAGAAGCTAGAGATACCACCACAAGCCTTAAATGGAAAATTCTTAACAACCCTGCCTTCACGAGAATTAATGCCATCTACTCATATGCTGCAAGCCGCACCCATCAGAATCACAGATAGAGAACTCTACTGTGATCTGATAGTGCTTGACATGCAAGATTATGACAGTATATTGGGCATGAATTTCCTGAGCAAGTACGACACTTCAATCGAGTGCCGTCAAAGAAAAGTGATTTTTTTGACCTGAAGATGAGCCGATGTTCGAATTTGTTGGAGGACCAAGGAAAGAATCCGGGAGATTCTTATCAGCCATGAAAGCACGAAAGATGTTAAATAAGGGATGTACTGGGTTTTAGCACAAGTGATCGATACAAGTCATGCTGAGGACCAGAAACTAGAAAATGTCAGAGTGGTGTGCAACTATCCAGAAGTGTTTCCCAATGAACTACCAGGGTTAGCCCCCGATAGGGACATAGAATTTGAGATCGAATTGATTCCTGGTACTAAACCGATCTCTAAAGCACCTTATCGTATGGCGCTGGCTGAGTTGAAGGAACTGCAGGGACAACTACTAGAGTTACTTGACAAGGGACTTATTCGCCCGAGTCACTCTCCATGGGGAGCTCCAGTATTGCTTGTGAAAAAGAAGGATGGGTCTATGCGGATGTGTATAGACTACCGAGCGCTGAACAATGTGACAATCAAGAACTGGTACCCTCTTCCACGGATCGACGACCTATTCGACCAATTAAGGGGAGCGACCGTCTTCTCTAAGATTGACCTAAGGTCCGGCTATCATCAAGTGAAAGTGAAACAGGATGATATACCGAAGACGACATTTCGAACAAGATACGGACACTATGAGTTCATAGTTATGCCCTTCGGAGTGACAAATGCTCCTGCTGTATTTATGAACCTGATGAATCGAGTGTTTACGGCATATCTCGACAAATTCGTGATCGTCTTCATTGACGATATTCTCATCTATTCAAGAACCCTGGAAGAGCATGCTGAACACCTGAACACCGTACAACAGATTCTTCGAGAGAAACAACTATATGCAAAGTTCTCCAAAATGCGAGTTTTGGCTCGATCGAATATCATTCTTGGGTCATGTCATCTCCAGGGACGGAGTAATGGTAGATCCAAACAAGAACGAAGCTGTAAGTAACTGGAACAGGCCAAAGAATGTCAGTGAAATCAAAAGTTTTCTCGGGCTAGCAAGCTACTACCGGAAGTTTGTGGAGGACTTCTCTAAAATTGCAGCCCCTATGACAGTTCTCACCAAAAAGAACAAAAAGTATGAATGGACGGATGAATGCGAGAAGAGTTTCACGGAATTAAAAAGGAGACTGACCAGTGCTCCAATCCTTACTCTTCCGGAAAGTAACAAAGGTTTCGATATGTACTGCGACGCTTCCACATTAGGACTTGGAGTTGTACTCATGCAAGATGGCAAGGTTATTGCATACGCCTCTAGACAACTCAAAGAGCACGAAAAGAACTACCCCACTCATGACCTAGAGCTAGCAGTCATGGTCTTTGCTCTCAAAACATGGAGATATTATTTATATGGAGTCCGGTGTAAGATTTATATTGACCACCAGAGTCTGAAATACTTCTTTACCCAGAAGGATCTGAATATGAGACAACGCAGATGACTTAAGTTAGTTAAAGACTATGACTACGAGATCTTTTATCATCCTGGAAAAGCGAACAAGGTGGCTGATGCACTCAGCAAGAAGACCTGTGCCACCTGATGTAGCTATTTTAAGTTTGAGGACGAACTTTCTATGAGGTATGGGGTACTGTAACACCCTTGAAATGATAAGCTATACCTATGAGATTTTTCCATTAGAATAAAAGAAAAAAGAGAAATGGAAATAGAAACCAAAATAAAATGAAAAGGAAGTGATGTTAAGGTTTGAACCTTGAACCTCCCACAAATAATAGAGTTAAATTGGTGTATGGTAACCACTAGGGTAATGGATAATAGATGAATAGAAAAGAATAGAAATTGTAGTTAAAAGTAAGAAGATAGTTAAGTAAAGGAACAAGAGAAAACCAAGTAGCTTACCTCCTCTTCCTCTTGGTTAAGGAAAGAAGCAAGCAAAAGCCAAGTTGCTTTCCTTCCTTTCTTTTCCTCTAATTTCGTGGGAATTAAGAGAGGGTAGAGATAGAGGGGTCAAGGGGATGAATGAAGGCATGTTTCATTTACATGAAAAATAAATAGGATTGAGAGAAGAAAGAAAGTTGTTAATCCTTCCTCCTTCTTCCTCCTCCTTCTTTCTCCTTCTTCCTTCTCCACCGAGACATAGAGCCCTCTCTCCCTCATTTCTAAAAACCAAGCTAAGGTTTTCTCTCCAAGGAAACTAATTCCTAAGAAGGAGTCTCAAGGTTTACTCCTTACAAGAAAGAGAAAACAAAAGGGAGAACTAGGAAGAGAAGCTCCTTCTTCCTCCTCACAAGGGTACCACTTTCTTTAGGATCAACAAGCGAAAGGATGTAAGTATCCCCTCACCTGTGGTACAAGTTGTTTATGTTTTCCATAAGATTAGAATGCTTAAAACCTAGGGTCACAAGGTTGAACTTTCGGCCAAGTCTAGATGAAAGAACTAGGAAAGCTTAAGACCTTAACAAACCATGTTCACTATATCCTTATGATATGTATGCTATGATAAGAGATTGGTTTGGTGTTCTTATGCTTGTATGTTGCTTAAAACTTAATTTCATGCTCCTAAGGTGTTCGGCCAAGTCATGAATAAAAGGATTAGGGAAGTTCAAGACCTAAATAAGCATGTTCATTATGTCCTTATGATAAGTACCCTAGTATAAGAAGCTAGTTAATGTTCTTATGTTGTATGTTTACCTAAAACCTAGATCTATAATTGTGAACTTTCGGCCAAGTGTAGATGATGGACCTAGGAAAGCTTAAGACCTAAACTAACCATGTTCACTATGTCCTTATGATATGTATGCTATGATAAGAGATTGGTTTGGTGTCCTTATGCTTGTATGATGCTTAAAACTTAATGTCATACTCATAAAGTGTTCGGCCAAGACTTGAAATAATGGATTAGGAGAGGTTAAAAATTTAGGTTATCGTGCTCATGATCTTCTCTATGAAATGGTATGAAAGATTCTAAGTGTTTGCATGCTTGTATGTGTTGGAACCTAGTGGTATTATACTATAGGGTTTCGGTCATGATGTGAATGAAAGACCTAGGAGAGCTTAAAACTTAGTCAAACATGTTCATGACTCTCCTTAAGACATGATATAAAGCTAACTTAGGGTTATCATGTTTTGATGTTAGCTTGATATTCATACTTGTATGTTGTTTAGAGTTGTTTTCCTCTTCATGAAGGTTTCGGCCATGAACAAATTTTAGGGTTCATGGAAGCTAAAAATTTAACCTAGCATGCTCATGTATCTCCTTATGATATGATATGAATTTAGCTAGATATTTATGCTTGCATGTTGCTTAGAGCTTGGTTTCCTCTTCATGAAGGTTTCGGCCATGAACAAATTTTAGGGTTCAAGGAAGCTAAAAATTTGACCTAGCATGCTCATGTATCTCCTTATGATATGATATGAATTTAGCTAGATATTTATGCTTGCATGTTGCTTAGAGCTTGGTTTCCTCTTCTTGAAGGTTTCGGCCATTATCAAAATTTAGGGTTCAAGGAAGCTTAAAAATTTTACCTAACATGCTCATGTATCTCCTTATGATATGATATGAATTTAGCTAGATATTTATGCTTGCATGTTGCTTAGAGCTTGGTTTCCTCTTCATGAAGGTTTCGGCCATGAACAAACTTTAGGGTTCAAGGAAGCTAAAAAAAATTTAACCTAGCATGCTCATGTATCTCCTTATGATATGATATGAATTTAGCTAGATATTTATGCTTGTATGTGTTCGAGCTTGATTTTCCTCTTCATGAGACTTTCGGCCAGGATCCATCTTAGGGTTCAAGGAAGCTAAAAATTTAATCTAGCATGCTTATGAATCTCCTTATGATATAATATGAAGTTAGCTTGATATTCATGCTTGTATGTTATTTGGAATTTATTTTCCTTCTTCATGAACCTTTGGCGATGATAACGATCAAAACCTAGGAAAGCTTAGAAATTTGATTAACATGCTTATGACCTTCCTTGTGATATGATATGAAGTTAACATGAGATTCTTATGCTTGTATGTTGTTTAGAGTTTAAGTTCATACTCTTGAACTTCCGGCCATTATGGGTTTAGGAGCCTAGATGTGCCTCACATGCTACGTTATGAATTAAGAGATGTTATTTAATGATTTCATGCATGATCATGTCTTTTCTATGATAGGTGATGTGTTCATTTACGTATACCTATGAACCATGCATGATTATGTCTCTTATGATGTGCTATGTGCTCAAGTATGCATGCTTTATGATATGACAAATAACATGCTCATTTATATATGCTTATGATCCATGCATAATAATGTCTCTTAGGATGTGCTATGTTCCCAAATATGCATGCTTTATGATATGATAAGCAAAGGCCTAAGAGTTGCTTCCCTTCTTGTTGGGATTAAGAGCACTCTTTATGACATGATAAGTGAAGGCCTAAGAGTTGCTTCCCTTTGGGGATTAAGAGCACTCTTCATGATATGATAAGATATGATATGATATGTTATGACATGAACCATGATATGCTATTTTACTTTGTATGGCTTGTACCAAGGGTGGGCTCCATAAGCGCCCCTAGGCCGACGGACTATGAACGGGTCTAGTAAAGGGATGGGCTCCTTAGTACGCCCCTAGGTCGACGGTCGTAGTACGGATCTAGATCCCTAGTAGGTTCGGGGCTAGCTACCCTGTCTTAGGGATTGCGCGCATTTATGTATGTATGTGGTACAAGCTGGGCCCTCATGATGATATTATGTTCAAGTACTATATGATATGTTTTAAGACATCTTGCATATGACATGATACATATTTTAAAAGACATCTTGCACGATATGATTTATGATATGACTTGGTATGCCCTTATGATTTATATGACATGATGATTTATGATAGGATATAGCATGATGTTCTTTATGATTTATGATATGACATGCTATGCCCTTATGATTTATAAGACATGATGATTTATGATATGATATAGCATGATGTTCTTTATGATTTATGATATGACATGTTATGCCCTTATGATTTATATGACATGATGATTTATGATAGGATATAGCATGATGTTCTTTATGAGATAATATGTTATGATGCTATGTATTCACCATATGATGTTAGATGATCATATTTCCATGATTATATGTTTATGTGTTTATGCTTGATATATGGATTTTGTGAGTAGGAAAGGATCTTACTAAGCCTGTGTTCTTATAGCTTACTTTCCTTTTACCGCAGATAAAGGCAAAGAATGGATGACCTAGGGGAGCTGCAGGAGAGGCAAGGAGATGTGTGTGGTGGTGGCTCGGCTAAGATAAATAAAAGACCTGCTTATGTTATTTTGTTATGTTGACATGAATTAAGTGTATTATGTTATTGTCCTGCATGACTTTAGGATATTTCTTCTGTTTTACTTTCGAAAGAAATTTTAATATGCATGTATGTTTCCGCAATAGTAATGGTTAAGTAAAGTAACCCCGCCCTACTAGCAGGAGGGGCGGGCGTTACACAAATAATAGCAGTGGCTCCGATGGGAAGGATACTATTAAATGTGCCTAAGTGTATACCATTACTTGATACTTAGTCCATTAATTAGGATTGTGCCCCTTCAGATGGAGAAGATCACACATACCTAAATAATTTCCTATAATCATCAATAGAGGAAGTTTGACCTAGTGATCTACAAACAAACTCATCCGATATAGAGGAAGGCACTCAAACCCAATGCGCAAGTTTGATTGCATCACTTACAAACCAGTAATAGAGATCATGGAATTTATTTTAATAATCCCTCTCCCACTTAGTTATTTAAATTGAGAATTTTTTTTTTGGCATGCACACACATCACAGCACATAACATCACAGCACATAGCATCAAAGCACATAAAACAGCATATATAGGCAATAAATGAAAATAAAATTTCCAATTATTATGGCCTCATCCAACGCTGTCCTCCAATATGCCGCCAATGGATCAAGCCGTCGTGTCTATCTCACTTCCTTCTCCGCCACGCCTCTGGTCCTCAAAATAACACCACGCATAGCAAGGATACAAGCCGCAAAAAAAAAATAAAATTTTACATTTATCGATCCTATATTCCACAAACGACTTCACATATAATATATATCGAACAGAATGTAAAAAAAATAATACAGCAACTGACCGTATTTAATTATTACAATCATGCACACAAAACAACCTCGACATGCCCGAGAGTTCAAATCATACACAAACACACAAAGTCATAATAGTTGGATCTAAGATGCCTGCAACCACAGAGTTAATTTTCCTTGCACATCCTACTATTATCCGACCTAAATTTATATATGAGTAGTGTATAATTTAACCAAAAACCAATCACACAGAACCAGAAACCATGCTCTGATACCACTTGAAGGCGCTGGAATTCTGTTCTATTTCAATTTCCCTGTATAAAAAATTGTACAAGAACAGAACTTTTCCTAGCAACCTGCGTGTTTGATAAAGCATGTGTTTGATCAATCAAGCAAGTTCTTGAATGATCAAAGCACACCTTGATCGAATTACAAGATCACTGGCCTCTTGTGTTGGTATTCCGAAAATGATACAAAGAAAAACTAACTAATTACGCAGCGGAATTAAAGAACTAGTTGTACCTTTTCTTTGTAGCTAAAGACCTCTTGATCTTCTGCCGTATTCCTCTCCTCTTATTGGACGTCGTGTAGGTGACGATCTACCACGACAACACCACCCTCCTTCTCTTCTCGGTTTCCAAACCGCCAGCTACAAAAGGAGGCTCTAGGATGTGGCACCTTCTAATCTTCTTCCTCTTCTTCAAGCCGCCGACCACCAATGGATTGCTAGGAAGGGGTGCCGACCCTAGCTAGGAGAGGAAAGGGGGCGCCAACCCTAAGCAAGGAGAGGAGGGGGGCGGCCCTTGCAAGGTGAGGAAGGGGCAGCCCTAGCTAGGTGAGGAGGGGTGGCCCTAGCAAGGTGAGGAGGGGCGTCGGCCACAAGGAGAGAAGAGGATTGTGGAGAATTAGAAAATTAGGTTTTAGGAGCCACCACATACTCCTTTTTATAGGCTTGCTGTTGGTTACAAAGAAAGAAAGATAACAGAATTCTATTTAGAAAAAATCTCTCTTTCTATAACCAAATTCTTTTTAGAAAAAATCTCTCTTTCTATAACCAAGTTAAACCAAACCAAGTTAAGTTAAACCAAACCAAGTTAAGTTAAACCAAGCCAAGTTAAGTTAAACCAAAACAAGTTAAGTTAATCCAAACCCAGTTAAACCAAACCAAGTTAAGGATGGGAGGATGCGAGGCTTTATATAGAGGCTACAATAGGGACCTAGAGGAGGAATTGGTTTAGGCCTCCTGATGGGCTTGGGCTTCCTGTGTTCGGCCCGAACACCCAACCGAAGTTCATCAATAATAACTCATACCACTAAAGGGTTATTATTGAACTACCACACCAATCCCATATTATAATATGGGCTCTTTCTTATCATGAGTGTGTTAATCTCTCCGTGTTTAAGATATCATATGTCCGTTAATTAAATGAGTTACTGACAACTCAATTAATTAACATCTGATTCCAAGAGTAGTATCACTCAACTTTATTATCATGTTGGACTAAGTCCACGTGCAGGGTTTACATGATAATACTTATGAGCTCCTCAAGGGGACATCATCAACCTAAATAATTAGGACACAGTTTCTTTCTATAATCAACAATACACCATATAAATAATACTATCTCCCAACTCATCGGGTCTATTGATTTAATAAATAAATCTCACCCATTGATAAGTTAAAGAAATAAATATTAAGTATACGTGCTTGTTATTATATAGGGATTAAGAGGACGCACATCCATAATAACATAGGTTCTGTTCTTTTATGTAATCAGTATAAATCAAACAACCTCAAACGGTCTTGCTCAATACACACAAAGTGTACTAGTGTAATTTTATAGTCAAGACAAACTAATACCAAATTACACTACAACCGTTCCAATGGTTTGCCCCAATCCATCTTGGTTGTGAGCTACTATTTATAATTTATAAGGAACCGATAACATGATCTTCTGTGTGACACCACACACCATGTTATCTATAATATAAATTAAATAGACAACTACATTAACGTATATATAAATATAAAATGTAGACATTTGACCAAAGTGATTCTCATTTCAAAATATTTCAAAACAGATGTACATACAAAAGCTAGGCTTATAGTATGCATCCCAATATAGGTGCTCGTGGCGGACTCTATGAAAAATCCTAGGAATGGCTACAGGCTGTGTCGGCTAGCATGGGCACCCATGGTGAGCTTTGTGAAACATCTAGATTTCCAACACGGGACGTGCCAGCTAGCACGGCCGCTCGTGGTTTGATCTAGAAAAAGCCTGGGATTCGGTATGGGCCGTTCTAGTTGGCACAACCCCCCATGGCATCTAGGAAGTCTTCAAAAGTTAGCTTTTAGCACCGTTTTTGTGCCTTTTCATGCCCTATCAAAATAAATACACAAGAAAATTCTCCGAACTAGGAAAATATCGAAATAGAGTACAAAGAGATGAAAATATAAAATATATGCATATAAAATGGGCCAAATTATGCATCAAAAGATGATAACAGACATGAAATATATGCATCAATTGACTAGTTGACTAACACCTGAATAGAAATATTTTATTTGTTTCTTTTGTCCTTGAGATGACTACTTAGCTGACTCATGTACCAATCAAGAGAAACACTCTTTCATTCAACTATTCTTATGACTCTAACCACTTCTAAAGTCAAGTCTGTTAGTGTAATCATACCTCAAGTGGTCAGCTTCAATCTTAGGTTTAGATTTTTGGATAAAGTATTTAAGTTAGAACATATGATTTTTTTTTGTTTGATGTGTTTGAGCCATGAAAGACGTGGTGGACTCATAGATGAAGATGACTTGGTGTAGATAAGGTCTGGGTTTCATGATGGGTCAGATCTATGAAGATCGAAGAAGGGTGGTATAAGACATTCAAGGGACTAAGGTTGAGAAGCATCTGAGTGCAGTTATGCTTAAGAAGAAGACTACATAGGCAGAGAATGAAGGATGACATGAGGAGCTAATTTAGGGCTCAAGTGCATTCAAGGGACAAGAATATTGATGGGAGATGGCTTTGTGGTAGAGAAAGTTGTTTGTTGAGTTAAGGGTTGAGAGCAAATTGTGCTCAAAAGAGGGTAGTTCTCAATGTAGGTGAGATTCAATCATTGGGATTATCATAGTCAGGAATCCAGATGAGTAGAGTTGGATCTAATCAATTGTTGACTAAGTCAACTAATTGGAACATTCAATCAACCAAAAAATCCAAAACCTAAAGTATTTTTAGTTTATGATTTAATTCAGTCCACCAATGTGGAAATCAATTAAATGATTGATGATTTAGCTAAGCATTCGACTCATATCATGAAATAAACAAACAAAATTCTTTTCTTTAAAAGCTAATCAACTAAGGAGTCAATTGATCATGAATTAGTCAACTAATGCCTATGGCAAATCGACTAATGCTATAGTATACAACTTCAATGAAGCCATTAATGGATGGAGTAATTGTAGTATTGGATAATCACTATAATTAATTAGTCAAGTCAACTGATGGTGTAAATTAGTCAATTGATTGATATCGGCACAACATAATTGTTTCAACATTTGAATTCAAATTAGAGACTATAAAAAGGATTAAAGGGGTTGTGAATAGACAAACTATTCACAACTATTCTTTTATAATAGATTACAATTCGGTTTCTCCACTAGTGCCATCGAAAAGGAGAAAATATAGAAGTCATTCGGGAGTTATCCTTAAAGGATCATAGGTCGTAAAGTATGAGTCTTGGGGGTTGTTGAACTATTTATATCTAGTGTTAAGCAGAGATATTCTTCCTACTTTTCTTTCTGCTATATATGTTAATTTGTTTATGTAAACCAATAACTTTAGGAAGAATTAGTATTCTCCCTCAACCCCCCCCCCCCCCTTATCGATTGTCCTGGATTAATTAGATTATATTGAAAGCCTCCATGTAGGATCAGATGGTCAACCTAATGAGGTGGTCAAAGCCCGGTTAGGTCAATGTGACTATGGCTATAGACATCTAATCAGATTATACAAACCCTTAGAAATGGTGACTCACTTCACTAGAGTTCCTCTTAGACCTAGAGACTTGTTGTCGATTGGATTCTGCAACCCTAGTGGATTGGTTCTACCTTTCTCAATTCCGAGACACTTAGTTGTAGGGCTTATCTCGATCCTAAGGGTACTTCTCCCTTTGACTTAGTGTTCCATTATGTCGGGTTGGGAAGACCATAAACTGATCGAATTAGCCTAATCTTAACAGATGTTGTAAACCAACATTCTTAGCTATCTCATAGATGTTCTACTGATTGGATTCTCTTTATCCCCAAGGGGCACACCCCCTATGACTCTATGAGTCGATCGGCTAACACTTACCACCTTCTAGTTGGGTCAACCTGACCCTAGGGGCGTAGCTTCCCTCAAACCCTTATAGATGAACATGTACACCATTCGACCCTCTCACCCACAACCCTAAGCTTGGATCCTATATCTTGCATTAGTCCATTAGGCACCCATTAGGGTTCTTCTTATGTAATTTAGGCCTTGATATCCCAATAGGCTCTAAGGTTTATGGCCCAAGCCACAATGTTGCATGTGGGACATAGTTTGTAGAATCACGATTCTGTTAGAGTGTATAATAAAAGTCTAGCTTTTGGTATAAACATTTATCTAGAAATAAGAATCACATTGGTCAAATGTCTACATTTATGATAAATGTAGTTGCTCAATTAATTTATATTGTAGATAACATGGTGTGTGGTGTCACATACAGAAGATCATGTTATCGGTTCCTTATAAATTATAAACAGTAGCTCACGACCAAGATGGAAAGGAACAAACCATTGGAAGGTCGTAGTATAATTAGGTATTAGTTTATCTTAACTATATAATTATACTAGTACACTTAGAGTATATTGAGTAGGACCATTTGAGGTCGTTCTTTTATACTGACTTTATAAAGGAACAAAGACCTCAGTTATTATGGAAGTGTGTGCTCTTAATCCTAATATAATAACAAGCACATATATTTGATATTTATTTCTTTAATTTATCAATGGGTGAGATTTAGTTCGATAAATCAATAAGCCCGATAAGTTGGGAAATGATATCACTTATAGTGTGTGTTGTTGATTATAGAAGGAAACTGTGTCCTAGTGATCTAGGTTGAGAATGTCCCCAAGAGGAGCTCATAAGGATTGTCATGTTAAACCCTGCAGGTGGACTTAGTCCGACATGACGATGAAGTTGAGTGGTACTACTCTTGGAGCTAGATATTAATTAAGCGAGTTGTCAGTAACTTACTTAATTAGTGGACATTTGTTATCTTAAACACAGGGAGATTAACACACTTATAATAAGAAGGAGCCCAAAATGTAATTTGGGATTGGTGCGGTAGTTCAATAATAGTTCTTTAGTGGAATGAATTATTATTGATGAAATTAAGTTGTGTGTTCGGGGCGAACACGGGATGCTTAATTTCATCGGGAAACCAAAACCAATTCCTCCTCTCGGTCCCTATCGTAGCCTCTAGTATATAGAGATTTATACCCACCGCATACCCACCTTCTTACCCATCCAATGGGGCCGGCCAAGCTAGCTTGGAACCCAAGCTAGGGCCGGCCAAGACCAAGTGGATGAGCCATTTAGGTGGTCGGCCACTAGAATATTAAAAAAGGATTTTTATTAAAATTATTTCTTATGTGGATATCATAATTTTAAAAGAGAGTTTAAAAATTAAAAATTTCCTTTTATAACTTTCTACAAAAGATTAAGAGAAGAGATTAATCTCTTTCCTTATTTGTAATTTAAAAGGATGGTTTTAATTTTTTGGTAAAAACTTTCCTTATTTGTAAATCATCTACATGTTTAAAAGAGAGTTTAAAATTTGAAATCTTTCCTTATTTGTTGATTAAAGGAGGATTTTAAATTTTAAGAAAACTTTCATTTTTAATCATGTTCATGATTTAAAAGAGAGTTTAAAATTAAATATTCTCTTTTATAAGTTTCTACAAAAGATTAAGAAAAGATTTGATATCTTTCCTTATTTGTAGATTAAAAGAGACTTTAATTTTTTTAGAGATAACTTTCTTTTTATCCACATGTTTAAAAGAAATATTTTAATTTATAAAATTTCCTTTTTATTAACCACCATGAAGGGAAAAATTATTTGAGAAATTTTTATAAATTTCCGGAAGCAAATTAGGAAGTTTTAATTCTTGTGTGAATTAAAATTTCCTTGATTAAAGGGATTAAGGTGGCTGGCCATTAACATGATGAAAAGAAAATTATTTTTAATTAAATAAATTTTCCTTTTCAATGGCAAAAGAATTAAGGAAGATTTTATTAAATTTTCCTTATTTGCCAAGACTAAGGATTATAAAAGAGGAGGTAGAGGAGGCTTCATAGTGAACGACTCTATTCTATTTTTCTCCCTCTTTTCTTCCTTGGGTGTGGCCGGCCCTTTGTTTTCTCTCCTCTCCTTTGTGTGGCCAAAACTTTCTCATGGTGGAGATAGCTTTGGTGGCCGGATCTAAGAAGGAGAAGAAGGAGAGAAAAGAAGCCTCTTTTCTAGCATCCCTTGGAGCATGGTGGTGGTGGCCGAACCTCTTCATCCTAGAAGAAGTTTTGATGGCCGAAATTTGCAAGGAAGAAGAAGGTGCTTGGTAGTTCTCATCTCGGAAGATCGTTGCCCACACAACGTCCGAGGTTAGAAGAGCAATACGGTAGAAGATCAAGAGGTTTTTCTAAAAGGTATAACTAGTATTTTTCTTTCCGCATCATACTAGTTATTTTTGGAAATAATACTAAATACAAGAGGCATACGATTCTAGTGTTTCGAATTTGTTTTTGATATAGTGTTCTTTTGTTTTTCTTTTCCTTGTGATTTGATTGTTCTTTTCGGTTAACCTAAAGTTATTTTAGGAAATTAAATATTAGCTTTCCATAAAAGGTTTTGTCTAGTCGGTGGTGGTTGCTCCCATATCCAAGAAGGCCATGTGCCTCGCCACGTCAGTACTGGGAACCAATTATGGAAATTAATATTTAATGGAATTAATAACTTAAGGTGATTTGGGTCGAACGTGTTAAGTTCCGCAGGAGATCCAAGTCTAAACCTAAAAGAACAAATAGATTAAGTTTTGGATCAAACATGTTAAGTTCCGCAGGCGATCCAAAATTTAATTTAAAAGAACACATGGTAGCTAGGAAAAGGTTCAGACCTTTGTACAAAATTTTTGTATAGTGGAACCTCTAGGTTTTCCGATTAGCAACCAACAATTGGTATCAGAGCTAGGGTTTTGCCTCTGTGTATTTGGTATTAGTTTAATTCTGCACATGTCATACATAATTTAGGCAGGTTAATAGTAGGATGTGCTAACTTTGTGGATGCAGGATCCAACTATTATGGCTTATAGTTATTATGTGTGTGATTGGACCCTTGGACATGTCAAGGGCATTTTATTGTGTGTGTATGATTGTATTATAAAATACAGCAGGAGCTGTATTTAGTTTTATTAGGGTTTTTTTTTTTATCTTGTTACATGTACATTCCTTTTATGGAATATAGGATCGATAGATGTAAATTTTATTTTATGTTCGATCTAGTTTACATGTACATTCCTTCGAGGAATATAGGATCAAAATGTAAAATTCTATTTATGTCGCTGATCGAATCTTGCAAAGCGTGGAACCTTCTAAGGACCAGAGGCGCAGCGGAACAAGGAGCAAGATGGATGCGACAGCTAGACCCGGTGGCAGTGGCCAAATATGGCAGTAGCTTGGGATGACAACACACGGAGGACAACAAGAGATAAAAGCCATAATAGTTGAAAATTAGATTTTCTATTTATTGCTTTTATATTGTGCTGTGTGTGCATGTTAGTTTACATATTTAGTAGGCTAGTATAGTTAAAATTCCTCATTTATAAATAACTAAGTGGGAGAGAGATTTTTAAGTAAATCCCATGGTCTCCATTACTGGTTTGTAAGTGATGCAAACAAGCTTGCGCGTTGGCTCTGATGCCTTCCTCCATAACGGATGAGCTTGTTTGTGGATCACTAGAACAGACTTCCATTATTGGATGACTATAGGAAGTTAATTAAGAGCGTGTGATCTTCCCCAACGGAAGGGGCATAATCTTATTAATGGACTTAGTGTCAAGTAATGGTATACACTTTGACACATCTAATAGTATCCTCCCCATCGGAGTCACTGCTATTATTTGTGTGACCAAATGATACCAACTATTAATTTTATTTGTCAAAAAGTTAGGTTGACAAGATAATAAAATTAATGGGTTAAACCCCTCCTTTTACAAATGTTGAATTTGTATACGTCCACACTAACGTGGCATGCAAAATTCACGGTGTTTGAGGTGTTGGTGAATTTAAATAATATTGTTTGAGGAATCAATATTTTTTTTAAATTCAAAAGTTTTTGACCAAATATTTGATCAAAGACAGATCAACTATTAATTTTATTCGTCATAAAGTAAAGTTGACGAGATAATAAAATTAATGGATAAAATCTCCTCTTTGATTTTGTATACGTCCACACTATCGTGGCATATAAAATTCATGGGGATTTTAAGGAATTGATCTTGACCAAATATTTTTGTGATTCTTAGGATTTAAAATGTTTGTCAATTCCCTAGTTGTTATACTATAGAAAAGACTTAGTAGTCCCAATTGTAATGATTGGAAATAGGACTTGGACATTAAGGTAGACTGTCTTCTAAGAACTAAGAACAATTTAGGTGTATTTAATTCATTAGTTGAAACATGTCTAGTGGTGTTATCTACTAGAACCTGGAGTGTAGATACAAGATGCCATTAATCATGTCTGCAATTCATTGCAGGGTTCCAGGAAACCCGACATCTAAATGAAAGGTAAATCACCGTCCACATGGGCACTACTGTAAAAGTGGTAGTTGTTGCAGTGGGAGATGTTTATGTAAAATACTAGAAATAGGCGAATATGAATAAGGGAATTTTCCAAAATTTTTGGATATTTTTCGGGAATTTTTCGGAGCTCGTACGGACAAGTTGACGGGGATAAAAACGGGGTCCGGAGAAGCCTGTTTAGGTTACCCTGTTTTAATGAGGAAAAGATTTATTTTTCTTTTCCATTTTCTTTTTCTTTTTCTCTTATTTCTTTCCCATGCACCCGACGCCGAAACCACCCGCGCGCCCGACTTCTTCCCTTGCCCTAACCGACGCCGACGCCTCTCTTCTCCTATCTCTTCTTCTTCTCTGCCGACGCCGACCTCCTTTCCCTGTGCCCTAGCCGCCGGCGACGCACCGAGCCACCCCGATCATCTTCTTCTCTACCGAGCCGAACCCCACTTCCCCTCCGCCCAGCCGTGCCCTAGAGCGAACGCCGACCACTGTGCGGTGGATCTGAGCCACACCACCGACGCCTCTTCCTTTGCAGAGTGTCGTCGCCGCACCGGACAGAGCCGGCGCCACTGCCGGCCACCCCGTGCCCTAGCTCCTGCCAATCTTTCCTCTGCCCTAGCTGCGATCTTGGAGAGCATTTCGTTGCTATGTGGTGACCTTGAAGGTGAGTGTTGATCTCAGTTATGATTTGGGCTTAGATATTCCTCTATGCTCACTGTGCTGCACTTGTGCCCTAGATTCTACCTTCGACTCTGATCAAATTCCAGCAGCCAAGCAACCTCTCACCCACAGTCACTGGGATTGGAAATTTAGGTAAGGATTAGGGTTTTTATTTTCGTTATAGATGTTGGTTAGAATGGTTGCAGGAGTTGGTGATACAGATTGAACCAGGAGATCAGTGAAAGGTAAGGTTTTTGGGTTTAACGTTTGTGGATTTAGGTCTTGATGTGGATAAGTTAATTGATTATCAGTTAAGGTTGATCAATAATTAGGGTTTTCCTAATTGAGTGAGTAGTTTGATTTAGTTATTTAATATATGTTGAGTAACTAAATTATATGTGTTAAATTAGGTAGGTTGATGATTATGACTCAGGGTTTTGCCCTAAATTGTGTTGAGAATTTTATTTAGCAATTCATTTGAATTTTAGCTAAATAAAATATCTGTGTATTGGTATTTCAGGACTTTGACGCGAGACGGGTATCTCGACGTCGTGTTCGGACCGGATTGGACCTTTCTATTTTCGGAGGCGGGTACTTTTGACTTATTGTCTTTGATATGCTTAGTAATGAAATTAACAATTTGCATTAATTGTGTTTTCCTATTTGTTTCGGTTAATCACTGCCCGATACATGTTGCCTGTTTGATTGATTGTTTGTTTGCATCTCGTATTGATCTTGTACCTGATCTATCATGCTCATGGGTAGTGATATTACCATGTTTCACATGTTCAGGACCTAGGTTTGATACCTTATTGATCAGTATATCTTGTTTTGATCTATTCACTATGGTGCCCATTGTTATATGTCCAGAGGATTGATTTAGCATATTACCTTGCTTAGTGACATGCACCATTCGCATGATTGCATGCTGTGTGAGAGATTGCTCCATTATTGTCGAGCACTTTGCCAGTTTTCATCACTGTTCGGTGCTCTGTTGTGACGCTCATGGGTAGCGTGACACAGCGTGGTAGCACGTCAGTTTGACTCTTCGGGTGCTCCGTTGATCCGCTCAGGGGTAGTGTGATGTAGCGTGTAGCACGTTAGAGATTCCTCCCCGTCATAGTGTACCGGGAGATGAATGCATTGCGCTCCCCCATTTATGATTTGGGGTAGGAGTACGTATGTACTCCGACAGCATCCCGTCCACTCGATCACTCATCAGGAGTAGTGTTGCTGAGTTCACGGTTGTCACAGCCCTACCCACTTGGTCCCACTTTTGTTGTGAGTTGGCTGACTGGCGTCAGGGGTGACCATGACATTGGCGTCATATGCATGATGCATTTATTGTTTGTGATTGTGATTGTTACATTTATATGCTGCATATTGTTTGGATACCTATGTTTGACATGCATACAGGTCTTCTATACCTTTCGGACTGTTTGTCCTTATACCCAGGTCCTGGTTAGTACAGTTTCTCTCCTGTTTTACTTCGGTTTGCATTTACCTTTATTTTATCAGGAGACTGTACGCATGATTAGTGCTAGGTGTTATTTCTTTACTTTGCATATCAACTGTACCTGCTGAGTGTTGGACTCACCCCGCCTCCATTGTTGTTATTTTCAGGTTGATGCTGTCAGGAGGGAGTTCCAGTCGCTAGTCCCCACTGCACGTAGTGCTAGATCCCCTGCAGACCTCGAGGATTGATTGACTTTTGAGTTTACTTCTCGTTTGTCTATGTTTAGACTTGATTTATTTGATACTTGGACGTTGTATTTATTATTGTGATGTCCATGGATTTTATTTGGTCTTATTCTACTACATGCCTGCCGGGTCGGCATAAGAGGTGAGTTTCGTCGGATTTGAGTTTTACGGGTGTAGTTGAGTAGGGTGGTTTTCGAGTCAGAGTATTACTGCTTTGTTTGATTATATATAACTGCGTGGATATTTATGTGGTTGTGTTATATTTATTGTTATTATTCCAGCCGCATGTGGCTGAGGTATGGAGATATGTAGAAAGTTTCAGATTGTCCGCCGTATAGGGGAGATGCTGTCGAAATTTCTTCGGACGGGGACTCCTCTGGGGCGTGACAATTTAGTGGTATCAGAGCACAGTTTTACGATCTTTTGTTTCGTATTTTGGATTTTCGGGATTTATCTGATACCAATTTATTTGGTATCAGAGCGGGTTATGATACCTGCTTTTGGTGTTCTGGATATTTATTGAATACCTGTTGTTGGTATTCTGGATATTTGGGTTAGCCAGGTTTGCGAGTCAAACTGGACATTATCGGATTTTCGATATGGTTATGTTTCAGATTTCCGTTTCGGATTTATTTGGATTTCCGGCGATATGTACGTTCGGAATTTTGAGGTCAAATTGGGGACTGGACAGTGACGGAACATCTCCAGACGGCAAATAGGTATGTTGTTATTTTATGTTTGTTATATTGGTATTGATATCTGTAATTTAATTTAACAGATATGAGACGATCTACTCGTATTGCTGCGAGACATGGTGCTGGACGACCACGTGCGAGGACCACGGGATCTCTGGATATGCCAGAGATGCCCACTGTTAGTGAGCCTGTCAGTCAGGGAGCATCGGGCTCTCAAATCCCGATAGCTCCTGTAGAGATACCTACTTTGGCCACACCGACGGTATCCACTCCTACCGTATTTACGGTACCATCAGGTGTACCATTGGCGTACCCGACATTTGCTCTAGAGCAGCCTACGACGTACTCGGCACCACCGCCACCTGGACCTACAGTGTACCCGATACTAGTGGCACCTGTGCCCCCAGTGCCTACAGTAGCAGCAGCTGCACCATATCCGGTAACATTACCTACCGTACCTCCAGCAGCCACCACTTTTGTTCCCCAGGCAGTACCACCGACGGCTTATGCTCCGGTATATACAGCAGCACCGGGAGTTCCTCCTCCGGTTTATTCCGCGGTACCACCTGTAGTATCAGCCCTGCAGCCGTCCCGACACAGCTCACTGATATTGTCGCTGCACGAGCTAGGATTCCAGCACTGGCTGAGTCGATGAAGACTCGTTTCACTCTTTTCTGCGGAGATCTCGATCCGAGTATGGCTCTGTCATGGATAGAGACTATAGAGCAGACTTTCTTCTATATGGCTTGCTCCGAGTGGGAGAAAGCAGAGCTGGCTGCTTACCATTTACGGGATGAAGCTAATGCCTGGTGGGTTACTCAGCGTTCTATTATTGGTGAGCGCAACGTCACATGGACCAAGTTCAGAGAGGCTTTTGAGAGCCGTTTCTTTCCACTGTCCTATCAGATGGCTCGCCGACAGGATTTTATGAGTCTGAGGCAGAATAATCGCTCAGTGACCGAGTATAATACTGAATTTCTCCGGTTGGCTCAGTTTTGTCCAGAGTTAGTTGCGGAGGACAGAACTCGCATGATGCAGTTTATACAGGGATTGGATGGTTATCTGCATGTACAGCTTGCCGGATTAGGGATTACATCTTACTCTGATGCATTGAACCAAGCTTTGATGATAGAGTTAGCTCGGCAGACAGCATATCCGGACAGGAAAAGGAAGCATACGGGTCAGACGTCAGGGCAGATCCAGCAGACACAGGCGACAGGACAGCATCAGAGTAGTCGCAGACGATCAGGTCAGAGTTCTTCTGGGGTTTCTCGTAGGCCTCAGAAGTCAGGACAGTCTTCCTCAGGACGTTTCCGGTCTCCTCGGCAGGATCGGAAACAGTCCACCAGCGATATACAGTGTTTCCGATGTGGTTCCAGAGACCACATCACTTCAGCCTGCACTCTGGAACAGTCAGTTTGCTTTTATTGCAAACTGCCTGGGCACCAGAGCCGAGATTGTCAGCTGAAGGCTCAGCACACGGCTTCCGGAGGGTCAGAGCAGAGGGGACAGTCTAGTCAGTCAGTGTCTCGACGAGGAGGGCGGAGATTCACACCCTCACAGCGTCAGCAGGGAGCAGCTCCCTCCGCAGCAGCATTTGGCATGCTTGGACAGGAGTACTCCAGTGCTTCCATAGCACCCCAAAGTTCTATTCCAGGACCTTATTATCCGACTCAGGGGCAGTACTAGACTCAGTTCCAGCCAGCTGCAGCAGCGCCTCAGTGGCAGGCTTCTGCCCAGTCGCAGCAGCCGCTGGCAGCGTTACCTCCTCCTCCTCCGCCAGAGACTGGACGAGTTCATGCGATTACCAGGGAGGATGCGCAGCGAGCCGACGGATCCGTTTTCCGCGGTATGATTTCCATTTATGCATTTTCCGCTGATATTTTGATTGATACTGGTAGTTCGCACTCTTTTATATCCCGTACCTTTATGCGGGAGATTGGTAGATTACCCACTTGCAGACCCCAGCGATTGACTGTCTCGCTACCGTCCGGTGATACTTTAGAAGTCACCCAGGAGATCAGAGGTTGCCCGTTAGACTTTGGCAACATGATACTTACGGTAGATCTTCTAGTATTGGAGATGGTCGAGTTTGATGTCATACTTGGCATGGATTGGCTGTCAGTTTATCATGCTACCGTTGATTGCCAGACGAGGGTGGTCACCTTCCAGCCTCCGAACCAACCCTCGTGGAGTTTCACTGGCATCAGAGACGACGGTATCTCGATTATTTCGGCGATTCAGGCGCAGAAGCTGCTGTCTCACGGCTGTCATGGTTTTCTGTTATCGTTGATCAGTACTGAGGACAGTAGTAGTTCGCAGCTCTCCGAGGTTCCTGTAGTCCGGGAGTACCCAGATGTATTTCCAGAGGAGCTGCCAGGTTTGCCTCCCAGAAGGCAAGTGGAGTTCGCTATTGAGCTGATTCCGGGAACCGCGCCGACATCGAAAGCTCCGTATCGTATGGCACCAAAAGAGTTGAACGAGCTGAAGGTTCAACTCCAGGAGCTTTTAGACAGGGGATTTATTCGCCCTAGTGTTTCACCATGGGGTTCTCCAGTTCTGTTTGTCAAGAAAAAGGATGGTACTATGAGGTTGTGTATTGACTACAGGCAGCTGAATGCAGTGACCATCAGAAATAAATATCCATTACCACGGATCGAGGATTTGTTTGATCAGCTCAGAGGTACATCAGTGTATTCTAAGATTGATCTGCGATCCGGATATCATCAGTTGAGAGTCAGAGATTCTGATGTCCAGAAGACAGCTTTCCATACCAGTTACGGTCATTATGAGTTTTTGGTAATACCATTTGGGCTTACCAATGCTCCAGCGGTATTTATGGATTTGATGAACCGCATCTTTCTGGATTATCTGGATCAGTTTGTTATCGTTTTCATTGATGACATATTGGTCTACTCTCGTTCCGAGGAGGAGCATGCACAGCATCTTCGCACAGTCTTGGAGATTCTTCGACGACATCAGCTGTACGCGAAGTTCAACAAGTGTGCATTCTGGCTATCCTCAGTTGGTTTTCTGGGACACGTGGTTTCTAGCAGAGGTATTTCAGTTGATCCTCAGAAGATCGAGGCTGTCACCGGTTGGGAGCAGCCGAAGTCAGTTCAGGAGATCCGCAGTTTTCTGGGATTGGCCGGATATTACCGACGTTTTATCGAGGGTTTTTCGCGTATTGCTATGCCGCTGACACGCCTTACCAGGAAAGGCGTGAAGTTCATGTGGTCCGAGGATTGCGAGACCAACTTTCAGGAGCTGAAGCGGAGATTAGTGTCGGCTCCAGTTTTGGTTTTACCTTCTGTAGATGACGGTTTTGTACTCTACACCGACGTGTCTCTTCAGGGTTTGGGCGCTGTTTTGATGTAGCACGGCAGAGTAGTCTCTTATGCTTCTCGTCAGCTGAAGGAGCATGAGAAGAACTACCCAGTTCATGACTTGGAGTTAGTTGCCATCATCTTTGCTCTGAAGCTATGGCGACATCATTTATACGGTATCACATTTGAGATTCTCACTGATCATAAGAGTCTCAAATATATTTTCACTCAGAAGGAGCTTAATCTTCGACAGAGGAGATGGATGGAGTTCCTGAAGGACTACGATTGTACCATTAGCTACCACCCGGGGAAAGCTAATGTGGTTGCAGATGCACTCAGCAGGAAGTCCAGAGGGACTTTGGCTTGCCACCGGACTTCAGTCACGGACTTGATTCAGAGTTTCTCGGAGTTAGATCTTGAGGAGCAGGGACCGACAGAGCAAGGTATTCTTGTTACCATGGTTGCTCAGTCGTCGATCAGGACGAGGATCCGAGAGGCACAGGCCAGTGATCAGCATTTGCAGTTTATTAGCAGTCAGATAGCTTCCGGGCAGCAGACCGAGTTTACACGAGACGAGGAGGGTATTATATACTTCCGAGGCAGATTATGCGTACCTCAGTCTCATCCGGTCTTACAGGAGCTACTTCAGGAGGCACACCGTTCTCGATTTGCGATCCATCCAGGCGGGACCCGTATGTATCGAGACTTGAGGCGTTCCTACTGGTGGAACGGCATGAAGAAAGACATCGCGGATTTCGTAGCTAGATGTCTTGTCTGTCAGCAGGTGAAGGCTGAACACCAGAGACCTGCAGGATTACTTCAGCGGATTCCTATTCCTGAGTGGAAGTGGGATCACATTACCATGGACTTTGTGGTAGGGTTGCCGAGGACACGACGAGGTCATGACGCAATTTGGGTAATCATTGATCGATTAACCAAATCAGCGCACTTCTTAGCGATCCGGAGGACTGATTCCCTGGATCGATTGGCAGATCTGTATTGCCGGGAGATCATCAGACTACATGGTGTTCCGTTGAGTATCATTTCGGATAGAGATCCACGGTTTACGTCTCGGTTCTGGCAGAGTCTGCAGCAGGCCTTGGGTACAGCTTTCCATCCACAGACAGATGGACAGTCAGAGCGGACCATTCAGACGTTAGAGGACCTGCTGAGATCATGTGTTATGGATTTCGGAGGCAGCTGGGAGGACCATCTGTCGTTGGTAGAGTTTGCCTACAACAATAGCTTTCATTCGGCTATCCAGATGGCACCGTTTGAGGCGTTGTACGGTAGACCTTGTCGGACACCCGTCCTCTGGGATGAGGTTGGAGAGACCCAGCTGTTGGGATCTCATAGAGTTCACCAAGATGCAGAGTTGGTCCGTACTATCAGACGGAGGATGTCAGAGGCGCAGGACCGCCAGAAGAGTTACGCTGATCGGAGACGTAGACCACTAGAGTTCTCTGTGGGCGACCATGTATTTCTGCGAGTTTCACCCACGAAAGGGGTGAAGAGATTTGGCCTCAGAGGTAAGCTAGCTCCGCGGTACATTGGTCCTTTCGAGATCTTGGAGAGGATCGGAGCAGTAGCTTACCGACTGGCACTACCACCGTCCCTGTCAGGCGTTCATGATGTATTTCACGTATCTATGCTGCGGAGATATGTGCCCGACCCGACACATGTGTTGGCAGATATTCCCGTTCCAGTTCAGCCTGACATTACATATGAGGAGGTTCCGGTACGGATTCTAGACCGGAAAGAGCGTCGGTTGCGGAACAAGACTATCCGGCTGGTTAAAGTCGGATGGCAGCATCATTTAGACGAGGAGGCTACTTGGGAGCTCGAGGATACTATCCGAGCTCGATATCCCCATCTTTTCACTTGAGGTATGTGATTTATTTACCGTTCAGCATTTATACTCTATATCTGTTGTTAGTACTTGCTGATGGTAGATAACGAAATTTGGGCACCAAATTTTTATTAGTGGGGGAGAATGTAAAATACCGGAAATAGGCGAATATGAATAAGGGAATTTTCCGGAATTTTTGGACATTTTTCGGGAATTTTTCGGAGCTCGTACGGACGAGTTGACGGGGATAAAAACGGGGTCCAGAAAAGCCTGTTTAGGTTACCCTGTTTTAATGAGGAAAAGATTTCTTTTTCTTTTCCATTTTCTTTTTCTTTTTCTCTTATTTCTTTCCCGTGCACCCGACGCCGAAACCACCCGCACGCCCGACTTCTTCCCTTGCCCTAACCGGCGCTGACGCCTCTCTTCTCCTATCTCTTCTTCTTCTCTGCCGACGCCGACCTCCTTTCCCTGTGCCCTAGCCGCCGGCGATGCACCGAGCCACCCCGATCATCTTCTTCTCTACCGAGCCGAACCCCACTTCCCCTCCGCCCAGCCGTGCCCTAGAGCGAACGCCGACCACTGTGCGGTGGATCTGAGCCACACCGCCGACGCCTCTTCCTTTGCAGAGTGTCGTCGCCGCACCGGACAGAGCCGGTGCCACTGCATGCCACCCCGTACCCTAGCTCCGGCCAATCTTTCCTCTGCCCTAGCTGCGATCTTGGAGAGCATTTCGTTGCTATGTGGTGACCTTGAAGGTGAGTGTTGATCTCAGTTATGATTTGGGCTTAGATATTCCTCTATGCTCACTGTGCTGCACTTGTGCCCTAGATTCTACCTTCGACTCTGATCAAATTCCAGCAGCCAAGCAACCTCTCACCCACAGTCACTGGGATTGGAAATTTAGGTAAGGTTTAGGGTTTTTATTTTCGTTATAGATGTTGGTTAGAATGGTTGCAGGAGTTGGTGATACAGATTGAACCAGGAGATCAGTGAAAGGTAAGGTTTTTGAGTTTAACGTTTGTGGATTTAGGTCTTGATGTGGATAAGTTAATTGATTATCAGTTAAGGTTGATCAATAATTAGGGTTTTCCTAATTGAGTAAGTAGTTTGATTTAGTTATTTAATATATGTTGAGTAACTAAATTATATGTGTTAAATTAGGTAGGTTGATGATTATGACTCAGGGTTTTGCCCTAAATTGTGTTGAGAATTTTATTTAGCAATTCATTTGAATTTTAGCTAAATAAAATATCTGTGTATTGGTATTTCAGGACTTTGACGCGAGACGGGTATCTCGACGTTGTGTTCGGACCGGATTGGACCTTTCTATTTTCGGAGGTGGGTACTTTTGACTTATTGTCTTTGATATGCTTAGTAATGAAATTAACAATTTGCATTAATTGTGTTTTCCTATTTGTTTCGGTTAATCACTGCCCGATACATGTTGCCTGTTTGATTGATTGTTTGTTTGCATCTCGTATTGATCTTGTACCTGATCTATCATGCTCATGGGTAGTGATATTACCATGTTTCACATGTTCAGGACCTAGGTTTGATACCTTATTGATCAGTATATCTTGTTTTGATCTATTCACTATGGTGCCCATTGTTATATGTCCAGAGGATTGATTTAGCATATTACCTTGCTTAGTGACATGCACCATTCGCATGATTGCATGCTGTGTGAGAGATTGCTCCATTATTGTCGAGCACTTTGCCAGTTTTCATCACTGTTCGGTGCTCCGTTGTGACGCTCATGGGTAGCGTGACAAAGCGTGGTAGCACGTCAGTTTGACTCTTCCGGTGCTCCGTTGATCCGCTCAGGGGTAGTGTGATGCAGCGTGTAGCACGTTAGAGATTCCTCCCCGTCATAGTGTACCGGGAGATGAGAGCATTGCGCTCCCGCATTTATGATTTGGGGTAGGAGTATGTATGTACTCCGACAGCATCCGTCCACTCGATCACTCATCAGGAGTAGTGTTGCTGAGTTCACGGTTGTCACAGCCCTACCCACTTGGTCCCACTTTTGTTGTGAGTTGGCTGACTGGCGTCAGGGGTGACCATGACATTGGCATCATATGCATGATGCATTTATTGTTTGTGATTGTGATTGTTGCATTTATATGCTGCATATTGTTTGGATACCTATGTTTGACATGCATACAGGTCTTCTATACCTTTCGGACTGTTTGTCCTTATACCGGGTCCTGGTTAGTACAGATTCTCTCCTGTCTTCTTCAGTTTGCATTTACCTTTATTTTTATCAGGAGACTGTATGCATGATTAGTGCTAGGTGTTATTTCTTTACTTTGCATATCAACTGTACCTGCTGAGTGTTGGACTCACCCCGCCTCCATTGTTGTTATTTTCAGGTTGATGCTGTCAGGAGGGAGTTCCAATCGCTAGTCCCCACTGCACATAGTGCTAGATCCCCTGCAGACCTCGAGGATTGATTGACTTTTGAGTTTTCTTCTCGTTTGTCTATGTTTAGACTTGATTTGTTTGATACTTGGACGTTGTATTTATTATTGTGATGTCGATGGATTTTATTTGGTCTTATTCTACTACATGCCTGCCGGGTCGGCATAAGAGGTGAGTTTCGTCGGATTTGAGTTTTACGAGTGTAGTTGAGTAGGGTGGTTTTCGAGTCAGAGTATTACTGCTTTGTTTGATTATATATAACTGCGTGGATGTTTGTGTGGTTGTGTTATATTTATTGTTATTATTCCAGCCGCATGTGGCTGAGGTATGGAGATATGTAGAAAGTTTCAGATTGTCCGCCGTACAGGGGAGATGCTGCCGAAATTTCTTCGGACGGGGACTCCTCTGGGGCGTGACAGTTTATCCTTTGATAAGAATAAAATATGGATTATAAGTAATTGTCTTTACGTACCAAGTTTAGAAAGAACTTGATTTCAGTTTCTAAACTATTATAGATATTGTGTCTATTTTGAAAACAAAGTTGTTATCAAGAAAAATAGGGAAGTTATCTATTCTGGTATGATGGTTGACAATTTATAATCCAATAACTCCCACGATGCAACAAATGAAAATTAGTAACACATCTTCTAATTTTAAGAGAAAGCAACCTTCGGAAATGAACCAATTATATCTTTGGCATCTAAAGCTAGGTTATACTTGAGTAGGATTCATTGGTGGCTGATGAACTTTTGGGTTCATTGGTAGTGGAAATCTTTCCAACCTGCGAGTCTTACTTGGAAGGAAAATAACCAAGAATCTTTTAAGTCCAAGGGGTATGGAGTCTAAGATATGTTGAAATCGATTCATTCTGATTTGTGTGATCCTATGACTATCCAGACAAGAGGTAGTATTGAATATTTTGTCTATTTTATAGACAACTATTCAAGATACAGATAAATTTACTTAATGTACCGCAAGACTAAGTACTTTGATTAGTTCAAAGAGTACAAGGTTGATGCGGAGAAATGTTAAAGTAAAAAGTCACTATGGAAGATCGTAGTGGCAAGTACCTCTTGAGAGATTTTAGGAGTCACTTATCAGAAGTTGGATTTCAATACCAACTAACTGCATCTGGTACACCCCAACAAAATGGTGTAGTAGAAAGAAGGTAAAGGACTCTTATGGAATAATTAGATAGATGATGAGTTATTCAGAAAATTACCAAATTTGTTTTAAGGATAAACTCTGAAAACGAAAGTGAACATAGTACCTTCCAAGTTAGAACTCTCTACTCATATAGAATTGCTGAATAGGTGAAAACCTATTTTGAAGCATATTCGGATTCGAGTAATCCAGCACATATGTTAAAGAGAGACAATGATAAGTTGGATAGGAGTTCACTTGTTTGTAAGTTATCCTAGATAAACAAAAGTACGATTATAGTCTTAAAAATCAGAAGGTCATTGTTAGCATCAATGACTGATTTTTAGAAAAGGACTATATAATGAACCACGTGCTCATAAGTAAATTTGTTCTTAAGGAAATAATAAAGGACATGTCTAACCTAGTACCAACTGTACAAGATGAGATACCACAAGAAAACTGCAACACATATCACAAATGATACACAATTACAGAAAGTGCCTTGTCGAAGTGGGAGGGTTGTTAGGCAACCTAAATAGGTTCATGTTTTGGGAGAGTTTTTGGATTCGATCCCTAGAGGACATGAACCTGATCTCCGGTCATATGATGAAGTACTCCAAGATAAAGATGCAGCATCTTGGCAAAGAGTAATGAATAACAGAATTAGAATATATGTATTCTAATAAAATCTGGAAGCTTGTAGAATCACCAAATGGTGTAAAAGCCGTTAGGTGTAAAAAGGTCTATAATAGGAAAAGAGGGATAGATAGGAAGGTAGTAACTTTCAAAGCAAGGCTTGATGAAAAAGGAAACTTTTTCACTGGTAGTCATGCTTAAGTCTATCGGGATTCTTTTATCTATTTGGCAAGTGGATGACAAGACAACATTCCTTAATGGAAGTCTTGAAGAAAGCATCCATATAAAGCAACCAGAAGGGTTCATTGCAAAGGGCTAAGAGCATCTTGTGTGTAAGCTCAATCAGTCTATGGACTGAGGCAAAGCTTCAAGGTCTTGGAACATCCGGTTTATCAAAGTAATCCAGATCTATGGATTTACTAACCGGATAAGTCTTGTGTATACAAAAGGTGTGATGGAAGCGTGGTGGTATTTCTTGTACTATACGTAGATAACATTTTTGGTAGTTGGAAACAATATCAAAATGTTGTCAGAAGTAAGGGTATGGTTGTCCAAACAATTCGATATAAAGGACTTGGGAGAATGTATATATTCTTGAGATCAAAGTAATAAGGGATCGCAAGGAAAGAATATTTTACTTATCCCAAGCTTCATACATCGGAAAAATCCTTGCTCGTTTTAAAGCATGCAAAACTCCAAGAAAGGTTTCTTACCTTTTCAGCATGGAGTAACTTTATCTAAAGATATGTCTCTGTAGACATCAAAGGAGATAAAGGAAATAAAGGCAATTCTTTATGCTTCAGCTGTCGGAAGCCTAATGTATGCTATGCACGAGATCAGAAATCTGTTTTGCCAAGGGCATAGTTAGCAGATATCAAAGTAACTCAGGACAAGGACAGTGGACTGCAGTAAAGCATATATTGAAGTATCTTAGAGGCACTAGAGATTATATGCTAGCTTACAAGGCAGTTAATTTGGTCCTTGTGAGTTGCATGGATTTTGACTTCCAATCGGATAGGGACAATAATAAGTCAACCTCGAGGTTTTGTGTTTACTTTAGGAGGTAAAGTCATAACTATGGAAGAGTGATAAGCATAGGTATTTTTCTGGACTCCACCATAGAAGCTTAGTATATGACAAGCCTCTGAGGTAGCCATAAAAGCTGAATGACTCAATAACCTCAAGATAGACTTAGATATGATTTCTGGTTTGTCCAAAGATTATTACAATTTATTGTAATAATGTTGGTGCAGTAGCAAACTCGAAGAAACCATAAGTCTATAAGGCAAGTAAACACAATAGAGCGCAAGTACCACCCAATATGAGAAATCGTATAAACGAGGAGAAGTTGTTGCCGCCTAGATTGCATCAGGTGATGACCTATAGATCCTTTCACTAAGGTCCTTAAGGCAAGAGCTTTTGATGGGCATGTTGAAGGGTTGGGAATCAGATGTATGGCAGCAAATATGGCAGCTTAGTCTTTTAGTATAAGTGGGAGATTGTTAGAGTGTATACTAAAAGCCTAGCTTTTGGTATAAACATTTATCTAGAAATAAGAATCACATTGGTCAAATGTCTACATTTATGATAAATGTAGTTGCTCAATTAATTTATATTGTAGATAACATGGTGTGTGGTGTCACATACAGAAGATCATGTTATCGGTTCCTTATAAATTATAAACAGTAACTCACGATCAAGATGGAAAGGAACAAACCATTGGAAGGTCGTAGTGTAATTAGGTATTAGTTTATCTTAACTATATAATTACACTAGTACACTTAGAGTGTATTGAGTAGGACATTTGAGGTCGTTCCTTTTATACTGACTTTATAAAGGAACAAAGACCTCAGTTATTATGGAAGTGTGTGCTCTTAATCCAAATATAATAACAAGCACATATATTTGATATTTATTTCTTTAATTTATCAATGGGTGAGATTTAGTTCGATAAATCAATAAGCCCGATAAGTTGGGAAATGATATCACTTATAGTGTGTGTTGTTGATTATAGAAGGAAACTGTGTCCTAGTGATCTAGGTTGAGAATGTCCCCAAGAGGAGCTCATAAGGATTGTCATGTTAAACCCTGCAGGTGGACTTATTCCGACATGACGATGAAGTTGAGTGGTACTACTCTTGGAGCTAGATATTAATTAAGCGAGTTGTCAGTAACTTACTTAATTAGTGGACATTTGTTATCTTAAACACAGGGAGACTAACACACTTATAATAAGAAGGAGCCCAAAATGTAATTTGGGATTGGTGCGGTAGTTCAATAATAGTTCTTTAGTGGAATGAATTATTATTGATGAAATTAAGTTGTGTGTTCGGGGCGAACACGGGATGCTTAATTTCATCGGGAGACCAAAACCAATTCCTCCTCTCGGTCCCTATCGTAGCCTCTAGTATATAGAGATTTATACCCACCACATACCCACCTTCTTACCCATCCAATGGGTCCGGCCAAGCTAAGCTAGGGTCGGCCAAGACCAAGTGGATGAGCCATTTAGGTGGCCGGCCACTAGAATATTAAAACAGGATTTTTATTAAAATTATTTCTTATGTGGATATCATAATTTTAAAAGAGAGTTTAAAAATTAAAAATTTCCTTTTATAACTTTCTACAAAAGATTAAGAGAAGAGATTAATCTCTTTCCTTATTTGTAATTTAAAAGGATGGTTTTAATTTTTTGGTAAAAACTTTCCTTATTTGTAAATCATCTACATGTTTAAAAGAGAGTTTAAAATTTGAAATCTTTCCTTATTTGTTGATTAAAGGAGGATTTTAAATTTTAAGAAAACTTTCATTTTTAATCATGTTCATGATTTAAAAGAGAGTTTAAAATTAAATATTCTCTTTTATAAGTTTCTACAAAAGATTAAGAAAAGATTTGATATCTTTCCTTATTTGTAGATTAAAAGATATTTTAATTTTTTAGAGATAACTTTCTTTTTATCCACATGTTTAAAAGAAATATTTTAATTTATAAAATTTCCTTTTTATTAACCACCATGAAGGGAAAAATTATTTGAGAAATTTTTATAAATTTCTGGAAGCAAATTAGGAAGTTTTAATTCTTGTGTGAATTAAAATTTCCTTGATTAAAGGGATTAAGGTGGCCGGCCATTAACATGATGAAAAGAAAATTATTTTTAATTAAATAAATTTTCCTTTTTAATGGCAAAAGAATTAAGGAAGTTTTTATTAAATTTTCCTTATTTGCCAAGACCAAGGATTATAAAAGAGGAGGTAGAGGAGGCTTCATAGTGAACGACTCTATTCTATTGTTCTCCCTCTTTTCTTCCTTGGGTGTGGCCGGCCCTTTGTTTTCTCTCCTCTCCTTTGTGTGGCCGAAACTTTCTCATGGTGGAGATAGCTTTGGTGATCGGATCTAAGAAGGAGAAGAAGGAGAGAAAAGAAGCCTCTTTTCTAGCATCCCTTGGAGCATGGTGGTGGTGGCCGAACCTCTTCATCCTAGAAGAAGTTTTGATGGCCGAAATTTGCAAGGAAGAAGAAGGTGCTTGGTGGTTCTCATCTCGGAAGATCGTTGCCCACACAACGTCCGAGGTTAGAAGAGGAATACGGTAGAAGATCAAGAGATTTTTCTAAAAGGTATAACTAGTATTTTTCTTTCCGCATCATACTAGTTATTTTTGGAAATAATATTAAATACAAGAGGCATACGATTCTAGTGTTTCGAATTTGTTTTCGATATAGTGTTCTTTTGTTTTTCTTTTCCTTGTGATTTGATTGTTCTTTTCGGTTAACCTAATGTTATTTTAGGAAATTAAATATTAGCTTTCCATAAAAGGTTTTGTCTAGTCGGTGGTGGTTGCTCCCATATCCAAGAAGGTCATGTGCCTCGCCACGTCAGTACTGGGAACCAATTATGGAAATTAATATTTAATGGAATTAATAACTTAAGGTGATTTGGGTCGAACGTATTAAGTTCCGCAGGAGATCCAAGTCTAAACCTAAAAGAACAAATAGATTAAGTTTTGGATCAAACGTGTTAAGTTCCACAGGCAATCCAAAATTTAATTTAAAAGAACACATGGTAGTTAGGAAAAGGTTCAGATCTTTGTACAAAATTTTTGTACAGTGGAACCTCTAGATTTTCCGAGTAGCAACCAACAGATTCTACACAGAATCGATTTCAGGTCAGGATCGAATCGGTTGAGATCGGATCGTAGAATCATATGATCCTACCAAAAACTCTTAAAATCTTATCATACATGATTAATAATTAAAAAAATACCTAAAAAACTTATTTACATATAAATAGATAACCAATTTTGCATGTATATGCAATCATTTACACTCAACACCTCATATTACATTACTATATATACAAATTTAAATTAACTAGTAATTTAACTACCATTCTCGCATAGTAATAATATTTATATTTTCATATTGATGTGCGTAAATATTATGATCGTTTATGCATGTTTTAACGTACATTCACTTGCTTTATACGTATATATTCTTTGCATGATCGTCTCTTTTATCATGTACTCATCGTTGATAGTTAGAGCCCTAGAGCCAATACTTTGATGATTGTTGTATGGACTCATTGTATCATATTTCTTATATATAAAGGCATTTGGTTTTTGGTTATTATGCTTACTTGTATTGATGTCAAATAAACTAAGTATAATAGCGTCCTTGAGTAGAATGTTCTTACCTATATCAATCGATTGGTTGAATCGATAGTGAGATGATATAGGGAACACTACTTTTAATCATTTCTAGTCGAGTATTAACATTCAGGGATAATGTTAATGCAATAAGACTAGCATGTAGGTCAACTCGATGACTTGATCTCACAAGTCATGGATATGGAGATATCAAGTTGACACATGGGTATGCATTGGAGAATGTATACTGAATGACCCGCCATGAGAAAGTATCATGGATCGTTATATGAGTGTCATATACTTTCTCATGTGACTATTAGTATGACTACTAGTCCTTAGACCTGAAGTCACCATGGTTCCCTACATAAGGAGTTATGTACTTTGGTTTCGTCAAACGTCACTCGTAACAGGGTGGACTATAAAGGCGATTACTGGGTATGTAACAAATTATGCGGAGGGATGTAAGTGATGTAGATGGGATCTATCCCTCCTATATGACGAGAGTGACATCGATATTCTTGATAGAGTGACACCACGAAGTGCAGGGCCATACTCAAATGAGTCAATATGAGATATTGAGCTCATTTGATTGAGTGAGTCTACTTGGAGTTCAAGATTTAGATTGATTAGAGGATGACACAGTCTATACCTCACATTGATTAATCTAGATGTCTAGGATAGAAGGACACTTGTCATATATTGTGAGGAGTCACAATTAGTAGTCACAAGGTGATGTTGGATCTCAACATTCTTATAACTTGGGTAGTAATGATGTGTTGCTAGATACCGCTCATTACTTATGCTTCTAAATGGGTTTAGAAGCATTGCCAACATTATAAGAACCTATAGGGTCACACACAAAGGACAATTAGACAGAGATTAGGTTCATATGATGAACCAAGAGGGTTAGATTCATGTGATGAATCAAATTGGATTAAGAGTAATCCTAATTGTACTAATTGAGTTGGACTCAAGTTGATTCATGTGTTCAATGAGTCTAATTTAGATTATGACTCATTGAATCAATTTAATTAAATGAATTATATTCATTATATTAAATTGGCTTGAATCAAATGGTTGGATTAGATCAACCATGGGAGTTATAATGTCAAGTTTAACTTGACTTGAGAGGAAGAGGAAAAGTCAAGTTTGACTTGACTTTATGTCACATCATTTGTGAGTTGGCATTAAGTGGCCAATAATGGTGTTACACATCATCATAGTTAGAACATGTGTGTGCCACCTCATGGAGGTTACAAATCTCCTCCTCATTTTAATGGCCACATTAAATGAGAGGAGGTTACAATAGTGGCCGGCCACTTATTGTGATGAATGGAATTCATTTTTTATTCAAGGCATTTTATTCCATCTTCTTCCTCTTGCTCTCATTCTCTTCTCCCTCTCCTCCTCCTTGGCTGAACACTTCATAGGTGCTAGCACACCTTTTGTTTGGCCTCTCCACCTAGTTTGATCGTGTGGATACTTCTAGAGGATCGTACGCTTGACGATCTCGAGATCCGGCGAACCGTTGGACGAGCGGGATTGCGAAGGGCATCGCATCGAGGGTAACTTCCTTCTCATAGTGTAGATTTAGATGTAAGAAACTCATACTCGTAAAATTTTTGTTTTATTTTACTTCGCACGGATCCGGTGGCTTGGGGTTCGGGGTTTCCGCAACGCGAAAAGGCGGTTTTTGCTGCCCAAAATTCCCAACAGTGGTATCAGAGCCACGTGCGAAGTCTTGTACGAGTTTGTTTTGTATTTTTATGAACTATAGCAGTTCTGTAATAATCTATAAATTTCCTATTTTTATAGTTTTTATGGGTATTTTTCTCGTAGAAGTGAAGCACAAGTGTTTCGACACTTGTAGGCTTTGACTACCGAGAAGATTTTTCCGAAACGGCAAGGTTTCGCCCCAAATCATTTTGGGACAGCGGGCTAAGGTGCTGTAGGATCGCTAAGGAACACTCGCGATGGTTAGATCGCGGGTAGGGGCGCTGCCCCTGGCCCCGCAAGGGGATTCGTTCCGCAATTGCGCCCGAAAACCCGCTAAACGGAACCGCCTGGAATTTTACTAATAAAAATTGTAAAAATTATAGTAAAAATTATACAAAATTATAGAAAATACATAATTTAGAATTATGTATCATTTTGTGATAGTCATGGCCCAAAAAGACCCAATTTGATTGGAAATGTGTTGTAATTCATAATATGACTTGCGTGCCGTCATGTGATGTGCGTGTTGTATATTTGATTCGCGGCCTGCGCGTCGTGCCTTTCTCTATTTTATATTCTTGTTGTAAATTAGTTTAGACTCGAATGTAACTCGAGTTTCAAAAATTGTAATGTACAAAATTGGAGCGGTGGAAGGTCCACTCGAGACGAGTTACGAGGAGGGCGCGAGCAACACAAGGTGGTCAAAGGGAGGAACTTGAGAAGCTGTTGACCTTAGGTTGACCATCCGATCTTCTCATTGGCTTGAGAAGATCATAGTAGGGCCATGACTAATCACAAATAATTTAATTAATTGCTTGAGTGCATGTGATGCATAATTAGTAATTAATTAGTGCCTAGCGATTAGATTAGATCTAAATCGTGTACAAGATGCACCCTCTCGATTAGATTAGATCTCAATCGCATCAACTCAAATGCCTACCGTGTCGTGATACCTATCACTACCTCGATCACATGTGTTGTTGAATCTGTCAAAGCAAAGCAACACATATTATCTTGGTAGGGTACGGAGGGACAATCTTGGTCTCGCCTATCAACGCATGGGTGAGTACAACTCAATTAGATTGAGTAACTAGTTAACTCAATTGGATCGAGTTTAACTATAGGCATTTTCTAATGGTTGGTAGATAGGTCAAAATCACATTTATATTAATTCTTGGGTGTATTAGCCAAAGCTAACTCAAGTCTTAATATACATGCAGATCTTGTCCTATAAACAAGAGTTGCATAGAGATGTAATTGGTAATTAGTTACCTACCGATCATACTAAGTCTTGGGCGATTTAGCCAAAGCTAACTCAAGGCATAGTATGATATGGATCTTGTCCCACATGAATTATAGAATTCAGTGGGAGCATCATTTAGTTAAAGGTCTAATTAAATGATTTAAAAGAATATGATATTTATTTTCTGCATTTTTCTATTGTAGATAACCATGACGACGAATACGAACTCCTTCTCCCTGCATTTAGTCCTTGAGAAGGACAAGCTCAACGGAGCAAATTTCCTAGACTGGTACAGGAACTTGAGAATAGTTCTCACCCAGGAACGTAAACTGTACGTTCTGGAGCAGCCCATTCCGGAGGCTCCTCCTGCCAATGTCACGTGAGCAGACAAAGATGCTTACAAGAAGCATCAAGATGAAGCATTAGATGTGTCCTGTCTAATGCTCGCGGCCATGAACTCTGAGCTTCAGAAGCAACACGAATTGATGGGAGCTTACGATATGGTTGAACATCTTCGTCAACTTTATCAAGGACAAGCGAGGCATGAGAGATTTGAGATCTCAAGTGCACTATTTCAGTGCAAGATGTCAGATGGGGCTCCCGTAGGCCCATATGTACTCAAAATGATTGGGTACATAGAAAACCTACAGAGGTTGGGGTTCAAGCTTGGCCAAGAGCTGGCCACTGACCTGATCTTGAAATCCTTGCTGGATAGCTATAGTCAATTCGTTCTAAACTACAACATGAACGAAATTGATAAGTCACTGCCCGAGCTGCTTAGCATGTTAAGAACTGCTGAGCTCAACCTTAAAAAAGTTAAGCCCAACTCTGTTCTGATGCTTCAGAAACATAAGGGCAAGGGCAAGCCCAAAGGCAAGGGAAAGTCCCAAGCCAAGGGCAAAGGCAAGGCATTGAAGCCTAAAGGAGGGGTCACCAAGGATGCTACCTGCTTCCACTGCAGTCAGACCGGGCATTAGAAGAGGAACTGCAAGGTGTACCTGAAAGATCTTAAGAAGAAGCGAAGTGAGACTTCCACTTCAGGTATATATGTTATAGAAGTCAATCTATCTATTTCTTCATCATGGGTATTAGATACCGGATGTGCTTCTCACATTTGTACTAATGTGCAGGCGCTGAGAAATAGCAGGGCATTGGCAAAGGGCGAGGTGGACCTATGTGTAGGCAATGGAGCACGGGTTGCTGCTGTTGCTGTAGGGACTTATTTTCTATCTCTGCCCTCTGGGCTTGTACTAGAGTTGGATGATTGTTGCTATGTGTCTGCTTTAACTAAGAACATAATTTCAGTTTCTTGTTTGGACAAGAAAGGTTTCTCTTTTATAATAAAGGACAAATGTTATTCTGTTTATTTAAAAGATATGTTCTATTGTAGTGCACCTCTGATGAACGGACTCTATATTCTAGACCTTGAAAGCCCTATCTATAACATAAATACCAAGAGGTTCAAGTCAAATGACATGAACCAAACCTATCTCTAGCATTGTCGCTTAGGTCATATAAATGACAAGCGCTTATCCCAGCTCCATAAGGATGGTTTGCTGGACTCATTTGATTTTGAATCTTATGAGACGTGCGAGTCATGCCTACTAGGCAAGATGACCAAGACTCCCTTTAGTGGGCATAGTGAGAGAGCGACTGATTTGTTAGGACTTATACATAGTGATGTATGTGGCCTTTTCAATGTCGCTGCTAGAGGCGGTTATAGGTACTTCATCACATTTACTGATGACTTCAGTAGATATGGTTATGTGTACTTGATGACACATAAGTTAGAATCCTTTGAAAAGTTCAAAGAATTCAAGAATGAAGTACAGAACTAGCTTGGCAAGAGTATTAAGATACTTCGATCAGATCAAGGTGGAGAATACCTTAGCCATGAGTTTCGTGACTATCTAGTTGAGGGTGGGATTCTATTCCAACTCACTCCTCCTGGAACACCACAGTGGATTGGTGTATCCGAAAGGAGGAATCGTACCCAATTAGATATGGTAGGATCTATGATGAGTCACACAGATCTTCCGACATTCCTTTGGGGCTATGCTCTAGATACGGCAGCTTTTATACTCAACCGAGTTCCATCCAAGGTTGTGATAAAGACACCATATAAGATATGGACTGGGAGAGATGCCCAGGTGTCTTTTATGAGGATTTGGGATTGTGAGGCTTACGTTAGACGTCAAGTCTTAGACAAATTGGGACCTAAATCTGACAAGTATTACTTAATTGGATATCCCAAGGAAACTAAGGGATATTACTTCTACATTCCCAGTCAGCACAAGGTAGTTATGGTAAAGACTAGGGTCTTTCTAGAAAGGGACTTTGTTTCTAGAAAGACTAGTGGGAGTACGTTCGATCTTGAAGAAGTTCAAGATGCGGACCATAGCACTGAAGCCACGATGGAAGTTGAACTGGAACCACAAAGTGTTGTGGATGATGTTGTTCCACAAGGAGTTGAGGAACAACAACCAGTTCAAGTAGACATACCTCTTCGCAGGTCTGATAGGGTACGTCATCAGCCTGAGAGATACTCATTTCTCTTGTCTAACCATGATGACGTTGTGCTCATAGAGGATGAGCCTACCACCTATCAGGAAGCTGTGATGAGACCAGATTCCGAGAAATGGCTAGAGGCCATGAGATCCGAGATGGAATCCATGTACAGCAACTAAGTATGGACATTAGTTGATCCACCTGAAGGGGTAAAACCCATTGGGTGTAAGTAGGTCTTTAAGAGAAAGACTGACATGGATGGACTTATCTATAAGGGTCGCTTGGTAGCTAAAGGTTTCAAGCAAATTCATGGTATTGACTATGATGAAACCTTTTATCCAGTAGCGATGTTTAAGTCCATTCGGATCATGCTTGCTATTGCAGCATACCATGACTATGAGATATGGCAGATGGATGTCATAACCACATTTCTGAATGGAAACCTGCTCAAGGATGTGTACATGACACAACCTGAGGGTTTTGTAGATCCACAGCATACTAACAGAGTATGCAAGCTGCATAGGTCCATTTATGGACTAAAGCAAGCTTCTCAGAGCTGGAATCTTCGATTCGATGATGCAATCAAACAGTTTAGTTTCATCAAGAATGAAGATGAACCTTATGTCAACAAGAAGGTTGTAGGGGATATAGTTGTCTTCCTCATATTGTATGTGGATGACATACTACTCATTGGGAAAGACATCCCTTTGCTACAGTCTGTCAAGACCTGGCTAGGTAGTTGCTTCTCAATGAAGGACTTAGGTGAAGCATCTCGCATTCTAGACATACAGATCTATAGAGATAGATCTAAGAGATTATTTGGCCTAAGTCAGAGTACATATATTGACAAGGTACTCCTTAGGTTTGTCATGCAGAACTCCAAGAAGGGATTTCTGCCGATGTCACATGGCGTGAGTCTTTCGAAGACTCAAGGTCCCTCTTCTAGAGAGGAGAGAGACCGTATGGATCAGATCTCTTATGCCTCGGCCATAGGATCTATCATGTATGTCATGCTATGTACTCGACTTGATGTCTTGTATGCTTTAAGCATGACGAGCAGATACCAGTCAGATCTAGGTGAAAGTCACTGGATAGCGATCAAGAATATTCTTAAGTACTTAAGAATGACTAAAGAATATTTCTTGATATGGAGGCGATGACGAGCTAGCTGTAAAGGGTTACAGTGATGCTAGCTTCCAGACCGACCAGGATGATTATCGATCGCAGTCAGGGTTCGTGTTTTACATAAATGGTGGTGCTGTGAGCTAGAAGAGTTCGAAGCAGGACACAGTAGCTGATTCTACGACAGAGATCGAGTACATTGCTACATCAGAGGCAGCAAAGGAGGCAGTTTGGATCCACAAGTTCATCACTAAACTTGGGGTGGTTCCTAGTATTGCTGACCCTATTGAGATCTATTGTGACAACAATGGAGCTATAGCACAGGCTAAGGAACCTCGCTCACACCAGCGGACCAAACACATACTACGGCGCTTCCATCTCATTCGAGAGATTATCGAGAGAGGAGATGTGAAGATTTGCAAAGTACCCACAGAGGCTAACATCGCAGATCCCTTGACTAAGGCTTTGGCACAAAGGAAGCATGATGGTCACACTAGGTCATTGGGGTTTAGAGCCTACACTGATTGGCACTAGTGCTAGTGGGAGATTGTTAGTTAAAGCCCTAGAGCCAATCATTTGATGATTGTTGTATGGACTCATTGTATCATATTTCTTATATATAAAGGCATTTGGTTTTTGGTTATTATTCTTACTTGTATTGGTGCCAAATAAACTAAGTATAATAGCGTCCTTGAGTAGAAGGTTCTTACCTATATCAATCGATTGGTTGAATCGATAGTAAGATGATATAGGGAATACTACTCTTAATTATTCCTATTCGAGTATTAACATTCAGGGACAATATTAATGCAATAAGACTAGCATGTAGGTCAACTCGATGACTTGATCTCACAAGTCATGGATATGGAGATATCAAGTTGACACATGGGTATGCATTGGAGAATGTATACTGAATGACCCGCCATGAGAAAGTATCATGGATCGTTATATGAGTGTCATATATTTTCTCATGTGACTATTAGTATGACTACTAGTCCTTAGACTTGAAGTCACTATGGTTCCCTACATAAGAAGTTATGTACTTTGGTTTTATCAAACGTCACCCGTAACTGGGTGGACTATAAAGGTGATTACTGGGTATGTAACAAATTATGCAGAGGGATGTGAGTGATGTAGATGGGATCTATCCCTCCTATATGACGGGAGTGACATCGATATTCTTGATAGGGTGAGACCACGAAGTGCATGACCATGCCCAAATGAGTCAATATGAGATATTGAGCTCATTTGATTGAGTGAATCTACTTGGAGTTCAAGATTTAGATTGATTAGACGATGACACGGTCTATGCCTCACATTAATCAATCTAGATGTCTAGGATAGAAGGACACTTGTCATATATTGTGAGGAGTCACAATTAATAGTGACAAGGTGATGTTGGATCTCAACATTTTTATAACTTGGGTAGTAATGATGTGTTGCTAAATATCGCTCATTACTTATGCTTCTAAATGAGTTTAGGAGCATTGCCAATGTTATAAGAACCTATAGGGTCACACACAAAGGACAATTAGATGGAGATTAGGATCATATGATGAACCAAGAGGGTTAGATTCATGTGATGAATCAAATTAGATTAAGAGAAATCCTAAATGTACTAATTGAGTTGGACTCAAGTTGATTCATGTGTTCAAAGAGTCTAATTTAGATTATGACTCATTGAATCAATTTAATTAAATGAATTAGATTCATTATATTAAATTGACTTGAATCAAATGGTTGGATTAGATCAACCATGGGAGTTATAATGTCAAGTTTGACTTGACTTGAGAGGAAGAGGAAAAGTCAAGTTTAACTTGACTTTATGCCACATCATTTGTGAGTTGGCATTAAGTGGCCAATAATGGTGTTACACATCATCATATTTAGAACATGTGTGTGCCACCTCATGGAGGTTACAAATCTCCTTCTCATTTTAATGGCCACATTAAATGAGAGGAGGTTACAATAGTGGCCGGCCACTTATTGTGATGAATGGAATTCATTTTTCATTCAAGGCATTTTATTCCATCTTCTTCCTCTTGCTCTCATTCTCTTCTCCCTCTCCTCCTCCTTGGCCGAACACTTCATAGGTGCTAGCACACCTTTTGTTTGGCCTCTCCACCTAGTTTGTTCATGTGGATACTTCTAGAGGAGCGTACGCTTGACGATCTCGAGATTCGGTGAACCGTTGGACGAGCGGGATTGCGAAGGGCATCGCATCGAGGGTAAATTCCTTCTCCTAGTGTAGATCTAGATGTAAGAAACTCGTACTCATAAAATTTTTGTTTTATTTTACTTCGCACGGATCCGGTGGCTTGAGTTCGGGGTTTCCACAATGCGAAAAGGCAGTTTTTGTAGCCCGAAATTCTCAACAATCGTATATATTCTTTTGTTCGGATATCTACTCTTTGTTTGGTTTTGTGTTGACAGGGATAACTTTCGGAGCAAAAATAGTAATTGTTGACGCACCGGAACAAGCCAGAGAACACGGTCGTGCAACCTCGCATGGCCGTGTGGCCTAATAGGAGAAGGAAAGTGCATGGCCGTGTAACCTTGCACGGTCATACGGCCAACCCAGAGGCAGATCAGAGTATGGTCGTGCGTACTTGCACGATCGTGCCCCCCATGACTGCAGCCAACCAGTACACGGTCATGCAATCCTGCACGGTCGTGCCCCCATAGCCGAGCCCTAGGTTTATACGGTCGTGCCAATTGGCACGACCGTGCAGCGCAGCCAGAGACAAGAAAGGGCACGGTCGTGCCATCCTTACACGGTCATACCGCCGCAGCCGCGTCCTAGCCTATAAAAGGGTTTTAACCCTTTTTCCTCAAGGGGGGAAGCCAGAAAGCGAGCCATCAGGGAGAGAATCGACTTGGTGTCGTTCTACGCCATCTAAGACCTCCGTTGAGCGATCCTTCATCACCACATCAACTCCAGAAGTAAAGGATTGGATCCGAAGATCACACGTCGTCGTTGGATAAGCGTATTTTCTCTTTCTCTCTTCTTTTTTGAGAATTGTATGCTTAACATTATGTCTTCGGATTTTTCTCCGGCGTCTATAGAGTAGATTCTTTGTTCTAGGATGAGGGAATAGTTGTGGATTGGTTTGATGCAAGACTCATACTTTTGCCTCTATTTCATTGGATGATTTCACTTGCTTTGTTTCAACTACTCGATCTCTATATTGTGTTAATTGATTGTGTAGGAATTGTCTATCTTGTAGAGAGAATATCCTAGATTATACACCCGAGGGGCCCTAGTGGCAGGGGTAACTCGTTCACGGACATTTAGGGTACTTCCTTGAAAAGAGAGACAATGCCTCCACAAAGAAGTAAGAGACCAAACTAAGCTCCTTATCTCTATCCTTAGTGACACCAATTAGAGTAGTGTTCTTGTGATCTACCGAGGTGCCCTAGTGACAGGGGTGAATCGTAACAGGATTTCATAGGGAATATTCTTTATTTGGTACCTAAGAATAGATACTTCAGCTTCCAGCGAAAGCATGCTGATGGACAATGAGTAAAGGATAGAATGTGATACATCAATACCACCACAATGAAACCGAACTCCTAGGACTCTTCATAAACCAAATCTATTACTTCTTCTTTGCTAGTTCTCGTTTCTGTTTCCAAACCCCTTTTCTTTAAATAACTTACAACCATCGGTAGTTTAGCTAATCCTAAGTGTGTCATCGCTAATGCTTATAACCAGTCCTCGTGTGATTGATAATCTTTACTACTAATGATGAATCCGTGCACTTGCAGAATCGTAACACATATCATAAAATAAAATAATATAAAAGTTCTATTAATACAATAATAATAACACATTCAACGTCAAAAATATTTCCTTAGTTTATAAGACGATCCAATTTAAAAGTCCATAAAGCACCTAACGTACATAACAGAAGCTATTGAATCTTTTAATTCAAATTTAAATGTTAGAAATAATCTTTTAAAGACTGGTTGATGCCACACAATACTGTTGGTGCAGGAAGCATCCGACGATCAAACCTAAGTTTTGATAATGGCAAAGGGATTCAAAGTTAAGATTCTCTGTTATCTAATATGTTGAATGAGTGTTTCAGGAAAGTCCTAACTGCGGTTAGGCAGGTGAAAACCCTAGGGGGTGGTAACCCTTGGTCCTAGGGGGTGGTAACCCTAGGTGGAGAAAAGTCCTAGCTGCGGTTAGGCAAAGGGAAAACCCTAGGGGGCGGTAACCCTAGGTCATAGGGGGTGGTAACCCTATGCGGAAAGTCTTGGCAGGTCGATGGCTTCAGGCAAAAGTCCTAGGGGGTGGTAACCCTAGGTGAAAAGTCCTGGTGTCGCGAACCAGGTGAAAGACTGGACTAGCCGGGGAAGTGGATATCCAGCAGAAAGTCTAGAAGCATCGAGTGCTGAGCAAAAGTCCAGTCGATCTGGAGGATCGATTGGCAACAGGTAAATCTCCTGAGTGGATTAGGTGAGGACGCATTCCCCGTAGAGGGAACAGTAGGCGTCGGGTCGACCTAGGGTTTCCGGATGGAAATCCGAAGTCAGACTCGGACAGTCCGGAGACTGTCTATACTTTATTTATCATGTTTATTGTGCTAACTTTGTGCTGCAAGATAGTGTTTGGGACTAACGTATCTTGCAGGTGCAAAAGAGCAACCTAAAGCCTCGGATGAACAGTGTCCGAGGCGCCTCCATGGAGCTTGGAGGCACCTCGGGTGCAAAAGCTGAGCTGGCTTCGAAGCACCACTGGAGGCACCTTGAAGCAGGCAGAAGACGCCTTGGGAGGCACCTTGAGAGGGATATAAGGCGCCTTGAATGGATGAAATTCGACCAGGTCAGTTTTGATCCACGCGGAAGACCAGGCAGCATGGAGGCGCCTTGAACACCCTTTATAAGGGGGTTTCGACCAGCACTTTACAACAACGAATTCCAAGTCTTCTCTCTTCAACGTGCTGCTCCGAAAGATGCCCGGAAGTGCTGCCACAAGTCTCCGACGACCCGAAGCTTCAAAATTCTACTGTTGTCGTCGGTATAACTAGTTTTTCCATTTACTTGTACTTCATCTTGTAATCATTTTATCGAGCTTATAGTTGTTGCCCACCGGAAGCGATCAAGGATCGCGGGCCTTCGAGTAGGAGTCGATCAAGGCTCCGAACGAAGTAAAAATCCTCCTGTCTCTGTGTGCTTGTTTTGTTTTATTCCGCTGCTTAATTACTCCGATAATTCTTGCGATTCCGATAATCGAACAAAATAGCCACGAGCGCTATTCACCCCCCCCCCCCTCTAGCGCTTCTCGATCCAACAATTGGTATCAGAGCGGGGTCGCTTTGAACTGGTGCAACCACCATTCAAGCATTTTTTTCGTGGCTTTGTCGTGTTTATAGGGTAAAAATAAAACCTTACACCTTTCGTTTTTTCCCTCCAAAATTATTTTCGAAAAATACATTTTCATCCTTTCATGATTTATTAGTATTGATAAAATATTGAATTTGACAAAATTTGAAATAATATTTTTAAATATTTTTTTAATAATATTTTATTATTATTTTATTATTTTTTCTTAAAACTCGTAAATTTCTTTTTCTATCCTTCTACCACACTACTAATCCAGGATTAAGTCCTGGGACAAGTTTTTTTGCTCATTTTTTCGTGCAAGATTCAATGGCTCTCTAAGAAGGCTATAGCACCACTCGACCACCATTCTTCTCCGGCGAAGACTTCGGCTACTGGAAAGGCCGAATGGAGTCGTACCTACAAACCGAGTTCGATGTCTGGATGATCGTCAAAACTGGGCTTCAACTGTCAACTGACGGCTCCGGCAAGCCACTACCGTACGAGAACTGGGGCACGAACCTTATCAAAAAGGTAGAAGCAAACGCAAAAGCAACGTATACACTTCAGTGTGGCTTAACGAATAAGGAGCTGAATCGCGCCGGCCCATTCTCAAGTGCCAAGGAGCTGTGGGAGAATCTGATTGAGTTACACGAAGGTATTCCTGATACAAAAATAGGTAAGCATATTTTAATAAATAAATTATTTGAGCAGACTAATACTAGTCCGGCCGAGGAAGGTGTTGCGTTATTTGCAGGAACAAGCAAGACGAAGAAAGAACTGAAGGCAACATGGTCTGAGTCATCAGATGAATCCGAATCGGACGAAGAAGAGCAAGCGAGCCTTCTCGCTCTACCAGTACTAGCACATGTTGTTGAAACCGAGTCCGAGTTCGAGCTCGATTCAGAAACCGAGAGCGAATCAGACACCGAGTCCGAGCGAAGCCACGGATCCGTATCCGTTTCTGAAGGACCCAAAACCACTGTAAGTGCTCTAATTTCAAGTATTAGCTTAGATGATTCAAAAAATTTAATTCCTTACTTATTAAAGAAGTTGGCTAAATCCAACGTCCGGGTTAAGTCGCTCCAAAAGGAGGTAACAGCCCTTAAGGAAGCGACTGACTTGAGTGCTTTAACTGAGCCAGTTCAAATTGGAAATTCGACTCAAGTCCAACAACTTGAGGAAGAAAATTCTAATTTGAAAACTCAAATTAAAGAACTCAAAGGCACATTGGAACGGTTCACCTTGGGTTCCAAGAATTTGGATCTAATTCTTGGAAAACAACGAGTCATTTACAACAAATCCGGACTTGGATTTAAGACCAAAACAAAATATAAATCATATCTGTCTCTAGTTAATAGAAATAATAGAAACATAATTCAAGCATGGGTCCCCAAGTCCAAATTGATTAATCAAGTTGGACTTGGTCAATATTGGATCCCGAAGGATCAAATATACTACCTCGATAGGCCATATCGAGGCTATGATCCAGGGGGAGTTAACAGAAAAACCATTAAAATTAAATTAAAAATTCGAAATTAAATTAAATTCAAAATTAAATTAAATTAAATTAAATTTAAATCTCAAATTTTGAAAGTAAATCAAAATTCAAAAATTCAATTTAAATCAAATAAAAATTTAGAAGGAAGATCCAGAATAGCTGGCACCCCTAACTAAAATACCCGACTGAGTAACTGACTTAATCTACCCGAAATGGGTAAACAAGAGTAGACTACCCGGCGGGTAATTAAGGTTAGAAAAAATGGGCTAGGTTTAACTTAACCCACGGTACTAGTGAAGTTTTTGGATGATAGTAAGTTAGGGAAGCTTGGGCATCGCATGTCTAGGAAGATATGGCTTCGACCTGGTGCATTTGGCCAAGTGGAACTGACCGAAGCTACCCTTAAATGGATCCTAACTAGTTAAACCAAGGTTTAGTATTAAGTTCAATGGGTAGGACTATTTGGAAAACCTCGAAGGCATGGTTACTTTAATGAGTTCCTTGTGACTCACCATAGCCCAGAAGTTTATCCAAAGAATGCTTACTTGTTGAACCCAAAGCTAAACCTGAATCTAACACAAAGTTAAACAAAACCCTTAAATTGAACCTCAATTCATCTCACAAAAATTATAGGATTCCTTGATTGAAAATTCAGATCGGGTGAGATGACTAAGTAATTAAAAACAAACTGATAATTAATTCAAATTCAAATTAATTTCAAAATTACTTCAAAACTTAATTTTAAAATTTATTTAAAAATCTTTTAAAAAGTATTTTGAAAAATCTTTTCAAAAATCATTTTAAAAATCTTTTCAAAACTTAATTTCAAAATCATTTCAAAATCTTTTTAAAAACATAATTTCAAAATTATTTCAAAACTTAATTCCAAAATCTTTTAAAATTCTTTTAAAAATTATTTGAAAAATCTTTTCAAAATCATTTCAAAATCTTTTTAAAAACATAATTTCAAAATTATTTCAAAACTTAATTCCAAAATCTTTTAAAATTCTTTTAAAAATTATTTGAAAAATCTTTCAAAATCATTTTCAAAATCTTTTCAAAATCATTTTAAAAATCTTTTAAAACTTAATTTCAAAATTTATTTGAAAAATCTTTTCAAAATTATTTTAAAAATCTTTTAAAACTTAATTTTAAAAATTTATTTGAAAAATCTTTTAAAATCAGTTTCAAAATCTTTTCAAAATCATTTTAAAAATCTTTTAAAACTTAATTTCAAAATTTATTTGAAAAATCTTTTCAAAATCATTTCAAAATCTTTTAAAACTTAATTTCAAAATTTATTTGAAAAATCTTTTCAAAATCATTTCAAAATCTTTTAAAACTTAATTTCAAAATTTATTTGAAAAATCTTTTCAAAATCCTTTGAAAAATATTTGAAAAATTTATTTCAAAATCCTTTGAAAAATCTTTGAAAAAACTTATTTCAAAATCCTTTGAAAAATATTTGAAAAACTTATTTCAAAATCCTTTGAAAAATATTTGAAAAACTTATTTTAAAATCCTTTGAAAAATACTTGAAAAACTTATTTCAAAATCCTTTGAAAAATATTTGGAAAACTAATTTCAAAATCCCTTGCTCCCCTAAATTTACTAGACTTACAAAAACATGGAATTAGCCCTGAAGGAAATGGAGATTTGAAGTTTGAGCATGCTCATACTTTAGGGCTCTGATACCTGAATAAAACAATCTGGATAACTTAAAACCTATTTAACCTCATGCTTGGACTTAAAGACCAGCTAAAATAAATAACCTAAATTAAACATTTAGTCACTCCCTCTTTGTATTAACAAATTCTTACTCCTATCTTTTCAAAATTAAGTTTTAACGCTAAGTACCTTTTAAACTGAACCTACATTCTCAAAATTCATTCTTTGCAAAAGGCTTAGCTAAAGTGACTCATATAGCAACCTTCGAACTTTCTCAAACTTAGCCCCCTTATAAATTTTAACTCTAAATGCTAAAATACTTTTCTAAGTTAAAAATATTCCGTTTAACTAAGTTTCACAAGCCTTCTTCTCTCAAAAAGATTTTTTTCTTAAAATCTTAAAACTTGCTTTCAACTAATTTTTGATATATGGCAAAGGGGGAGAGTAGAAGAAAATTTAAAGAATTAAAGAAAATTGAAAGAAATTCAAATTTAAAATAAAAAAGGTGAGCTTTTATTAAGGGAGAGTCTTTATATTAAGGGGGAGCTCAGGGGGAGTCTTTATGTTAAGGGGGAGCTCTACACTTAACTATCATTATGCTTGCATTTTCATGCTTATCTTTTAATGGCATTATTTTCTTAACTTTGAATTTTCGTTGCCATAATCAAAAAGGGGGAGATTGTTGGTGCAGGAAGCATCCGACGATCGAACCTAAGTTTTGATAATGGCAAAGGGATTCAAAGTTAAGATTCTCTATTATCTAATATGTTGAATGAGTGTTTCAGGAAAGTCCTAACTGCGGTTAGGCAGGTGAAAACCCTAGGGGGTGGTAACCCTAGGTCCTAGGGGGTGGTAACCCTAGGTGGAGAAAAGTCCTAGCTGCGGTTAGGCAAAGGGAAAACCCTAGGGGGCGGTAACCCTAGGTCATAGGGGGTGGTAACCCTATGCGGAAAGTCTTGGCAGGTCGATGGCTTCAGGCAAAAGTCCTAAGGGGTGGTAACCCTAGGTGAAAAGTCCTGGTGTCGCGAACCAGGTGAAAGACTGGACTAGCCGAGGAAGCGGATGTCCAGCAGAAAGTCCGGAAGCATCGAGTGCTGAGCAAAAGTCCAATCGATCCTCCAGAAAGTCCGGAAGATCGAGGTGAGGACGCGTTCCCCGTAGAGGGAACAGTAGGCGTCGGGTCGACCTAGGGTTTCCGGATGGAAATCCGAAGTCAGACTCGGACAATCCGGAGACTGTCTATACTTTATTTATCATGTTTATTGTGCTAACTTTGTGCTGTAGGATAGTGTTTGGGACTAACGTATCTTGCAGGTGCAAAAGAGCAACCTAAAGCCTCGGATGAACAGTGTCCGAGGCGCCTCCATGGAGCTTGGAGGCGCCTCGGGTGCAAAAGCTGAGCTGGCTTCGAAGCACCACTGGAGGCGCCTTGAAGCAGGCAGAAGGCGCCTTGGGAGGTGCCTTGAGAGGGATATAAGGCGCCTTTAATGGATGAAATTCGACCAGGTCAGTTTTGATCCACGCGGAAGACCAGGCAGCATGGAGGCGCCTTGAACAGCCTTCAAGGCGCCTTGAACACCCTTTATAAGGGGGTTTCGACCAGCACTTTACAACAACGAATTCCAAGTCTTCTCTCTTCAACGTACTGCTCCGAAAGACGCCCGGAAGTGCTGCCACAAGTCTCCGACGACCTGAAGCTTCAAAATTCTACTGTTGTCGTCGGTATAACTAGTTTTTCCATTTACTTGTACTTCATCTTGTAATCATTTTATCGAGCTTATAGTTGTTGCCCACCGGAAGCGATCAAGGATCGCGGGCCTTCGAGTAGGAGTCGATCAAGGCTCCGAACGAAGTAAAAATCCTCCTGTCTCTGTGTGCTTGTTTTGTTTTATTCCGCTGCTTAATTACTCCGATAATACTAGACAATAATCTTTTAAAGACTGGTTGATGCCACACAATACTAGACAATAGGCATCCAAAAACTCATCATTTTGGGGAAAAGAAATGACAGAATATTATTGATAAAAAATTAACTCAAAAATAATCAAACATATGTTTAAATAATTTAAAACCCTAACAAGATGAAAAAAGATAATAAAAAAGGATAACATCTTCTGAGCATCTGAAAAGGGTTTAAATGATATTTTTTAGATTTGAAATAGGATGGTTAAGGATAAACTTTAAAATTTATTAAAGATCTCTGAATGAACTTTAATTTGATATATTATAGGCCCCGGGGTTTAATCCGAATCAAAAGTTATAACCTCTTAAAGCTTCCACCGATCCTGCTCTAATTCTACTCCAATCCTGTTATGATTCTACCGATTCTATTCTGATCCTTCCGATCCTACCGATCCTGATGCAATCTTACTACAAAAATCGATTTTGCACAACCCTGGATCGATTTTGGATTTCCGAATCATAGGATCGTACGATCCTACGATCCGGATCGTGATTTTGCAAACCATGGTGTGGGATGTCAAAGGCACGTGCAACAGTATCATTATACGGATGTAGAATATCAGTGATTAGAATTCTCAATACAACAAAAATACAGAGATTTGGCATTTCCTTAATCATGATATGATGCTTAATTAATGAGAAAGATTACAATGAGAGAAATTAGAAAGATACTAAAAAAGGCCCCCACCCCCGTTGGCATAGGTACTTTTTGCTTCTACATCTCATATTCTTCTACTGTTCATCTTCCATATTTTTCTCCATTTCACTAACTTGAGTGTTAGAGTAGTCGCGCCAAGGGAACCCCCAATGGACTGCTTAATAATGCTCTTTTTTCCTTCCTAGTTCATGAGTTTGTAGGTGTTCCTAGTTTGAGGTCTTCTTTTAATCAACTTTGAAGTCAGTTCACCATTATTCCAGCTTCCACTGATTTCAAATGGGATCAAGTCTAATCCCATATGTACCTCATTGTATAAGTGCACTCGACTCTTCTCATAAGAGTTTACCTTTGTACTAAGAGGTTCTCCTTGCATGTGGGACTTGTCATGCTAAGAAGCCTCCTCGCTTTTAGTCATGTTGAGAGACTCCTTGCCTTTGGGTTTTCATCACCTTGCCTATCATTCAATCTCCTTGACCTAGTGGGACTTTAAACTTCTAAGAATTTGATTGCCAGCCTTCTTGGGCTTCAATGCGCCAAGTATTGAGTCCTCAACCTACTTAAACTTCATCATGCCAACTACCTATCCTCATTGACCTTTCGGGTCTTCTACTTGCCAAGTAAATATAGTCCTTATCAACTACTTGAATTTTCATTATTACACCTACAATACATGTTAAGTTTTCTTGCACCTTCACACTTGCAAATCATGTGATATCAACAATATTTTTCAAACTTAAACTTTGTCCAAACATCAAAATTGCATGCAAACCACATGCTTAGTAACATAATTACACCAAGAGTGTGAAGTAAGAACCAAGGGTTTTTAACTACATAAAAGGATAAGTGATTGGATTGTTTATGTTTCTTATCTATGTTTTGATATATTTACTACAAACTAACTCTGATTGAACACTTATACAAGCGATCTTAGCCAATGATTATTCATCTCCTTGCATTTTGTAAATGACTTTTGGTCAAAACTATTATAACTATTTTATGTTTTTTTATAAATTTTTAAATTTTCAATATTTGTATATGTTAGTTTATAATTTATGTAGTATTTAAAAAAAATTATGATAAAATTGATATCACTTTGTTTTGTATTACTTAAAAAAAACTTTTTTATATATTTTAATATTTTTATAACAATTAAAAATTATTTTGAATAAAATTATTACATAAGTCTACTTAAATGCACCTATTAGACTGCTTGAAAAGTCACTCATATGACAAACGATCAAAGATAATTATGGCAAAACAATTTAGGTGTATTCACTAGATGCTTTGGTAAAAACAAAAATGTTGATTCGATTTTGCTCAGTAACTAATAGGGATTTGTTTATAAAAAAACATAATTTGTCTAATATTATAACTTATATCTCATATATATATACGGATTTGAAGAAAGATTGGATCATATCGGATTAATTGTACACAGTCTTATCTTACAATTTTGCAAACATTTATTTTGACGACTCAAACTAATGATCTCACGGTCACATGGTGGTCACCCCTTCTGTATAATATATTTATCTATTTATATTCTCCTTCGGCCCTAGAAGAATTTATAGCTTTATTATAATTCATTGGCTGCAATACAATATGAGAAGTCATAGTATGGCCTTTATTGATAGCTCATCTCCCAATGTCAACTTATTGTATTTGATACAAATATTTGAAACCCATTGGGTGCTTCTACTCTTGGAAAATTCAGTATTTTGACTTCTCCAACTTCTTCCCATCTGCCACAAGAACACCATTAATTTTTATTAGACTATCTAAGAGAGGTTTGCATGATCAAGTAATGAAAATTGTCAGAATAAGTTTAGTCAAAGAAGTACTCTTTCAGAAAGAAATTTGGGTTAAGACTGTTGCATAACCTACTCAATTTTGCAAATGAATGATGATGGTAATTGTACAGAAGAGTAGAATACCTGTACATGGTTGCAAAGTAATGAAGAAATACTGATATTTCTACAATTCCTAGTTCCTTTCCGAGGCACACCCTGGTACCTAATCCAAATTGCATAAATAGATTGTTGGCCTCCAGGTTCTGGTCCTGTAATGAGAAGGGCAAGAATCAATGAAATGTTACTCAGTCCCACTCAGTTCAACAGCAGGAGCTCATTCTTTCTTATTTTTACCATCCATCTCCAAGGATTGAATTTAAGTGGTTCTGGATACACAACGGGATCATAGTTCTGCTCTCTAAGATAGACATAGATTCTCCAGTCCTTGGGAATGCTATTTCCTGATGTAGGTAGAGAAATTTCAATAGTTATTTGGCTGATTAAGTAATATTTTTCCACAAAAAGAATATAAATAAGATCACTTAATCAAAAGAATATGAATTATCAGATCGTCAAGTTCACCTTCCAATTTCGTCTCCTGGGTTGTTTTTCTTAGCACTCCATTAACAACAGTTGCCAATCTCAATGTTTCAAATATGACCTGCAACATGAACGATAAGCTGTTTCCTGCAGAAATGGAAGCCAACAAGCACAAGAAGATGAACTAGCCCACTAACCGCACGAGTAAAATTCATTGATTTGTAGTCGTTCCAGTCGATCGCTTCATTTGGCGACTTCTTCCTCTTCCTGATGGCAGATTGTTCATTCTAAAAACCCAAAGTATAGAGTGAGAATTTTTTTCTATAGGAAAAGCAGAGACCAAAAGTATCAATAATTATGTTACCCTCAATTCTTCAAGAGCTTCGGGATGATCATGGAGGTACTTGACAGTCATCATTAAAGTAGTCGAAACAGTTTCGAAACCGGTATATATGAGTGTAAGGACGACATCAACAATCTGTTCATCTGTAAGATTTGGTTTGCTTGTATCGTTAGTGTTCAGGAGGGCATCAAGGATGTCATGTTGGGATTCTCCAGGAGAGGCTCTTCTCTTCTCTATAAGTTTTTCCAATATGCTATCCACCCTTTTTCTGGCCTGCAGGAAATGATCCACGACGATAAAAATAATGAAAGTTCTGGTAAATATATAACCTCGATTGTCCTTTTAGTACCTGGAGTCCGCGATGATAGTTTGTGCCAGGAAAGTTGAAAGGTAAGGAAATGGTTCCATGGACAAGCTTGATGAAATCAAATTTGAGAGACTTGGCCAGTGGAACTATGTCAATGCCGGCAATCAGCTTCAACACTGAGTTCAACCACAGCTAGACCATAAACGATCACAAGTTAGGTTCAAATATCTATAAAAAAGCAGTCTTATTGCTTTGCAAGAAGTTATTCCCGAGACTCAAACCTGTGACCTCTAGGTCTTACGGTAATAATTTTAACAAGTTAAGTTCGAATGGCTATCCAGAAGCAAATTTGTAAACATATGTTCAACGGCAGTGATGGCATGTTATCGTGAGAGCTGAAAATTGTTAAATACAGGGTACAATTTTGAATCATGTGGAGGGTACAAACCTCCTTGGATTCCTCCTGAATGTCAATAACTCTGTTATTCCAGTGACAAAGGTAGGATCTCATGAATTCATCAATCTTGGGGAGGAGTTGGTCCCTGATGGCTGTGGGACCGACAAGAGCGATCATAGCACTCCTCATGGCCTTGTGTTGGGGACCATGTAGTGCCGCCACGTTCCACTTCCCCATTATATTGGTCAACGATTGCGGATATCCAGGCAACAGGCCCTTGTTTTCATTCATCAGGACGTACTTATTAATTTCTGGTTCCGTGCATATCACTGTAGGAGAACCTAATATATGCGTTCTGAACAGATTCCCATACCTGATGTATATCAGGCCAAAATAAGTACGAGCATATCGTAGTAGTAGTTGTAAGATAAATTAAGGATGGAGCTAGAAACCAAATATATATGCATACGAGTATACATGTTTTCATAAGCCATTTTGATTCGACTTGATTTGTCATATCAATTAAGATTGCATGATTGGTGCTGCAGGACCACAGCCATCTTCTCCTTGTGTAATTATGATCCTTTAGGAATTGCAGGCAATAATTATTGTGCATGGCATGGTTTAGAGATTTGCAGTGATAGTAGATTTTTCCTGCAGGATACTCACAATTCATTTCCAATGATGCATTGATGCGACAAATTAAAGTATATTAATTTTTATGTAGTTATGTATAACAAAGAGAATTTGAAACACGCCTGAAAAATTAAACAAAGTGAAACTACTTTAAGGTGTGATCAACGAAACCCTCTAACCTATCCTCCTCTCTGTTCTTCCTGGACTAACCTATCTTCCTCCATTTTCTTCCTGGGCTATCCCTTCATTTTTTTCTTTCTTCTGTCACAAATCCGACAACCCCTCAATGTCATCTGTGTTGGTCCCTCGGACTACAACCCGGGTAGGCCATCACCTGGCTCAGCCTTTAGGTGTGATTATATTACTTGTCCTCCTAGCAATTACATTGGCCAATTTAACATGTAAAAGGTATAGAAGCACATGATGGAGACTAATCTTTGTAATAGAATATGTATGCAGATGAGTGAAGAATAGTGTTTGTGCGAGGAGAAATTAGGAGTTTGAATCCCTAAGGAAATTAAGACTAGTAGTGCTCACCGGGCTTTCTGGTTCTTCAAGAAAGAGGGACCCTGTTTAAGGAACTCCAAGGTCTCGCCTATGACAGGCCACCCCATCGTCCCCGGAGGTAGACCCTTCTGCCGGTGCCTCACTTCGTTCCATCTAAGCAAGCCACCGCAAATCACCAATAGACAGAGGACAATGCCAAGAAGCACCATTGTTTCAAACACACATGCAAGAAACTCTCTCTCTGTCTCTCTCTCTCTCTCTCCTCTCTCCTCTCTCCTCTCTCTCTCTCTCTCTCTCTCTCGTGTTGCATGTGTGGGTATTTATAGAGATCCTTCACAAACAGCTACTAAAAAAGAAAGACTTACGGGGGAAGACTAAAAATTCCTTCTTTTGAACAATAAATATGGATTACATTTTTATCCGGTATTTTATGTGCTGTGAATATCATTTACAGGGAAAAAACAGTATTATTTTAAATTACTAGTCAAACAAATAGCTTATAAATTTTCACAAATTTATTGTTTAAATATATATTTAGTTGATATTTTTTTTAAAAAAAATTTATTACCCATTGGTAAATATAAAAAATATATTTAGAAAGTAATTTTAATTAAGGTACCTACAAAAATATATTTGCTTATTATATTTGAAAAAAAATATTGCCATTTTATTTTATCTTATCGACCATTTTTATTAAATAAAAAGTTGATAAATTTAGTAAAATAATCAAAAATTACCAATCAAATAATCGTTTAGCAAGTATTTTTTTAAAGTATAATTATTGCCTTTTATTGATTTAATTTGCTCATGTATTAATATTAATGTCCATAAATAAATTTATTATTTTAAATTTTTTTAGTAACATATTAATATGGATATATTAATGAATATATATAGAGAGTAATAAATTATTCAAATATAACCTAAAGAAAAAAAAATAGTGGCACATCTTTATACAAGGAAAGATTTAGGTAGGTTATGAAAATATATGAAAGTCAACTCAAATGGTAGGAATTGAAGATTTAGGTAGGCTATCGAAATATATGAAAGTCAACTCAAATGGGTAGGAACGGTAAGATTTCACAAGCGCTAATTAAGGAACTAATTTATAAAATTTTCTATGAATTTTTATAAAATTTTTGGAATTTAAAACTAATGGTAAGTTACAAGGGAATAGGACTACTAACTTGATGAAAGTCTACTTTAACACCCAATTAAATTGGGAGTTGATTGATTTAATTAATATAAGTTGGGATCAATTAACCCAGGTATAATTAGGTAGGTATAATCTATTTCTAACATTTTCGTACTGTTCTCTCCAAATCACTCTCCCCTTCTTCTTTCTCATCTCTACGGTTTACGACTGAGCTCTCCACCGAACTCAGAGACCTATCCAAGCGCCACCCACAAGCGGACAAGTCCCCAAGGACATCGCGATCATACGAGGAGTTCTTCAACCACCGCATCGACGGCACGACCATGGTTGGCCGAGGGCTCCCGAAGGTGAAACACGGAAGGGAAGGCAAGTACATTTTCTTATAATAGTATGGATTCAGTGAAGTAAGGGTTAGGTACCTAGGAGGAGCCAAAATGTTTGTTGATGTTGTTCGAAGGCTTGATGAGGTTGTGATTCGGTTTCCTATGACGATTGTTGCTCCTGTTAGGATCGATGGTCGCGGCTAGAGAGAGGGGTGTGAATAGCCGATCCCAAATTCGTTCGTTTCTTTCTACAAATTAGGGTTAGCGCAGCGGAAATAAACAATAGAAACGACAACGGAGAATAGCAAGCCTCAAACTCGTCGATGTAACGAGGTTCGGAGATAAACTCCTACTCCTCGGCGTGTCCGTAAGGTGGACGAGCCCTATCAATCCGTCGGTGGATGAGTCCCCGGAGAACCGGCTAATAAATACTCCTTGTGAGTGGAGAAACCTCGCCACAATCTCTTTGCAACAGTAATAAGGAGTACAACAGTAGAGAAAGCAAACAAGAACAATCGAAATGTAAAACCCTTTGCTTGCCTTCTCGTTGCCGACTGGAATCCTGATGAAGCAGCAACTTCTCGGATCCAAGCTCAGCTAGAAAACCAGCAGGAAGCAAGCTCAAGTGCAGCAAGAAGCAGAAGAAGAAGGAAGAATTATCCTAGAACAGGCCCTCGAACTCCTTTTATAACCTGCGAAGAAAACACAGAAGAAACGGCTAGGATGTGGACCGATCAGGCTTCATCCCGATCGGTCCACAAGGGTCCTGATCGGTCACAAGACCGATCAGGCCCTTCCCGATCGGTCATGGACCGATCAGGTCCTTCCTCGATCGGTCCCATGACCGATCAGGCCCTTCCCTCTCGATTGTCTCCTTCTGATCGGTCTGCTGACCGATCAGATAAGCAACAGAATGCTTCTGTTTGGTTACTGATCGGTCACCAGACCGATCAGATAACCCAGCGTATCACTGGATCGGTCACCAGACCGATCCAGGTTTAGAGCTCCCAGCCCTAAACCCTACTTGGTCCTGAGAACGAGCTACCGAGCCCTCTCTGACTTCGTCCGGTCCAGAGAACGAGCTACCGAGCCCTCTCCGACTTCACATGCCAAGCTTCCATACTTGGACTTTTCCCGTGCCAAGTCTCCATACTTGGGCTTTTCACGTGCCAAGCTCCCTGCTTGGACTTTTCCGCGTCAAGTCTCCATACTTGGACTTTACCCGTGCCAAGTCTCCATACTTGGACTTTTCACCAGATGTCTGGTCAACCTTGACCCATCTGGATTCCCCTTGCCTGGCTTCACTCACCAGGACTTCCAAACTGCCTAGCTTCACTCACCAGGTCTTTCCCCTGCCTGGCTTCACTCACCAGGTCTTTCCCAATTGCCTAGCTTCACTCACCAGGACTTTCTCCAACTGCCTGGCTTCACTCACCCGGACTTTCACTTTCACCTAGCTTCACTCACTAGGATTTTCACCTAGCTTCACTCACCAGGATTTCCCGACTGCCTGGTTTCACTCACCAAGACTTTCCGAACTGCCTGGCTTCACTCACTAGGACTTTCCGAACTGCCTGGTTCACTCACTAGGACTTTCCGAACTGCCTGGCTTCACTCACCAGGACTTTCCGAACTGCCTGGTTTCACTCACCAGGACTTTCCGAACTGCCTAACATCCCAGTTAGGACTTCCCAGTCAAGTATCCGGTCAACCTTGACCTACTTGACTCTTCTTCATCCAACCTGATCAGACCCTGATCAAGAATCTCTCCATGGACAATCTCCCCTACATGTCTTTCTGTATTGTCAAACATCGAAACCATGACCAAGGTTTACGCTTGGTCAACTAGGTCAACCTTGACCTACTGGAAATTGCACCAACAATTTCCCCCTTTTTGATGTTTGACAATACCTTTAAGTTAGGCTAATCCAATAGCCTCAACTTTCCTCATGCCACTAGGTAATGAAACATAAGTTACAACCTTACATTCTCCTTCTAAGAAGGCAACCTCCTTCTTAGATAATGAAGGCCTAACTTAAACCCTTCATTTTTCTCCTATTTGCACACATCAACAAACTCTCCCCCTGAAGAGTAAGTTATCGTTGTTCACAACTTCACTCGTCGTGATCAACAAACTCACCCACTAACTCCAATGTTCTTCCTTGAACATTCTCTAGACATTCTTCCCCTTTTTGACACACATCAAAAGGAGTGAATTAAGGTCAAGAGTTTCTTCCTAATGAAAGTCTCATACCTTTCATTGAAACTCTTAATTTCCCCCTTGATACTAAACTCAACAATCAACTTAGTGATAATCCCATATCACTTATCCTCAAAAATTTCAACGAGTAAAAACTCCCCCTAAAAGTCAACTTCTCCTTGACTAATAGGTAAAACTCCTCCTAAAGGTCAACTCCCCCTTGACCACCAACAATGTCTTGGAGAGTGTCAAACCTTTAGAACTCTAAAACACCACTTCCATAGCTGCAATTTCAGACAACCAGTCGAAATTCAGCAGGTTGGCACGCCCTGATCGGTCACTAGACCGATCAGGCTCCCTCTGGATCGGTCACAGTGACCGATCCAAGCTCCCCTGGACCGATCAGAAACCCTTCTGATCGGTCCACAAACCTGATAAAGGTCTGATAAGTTCTGATTTCTCTCCACGAAATTCATAAACCTCGAGAAAATTACAGAAAATTCCAAAAATTGTGAAATTTTGAGGATACATTCCTCATAACATATACTATCATGGAAAAATAGTTTTCTATGAAAATAACTTCCATTTTTCAATCTTGATACAAAGTTCAAAAGTCTTTGAAATAGTTCAACGTTAACTCATCTTTGTATCAACTTGTTCAATGATGAATGCTATCACTAGAAAAGCTTTATCAAGGTTTTTCAAATCAACTTTGAAATGATTTTAAACCCTTTAATTTGGGATCACAATCTTAGGGCTAAATGTACATGACTTGTACACAAGCTTTCCCTATGATCCTTAATTTCGAATTAGGCTCATCTAGGTACAAGAACTATGCACCTTGATCCTAACTCATAATCCTAATATCTCACATACATCTAAGGTGTATCAAACACATCCAAGTCAATTTTGATGTGAGATATGGGTTTAGGTTAGCTTAATCTAAGTTCTCATGCATTTTTCTAAATAACAATTTGATCTCCATATCAAATTGTGTTTTAGTCCTTAAATCAATTTCATTGATCATTAATGCACAAGATGATGACATGACATATAATTGTATCATAAATGGAAACATGTGCCAATGTCATGATGTCATGACATAAATTATGAAACTTAAATAAAGCATGACATTTAACTAACCTAAGCATTATCATGACATTTTAAATGATCATAAAATAAATATGATGTCATGACATGGCTTATGGAAAACAATATATGGCAAATAGCACATAAAGGTATAGAAAATACCTAATTCTAGCCTTAGTTGCCATTTTTGATAATTTTGATCATTTTGCCATAGGTTCTATATTCCTAAGTGTAATAGACCTAGCATCTTATACCAAAGATTTTTAGATCACTATGTGCCAACTAGATTAACTCTAGAAAACTCCTCAAATTTGATTGGCACATTCTAATCACCTTAGGAATAATTTTTCATCTCATTTTCAAGGCTTGATCACACCTTGAAAAATCCTAAAGTGCCACCTTTGCCATGATTAGGTTAACTACCTATTCAAGTAAGGTTGACACACTCTAACTCAATCTAGCATGATGGAATCACGCTCCTAGGAACCCAATACCTATTTGAGCTCATTGGGTTCACTAAATATTCACTAGGGATGACTTCCCTAGCAACCCTCCTAATGACCCTCCTAGGCTTTGAAGCCTTGGTCATTTGGGACTCATCACGATCAACTCTAAGGGTGACTCCCCTTGTGACCTTGGTGATGGTCTTCCTAGCCCTAGATTTTGTTCCATAATCGAATGGAACATTATGATAAGTGGGTTTGACCACTTGGGACTTAGGTTTGTGACCCAAACCTTTCTTGTCCTTGGACTTGGGTTTTTGACCCTTAGACCCTAGAGTTGACTTCTCTAAATTTTTAAGGGTCTTTTCTAAAGTGTCAAGTCTTGACCTCAAGACTTGATTCTCCTTTTCTAATACCTCAAGTTTTAATTTGTCATTGTTCTTTGAGGTACTCCTAGGCATATGTCTAGTAGTTTTGGGATTCCTATCTAGGTTTTCCTTAACCTTAGATGAGTTAATCCTAGGGTTGACATTTCTAGAGTTGTCCTTATTCAAGCTAACATGTTTAGCACCTAAGCACATATATTGATTCCTATAATTAACATGCTTATCATTCTTGACAATAGCAATAAGGCTACTAGCATGCATCATACTAGAATTGCAAGAATGTGCCTTAGAAATTACCTTAGGGTGTGCCCTAGCTCCCCCTATACATGTGCTCGATCTCTTGTCCTTGTGAGGTTGCCTCCCCCTCGGACATTGGCTCCTATAGTGTCCCCTTCGCTTGCATTGGAAGCACACCACGTGCTCCTTGCCCTTGCGTGTTGGGACTCCGGCTTCCTTGACCTTTGGCGCCGGTGGAGTCTTTCTAACTCTCTTTGGACATTTACTCTTGTAATGTCCATATTCCCTACACTCAAAGCACATTATGTGTAATTTATTCGAAATTAAAATGCTTGAATTACCTAGGGTTGAGGATGGTTGTATGCTTTCTTCTTCATCCCTTCCGGAGGTAGAAGCTTCTTCTTCTTGCTCCGATCTTGAGGAAGAACTCTCCTCCTCTTCTTCCTTAGATGTTGAGTAACCCTCAACTTCTAATCCCACATCTCCATGGTGTGAGCTACTTAGCTCACTTGACTCCTCTTCATGGCTTGAAGTGGAGCTCCCCTCATGGAACTTGGCCAAGTTGTTCCACAACTCCTTGGAATTGTTGTAACCACCTATCTTACACAATATATCGTTAGGTAATGAGAATTCAAATATTTTCATTACCTCGTCGTTGATTGTGGATTGGTGGATTTGCTCCTTCGTCCACTTCTTCTTCTCAAGAGGTTTTCCTTCTTTATCCATCGGAGGAGTGAAACCTAATTGTACACAACTCCAATTTTCAATGTTAGTCATAAGGAAATACTTCATCCTTACCTTCCAATACGCGAAGTCGTCGCGATCGTAGAAGGGTGGAATTGTGATGTCTTCTCCAAGTTGATCCATTCTCTAGCTCGTGCTCCCCCGGGAGTTGATCCAACGAAAAGCGACCTCGCTCTGATACCACTTGTTAGGATCGATGGTCGCGGCAAGAGAGGGGGGTGTGAATAGCCGACCCCAAATTCGTTCGTTTCTTTCTACAAATTAGGGTTAGCGCAGCGGAAATAAACAATAGAAACGACAACGGAGAATAGCAAGCCTCAAACTCGTCGATGTAACGAGGTTCGGAGATAAACTCCTACTCCTCGGCGTGTCCGTAAGGTGGACGAGCCCTATCAATCCGTCGGTGGATGAGTCCCCGGAGAACCGGCTAATAAATACTCCTTGTGAGTGGAGAAACCTCGCCACAATCTCTTTGCAACAGTAATAAGGAGTACAACAGTAGAGAAAGCAAACAAGAACAATCGAAATGTAAAACCCTTTGCTTGCCTTCTCGCCGATCGAATCGATGAAGCAAGAATTTCTGGATCCAAGCTCACTAGAAAACCAGCAGAAGCTCACCAAGCTTCGCAAAGAAAAGCTCAGAACTCAGCAGAAGAAGAAGAAGGAAGAATTATACAGAAGCCCTCGAACTCCTTTTATAACCTGCGAAGAAAACACGAAGAAACTAGCCGTTGCTACGCAACGGCTAGGACGTGGATCGATCAGGCCCAGAAGGGTTCTGATCGGTCACAAGACCGATCAGGCCCTTCCCTGATCGGTCATGGACCGATCAGGTCCTTCCCTGATCGGTCCCATGACCGATCAGGCCCTTTCCCTCCTTCTGATCATTTCCTTCTGATCGATCACTGATCGGTCTGCTGACCGATCAGATAAGCAACAGAATGCTTCTGTTTGGTTACTGATCGGTCACCAGACCGATCAGATAACCCAGCGTATCACTGGATCGGTCACCAGACCGATCCAGGTTTAGTGCTCCCAGCCCTAAACCCTACTTGGTCCTGAGAACAAGCTACCGAGCCCTCTCTGACTTCGTCCGGTCCAGAGAACGAGCTACCGAGCCCTCTCCGACTTCGCATGCCAAGCTTCTATACTTGGACTTTTCCCGTGCCAAGTCTCCATACTTGGGCTTTTCACGTGCCAAGCTCCCTGCTTGGACTTTTCCGTGTCAAGTCTCCATACTTGGACTTTACCCGTGCCAAGTCTCCATACTTGGACTTTTCACCAGATGTCTGGTCAACCTTGACCCATCTGGATTCCCCTTGCCTGGCTTCACTCACCAGGACTTCCAAACTGCCTAGCTTCACTCACTAGGTCTTTCCCCTGCCTGGCTTCACTCACCAGGTCTTTCCCAATTGCTTAGCTTCACTCACCAGGACTTTCTCCAACTGCCTGGCTTCACTCACCAGGACTTTCACTTTCACCTAGCTTCACTCACTAGGATTTTCACCTGGCTTCACTCACCAGGACTTTCCGAACTGCCTGGTTTCACTCACCAGGACTTTCCGAACTGCCTGGCTTCACTCACCAGGACTTTCCGAACTGCCTGGTTTCACTCACCAGGACTTTCCGAACTGCCTAACATCCCAGTTAGGACTTCCCAGTCAAGTATCCGGTCAACCTTGACCTACTTGACTCTTCTTCATCCAACCTGATCAGACCCTGATCAGTATCTCTCCGCATGGACAACTGCACCTGCATTGTCCATGTCTACATGTCTTTCTGTATTGTCAAACATCGAAACCATGACCAAGGTTTACGCTTGGTCAACTAGGTCAACCTTGACCTACTGGAAATTGCACCAACAGCTCCATCGTGTATTTTTTTTGGTTTTCTATAGTGGATTCGGGTGTTAGTGACCGAAATGAATTTCATTCAGGTTCTTCTTGACAAATTAAATTTCTGGACCAATTCATGGGGAGTCTCAACCGATTTTGATGGTGTTTTGCTCTTTCCCAATGCTTCCGAAAGCTTTGGTTCGATTGTTGGTGATTTATGCCTTGATTGATGATGTTCTTACTCATTCTTGTCGTTTCTAAACTGCTGGACAGTTTTGGATGGTGGTTTCCTTCTGAGGTTGTTTTGTTCTCCAAACCTCTGTGATGTTGGTTAGATTCAATTCGATGTGGTTTTGTTCCTTCGTATGGCTATGGATTCTAGTGATTGATCCAGTAGAATTTTAAGTACTACATGTTGTTTCTTGATTCTCCATGGTGTTCTCAGATTCCAAGACAATTGGGGTGGCTTGGAGGATTGATTCGGTGGTGTTCTTGTATTTTTTTAGAGTTAGCTGTGATTTTGTAGGTAGATCTAGAAGTAATGTGGTTCTTGCTACTGGTGTTAGCCTTGGAGTTCTTGTTCTTAAGGACACATAGCAAGGTAGTGTTTGGACTTTGTGATGTTTCTATTTTTATGGGATTATGTCGATTTTCTCTTCTTGACAGGTTCAGGGTTAATGATTATATTCTCTCGATGATATGTTTGCTCCTTCAAGTGATCTGGAAGTTCGAGTGTGTATGAATTTTAGTGTTTCTCAAGATTGACATGATTATAGTATGTGTGGAATAATGCTACTTAAGCTAGTATGAAAGGAATATGACATGCTCTTGATGTAGGCTAATGGGTTACATATGTCCACTTATGGTGACAGTACGGGTTGGGTGCCCTAGGATGAGCTCCGGGGAGAGCCCTTCCAAAATAAACTATGATGCATTGAATGAGGCCTCTGACTAAATGACCATAAATTATTATGGACTAGATGGAATTATGCTCAAATGATAGTTACCCCATGTGCGACATGTACACCCTTACCCAGAACTAAGTGACGGCTTTCCTTTATGCAGTGTTAATTCTCTTTAATATGTGATTAAATTTAGGTTCCATGTTATCCTTATGATGTGTTATTTTTCTTAATGTGCAAGTAGGTTTATGGTCCATGTTAACTACATGTTGTGTTATTTTTCTTAATGTACAAATAGGTTTATGTCCCTTATTTTTCCTTAATGTGCAATTAAGTTTACGTTCCATGTTATCCTTATGCTATGTTATTTTCCTTAATGTGCAAACAAGGTTATGTTCCATGTTATTCATTATATTGCGCTTACTTTCTAGTATGCAATTGGGTTTATGTTCTATGCTACCTAGCTACCACTCTTGTTCCATGATGAATGTCATATGCATTATAGTGGAATGTTCTTGCTGAGTTCATTGACTCACAACATAGATGATGCAAGTGAGGGTGCTACCTTCAAGGATACGATAGAGGACATGGGAACGGAGTAGACGAGGAGGCAGGATAGATGCATGACACACTGTCCAGGGGCACTAGAGCATGTTAATAACATTTGTCCTTTGATTGTTATGTGATTATGAGCTGAAGACTATTCGTTTTTCTCATGTTGATTCGAGTTTATGAAACTTTCCATTCGAAAGATATATGCTGAGTTTTGATGTTCATATGCGATGGAATTTTCTCTGTGTTTGATGTAAATGTGGTGTGCATATGCTAGAGTCATAGAAAGTGAGTAATGGGGGTTTTACATTTGGTATCAAAATGGTCGCTCCTATAAGGACAATGTGTGCACGCTATCCTATCAAAAACTCGAATACCCCTACCTTTAAGTTTATATGATTTATTTTATTATCTCCTGAACTTGATTTGGTAACTTGGCTGTGACAAGAGTATGGTATAATATGTATAAACGAGGTAATGATGATGTATGTTGGGATGTATAGGATATGGTTGCTAGAAGGAACAATTGTGAGATGGGTGGCCAGAATAATCAGTTCCTAGCAGGACTTACCGTACTCTTACAGGAGGAGAATCGCATTCATGGAGAGTAGATTCGGCCACTATTGAGAGTTAGGGAAAATAAAAATGTACACAGTCGTCCCACAACCAGTATTAATCTGGTCTACAAACAGTTCAGAGAGCTTGGTCCGACAGAGTTCAAGGGTACCACATACCCGATTGTGGCGGAAGGATGGATACGATCATTGGAAATGATTTATGATCTTATGCAACTTACAGATGTTGACAGGGTTATGTGTGTCATATTCATGCTACGGGATGATTCTCGAATATGGTGGAAGGGTGAACGTTCGATGGTGGATTTGGCTGCTTTAACCTGGGATGGTTTTAAAGAAGTATTTTATGAGAAGTATTTCACCACCGACAGCAGAACCCAATTGGCAAGAGAATTCCTAGAGCTTCGATAAGGAGACATGACAGTGGCCAAATATATCAAGAAGTTTGAGAAGGTCGATACTTTGTACCCATGATTACAAGACAACTGACAGAGGAGTTAAAGCATTTTACCAATAGGTTGAGAGCTACAATTCAACATGATGTCAGGCTGAGTCAGGTTACCACATTTAGAGAGGCAATGGATCAGGCTCTGATATAAGAGAGAGATAGGAATGATATGATCAAGGAAGTGCAAAACAAGAGAGCAGGTTACCAAGGAAGGGAATAGCAATGACCGAGAAGGAAGAAGCCTGTTCCTGCTTAGTTTTAAGATAAGCAGTAGTAGAATCAGACACAACCACGATAGCATCACTAGGGATCTGGATTAGTTGAAGGCACTATTCCCAAGGTTGATGACAGGGTCCAGTGTCCTAAGTGTGAGAAGGTTCATGCAGATCAGTGTCTGATGGGTTCAAATGTTTGCTGCATGTGTAAGAAGTTGAGACATTTTGCTACTGCCCCCAGCTCAAGGAGTTGATCAAGGAAAGGGTGTTTGCTATGACACAGGAGCAGGTAGATCTAGATGTTGTTATCATCACAGGTATGAATTTTTGTTGTCAATCTATCTGCCCATGTATTAATAGATTTCGGAGCTACCCATTCTTTTATATCCGTGACTTATATTGCAAAACTGGGCCTTACACCCGAACGAATGGCTATGGGATATAGCATTTCAAAACCTTCTAGAGAAGAACTGCATAGCAATATTATAGTAAGGAATTGTCATATGTTGATGCAAAACCGTACGGTATATGTGAAATTTATTGTTTTAGAAATGGTGGATTTTGATGTGATTCTAGGGATGGACTAGTTAACTCGGCATGAGACTATCATCGATTGCAAATAACGGACAGTCAAGTTGAAACAACCAAATGATGAATCCTTCATTTTTAATAAAATCCTAAGATTGAACTTCCCTCATATCATTACAGTGTGTAAAGCTCAACGAATATTGGATAATGGGTGTAACAGACTTCTAGCCATTATCACGATCAATTCGAAGACTCATAGACTATAGTTGGAAGAAGTGGAGGTGGCCCAGGATTTTCCAAGAGTATTCCCAGATGATATTTCGGGATGACTTCTATAAGGGAGGTGAAGTTTTGGGATTGAATTGATGCTTGGAACTGCCCTAGTGTCTAAACCATCGTACCGATTGGCGCCTACAAAAATGAAAGAATTAAAGAAGCAATTGCAAGAGCTGCTGGACAAGAGATTCATTTGACCGAGTGTGTTACCATGGGGAGCACCAGTATTGTTTGTACGCAAGAAGAATGAGACAATGCGTCTGTGCATTAACTACCAAGAGCTAAATCAGGTTACGGTCAAGAAGAAATACCCACTACCTAGGATTGATGACATGTTCGATTAGCTACAAGGAGCAACGGTATTCTCAAAGATCGACTTGAGGTCTGGTTGTCATCAAATGAAGGTGAAAGATGAAGATGTCCATAAAACTACATTCAGAACTTGTTATGGACATTATTAGTTTCTATTTATGCCATTTGGATTGACTAACACCCCAGTAGCCTTTATGGATTTGATAAATTGGATCTTTCAACCGTATTTAGACCAATTTATTATTGTCTTTGTTGATAACATATTAGTCTACTCTCAGAGTCGCGAAGAGCACCATCAACACTTGACTACGGTGCTGCAAACTCTGAAGGATAAACGCTTATACATGAAGTCCAACAAATGTAACTTCTAGTTAGGGCAGATTACATTCCTAGGACACATAGTCTCGGAGAAAGGTATAAAGGTGGACCCAGCTAAAGTGGAGGCAATCCGGAATTGGGTTATCCTGAGAAATGCTATCGAAATCTGAAGCTTCTTAGGGCTGGCAGGATACTATCGAAGGTTCATATAGAATTTTTCATAGATTTCCCTACCCTTGACTTTGCTGTCCAAAAAGGGGATAAAGTATGAATGGATGAACCAGTGTGAGAAGAGTTTTGAGAAGCTGAAAGAAAGGTTGATGATAGTGCCTGTGCTTGCAATTCCAGGTGGTCCTGGGTAATTCATGGTGTACACAGATGTCTCTAAAAATAGTTTAGTGGCGGTGCTGATGCAGAATGGGAAGGTAATTGTCTTCATGTCAGTTGAAGGTACATGAGCAAAATTATCCCACACATGATTTGGAATTAGGGTAGTCATCTTTGCTCTAAAGATTTGGAGGTATTACCTTTATACGGAACGTTGTGAGATTTTCAATGACGACAAAAGCTTGAAATATTTTTTTACCCAAAAGGAATTGAATATGAGGTAGAGATGTGGTTGGAATTGGTGAAGGACTATGACTGCAACATTAATTATCATCTAGGTAAGGCTAACATGGTGGCAGATGCCCTGAGTCACAAGTCCATGATGTTGTCATAGTTGATAACCCAGCAATAGTTGATAATAGAGCTTCAACAGATGAGTTTAGAAGTTTTAGCACCAATTGAGCAGATTAGTTTGGCAACATTAACCATTACTCGAAACCTACTGGGTCGAATCCGGATAGAACAAGCATTTGATCAACAGTTAATGGAATGGAAACGTAGCAATGAAGCAAAGGGTTCCGCTACCTACACAACTGTTGATGGGATTGTGTGGTACAGGGGTCGTATTTAGATGCCTAAGGTTGATTCACTCAGAGAGAATCTCATGATTGATGCACATACCACTCCGTACTCTATCCACTTCGGAAGCATGAAGATATGCAACTATTGTACTTGTGATCGGGCATGAAGAGAGACATAGTCAAAGTAATTCACGAGTACCTTACTTGCCAGCAATTGAAGGCCGAACATCAAAGGTCAACAGGACTACTAGAACCACTTCCGATTCCCTCTTGGAAGTGGGAAGATGTTGCCATGGATTTTGTGATGGGATTACCAACCTCACCTAAAGGAACGAATGCTATATGGGTTGTTGTTGACCGACTAATGAAATTAGCTCACTTCTTACCGTTAAAAACCATCTTCACCATAATGCAATATGCAGAAATATATATACGAGAGATAGTACGGTTACATGGAATTCCAGCTCGGATCGTGTTAGACAGAGATCCAAAATTTACTTCCGGGTTTTGGGAGAGTTTGCATCATGGGTTAGGTATAAAGCTCACCTTTAATACCACATTTTATCCATAGACTGATGGTCAATTCAAACAGGTGATTATATTTTAGAGGATATGCTACGAGCCTGTATAATGGACTTTAAAGGAAGTTGGGAGTCAAGGTTACCTCTGATAGAGTTTACTTACAATAACAATTATCAAGTCACCATAGGTATGGCTCTATATGAGGCGTTGTATGGAAGAAAGTACAGAACACCATTGCATTGGAATGAAGTAGGAGAGAGGGTAGTTTTGGGCCTAGACATTGTGACGCATACCATGAATTTAGTAGCTAAGATTTGAGACAGGATGTAGGTAGCACAAAGTCGCAAGAAGAGTTATACCGATCAACGACAGAGAAATATGGAGTTTATAGTAAGAGATCATGTATTCCTCAAGGTGTTACCGTTGAAAAGGGTACTGAGATTCGGGAAGAAGAGGAAACTCACTCCAAGGTATATTGGGCCTTTTGAGATTTGGACCGAATTAGAACACGAGTATATCGAGTTGCTCTACCACCGAACTTATTATTGGGATGTATACTATAAGTCTATCTTTTGTATGAACATATGTTTTTGAGATATTTTGAAATGAGAATCACTTTGATCAAATATCTGCATTTTATATTTATATATATGTCGATGCAGTTGTTCATTTAATTTATACTGTAGATAACATAGTGTGTGGTGTCACACAGAAGATCATGTTATTGGGTCCTTGTAAATTATAAATAGTAGCTCATAACCAAGATGGATAGAGACAAACCATTGGAATGGTTGTAGTGTAATTTGGTATTAGTTTATCTTGACTATATAATTAGACTAGTACACTATGTGTGTATTAAGCAGGACCATTTGAGGTTGTTCGATTTATACTGACTATATAAAAGAACAGAACCTCTATTATTATGGATGTGTGTACTCTTAATCCCGATATAATAACAAATACATATACTTAGTATTTATTTCTTTAACTTATCAATGGGTGAGATTTATTCGTTAAATCAATAGGTCTAATAAGTTGAGAGATAGTACCATTTATATGGTGTGTTGTTGATTATAAAATGAAACTGTGTCCTATTTATTTAAGTTGATGATGTCCGTTTGAGGAGTTCATAAGAATTATCATGTAAACCCTACAGGTGGATTTAGTCCGACATGATAATAAAGTTAAGTGGTACTATTTTTGGAGTCAGATATTAATTAAATGAGTTGTCAGTAACTCATTTAATTAACAGACATATGATATGTTAAACATAGGGAGATTAACACACTCATAATAAGTAGGAGCCCATATTATAATATGGGATTGGTGTGGTAGTTCAATAATGACCCTTTAGTGGTATGAGTTATTATTGATGAACTTGAGTTGAGTGTTCGGGTCGAACACAGTAAGCTCAAGTCCATCAGGAGGCCAAAACTAATTCCTCCTCTAGGTCTATGTCGTAGACTCTATATATAAAGTCTCGCATCCACCCATCCATAACCGGATTTGGTTTAACTTGGTTTGGTTTAACTTACCTTGGTTTGGTTTAACTTAACTTGGTTTAGTTTAATTTAACTTGGTTTGTTTTAACATAATTTGTTTAGATTTTTTCTAAATAAAATTTTGTTAATTTTCTTTCCTAGTAACCGGCGGCAAGTCTATAAAAAGGAGTAGGATGTGGCCCCTAAAACCTAACTTTCTTATTCTCCATAATCCCTTCTCTCCTTGTGGTTGTCGCCCCCTCTCCTCCTTGGCAGCACAAACCTATTCTCCTCCCCCCTTTCCCTCTCCTTCTACTTGCTTAGGGTCGACGCCCTTATCCCCTCCTCCTCTTTGGTGGCCGGCGCCCCCCTTCTCCCTTGGTGGTCGGTGACCCCTTCTCCCTTGGTGGTCGACGCCCCTTCCCATCCACTTGTGGGCGACGGCTTGAAAAAAGGGAAGAAGAGCAAGAAAAGCAAGAAGAGGAAGAAGAGAAAGAAGAGAAAGAAGAGGAAGAAGAAGAGAAAGAAGAAGATTATAAGGTGCCTCATCCTAACGACTCTTTTGTGGCTGACGATTTTAGAAGAAAAGAAAAGAGGGTGGTGTTGTCTTAGTAGTTCGTCGCCCACACGACGTCTAAGAAGAGGAGAGGAATACTGTAGAAGATCTTGAGGTCTTTAGCTACGAAGAAAGGTACAACTAGTTCTTTTATTCCGTAGCACAATTAGTTTATTTTTCTTTGTATGGATCCTGAACACCAACACAAGAGGCCAGCGATCTTGTGCTTCGATCAAGGTGCGCTTTGATCAATCAAGAACTTACTTGATTGATCAAACACATGTCTGATCGAGCATGTGGGTTGCTAGGAAAGGTTTTGTGCTCGTACAAATTTTTATACAAGGGATTTACATAGAACTGAATTCCTAGCGCCAACACCTATTAGGTGTTCATAACGTGTTCTACGTATCCATTCTTAAGAGGTACATTTCTAATCATTCTCATGTGATTGGTCATGAGTCCGTGCAGTGGATTCTGAATCTATCCCATAAGGAAGCATCGAAAGAAATCCTTGATCACCAAGTTTGAAAGCTGAGGAACAAGGAGATCAAAATAGTGAAGGCCTTGCGAGGGAAATTAGCTTATGGAGGAGGCTACTAGGGAGACCGAGCTAAATATGCACAACCGCTATCCTGAACTATTTGGTAAGTAAAATAAATGGGATAAAATCCTTATAAGGAGAGGAGAATTATAAGGTCTCATGAGTACTAATTAAGGAACTAATTTATAAAATTTTCTACGAATTTTTAAACAATTTTCGAGATTTAAAATGAACTGGTAAGGTAAGTTAAAAGGAGATAGGACTACTAACTTAATGAAAGTATAATTTAACACCCAATTAAATTGGGAGTTGATTGATTTAATTAGTCTAAGTTGGGATCAATTAACCTAGGTATAAATAGGTAGGTATATGCTGTTTCTGACATTTCCTCACTATTCTCTCCAAATCGTCGTCTCCTTCTTCTTTCTCATCTTCGCAATTTCCGATCAAGCTCTCCATCGAACTCAGAGACCTATGTAGGTGCCACCCACGCGCGGACAAGTACCCGAGGACATCGTGATCAGACGAGGAGTTATTCAACCACCACGTCGGCGACACGACCATGGTTGGGCAAGGGCTCCCGAAGGTGGAACACGAAAGGGAAGACAAGTATGTTTTCTTATAATAGTTTGGATTTAGTGAAGTAAGGGTTAGGTATCTAGGAGGAGCCGAAATGTTTGTTGATGTTGTTCGAAGGCTTGATGAGGTTGTGATTCAGTTTCCTATGACGATTCTTGCTCCATCGTGCATTTTTTCAGTTTTCTATAGTGGATTTGGGTGTTAGTGACTGGAATGAGTTTCATTCAGGTTCTTCTTGACAAATTAAATTTCTGGACCAATTCTTGGAGAGTCTCAGCGGGTTGTGATGGTGTTTTGCTCTTTCCTAGTGCTTCCAAAAGCTTTGGTCCGATTGCTGGTGATTAATGCCTTGATTGATGATGTTCTTACTCTTCCGCATTTTAGATGATTTGGACATGCTTGGAGGTTATTTCCAGGTGGTTTTTCCCGTGTCATGTTGGATGGATGAATTGTGGTTTTGTTCCTTCTTATGACTGTGGATTATAGTGATTGATCTAGTAGAATTTTAAGTACTACATGTTGTTTCTTGGTTCTCCATGGTGTTCTCGGATTCCAAGATAATTGGGGTGGCTTAGAGGATTGATTCGATGGTGTTTTACGTTTTTTTAGAGTTAGTTGTGTTTTTGTGGGTAGATCTAGAAGCAATGTGGTTCTTACTCCTGGTGTTGGCCTTGGCCTTCTTGTTCTTAAGGACAGATAGCAAGGTAGTGTTTGGGCTTTGTGTTGTTCTTGTTTTTGTGGGATTAAGTCGGTTTTCTCTTCCTGATAGGTTCGGGGTTGATGATTATGTTCTCTCGATGATGCATTCTCTCCTCCAAGTTTTCTAGAAGTTTAGGTGTGTATGGATTTTATTTTTTCTCAAGATTGGCATGATTATAGTCTGTGTGGAACAATGCTACTTAAACTAGTATGATAGGAATATGATATGCTATTGATGTAGGGTAACGAGTTACATATGTCCACTTATGGTGACAGTACGGATTGGGTGCTCTGGGATGAGCTCCAGGGAAGGCCCTTCCAAAATGAACGACAATACATCGAATGAGGCCTCTGACCAAATGACCATAAATTATTATGAACTAGATGGAATGTGCTCAAATGATAGTTACCCATTTGTGACATATACACCCTTACCCAGAACTAAGTGATGACTTTCCTTTATGCGGTGTTAATTCTCTTTAATGTACGATTAAATTTAGGTTCCATGTTATACTTATGCTGTGTTATTTTCCTTAATGTGCAAATAGGTATATGTTCCATGTTAGCTATATGCTGTGTTATTTTTCTTAATGTGCAAATAGGTTTATGTTCCATGTTAGCCATATGCTGTGTTATTTGTCCTTAATGTGCAATTAAGTTTACGTTCCATGTTATCCTTATGTTGTGTTATTTTCCTTAATGTGAAAACAAGGTTATGTCCCATGCAATTCATTATACCCTGCTTACTTTTTACTATGCAATTGGGTTTATGTTCTATGCTACCTAGCTACCACTCTTGCTCCATGATGAATGTCATATACATTATAGTGGAATGTTCTTGCTGAGTTCATAGGCTCACAACGTATATGATGTAGGTGAGGGCGCTACCTTTAAGGATGCGGTAGAGGACAAGGGGATGGAGTAGACGAGGAGGTGGGATGGATGCAAGACACACTGTCTAAGGGCATTGGAGTATGTTAATAACATTTGTCCTTTGAGAGTTATGTGGTTGTGAGTTGAAGACTATTTGTTTTTCTCATGTTGATTCGGGTTTATGAAACTTTCCATTCGAAAGATATATGTTGAGTTTTGATATTCATATGCGATGAAATTTTCTTTGTGTTTGATGGAAATGTGGTATGCATATGCTAGAGTTATAGAAAGTGAGTCATGGGATTTTACAGGAACAATCACTAAGTTAGAGTCGAATGAGAAGTTGATGTAGTATCTCTTATGTCAATATCATCCAGAGAGGTGATGCAGTGGAAGAACGTTAAATTGTCATACAGATATTTATAGTTTGATCCCCAATTGTGGTACATTTGTAAAGGTTTTTTTTTCCAAATAGGGTGCTTAGCGATCGATAGAAAACTTCCATAGGATCAGGTCGGTCACCCCAAGTTTAACGTTACTTAGTTTATCCTTTTTTTTTTCTTATGTTTAATATCATGCTTTTGAGTCTCATTGAGAGTAAAAGATGAAACCGCCATCTTGGCAACCCATCTAGGATGGCTTGTAATATTTGGAAGGGAGGTAAATCATAAGGGACTTTATCCAACAACAACAACACATACAAGGAGGAGTTAAAGCAACTAACGATACATTTCGCATCTATTAGGAATCAAACCCAGATCTATTGGCAATACACCCTTGTATGAATCAACTACGCCAATTCATAAGGGGATGCTTTTGAGTGTCATGATCTCATTGAATGAACGTCTCTTGCATCATCTTCAACTCTTTCTTAAATTTAAATATCTTTGCCTCTTATTTCAATTATAATCTCTCACATTATATCCATCTATATCTTTGAAGATTGGGGTGAGTCACAAACTTAATCAACAAACATAATCAAGTAACATAGTTATAGATATTTTTTTAATATTTGTGACCAGTGATCAAGATTAAGCTTGAACAGTAAATTTATTAATATAATCTATTTTCACTAGAAAAACTTTCAATAATTCGCTTATAATGAACGTATCTTTAAAAAGGTTATAATCATTTAGAATGAATTCAAAAGGGCTATTAACACTATCAAAGTGGTTGGTACTATTGTAGCAAAATGGAGCTTTCGCTCACTATATATGTTTCTCATCGTCCGTCTATTGTTGTAAAAAAGATGGAATCCGCCATCCAGCGGTCCCACATGGTCAGCCCCACGATCATTTGTAAGGAGGTAAATTGGGAAACTATAGTTGTCTAGTATGGGGGATGACTTTTTTTCCTCGACTTTGTCGAGATTCAAACCCTTGCCCTATTGTAGCAAATCTACCCTACACTAGCCAACTCAACCTTGCCCCGGGGGCTTCTCATCGTCCGTCTAGATTACATGAAGGGAGATAAATCACGGAGTTAGTTTATAGCTGACCGTCAAACGGTTAAGGGGTTGGAGGAGTTTTTTTCTGAGGATATGTGCTTGTCAAAATTTGATTCTTATTCTATTATAATAAATCTATCATCTTCTAACCAACTGAATATCCCATAAAAATTCAAAATGGTTGGTACTAGAACCAAGGATAGAGAGCTCTTTTATGCGATTTCATTTCGTTACTAGAAATTTTTTTTACCTAATTTTTTTACATATCAATACTAAAATATCTAAAATATATTTCAAAAGTATATTTATCTTTGCTTTGCTTTGTATGAAATGCTTAATTCCAACACACCACATGACAGATGGTAAAGGAAAAGTTTTTGGTGGCCATTAGATGTTGGGAGGAAAAAAATTATTTGGCATGAAATGTGAGGTGGCACATGGTATCCACTCCCATGGACAAAGGCAAGGAATAGAGGTTTTTACTCCGGAGAAGGTACGAAGAGGGCGTACGAAAGAAAAAAAAAAAAAGTAATTGCATAGAAACCGAAATAGAATCTCTTATTTACTTAGCTTAAAAATTATTCACGGATGGATTGACAATATTTTAATTTTTTTTGAAATTTTTCATCGACTTAAAATCGGATGGAAAATGAAATTTCCATCCTTCTCAAATAAATTCCGGCGACAAGTTCTTAAACTCTAGTATCAATAATTTCTGATGAAATCGCAGTTAGGGAGGAGGTCGCAGCTGTTGAAGTCGTGATTCGGGCCGCTGCAGCCGCAAAACAACCTCTTACCATTCTTTCCTTTCTTCCACGTTGGATTTCCCCTTCTCCTATCACCTATCAATATTTTTTCGCCCGCAATTCCTTTTCCTAGATCGTCGACAATTGAGGGTAAACAGAGACTGTAAAGCAAACCTTGGCATTTCCATGATACATGCTTGCCCATGGCATATTTCCATTCAACACCCTCCTTATTTGTACTGCATGCCGAGAGAATGTCTTTGCTATATTATATAAGATTGCATGATTGATGCTGCAGGACCACATGCCATCTTCTCCTTATACAATTATGATGCTTTAGGAATTGCAATAATTTATTGTCTGCAAAAGTTAAGAAGAGATTTAGCCCCGAGCAATGTAGCCGTTAGGTCCAATCAGATAATTAAAGGTCAAATCTTAACTGTGTTATATTGTAGAAATTTTATTTTAGTAGGACATAATCCTAAAAAAGTTAATCGTTTTGATGGATCTCCATAAGAGCTTTCTGATTTATTTTAGTAATCTATGAGAAATTTTTATAGGGACATATCAATCGCCATTAGAATCTAAACTTAAAAAAAAAAAAATCAAGAAGAGACTTGTATTTATAGTATCTTTGAGGATGCTCACCATTTATTATATATATATATATATATATATATATATATATATATATATATATATATATATAGTAATTTTATCCTAGGTGATGAACTTGTGTTACATGCGTGGGTGCCTCGATACACGCAAGGCGTCTTCATTCATTAGAGGTGCCTATAAAATTTAGGTATTCAAGTTTTTCAACCAATTATTCTAAAAATGATCGATCTGATTTCATAAAAATTTTTCATAGGATATTAGGATAAATATGAGTCATGATGGATGACCCAGCATCACGTGTGGTTCGAACACTATGGACATATGATATACTTTACGAGAGAATCAAACCCTTTATTGTATGACAGCCGTCCTATCTCTACCATACCCCAAGGGGCAAATAAAAATCATAGTTAAACTACATTTTAGTACTTTAATTACATGTCCTCCTATTAAATTGGTCAATTTAACATGCTAAAAGCATACACAAAATTCACATAAATGGAGATTAATCTTTGCTATAGAATATGTACACACATGCAGTGAAGAACAATATGCATGCAAGGAAGAGGTTAAGAACTCGAATCCATGGCTAAACCAAACACTGGTTCCTTTTTAAGTAACTCCATTAATATCTTGCTGATGAAGATCCTTCTTCCAGTGCGCAATTACCTCATTCCATCCGAGCAATCCACTGCAGAGTGGCAAGAGAGCGAGGACACCGCCAAAAATTAAGATCTCAGGGATGATTTGCACTTCCTAATGCATCGACTAGAAATGTTTTGATATCAAAGGATATGGAAAATATTTCAAAAAACATATTTAGAGAATCTTTATATAAAATGCTCAATTCCAACACAGCACATGCCAGATGGTAAAGGAAAAGCTTTTGGTGGGGGTTGGATGTTGGGAGAAGGAAAAAAAAAAAAATTCTGTTTGGGATGAAACATGAGGTCGCACGTGGTATCCACCTCCATGGCCAAAGGCTTTTGTGACCCAAAAGGAAACCTTGGCATTTCCTCTCACACATGCTTGTCCACTGCATATTTCTATTGCTCTCCCTCCTTATTTATGCTGATGAGGGAATGTCTTTGCCTATTCTTGGCAAGGATCTCTGTCAGGGCAACTATTACTTTTACCATTTGTTTCTCCTTGGAAGGAACACTGAAGGAATCATTTGATACGGAAACTTAATTTTGCCAAAACTATGTATTTGTGTCTGGCCTCATGCAGGTAATAATATAAATTCAATTGTACTATAGCATGCTCTTGAATGTTAGTTGCGATAGTGTAATATATTTTTTTTCAATATATATCTCAATATATTTATGATCTTTATCAAATAGTGGAGGGTGAGTTGACTACTTTTATTAAAAAAAAATTGCCTTTATGTGGAATTTTAAATGGGATTTTTATGGTGAGATTCTCTTTGAGTTTTGATATAATAGATATATGGGGAAGTGGGTAAAAGGGAGACCGACGAGTGCTAAAATTAAGTTTATGAAAAGCGGGCTTGATGAAGTCCTCGATGGCAAGGCATGCAATTGGCAGCCAAAGTTAAAAGCATTATGGATAAAGAAGTTATGTATCTCTCTTTAATAATTTTTTTTTATGGTACTTTTTCCTAACACGTACCCAAAAAGAAGGTTCTGCAAGGCCATTGGACTTTAGACCCACCCAGCCCTATAAGGCCTATTTACATGGGAAGAATCAGCAAGAGGGAAGAAAGACTTCTAATTTCGAGCTCGTTTACCTTAAATAATAAAAAAAAAAAATTAAAAGAGAGGACTCAAGATCACTCTCTGTGGACTGGCGTTTCCACAAAACAGAATCCGCCTTAACAGGAGAGAATCAGGCAGTGTAACTAGAAAATAAGGAGAATTCCTACTTTGCCCTCATCTTTGTCACTGACAAGCAAAGTGTGGTGAGTGATAGAGAGTCACTTGTGGAGACCAACAAAGGGTTCAAATGCTGTCATAGATAGACATAGCCACGTAATGGCAGCCATGGACTATAGCCGAGTCGGATTTTTTCATTATCTATAAAAATTTAATTAAATATTGAATTTTTTAATAAAATAAATAAATTGAATGAACACTAAGTAAAGATACTGATTAAAATAAAATTGGAGTAGAACAAAATCTATATCGTATAGACGTGATGATAAAGAATATATTAATTTAAATTAGAATTGATTTTAATTTAATTTAGTTAAATTATGACCAAATTTAATTAGATTAAATTGATTTAATTAATTTATAATGAAATTTTTGAAAAAAAAATTATTTCCCTTTATTTTAATTCTCTTTCACGTACACAACCTCGCTTATATCGAGCCTCACACATTATTGCCTTATCATAATTATATGGTTAAGTCATCAAGTAATAAAATATCAGTTTCATAAGGACTGTAGACTAAGCACTAGTCGAATCTGTGAAACAAGTTATCTACACTATCGAGATTTAAACATTTAAGAGTCAAAATTTCGAAGAGAAAGAGAGAGAGAGAGAGGTCCGGAGGATAAAAGTTTGATTAAAAAGTTGATTGGGAAACGATTATAGAATTTTGATTTTATCATAATGCTAGTTGATGTATTATGAATTGTTCATCTCTTACTCTCTATGTTTATGGTATTGTAGGAATTCTAATTAAATATCGGTGTGATCCCGTGTGAGTTGCACTAGAGTGCTTATCTTATTAGATTTCAATACTATTAAGTAGAAAAGGTAATATAGAAAGTCCAGTTACCCCCTGCCACATGAGGACCCCCCCCCAGTCATGCAGTCTGTGTCACGCCCCTAGAGGAGTCTCTGCCAGACAAAAATCCGACAACATCTCCCCTGTACCGGTGACAATCCAAAGCATATATACATACAAAATATACATCAACCATATGCAGCTGAAATATATACACAACCACGCAGTTAATAATCTCAGCCAATACGACTAGACAAATATAACAATAACCACGTAGTTATATATATTTTTATCAGCCCACTCAACTACAATCAAAACCAACACAGCGGAAAAACATAAAGACAAGCCCATACAAAACAAATCAAAACACTGCTAGCCGGCTAGGCTTTATACAACAGCCACAACAACAAATACAACAACAACATCAAATACACAAATACCAAATACAAGTAAAGCATAAACGAACCCAAAACGATCTTCGGATGTGACATAGGACCCGACAGACAGGATACTCCGAGCGACACTCCAACCATCTACCTGAAAACATAAAGATACATATATGCAGTGGTGAGTATAGGTAACTCAGCGGGTAATAGATAGGATAGTGCATGACCTATAAATAAACATGGAGAACAAAGTATACAGTCTCAGTAGAGAATAAAGAACATGATCATACTGACATAGCCAATAAACAAAACAACCAGTACCAGTCTATCTCACATGGTATAACGATAATAACTGACAAACAAAAACTGCACATACTACAATGGACAAAATGGAAAACACATACCCAACCTGGAACCAATGCAAGGTACAAAGATTAGTACACTCACCGGATCTGTAGCAGACCTACTCGTGACACCTGTGCATCAGATGTATGGCAACAGATATGACAACTTAGTCTTTTAGTATAAGTGGGATATTGTTAGAGTGTATACTAAAAGCTTATCTTTTGTAAACATTTATTTTTTGAAATAAAAGAATCACATTGGTCAAATATCTATATTTATTTGCTAAATGTAATTGTTCAATTAATTTATATAGTAGACAACATGGTGTGTGGTGTCACACACAGAAGATCATATTGTCGGTTCTCTATAAATTATAAACAGTTGCTCACGACTAAGATGGAAAGGAACAAATCATCGGAATAGTCGTAGTGTAATTAAGTATTAGTTTATCTTGATTAATAAATTACACTGGTACACTCTAAGTGTATTGAGTAGGACCATTTTAGTTAAGTTCTTTTTGTACCGACTTAATAAAAGAACTAGACCTTAGTTATTATGGAAGTGTGTACTCTTAATCCTAATATAATAACAAGCATATATATTTAATATTTATTTCTTTGACTTATCAAAGGGTGAGGTTTAGCTCGATAAATCAATATGCCCGATAAGTTGAGAAATGATATTACTTATAGTGTGTGTTGTTGATTATAGAAGGAATCTGTGTCCTAGTAATCTAGATTGAGAATGTTCCTAAGAGGAGATCATAAGGATTGTCATGTTAAACCCTGCAGGTGGACTTAGTCCGACATGACAATGAAGTTGAGTGGTACTACTCTTGGAGCTAGATATTAATTAAGAGAGTTGTCAGTAACTTACTTAATTAGTGGACATTCATTATCTTAAACACAGGGAGACTAACACACTCATGATAAGAAGGAGCCCATAATGTAATTTGGGATTGATGTGGTACTGCGATAATAACTCTCTAGTGGAATGAGTTATTATCGATGAACTTGAGTTGTGTGTTCGGGGCGAACACGGGATACTCAAGCTCATCGGAAGGACAAAACCAATTTCTCCTCTAGGTCCCTGTCGTAGCCTCATTAAAGCCTCAAGTCTATCCAAAGAAAGACCCATCTTGGTGTCCAAGAAAGGGACCGGTCCATTGCTTGGTGACCAAGCAATGGCTGGCCACCATATCCTCTTAAGGGGCTGACCCCTTGCTTGGTGCCCAAGAAAGAGTGGGCCGGCCACAATAATTCAAATAAGGAGGGGTGTTTTGAATTTTTAAAATCTTCTCTTTGTAGAAAACTACAAGTTTTAAAAGAGAGATTTTAAATTTAAAAATTTTCCTTATTTGAATTAGACCACATGTTTTAAAAGAAAGTTTAAAAGTTTTAAAATTTTTCTTTTTTAACCATCTTCATGGTTTAAAAAAAACGGAAGAGAAGTTTTAAAATTTAAATTTTCTATCACCATGTTAAAAAAGGAAATTTTATAAGAGAAGTTTTAAATTTTAAAACATGGTTTTAAATTTTAAAACATGGTTTTAATTTTTAAAACTTTACTTTTTTAACTCCTATTTTAGGAAAGAGAGCTTGTAAACTTTTATAAGAGTTTCTCTTCTTGTAAAATTTTATAAAAAATATTGTCTTCCTCTTTAAGGGGGTCGGCCACCCTTGCTTGGTGCCCAAGCAAGGTGGCCGGCCAAAAGAAAATAAAAAAAATCATCATCCAATTAATGTTTGGTGATTGATTCAATCAAGAGGAAAGAAAAGGAAAAATAAAAGGGAAAAGGAAAACCATGAGGAAGATTTTAACTTTTGTAAAAAGTCTTTCCTTATTTGTCTTGGGCAAGTAATATAAAAGAAGGGGTGAGGAGGCCTCAAGTGAGATCAATTCTTATTCTCTTGCTTGGAGATTTTGGTGTGGCCGGCCCTCCCTCTTCCCTCTTCTTTTCCCTATTGCTCTCTTCTCCTTGGTGGTGGTGGTGGCCGGATTTTAGAGGAAGAGGAAGAAAGCTTTTGGGTGGTGTTCATCTTGGAAGATCGTCGCCCACACGATGTCCAAGGAAAGGCGAGGAATACGTCAGAAGATCTCGAGGTCATTAGCATACAAAGAGAAGGTATAATTAGCAATTATTTTCTACATCATGCTAGTTATTTCTTTTTGTAAGAATTCCAAACACAAGAGACATTAGATCTAGTTTTTCAAATTAGTTTTTTGAGTTTGTGTTTTCTTTATTTTTCAAATTTATGATTCGATTGTTATTTTTGGTTAACCTAGAGTTATTTAAGGAAATTAAATATTAGCTTTCCTTAAAAGGCTTTGTCTAGGCGGTGGTGGTTGCTCTCATATCCAAGAAGGTCATGTGCCTTGCCATGCAGTCCTAGAAGCCAATTTTAGAAATTAATATTTAATGGAATTAATAACATAGGTGGATTTGGATCAATAATGTTAAGTTCCGCTTGCGATCCAAATCTAAACCATTAAGAACAGATAAGTTAAATTTGGAATCAATGATGTTAAGTTCCGTCTGCGATTCCTAATTTAACTTCTAAAGAACACAATAGGTTATTTAAGGAAAGGTTCGACACTTGTACAAAATTTTTGTACAGTGAAACCGGTACATTTTCCTAGGACTAACCAACAATTGGTATCAGAGCTAGGGTTTGCCTCTGTGTGTTTTGGTTTTCAAATTAATTATGCACATGTCATACATAATTTAGGCAGGATAATAGTAGGATGTGTTAACTTTGTGGTTGCAGGCTCCAACTATTATGACATTTAGATATTGTGTGTGATTGGACCCTTGGACATGTCAAGGGTATTATTTTGTGTGCATGATTGTATGTATCAAATACAGCAGGAGCTATATTATTTTTAGAATTTTATTTTTTGTTCGATCTAGAATACATGTACATTCCTTTATGGAATATAGGATCGATATATGTAAAATTCTATATTTGTCGCGGATCGTATCTTTGCGAGGTGTGGTGCTATTGGAGGACCAGAGGCACAGCAGAATAAGAAGCAAGATAGATGCGACAACTCGACCCGATGGCGGTGGCTAAAGATGACAGCAGCTAGGGTTGGAGCATACTGAAGACAGTGATGGAAAAGGTCATGATAGTTGGAAAATTAATTTCCAAATTTATTGCTTTTATTTACTGTGATGTTTATGTGCATGTAATATATGCTAGCATATGTTAAAATCCTCAATTTTAAATAACTAAGTGGGAGAGGAATTTTAATAAATTCCATGGTCTCCATTACTGGTTTGTAAGTTATGCAAACAAACTTGCGCGTTGGGTCTAAATGCCTTCCTCCATATCGGATGAGTTTGTTTGTGGATCACTAGATAAAACTTCCTTTATGGATGGTTATAGGAAATTATTTAGGAGCGTGTGAGCTTCTCCAACTGAAGGGGCACAATCCTATTTAATGGACTTAGTATTAAATAATGGTATACACTTAGACGCATTCAATAGTATCTTCCCCAACGGAGTCACTGCTATTGTTTTGTGTGACCAAAGTGAAACCAACCATTAATTTTATTTGTCATAAAGTTAGGATGACAAGATAATAAAATTAATGGGTTACACCCTCCTTTTACAAATGATGAATTTGTATACGTCCACACTAACATGGCATGCAATATTCACGGTGTTTTGAGGTGTTGGTAAATTTAAATAGTATTGTTTGAGGAATCAATATTATTTTAAATTTAGAATCCTGACCAAAGTTATTTTTGTGATTCTTAGGATGACTTTCAACCCACTAGCCATCATACTAAAAGAAAACAGACTTACTGGTCCTAACTATATAGATTGGAAAAGGAACCTGGACATTATTCTAATTGCTGAGAGCTATAAGTTTGTACTGACTGAGGCTTGCCCTGAAGCACCAAATGGTGACTCTACCCCAAAGGAGATTGAATATCATAAGAAATGGGTAAAAGCAGATGAGATGGCGCGGTGTTACATTTTGGCTTCAATGTCAAATGTATTGCAACATCAGCATCAAGATTTACCAACGGCTTATGATATAATGAACAATCTCAAAGAACTCTTTGGGCACCAGAGTCAGACTGCTAGGCAAGAGGCAATGAGAAAGTTAATGACAGCCACCATGTCTGAGGGGACACCCATAAGGGATCATATCCTCAAAATGATGGCTTATCTGAACGAAATACAAGTCCTTGGAGGAGAAATCGATGGGGAAACCCAGGTCGATATAATTCTCCAAACGCTACCCAGAAGTTTTAAGCAGTTCCGCTTGAACTATAACATGAACAAAAGAGAGTATACGTTGTCAGAACTTCTGACAGAACTACAAGCAGCAGAAGGTATATTTCGTCACAGTTCTCAGATTCACTATGCTGAAAAATGGTTTTACTTCTAAGTCGAAAGGCAAGAAGAAGAAGAAACATGTCTTTTCAGCAAAGAGAGTGAATAAACCTCAGAGTACAGGACAAAAAGATAGAATGAAGAAGTCGAATGACAAGTGCTTCATCTGCAAGCAGTCAGGACATTGGAAGGCGGACTGCCCTCATAGGAATCAGAACAATAAAGGTATATCTCATGCTCTAGTAGTTGAAACATGTTTAGCGATGTTATCTACTAGCACCTGGTGTGTAGATACAGGAGTCACTGATTATGTCTGCAATTCTTTGCAGGGGTTCCAGGAAACTCGACGACTATTTGAAGGAGAGATAATCATATACATGGGTAATGCTACTAAGGTGACGGCTGTTGCAGTGGGAGACATCTACTTATCTTTTGATAGGAATAGAAGTTTGATTTTAAGAAATTGTCTTTATGTACCCAGTTTTAGGAAGAATTTAATTTCAGTTTCTAAACTGTATATGGATGGATATTCTGTTTCCTTTAGTAACAATGTCGTTATAAAGAGAAATAAAGTGATTATCTGTTCTGGTGCATTGGTTGATAATTTATATACTTTAAATCCAATTTCTCCTACAAAGCAAAATATGAAAATTAATAATACATCTTCTAACTCTAATAAGAGAAAAGAACCTTCGGAAATGAACCAAATGTATCTTTGACATCTAAGGCTTGGTCATATTAACTTAGGTAGGATTCAAAGGCTTGTAGCCGATGGACTCTTGGGTTCAATAGAGTTGGAAAACTTTCCAACATGTGAATCCTGCTTGGATGGTAAAATGACTAAGAGACCTTTTAAGGCTAAGGGGTATAGAGCCAAAGATGCGTTAGAACTGATTCATTCTGATTTATGTGGTCCTATGTCTATCCAGGCAAGAGGTGGTTATGAATACTTCGTCTCCTTTATAGACGATTATTCAAGATACAGATACATTTACCTGTTGCACCGCAAGTCTGAATGCTTTGACAAGTTCAAAGAATATAGGGTTGATGTGGAGAAACGTCTTGGTAAAAGTATCAAGATACTACAGTCTGACCGTGGTGACGAATACCTCTTTGGAGAGTTTAGGAATTACTTATCAGAAGTCGGGATTCAATCCCAATTGTCTGCACCTGGTACACCCCAACGGAATGGTTGGCAGAAATAAGGAATAGGACTCTTATGGAAATGGTTAGATCGATGATGAGTTATTCAGAATTACCAAATTCATTTTGTGGATATGCTCTGGAAACAACAGTGTACATTCTGAATATGGTACCTTCTAAAACAGTTCCTTCTACTCCCATGGAATTATGGAATGGGCGTAAGCCTAGTCTGAATCATATCCGGATATGGGGTAGTCCAGCACATGTGCTGAAGGGAGATACTGACAAGTTGGAATCACGTACAGAAGTTTGTCTGTTTGTGGGATATCCTAAGGGAACGAAAGGTGATTTGTTTTATAATCCTAAAAATCAGAAGATCATTGTTAGCACCAATGCTCGATTTTTAGAAGAAGATTATGTAATGAACCATAAGCCCATGAGTGAAATAGCAGCTTTCCTTAACGGAAGTCTTGAAGAAAACATTCATATGAAGCAACCAGAGGGATTCATTGAAAAAGGCAAAGAGCATCTAGTGTGCAAGCTGAATCGATCCATTTATGGACTAAAGCAAGCTTCAAGATCTTGGAACATCCGGTTTAATGAAGTAATCTAGTCATATGGATTTATTCAGTGTCCGGATGAGTCTTGTGTATACAAGAAGTGTAACGAAAATATGATGGTATTTCTTGTACTATACGTAGATGATATTTTGTTAATTGGCAACAATATCAAAGTATTATCAGGCATAAGGGTATGGTTGTCCAAATAATTTGATATGAAGGACTTAGGAGAATGTGCACAAATTCTTGGGATCAAAGTTATAAGGGATCGCAAGAAAAGAATGTTGTGCCCATCTCAAGCTTTATATATAGATACAATCCTTGCTCGTTCTAGCATGCAGAACTTCAAGAAAGGTTTCTTATCTTTTAGGCATGGAGTAGTCTTATCTAAAGAGATGTCTCCGAAGACATCAAAGGAGATGGAGGATATGAAGACAGTTCCTTATGCTTCGATTGTAGGAAGCCTTATGTATGCAATGTTGTGTACAAGACCTGATATCTATTTTGTCATGGGCATGGTTAGCAGATATCAGAGTAACCCTGGACAAGGACATTGGACTGCTGTAAAACATATATTGAAGTACCTGAGAAGGACTAGAGATTATATGCTAGTTTACCAAGTAGACGATTTGCTCCCTGTGGGTTACACGGATTCGGATTTCCAATCAGATAGGGACAACAGTAAGTCTACATCAAGCTATGTGTTTACTTTAGGAGGTGGAGCCATTGCATGGAGGAGTGTTAAGCATAAATGCGTTTCAGATTCAACCATGGAAGCTGAGTATGTGACAACCTCTGAGGTAGCCAAAGAAGTTGTATGACTCAGGAACTTTCTAATGGACTTAGATGTGATTTCTGGTTTGCCCAAAATCATCACAATTTATTGTGATAATAGCGGTTCAGTTGCAAACTCGAAGGAACCACGAGCCCATAAGGCAAGTAAACATATAGAGCACAAGTACCACCTGATACGAGACATCGTCAAGCGAGGAGAAGTTGTCGTCGCCAAGATTGCATCAGCAGATAACCTGACAGATCCTTTCACTAAGGTCCTTCCGGCGAAAGCTTTTGATCGGCATGTGGAGGGGATGGGAATCAGATGTATGGCAACAAATATGACAGCTTAGTATTTTAGTATAAATGGGAGATTGTTAGAGTGTATACTAAAAGTCTAGCTTTTGTAAACATTTATTTTTTGAAATAAAAGAATCACATTGGTCAAATATCTACATTTATTTATTAAATGTAATTGTTTAATTAATTTATATAGTAGACAACATGGTGTGTGGTGTCACACACAGAAGATCATATTGTCGATTCTTTATAAATTATAAACAGTTGCTCACGACTAAGATGGAAAAGAACAAACCATCGGAATAGTCGTAGTGTAATTAAGTATTAGTTTATCTTGATTAATAAATTACACTGGTACACTCTAAGTGTATTGAGTAGGACCATTTTAGGTAAGTTCTTTTTGTACTGACTTAATAAAAGAACTAAACCTTAGTTATTATGGAAGTGTGTGCTCTTAATCCTAATATAATAACAAATACATATATTTAATATTTATTTCTTTGACTTATCAAAGGGTGAGGTTTAGCTCGATAAATCAATATGCCCGATAAATTGGAAAATGATATTACTTATAGTATGTGTTATTGATTATAGAAGGAATCTGTGTCCTAGTAATCTAGGTTGAGAATGTCCCCAAGAGGAGGTCATAAGGATTGTCATGTTAAATCCTGCAGGTGGACTTAGTCCGACATGACAATGAAGTTGAGTGGTACTACTCTTGGAGCTAGATATTAATTAAGTGAGTTGTCAGTAACTTACTTAATTAGTGGGCATTCATTATCTTAAACACAGGGAGACTAACACACTCATGATAAGAAGGAGCCCATAATATAATTTGGGATTGGTGCGGTAGTGCGATAATAACTCTCTAGTGGAATGAGTTATTATCGATGAACTTGAGTTGTGTGTTCGGGGCGAACACGGGATACTCAAGCTCATCGGAAGGCCAAAACCAATTTCTCCTCTAAGTCTCTATCGTAGCCTTATTAAAGCCTTAAGTCCATCCAAAGAAAGGCCCATCTTGGTGTCCAAGAAGGGGGCCGGTCCATTGCTTGGTGACCAAGCAATGGTTGGCCACCATATCCTCTTAAGGGGGTGGCCCCTTGCTTGGTGCCCAAGCAAGAGGGGGTCGGCCATAATAATTCAAACAAGGAGAGGTGTTTTGAATTTTTAAAATCTTCTCTTTATAGAAAACTATAAGTTTTAAAAGAGAGATTTTAAATTTAAAAACTTTCCTTATTTGAATTAGGCCACATGTTTTAAAAGAAAGTTTAAAGGTTTTAAAATTTTTCTTTTTTAACCATCTTCATGGTTTAAGAAAAAAGGAAGAGAAGTTTTAAAATTTAAATTTTCTATCACCATGTTAAAAAAGGAAATTTTATAAGAGAAGTTTTAAATTTTAAAACATGGTTTTAATTTTTAAAACTTTCCTTTTTTAACTCCTATTTTAGGAAAGAGAGCTTGTAAAATTTTATAAGAGTTTTTATTCTTGTAAAATTTTATAAAAATATTGTCTTCCTCTTTAAGGGGGTCGGCCGCCCTTGCTTGGTGCCCAAGCAAGGTGGTCGGCCAAAAGAAAATAAAAAAAATCATCATCCAATTAATGTTTGGTGATTGATTCAATCAAGAGAAAAGAAAAGGAAAAATAAAAGAGAAAAGGAAAACCATGAGGAAGATTTTAACTTTTGTAAAAAGTCTTTCCTTATTTGTCTTGGGCAAGTAATATAAAAGAAGGGGTGAGGAGGCCTCAAGTGAGATAAATTCTTATTCTCTTGCTTGGAGATTTTGGTGTGGCCGACCCTCCCTCTTCCCTCTTCTTTTCCCTTTTGCTCTCTTCTCCTTGGTGGTGGTGGTGGCCGGATTTTAGAGGAAGAGGAAGAAAGCTTTTGGGTGGTGTTCAGCTTGGAAGATTGTCGCCCACACGACGTCTAAGGCATGGCGAGGAATACGGCAAAAGATCTCGAGGTCATTAGCATACAAAGAGAAGGTATAATTAGCAATTGTTTTCCACATCATGCTAGTTATTTCCTTTTGTAAGAATTCCAAACACAAGAGGTATTAGATCTAGTTTTTCAAATTAGTTTTTTGAGTTTGTGTTTTCTTTATTTTTCAAATTTGTGATTCGATTGTTCTTTTTGGTTAACCTAGAGTTATTTAAGGAAATTAAATATTAGCTTTCCTTAAAAGGCTTTGTCTAGGCGGTGGTGGTTGCTCCCATATCCAAGAAGGCCATGTGCCTCGCCATGCAGTCTTGGAAGCCAATTTTGGAAATTAATATTTAATAGAATTAATAACATAGGTGGATTTGGATCAATAGTGTTAATTTCCGCTTACGATCCAAATCTAAACCATTAAGAACAGATAAGTTAAATTTGGAATCAATGATGTTAAGTTCCGTCTGCGATTCCTAATTTAACTTCTAAAAATCACAATAGGTTATTTAAGGAAAGGTTCAACACTTGTACAAAATTTTTGTACAGTGAAATCGGTACGTTTTCCTAGGACTAACCAACACAAATCTACTACAAATCCAAAACAATCCAAGACTATCAACTGAGTATGACTTAATCAACTCAAATTCTTATTTCAGACACATATCTATTTCGCTAACTAATCAAATTCTAAATACGTGAATAAAACAACAACATGGAATGAGGTTCTTGTTACCTCACAGCCTCTTACAGTGGATCCCCACAGTCCCGGCAGCTACTCACAGCAACAGGTGGTCGCCAATGAAGTTGCCAGCACAAACAGAGGTGATAAGAAGACTTAGGCATTTCGTCAAACACCTGTTATGCATCACGAACATGAATGGACAGAAACAAGAAATGCCAGTGCCTACAATCTTGCGATGAAGCATCAGACTACCCCTGTTACTGCCCAAAGTAAGGATCGGCTGGAGGAAGAAAAGAAAAACAAGAATCAACACCACCACATACCTTCTCATGGTCGGAAGTATGCGACTAATCCGGCGAGTGCGGTGAGGATAGACTAGGCTCCGATCCTTCCCCTTCTGACCAAAGATCTGCCCGCACAAGGGGCGATGATCTGGGGAGAAGGACTGCTGGAGGGTGCAGACGATCAGCAAAAAAGAAGGTTCGGTGATCATACAACACTGGCACGATCAAGCTATCCACGACGGAGACGCTACGAACAGAGAGAGTAATCCAGGGAAATCACGAAAGGGCTAAAGAAAGGAGAAAGGCTCCATTCCTCGAGAGGGAGAGGGAGGAGGGAGGCTGGGCATCGGCGATTGAGATGGAGAAGGAAGGTCCGATGGCGTTGGGCTGGACATCACCGGCGCGACCAAGAATCGCCGACATCCGGGCAGAGATGCGATGGGAACCAAGACAAAGGGGAGAAGTGTCGGGGAAGATGAGTAAGGATCGGGAGTTTAGGGAAAATAAACTTAGGTTAACTTAATTAACCTTTAAATTTATTCCTCAATCAACTCCAATTTAATGGGTATTTCAAACCAGGCCTTCACTGTACCCCGAATCCATCCCCTCAAAACGAGTCATACAGACTCCATTTAAATCCCGAAAAATTTCTAAAAATTCTAAAAAAATCCAATAAGATTTTTCATCCAATAATATTTATTATTTAATTTTTCGATATCTTACATTCTCTCCCACTAATAAAAATTTGATCCCCAAATTTACTGGTCAACTCAGGGATCCTCATACAAAGGTAACATCCAAATAGCATCCTCATCCACTACTCCAACATAAACATATCTCCAATCGTGATAATCCACCTCCAAGTAAATAGCGATGACTCTGTGAGCTATGAGCTCATCCTGCTTTCGCTACTTCTACACTGCTACTTAGCCAATTGTGGATAAATCAACTACCTCGAAAATCCAAAATCCACTATCAACAGATCCTCCAACATCTGTGTAACGCACTCAAACTATCCATCAGTCCAAGGGTAAAAATCTATACTAAAGCAAAACTCCGAATCCAAAGTCTGTTGTAATATCGGTAAAAACCAAGATGAAAAATCACGGATCTCCATCCAATATAACACTCAGAGATATACCATAAGCTCCGGTAATCTCTCTACAGTGTAATCTTGCTACTCGATCCAAAACAATCCATTCTACAAATCAATAGCTAGGGAACAAAGTCGTCACCCAACAATGATTACCCAAACCATCATATCCTCTCCATGTCCTGGATAATCCCACAATAAATTCCATCACAACATACTCCCTACTCCACTCTAATATCCAAATCCATGGAGACAATCCTACTAATCTCTGATGTTTAGCCTTCACGTGCTGACACACTAGACATCATGCTACAAAATCCGTGATGTCCTTCTTCATATCGTTCCACCAATAAAAACACTCCATATCTCTATACATTATATATCACAAATCCAGATCGAGGTATTTCCTGCAGTAACTTCTTCCGGATAAGAAGTAACTCAGAAACACACATAATCTCCCATGGAAATCAAAGAATCTCATTCCCATTCCACGTTAATTCGGTATACTGGCATGAGACGGCTCCGCTCATGCAACATCGGAACTACACAAAACCCCAGGTACGATACATATGTATAGAGTACATATCCGTCTACACTAGAAAGTAATTCTAAGACGGTGCAGTTAACAACTTTTCATTCCAACTCCTAAAACTGATCTCGTAAGCATCTGTCCAGAAAAGTTCTATTCCTTTCCTAAACAACCTAGTCAACGATGTAACAATGCTAGAGAAATCCTCAACTAATCTCCGATAGTATCCAGCCCGACCAAGGAAGCTGTGAATCTCCTATATGGGCTACGACTACTCCCAATTGGTAACAGCCTCTAACTCCTATGGATCCACTATCACCCCTACTGGTGACCATGTGTCACAGAAATCCCACAGAAGACAATCGAAATACGCACTACTGAACCTCACATATAGATGTCCCCGTCGACACATCTCTAGAACTATGCGAAGATAGTGTACGTAACCCACCTTGGATCAGGAATAGATCAAAACATCGTCAATGAAATGAAAACTGATCCAAATACTCTAGGGATACCAAATACATCAAGTCCATAAGAACATCTAGGGCATTGTAAACCTAAATGTTAAACCAAGGACAACAAGCTCACTCAACCGTAAGATCCCCAATAACAAGTCTATAATCGGATCACCAACTACAAATCAACGAATCCATATATATCATAGGCATACTACAACTCCATGTCACTATCAACATCAAACACCATATCATAGATCATCAAGTCAAATATCCACTAATAAATCATAAAAAGACCACCTATCACCACACCTGATCTCCAAATATCCACCAATCTCCAATCATCCTCAACATCAATTAATCATACCGGATAGTCTCCTAAACAAAGATAGAGAAAAAAGGAAAACATCCAACCTTCAACTCCCACTACCAACAAACTAACTGTATCCAAAAAGTCTGCCAAATCTCATCATCTCATCCTCTTAGATACTCAAATATCCATAGTAAAAGAATGTCAATCCCAAGTCCAAAGAATCACACAACCTCCTGACTGAAAGTCCACCCATCAAGAAGATATCTCCACAACTCTCATAATCATCCCATAAATGTCCCTTGATAAATATCGATAAAAGGTCGAACCCTCTAATCTGAGATATAGACTACAAGACCTGGTAAATGATCATGTGGTCAAGGTCTTGAGTTACTTGATCCAGACAATGTTAGCTGAGTCGTCTAACCATTGTCTTGTACCCCATCATACTGTGATTGCTCCACCCTAAGGTTCAGTAACCTCCAGTATCGAGCAATGAACACAAAGATAGAGGAATGCTACAACTAAATAGCTGATCAAAATATCTGTCAATCGACGCTCTACCCCTCAAAAATCATCATCTGAAATTATACCTAGTTACGGTCGGAACTCCTAGGTATTACTCAACTAATACCACTTCCTCCGTATCATTTCAAGTCATAGATCACTAGGTACATCAAGGATATCCAACTACATCTGATAGGTCTATGAGTCAGGATCTCCCATAGAGCAACGTTAGGCGAGTCTACTAGTCATCGCCTTAAAACCATCATGCTATTGAAAGAGGTAAAGAAGTACTCTCTCTCCAAACACCACAAAGAAATCACTAAGTGATGTCCTGATCTCCAAAAAGCATTTCCTGCTTCCTCCTTCATGTGGTACCGGGTCACATAAAGGTTAAGCAGCTAACTTCAACTTTCTCATGCCAGAACAAATCATATATCCGCATGTACTCTCCAACTCATACACCCTAGTAACGGTTGTATCTCATAAGTGTTAAGCATGTAGCTTTACACTTTTCTACATCAGTGGAGGTATCCTATCTGAATGTACCTTCTAAGTCCTCCAACCAGGTACAGACAATCCATGGTCAGAGTCCCCATGGAACAGGATACATCAATCCTCTATAGACTAACTAAGCCGACAATGGTATACAGCTAATTCAGTCCTTTCTACACCAGTACAAGTCAAAATATCTAACCAAGTATAAAACATCCCAAGGATCAGAATCCCTATAATATAGAGTTTGCTACTGGTCGAACCAACAAAATAAATCGGTCAACTACTATCTGATCCAACAAGAGTAAATCAATCATCCACTGATGAAACTAAGGTAAATCAATACACAACTACCCAAGTCAACAAGGGTACATCGGTCCTCTACAAATAGAACCAAAAAGAATCTAAATTAATCCTCTACTGATCGAACTAACAGGAGCACAAAACCAACTAAGATAAGTCAAACTACAACTACACCAGTCAATCAGGTAAATCAATCCTAAACTAACCGAACCAATAGGAGTAAACTGATACTCTACCAACAGAGTCAACATGAGTATACAGATATCATCCACTACCTAGCTAATAATAACAAAGACTGGTATGTGACTCTAATTCTCAACCAACTCATAGTAATAGACACTAAAACTATTGGTAGTATGATATGACGAATCTCCTGAGACAGTAATCCTTGATCTCCAACAGGGTCAACCGTGATCAGTGATTGACCCAACACATGAAATGCATGCTATAAATAACTGGGCAGGTACTAACAAATATCGTAACTAACTATCATGGACAACAATACATATACCAACAGAAATGTATGATAACAACATGCAAACATACCTCCTATAGCTTGGAGATGTCTTGCTACTGTTTGGTCCCAAAACCAGAAAAGTCACATCTAGAAAATTAAAACACAAAATTCCAAAACACGAAAAATAGGCATCGTAAGTCTTGCTCTGATGCCACTAAATTGGTAATAGATTAACTCAAAAAATCTAAAACACGTAAAACAATAGGTATCACAAACCTGCTCTAATACCAAAAATTGTCACGTCCCTAGTCAACAGCAGCAACAACAACCTATTCTCCATTGCCTACGCGTAGGTCCACCACACCCTTCGTCAATGCTCTGCTATTTCTCAGCACCTGCACATTAGTACAAATGTGAGAAGCACATCCGGTATCTAATACCCATGCAGAAGAAATAGATAGATTGACTTCTATAACATATATACCTGAAGTGGAAGTCTCACTTCTCTTCTTCTTAAGATCTTCCGGGTACACTTTGCAGTTCCTCTTCCAGTGCCCGGTCTGACTGTAGTGGAAGCAGGTAGCATCCTTGGCAACCCCTCCTTTGGGTTTCAGTGCCTTGCCTTTACCCTTAGCTTGGGACTTTCCCTTACCTTTGGGCTTGCCCTTGCCCTTGTGTTTATGAACTATCAGAATAGAGTTGGGCTTAACCTTCTTAAGGTTGAGCTCAGCAGTTCTTAACATGCTAAGCAGCTCGGGCAGTGGCTTGTCAATTTCATCCATGTTGTAATTTAGAACAAATTGACTATAGCTATCTGGCAAGGATTGCAAGATGAGGTCAGTGGCCAGCTCTTGGCCAAGTGGGAATCCCAACCTCTATAGGTTTTCTATGTACCCAATCATCTTGAGTACATATGGGCCTACGGGAGTCCCGTCTTGCATCTTGCACTGAAACAGTGCCTTAGAGATCTCGAATCTCTCGTGCCTCGCTTGTCCTTGATATAGTTGACGAAGATGTTCAACCATATCATAAGCACCCATCAACTCATGTTGCTTCTGAAGCTCAGAGTTCATGGTCGCGAGCATTAGACATGACACATCTAATGCGTCATCTTGATGCTTCTTATAAGCGTCTCGGTCAGCTCGTGTGGCAGTGGTAGGAGGTGACTCGGGAATGGGCTACTCCAGGACGTACAGTTTTCTTTCCTGTGTGAGAACGATTCTAAGGTTCCTGTACCAGTCCAGGAAGTTAGCTCCATTGAGCTTGTCCTTATCAAGGACAGAACGCAGGGAGAAGGAGTTAATGTTTGACGACATGGCAATCTACAATAAAAAAATGCAAAAAATAAATATCATATTCTATTAATCATTTAATTAGGCCTTTAATTAAACGATGCTCCCACTGAATTATAGAACTTTTGTAGAATCAAGTCAGTGATGTGGTCAAACCACACTTACTAGATTATAGCCAACTAGCTATAATTTGTGTGGGACAAGATCCATATCATGCTACGCCTTGAGTTAGCTTTGGCTAAATCGCCCAAGACTTAGTATGATCGGTAGGTAACTAATTACCAATTACATCTCTATGTAACTCTTATTTATAGAATCAAGATCCGCATTTATATTAAAACTTGAGTTAGCTTTGGCTAAATCGCCCAAGAGTTAATATAAATATGATTTCGACCTATCTACCAACCATTGGAAAATGCCTATAGTTAAAATCTATCCAATTGAGTTAACTAGTTGCTCAATCTAATTGAGTTATACTCACCCATGCGTTGATAGGCGGGACCAAGATTGTCCCTCCGCACCCTACCAAGATAATATGCGTTGCTCTGCTTTAGCAGATTCAACAGCAACATGTGATCGAGGTAGTGATGGGTATCACGGCATGGTAGGCATTTCGAGTTGACGCGATTGAGATCTAATCTAATCGACGATGTGTATCATATACGCGATTTATATCTAATCTAATCGTTAAGGTGCATCATGTACGCGATTTAGATCTAATCTAATCGTTAAGGCACTAATTAATTACTCTACTAGCATGCATCACATATACACACACAAGCAATTAATTAATTGTGATTAGTCATGTCCCTACTATGATCTTCTCAAGCTAATGAGAAGATCGGATGGTCAACCTAGGGTCAACAGCTTCTTCAAGCTCCTCCCTTTGACCATCATGTGTTGCTCGCACCCTCCTCGTAACTCCGTCTCGAGTGGACCTTCCACCGCTCCAATTTTGTACATTACAAATTTGAAACTTGAATTACATTCGAGTCTAAACTATTTACAATAGGAATATAAAATAAAGGAAGGCACGACGCGCAGGTCGTGAATCAAGTACAACATGCACAAACACACAAAATGGCACGCAGGTCATATTATGAATTACAACACATCTTTCCAATCAAATTGGGTTTTTTGGGCCATGACCATCACAAAATGATACATAATTCTAAATTATGTAATTTCCATAAATTTCTGTAATTTTTCTAATATTTTTTATGATTTTATGAGTCGTAACTTCCCGACGGTCCCGATTAGCGATTTTCGGGCACAATCGCGGGACAATGGCCCTTGCGGGGTTAGGGACAACACCCCTTCTCGCGAAATGAATCTCACGAGTGTCGTATGATGATCTTACAGCGCCTTAGCCCACTGTCCCAAAATATTTTGGGCGAGACCTTACTGATTCGGAAGTTGTTTCTCGGTAGTCGAAGTCTACAAGTGTTCAAACACTTGTTGCTTCGTTTCTATGAGAAAAATACCCATAAAATACATAAAAATCATAAAATCACAGAAACTTACAGATCCTTAATTTTTCATAAAAATTAAAATAAAACATGTACACGCTTCGCACGTGGCTCTGATACCACTTTGGCATTTTCGAGCCGCAAAAACTTCTTTTTGCGTTGCAGAAACCTCGAAATCCCATGCCACCGGATCCGTGCGAAGTTATAAAACAAAATTTAAGTGTACATGTTTTCTAAACCTAGATCTACTCTAGATCTACATGGTAGAGAGATTACCCTTGATGCAAAGCCCTTCGCTTCTCCCGCTCGTCCAAGTTTGCCGGATCTCGAGAGTGTTCAAGTGGACACTCCTCTATACGTATCCACACGAACTATTAGGTGGAGAAAAACCAAACAAATGGTGTGCTAGCACCTTTGAAGGTTCGCCCAAGGTGGAGGAGAGGGAGAAGAAGATGAGAGGAGGAAGAAGAAGGAGGTTACAAAAATCAAAATGAAACTCACACAAGAGTAAAGTGGCCGGCCACTTCACAAAGCTTTTAAACCTCCATGGGATATCAAGAGTCAAGGCTCTTGATTTCCCTCATGTGGTGGCACACACATGTGCTAGCTTTGATGATATGGCACATCATCATTAGTCCACTTAATGCCAACTCACAAATGAGGTGACAATGGTCAAGTCAAACTTGACCTTTCATCTTCCTCTCAAGTCAAGTCAAACATGACCACTTCTCTCCCATGGTTGATCAAATCTAACCATTGGTTCAAGTCAATTTTAATTTAATGAATCTCTATTCATTGAATTAAATTGACTAAATGAGTCTAAGTCCAAATTAGACTCATTTAACACATGAACCAAAGTGAGTCCAACTCAATTAGTTTACTTTGGATTATTCTTAATCCAATTTGTTTCATCATATGAACCTAATCCTCTTAGTTCATCAAATGAACCTAATCTCCATCTAATTGCCCTTTGTGTGTGACCCTATAGGTTCTTGTAACGTTGGCAATGCTCCTAAACCCATTTAGAAGCATAAGTAATGAGCGGTATCTAGCAACACATCATTACTACCCAAGTTACAAGAATGTTGAGATCCAACATCACCTTGTGACTACTAATTGTGACTCTTCACAATATGTGACAATGTCCTTCTATCCTAGACATCTAGATTAATCAATGTGAGGCATAGATCATGTCATCCTCTAATCAATCTAAATCTTGAACTCCAAGTAGACTCACTAAATCAAATGAGCTCAACATCTCATATTGACTTATTTGGGCATGGTCATGCACTTAGTGGTCTCACTCTATCAAGAATAATGATGTCACTCCCGTTATATAGGAGGGATAGATCCCATCTACATCACTCACCTCCCTCCGCATAATTTGTTACATATCCAGTAATCGCCTTTATAGTCCACCCAGTTACGGATGACGTTTGACGAAGCCAAAGTATGCAACTCCTTATGTAGGGAACCATGGTGACTTCAGGTCCAAGGACTAATAGTCATACTAATAGCCACATGAGAAAGTATATGACACTCATATAACGATCCATGATACTTTCTGATGGTGGGTCATTTAGTATACATTCTCCAATGCATACCCATGTGCCAACTTGATATCTCTATATCCATAACTTGTGAGATCAAGTCATCGAGTTGACCTACATGCTAGTCTCGTCGCATTAACATTGTCCCTGAATGTTAATACTTGACTAAGAATGATTAAGAGTAGTGTTCCCTATATCATCTCACTATCAATTCAACCAATCGATTGATATAGGTAAGAAACTTCTACTCAAGGACGCTATTATACTTAGTTATTTGGCACCAATACAAGTAAGTATAATAACCAAAAACAAATGCCTTTATATACATAAGAAATATGATACAATGAGTCCATACAACAATTATCAAATGATTGACTCTAAGGCTCTAACTAATAATCTTCCACTAGCACTAGTGCCAATCAGTGTATGCTCTAAGGCCTAATGACCTTGTGTGACCATCATGATTTCTCTATGCCAAAGCCTTGGTCAAGGGATCTGCGATGTTAGCATCTGTGGGTACTCTGTAAATCTTCACATCTCCTCTATCGATAATCTCTCGAATGAGATGGAAGCGTCGTAGTATGTGTTTAGTCCACTGGTGTGAGCTAGGTTCCTTAGCCTGTGCAATTGCTCTATTGTTGTCACAATAGAGCTCAATCGGATCAGCTATGCTAGGAACCACCCCAAGCTCAGTAATGAACTTGCGGATCCAAACTACCTCCTTTGCTGCTTCTGATGTAGCAATTTACTCGGCTTCTGTTGTAGAATCAGCAACTGTATCCTGCTTCGAACTCTTCCAGCTCACAGCACCACCATTTATGCAAAACACGAACCCTGACTGCGATCGATAATCATCCTGGTCAGTTTGGAAGCTGACATCACTGTAACCCTTTACAGTTAGCTCATCATCGTCTCTATATATCAAGAAATATTCTTTAGTCCTTCTCAAGTACTTAAGACTATTCTTGACCGCTATCCAGTGACTTTCACCTGGATCTGACTGGTATCTGCTCGTCATGCTCAAAGCATACAAGACATCAGGACGAGTACATAGCATGGCGTACATGATAGATCCTATGGCTGAAGCATAAGGGATCTGATCCATGCAATCTCTCTCCTCTCTAGAAGAGGGACCTTGGGTCTTTGAAAGACTTACACCATGTGACATCAGCAGAAATCCCTTCTTGGAGTTCTGCAAGGCAAACCGTAGTAATACCTTGTCAATGTATGTACTTTGACTTAGGCCAAGCAATTTCTTAGATCTATCTCTATAGATCTTTATGCCTAGAATTCGGGCTGCTTCACCTAAGTCCTTCATTGAGAAACAATTCCCTAGCCAAGTCTTATAGACTGCAGCAAAGGGATGTCATTCCCAATGAGTAGTATGTCATCCACATACAATACTAGGAAGACAACTGTGTTCCCTACAACCTTCTTGTAGACACAAGATTCATCTTCATTCTTGATGAAACCAAACTATTTGATTGCATCATCGAATCGAAGATTCCAGCTTCGGGAAGCTTGCTTTACTCCATAAATGGAGCTATGCAGCTTGCATACTCTGCCAGTATGCTGTGGATCTACAGAACCCTCAGGTTGTGTCATGTACACATCCTCGAGCAGGTTTCCATTCAGAAATGCGGTTTTGACATCCATTTGCCAGATCTCATAATCGTGGTATGCTGTAATAGCAAGCATGATCTGAATGGACTTAAACATCGCTATTGGAGAAAAGGTTTCATCATAATCAATACCATGAATTTACTTAAAACCTTTAGCTACCAAGCGACCCTTATAAATAAGTCCATCCGTGTCAGTCTTTCTCTTAAAGACCCACTTACACCCAATGGGTTTAACCTCTTCAGGTGGATCAACCAAAGTCCATACTTGGTTGGTGTACATGGATTCCATCTCGGATATCATGGCCCCTAGCCATTTCTCAGAATCTGGGCTCATCACAGCATCCTGATAGGAGATAGGCTCATCCTCAATGAGCACAACATCATCATGGTCAAACAAGAGAAATGAGTATCTCTCAGGCTGACAACGTACCCTATCAGACCTGAGAAGAGGTATGTCTACTTGAACTGGTTGTTGTTCCTCAACTCCTTGTGGAACAATCTCATCATCCATAACACTTTGTGGTTCCAGTTCAACTTCCATCAAGGCTTCAGTGCTATGGTCCATATCCTGAACTTCTTCAAGATTGAACGTACTCCCAGTAGTTTTTCTAGAAACAAAGTCTCTTTCTAGAAATACCCCAGTCTTAGCCACAACTATTTTGTGCTGACTGGGAATGTAGAAGTAATATCCCTTCGTTTCCTTGGGATATCCAATAAAATAGCACTTATCGGATTTGGGTCCCAGTTTGTCCGAGACATGACGTCGAACGTAAGCCTCACAACCCCAAATCCTCATAAAAGACACCTGGGCATCTCTCCTAGTCTATATCCTATATGGTGTCCTTATCACAGTCTTGGATAGAACACGGTTGAGTATGAAGGCTGCTGTGTCCAGAGTATAGCCCCAAAGAGATATAGGAAGATCTGTGTGACTTATCATAGACCATACCATATCTAATAGGGTATGATTCCTCATTTAGGATACATCATTCCACTGTGATGTTCCAGGAGGAGTGAGCTGGGATAGAATCCCACACTCAGCTAGATAGTCACGAAACTCATGGCTAAGGTATTCTCCACCTCGATCTGATCGACGTATCTTAATACTCTTGCCAAGCTGGTTTTGTACTTCATTCTTGAATTCTTTGAACTTTTCTAAGGATTCTGACTTATGTGTCATCAAATACACATAACCATATCTACTGAAGTCATCAGTAAATGTAATGAAGTACCTATAACCACCTCTGGCAGCGACATTGAAAGGGTCATATACATCACTATATATAAGTCCTAACAAGTCAGTTGCTCTCTCGCAGTGTCCACTAAAGGGAGTCTTGGTCATCTTGCCCAGTAGGCATAACTCGCATATGTAGGACCATTGCGGCCGGCTGGAAGGGGAGTTGTTGGATATCCTGCAAAAGCAAAATCAACCAAACAACCCTTCCTCGAACTCTTTAAGCTAACACTTGTACATATAAAGTAAGCCGATAAATTAAAAGCATAAAGAAAAAGCGAGGCACAAGGATTTACTTTATTACAACCGATGTGGTTGTTAATCCAAGGAAGATTAATCTGACTAAAAACTCCTTCAGGCGGAGAAGCCTCGTACAACGTTGAAGCGCAGAAAACAGAAGCTTAACTCTAGACTAAAGCTTATAAGCGTTGGAATTACAATTCAGAGTTCGTTATTGTTGAAAAGCTTCTGGACCAAGACTATATTTATAGCCTTGGTTGGGGCGCCCCAAAGGGTTCCGGGTGCCCTGGGGGGGATAAACTTTATCCCCCAACGATCAGATCGAGTCAAAACTCGATCTTGGTCAAAAGGCTGGTCCGGGCGCCCGGAAGGGTTCCGGGCCCCCCGGACCCCGAAAGTCAACTTTGGTTGACTTTTTCATTCGGGACCTCTGCTCCATTTTCAGTCCCGCCTCGGTCCGGGTCTTCCGCTTCGTATCCGCTTACTTGGGTGATCTCTGCCATCCGGAATAGGGCTCACCCGAGCCCAACTTCCGGTCTTCTCGAGCGTGCTTCCCTCCGTCTTCTCGTCCCCCAGAATCGCCGTGTGTTTCCTTCTTGTCCGCCAGCGTATGTAACGACCCGACCCTCTTGGCCCATTTGGCGGCCCATTTGGCGGCCCATTTGGCGACCCTCGGGTCGTCGACCGTCGGCCCTTATGTCGTCGACCCATTTTTGCCTCCCCCAGGATTCGAACTCTAAACCTCCAGGCTTAAGTATTAGAGTTTATGAATCCTGGTAACCAAGTGAGATGATCTCATTTGGTTACCAGGATTCATAAACTCTAATACTTAAGCCTGGAGGTTTAGAGTTCGAATCCTGGGGGAGGCAAAAATCCACTGCCAGGGGTGAAAAGTCCTAGTGAGTAACGGTACTACCAAGGGTCGTCAGTCGACGACATGAGAGGTCGTCAAATGGACCGACGATATAAGGGCCGACGGTCGACGACCCGAGGGTCGCCAAATGGGCCAAGAGGGCCGGGTCGTTACAGCGTACTCATCCGCAGTCTTCGTCCCTCGGTCGTCGACCTTCTCGCTAGCTGCGTCTCTTACTCCCCGAGCAATCTTCCGCTCCGGCTTTCGTCGCTCGGAACCACCACGCGCTTCCTTCTCGTCCACCGGGGTACTCTTCCACAGCACTTCGTCCCTCGGGCGCACCGCGTGCCATCCTTCTCGCTAGCTGCATCTTCTGCTCGAGTACCTGTGCTCCTAAGCTCCTGCACATTTAGACACAAGGTTAGAAACACACATGACCTAACTTAACTTGTTATTCACACCAAAACAACCTTGGGGTTTCAACAATCTCTTCCTTTTTAGTGTGAGCAACCCAAGTTAAGATAGGGTAAGAATAGATATAAAATAAATTTATCTAAATTTACAATTAAGTGCAAAAAAAATAAAATAAGTTAAATTTTGGTCTACCTCCCCCTAGACTTATACTTTTCCTTCTCCCCCTTTGATCACATAAAAAATGGGGTTTAAAAGAAAAAAGATCTAAGGGTAAAAACTTAGAAATTTTATAAGAATCTATTTCAATGATTTTCTAGAAAATATCTAAGTCAAGAAAATTTTCTAAGTCAAAAATAACTTTTGAAAAAATTCTAAGTATTCGTTATCAAAAAACTTTCTAAGCCGAAAACTTTATGCAAGAAAGTAAGCCGATAAATCATGATTCACCCTGAAGAGGGGTTGTTGGATATCCTGCAAAAACAAAAGCAAACGAACAACCCTTCCTCGAACTTTTTAAGCTAACACTTGTATATATAAAGTTAGCCGATAAATTAAAAGCATAAAGAAAAAGCGAGGCACAAGGATTTAGTTGGTTACAATCGATGTGGTTGTTAATCCAAGGAAGATTAAGCTCACTAAAAACTCCTTCAGGTGGAGAAGCCTCGTACAGCATTGAAGCACAGAAAATAAAAGCTCAACTCTAGACTAAAGCTTACAAGCGTTGGAATTACAATTCAGAGTTCGTTATTGTTGAAAAGCTTCTAGACCAAGACTATATTTATAGCCTTGGTCGGGGTGCCCCGAAGGGTTCCGGGTGCCCTGGGGGGATAAACTTTATCCCCCAACGATCAGATCAAGTCAAAACTCGATCCAGGTCAAAAGGCTGGTCCGGGCGCCCCGGAGCCTAAAGTCAACCAATGTTGACTTTTTCATCTGGAGACCACTGTTCCATTTCAATCCTGCCTCGGTTCGGGTCTTCCGCTCCGAATCCGCTTACTTGGGTGATCTCTGCCATCCAGAATAGGGCTCACGAGAACCCAACTTCCGGTCTTCTCGAGCGTGCTTTCCTCCGGCTTCTCGTCCCTCGGAATTACCGCGTGTTTCCTTCTCGTCCGCCAGCGTACTCATCCGTAGTCTTCGTCCCTCGGTCGTCGACCTTCTCGCTAGCTGCGTCTCTTACTACCCAAGTAATCTTTCGCTCCGGCTTTCGTCCCTCGGAACCACCGCGCGCTTCCTTCTCGTCCACCAGGGTACTTTTCCGCAGTACTTCATCCCTCGGATGCACCACGTGCCATCCTTCTTGCTAGCTGCGTCTTCCGCTCAAGTATCTGTGATCCTAAGCTCCTGCACACTTAGACACAAGGTTAGAAACACACTGTACCTAACTTAACTTGTTGTTCACACCAAAACAACCTTGGGGTTCCAACAGCATGTCTCATAAGATTCAAAATCAAATGAGTCCAGCAAACCATCTTTATGGAGCTGGGATAAGCGTTTGTCATTTATATGACCTAAGCGACAGTGCTAGATATAGGTTTTGTTCATGTCATTTGACTTGACCCTCTTGGTACTTATGTTATAGATAGGGTTCTCAAGGTCTAGAATATAGAGTCCGTTCATCAGAGGTGCACTAAAATAGAACATATCATTTAAATAAACTGAACAACATTTGTTTTTTTATTATAAATGAAAAACCTTTCTTGTCTAAACAAGAAACTGATATAATGTTTTAATCAGAGCAGGCATATAACAACAATCATCCAATTCTAGTACAAGCCCAGAGGGCAGAGATAGAGAATAAGTTCCTACAGCAACAGTAGCAACCCGTGCTCCATTGCCTACGCATAGGTCCACCTTGGTCTTCATCAATGCTCTACTATTTCTTAGCGCCTGCACATTAGTACAAATGTGAGAAGCACATCTGGTATCTAATAACCATGATGAAAAATAGATAGATTGACTTCTATAACATATATACCTGAAGTGGAAGTCTCACTTCTCTTCTTCTTAAGATCTTCCAGGTACACATTGCAGTTCCTCTTCAAGTGCCTGGTCTAACCGCAGTGGAAGCAGGTAGCATCCTTGGCAACCCCTCCTTTGGGTTTCAGTGCCTTACCTTTACCCTTGGCTTGGGACTTTCCCTTTCCTTTGGGCTTGCCCTTGCCCTTGTGTTTCTGAACTATCATAATAGAGTTAGGCTTAACCTTCTTAAGGTTGAGCTCAGCAGTTCTTAACATGCTAAGCAGCTCGGGCAGTGGCTTGTCAATTTTGTTCATGTTGTAATTTAGAACAAATTGACTATAGCTATCTGGCAAGGATTGCATGATCAGGTCAGTGGCCATCTCTTGTCCAAGTGGGAATCCCAACCTCTGTAGGTTTTCTAAGTACCCAATCATCTTGAGTACATATGGGCCTACGGGAATCCCGTCTTGCATTTTGCACTGAAACAGTGCATTAGAGATCTTGAATCTCTCGTGCATTGCTTGTCCTTGATATAGTTGACGAAGATGTTCAACCATATCATAAACACCCATCAACTCATGTTGCTTCTGAAGCTTAGAGTTCATGGTCGCGAGCATTAGACATGACACATCTAATACGTCATCTTGATGCTTCTTGTAAGCATCTCGGTCAGCTCGTGCGGCAGTGGTAGGAGGTGCCTCGGGAATGGGCTGCTCTAAGACATATAGTTTTCGTTCCTATGTGAGAACGATTCTCAGGTTCCTGTACCAGTCCAGGAAGTTAGCTCCATTGAGCTTGTCCTAATCAAGGACAGAACGCAGGGAGAAGGAATTCGTGTTTGACGACATGACAATCTACAACAGAAAAATACAGAAAATAAATATCATATTCTATTAATCATTTAATTAGACCTTTAATTAAACGATGCTCCTACTGAATTATTAGAACTTTTGTAGAATCAAGTCAGTGATGTGGTCAAACCACACTTACTAGATTCTAACCAACTAGCTATAATTTGTGTGGAACAAAATCCACATCATGCTACGCCGTGAGTTAGCTTTGGCTAAATCGCCCAAGACTTAGTATGATCAGTAGATAACTAATTATCAATTACATCTCTATGCAACTCTTATTTATAGGATCAAGATCCGCATTTATATTAAAACTTGAGTTAGCTTTGGCTAAATCGCCCAAGAGTTAATATAAATGTGATTTCGACCTATCTACCAACCATTGGAAAATGTCTATAGTTAAACTCGATCCAATTGAGTTAACTAGTTACTCAATTTAATTGAGTTGTACTCACCCATGCGTTGATAGGCGGGACCAAGATTGTCCCTCCGCACCCTACCAAGATAATATGCGTTGCTCTGCTTTGGCAGATTCAACAACAACATGTGATCGAGGTAGTGATGGGTATCACGACATGGTAGGTATTTTGAGTTGACGCGATTGAGATCTAATCTATCGACGATGTGTATTATATACGCGATTTAGATCTAATCTAATCGTTAAGGTGCATCATGTACGCGATTTAGATCTAATCTAATCGTTAAGGCACTAATTAATTATTCTACTAGCATGCATCACATATACACACACAAGCAATTAAATAATTGTGATTAGTCATGGCCCTACTACGATCTTCTCAAGCCAATGAGAAGATCGGATGGTCAACCTAGGGTCAACAGCTTCTTAAAGCTCCTCCCTTTGACCGTCATATGTTGCTCGCACCCTCCTCGTAACTCCGTCTCGGGTGGACCTTCCACCGCTCCAATTTTGTACATTACAAATTTGAAACTCGAGTTACATTCGAGTCTAAAATATTTACAACAGGAAGATAAAATAAAGGAAGGCACGACGCACAGGTCGCTAATCAAGTACAACACGCACAAACACACAAAATGACACGCAGGTCATATTATGAATTACAACACATATTTCCAATCAAATTGGGTTATTTGGGCTATGACCATCACAAAATGATACATAATTCTAAATTATGTAATTTTCATAAATTTCTGTAATTTTTCTAATATTTTTTATGATTTTATGAGTCGCAACTTCCCGGCGGTCCCGATTAGCGATATTCGGGCGCGATCGCGGGACAATGCCCCTTGCGGGGTTAGGGGCAACACCCCTTCTCGCGAAATGAATCTCACGAATGTCCTACGATGATCTTACAACACCTTAGCCCGCTGTCCCAAAATATTTTGAGCGAGACCTTGCCGATTCGGAAGCTGTTTCTCGGTAGTCGAAGCCTACAAGTGTCCAAACACTTGTTGCTTCGCTTCTACGAGAAAAATACCCATAAAATACATAAAAATCAGAAAATCACAGAAACTTACAGATACTTAATTTTTCATAAAAATTAAAATAAAACATGTACACGCTTCGCACGTGGCTCTGATACCACTGTTGGTATTTTCGAGCCGCAAAAACCGCTTTTTGCGTTACGGAAACCTCGAAATTCCATGCCACCGGATCCGTGCGAAGTTATAAAACAAAATTTTCGTGTACATGTTTTCTAAACCTAGATATACTCTAGATCTACATGGTAGAGAGATTACCCTTGATGCCAAGCCCTTCGCTTATCCCGCTCATCCAAGTTTGACGGATCTCGAGAGTGTTCAAGTGGACACTCCTCTATACGTATCCACATGAACGATTAGGTGGAGAAAAACCAAACAAATGGTGTGCTAGCACCTTTGAAGGTTCGGCCAAGGTGGAGGAGAGGGAGAAGAAGATGAGAGGAGGAAGAAGAAGGAGGTTACAAAAACCAAAATGAAACTCACACAAGAGTAAAGTGGCCGACCACTTCACAAAGCTTTTAAACCTCCATGGGATATCAAGAGTAAAGGCTCTTGATCTCCCTCATGAGGTGACACACACATGTGCTAGATTTGATGATGTGGCACATCATCGTTAGTCCAATTAATGCCAACTCACAAATGAGGTGGCAATGGCTGAGTCAAACTTGACCTTTCATCTTCCTCTCAAGTCAAGTCAAACTGGACCACTTCTCTCTCATGGTTGATCAAATCTAACCATTGGTTCAAGTCAATTTTAATTTAATGAATCTCTATTCATTGAATTAAATTGGCTCAATGAGTCTAAGTCCAAATTTGATTCATTTCACACATGAACTAAATTGAGTCAACTCAATTAGTTTACTTTGGATTACTCTTAATCCAATTTGGTTCATCATATGAACCTAATCCTCTTGGTTTATCAAATGAACCTAATCTCCATCTAATTGCCCTTTGTGTGTGGCCCTATAGGTTCTTTTAACGTTGGCAATGCTCCTAAACCCATTTAGAAGCATAAGTAATAAGCAGTATCTAGCAACACATCATTACTACCCAAGTTACAAGAATGTTGAGATCCAAAATCACCTTGTGACTACTAATTGTGACTCTTCACAATATGTGACAATGTCCTTCTATCCTAGACATCTAGATTGATCAATGTGAGACATAGACCATGTCATCCTCTAATCAATCTAAATCTTGAACTCCAAGTAGACTCACTCAATCAAATGAGCTCAACATCTTATATTGACTCATTTGGGCATGGCCATGCACTTATTGGTCTTAGTCTATCAAGAATAATGATGTCACTCCTGTTATATAGGAGGGATAGATCCCATCTACATCACTCACATCCCTCCGCATAATTTGTTACATACCCAGTAATCGCCTTTATAGTCCACCCAATTACGGGTGACGTTTGACGAAGCCAAAGTATGCAACTCCTTATGTAGGGAACCATGGTGACTTCAGGTCCAAGGACTAATAGTCATACTAATAGCCACATGAGAAAGTATATGACACTCATATAACGATCCATGATACTTTCTCATGGCAGGTCATTCAGCATACATTCTCCAATGCATACTCATGTGTCAACTTGATATCTCTATATCCATGACTTGTGAGATCAAGTCATCGAGTTGACCTACATGCTAGTCTCGTCGCATTAACATTGTCCCTGAATGTTAATACTTGATTAGGAATGATTAAGAGTAGTGTTCCCTATATCATCTCACTATCGATTCAACCAATCGATTGATATAGGTAAGAATCTTCTACTCAAGGACGCTATTATACTTAGTTATTTGGCACCAATACAAGTAAGTATAATAACCATAAACAAATGCCTTTATATACATAAGAAATATGATACAATGAGTTCATACAACAATCATCAAATGATTGGCTCTAGGGCTCTAACTAACAGAAGGGCTTGGATCCTTCCCCTTCTGAGCAAAGATTTGCCCGCATAAGGGGCGATGATTTGGGGAGAAGGACTGCTGGAGGGTGCAGACGATCAGCAAAGAAGAAGGTTCAGTGATCGTACAGCGCCGGTACGATCAAGCTATCCACGGTGGAGACGCTAGGAACAGAGAGAGTAATCCGAGGAAATCACGAAAGGGATAAAGAAAGGAGAAAGGCTCCACGCCTCGAGAGGGAGAGGGAGGAGGGAGGCTCGGCATCGGCGATCGGGACGGAGAAGGAAGGTCCGGTGGCGATGGGCTAGATTTCACCGGCGCGACTAAGAATCACCAGCATCCAGGCTGAGATGTGATGGGAACCGAGAGAAAGCGGAGAAGTGTCGAGGAAGATGAGTAAGGATCGAGAGTTTAGGGAAAATAAACTTAGATTAACTTAATTAACCTCTAAATTTATTCCTCAATCAACTCCAATTTAAGGGGTATTTCAAAATAGGCCTTTATTGTACCCCGAATCCATCCCCTCAAAACGAGTAATATAAACTCCGTTTAAATCCTAAATAATTTCTAAAAATTCTAAAAAAATCCAATAAGATTTTTCGTCCAATAATATTTATTATTTAATTTTTCGGTATCTTACATTCTCCTCCACTAATAAAAATTTGATCCCTAAATTTACTGGTCAACTCAGGGATCCTCAAACAAGGGTAACATCCAAATAGCATCCTCATCCACTACTCCATCATAAACATATCTGCAACCGTGATAATCCACCTCCAAGTGAATAGCGATGACTCTGTGAGCTATGAGCTCATCATGCTTTCACTACTTCTACATTGCTTCTGAGCCAATTGTGGATAAATCAACTACCTCGGAAATCCAAAATCCACTATCAACAGATCCTCCAACATCTGTGTAACGCACTCAAACTATCCATCAGTCCAAGGGTAAAAATCTATACTAAAGCGAAACTCCAAATCCAAAGTCTGCTGTAATCTCGATCAAATCCAAGATGAAAAATCGCGGATCTCCATCCAATATAACACTCAGAGATATACCATAAGCTCCGGTAATCTCTCTATAGTGTAATCCTGCTACTCGATCCAAAAGAATCCATTCTACAAATCAATAGCTAGGGAACAAAGTCGTCACCCAACAATGATTACCCAAACCATTATATCCTCTCCATGTCCTGGATAATCCCACAATAAATTCCATCACAACATATTCCCAACTCCACTCTAATATCCAAATCAATGGAGGCAATCCTAGTAATCTCTGATGTTTAGCATTCACGTGCTGACACACTAGACATCAAGCTACAAAATCTGTGATGTCCTTCTTCATATCGTTCCACCAATAAAAACACTCCATATCTCTATACATTATATATCACAAATCCAGAACGAGGTGTTTCCTACAGTAACTTCTTCCGGATAAGAAGTAACTCGGAAACACACATAATCTCCCATGGAAATCGGTATACTGGCATGAGACTGCTCCTCTCATGCATCATTGGAATTGCACCAAACCCCAGATATGATACATATGTGTAGAGTACATATCCGTCTACACTGGAAAGTAATTCTAAGACGGTGTGGTTAACAACTTTTCGTTCCAACTCCTAAAACTGATCTCGTAAGCATCTGTCTAGGAAAGTTCTATTCCTTTCTTAAACAACCCAGTCAACGACATAACAATGCTAGAGAAATCCTCAACTAATCTCCAATAGTATCCAGCCCGACCAAGGAAGCAGTGAATCTCCTATATGGGCTACGACTACTCCCAACTGGTAACAACCTCTAAATCCTATGGATCCACTACTACCCCTACTGGTGACCATGTGTCACAAAAATCCCATAGAAGACAATCAAAATACGCACTACTAAACTATTGGGACCAAATATGTAGCTAGAGGAGGGGGGGGGTGAATAGCTCTTCGCAATCTTCATGCTCTTCGTTGCCTGTTTCTTCAAAGATATGCAGTGAAAATACAAGAAACAACACATACAACGCTAACACAAAGGATTTACTTGGTATCCACCTCAAGAAGAGGTGACTAATCCAAGGATTCACACACTCACACACCCTTTACTATGAAAATGCTCCTTTACGGTAACTACCGAAGGCGGAGAAGCCTTACAACACTCTCAATACAAGAAGAAAGCAAGGGAAAACAAATACAAGAAATATCTTACAAGATATGCAACGAAAACCCTAACCCTAGCTTCTTCTTGCCGTAACTTGCCTCTTGACTTGGACGTGCCTCCAAGATCCTTCAAGAACTGGTGTGAGAGTGGAGAAGAAGACTATGGAGAACTGTTGTGTAGAAGAAAATTGAGGCCGTGGAAGTTCTTCCGAGAGAAACGTTCGCCAACAGCTATATCCTGCGCCAACGGTCAAATCTCAATCGATTGGATTGCTCCCAATCGATTGGGGAGGCTTTGGATCGATTGGCCGATCAATCCAGAGCGCCTCTTGTTGGTTGCTACTCGGAAAACTTAATGGTTCCACTGTACAAAAATTTTGTACAAAGGTCTGAACCTTTTCCTAGCTACCATGTGTTCTTTTAAATTAAACTTGGATCGCCTGCGGAACTTAACACGTTTGATTCAAAGTTTAATCTATTTTTTCTTTTAGGTTTAGACTCGGATCTCCTGCGGAACTTAACACGTTCGATCCAAATCACCTAGGTTATTAATTTCATTAAATATTAGTTTCCAAAATTGGCTCCCAGTACTGACGTGGCGAGACACATGACCTTCTTAGATATGGGAACAACCACCACCGACTAGACAAAGCCTTTTAAGGAAAGTTAAAATTTTATTTCCTTAAATAACTTTAGGTCAACCGAAAAGAACAATCAAATCACAAGGAAAGAAAAAAAATAAAAGAACACAACATCGAAAATAAATTCGAAATACTAGAATCGTATGCCTCTTGTATTTGGTATTATTTCCAAAAATAACTAGTATGATGCGGAAAGGAAAAATACTAGTTATACCTTTTAGAAAAACCTCTTGATCTTCTACCGTATTCCTCTTCTAATCTCGGACGTTGTGTGGGCAACGATCTTCCGAGATGAGAAACCACCAAAGCACCTTCTTCACCTTTCTTCAAGTTTCGGCCAAGCACAAAGCTTCCAAAAGATGAAGATCTTTTTCCACCAACCAAGCTCCAAGGGATGCAAGAAACAAGACTCCTTTCTCTCCTTTTCTCCAAGCTAGATCCGGCCACTTCTATGCCTCCAAGAGATGATGAAGTCTCGGACACAAGAAGGAGAAGAGAGAAGGAGAAGGGGAACCTCTAAGGGTCGGCCACACCAAGGAAGAAAAGAGAGGAAGAAAAAGAATAGAGTTGTTCACCATGAAGCCTCCTCTACCCCCTCTTTTATAATTCTTGGTCTTGGCAAATAAGGAAATTTAAATAAAAACTTCCTTAATTTTTTTGCCATGAAAAAGAAAATTTATTTAATTAAAAATAATTTTCCCTTCTCTAATTTATTTGGCCGGCCACCTCTTTCCCCAAAACAAGGAGAGTTTTAATTAAAACAAAAATTAAAACTTCCTAATTTGTTTCTAGAAATTTATAAAAATTTCTCCAATAATTTTAATCCCTTCATGATTGGTTAATAAAAAGAAATTTTATAAATTAAAATCTTTCTTTTAAACATGTGGATAATTTCCAAAAAGGAAAGTTATCTCTAAAAATTAAAATCTCCTTTCAATCTACAAATAAGGAAAGATATTAAATCTTTTCTTAATCTTTTGTAGAAACTAATAAAAGAAAATTTTTTATTTTTAAACTTTCTTTTAAATCATGAATATAATTAAAAGGAAAGTTTTTACCAAAATTAAAATCAACCTTTTAATCTACAAATAAGGAAAGAGATTTTAACTCTTCTCTTAATCTTTTGTAGAATCTTATAAAAGGAAAAATTTAAATTTTAAAACTCTCTTTTAAATCATGTTATCCACATAAGAAAAATTTTAAAAATAAAAATCCTTTTATTTTAATTTGGGCCGGCCACACCAAGCTTGAACCCAAGCTAGGGCCGGCCACCTTGAAGCACCCATGAACCAAACTTTGGCCGGCCCTAGCTTGGTCTCCAAGCTAGCTTGGCCCGCCCCTATGGGATGGGTAGGAAGGTGGGTATAGGTGGGTATAGTACTCTATAATTAAGAGGCTACGATAGGGACCGAGAGGAGGAATTGATTTTGGTCTCCCGATAAAATTAAGCATCCCGTGTTCACCCCGAACACACAACTTAATTTTATCAATAATAATTCATTCCACTAGAGAACTATTATTGAACTACCGCACCAATCCCAAATTACATTTTGGCCTCCTTCTTATTATGAGTGTGTTAGTCTCCCTGTGTTTAAGATGTCGAATGTCCACTAATTAAGTAAGTTACTGACAACTCACTTAATTAATATCTAGCTCCAAGAGTAGTACCACTTAACTTCATCGTCATGTCGGACTAAGTCCACCTGCAGGGTTTAACATGGCAATCATTATGAGCTCCTCTTGGGGACATTCTCAACCTAGATCACTAGGACACAGTTTCCTTCTATAATCAACAACACACACTATAAGTGATATCATTTCCCAACTTATCGGGCTTATTGATTTATCGAACTAAATCTCACCCATTGATAAATTAAAGAAATAAATATCAAATATATGTGCTTGTTATTATATTAGGATTAAGAGCACACACCTCCATAATAACTGAGGTCTTTGTTCCTTTATAAAATCAGTATAAAAGAAACGACCTCAAATTGTCCTACTCAATACACTCTAAGTGTACTAGTGTAATTATATAATTAAGATAAACTAATACCTAATTACACTACGACCTTCCAATGGTTTGTTCCTTTCCATTTTGGTCGTGAGCTACTGTTTATAATTTATAAGGAACTGATAACATGATCTTCTGTGTGTGACACTACACACCATGTTATCTATAATATAAATTAATTGAACAATTACATTTATCATAAATGTAGACATTTGACCAATGTGATTCTTATTTCTAGATAAATGTTTATACCAAAAGCTAGGCTTTTAGTATACATCCTAACAATCTCCCACTTATACTAAAAGACTAAGCTGCTATATCTGCTACCATACATCTGATTCCCAAACCTTCAACATGCCCATCAAAAGCTCTTGCCTTAAGGGCTTTAGTGAAAGGATCTTCTAGGTTATCACTTGATGCAATCTAGGCAGCAACAACTTCTTCTCGTTTATACGATTTCTCGTATTGGGTGGTACTTGCGCTCTATTGTGTTTACTTGCCTCATAGACTTATGGTTTCTTCGAGTTTGCTACTGCACTACTATTATTACAATGAATTGTAATAATCTTTGGAAAAACCAGAAATCATATCTAAGTCCATCTTGAGGTTATTGAGTCATTTAGCTTTTATGGCTACCTCAGAGGCTTGCCATATACTCAGCTTCTATGGTGGAGTCCAGAAAAACACCTATGCTTATCACTCTTCCATAGTTATGACTTTTCCTCCTAAAGTAAACACAAAACCCCGAGGTTGACTTATTATTGTCCCTATCTGATTGGAAGTCAAAATTTGTGCAACCCACAGAGACCAAATTAACTGCTTTGTAAGCTAGCATATAATCTCTAGTGCCTCTAAGGTACTTTAATATATGCTTTACTGCAGTCCAATGTCCTTGTCTAGGGTTATTTTGATATCTGTTAACTATGCCCTTGGCAAAACAGATTTCTGATCTCGTGCATAGCATACATTAGGCTGTCTATCTTTCGAAGCATAAAGAACTGCCTACATGTCCTCAATCTCCTTTGATGTCATCGGAGACATCTCTTTAGATAAAGACACTCCATGCTTAAAAGGTAGAAAACCTTTCTTGGAGTTTTGCATGCTAAAACGAGCTTGTTATATAAAGCTTGAGATAAGCACAACATTCTTTTCTTGCAAACCTTGTTTCCAAGAATATGTGCTTATTTTCCTAAGTCCTTTATAACGAATTGCTTGGACAACCATACCCTTACTTCCGATAACACCTTGATATTGTTTCCGACTATCAAAAATGTAATCTACGTATAGTACAAGAAATACCACCACGTTTCCATCACACCTTTTGTATACACAAGACTTATCCGATTACTAAATAAATCCATAGGTCTGGATAACTTTGATAAACCGGATTTTCCAAGACCTTTGAAGCTTTGTCTCAGTCCATAGACTGATTGAGCTTGCACACAAGATGCTCTTAGCCCTTTGCAATGAACCCTTCTGGTTGCTTTATATGGATGCTTTCTTCAAGATTTCCTTTAAGGAATGCTGTCTTGACATCCACTTGCCAAATAGATAAAAGAATCCAGATAGATTTAAGCATGGCTGCCAATGAAAAAGTTTCCTTTTTCATTAAGCCTTGCTTTGAAAGTTTCTTCCTTCCTGTCTATCCCTCTAGACCTTTTTATACCCAAAGTCTTTTACACCATTTGGTGGTTCTACTAGCTTCCAGATTTTATTAGAATACATATATTCTAATTCTGTTATTCATTACTCTTTGCCAAGATGCTGCATCTTTATCTTGGAGTGCTTCGTCATATGTCCGGAGATCAAGTTCATGTCCTCCAGGGATCGAGTCCAAAAACTCTCCCAAAACATGAATCTTTTAAGGTTGCCTAACAACACTCCCACTACGACGAGGCACTTTCTGCAATTGTGTATCATTTGTGATACGTGTTGCAGTTTCTTGTGATATTTCATCTAGTACAGTTGGTACTAGGTTAGACATGTCCTTTATTATTTCCTTAAGAACAAATTTACTTATGGGCACGTGATTTATTACATAGTCCTTTTCTAAAAATCGGTCATTGATGCTAACAATGACCTTCTGATTTTTAAGACTATAATCCTACTTTCATTTCTCTAGGATAACCCACAAACAAGTGAATTCCTGTCCAACTTATCATTATCTCTCTTCAGCATATGTGCTGGACTACCTGAATCCGAATATGCTTCAAAATAGGCTTACGCTTATTCAGCAATTCTATATGAGTAGAGAGTTCTGAATTTGGAAGGTACTATGTTCACTTCCGTTTCCAGAGTATATCCTTAAAATGAATTTGGTAATTTTCCAAATAACTCATCATCAATCTACTTATTTCTATAAGAGTCCTATACCTTCCTTTTTCTACACCATTCTGTTGGGGTGTACCAGGTGCAGTTAGTTGGGATTGAATCCCTACTTCTGATAAGTGACTCCTAAATTCTCCCAAAGAGGTACTTGCCACTACGATCTCACCGTAGTATCTTGATACTTTTACTTTGACTTTTCTCCGCATCAGCCTTGTACTTTTTGAACTAATCAAAAACACTTAGTCTTGCGGCACATCAAGTAAATGTATTTGTATCTTGAATAGTTGTCTATAAAATAGATGAAATATTCGATACTACCTCTTGTTTGGATAGTTATAGGATTACACAAATCAGAATGAACCAATTCCAACATATCTTTGGCTCTATACCCCTTAGACTTAAAAGCTTCTTGGTAATTTTTCCTTCCAAGTAAGACTCGCAGGTTGGAAAGATTTCCACTACTAATGAATCCAAAAGTTCATCAGCTACCAATGAATCCTACTCAAGTTAATATAATTGGTTCATTTCCGAAGGTTGCTTTCTCTTAAAGTTAGAAGATGTGTTATAATTTCCATTTATTGCATCGTGGGAGTTATTGGATTATAAATTGTCAACCAACATACCAGAATAGATAACTTCTCTATTTTTCTTGATAACAGCTTTGTTATCAAAATAGACACAATATCTATTCTATAATAGTTTAGAAACTAAAATCAGGTTCTTTCTAAACTTAGTACGTAAAGACAATTTCTAATAATCCATATTTTATTCCTATTTAAAGGATAAACATCTCCCATTGCAACAACTGCCACTTTTACAGCAGTGCCCATGTGGATGGTGTTTTTATTTTCATTTAGTTGTCGGGTTTCCTGGAACCCTGCAATGAATTGCGAACATAATTAATGACATCTGTATCTACACTCCAAGTTCTGGTAGATAACACCACTAAATATGTTTCAACTAATGAATTAAATACACCTATATTGTTCTTTAGTTCTAAAAAGACAAACTACCTTAATGTTCAAGTCTTATTTCCAATCATTACAATTGGGACTACTAAGTCTTTTCTATAGTATAACAACTAGGGAATTGACAAATATTTTAAATCCTAAGAATTACAAAAATATTTGGTCAAGATCAATTCCTTAAAATCCCCATGAATTTTGTATGCCACGATAGTGTGGATGTATACAAAAATCAAAGAAGAGATTTTATCCATTAATTTTATTATCTCGTCAACTTTACTTTATGACGAATAAAATTAATAGTTGATCTTTCTTTGATCAAATATTTGGTCAAAACTTTTGAATTTAAAATAACATTGATTCCTCAAATAATATTATTTAAATTCACCAACACCTCAAACACCGTGAATTTTGCATGCCACGATAGTGTGGACGTATACAAAATTAAACATTTGTAAGAGGAGGGGTTTACCCATTAATTATCTTGTCAATAAATTTTTATGACAAATAAAATTACCTCAAACACCGTGTATTTTGTATGTCACGATAGTGTGGACGTATACAAAATCAAACATTTGTAAGAGGGGTTTTTAATTTTATTATCTTGTCAACTTATTTATTTGACAAATTAATAGTTGGTTTTCTTCAGTCGCACAAATAATAGTAGTGACTCCGATGGGGAGGATACTATTAGACGTGCCTATGTGTATACCATTACTTGACACTAAGTCCATTAATAAGATTGTGCCCCTTCCGATGGGGAAGATCACACGCTCTTAATTAACTTCCTATAGTCATCCAAAATGGAAGTTTAATCTAGTGATCCGCAAACAAGCTCATCCGATATGGAGGAAGGCACTCAGAGCCAACGCGCAAGCTTGTTGCATCACTTATAAACCAGTAATGGAGACCGTGGAATTTATTTAAAAATAAATCCCTCTCCCACTTAGTTATTTAAAGTGAGGAATTTTGACTATGCTAGTCTAATTAACATGCATAGTAACAAGCACACACAGTCACAGCATAAAAAGCAATAAACAGAAAAACTAATTTTCAACTATTATGGCTTTTATCTATTGCTGTCCTCCGTGTGTCGCCAACCCTAGCTGCTGCCATCTTTGCCCACTGCCACCGGGTCTAGTTGTCGCATCCATCTTGCTCCTTGTTCCGCTGCGCCTCTGGTCCTCAAAAGGTTCCACGCCTTGCAAGATCCGATTCGCGACATAAATAGAATTTTATATTTTTCGATCCTATATTCCTCGAAGGAATGTACATGTAAACTAGATCGAACATAAAATAAAATCTACATCCATCGATCCTATATTCCATAAAAGGAATGTACATGTAACTAGATCAAAAAATAAAATCCTAATAAAACTAAATACAGCTCCTGCTGTATTTTATAATACAATCATGCACACACAATAAAATGCCCTTGACATATCCAAGGGTCCAATCACACACATAATGACTATAAGCCATAATAGTTGGATCCTGCATCCACAAAGTTAGCACATCCTACTATTATCCTGCCTAAATTATGTATGACATGTGCATAATTAAACTAATACCAAATACACAGAGGCAAAACCCTAGCTCTGATACCAATTGTTGGTTGCTACTCGGAAAACTTAATGGTTCCACTGTACAAAAATTTTGTACAAAGGTCTGAACCTTTTCCTAGCTACCATGTGTTCTTTTAAATTAAACTTGGATCGCCTGCGGAACTTAACACGTTTGATCCAAAGTTTAATCTATTTGTTCTTTTAGGTTTAGACTCGGATCTCCTGCGGAACTTAACACGTTCAATCCAAATCACCTAGGTTATTAATTTCATTAAATATTAGTTTCCAAAATTGGCTCCCAGTACTGACGTAGCGAGACACATGACCTTCTTAGATATGAGTACAACCACCACCGACTAGACAAAGCCTTTTAAGGAAAGTTAATATTTTATTTCCTTAAATAACTTTAGGTCAACTGAAAAGAACAATCAAATCACAAGGAAAGAAAAAAAAATAAAAGAACACAACATCGAAAATAAATTCGAAATACTAGAATCGTATGCCTCTTGTATTTGGTATTATTTCTAAAAATAACTAGTATGATGCGGAAAGGAAAAATACTAGTTATACCTTTTAGAAAAACCTCTTGATCTTCTACCGTATTCCTCTTCTAATCTCAGACGTTGTGTGGGCAACGATCTTCCGAGATGAGAAACCACCAAAGCACCTTCTTCTCCTTTCTTCAAGTTTCGGCCAAGCACAAAGCTTCCAAAAGATGAAGATCTTTTTCCACCAACCAAGCTCCAAGGGATGCAAGAAACAAGACTCCTTTCTATCCTTTTCTCCAAGCTAGATCCGGCCACTTCTATGCCTCCAAGAGATGATGAAGTCTCGGACACAAGAAGGAGAAGAGAGAAGGAGAAGGGAACCTCTAAGGGTCGGCCACACCAAGGAAGAAAAGAGAGGAAGAAAAAGAATAGAGTTGTTCACCATGAAGCCTCCTCTACCCCCTCTTTTATAATTCTTGGTCTTGGCAAATAAGGAAATTTAAATAAAAACTTCCTTAATTTTTTTTCCATGAAAAAGAAAATTTATTTAATTAAAAATAATTTTCCCTTCTCTAATTTATTTGGCCGGCCACCTCTTTCCCCAAAACAAGGAGAGTTTTAATTAAAACAAAAATTAAAACTTCCTAATTTGTTTCTAGAAATTTATAAAAATTTATCCAATAATTTTAATCCCTTCATGATTGGTTAATAAAAAGAAATTTTATAAATTAAAATCTTTCTTTTAAACATGTGGATAATTTCCAAAAAGGAAAGTTATCTCTAAAAATTAAAATCTCCTTTTAATCTACAAATAAGGAAAGATATTAAATCTTTTCTTAATCTTTTGTAGAAACTAATAAAAGAAAAATTTTTATTTTTAAACTTTCTTTTAAATCATGAATATAATTAAAAGGAAAGTTTTTACCAAAATTAAAATCAACCTTTTAATCTACAAATAAGGAAAGAGATTTTAACTCTTCTCTTAATCTTTTGTAGAATCTTATAAAAGGAAAAATTTAAATTTTAAAACTCTCTTTTAAATCATGTTATCCACATAAGAAAAATTTTAAAAATAAAAATCCTTTTATTTTAATTTGGGCCGGCCACACCAAGCTTGAACCCAAGCTAGGGCCGGCCACCTTGAAGCACCCATGAACCAAACTTTGGCCGGCCCTAGCTTGGTCTCCAAGCTAGCTTGGCCCGCCCCTATGGGATGGGTAGGAAGGTGGGTATAGGTGGGTATAGTACTCTATAATTAAGAGGCTACGATAGGGACCGAGAGGAGGAATTGATTTTGGTCTCCCGATAAAATTAAGCATCCCGTGTTCACCCCGAACACACAACTTAATTTTATCAATAATAATTCATTCCACTAGAGAACTATTATTGAACTACCGCACCAATCCCAAATTACATTTTGGCCTCCTTCTTATTATGAGTGTGTTAGTCTCCCTGTGTTTAAGATGTCGAATGTCCACTAATTAAGTAAGTTACTGACAACTCACTTAATTAATATCTAGCTCCAAGATTAGTACCACTCAACTTCATCGTCATGTCGGACTAAGTCCTCCTGCAGAGTTTAACATGGCAATCCTTATGAGCTCCTCTAGGGACATTCTCAACCTAGATCACTAGGACACAGTTTCCTTCTATAATCAACAACACACACTATAAGTGATATCATTTCCCAACTTATCGGGCCTATTGATTTATCGAACTAAATCTCACCCATTGATAAATTAAAGAAATAAATATCAAATATATGTGCTTGTTATTATATTAGGATTAAGAGCACACACTTCCATAATAACTGAGGTCTTTGTTCCTTTATAAAATCAGTATAAAAGAAACGACCTCAAATTGTCCTACTCAATACACTCTAAGTGTACTAGTGTAATTATATAGTTAAGATAAACTAATACCTAATTACACTACGACCTTCCAATGGTTTGTTCCTTTCCATTTTGGTCGTGAGCTACTGTTTATAATTTATAAGGAACCGATAACATGATCTTCTGTGTGTGACACCACACACCATGTTATCTATAATATAAATTAATTGATCAATTACATTTATCATAAATGTAGACATTTGACCAATGTGATTCTTATTTCTAGATAAATGTTTATACCAAAATCTAGGCTTTCAGTATACATCCTAACACCTCTGTGCTCTCGGGAATAGTCTGGGTCGATCAATCTAGAACTTATCGCACAAAATCGCAGCTCCCAATCGATCAGTCGATCGATTGGAGGCTCCCAATCGATCGGCCGATCGATTGGGAGGCTTTCTGTGCGATCGGTGATTCTCCCCAATCGATCCACTGATCGATTGGGAGAAGGCTTATCGTAGGGACTCGCCCAATCGATCGACTGATCGATCAAGCTCTTGTTTTTGCCCAAAAGCAAGTCCAAAGTCCTCTAGACCAACATCTGATCAACCATGACCAGTTGGTACATCCTACCTAGCATCTGGTCACCCTTGACCTGCTAGAACTCCCTGTCCAAGTGTCTGGTCAAACCCTTTGACCCACTTGGACTTTTCTCCTCGTGCCAAGTGTTCGGTCATCCTTGACCCACTTGGATTTATCTCCACCAGGTGTCCGATCAACCTTGATCCACCTGGATTTCCCGTGCCAAGTATCCGATCAATCCCTTTGACCTACTTGAACTTCCTAACACCAGATGTTTGATCAAACTTGATCCATCTGGATTTCCTGTGCATGACTTCACTCACCAGGACTTTCACCTAGCTTCACTCATTAGGATTTTCCTTTCTGCCTAGCTTCACTCACTAGGTCTTTCACCTGACTTCACTCACCAGGATTTCCCATACTGCCTAGCTTCACTCACTAGGTCTTTCACCTGGCTTCACTCACTAGGATTTCCCTTCTGCCTAGCTTCACTCACTAGGATTTTCAGCTGCCTAGCTTCACTCACTAGGATTTTCAGCTGCCTAGCTTCACTCACTAGGACTTTTCTTCTGCTTGGCTTCACTCACCAGGACTTTCACCTGTCTTCACTCACCAGGATTTTCCAGTCAACCTTGACCTACTTGACTCTCCTTCACAATCTTCCCACATGAACAATCGCACCTGCAATCTCCATGTTTTGTCTACATATATTGTCAAACATCGAAACCCAAACATCAAGACTCGAGCTTGAACCAATTCAAGCTCAGTCAACTAGGTCAACCTTGACCTAGGGAATATTACACCAACAATCTCCCCATTTTTAATGTTTGACAATACCACCTTTAAGTTAAGCTAATCCCATAGCCTCAACTTCCTTCATGCCAATGTATGAATGAGGGTTTCCTTCATTCTCCTCCTTTCCTTGAGGGCAAACTTTCTCTTTAGGTAATGAAGGCCTAACTTAATCCTACATTCTCCCCCTATTGGCACACATCAAAAACTCTCCCCCTGAAGAGTTACCCAACATTGTTTACAACTTCACTCGTTGTTCACAACACAATAAACGAAGGTCTCATACGCTTCATTAATCTTAACGCTCATCCTTGAGCATATACCACTTGGTATATTCACACATGATTCAAATGAAGGTCTCATACCCTTCATTGATCATCAAATGCTCATTCATGAGCACACACCACTTGAATAATGAAGATATCCACTCTCCATTATATTCAACTGCCCAACCTTGAGCATTTTCGCTAAACAAAGTTAACCACCTTCCAAGGTGTATGAAAAAAATATATTTTCATGTCCATAAAGAGTAACTCCCCCTAAAGACATGCACGTAACTTCTGTCATTGCACCAACAATGACTTGAAATTCCTAAACCTTTAGGAAATCCAAATTTAGAAGTTTTGAGGTTCATAAATTCAATATGGAAACCAAACCTCAACCTAAACCTCTACCCAGTCTTCCTTAACCTATTCATCCTTGTTTTCATCATGAAAACTCCCCCTAAATGGATATAAATGTGTTTTGAGGGGCTAGGAAAGATTTTATAGACTAAAAATTGTTTAAAATGCTGAAAATAAGCTTTCCCAGTGAAAATCAGCATCCCCAATCAATTGGAATTGGGTTCCAATCAATTGAACCCTGCTGAATCGATCCACTGATCGATTCAGACTGCGTGGATCGATTGGTTGATCGATCCAGCGAGCTTCTGCTCGCGGGAAAACTCCTCTCAATCGATCGCCCGATCGATTGAGGTACTCCAATCGATCGGGTGATCGATTGGAGCTCTGAAAAATTGAAAATTTATTTCAGTGAATTTTAGAAACTCACCTAAAATTATACAAAAATAAAAAAATCATGAAAATTCATGTAGACATTCCTTAGGACATATATTATCAAGGAAAAATAGTTTTCTATGAAAATACTTCCTATTTTCAAAGATTGACACAAACTTTGAAACTTGTAAAAACTTTAGTGTCTTCTTCCAAGTTTGTGCTCAACTATTCAATGATGATTACTATCAAAAGATAGCCTTCATCAAGGTTTTCCAAAATATATTTAAAATCATTTTCAAAACCAATATCCAACCATGTTCTTTGGGCTCAATGCACATGACTTGTACATTAGCTTTCCCAATGATTGGAAAACACATAACTATGTGGTTTGATGAACCTAAAACTCATAAAAATGGACTAAATCAACATCTTGAGTTTTGTTCATCATCCTAACATCTCACTTGTATTTAATGTGTATGAAACCACTTACAAGTCACCTTATAGTTCTTCGTGAGATGTAAACTTTGGTTTTGCCCTAATCTAGGGATCATGCATATCTATCTAGGCATTTTGAGTTTAGGAGCATCCACCAAGGATATTACTTGTTAATGAATGTCATTTGTCCTTAGTTTGCAAGGAATTAAAAACAATGCATGATGTGTTATGGCATACATCAAAAATAAATAATTTTCAAAAGAAAATTTCCTATGACTACATGATGTATGTATGACATAACATGGTATTTTGTGTTTTTCATAATAAAACATGAATGCAAAATATGATGTCATGACATATGATGGAAAAACAACGCATGGTAAATTAGCATAAATGAAATACCTAGATTATCTATCTAAGTATCCTTAATCCTTAGCTAAATTAAAATTTAAAACCTAGATTGCCCACTATTTCCCAAGAAAATGCCAAAACCCAAATTTGACATTTCTTTTGCTCTTATAAATTTTGTGCCAATTTAAATTAATCATAATCCTCAAATTTTGACACATATTACTCTTTTAAAGAGTAACAGATTAAAATAAGGCTAGATTTGCCTTTAATTTCCTAATGAAATGCCAAAATCCCAACTTGACATTTCTTTATACATGATTTCTTGTGCCAATTAAGATTATATCTAAATACTCAAATTATGGCACATCTTACTCTTTCCAAGAGTAAGCCATTAATCCTTATCATTTTCAAAGGTTAACAATAACCTTGAAAATGCTCTTAGAGTGCCAACTTCATCATGATTGGGTTAGCTACCCTTTCAATTAGAGTTGACACTCTCTAACCCATCTAAGGGGTAGAGAAAATGCTCCTAGGAACCCAAAACTTATTGGTTCTCCTTGGATGCTCTAGGTATTCACTAGGGATAACCTCCCTAGATACCTTCCTAGTGACCTTGTTAGGCTTCTTAGAAGCCTTGGTCACATTTCCTAGGTCAACTCTAGGAATTTCTTTCCTTGTGACCTTCTTAGTGACTTTCTTAGACTTCTTAGAAATCTTAGTCACGTTTGTTGTTACAAAAATACTTCTAGGGATAACTTCCCTTGTATTTTTGACTTGACCTTTTGACCTAGGGTTGGTTCCATAATTATATGGAACCATATGGTAAGAAGGCACATCCTTTTTGATTTTAGGTTTGTATCCCAAACTCCTATGGCCTTTGGATGACCCTTGTTGTGCTAAACCTAGGTTTTGCTCATTTTTCCCTTTTAGGATATTTTTCATCCTTTTTAGGGTCTTTTCCATTTTATCAAGCCTTGACCTCAAGACTTGATTTTCTTCCCATAACTCCCTAGATTTTGATTTTTCCTTAAATCCTTGAGCATTTTTATTTCTAGGCTTATAACTATGGTCCTTAGTGTTATTGCCTAAACTTTTACCTACCTTCCTAACCCTAGGTGTGGTAGTCTTAGTATGGAGAGCTACATGTTTTTCCTTAATGCTATCATGCTTCCTATTTTTATGGTAAATAGTATTAAAATGATATAAATTAGAACTAGCATGCTTTTTACATTATTTAAAGAGGTAGGCTCAATAAATGATACTTTTCGTTTTACCTTGGAGGCCCCCCCTTGACACATGCTTCCTCTTTGAGCCTTGACTGCTTTCTTCCCCTTGGGACATTGACTCCGATAGTGTCCCTTTTGATTGAAAGAGAAGCACACAATGTGCTCCTTGCTCTTCTTTGTTCCGGGAGCGATCTCTTTGGGCTTCTCCTTCCCCTTTGGTGCCACTTGGCCCTTATTCTTGGCCAATTTAGGGCATTTGCTCTTGTAGTGCCCATGTTCCCTACACTCAAAACATATAATATGATTTTTAATTTTAATTGAAACATTTATACCTTCCTGTGTAGGGATGACATCTCCTTTTGATCCGGAGGTAGAAGCTTCCTCTTGTTCCGATAATGGTGCTCCTCCAATAGATTTGACTTGACTTGTGGAGGTGGAAGCTTCTTCATCCTCTTCTTCTCTTGACCCGGATGTGGAAGCTTCTCCTTCTTCTTGATCCGGTGTCAAAGAGGATCACTCCCCCTCAATCCTAGAGGTGGAGGCTTCAGCATCTTCATCTTGTACATAGAACAAAGAGTATGCTCCCTCTTTGCCCTTTTCATTGTACTCCTTTGACGATGAGGCTTCTTGGACTTCTTCTTCGGAAGTTGAGCATCTCTCAACCTCGGAGTCCTCTTCCTCTTGTTCTTGTCCCATGGAGTCGCCCTCTTTGGATTCTTCTTGAATTGATACAGTGGAGGGGATCTCATGAATCGTTGTCAATTTGCTCCAAAGCTCCTTGGCATCTTTGAATTCTCCGACTTGAGCCAAAATATTGCTTGACAATAAATTTATCAATAGCTTGGTCACTTTGTTATTTACCTCGCTCCTTTGAATTTGCTCTTGGCTCCACTTGCTCCTCTTGAGAATTTTTCCCTTTGAACTTGTTGGAGCTTCGAAGCCTTCCATAAGAGCAAACCATTGCTTTATCTCCACCATCAAGAAATTTTCGATCCTTGATCTCCAAAGATCAAAGCTCATCATTGTAAATGGCGGAGGCACCCTCGTGTCGAATCCTAGTCCATCTCGGAATTCCATCTTGAAGTTGAGCTTCTTGAATTCTTTAACTTTGATGAATTTGCTTCAACTTCTTCACCCTCTAGCTTTGTTGCCCCTTTCGGCGATGATTCCGGTGAAGAGCAGCCTCGCTCTGATACCACTTGTTGGGACCAAATATGTAGTTAGAGTTGGGGGGGGGTGAATAGCTCTTCACGATCTTCGTGCTCTACGTTGCATGTTTCTTCAAAGATATGCAGCGGAAATACAAGAAACAATACATACAACGCTAACACAAAGGATTTACTTGGTATCCACCGCAAGAAGAGGTGACTAATCCAAGGATCCATACACTCACGCACCCTCCACTATGAAAATGCTCCTTTACGGTAACTACCGAAGGCGGAGAAACCTTACAACACTCTCAATACAAGAAGAAAGCAAGGGAAAACAAATACAAGAAATATCTTACAAGATATGCAATGAAAACCCTATCTTCTTCTTGCCGTAACTTGCCTCTTGACTTGGACGTGCCTCCAAGATCCTTCAAGAACTGGCGTGAGAGTGGAGAAGAAGACTGTGGAGAACTGCTGTGTAGAAGAAAATCGAAGCCGTGGAAGTTCTTCCGAGAGAAACGTTCGCCGATAGCTATATCCTGCGCCAACGGTCAAATCCTAATCGATTGGATTGCTCCCAATCGATTGGGGAGGCTTTGGATCGATCGACTGATCGATCCAGAGCGCCTCTGTGCTCTCGGGAATAGCCTGGATCGATCGGCCTATCGATCTAGAGCTTATCGCGCAAAATAGCAGCTCCCAATTGATCAGTCGATCGATTGGAGGCTCCCAATCGATCGACCGATCGATTGGGAGGCTTTCTGTGCGATCGGCGATTCTCCCCAATCGATCCACTGATCGATTGGGAGAAGGCTTATCGCAGGGACTCGCCCAATCGATCAGCTGATCGATTGGGCATGAGCCAATCGATCGGCTGATCGATCTAGCTCTTGTTTTTGCCCAAAAACAAGTCCAAAGTCCCTTAAACCAACATCCGGTCAACCATGACCTGTTCATACATCCTGCCTAGCATCTGGTCACCCTTGACCTGCTAGAACTCCCTCACCAAGTGTCCGGTCAATCCCTTTGACCCACTTGGACTTTTCTCCTCGTGCCAAGTGTCCGGTCATCCTTGACCTACTTGGACTTATCTCCACGAGGTGTCTGATCAACCTTGATCCACCTGGATTTCCCGTGCCAAGTATCCGATCAATCCTTTTGACCTACTTGGACTTCCTAACACCAGATGTCTGATCAAACTTGATCCATCTGGATTTCCTGTGCCTGGCTTCACTCACCTGGACTTTCACCTAGCTTCACTCACTAGGATTTTCCTTCTGCCTAGCTTCACTCACTAGGACTTTTCATTTGCCTGACTTCACTCACCAGGATTTCCCATACTGCCTAGCTTCACTCACTAGGTCTTTCACCTGACTTCACTAACTAGGATTTCCTTTCTGCCTAGCTTAACTCACTAGGACTTTCACATGGCTTCACTCACCAGGATTTTCAGCTTCCTAGCTTCACTCACTAGGACTTTTCTTCTGCCTGCCTTCACTCACCAGGACTTTCACCTGGCTTCACTCACCAAGATTTTTCAGTCAAGTATCTAGTCAACCTTGACCTACTTGACTCTCCTTCACAATCTTCCCACATGAACAATCGCACCTGCAATCTCCATGTATTGTCTACATGTATTGTCAAACATCGAAACCCAAACATCAAGACTCGAACTTGAACCAATTCAACCTCAGTCAACCAGGTCAACCTTGACCTAGGGAATATTGCACCAACATAAACTTCGCATATAGATGTCCCCGTCGACACATCTCTAGAACTATGCAAAGATAGTGTACGCAACCCACCTCGGATCGGGAATAGATCAAAACATTGTCAATAAAGACAATGAAAACTAATCCAAATACTCTAGGGATACCAAATACATCAAGTCCATTAGAACATCTAGGGCACTATAAACCTAAATGGTAACACCAAGGACAACAGGCTCACTCAATCGTAAGATCCCCAACAACAAGTCTATAATCAGATCACCAACTACAAATCAATGAATCCATATATATCATAGGCATACTACACTCCATGTCACTATCAACATCAAACACTATATCATAGATCATCAAGTCAAATACCCACTAATAAATCATAAAATGACCACCTATTGTTGGAACCCCAAGATGTTTTGATGTGATCAAACAAGTTAAGTTAGGTCCTCTTTTGTCTAACCCTTGTGTCTAAGTGTACAGGAGCTTAGGAACACAGGAAGTCAAGCGGAAGACGCGGCTAGCGAGAAGGACGGTACGAGGAGAGAGTCGACGGGGTCGGTGCGTCCGAGGAACGAGGTGATCGCGGAAGAGTACACCGGTGGACGAGAAAAACGTACGCGACATTCGGGGGACGAGAAACCGGGAAGGAAGGCTGCTCGAGGAGAAGACCGAAACTTGGGTTTGGGTGAGCCCTATTCCGGATGGCCGAGATCACCCAAGCTAGCAGAGCCGTAGCGAAAGACTTAGACTGAGACGAGCTGAACCGGAGCAGAGGTCCCGGACCAAGAAAAGTCAATTCTGTTGACTTTTCTGGTCTGGGCACTCGGAACCACTCCGGGCGCCCGGACTAGTCTGGGGCGCCCAGGATGCTTCCCGGTGCCCGGACCCGACTATTTGACCAGATCGAGTTTTGACTCGATCTAAACATTGGGGGATACAATTTTATCCTCCCAGAGCGTCCGGACCCTTCAGGGAGCCCCGAACAATGCTATAAATATAGCACTAATCTGCACAGTCTTATCAATCAACTTGTAATCCAGTGCTTTCAATTCTGTTCTTTCTTTTGTGTTGTTAACGCTGTAAGAGGCTACTCCGCCCAGAGGAGATCATCAGATAGTGAGCCATCCTTTCCTTGGATTAGCAATCCTCTGATTGCAAACCAAGTAAATCCTCTGTGTCTGATTTCTTTAATTAGTCTCTTCTTTTTATTATTACAAGTGTTTGTTAATTAGTTGAAAATCCGAGAAAGGTTAGACTTATTTTTGTAGGGCAATTCACCTCTCCCCTCTTGTCGGCCTTCAAAGGGACCTACAAGTGGTATCAGAGCGAGGACGCTTCAGGAGGATTAACCGCCGATCGAAGCAACAAGATGGTCGGACCAAGCATCGTTCCACCAAAATTCGAGGGGGACTTCGCACACTGGAAGCATCGTATGGAGGTATTCCTAAAAACTGATTTCGAAATTCATTTAATTATAAAGTACGGTTTTGTAGCTCCTACGAATCAGAATGGAGAAGAAAAAGAAGAAAGTCTTTGGACGAAAAAGGAATAGAATGATTCTGTAGCGAACAACCGAGCGGAGCATCATTTGTTGAGCGTGGTGCCGCCTTAAGAAGTCAACCGCATCGGAAGCTACTCGTCGGCCAAAGAACTCTAGGAGAAGTTCCTAGAACTTCACGAAGGTACGTCCGAAGCGAAGCTCGCCAGAAGAGACATCCTTTGGAACAAATTGACGAACATCCGTCTGGAAAAAGGTGAGAAGGTAGCCAATCTACATGCGAAGGTAAAGGAATTAATTACTGGTCTCGAGAACCTCGGTGAAACGGTAACAAACCGGGATACGATATGCTACGCACTCAACGCGTTTCCCAGAACTCTAGAATGGACGTCAATCATTGACGCCCATTACATTTCAAAGGACCTGGAGGTAAGTACCTTAGAAGAATTGTTTTCTACTCTTGAATTACATGAAACTAGGTGTGCAGGGACAACTAAGGAATCAAGTCAAATAATGGCACTAAACGTAACCAAGAAGGATGAACCCGAGTCATACTCAGAAGAGGATCAGGAAGCATATATGGTAAGAAATTTTAAAAAGTTCTTTAGATCTAATAAGTTTAAAGAAATGCAGAATAAGAAAAATCAAAGAAATAGAAGAAGGGTTCGTTGCTACCAGTGTCAAAAAGAAGGACACCTAAAAGAAGATTGCCCAGAATTCAAGAAGGATAAAGTCAAGATAACCAAGAAGCACAAGAACCTAAAAGCCACTTGAGACGACACTTCATCATTTGAGTCCGAGATACAAGAATATACCGGGATAACACTGATGGCAAGCTATGAAGGGCAAAGTACATCAGAACCCAGCATCGATGAAGGGGGAGTGACCTCAAATGAATGCAGCAAAGCAGGGGGGGAGTCAAGCTTCAAGTCTGATATGGTAAGTGAGGTATGCCTCTTACCTCCAGATCAACATTATTTTGGTATTAAGGCTATGGCAAAATCCATGTACAAATTAGAAAATAAAAATACCAAATAAAAAATAAAATTTTAGAAATAAAAAGAATTTTGGCAAAATCTTATCTAATAGAAGACTTTGATAAGATAAAATTTGAAAATAATAAATTAAAAGAAGAAATAGAAAATTTGAAAAAGTCTATCTGTTCAAATATTTCTGCTTTTAAAAATTATAGAGGACTAAACTGGTACTATAGGTTTCACCAAAATCAAATCAGAAAAATATTAAAAGCCTATGTACATAGAAAACACTTGATTAACCCTGTAGGAAGGAACCTCTATTAGGTTCCAAAAACTTGCTTAATTTAAAATTAAAATTAGACTTAGCATTTTCAGCAAGAAAATTAAACACTTAATTTCCTTATGCGACTTTGTCTAAAAAATGGTTGTTGCTCCAATAACCAAGAAGGCCTAGTGCCTCGCCACAGCCTGGAAGCCAAGTATTGAAATGAAAAGTTTAATTGACTAACTGAATAAGCATTAATTTAAAATTTCATAATGCTTTAAAGGGTTATTCAATTTATTTTAGAAAATATTTTTTAAAAAAAAAAGGAAAAAAAATTTAAAGAAAATTTTCAATTATGTTTGAAACTTAAATATATTTTTTAAAAATTATGTTTTAAACATAAACTTTTTTTAACCTTAAAAATTATGTTCAAAAACTTGGAATTTTTTGTCTGAGAAGTTTTTTTAAAAATGTTTTTTTTCAAAAACTTAAACTTTTGAAGCATTAGTCTTGTTTTTTATATGATCAATTTTTTACCTTAGACTTGTTAAACAGAACCCTATTTTTTATGTGATCAAAGGGGGAGAGGATTGTTAAGTCTAGGGCGAGGTGGTATAAAATTAAACTAAAAATCATTTTGGACTTATTTGTAAAATCAATTATTTTTATTGCATTTGTTTACCCTAGCTTAACTTGGGTTGCTCACATCAAAAAGGGGGAGATTGTTGGAACCCCAAGGTGTTTTGATGTGATCAAACAAGTTAAGTTAGGTCTATTTTGTCTAACCCTTGTGTCTAAGTGTACAGGAGCTTAGGAACACAGGAAGTCGAGCGGAAGACGCGACTAGCGAGAAGGACGGCATGGGGAGAGAGCCGACGGGCTCGGTGCGTTCAAGGGACAAGGTGACCGCGGAATAGTACACCGGTGGACGAGAAGAACGTACGCGACGTTCGAGGGACGAGAAATCGGGAAGAAAGGCTGCTCGAGGAGAAGGCCGGAACTTGGGTTCGGGTGAGCCCTATTCCGGATGGCCGAGATCACCCAAGCTAGCGGAGCCGGAGCAAAAGACTCAGACCGAGACGAGCTGAACCGGAGCAGAGGTCCCAGACCAAGAAAAGTCAATTCTGTTGACTTTCCTGGTCCGGGCGCCTGGAACCACTCCGGGCGCCCGGACCAGTCCGGGGACCAAATCGTGTTTTGACTCGATCTGAATGTTGGGGGATAAAATTTTATCCCCCTAGGGCATCCGGACCCTTCAGGGTGCCCCGAACAGTGCTATAAATATAGCACTGATCTGTACAATCTTATCAATCAACTTGTAATCTAGTGCTTTCAATTTTGTTCTTTCTTTTGTGCTGTCAACACTGTAAAAGGCTACTCCACCCAAAGGAGATCATCAGATAGTGCGTCATCCTTTCCTTGGATTAGTAATCCTCTGATTGCAAACCAAGTAAACCCTCTGTGTCTGATTTCTTTAATTAGTCTCTTCTTTTTATTATTACAAGTGTTTGTTAATTAGTTGAAAATCCGAGAAAGGTTAGACTTATTTTTGTAGGGCAATTCACCCCCTTCCCTCTTGTCGGCCTTCAAAGGGACCTACACCTATCACCACACTTGATCTCTCAATATCCACCAATCTCCAATCATCCTCAACATCAATCAATCATACCAGATAGTCTCCTAAACAAAGATAGAGAAAAAAGGAAAACATCCAACCTTCAACTCCCACTACCAACAAACTAACTATATCCAAAAAGTCAGCCAAATCTCATCATCTCATCCTCTTAGATACTCAAATATCCACAGTAAAAGAATATCAATCCCAAGTCCAAAGATTCACACAGCCTCCTGATTGAAAGTCCACCTATCAAGAAGATATCTCCACAACTCTCATAATCATCCCATAAATATCCCTCGATAAATATCGATAAAAGGTCGAACCCTCTAATCTGAGATATAGACTACAAGACCTGGTAAATGATCATGTGGTCAAGGTCTTGAGTTACTTGATCCAGACAATGTTAGCTGAGTCGTCTAACCATTGTCTTGTACCCCATCATATTGTGATTGCTCCACCCTAAGGTTCAGTAACCTCCAGTATCGAGCAATGAACACAAAGATAGAGGAATGCTACAACTAAATAGCTGATCAAAATATTTTTCAATTGACGCTCTACCCCTTGAAAATCATCATCTAAAATTATACCTAGTTACGGTCGGAACTCCTAGGTATTACTCAACTAATACCACTTCGTCCATATCATTTCAAGTTGTAGATCACTAGGTACATCAAGGATATCCAACTACATCCGATAGGTCTATGAGTCAGGATCTCCCATGGAGCAACGTTAGGCGAGTCTACTAGTCATCGCCTTAAAACCATCATGCTACTGAAAGAGGTAAAGAAGTACTCTCTCTCCAAACACCTCAAAGAAATCGCTAAGTGATGTCCTGATCTCCAAAAAGCATTTCCTGCTTCCTCCTTCACGTGGTACCGGGTCACGTAAAGGTTAAGAAGCTAACTTCAACTTTCTCACGCCAGAACAAATCATATATCCGCATGTACTCTCCAACTCATACACCCTAGTAACGGTTGTATCTCATAAGTGTTAAGCAGGTAGCTTTACACTTTTCCACATCAGTGGAGGTATCCTATCTGAATGTACCTTCTAAGTCCTCCAACCAGGTACAGACAATCCATGGTCAGAGTCCCCATGGAACAGGATACATCAATCCTCTATAGACTGACTAAGCCGATAATGGTATACAGTTAATTTAGTCCTTTCTACACCGGTACAAGTCAAAATATCTAACCAAGTATGAAACATCCCAAGGATCAAAATCCCTATAATATAGAGTTCGTTGGCCCCCTACTGGTCGAACCAACAAAATAAATCGGTCAACTACTATCTGATCCAACAAGAGTAAATCAATCATCCACTGATGAAACTAACTAAGGTAAATCAATACACAACTACCCAAGTCAACAAGGGTAAATCGGTCCTCTACAGATAGAACCAAAAAGAATCTAAATTAATCCTCTATTGATCGAACTAACAGGAGCACAAAACCAACTAAGATAAGTTAAACCATAACTACACCAGTCAATCAGGTAAATCAATCCTAAACTGACCGAACCAACAGGAGTAAACTGATACTCTACCAACAGAGTCAACATGAGTATACAGATATCATCCACTACCCAGCTAATAATAACAGAGACTAGTATGTGACTCTAACTCTCAACAGACTCATAGTAACAGACACTAAAACTACTGGTAGTATGATATGACGAATCTCCTGAGACTGTAATCCTTGATCTCCAACAGGGTCAACCGTGATCAGTGATTGACCCAACACATGAAATGCATGCTACAAATAATTAGACAGGTACTAACAAATGTCATAACTAACTATCATGGACAACAATACATATACCAATAGAAATGCATGATAAAAATATGCAAACATACCTCCTATAGCCTGGAGATGTCCTGCTGCTACCTGATCCCGAAAAGTCACATCAAGAAAACCAAAACACAAAATCTCAAAACACAAAAAATAGGCATCGTAAGCCTTGCTCTGATACCACTAAATTGGTATCAGATTAACTCAAAAATCCAAAACACGTAAAACAACAGGTATCACAAACCTACTCTGATACAAAAAATTGTCACGCCCCTAGAGGAGTCTCTGCCAAACAAAAATTCGGCAGCATCTCCCCTGTACCGGTGACAATCCAAAGCATATATACATACAAAATATACATCAGTCACATGTGGCTGGAATATATACACAACCACGCAGTTAATAATCTCAGCCTACACGGCTGGACAAATATAATAATAACCACACAGTTATATATATTTTTATTAGCCCACTCAGCTGCAATCAAAACCAACACAGCGGAAAAACATAAAGACAAGCTCATACAAAACAAATCAAAACATTGCTAGCCAGCTAGGATTTATACAACAACCACAACAACAAATACAACAACAACACCAAATACACAAATACCAAATATAAGTAAAGCATAAAAGAACCCAAAACGATCTTCGGATGTGACGCAAGACCCGACAGATAGGATACTCCGAGCAACACTCCAACCATCTACCTGAAAACATAAAGATACATATATGTGGTGGTGGGTATAGGTAACTCAGCGGGTAATAGACAGGATAGTGCATGACCTATAAATAAACATGGAGAATAAAGTATACAATCTCAGTAGAGAATAAAGAACATGATCATACTGACATAGCCAATAAACAAAACTACCAGTACCTGTCTATCTCACATGGTATAACGATAATAACTGACAAACAAAAATTGCACATACTACAATGGACAAAATGAAAAACACATACCCAATCTGGAACCGATGCAAGGTACAAAGATCAGTACAGTCACCGGATCTGCAGCAGACCTACTCATGACACCTGTGTAATATAAATATGGTTGTATATATATGTAAAATAAATGACATGTATGCAGCATGACAACCATATGCAACAAGCATATCTCAACTAAGTGCAACAACCACAATCACATGCATCTAATATCTTCTAGGGATGTATGCAAATATATCTCCAAGGATGCACAGTGCATCATATGCAAAAATGTGTATGCATGCTCCATGGTCACCCCCGCCACCTTTCTAGATACCACGACCCCTGTATGGCCGAGAGGCTTGGGTCCGTGACAAACCATACTAGCCTCCAGTACATGCACCGCTATAGGCGGTCGAAGCGGACGGTCAGCTAAGAAGTTATCTAACTACATACCTAAGGGTCCCTGACCACTCACATCTCTAGCCCTCTGACTAATGTACCCTCAAGAATCACTACTCCAGAGTGGTCGAGGCTGGCAGACCACTGAGCGGCTAAGTAAGCGCGACAAGACTAGCTCCACTCCTAGCTAAGACTCTCCATCAGTGATCGAAAGGACAGCTATAAACGACTAACAACTCTCTCAACCACAAGGAAGACAATAGTCGTCAGCAATGCAATGAATGATAAACATGATATATATATAATCATGATATGAACACCGTCATCATCCATGCAAACTCTAAATCCACCTAAGTACCCCACAACATGATCCACATATCCCACAAAACACATGATCATCATGATACCTCCACATATCCCACAAAACACATATACACAACTACAAATATATAATCTGTTGGGATTTTCGAGCCGCAAAAACCTCTAAATCCCATGCCACCGGATCCGTGCGAAGTTATAAAACAAAATTTTTGTGTACATGTTTTCTAAACCTAGATCTACTCTAGATCAACATGGTAGAGAGATTACCCTTGATGCGAAGCCCTTCGCTTATCCCGCTCGTCCAAGTTTGCCGGATCTTGAGAGTGTTCAAGTGGACACTCCTCTATACGTATCCACACGAACGATTAGGTGGAGGAAAACCAAACAAAAGGTGTGCTAGCACCTTTGAAGGTTCGGCCTAGGTGGAGGAGAGGGAGAAGAAGATGAGAGGAGGAAGAAGAAGGAGGTTACAAAACCAAAATGAAACTCACACAAGAGTAAAGTGGCCGGCCACATCAAAAGCTTTTAAACCTCCATGGGATATAAAGAGTCAAGGCTCTTGATCTCCCTCATAAGGTGGCACACACATGTTCTAGCCTTGATGATGTGGCACATCATCATTAGTACACTTAATACCAACTCATAAATGAGGTGGCAATGGTCAAGTCAAACTTGACCTTTCATCTTCCTCTCAAGTCAAGTCAAACTTGACCACTTCTCTCCCATGGTTGATCAAATCTAACCATTGGTTCAAGTCAATTTTTAATTTAATGAATCTCTATTCATTGAATTAAATTGGCTCAATGAGTCTAAGTCCAAATTAGACTCATTTAACACATGAACCAAATTGAGTCCAACTCAATTAGTTTACTTTGGATTACTCTTAATCCAATTTGGTTCATCACATGAACCTAATCCTCCTGGTTCATCAAATGAACCTAATCTCCATCTAATTTCCCTTTGTGTGTGACCCTATAGGTTCTAGTAACGTTGGCAATGCTCCTAAACTCATTTAGAAGCATAAGTAATGAGCGGTATCTAGCAACACATCATTACTACCCAAGTTACAAGAATGTTGAGATCCAACATCACCTTGTGACTATTAATTGTGACTCTTCACAATATGTGACAATGTCCTTCTATCCTAGACATCTAGATTGATCAATGTGAGGCATAGACCGTGTCATCCTCTAATCAATCTAAATTTTGAACTCCAAGTAGACTCACTCAAATCAAATGAGCTCAATATCTCATATTGACTCACTTGGACATGGCCATGCACTTAGTGGTCTCACTCTATCAAGAATAATGATGTCACTCCCGTTATATAGGAGGGATAGATCTCATCTACATCACTCACATCCCTCCACATAATTTGTTACATACCCAGTAATTTCCTTAATAGTCCACCCAGTTATGGGTGACGTTTGACGAAGCCAAAGTATGCAACTCCTTATGTAGGGAACCATGGTAACTTCAGGTCCAAGGACTTATAGTCATACTAATAGCCACATGAGAAAGTATATGACACTCATATAATGATCCATGATACTTTTTCAAGGCGGGTCATTCAGTATACATTCTCCAATGCATACCCATGTGTCAACTTAATATCTCTATATCCATGACTTGTGAGATCAAGTCATCGAGTTGACCTGTATGCTAGTCTCGTCGCATTAACATTGTCCCTGAATGTTAATACTTGACTAGGAATGATTAAGAGTAGTGTTTCCTATATCATCTCACTATCGATTCAATCAATCGATTGATATAGGTAAGAACCTTCTACTCAAGGACGCTATTATACTTAGTTATTTGGCACCAATACAAGTAAGTATAATAACCATAAACAAATGCCTTTATATACATAAGAAATATGATACAATGAGTCCATACAACAATCATCAAATGATTGGCTCTAGGGCTCTAACTAACAATCTCCCACTAACACAAGTGCCAATCAGTGTAGGCTCTAAGGCATAATGACCTAGTGTAACCATCATGCTTTCTCTGTGCCAAAGCCTTGGTCAAGGGATATGCGATGTTAGCCTCTGTGGGTACTCTGCAAATCTTCACATCTCCTCTATCGATAATCTCTCAAATGAGATGGAAGCGTCGTATTATGTGTTTGGTCCGCTGGTGTGAGCAAGGTTCCTTAGCCTGTGCAATTGCTCCATTTTTGTCACAATAGAGCTCAATCGGATCAGCTATGCTAGGAACCACCCCAAGCTCAGTAATGAACTTGCGAATCCAAACTGCCTCCTTTGCTGCTTCTGATGCAGCAATATACTCGGCTTCTGTTGTAGAATCAGCAATTGTGTCCTGCTTCGAACTCTTCCAGCTCACAGCACCACCATTTATGCAAAACATGAACCCTGACTGCGATCGATAATCATCCTGGTCAGTTTGGAAGCTGGCATCATTGTAATCCTTTACAATTAGCTCATCATCGCCTCCATATATCAAGAAATATTCTTTAGTCCTTCTCAAGTACTTAAGACTATTCTTGACCGCTATCTAGTGACTTTCACCTGGATCTGACTGGTATCTGCTCGTCATGCTCAAAGCATACGAGACATCAGGATGAGTACATAGCATGGCGTACATGATAGATCCTATGGTTGAAGCATAAGGGATCTGATCCATGCGGTCTCTCTCCTCTCTAGAAGAGGGACCTTGAGTCTTCGAAAGACTCACACCATGTGACATCGACAGAAATCCCTTCTTGGAGTTCTGCATGGAAACCCGTAGTAATACCTTGTCAATGTATGTACTCTGACTTAGGCCAAGCAATCTCTTAGATCTATCTCTATAGATCTTTATGCCTAGAATGCGGGCTGCTTCACCTAAGTCCTTCATTGAGAAACAATTCTCCAGCCAAGTCTTTACAGACTGCAGCAAAGGGATGTCATTTCCAATGAGTAGTATGTCATCCACATACAATACTAGGAAGACAAATGTGTTCCCTACAACCTTCTTGTAGACACAAGGTTCATCTTCATTCTTGATGAAACTAAACTATTTGATTGCATCATCAAATCAAAGATTCCATCTTCGAGAAGCTTGCTTTAGTCCATAAATGGAGCTATGCAGCTTGCATACTCTGCCAGTATGCTGTGGATCTACAAAACCCTCAGGTTGTGTCATGTACACATCCTCGAGCAGGTTTCCATTCAGAAACGCAGTTTTGACATCCATCTGCCAGATCTCATAATCGTGGTATGCTGAAATATCAAGCATGATCCGAATGGACTTAAACATCGCTACTGGAGAAAAGGTTTCATCATAGTCAATACCATGAATTTGCTTGAAACCTTTAGCTACCAACCGACCCTTATAAATAAGTCCATCCATGTCAGTCTTTCTCTTAAAGACCCACTTACACCCAATGGGTTTAACCCCTTCAGGTGGATCAACCAAAGTCCATACTTGGTTGGTGTACATGGATTCCATCTCGGATCTGGTGGCCTCTAGCCATTTCTCAGAATTTAGGCTCATCACAGCTTCCTGATAGGAGGTAGGCTCATCCTCAATGAGCACAACGTCATTATGGTTAGACAGGAGAAATGAGTATCTCTCAGGCTGACGATGTACCCTATCAGACCTGCGAAGAGGTATGTCTACTTGAACTGGTTGTTGTTCCTCAACTCCTTGTGGAACAATCTCATCATCCACAACACTTTGTGGTTCCAGTTCAACTTCCATCGAGGCTTCAGTGCTATGGTCCACATCTTGAACTTCTTCAAGATTGAATGTACTCCTACTAGTTTTTCTAGAAACAAAGTCTCTTTCTAGAAATACCCCAGTCTTAGCCACAACTACTTTGTGCTGACTGGGAATGTAGAAGTAATATCCCTTCATTTCCTTGGGATATCCAATAAAATAGCACTTATTAGATTTGGGTCCCAGTTTATCCGAGACTTGACGTCGAACGTAAGCCTCACAACCCTAAATCCTCATAAAAGATACCTGGGCATCTCGCCCAGTCCATATCCTATATGGTGTCTTTATCACAGCCTTGGATGGAACACGGTTGAGTATGAAGGCTGCTGTGTCCAGAGCATAGCCCCAAAGAGATATAGGAAGATATGTGTGACTCATCATAGACCGTACCATATCTAATAGGGTACGATTCCTCCTTTCGGATACACCATTCCACTGTGGTGTTCCAAGAGGAGTGAGCTAGGATAGAATCCCACACTCAGCTAGATAGTCACGAAACTCATGGCTAATGTATTCTCCTCCTCGATCTGATCGAAGTATCTTAATACTCTTGCCAAGCTGGTTTTGTACTTCATTCTTGAATTCTTTAAACTTTTCAAAGGATTCTGACTTATGTGTCATCAAATACACATAACCATATCTACTGAAGTCATCAGTAAATGTAATGAACTACCTATAACCACCTCTGGCAACGACATTGAAAGGGTCACATACATCACTATGTATAAGTCCTAACAAGTCAGTCGCTCTCTCACTGTGTCCACTAAAGGGAGTCTTAGTCATCTTACCCAGTAGGCATGACTCTCATGTCTCATAAGATTCAAAATCAAATGAGTCCTGCAAACCATCTTTATGGAGCTGGGATAAGCGTTTGTTATTTATATGACCTAAGCGACAGTGCCAGATATAGGTTTGGTTCATGTCATTTGACTTGAACCTCTTGGTACTTATGTTATAGATAGGGTTCTTAAGGTCTAGAATATAGAGTCTGTTCATCAGAGGTGCACTACAATAGAATATATCATTTAAATAAACTGAACAACATTTGTTCTTTATTATAAATGAAAAGCCTTTCTTGTCTAAACAAGAAACTGATATAATGTTCTTAGTCAGAGCAGGCACATAACTACAATCATTCAATTCTAGTACAAGCCCAGAGGGCAGAGATAGAGAATAAGTTCCTACAGCAACAACAGCAACCCGTGCTCCATTGCCAACGCGTAGGTCCACCTCGCCCTTCGTCAATGCTCTGCTATTTCTCAACGCCTGCACATTAGTATAAATGTGAGAAGCACATCCGGTATCTAATACCCATGATGAATAAATAGATAGATTGACTTCTATAACATATATACCTAAAGTGGAAGTCTCACTTCTCTTCTTCTTAAGATCTTCCAGGTACACTTTACAGTTCCTCTTCCAGTGGTCTGACCGCAGTGGAAGTAGGTAGCATCCTTGGCAACCCCTCCTTTGGGTTTCAGTGTCATGCCTTTACCATTGGCTTGGGACTTTCCCTTACCTTTGGGCTTGCCCTTTCCCTTGTGTTTCTGAACCATCAGAATAGAGTTGGGCTTAACCTTCTTAAGGTTGAGCTCAGCAGTTCTTAACATGCTAAGCAGCTAGGGCAGTGGCTTGTCAATTTCGTTCATGTTGTAATTTAGAACAAATTGACTATAGCTATCTGGCAAGGATTGCAAGATCAGGTCAGTGGCTAGCTCTTGGCCAAGTGGGAATCCCAACCTCTGTAGGTTTTCTATGTACCCAATCATCTTGAGTACATATGGGCCTACGGGAGTCCCGTCTTGCATCTTGCACTGAAACAGTGCCTTAGAGATCTCGAATCTCTCGTGCCTCGCTTGTCCTTGATATAGTTGATGAAGGTGTTCAACCATATCATAAGAACCCATCAACTCATGTTGCTTCTGAAGCTCAGAGTTCATGGTCGCGAGCATTAGACATGACACATCTAATGCGTCATCTTGATGTTTCTTGTAAGCATCTCGGTCAGCTCATGTGGTAGTGGCAGGAGGTGCCTCGGGAATGGGTTGCTCCAGGACGTACAGTTTTCGTTCCTGTGTGAGAACGATTCTCAAGTTCCTGTACCAGTCCAAGAAGTTAGCTCCATTGAGATTGTCCTTATCAAGGACAGAACGCAGGGAGAAGGAGTTCGTGTTTGACGACATGGCAATCTACAACAGAAAAATGCAGAAAATAAATATCATATTCTATTAATCATTTTAATTAGGCCTTTAATTAAACGATGCTCTCACTGAATTATAGAACTTTTGTAGAATCAAGTTAGTGATGTGGTCAAACCACACTTACTAGATTCTAACCAACTAGCTATAATTTGTGTGGGACAAGATCCACATCATGCTATGCCTTGAGTTAGCTTTGGCTAAATCGCCCAAGACTTAATATGATCGGTAGATAACTAATTACCAATTACATCTCTATGCAACTCTTGTTTATAGGATCAAGATCCGCATGTATATTAAAACTTCTTGAGTTAGCTTTGGCTAAATCACCCAAGAGTTAATATAAATGTGATTTTGACCTATCTACCAACCATTGGAAAATGCCTATAGTTAAACCCGATCCAATTAAGTTTAACTAGTTTTACTCAATCTAATTGAGTTTGTACTCACCCATGCGTTGATAGGCGGGACCAAGATTGTCCCTCCACACCCTACCAAGATAATATGTGTTGCTCTGCTTTGGCAGATTCAACAACAACATGTGATCGAGGTAGTAATGGGTATCACGGCATGGTAGGCATTTCGAGTTGACGCGATTGAGATCTAATCTAATCGACGATGTGTATCAAATACGCGATTTAGATCTAATCTAATAGTTAAGGTGCATCATGTACGCAATTTAGATCTAATCTAATCGTTAAGGCACTAATTAATTACTCTACTAGCATGCATCACATATACACACACAAGCAATTAATTAATTGTGATTAGTCATGGCCCTACTACGATCCTCTCAAGCCAATGAGAAGATTGGATGGTCAACCTAGGGTCAACAGCTTCTTCAAGCTCCTCCCTTTGACCGTCATGTGTTGCTCGCACCCTCCTCATAACTCTGTCTCGAGTGGACCTTCCACCGCTCCAATTTTGTACATTACAAATTTGAAACTCAAGTTACATTCGAGTCTAAACTATTTACAATAGGAATATAAAATGAGGAATGTACGACGCGCTGATCGCAAATCAAGTACAACACACACAAACACACAAAATGGCACGCAGGCCATATTATGAATTACAACACATATTTTCAATCAAATTGGGTTCTTTGGGCTATGACCATCACAAAATGATACATAATTCTAAATTATTTAATTTTCATAAATTTCTATAATTTTTCTAATATTTTTACAATTTTATGAGTCGCAACTTCCCGACGGTCCCGATTAGCGATTTTCGAGCGCGATCGCGGGACAATGCCCCTTGCGGGGTTAGGGGCAGCACCCCTTCTCGCGAAATGAATCTCACGAGTGTCCTACGATGATCTTACAGTGCCTTAGCCCGCTGTACCAAAATATTTTGGGCGAGACCTTGACGATTCGGTAGCTGTTTCTTTGTAGTCGAAGCCTACAAGTGTCCAAACGCTTGTTGCTTCGCTTCTACGAGAAAATTACCCATAAAATACATAAAAATCAGAAAATCACAGAAACTTACAGATCCTTAATTTTTTATAAAAATTAAAATAAAACATGTACACGCTTCACACGTGGCTCTGATACCACTTTGGTATTTTCGAGCCGCAAAAACCGCTTTTTGCGTTGCAAAAACCTCTAAATCCCTTACCACTGGATCCGTGTGAAGTTATAAAACAAAATTTTCGTGTACATGTTTTCTAAACCTAGATCTACTCTAGATCAACATGGTAGAGAGATTACCCTTGATGTGAAGCCCTTCGCTTATCCCGCTCGTCCAAGTTTGCCGGATCTCGAGAGTGTTCAAGTGGACACTCCTCTATACGTATCCACACGAACGATTAGGTGGAGAAAAACCAAACAAAAGGTGTGCTAGCACCTTTGAAGGTTCGGCCAAGGTGGAGGAGAGGGAGAAGAAGATGAGAGGAGGAAAAAGGAGGTTACAAAACCAAAATGAAACTCACACAAGAGTAAAGTGGTCGGCCACTTCAAAAGCTTTTAAACCTCCATGGGATATCAAGAGTCAAGGCTCTTGATCTCCCTCATGAGGTTGCACACACATGTGATACCCTTGATGATGTGGCACATCATCATTAGTCCACTTAATGTCAACTCACAAATGAGGTGGCAATGGTCAAGTCAAACTTGACCTTTCATCTTCCTCTCAAGTCAAGTCAAACTTGACCACTTCTCTCCCATGGTTGATCAAATCTAACCATTGGTTCAAGTCAATTTTTAATTTAATGAATCTCTATTCATTGAATTAAATTGGCTCAATGAGTCAAAGTCCAAATTAGACTCATTTAACACATGAACCAAATTGAGTCCAACTCAATTAGTTTACTTTGGATTACTCTTAATCCAATTTGGTTCATCACATGAACCTAATCCTCTTGGTTCATCAAATGAACCTAATCTCCATCTAATTGCCCTTTGTGTGTGACCCTATAGGTTCTTGTAACGTTGGCAATGCTCCTAAACCCATTTAGAAGCATAAGTAATGAGTGGTATCTAGCAACACATCATTACTACCCAAGTTACAAGAATGTTGAGATCCAACATCACCTTGTGACTACTAATTGTGACTCTTCACAATATGTGACAATGTCCTTCTATCCTAGATATCTAGATTGATCAATGTGAGGCATAGACCGTGTCATCCTCTAATCAATCTAAATCTTGAACTCCAAGTAGACTCACTCAAATCAAATGTGCTCAATATCTCATATTGACTCACTTGGGCATGGCCATGCACTTAGTGGTCTCACTCTATCAAGAATAATGATGTCACTCCCGTTATATAGGAGGGATAGATCCCATCTACATCACTCACATCCCTCCGCATAATTTGTTACATACCCTGTAATCGCCTTAATAGTCCACCCAGTTATGGGTGACGTTTGACGAAGCCAAAGTATGCAACTCCTTATGTAGGGAACTATGGTGACTTTAGGTCCAAGGACTAATAGTCATACTAATAGCCACATGAGAAAGTATATGACACTCATATAACGATCCATGATACTTTCTCATAACGGGTCATTCAGTATACATTCTACAATGCATACCCTTGTGTCAACTTGATATCTCTATATCTATGACTTGTGAGATCAAGTCATCGAGTTGACCTACATGCTAGTCTCATCGCATTAACATTGTCCCTGAATGTTAATACTTGACTAGGAATGATTAAGAGTTGTGTTCCCTATATCATCTCACTATCGATTCAACCAATCGATTGATATAGGTAAGAACCTTCTACTCAAGGACACTATTATACTTAGTTATTTGACACCAATACAAGTAAGTATAATAATCATAAATAAATGCCTTTAAGAAATATGATACAATGAGTCCATACAACAATCATCGAATGATTGGCTCTAGGGCTCTAACTAACATAATCAACCAAGAATCTCCGATAATCCCCTTAACACATGTACACAAAACATAGGTACAATCAACATATATCCTCCAGTAAAAACACATCAGACACGTGTATATAGAACAAATATACAATCAACACAACCCCTCCAATCATCACACTGGGCAAATGTGTACACGACATACAAATAGACAATCATCATATAAACACCGTCAATGAACCATCCCCTACCATACACACTCTACATGTACACAAATACCACAGAGTATAGATAATCCAAAATATAGACTGTACAAGAATTAAATAGATCATCACAAGGGTCAAGCATAAGTATCAAGCAGGAAAGTAACCAACGAACACGATATAAGGTAAAGCAGCCTAAACCATCACATAATAACCATGCACTAAGCTCAATAAAAATCTACATAGAGCCAAGGAAGAAATATCCGCCTTAAAATGTAGATCGTGTCAAGTAATCCAGCATTGACACGCTCGTCCCGTATCCAAGTCCTGCATCAATCAGTATATATATTTTTTATTTTGCTAAATTCATATGAATTAAATATCTAATAAAATCCCTAACCCAATTAGGATCACTCCAATCACATCTAATCTCTGACTAATCCCCCAAATAATCCTTAACCATACAACCTTATTAGAATAGGTTTACATATGAATCATCTCTAAAACTCCCCCAAATCAACACATCATTTAATCCAATAACAAATCAATCTCTTAATTACTAATCCACCATATAATGATATCAACCCATAATAACCTATCATAAAATCAAATCTCCGTCATAAATCGACATCAACCTAACATCATCATCAACAACTAACCAAACCACCACAATATCAATCCAATGAATTTGATTAACGATTATGTAATCATCTACAACAAACCACTCAACTTATTAGTCATACTGCAACTTACAACTCCAAATCTACTACAAATCCAAAACAATCCAAGACTATCAACTGAGTATGACTTAATCAACTCAAATTCTTATTTCAGACACATATCTATTTCGCCAACTAATCAAATTCTAAATATGTGAATAAAACAACAACATGGAATGAGGTTCTTGTTACCTCACTGCCTCTTTCAGTGGATGCCCACAGTCTCGGCGGCTACTCACAGCAACATGTGGTCGCCAATGAAGTTGCCAGCACAAACAGAGGTGATAAGAAGACTTAGGCATTTTGTCAAACACCTGTTATGCATCACGAACATAAATGGCCAGAAACAAGAAACGCCAGTGCCTACAATCTTGCGACGAAGCATCAGACTACCCCTGTCACTGCCCAAAGTAAGGATCGGCTGGAGGAAGAAAAGAAAAACAAGAATCAATGCCACCACATACCTTCTCGTGGCCGGAAGTATGCGACTAATCTGGCTGGTGCGGTGAGGATAGACTAGGCTCGAATCCTTCCCCTTCTGACCAAAGATCTGCCCGCACAAGGGGCAATGATCTAGGGAGAAGGACTGCTGGAGGGTGCAAACGATCAGCAAAGAAGAAGGTTCGGTGATCGTACAGCGCCGGCACGATCAAGCTATCCATGGCGGAGACGCTAGGAACAGAGAGAGTAATCCGGGGAAATCATGAAATGGCTAAAGAAAGGAGAAAGGCTCCACGCCTCGAGAGGGAGAGGGAGGAGGGAGGCTCGGCATCGGCGATCGAGACGGAGAAGGAAGGTCCGGTGGCGATGGGCTGGACATCACCGGCGCGACCAAGAATCGTCGACATCCAGGCAGAGATGCGATGGGAACCGAGAGAAAGGGGAGAAGTGTCAGGGAAGATGAGTAAGGATCGGGAGTTTAGGGAAAATAAACTTAGGTTAACTTAATTAACCTCTAAATTTATTCCTCAATCAGCTTCAATTTAAGGGGTATTTCAAAACAAGCCTTCACTGTACCCCGAATTCATCCCCTCAAAACGGGTCATACAGACTCCGTTTAAATCTCGAAAAATTTCTTAAAATTTTAAAAAAAATCCAATAAGATTTTTCGTCCAATAATATTTATTATTTAATTTTTTGATATCTTACAGTCTAAAATACACAGATCATTTCCTAACATGGAATTGGGATAAATCCTTTAATATATAATTAGATAATCCCTTGTGGAGAATTAACCTCTATTTCAAGGCGATATACTCTAGAAGGTCTAGTTAAAAGGATACCCTCTGCCATTAAGGACCCTCCAGTCGTACGATCTAAAGCATCTCCCCTACATGGTGACCAATCTTTCACATTCATTTAATCAAACACCCAATCTATCAATCACACTTCACACACACACAATCAAACAATGACAAGGTATAAACATATCATTGAAATAGGAAATTGGCAAATCCAAAGTGTATACATCAACATTACAATATAATTACTTCCTACATCCTAAAATTCGGAAGACTACTCCACAGCAAGAGTACAAGAACTCAAAGACATTAAAGGAAACAATTTACAACTCAAATCTAGGAGAAAAGAGAAGAGAAAGCTTAGCGGGATGAATTAGAGTCGTTGAGAAAGAGATCCTTGCTAGGATGATGGACGGATTATTGAAAATGACCTCGGATCATTGATGAATCACCGGAATCTACTATAGATTTGAACCTCGTGGGTTTCCTTAGAGGGGAAAACCCTTCTCCCATTCAAAATGGGATCTAAAGCACCTTTTATACCAGGGGAACACAACCCCTACTTCACTGCCACACGACTATACCAAAGGGAACGGCCATGGCATAATTCATGTGGGTGGAAAAGAGCACAACCATGCCAAAAAGGCATGATTGTCGTATAATAACATTAGTTGTTGAAGGGTTTGAGAGTGCCTGTGAGACATGGTCGTGGAATTATAGCTTTTGATGTCAAGTATGGTCGTGCCTTAAGGCATTGCCAGGGCATGATCTCTGTTGTAAAAAGTCATGGCCATGCCTCTTGGGCATGACTCGGGCATAATGGTTGTTGGTGTCTAGCTCTAAGCTCACGGTCATGTGCCTATGAGGCACGACCATGTGTGCTATTGAAGTATACTTGAATGCCCAATTTGCTCCATTTTTGCTCCAGAAAATATCATATCAATCAAAATACAACGAGAGCAAATCTCTGAACCAAAAGAGTGAAAGTTTACCATACTAATGAAATAGGGTGTAATAAACATAGATTATACTCATGAATTCAAATAGATGTGAGATAACTAATACCTAAAAATATGCATAATCTACGCACATCACAACCCGAGAGTTAAAATTTTACTTGCCCTCAAGCAAAAAATCTGTAATCTAGAGTCTTGTGGTGAAAGAGTGGATCATAATCCCTAATGAGTCAATCAAATCCTATCATATGGTTTCATTGGTGAGGAAGATATAAAAGTTATTTAAGTATGTCCTAAAAAATAGTTCTCCATACTCAGTGCCATGAGTGACCTAAAATTTTTAAGTGTTAATCTCTAAGCCTAGTTAAGTCATCATCTAACTATGTTCTTTATGCCTTCGAGGATAGACACTTACCTATCATATACATGGTTCATCCTCTCTCAAATTACACAAGGTCTCAAAGGATTGATGTAAATCAAGAGAAACATAATATTTATTTTCCCTGTAACCTAATTCGGTCTCAAAGTTACTAATTGCTAGTTTCCACTCACGATAACTATTTTTTTATTCCTTATTCATGAATAAGCATTTTTTTTGTGCTTGCAAGATGTAGCACTATAACTAAAAGGATATTGATTTTTCCAAATGAGTTGACATAATCTAAATTTTTTCAGTAACTAAATGTAATTGAGAGGTTACCTTAGAAGCACAAGTACTAGTCTAGTTTTATGAATCATGATAATTTTTAAAGTTATCTACCATTAAAATTAGATAAAATGTAAAGAGATCCTAAAACAAGGTCAGCACTCACACTACTATAGTAAAAATATTACTCATTTCATGTAATCTGTATAGAAAAATATAGATCACTAAATATATTAGCACCAAAAGTCACAACAATCACATGAAATCTAGAACCAACGTGCTAGTATTTTTACATTAAGGGAAAATAATAATAATAATATGATGATTGATGCAAATGACATGCCACATGTAAATCAAGATGAAGTCAAAATAAACTAAATCAACCAAAACAAACGGCAAGACAAGACTAAAGTAAATGAAAGAAAATTGCAAATAAGACTGAAACAAATGAAACATGCACTAAAAAGAATATGTACATATGTACAACCTCCCAGACTTGGATATTTTATTATCTTAAATGAAACTGAGATCAAGGAGGTGGAAACGAACGACCAGGAGGTGGAGAAGTTGAGCAAGAACTAGGAGGGAATCTAGGTAGACTAGGCAGGTGTTGGTTAGTCCTAGGAAAATCGTACCGGTTCCACTGTACAAAAAGTTTGTACAAGTGTCGAACCTTTCCTTAAATAACTTATTGTGTTCTTTAGAAGTTAAATTAGGAATCACAGAAGGAACTTAACATCATTAATTCCAAATTTAATTTATCTGTTCTTAATGGTTTAGATTTGGATCGCAAGCGGAACTTAACACTATTGATCCAAATCTGTAACGCCCACCCTTCTTACCCAAGGGCGGCGCTACGATCTTATACTACTTACGTACATGCTTTAGTTATACTATAACAGCGGAAAATTTTAAATCATTCCTTTTATTTAAATAAGCATGATATCACATATTCTGATTAGTTCGAATGTGCATATATTGATCATATAACTAAAAATATTAATTTGCCCGAATCGTTCTTGCCGAGCCACCACCACACACATCACTATCTGCTCCTCCTGCTGCTCCGTCATTCCGAATATCCGTCCCCCATATCTGCGGTACAAGGAAAGTAAGCTATGAGCACTCATGGCTCAGTAAGTTCCTTTCCTACTCACTAAAACCGAATTCATATCATTGCATATCAATATCATGCGAGGTATCATAAGCATACGACATACAAGGGTATCATATTCATATTCATATCATAATATCACATGACATTATATCTAATCATCAGATAATTCAAGCACATATGTAGGCAATGCATCATGAATTTGAAAACTTATACTTATAAGTACTTGAAATTAATATCATTATTAGAGGGGATCCTGGTTTGTACCACATACATAATGCGCGCGCTTCATAGGTAGGTCCAAGGTAGCAAGTCTTGAACCCTACCATGCATACATACTAGGCCCGAGTCTTACTCCATCGACCTAGGGCATTCAGAGGCCCATTACTGACGAGGCCCGAGTCTTACTCCATCGACCTAGGGGCGTTTACCATGCTACATACGAGGCCCGAGTCTTACTCCATCGACCCCGGGGCGTTTACGGAGCCCACCCTTGGTACAAACCATACAAAAATAACTTAACATGCATAACTATCATATCATGTCACTAACAGTCTTTCATGCATTTCCTTTTTCATTTCTTTTCATTATGTATAGCATTTCCTATGCTATAACATATCATGGCATATTACATAATATAATTTCATTTCTTCTCATTATGTATAGCATTTCCTATGCTATAACATATCATGGCATGTTACGTAACATAATTTCATTTCTTCTCATTATGTATAGCATTTCCTATGCTATAACATATCATGGCATGTTACGTAACATAATTTCATTTCTTCTCATTATGTATAGCATTTCCTATACTATAACATATCATGGCATGTTACGTAACATAATTTCATTTCTTCTCATTATGTATAGCATTTCCTATGCTATAACATATCATGGCATGTTACGTAACATAATTTCATTTCTTCTCATTATGTATAGCATTTCCTATGCTATAACATATCATGGCATGTTACGTAACATAATTTCATTTCTTCTTATTATGTATAGCATTTCCTATGCTATAACATATCATGGCATGTTACATAACATAATTTCATTTCTTCTCATTATGTATAGCATTTCCTATGCTATAACATATCATAGCATATTACATAACATAATTTCATTTCTTCTCATTATGTATAGCATTTCCTAGGTTTCTTTCTTTTTTTTTCTTTTATTTTCCTTCATGGCCGAAACCTACCAGTCCTTAAGCTAGGTTTCTTAAGTGGCCTAAAGCATGGAAAGCCTAAGTAAATATCATGGCAAAAGTTACTAAGAACATCATACACAAAACTGGATCATAAACAAGCTAGGACTCTTGTGATATTACATATCTTATATCATGTAACTAATTTTCTACATTCCAATTAAACATGAGAGCATTAATCAACTTTCATATCATAATATCACAGAGGTTTTGAGCATATTAATATTTTTGTTTAGGCTAATCTAACTATCCCTTTTATCATGGCCGAAAAACCCTAAAAAGAGTTCATGAGTTTCTAGCAATAGGAAATCCTTTGAGAAACTTTATATCCTATCATATGAACATGTTTATTTAAATTTTGAAGGTCTTCCTAACCCTTAACCTTTCTGGTCCGAAACATACAAGTGAGTTTTCTTTTGGTTCCAATTAATTTCCAAGCAAGAAAACCATAGAAAGGTCCTTAGCATTTCATAGAAGGAACCTTGCACTAGTTTGGTTAGACAATAATCTTCCTAACCTCTTTAAAATATTTTTGGTTGAAATCCTAGGGTTAGATACTCCTCTGATCATACATCATATCAGTATAAAATCATGGAAAAGAATCCTTCTACATAGCATAGAAAATCTTATCATGAAATGAGGTCTTGTTTAAATCATCCTAGATTTGAAAACCTTTTCTTTAGCCGAATTTTTCTTAAATTCTTTCCTAGGTTTTCTAATCCTTATAAATCCGAAAATCACATAAAAGCCTTGTACCACAGGTGAGGGGAAGCTTACCTTCTTTGCTTAAGTTTCCTAGAGTTGAGAACTTGCTTGTGGACCTTTCTTCCTTGCTTGCTTTGCTTGGCACCAATGGAGGAAGAAGTGGCTAGGTATTTTAGTGGAGAGGAGGAGGAAGAAGAGACTTCTTCCTCTTGTGTTGCTCGGCAACAACAAGAAAGAAAAGAGGGAGAGAGTGAGGAGGAAGAAGAGGTTTCTTCCTCTTGTGTTGCTCGGCAACAAGAAGAAGAAAAGAGGGAGAGAGTGAGTTCTCGGCACCAATGGAGGAGAGGAGGAGAATGAGTTGAGGATGAAGTCACCCCTCCATGCCTATTTATACTAAAATGAGGGGAGGAAAACTTGACTTGATTCATCCTCCTTATTTATTTCTCCTCTTTAATGATAAGAATATTCTAGAGAAATGCTTCTTGAGTTCTCTCTTTTCTTTCCTTTAATTTCTCTCTTTTCTTTCCTTTAATTAAAATTCCTATCTCTCCTCTTACAATATCCTCTCCTATCACACTTGGTTAACATATGCATGCATCCACAAGAGAACCAAGGATCAAAACTTGGTTATGTATATTTTTACTTCTTTTTACTTCCTTTTCCTTTTAAGTAAAAAGAATCTTTTCTTATTCTTAACTACTTAGTCCTTTCTCTCCTTATCAATAATTCTCCTATCCCCTTTGATATCCTATACATGTTCCTTACAAGAGGTCCAAGGTTCAATCCTATTTCTCTTCTAACATTTTATTTTCTTTTGTACATAATAATTCATATATTACCATATTATGCATTATGCATAAATATTTCATACATGTATATATTATCTCATATTTCTACCTTTTGTCTACATTAATTCCATACATTATAAATCATGCATAGATGATTTATATTCTCAACTTTATTTTCTTTCATAAAGTTTTAATCATCTAAATCCTTCCCATCTTAATATTTAACTTAGAATATCTACACCTTCTTTTCACTACATTCGTACTCTCATTACCCTTACTTTCTTATCTAGGCTTTCTAGGGGTGTTACAAAATCCACCTATGTTATTAATTCCATTAAATATTAATTTCCAAAATTGGCTTCCAGGACTGCATGGCGAGGCACATGGCCTTCTTGGATATAGGAGCAAACACCACCGCCTAGACAAAGTCTTTTAAGGAAAGTAAATATTTAATTTCCTTAAATAACTCTAGGTTTAACCAAAAAGAACAATTGAATCACAAATTTGAAAAATAAAACAAAAGAAACACAAATTCGAAACAAATCCAAAAACTCTAGAATCATATGCCTCTTGTGTTTGGTATTTCCAAAAATAACTATACAAAGAAAACTAGTATGATGCGGAAAATAATTACTAGTTATACCTTTCTTTGTAAGTAAATAACCTCTTGATCTTCTACCATATTCCTCTTCTTATCCCGGACGTTGTGTTGGCAATGATCTACCTAGATGAGAACCACCCAAGCCTTCACCTTTCTTCCAAGTTTCGACCACCTTCTTTTCTTCAAAGGATGAAGAACTTAGACCACCAACCAATCTCCAAGGGATACTAGGAAACAAAGCCTCCTTCTTCTTCTTCTTCCTCAAGTAAAATCCAGCCACCAACCAAGCTCCTAGAGAAGTTGTCGCCGGCCACAAGAAGAAGAGAAGAGGGAGAAGCTAGGGTCGGCCACCAAAGAGGAAAAGAGAGGAAGAATAGAATAGAGTCGTTAGCCATGAAGGCACCTCTACCCCCTCTTTTATAATCCTTGGTCTTGGCAAATAAGGAAATTTAAATAAAAAACTTCCTTAATTCTTTTGCCATGAAAAGGAAATTTTATTTAATTAAAAATATTTTTCTCTTCTCACATTACATGGTCGGCCACATTAAAGCTATAAACAAGGAGAGTTTTAATTAATTAAAACTTCTTAATTTGTCTCCGAAAATTTATAAAAAAAAATTTCAATAATTTTTCCCTTCATGGTGGATTATAAAAAGGAAATTTTATAAATTAAAATCATTCTTTTAAACATATGGATAATTTCCAAAAAGGAAAATTATCTTTAAAAATTAAAAATCTCCTTTCAATCTACAAATAAGGAAAGATATCAAATCTTTTCTTAATCTTTTGTAGAAACTTATAAAAGAGATATTTAATTTTTAAACTCTCTTTTAAATCATGAACATGGTTAAAAAGAAAAGTTTTCTTAAAATTAAAATCCACCTTTCAATCTACAAATAAGCAAAGATTTCAAATCTTTTCTTAATTCTTTTGTAGAAAGCTATAAAAGGAAAGATTTAAATTTTAAACTCTCTTTTAAAACCATGATATCCACATAACAAATAATTTTAATAAAAATCCCTTTTTATTTTCTAGTGGTCGGCCACATAAATTTAGCTTCACCATTAGCTTTGGCCGGCCCTAGCTTGGGCTCCAAGCTAGCTTGTCCGACCACCTTAAGGTGGGTAGAAAGGTGGGTATAGGTGGGTATAATTCTCTATATACAAGAGGCTACGATAGGGACCGAGAGGAGGAATTGGTTTTGGTCTCCCGATGAAATTAAGCTTCCCGTGTTCGCCCCGAACACACAACTTAATTTCATCAATAATAATTCATACCACTAAAGAATTATTATTGAACTATCGCACCAATCCCAAATTACATTTTGGGCTCCTTCTTATTATGAGTGTGTTAGTCTCCCTGTGTTTAAGATGTCGAATGTCCACTAATTAAATGAGTTACTGACAACTCATTTAATTAATATCTTAGTCCAAGAATAGTACCACTCAACCTCATCGTCACGTCAGACTAAGTCCACCTGCAGGGTTTAACATGACAATTCTTATGAGCTCCTCTTGGGGACATTATCAACCTAGATTACTAGGACACATTTTCCTTCTATAATCAACAACACACACTATAAGTAATATCATTTCCCAACTTATCGGGCTTATTGATTTATCGAGCTAAATCTCACCCATTAATAAGTCAAAGAAATAAATACTAAATATATGTGTTTGTTATTATATTAGGATTAAGAGCACACCCTTCCATAATAACTAAGGTGTAGTTCTTTTATAAAGTCAGTACAAAAAGAACTTACCTAAAATGATCCTACTCAATACACTTGGAGTGTATCAGTGTAATTTATTAGTTAAGATAAACTAATATTTAATTACACTACGACTACTTCAACGGTTTGTTCCTTTCCATTTTAGTCGCGAGCAACTGTTTATAATTTATAAAGAATAGACAACATGATCTTCTGTGTGTGACACCACATACCATGTTGTCTACTATATAAATTAATTGAACAAATTACATTTAACAAATAAATGTAGATATTTGATCATTGTGATTCTTTATTTCTATATAAATGTTTATACAAAAGCTAGGCTTTTAGTATACACTCTAACAATCCCCCACTTATACTAAAAGACTATGCTGCCATAAATGCTACCATACATCTGATTCCCAACTCTTCAACATGCCCATCAAAAGCTCTTGTCTTAAGGACCTTAGTGAAAAGATCTATAGGTCATCACCTGATGCAATCTAGGCGGCAACAACTTCTCCTCGTTTATACGTTTTCTCATATTAGGGGGTACTTTGGCTCTATTGTGTTTACTTGCCTTATGGACTTATGGTTTCTTTGAGTTTGCTACTGCACCACTATTATTACAAATATTGTAATAATTTTTGGGCAAACCAGAAAATATGTCTAAGTCCATCATGAAGTATCCGAGCCATACAGCTTCTATGACTACCTCTGAGGCTGCCACTTACTCAGCTTCTTATGGTGGAGTCCAAAAAAGCACCTTTGCTTATCAATCTTCCATAGTTATGACTTCACCTCCTAAAGTAAACACAAAACCCCGAGGTCGACTTACTATTGTCCCTATCTGATTGGAAGTCAAAATCCGTGCAACCCACAGGGACCAAATTATCTGCCTTAGCATATAATCTCTAGTGCCTCTAAGGTACTTCAATATATGCTTTACCGCAGTCCTATGTCCTTGTCCAGGGTTACTTAGATATTTGTTAACTATGCCCTCGGCAAAACAGATTTCTGATCTCGTGCATAGCATACATTAGGCTTCCGACAGCCGAAGCATAAGGAACTACCTTCATTTCCTCTATCTCCTTTGATGTCTTCGGAGACATCTCTTTAGATAAAGCTACTCCATGCTGAAAAGGTAAGAAACCTTTCTTGGAGTTTTGCATGCTTAAAACGAGAAAGGATTGTTTCGATATATGAAGCTTGGGATAAGTAAAATATATTCTCTTCTTGTGATCCCTTTGATCCCAAGAATATATGCATTCTCCCAAGTCCTTCATATCGAATTGTTTGGATGACTATACCCTTACTTCTGACAACACTTTGATATTATTTCCAACTACCAAAAATATTATCTACGTATAGTACAAGAAATACCACCACGTTTCCATCACACTTCTTGTATACACAAAACTCATTCGGTTATAAAATAAATCCATAGGTCTAGATTACTTTATAAAATCGGATGTATCAAGACCTTGAAGTTTTACTTCAGTCCATAGACTGATTGAGTTTACACACAAGATGCTCTTTGCTCTTTGCAATGAACCCTTCTGGTTGCTATATATGGATGTTTTCTTCAAGAATTCCATTAAGGAAAGCTGTCTTGACATCCACTTGCTAAATAGATAAAAGAATCCGGATAGACATAAGCATGGCTACCGGTGAAAAAGTTTCCTTTTTCAACAAACCTTGCTTTGATAGTTTTCTACCTTCCCGTCTATCCCTCTTTTTCTATTGTGGACCTCTTTACACCTAATGGCTTTTACACCATCTGGTGGTTCTACAAGCTCCCAGACTATATTAGAATACATATATTCTAATTCTGTATTCTTTGCAAAGATGTTGCATCTTTCTCTTGGAGTACTTCGTCATATGTCCGAAAATTAGGTTCATGTCCACCAGGGATCAAGTCCAAAGACTCTCCCAGAACATGAATCTTTTAGGTTGCCTAACAACCCTCCCACTACGACGATGCACTTTCTGTAATTGTGTATCATTTGTGATACGTGTTACAGTTTCTTGTGATATTTCATCTTGTACAGTTGGTAGTAGGTTAGATGTGTCCTTTAATTTTCTTAAGAATAATTTTTACTCATGGGCTTGTGGTTCATAGTATAGTCCTTTTCTAAAATCGGGCATTGGTGCCAATAATGACCTTCCGATTTTAAGGAGTATAAACCTCTTTTCATTTTTCTAGGATAACTCACAAACAAGTGAACTCATGTCCAACTTATCAGTGTCTCTCACGTGCTAAACCACCCAAATCTGAATATGCTTCAGACTAGGCTTACGCCCATTCTGTAATTCTATGGGAGTAGAGAGTTCTGACTTAGAAGGTACTATGTTCACTTCCGTTTCCAATGTATATCCTTAAAACGAATTTGGTAATTTTCTGAATAACTCATCATCGATCTAATTATTCCATAAGAGCCTTATACCTTCTTTCTACTACACCATTCTGTTGGGGTGTACCAGGTGCAGTTAGTTGGGATTAAATCCTGACTTCTGATAAGTGACTCCTAAACTCTCCTAAGAGATACTCGTTACTACGTTTTCACCGTAGTGTCTTGATACTTTTACTTTGACGTTACTCTACATCAGCCTAGTACTCTTTGAACTAATCAAAGCACTTAGACTTGTGGCGCGTCAAGTAAATGTATCCTTATCTTGAATAGTCGTTTATAAAATAGACGAAATATTCGAAACAACCTCTTGCCTGGATAGTCAAAGGTCTACACAAATCAGAATGAACCAATTCCAATATATCTTTGGCTCCATACCCCTTAGACTTAAAAGCTTCTTGGTTATTTTTCCTTCCAAGTAAGACTCGCAGGTTGGAAAGATGTCCACTACCAATGAACCCAAGAGTTCATTGGTTATTATCCTTTGAATCCTACTCAAGTTAATATAACCTAGCCTTAGATATCAAAAATATGATTGGTTCATTTCCGAAGGTTGCTTTCTCTTATTAAAGTTAGAAAATGTGTTATTAATTTCCATTTATTGTATCGTGGGAGTTATTGGATTATAAATTGTCAACCAACATACCAGAACAGATAACTTCCATATTCTTGATAACAAGTAATCAAAATAGACAGAATATCTATTCTTTAATAGTTTAGAAATCGAAATCAGGTTCTTTCTAAACTTAGTACGTAAAGATAATTTCTGAAAATCCATATTTTATTCCTATCAGAGAATAAACATCTCCCACTGCAACAGCTACTACTTTTGTAGTAGTGCCCATATAGATGGTGATTTCCCTTTCATATAGTTGTCGTCTTTCCTGGAACCCCTGCAATGAATTGCAGACATGATTAGTGACATTTGTATCTACACTCCAGGTACTGGTAGATAACACCACTAAACATGTTTCAACAACTAATGAATTAAATACACCTATATTGTTCTCAGTTCTAAGAGGATAGTTTACCTTAATGTCCAAGTTTTTCAATCATTACAATTGAGATTACTAAGTCTATTCTATAGTATAGCAACTAGGGGATTGACTAACATTTGAAATCCTAAGAATCACAAAAAAATTTGGTCAAGACCAACATCTCAAAATCCCTGTGAATTTTGTATGCCACGATAGTGTGGACATATACAAATTCTAAAAAGAAATTTTATCCATTAATTTTATTATCTTGTCAACTTATGACAAATAAAATTAATAGTTGGTCTATCTTTGATCAAATATTTGGTCAAGACTCTAAATTTAAAATAATATTGATTCCTCTAATAATACTATTTAAATTTACCAACACCTCAAAACACGTTGAATTTTACATGCCACGTTAGTGTGGACGTATACTAAATCAACATTTGTAAGAGGAGAGTTTTACCCATTAACTATCTTGTCAACCTAACTTTATGACAAATAAAATTATCTCAAACACCGTTAATTTTGTATGTCACGTAGTGTGGACGTATATAAAATCAATCATTTGTAAGAGGGGTTTTAACCCATTAATTTTATTATCTTGTCACCCTAGTTTTATGACAAATTAATAGTTAGTTTCCCTTTGGTCACACAAGTAATAGCAGTGACTCCGTTGGGGAGGATACTATTAAATGTGTCTAAGTGTATACTATTACTTGATACTTAGTCCATTAAATAAGATTGTGCCCCTTCAATTGGAGAAGATCACACACATCCTAAATAACTTCCTATAGCCATCCATTAAGGAAGTTTGATCTAGTGATCCGTAAATAAACTCATCCGTTGTGGAGGGAGGCACTCAGAGCCAACACGCAAGCTTGTTGCATCACTTACAAACTAGTAATGGAGACCGTGGGATTTATATACTAATCCCTCTCCCACTTAGTTATTTAAGGTGGAGAATTTTAACCTATGTTAGCATACAACACATGCACACACACATCACAGTAAATAAAAGCAATAAATATGGAAATTAATTTTCCAACTATTATGGCATTTTCATCACTGTCCTCCGTGTGCTCCAACCCTAGCTGCTGCCATCTTTAGCCACCGCCATCGGGTCGAGTTATTGCATCTATCTTTCTTCGTATTCCGCTGCACCTCTGGTCCTCTAATAGCACCACGCCTCGCAAAGATACGATCCACGACAAATATAGAATTTTACATACATCGATCCTATATTCCATAAAGGAATGTACATGTATTCTAGATCGAACAAAAAAGTAAAATTCTAAAACTAATACAGCTCCTGCTGTATTTAATACATACAATCATGCACACACAAAATAATGCCCTTGACATGTCCAAGGGTCCAATCACATACAATATCTATATGTCATAATAGTTGGAGCCTGCAACTACAAAGTTAGCACATCCTACTATTATCCTGCCTAAATTATGTATGACATGTGCATAATCTATTTGAAACCCAAACACACAGAGGCAAACCCTAGCTCTGATACCAATTGTTGGTTAGTCCTAGAAAAATCGTACCGGTTCCACTGTACAAAAATTTTGTACAAGTGTCGAACCTTTTCTTAAATAACCTATTGTGTTCTTTAAAAGTTAAATTAGGAATCGAAGACGGAACTTAACATCATTGATTCCAAATTTAACTTATCTGTTCTTAATGGTTTAGATTTAAAACGCAAGCGGAACTTAACACTATTGATCCAAATCCACCTATGTTATTAATTCCATTAAATATTAATTTCCAAAATTGGCTTCTAGGACTACATGGTGAGGCACATGGCCTTCTTGGATATGGGAGCAACCACCACCTCTTAGACAAAGTCTTTTAAGGAAAGCTAATATTTAATTTCCTTAAATAACTCTAGGTTTAACCAAAAAGAACAATCGAATCACAAATTCAAAAAATAAAACAAAAGAAACACAAATTCAAAACAAATATGAAAACTCTAGAATCATATGCCTCTTGTGTTTGGTATTTCCAAAAATAACTATACAAAGAAAATTAGTATGATGCGAAAAACAATTACTAGTTATACCTTTCTTTGTAAGCAAATAACCTCTTGATCTTCTACCATATTCCTCTTCTTATCCCAGACATTGTGTTGGCAACGATCTACCGAGATGAGAACCACCCAAGCCTTCACCTTTCTTCCAAGTTTCGACCACCTTCTTTTCTTCAAAGGATGAAGAACTTAGACCACCAACCAATCTCCAAGGGATACTAGGAAACAAAGCCTCCTTCTTCTTCTTCTTCCTCAAGTAAAATCCAGCCACCAACCAAGCTCCTAGAGAAGTTGCCGCCGGCCACAAGAAGAAGAGAAGAGGGAGAAGCTAGGGTCGGCCACCAAGGAGGAAAAGAGAGAAAGAATAGAATAGAGTCGTTAACCATGAAGGCACCTCTACCCCCTCTTTTATAATCCTTGGTCTTGGCTAATAAGGAAATTTAAATAAAAAACTTCCTTAATTCTTTTTCCATGAAAAGGAAAATTTATTTAATTAAAAATATTTTTCTCTTCTCACATTACATGGCCGGCCACATTAAAGCTATAAACAAGGAGAGTTTTAATTAATTAAAACTTCCTAATTTGTCTCCGAAAATTTATAAAAAATTTCTCCAATAATTTTTCCCTTCATTGTGGATTATAAAAAGGAAATTTTATAAATTAAAATCATTCCTTTAAACATGTGGATAATTTACAAAAAGGAAAGTTATCTTTAAAAATTAAAAATCTCCTTTCAATCTACAAATAAGGAAAGATATCAAATCTTTTCTTAATCTTTTGTAGAAACTTATAAAAGAGATATTTAATTTTTAAACTCTCTTTTAAATCATGAACATGGTTAAAAAGGAAAGTTTTCTTAAAATTAAAATCCACCTTTCAATCTACAAATAAGCAAAGATTTCAAATCTTTTCTTAATTCTTTTGTAGAAAGCTATAAAAGGAAAGATTTAAATTTCAAACTCTCTTTTAAAATCATGGTATCCACATAACAAATAATTTTAATAAAAATTCCTTTTTATTTTCTAGTGGTCGGCCACCTAAATTTAGCTTCACCATTAGCTTTGGCCGGCCCTAGCTTGGGCTCCAAGCTAGCTTGGCCGACCACCTTAAGGTGGGTAGAAAGGTGGGTATAGTTGGGTATAATTCTCTATATACAAGAGGCTACGATAGGGACCGAGAGGAGGAATTGGTTTTGGTCTCCCGATGAAATTAAGCTTCCCGTGTTCACCCCGAACACACAACTTAATTTCATCAATAATAATTCATACCACTAAAGAATTATTATTGAACTATCGCACCAATCCCAAATTATATTTTGGGCTACTTCTTATTATGAGTGTGTTAGTCTCCCTGTGTTTAAGATGTCGAATGTCCACTAATTAAATGAGTTACTGATAACTCACTTAATTAATATCTTAGTCCAAGAGTAGTACCACTCAACCTCATCATCACATCAGACTAAGTCCACCTGCAGGGTTTAACATGACAATCCTTATGAGCTCTTCTTGGGGACATTATCAACCTAGATTACTAGGACACAGTTTCCTTCTATAATCAACAACACACACTATAAGTAATATCATTTCCCAACTTATCGAGCTTATTGATTTATCGAGCTAAATCTCACTCATTGATAAGTCAAAGAAATAAATACTAAATATATGTGTTTGTTATTATATTAGGATTAAGAGCACACCCTTCCATAATAACTAAGGTGTAGTTCTTTTATAAAGTCAGTACAAAAAGAACTTACCTTAAATGGTCCTACTCAATACACTTGGAGTGTATCAGTGTAATTTATTAGTTAAGATAAACTAATACTTAATTACACTACGACTACTTCAACGGTTTGTTCCTTTCCATTTTAGTCGCGAGCAACTGTTTATAATTTATAAAGAATCGACAACATGATCTTCTGTGTGTGACACCACACACCATGTTGTCTACTATATAAATTAATTGAACAAATTACATTTAACAAATAAATGCAGATATTGGACCATGTGATTCTTTATTTCTATATAAATGTTTATACAAAAGTTAGGCTTTTAGTATACACTCTAACAGCAGGGTACCAAGATGCTCATGATATTGAAAAAGAATATAAAACTATTGCCTTGTCAAGTCCATGGAGCATATAAACTCATCTCTTGCCCACTCCTTGTACTGATTACCTACAAAATTAGTAACTTGACCTCAAAACTCCTCTATCCTCTCAAAATGATTCCAAATTTCTTAGAACTGATCTTGAGTCAGGAAAACATGCCCCTACAATAAGTGTTGGTGGGAAACATGCTCCTCATGAAGAGTCTCCATAGAAGTATGAAAAAAAAAAAATCAAATCTAGAGTGACTCGTATCGTCATAAGCGAATGAATATCTAGTCAACTTAGAATGTCTAGCTAACTTAGGGTATCTAGAGGAGGAGAGTTCAGAGCGATCTATGGGGGTGGGGGCATAATTGGTCATTAAGTCCTTAACAATCCAATTGGCAGGGTTACAAACTGTGGTGTGGTCGGGGCTAGGTAGGAGAAGTGGAGATCCATTTCTCCTAATAAAACCAAAATCATTCTCTTCCTAGCTAATCATTTTTATTGTTGCACAAGTATCAATATCGATATTAGAGTTGCCTAAATAATATCTAAACTAAAAAGATTTTACTCTAAGTGTTTAGTAATTTGTGTAATTAATCTGCCAAAAACAATTGTACCCATAATAGCTTTGTCAGATCTTGTTAGGGTGAGCATATTATATAAGCCAAAATGTCTTTATGCTCGGGCAGGTTTTGTCTGGTCGAGCATATACGGACACAAAGGCAACCATTTGGCCTTTGTTCGACCGGTGATTATACCTCTCCCATGTTTCTAGGCTTAAATTCCTCCTTCATTTGCTCAACCCATCTAACATAACCCGTATCACTAACCTTCAAAAATATTCTTTTTGCACTAGTCAGATAGAGTTTCTTGATTATATTGTTAGTGCTAAGGGAATAGTAGTTGATGACAAAAAGGTTAAGGCAATTCATGAGTGGCCAATACCAAAAATGATAGCTGAGGTACGTAGTTTTCACGGGTTTGCAAGTTTCTTTATGAGGGTTCTTAAAAAATTTAGTTCTATAGCTGCACCCTTCACTGAAGTTGTTAAAAAGAAGGTTGGGTTTCATTGGGATAGTGAACAAGTTTTAACTTTCAACTTACTTAAGGAGAAGCTAAGTTCTGCACCATTACTTGCATTACCTAACTTTGCTAAAACTTTCGAAATTAAGTGTGATGTATCAAGAATAGGTATTGGAGTTGTGCTAATACAAGAAGGTTGATCTCTTTAGAGACTTCAGATTACTTGTGGCAGACTATCCAACTTATGACAAGGAGATGTATGCATTGGTGAGGGCTTTAGAGACTTGGCAACATTACTTGTGGCTCAAAGAGTTTGTCATTCACACTAATCATGAATCGTTGAAGTATTTGAAGAGCCAAAGTAAGTTGAATAGACATCGTGCAAAATGGATGGAGTTCATTGAATCATTCCCTTATGTGGTCAAGTATAAATAAGGTATGGAAAATATTGTTGTAGATGCTTTGTCTTGAATGTATACCTTGATCTATACTTTGAACACTAAATTGTTAGGATTTGAATATATTAAATATCTATATTCTAATGATATTGGCTTTAGAAATGTGTTTGAAGTTTGTGAACATACTGCATTTGGATAGTTTTATAGGAATGAGGGATTTCTTTTTAGAGTGAATAGGTTGTGTGTGTCTAATTATTCATTGAGGGAATTATCAATCCAAGAAGCTCATGGTGGGGGACTAATGGGATATTTTGGAGTAAGAAAAACTCTAGAAATGTTGGTAGAGCATTTCTTTTGGCCACACATGAAATGAGATGTGGTCAAGTTTTGTGAGAAGTGTATTACATGTAGGCAAGCAAAATCTAGATCTTTACCTCATGGATTGTATACACCTTGACCAATTCTTAGTGAACCTTGGGTTGAAATTTTCATGGACTTTGTTGTAGGACTACCAAGGTCAAAATGATGTATGGATTCTATTTTTATGGTTGTGTACATATTTTCTAAAATGACTCATTTTATTCCTTGTAGGAAAATAGATTATGCTAACCTTATTGTTGATCTATTTTTTAGGAAGATTGTGCGGCTTCATAGAGTACCAAGGAGCATAGTTTCATATCATGATGCAATGTTCCTAAGCTACTTTTGGAAGACTAGCGGAGAAAGTTGGTAACAAAACTTTTGTTTTCTATAACTTGTCATCCAGAAACAGATGGACAAACTGAGATAGTAAATTGAACTTTATCTACTTTATTGAGAGCTATCATTCAAAAGAATTTAAAAGGTTGGGAAGATTGTTTACCACATGTTGAATTTACTTATAATAGATCTGTGCATTCTACTACTAATTTTTCACCTTTTGAAGTGATATGGGTTCAACCCTTTAACTCCTTTAGATTTGTTACGTTTGTCTATCTCTCAGCGTACCAGTTTAGATGGTACCAAAAAAGTTGAGTTAGTGAGGCAACTGTATGAGAAAGTTTGATTGCAAATTAAAAAGAGGACAGAGCAATGGATGAAAGAAAGTGATCTTTTAACCCCAGAGATTGGGTTTGGGTTCATATGAGGAAGGAAAGATTCCCTACTAAACGTCGTATTAAGTTGCTTCCACGAGGAGATGATCCATTTCAAGTCATTGCTTGAATCAATGATAATGCATACAAGCTTGACTTACCAGATGAGTATAATGTGAGTGCTACATTTAATGTTTTTGATCTTTCTCCATTTGATGTAGGTGATCAAGATTCGAGGACAAATCCTTTTGGGGAAAGAGGGAATGATGGAGTCAAAGAAAGAGAATAATAAGTTGCCCAACAAGCTAACAATATAGATCATGCTCAACCCACTCTAGATATTAATGATGATCCATTAAGCATCAATGGAGGCCCAATTACAAGGGCTAAGGCTAAAAAGATGAAGGAAGCACTTAATGTGCTAATTGAAGATGTGAAGGTCAAAGCTACCATTGAAGAAGTTTTGACCAAGAGCATGTCATCCGGCTTAGTCAACCTAATTCAAGCCTTAGATGAGCTTAATTAGGACTTAAGTCTCATGTCTATGTAGTAAGGATATGTTTGCTCGATTTAGACTTAATTTTTACCTTTATTTGGGTTGTAATAATGTCATAAGCTTAAAATAGCTAAGTAGTCTACATAGGTCTTTACTAAATGGACTTTCTTTTGGCCTTTAGGATTTTTTGGTCACCCTATAGCTATAAATAAAGGGGGTGACGACCACACATATATCTTTTGACATATTTTCAATCTAAAGCATGGTGAGGCTCTCACTTGTTGGTTCTTCATTGAAGTAGAACTTATCAAGGCATTCCCTTGTGGCGTTCAAAGACTTATCAACCACCATCCCAAGGTTGTGGCATCTTCCATCTTCTATACCAAGGTTCATGCTTTCCTAAGCATTGGGTCGAGGTTCCTTTCATTAATCTTATCAATTTAGACCTTTCTTTCTTTCTTCTTCAATTTGTTGTGCGCACTTGAGATATCTTTCTCATTGGGTTCACTTTAGAGGATGGCAGAGAAGAAGCAGACACAACCATGTGGATCTAGCTGAAAAGAAGAAGAAAGAGGTCATGTCATCCAACATGACAATACAAAGATACCCTTGACCGGGTCGTGTCTATAAGACACGGCCATGTCGAGGTCATGTCCGCCGCACACCCCTGCCAAAATCAGCTTCTCTACTCACTCTTTCTCCCTAATCCTTGTCCTCCTCAAACCTTCCTCTTCCACTTCTCAAATCTAGATCTTAGACTCCTTTTCTTCAAGATCAAGATCTAGATCTAGATCCAAAACCTAATTTCAAATCTAAAAAAAAAAATCACTCATCTTCTTCTCCTCCTTCTTCCTCAAGATCCACCTTCGTTCACAAGATCTCTCCTCCTTTTTCTCCAATCAATCACTTTCCCTCACTGATCTTTCCATCATGTCCCATCTTTTGAAAAGAATCCGAAGAGGAAGTGATGGATCTAGCGTAGGAAAAGAACCGGGAAGGGATAAAGGCAAGGGAAAAGCTACATCAAAGGACAAAGGCAAGAGGATGGCAGACTATGAAGGTAATGATAATGAGCATCATATTATTTTTAGAAATGATGAACATAAATCTAGATATGATTCTCTTATTGTTAGAAAGATTGTGTGAATAAAATAACTAATTATACAACTACCATGGATGTTTTGTGAATTAGAGATGATGTAGATTGGATGGTTAGCTCTTTTGATTAGGATGATATTATGTACTCACATCTATCAACATATCTCCGCCTTATTCTTGAATTTCTAAGTTCAATTGATGTTCACTTATCTTCTGAGGATGATTATATTGGCAATATAAGTTTTAGATTAATGAACCAGAAATTTCAGTAAACATTTAATAATTTTAATAACTATTTTGGATTGCCTACTAGTGGTGCTCGAAGGTTTGATTCTAATTTTAATTGGAATAGATTTTGGACTTCTATATTGGATCAACCAATCCTTATGAGCCCTCTAGAGCTAAAGCCTGTTGGGTTTTTCGGGCCGCGAAAACCGCGTTTTCGCGTCGAGGAAACCCCGAATCACCCTAGCCAACGGATCCGTGCGAAGAGTATAGAACAAAATTTATGAGTACGAGTTTACAACTTAGATCTACTCCTAGATCTACATGAAGAAAGAATATACCCTTGATGCGAAGCCCTTCGCAATCCCGCTTGTCCTCGGTTCGCCGGATCTCGAAAGTGTCAAAGTAGACATTTCTCTATGTGTATCCACACAAGCAAGAGATGGAGAAAAATCTCTAAGGATGTGCTAGCAACCTTAGAGATCAGTAGGGAGGAGAGGGAGAGCAAGAAGAAAACTCAAGAGGAAGAAGAAGATGGAGTTACAACCACTTGAATGAAAAATCAATTTTTTCATTCCACCTAAAAGTGCCAGCCACTTCAAGGCATGTAACCCCCATGGAATATCAAGAGTCAAGTCTCTTGATCTCCTCCATGAGGTGGCATTTGGTCAAGTCAAACTTGACCAAATGAAGAAGCCTTGATGATGTGGCATTGGTCAAGTCAAAGTCAAGTCAAAACTTGACTCTTCATCTTCCTACTTAAGTCAAGTCAAACTTGACCACTTCTCTCCCTTGGTTGATCAAATCTAACCATTGGTTCAAGTCAATTTTAATTTAATGAATCTCTATTCATTGAATTAAATTAATTAAATGAGTCTAAATCCAAATTAGACCCACTTAACACATGAACCAAATTGAGTCTAACTCAATTAGCCTACTTTGGATTACTCTTAATCCAATTTGGTTCATCATATGAACGTAATCATTTAGGTTCATCTAATGAACCTAATCTCCATCTAATTGCCCTTAGTGTGTGACCCTATAGGTTCTTGTAACGTTGGCAATACCCCTAAACCCATTTAGGAGCATAAGTAATGAGCGGTATCTAGCAACACATCATTACTACCCAAGTTACAAGAATGTTGAGATCCAACATCACCTTGTGACTACTAATTATGACTCCTCACAAAATATGACAAGTGTCCTTCTATCCTAGACATCTAGATTGATCAATGTGAGGCATAGACCGTGTCATCCTCTAATCAATCTAAATCTTGAACTCCAAGTAGACTCACTCAATCAAATGAGCTCAATATCCTATATTGACTTATTTGGGCATGGCCATGCACTTCGTGGTCTCACTCTATCAAGAATATCGATGTTGCTCCCGTCATATAGGAGGGATAGATCCCATCTACATCACTCACATCCCTCTGCATAATTCGTTACATACCCAGTAATCGCCTTTATAGTCCACTCAGTTACGGGTGACGTTTGACGAAACCAAAGTACATAACTCCTTATGTAGAGATCCATGGTGACTTCAGGTCTAAGGACTAGTAGTCATACTAATAGCCACATGAGAAAGTATATGACACTCATATAACGATCCATGATACTTTTGTTGGTTGCTACTCGGAAAGCCTATAGGTTCCACTGTACAAAAATTTTGTACAAAGGTCTGAACCTTTTCCTAGCTACCATGTGTTCTTTTAAATTAAATTTTGGATCTCCTGCGAAACTTAACACGTTTGATCCAAAACTTAATCTATTTGTTCTTTTAGGTTTTGACTTGGATCTCCTGCGGAACTTAACACGTTCGACCCAAGTCTCCTTAAGTTATTAATTCCATTAAATATTAATTTCCATAAAAGGTTCCCAGTACTGACGTGGCGAGGCACATGGCCTTCTTGGATATGGGAGCAACTACCACCGACTAGACAAAACCTTTAATAGAAAGCTAATATTTAATTTCCTAAAATAACTTTAGGTTAACCAAAGAGAACAATCAAATCACAAGGAAAAGAAAGAAACAAAAGAACACAACTTCGAAAAACATATTCGAAATACTAGAACGTAAGCCTCTTGTATTTGGTATTATTTCCATAAATAACTAGCATGATGCGGAAATAGAAATTACTAGTTATACCTTGTAGAAAAACCTCTTGATCTTCTACCGTATTCCTCTTCTAACCTCGGACGTTGTGTGGGCAACGATCTTCCAAGATGAGAAACCACCAACCACCTTCTTCTCCTCCAAGCAAGGTTCGGCCACAAAAGAAAAGCTTCACCAAGGAGAAAAACCAAAATACTAACCAAGCTCCAAGAGATGCTAGCTTTCTCTTCTTCTTCTTCTTCTTCTCCGAGTAGTATCCGGCCACCACAAGAGCTCCAATAGAAGGGTAGGGTTCGGCCACCACAAGAGGAAGAGATGGAGAGGTTGGCCGGCCACACCAAGGAACAAAAGAGGGAGAGGAATAATAGATGTTGTGTCTTGTGAAGGCACCCTCACCCCTTCTTTTATATTCCTTGGCCTAGGTAAATTAGGAAATTTAATTACAATAAATTTTCCTTAATTTCCTTGACATGATTTAATTGAGAGAAATAAAATAAAATTTCCCCAATTAATTTCAAGTGGCCGGCCATCATTGGATAACAAAAGAGGACAAGTTTTAATCAACAATTAAAACTTCCTAATTTGTTTCCGGAAATTTTAAAAAAATAAAATTTCTCTTTAAGATCTCTTCATGGTTAATAAAAGGAAATATCTATAATTTTAATTTTATTAACATGTGAATAATTTTAAAGAGAAAATAAAACATCTCTCCAATCTACAAATAAGGAAAGAGATCTAATCTCTTTCTTTAATCTTTTGTAAATCTTTTTACAAGAGAGATATTTTAATTTTAATTCTCTTTTAAATTAAATCTTCCACATAATAATAAACATTAAAATTAAATTTTCTTTTTAATTAATTATGGCCGGCTCTACTAGCTTGGGTTCAAGCTAGGGCCGACCACCTTAAACCCAAGCTTAGGCCGGCCTTAGCTTGGTTCCCAAGCTAGCTTGGCCGGCCCCCTTTAGGTGGGTATAGAAGGTGGGTATATGTGGGTATAGTACTCTATAAATAAGAGGCTACGATAGGGACCGAGAGGAGGAATTGGTTTTGGTCTCCTGATAAAATTAAGCATCCCGTGTTCGCCCCGAACACACAACTTAATTTTATCAATGATAATTCATTCCACTAGAGAACTATCATTGAACTACCGCACCAATCCCAAATTACATTTTTGGGCTCCTTCTTATTATGAGTGTGTTAGTCTCCCTGTGTTTAAGATATCGAATGTCCACTAATTAAGTGAGTTACTGACAACTCATTTAATTAATGTCTAAGTCCAAGAGTAGTACCACTCAACTTTATCGTCATGTCGGACTAAGTCCACCTGCAGGGTTTAACATGACAATCCTTATGAGCTCCTCTTGGGGACATTATCAACCTAGTATCTCTAGGACACAGTTTCCTTCTATAATCAACAACACACACTATAAGTGATAGCATTTCCCAACTTATCGGGTTTATTGATTCATCGAACTAAATCTCACCCATTGATAAATTAAAGAAATAAATATCAAATATATGTACTTGTTATTATATTAGGATTAAGAGCACACACTTCCATAATAACTGAGGTCTTTATTCCTTTATAAAGTCAGTATAAAAGGAACGACCTCGAATGGTCCTACTCAATACACTCTGAGTGTACTAGTGTAATTATATAGTCAAGATAAACTAATACCTAATTACACTACGACCTTCTAATGGTTTGTTCCTTTCCATTCTGGTCGTGAGCTACTGTTTATAATTTATAAGGTACTGATAACATCATCTTCTGTATGTGACACCACATACTATGTTATCTACAATATAAATTAAATGAACAACTACAAACAAATGTAGATAATTAGACCAAATGTGATTCTTTATTCATAATGAATGTTTACAAAGCTTAGGCTTTCAGTATACACTCCAACAATCTCCCACTTATACTAATGACTAAGCTGCCATATCTTCTACCATACATCTGATTCCCATTCCCTCCACATGCCGATCGAAAGCTTTTGCCGGAAGGGCCTTAGTGAAAGGATCTGCCAGGTTATCCGCTGATGCAATCTTGGCGATGACAACTTCTCCTCGCTTCACGATATCTCGTATCAGGTGGTACTTGCGCTCTATATGTTTACTCGCCTTATGAGCTCGTGGTTCCTTCGAGTTTGCAACTGCACCACTATTATCACAATAAATTGTGATGATCTTGGGCAAACCAGGAATCACATCTAAGTCCATTAGAAAGTTCCTGAGCCATACTGCTTCTTTAGCTGCCTCAGAGGCTGCTACATACTCAGCTTCCATGGTTGAGTCCGAAACGCATTTCTGCTTAACACTCCTCCATGAAATGGCTCCACCTCCTAAAGTAAACACATAGCCTGATGTAGACTTACTGTTATCCCTATCTGATTGGAAATCTGAATCCGTGTAACCCACAGGGAGCAAATCATCTGCTTGGTATACTAGCATATAATCCCTAGTCCTTCTCAGGTACTTTAATATATGCTTTACCGCAGTCCAATGTCCTTGTCCAGGGTTACTCTGATATCTGCTGACCATGCCTACGGCAAAACAAATATCAGGTCTCGTACATAGCATTGCATACATTAGGCTTCCTACAGCCGAAGCATAAGGAACTGCTTTCATGTCCTCTATCTCTTTTGATGTCTTTGGAGACATCTCTTTAGATAAAGCTACTCCATGTCTAAAAGGTAAGAAACCTTTCTTGGAATCCTGCATGCTAAAACGAGCAAGGATTGTATCTATATATGAAGCTTGGGATAGACACAACATTCTTTTCTTTCGATCCCTTATAACTTTGATCCCAAGAATGTGTGCACATTCTCCTAAGTCCTTCATATCAAATTGTTTGGACAACCATACCCTTACGTCTGATAATACTTTGACATTGTTGCCAATTAACAAAATATCATCTACGTATAGTACAAGAAATACCACCACGTTTCCGTTACACTTCTTATATACACAAGACTCATCCGGACTTTGAATAAATCCATATGACTAGATTACTTCATTAAACCGGATGTTCCAAGACCTTGAAGCTTGCTTCAGTCCATAAATGGACCGATTGAGCTTGCACACTAGATGCTCTTTGCCTTTTTCAATGAACCCTTCTGGTTGCTTCATATGGATGTTCTCTTCAAGACTTCCATTAAGGAAAGCTGTCTTGACATCCATTTGCCAAATCTCATAATCCATATGAGCAGCAATGGATAAGAGTATCCGGATAGACTTAAGCATGGCTACCGGTGAAAAGGTTTCCTCATAATCGATTCCCTCTTTCTGAGTATACCCTTTCGCAACAAACCTAGCTTTGAAAGTTTCTACCTTTCCGTCTGTCCCTCTTTTTCTTTTGTAGATCCACTTGCATCCAATGACTTTTACACCATCAGGTGGTTCTACAAGCTCCCAGACCTTATTAGAGTACATAGACTATATTTCAGAATTCATTGTCTTTTGCCAAGATGCTGCATCTATATCTTGGAGTGCTTCGTCGTATGTTCGGGGATCAGGTTCATGTTTACCCGAGATCAAGTCCGAAGATTCTCTCAAAAACATGAATCTCTCAGGCTGCCTTACAACCCTCCCACTACGACGAGGCACTGTCTGTGGTTGTGTATCATGTGTGACACGTGTTGCAGTCTCTTGTGGTACTTCATCTTGTACTGTTGGTACTAAAGTAGACGTGTCCTCTCTTAGTTCTTCTAAAATAACTTTACTACTGGGCTTGTGATCCATTATATAGTCTTTTTCTAAAAACTGGGCATTGGTGCTAACAATGACCTTCTGGTCTTTAGGACTATAAAATAAACCACCTTTCGTTCCTTTGGGATATCCTATAAACACGCGAACTTCTGTACGGGATTCTAACTTATCAGCATCTGGTTTCAGCACATGTGCTGGACTACCCCAAATCCGAATATGTCTTAGACTGAGTTTTCGCCCATTCCACAATTCTATGGGAGTAGAAGAAACTGATTTAGAAGGTACTAAGTTCAGAAGTGCGTTCTTGTTTCCAGAGCATATCCCCAAAACGAATTTGGTAATTCTGAATAACTCATCATTGATCTAACCATCTCCATAAGAGTCATATTCCTTCGTTCTGCTACACCATTCTGTTGGGGTGTTCCAGGTGCAGACAATTGGGATTGAATCCCAGCCTCTGATAAGTAATTCCTAAACTCTCCTAAGAGGTATTCGCCACCACGATCAGATCGTAGTGTCTTGATACTTTTACCTAATCGTTTCTCCACATCAGCCTTGTATTCTTTGAACTTATCAAAGCACTCGGACTTGCGGCGCATTAGGTAAATATATCCGTATCTTGAATAATCGTCTATAAAAGAGACAAAATATTCAAAACCTCCTCTTGCCTGGACAGACATAGGACCACACAAATCAGAGTGAACCAACTCTAACACTTCTTTGGCTCTATACCCCTTGGCCTTGAACGACCTCTTGGTCATTTTACCTTCTAAGCAAGATTCACAAGTTGGAAAATTTTCCAACTCTAATGAACTCAAAAGTCCATCAGCTATAAGCCTCTGAATCCTACTTAAATTAATATGACCAAGTCTTAGATGCCAAAGATATGCTTGGTTCATTTCTGAAGGTTCTTTTCTCTTATTAGAATTAGAAGATGAGTTATAAATTTCCATGTTTTGCTTTGTGGAAGAAATTGGATTTAAAATATACAAATTGCCAACTAATGCACCAGAACAGATAATCACTTTATTTCTTTTAATAACTACATCGTTACTGAAAGAAACTGAATATCCATCTATAAACAGTTTAGAAACTGAAATTAAATTCTTTCTAAAACTGGGTACATAAAGACAATTTCTTAAAACCAAATTCCTATTTCTACTAAAAGATAAGTAGACGTCTCCCACTGCAACAGCTGCCACCTTAGTAGCATTGCCCATGTAGACGGTAATTTCTCCTTCAGATAGTCGTCGGTTTTCCTGGAACCCCTGCAAGGAATTGCAGACATGATCAGTGGCTCCCGTATCTACACACCAGGTGCTGGTAGATAACACCGCTAAACATGTTTCAACAACTAGAGTATGAGATATACCTTTGTTTTGGTTCCTACGAGGATCCGCCTTCAATGTCACCTTGCTTACGGATGAAGCACTTGCCCTTGACTTCTTCATTCCGACTTTAAATCCGTACTCGAGATTTATTCACTTTCTTTCGAACCACTTGTTTCTTCTTCTTCTTTCCTTTCGGTTTAGAAGTAGAACCATTTCCAAAGATAGTGAATATGAGCATTGTGACGAAATAATCCTTCTGCTGAAGTCAGTAGTTCCGCTAATGAATAAGCCCTCTTATTCATATTATAGTTCAAGCGGAACCGCTCAAAACTTCTAGGTAGCGTTGGAGGATCATATCGATCCGGGTTTCCCCATCAATTTCTCCTCCAAGGATCTATCTCGTTCGGATAAGCCATCATTTTTAGGATATAATCCCTTACAGGAGTACCCTCTTGCATGGTGGCTGTCATTATCTTTCTCATGGCTTCTTGCCTAGAAGCCCTATCCTGATGACCAAAGAGTTCCTTGAGATTGTTCATAATATCATAGGCTGTTGGTAAATCTTGATGTTGATGTTGCAATACATTTGACATTGAAGCCAAAATGTAACACCGCGCCATCTCATCTGCTTTTACCCATTTCCTATGATATTCAATCTCCTCTTGGGTAGATTCACCAGTAGGTGCATCAGGGCATTGCTCAGTCAGTACATATTTATAGCTAGAACAATGTCCAGGTTTCTTTTCCAATCTATGTAGTTTGGTCCAGTAAGTCTATTCTGTTGAAGTATGATGGACAGTGGGTTGAAAGACATCCTAAGAATCACAAATAACTTTTGGTCAGAACTCTAAATTTAGAATAATATTGATTCCTCAAACAATACTATTTTAAATTAACCAACACCTCATAACACCGTGAATTTTGTATGCCACGTTAGTGTGGACGTATACAAATTCAACATTTGTAAAAGGAGGGTTTTAACCCATTAATTTTATTATCTTGTCAACCTAACTTTTTGACAAATAAAATTAATAGTTTGCATCATTTGGTCACACAAATAATAGCAGTGACTCCGATGGGGAGGATACTATTAGATGTGTCTACGTGTATAGCATTACTTGACACTAAGTCCATTAATAAGAGTGTGGCCCTTCCGTTGGGGAAGATCACACGCTCTTAATTAACTTCCTATAGTCATCCAAAAATAGAAGTCTATTCTAGTGATCCACAAACAAGCTCATCCGTTATGGAGGAAGGCACTCAGAGCCAACGCGCAAGCTTGTTTGCATCACTTACAAACCAGTAATGGAGACCATGGGATTTATTTAAAAATCCCTCTCCCACTTAGTTATTTATAAATGAGGAATTTTAACTATGCTAGCCTACTTAAACTTGTAAACTAACATGCACACGCACAATATAAAAGCAATAAATAGAAAATTTAATTTTCAACTATTATGGCTTTTATCTCTAATTGTCCTCCGTGTGTTGTCATCCCAAGTCTCTGCCATATTTGGCCACCGGGTCTAGCAGTCGCATCCATCTTGCTCCTAGTTCCGCTGCGCCTCGGTCCTTAGAAGGTTCCACGCTTTGCAAGATTCGATCCATGACATAAATAGAATTTTACATTTTGATCCTATATTCCATAAAAGGAATGTACATGTATCTAGATCAAAAATAAAATCCTAATAAAACTAAATACAGCTCCTGCTGTATTTAATACAATCATGCACACACATATAAATTGCCCTTGACATGTCCAAGGGTCCAATCACACATAATTAACTAAAAGCCATAATAGTTGGATCCTGCATCCACAAAGTTAGCACATCCTACTATTATCCCGCCTAAATTATGTATGACATGTGCATAATTAAACTAAATACCAAATACACAGAGGCAAAACCCTAGCTCTGATACCAAGTGTTGGTTGCTACTCGGAAAGCCTATAGGTTCCACTGTACAAAAATTTTGGACAAAGGGCTTAACCGTTTCCTACCTACCATGTGCTGTGATAAATTAAATTTTGGATCTCCTGCGAAACTTAACACGTTTGATCCAAAACTTAATCTATTTGTTCTTTTAGGTTTTGACTTGGATCTCCTGGGGAACTTAACACGTTCGACCCAAGTCTCCTTAAGTTATTAATTCCATTAAATATTAATTTCCATAAAAGGTTCCCAGTACTGACGTGGCGAGGCACATGGCCTTCTTGGATATGGGAGCAACCACCACCGACTAGACAAAACCTTTAATAGAAAGCTAATATTTAATTTCCTAAAATAACTTTAGGTTAACCAAAGAGAACAATCAAATCACAAGGAAAAGAAAGAAACAAAAGAACACAACTTCGAAAAAACATATTCGAAATACTAGAACGTAAGCCTCTTGTATTTGGTATTATTTCCATAAATAACTAGCATGATGCGGAAATAGAAATTACTAGTTATACCTTGTAGAAAAACCTCTTGATCTTCTACCGTATTCCTCTTCTAACCTCGGACGTTGTGTGGGCAACGATCTTCCAAGATGAGAAACCACCAACCACCTTCTTCTCCTCCAAGCAAGGTTCGGCCACAAAAGAAAAGCTTCACCAAGGAGAAAAACCAAAATACTAACCAAGCTCCAAGAGATGCTAGCTTTCTCTCCTTCTTCTTCTTCTTCTCCGAGTAGTATCCGGCCACCACAAGAGCTCCAATAGAAGGGTAGGGTTCGGCCACCACAAGAGGAAGAGATGGAGAGGTTGGCCGGCCACACCAAGGAAAAAAAAAAGAGAGGAATAATAATTGTTGTGTCTTGTGAAGGCACCCTCACCCCTTCTTTTATATTCCTTGGCCTAGGTAAATTAGGAAATTTAATTACAATAAATTTTCCTTAATTTCCTTGACATGATTTAATTGAGAGAAATAAAATAAAATTTCCCCAATTAATTTCAAGTGGCCGGCCATCATTGGATAACAAAAGAGGACAAGTTTTAATCAACAATTAAAACTTCCTAATTTGTTTCCGGAAATTTTAAAAAAATAAAATTTCTCTTTAAGATCTCTTCATGGTTAATAAAAGGAAATATCTATAATTTTAATTTTATTAACATGTGAATAATTTTAAAGAGAAAATAAAACATCTCTCCAATCTACAAATAAGGAAAGAGATCTAATCTCTTTCTTTAATCTTTTGTAAATCTTTTTACAAGAGAGATATTTTAATTTTAATTCTCTTTTAAATTAAATCTTCCACATAATAATAAACATTAAAATTAAATTTTCTTTTTAATTAATTATGGCCGGCCCTACTAGCTTGGGTTCAAGCTAGGGCCGGCCACCTTAAACCCAAGCTTAGGCCGGCCCTAGCTTGGTTCCCAAGCTAGCTTGGCCGGCCCCCTTTAGGTGGGTATAGAAGGTGGGTATATGTGGGTATAGTACTCTATAAATAAGAAGCTACGATAGGGACCGAGAGGAGGAATTGGTTTTGGTCTCCCGATAAAATTAAGCATCCCGTGTTCGCCCCGAACACACAACTTAATTTTATCAATGATAATTCATTCCACTAGAGAACTATCATTGAACTACCGCACCAATCCCAAATTACATTTTTGGGCTCCTTCTTATTATGAGTGTGTTAGTCTCCCTATGTTTAAGATATCGAATGTCCACTAATTAAGTGAGTTACTGACAACTCATTTAATTAATGTCTAAGTCCAAGAGTAGTACCACTCAACTTTATCGTCATGTCGGACTAAGTCCACCTGCAGGGTTTAACATGACAATCCTTATGAGCTCCTCTTGGGGACATTATCAACCTAGTATCTCTAGGACACAGTTTCCTTCTATAATCAACAACACACACTATAAGTGATAGCATTTCCCAACTTATCGGGTTTATTGATTCATCGAACTAAATCTCACCCATTGATAAATTAAAGAAATAAATATCAAATATATGTACTTGTTATTATATTAGGATTAAGAGCACACACTTCCATAATAACTGAGGTCTTTGTTCCTTTATAAAGTCAGTATAAAAGGAACGACCTCGAATGGTCCTACTCAATACACTCTGAGTGTACTAGTGTAATTATATAGTCAAGATAAACTAATACCTAATTACACTACGACCTTCTAATGGTTTGTTCCTTTCCATTCTGGTCGTGAGCTACTGTTTATAATTTATAAGGTACTGATAACATCATCTTCTGTATGTGACACCACATACTATGTTATCTACAATATAAATTAAATGAACAACTACAAACAAATGTAGATAATTAGACCAAATGTGATTCTTTATTCATAATGAATGTTTACAAAGCTTAGGCTTTCAGTATACATTCCAACAACTTTCTCATGGCGGGTCATTTAGTATACATTCTCTAATGCATACTCATGTGTCACATTGATATCTCTATATCCATGACTTGTGAGATCAAGTTATCTAGTTGACCTACATGCTAGTCTTATTGCATTAACATTGTCCCTGAATGTTAATACTCTACTAGGAATGATTAAGAGTAGTGTTCCCTAAATCATCTCACTATCGGTTCAACTAACCGATTGATATAGGTGAGAATCGTCTACTCAAGGACGTTATTATACTTAGTTTATTTGGCACCAATACAAGTAAGTATAATAACCAAAAACCAAATGCCTTTATTTATATAGAATATGATACAATAAGTCCAAAATACAATCATCAAATGATTGGCTCTAGGGCTCTAGCTAACAAAGCCTCCCATTTGTAAAACCCATATTCAGATACTACACCGTGTTATGAGCCAAATCATCTTTGGAAGAGGGGATAGTGATGGGGTAGTTAGAAAAGTGGAACTTTACTCTCTTTGGGCTATGCTTAATAAAGTTGATTTTGATTCTGATTTTCATTTTTTATAAAACCTTATGAGAGCTAGGAAAGCAACTCGGGGTTGATTGTTTTTGGTGCTTTAATCACCCAAATAGCTATAAATTTGGGTTGTGAACTTAATGGGTTAGAGGTCATTCATGGCAACAACAAGATCGATATCGATGCTTGTCTTACAATGAAGATGATTTGTCAAGATGAGAACGGGTTTGCCTTATCTAGAAAAGATGATTTTCCATTACCTCTATCTTGTCTCGAACGTACCTCAGTTCGCAACCCCCCTAATTGGGTGATTACTGACATAGTTCCCGAGTTTGTTCCATCACTAGTAGGAGACAATGATTGCCACCTTGAGCCCTCATCATCTGGACACCCGCAGCTGTCCAGACATCTGGAACTTGCTAGGCACTCTTTTTCCTATGGTATGGGTCCTTCCAAATTTGACTTTTCTAACTTTCGTGCCCCATTGGATTCGCTTCATGAGAAGCATAGTGCTCAACAACAAATGTCGGAGGGTCGCTTCAATTATCTGATGACTAGTTCCAAGAAGTACGTGACCATTTTCAATTTATAAGAAACTTCCATGGCCAGGTTGCTAAGTTTGTTCAGGATTATGATACGGACCAGGTGAGAATGAGAGAATTTATGGAGGCCATGGACATCACTAGACATCAAGTAGATACTCTTTATCACTACCATAAGTACCTTGGTCAGATCCCTAGTTTCCCTTCCAGCCGACGAGGACCTCCCTTTCCCCCACCTCCACCACCTTATTGAGTTCATCGGGACGATGAAAAGTTTAAGTCTAGGGTGGTGTTTGCACAGCCTGAGTCTTTTGCACTTTCTTTCTTAATTTTATATAAGTTCTCCATTATTAAACAACTTAATATTGTTAGAAAAAATAATTAAATATATTTTTATTTAAACAAAATGATCTATCAATAATTTAAATTAAAATTGATACATCATAATATTATAATATGTTACATTACTAACACTAAAAGGAGTGACGTGAATCAAATTGAAGGTTTCTTGTAATATTTTACTTAAATAACCTTTATAGTTCTCCAATGTCCAGATTAAATAATTATAATTATATAAATTAATACAAAATACTATTTTATATATAATAATCATATAAATTAACTATTTATTTATTTATTTAATAATTTAAATAATATATATTTAAAATAGTAAAAAAAATAGAATATCAATTAAGCATTAAAATAAGTAAAAAATACAAAATAATTAAAAATATATATATAAGAATATAAATTTGATTTATTATAATTTTTATAAATTCTTATAATTTTTATAATTTTTAAATAAAATTTAAAATAGTAAAAATAATTTCAGAATATTATTTAATAAAATTTATTAATTTTTTAAACATTTTAAATATAATTTAATTAAGGTTTATGAAAGTCTCTTTAAAATATCACAGTTAAGTGGAAATTGTTCGATTTAATTAGGATTTTGCACAGTAACATCATGACTCACGACAGCCATGCGCCCGCGCTCGCGACATGCTCATGACCCGCGGATGCCTCCAACTGCGTCGAAGTCTTTCGGCTGCACCGGAGGCGTCTAGCGACTTTTCTAGTGCACCAGAGGTGTCCGGTGATGCTTCTGACAGTGTCGGAAGCATCCCGCAACGCTTTTGGCGTCGCCAGAAACGTCGCATCGCGATGCCTCTGGTGCCTATGACACTTTAGGCGTCTCGCAATGCTTCCAGCACCGCTAGAAGCATCTGGTGACACTACCCATGTTGTCGCGTGTGCACACAATTCTTCCTAGCGCACATGATGACATGATGAAATCGTCGCTGGCCTGGTGTCGATTTCGGTGCATGGGCAGAATTGTAAGTTTTGTTCGTTCTATCCAACATGGAAAGAAATTTTGAACCATGGTTCAAGCTCTACAAAATCATGAAAGATCACAAGAATCTCAAGTTTCCAGTGAAGGCATTTCATGAATGATATCTACAGTTGAAGACTTTGGAATTGCCCATACAAAGGTGCTATTAGAATCTTTTTACAGCCTGTGATTCTAAAAAAAATCCTCTCTCTTTTAAAGTAAGTGTTGATTATGTGATTTAACTATTTTTGCATAGAGTTTGGGCTGCAATCTAGCACTATAACAATCAGGAATGCAATTGTCAAACTTATTGGAATCTTACATAATTTTGCAGGCCAAGGTAAAATTCTGACATTTTAAATTTATGATCATGACAATTTTAGGTTTTTCTTTCTCAGATATTAAAGGTTTTCTAACTTATGTTAAGCCTACTCTTTTGAGTGCTTTGGATGCTGAGTGTGAAAAGAACCATATGAGGTAAAATATTAATAATGTGATATGATCTTGTTGTTGGATTTATTTAATTCATCACATAGTTTACTTATTTGACAATTGACATGGTGTTGCAGTAGTTCCCAAAAAATTGGTAAAGGTATTGGATATTGAACTGCCTACTTCTGCATTTGAATTTGATGGACTTCTTCACGAGGATATTAGTTCAAAGCTAACTCCTGATTTGTTGAAGGATCTAGGAAATTATGACTAGAAAGTATGAGATTCATACTCATTATCCAATCATTTTTAATTTCTAGCATTTCTATGTTAATGAAAACTACATTTGCTTCTCTCAATGTATAGGTTCATTTGAATCCACTGAGTCTGTTAATAAAATTTTGGATGAAGCACGTAAGTGTATACAACCTGAATTGGTTTGTGTTTTATCATATATTTTTTTGTTGCTTGTTCACATGAATTGTGAGTTCACTTTGCCTATTTTAAATGTCCAATGCTAGTTGAGTTGTTTGGTGCTCTTAGGAGCTGCCTATATGATAGTAACAAAAACTTGATAATGTCAAATTTGGATTATTATTGGTGGTCTTGCATCAACAATGGGCCTTCCTATTGAGAAATCTAGTAAGGTAGACAGTCCAATTGAACAAATTGTTTCTAACTTTTTGTATTCATCCAAGTTTCTTTAAGCCAACCATTGCTGTTGTTTCTTATATAGGGGATCTTGTCAAATGTATTGAAGTGTCTAGGTGATAACAAGAAGCACATGAGAGGATACACATTAAATACTTTAGATTCATGAGTCTTTGCAGTTCACTTTGATAAAATGGTACCTGTGGATCTATGACAATCTCCTTTTGTTTCTTCCCATATTGGTTGGTAATATATTTATCTGATGCATTTTTTTTCTAGATTTCATATATTATACTCACTGAGAGGCAAAACTTGACGCTGAGGGATGGAAGGGTTTTTTGACTGGTTAACATGTCATTTGTGAGAGGCAAATGATTTACCTGATGCATCACAACTTTTTAAGCCAATTGTTACTACTATTACTGTAAATCTGAATAAGGTGCATTTTCTTTGGATAGAAATACTTGACAAATACATTTCTTTGTTCAGGATAACTCAACCAATGTTTGCAAGGCTATCAAGTTCTATATTGTTTAAGTTCTTAGAGTCTTTGGCCATAATGCATTTGTGATCCTTTTTAGAAACCTTTGTTCTCTTTTCCTTATGACAAGGATGACATGGAATATCAACACCTTTTTCCTTCTAATTTTGTAGACTACTAAATGTATAAAGGATTTGAAGGGACATTGATAGTTGTACTTGAGCATTTAAAGGCATCAAGAGTGATTGGAGGTATTTTTCCAGACTTCATGTCTCTTAAAAACCCAACCTCAACTCTATTTGATTTCTATGCTACTTTGTTGCCTTCAAATTTTCAGATTCTACAGGTAAGTTCATTTATGAATGACTTGAGAATGGTGCTCTTGTTTCTTAAAACTGAAGAAGGTATGGTTTGATCTTTCTAGGTAGAAGTATTTATTGATAAGCTTCTTTTTTTCTTCTTTTGATTCTTTTTAGGTTTGAAGGTTGTATTTTGGTGACTATTCTCTCTCCTTTGGATGTTATAAGCATGGTTTAAAATCTTGAGCTGTATAACATCATTCCCATTGACACCACTATTGGTTTCTTTGTTGCACTAGGCTATCATGTGATTGCCCTTACTAAAAAAATTATCTTGAAAGTTAATCGCATGTAACTAGTAGGTATTATTACAAAGTTCTTAGTTAATTTTCCTTTAACTTTGTCGTCTTTCATGTTTTGCAAGATTTGTCCGAAGCCACGGTAAAATATGTAACAATTGTGTTGATGTTTTGAAATAGAAGTATTTATTGATAAACTTCTTATATAACTGGTAGGTATTATTAAAAAGTTCTCAGTTAATTTCCTTTTAACTTTGTTCTCTTTCATGTTTTGCTGAGGTACTTTGCAACAATTCTGTTGATGTCTTTATGGTCGTTAAATCTGAGGCCATTTGTCTTTCCCAGCTTAGCGAGTCTAAAATCTTCCTTATAGCTGGTCTGATTGCATTTTTTTTTTAATGCATGGTATATATTGCATTTTTAGTCTAAATTCACTTGGGTTGTAATTCCTTATATATACTGATAAATGCCTTTATGGTTCTACTAAGATATCAAACTACCTCATACATTTCTTTGTTTTTCTTAGGATGTTTGGCCAGAAATTTTTTTGCATGTAAAAGACAATTGGAAGCAAATGTTTTTATTCTGAAAAATGTTTGGAGATGGCTATTACACCATGCCTTCATGTATGTTCATTCAGTTGTTGTCGTACTCCAATGTAGTATTCTTGGCTTCCTTGGTCTGCAGAAATATATGTACATCAAGGAGCACAAAGCTGCCATTCACATCAAGGTTTTTTTTTCTCTCTTGTTTTTTATTGCTTTCTTAATAGTTTCTCTAGCATTTATGTAGTTGGTTTTTTAGCTTTATCCATATTTATTAATTAATTGTGATTTCACCTTCTTTTGGTCTCATGTTTATGGTCTCGATTGATTTGTAATATAGAAAGTGGGTTTAGGAAATTCAGAATGAGTCATGTACGGTTCTTCTTACAATAGTTATTCATCTATGCTTTCTATTTCATTATGGGGATCTATCTAACAAGAGGTGCTTGTGCTAATTTCAATGACTGTTTTTTCCTGATCGAGTGGGTGAGAAAGGACACCATCTGTTTCAATTAAGCTTTGATCTCTAAATGCTTATTTTAATTCTCTACTTATAAAATATAAATTTTCTAAGTCCTTGTTGCTCTTATTGAAACGGATCATATTTTTATTGATTTTTCATTGTAGGCTCAATGAATCATCTGTTGGAACTTTTAAATGCTCAACAAAAGTTTTGGATATTTATAGCTTTGATCGCATTTAAACTAATATTATCATACCATTATGGAGATATATAAATATCCATCCTTTAGATACAACAGTCCCCATATAAGTCCATTGAGGATAAAAAAAAAAAACACCCACCAATTCCCACTGCTCAAAATTGGAACTTCAGCTTGTCGATTTTAAACTTTCATTTTATCAGAATCTTAGCGGGATTAGTTTCACATAAAATCCTATAAAAGAGATTCCATATCCTTGTTTTCATTCTCACTATAATGAATGTTTTGTTCATTTTATCTCCTCACATGATTGCCGTTTTGCAAAACTATGTGAGATCACCAATTGAAGCCTACTATTGTTTCACTTTAAATTGGTGATGAGCAAACATATCATTTGCTGTTTTTTATTATTATTTTTTTCAACTTTGTTACTTTCACTTGTGGATTTATTTATTTGTTGAATTTTAAAGGATTATTATTATAAGGGAAACCTTTTACTTTCTACTTCTATTCATTTGTTGTATTCCTAATTTTTTGGACAGACCAAGCTCGCTGTACTTATTCTGTTTAGTTTTGAGTAATTCTGCATCAATTTTGCAAACGAAAAACTTCAACAACATTTTAACGAGGTGTGCTGTGAGTTACATTTATTGGAAGCAAATTTGTTTGTGTTTATATGCTTAGATTTTCATTGACTTTTGAGATGAGATATAATATCTATTTCGTGGTGGTGCAACATGTTTTTAACATGGAGTAGGAAGAATTCAAGAATGAGGAAATTAATTAGAATTATATTGAATTCATAAGCAATCAAGATGTTCTAGAGTTGATTGAGAAGGTTTTTTTACTGTTCCTTTAAAAACTCAGGCACTTAGCCAACTTCTCTTCATGTACCTTTTTTCTATTCTTAATATTTTTGATCATTGACATTTATTCATCTGTTTTCTATTTTCTCAATCCACATGGAAAGGATTAACACTTTCATTTCTTGCATAAGGCTATTCGGATTATTTCAAAAGACAAATTGTGGCTGCTCTTATCAGCATTTTCTACCAAACTGTTTCAGAATCTTGGATCATATTCTAGATTGGAAAAGGAATAAAATTTATGAAACAGATTTCATCATAACGCATTATGCTAGAAAGGTTGGTTCCATATGAATTGTTTGATTGGTGGTATAATACAAATATTAATTGTAGTCACCTATTTGTAGTCGAACAAGAAACTCTTATGAACTTGCAAATTAAAATTTTTGGTGAGTATTTTCCCTACATTATTATTTGAGTATAAAAAAGAAAGGGAAGTAAATTTTCTTAATCAAGATAACAAAGAAATCTAGAAGTTTCTGATATTATGAATGTGAAAGTTTTAAAAATACGTAAATTTACTGAGTATTGAATCTTTTTCAATTTACAAATTCCTAAATTTTTTGTGACCGCCTGGATTATCTTTATCTTACATCCTCCAAGTCTAGGAAAACTAACATTTGTATTGACATTCAGAGGAATGCTCGGCTCTAAATCCAAGACAAGAGAAATTTGTATGTTTTTTTTTCTTGATTTTTATAGTTGACTAGGAATTACTACATCAATCTTTTTGTTAGTTTATAACTGAAATGCAAATGTTTGCCTAAAAATAAATGCAGGGCACTACAAAAGCAACCTATAATGGAGATGAAATGCATGAATTTTTCCCTTAACGAATTCTTGCATATATCAACTAGCATGATCTTCACAGATGCTAGCCATTCTTCTAATTGCCAATGGGAATGCAAAAATATTAATACTAAAGATGAATTTTCTCTTCAATTTTAAACTGAAAAATTATTGTGAAATTTGCTATTAAATTGTTTTGACTTTTGGTTTTCCTTATTAAGAAGGAATTAATATTTAGATTGCATTTGTGGTAAATTGTCAGGAATTTTGATATATTCATAGATTATTTTAACATGTGATTGGTGGTTTGCTAAAGTTAAGAGGACTTTTTTGGATGACATTTAGTAATGGTTAAATTTTTTGCATATATCCTTAAACTTTTTCCATTGTATTTTTACTAGTTCCTTAACTTACCCTTGATCTCAAACAAAGTCCTTATTTGAGAATTAAGAATTACTCCCTTTGGTCATCGCTGCACCATCATCATTGTCATTGTCTTTGTTTTTGAGTAGCTAATGATTTTTCTCTTACTATATTTTTATGATTTAACATTTCTGAAAGTGTAATAAGTCATTAGTTATCTTTCTTGGAATGAATTTGTTTCAGCAAACAATTTTCTCACCTTTTTTCCAAATATTTATCATTGTTTTGCCATCATTATGTAAAGGTTCTTGAATAATTTTCATTTCCACACATAACATTTTAGTGTCATATATTTAGAACTATTTATGTTCTATGCATTGTAAGAACTAATCAGTCTCTTATATTTAGTTATATAGGTTATATGCCAAGTGGAACTTGGATTAATTTTAGTTTCAGCTAAGGATGCTTTGGAAGTTCTTATGCATGCCAATCTCCTATTTGTTTGTTTTAATTTTAAATGCTTCATACCTAGGAAGAGACATTATCTTATTTTAGGAGAGCTTTGCTTGTGCTGTCTATGCACATTATAAGGTCTAACTATGAGTTTAATATTCCAAATTATTCATCATTATATTGAGATATTAAATAAAAAAAAATTATGTACAAGTTATTTTGTGTTTATATTACATTGTAAACCTAAAAGATATGTTCGCAATAAAATTTTAAACTTTATGCATCCTTAAACATAACAATGCAGATGAACCATCTCTTTTCTTCTTGTTTATATGAGGTACAATTTTCATTGTTGCTAATTCCATGTTATTAGTGGGGGTGCTACCTACTTAATTATTATAGAAAAAAGTCTTGATTAAATTTTTTAATTAGTATATTAGAATATGCATACCTGCTTGTGTTATTTAGATGTGATCGTGACTTGCAAAATGGTGAAAGATTATATATACATCGTTCCACTTCAAAGCCTAATTTTATAAAACTTAACCTCCATGACAAATTGCTTTACAGGGTCTTGCATTCCTCTATGGCTACTATATCTCTAGTAGGTTTCTGATCACCTAGCCTTTTTATGGAATGCTTATTATATGATAATTCAGATTAAACATTTCTTGTTCAACAATGATTACTTTTGAATTCATGGTAGTATCAGCTACTTTCGTAATGTCTCTATTTTTTTTTTTTTACATTTTCTTTTATAACACATATAAGGTGACGTTTGATTTTCTCCTAGTAATCAGAATGAGAATAGGTATCATAGTATTGTGGAATGGGAATGAGTATGAGCTTGGGTATCATTCCTAAAAATAATGTTTGGTTAGTTGAATATTTTCAATCGGAATGAACTTAAATTGCCTTTTTTACCCTTAGAGGAAAATAAGAGTAAAAATTAGATGGAAGATAAAGTTGAATGTGAGAGAAACATATGATGAGAGAGAAAGTGTGATGGGAAATAATGAAGAGAGGAAAAGTGTCATGAGAGAAAATGAGGAGAGAGAGCGTGATAGGTGAAATTGAGAAGAGAAAAAGTATGGTGAGAGAGAAAGTGTGTTGAGAGAGAAAGAGTGATGGCAAAAAATGAAGAGAGAGAAAGTGTGATGAGAGAAAATGAGGAGAGAGAGTGTGAAGAAAGAGAATGAAGAGAGAGAAAGTGTAATGAGAGAAAATATGGAGAGAGAGTATGGTAAGCGAGATTAAAGAGAGAGAAAGTATGATGAGAGAGAAAGTACAATGAAAAAATAGGAGAGAATGAGAGAGAGTGTGTGTGAGAGAAACATATGATGAGAGGGAAAATGTGATGGGAAATAATGAAGAGAGGAAAAGTATCATGAGAGAAAATGAGGAGAGAGGGCGTGATAGGTGAGATTGAGAAGAGAGAAAGTGTGTTGAGAGAGAAAGTGTGTTGAGAGAGAAAGAGTGATGGCAAAAAATGAAGAGAGAGAAAGTGTGATAAGAGAAAATGAGAGATTGAGAAGAGAAAGTATGATGAGAAAATGTGATGAGAAAAAGTGTGCTGGGAAAAAATGAAGAGAGGGAAAGTGTGATGAGAGAAAATGAGGATAGAGAGTGTGATGGAAGAGAATGAAGAGAGAGAAAGTGTGATGAGAGAAAATATGGAGAGAGAGTATGGTAAGCGAGATTAAAGAGAGAGAAAATATGATGAGAGAGAAAGTATGATGAAAAAATGAGGAGAGAATGAGAGAGAGAGTGTGATGAGAAATAATACAGAGAGAAAATGGTAGAGAATGTGTGATGAGGGAGAGTGATGGAAGAGAATGAAGAGAGAGAAAATATGATGAGATAAAATATGGAGAAAGAATATGGTAATAGAGATTGAGGAGAGAGGAAGTATGATGAGAGAAAAAATATGATGAAAAAATGAGGAGAGAATAAAGAGAGAGAAAATAATGAGAGTTTGTGTGTGATGAGAGAAAACACAGAGAGAAAATGGTAGAGAATGTGTGATGAGAGAGAATAAGGAGAGAGAAAGTATGTTGAGAGAGAAAATGTGATGATAGAATGAGGAGAGAAAAAGTATGATGAGAGAGAATAAGTAGAGAGAGTGAAATGAAAGAAAAATTGAACAAATATACTAAGGGTATTTTCGTCCAAAACTTAATTCTAAGGGGGTGTTTGGTTGATGGGTTTGGGAATGAGGGAATGGAATGATAGTAAAAGATAATGTTTGGATTGTGGGTTTGGGAATGACATTTTGGGAATGATTACTTGACTTATGGAAATCAACCAAACCCATATAACTTGATGGGTTTCATTTCCATTCCTATTCCCATTACACCCTACTATCAAATTCATACCCATAGTCATTCCCATCATTTAACCAAACACCCCCTTATTCTCATTCCATCAAAACCCAAGGGAAGGGGTGAGTTTCATCCATACCCAAATTTTTGGATTTCATTCCAAAATCTTGATTCCATTCCCATCAACCAAACACAAGGTTTGGGAATGAATCCATTCCCTCATTCCTAAACCTCTAAACCAAACATCACCTAAGTATAACTACAAACGTCACTTGCACATACTTCCATAGTGAGTTCTCAATTCAACAAAGTTACATGAATGATTTTTAAACATAACTTAATGCAGAAACTAAATTGGAAGGTCTTCAAGTTATACTGTCATTGTCTCGAGCTGGCTTATTGGTCAATGCCTCTTGTCTCATTTATCCCATTGTTTGAAAAAAATTAAAATCCGTGAGTCGAGAGTCTCAGTATATTCAAAACCGTGTTATGCAATAGTTATCTCCTATAATCTAGTGAACTAAGAGAAACCATATTGTAGGTAACTTGGGACCTTCCTACTAACATACCCTGAATGTAAGCATAGGCATCGACATAACCGTGAGAACATAAACATAAGCATGGTAAATAAATTAGGCATAATGTTATACTTGATCATGAGCATGCATGTCCATAAGCATCGGCATTGTTGGTACCCTAAGGTTGTATTGATGTGATCAAACAAGTTAAGTTAGGTCATGTTGTGTTTAATCTTGTGTCTAAGTGTGCAGGAGCTAAGGAGCACAAGAAGTCGAGCAAAAGACGCAGTTAGCAAGAAGGACGACACGGGAGAGAGCCGACGGGCTCAGTGCGTTTAAGGGACGAGGTGTTGCGGAAGAGCACGCGGGTGGACGAGAAGGAGGCGAGCGATGTTTCCGAGGGATGAGAAGCCGGAGCGAAAGGTTGATCGAGAAAGCCAGAAGTTGGGTTCGGATGAGCCCTATTCCGAATGGTCGAAATTACCCAAGCGAGCAGAGCCGGAGCGGAAGACCCGGACCAAAATGAGCAAAACTGGAGCAAAGGTTCCAGGTCAAAAAAGTCAATTATGTTGACTTTGTGCCCCGACCAAGGCTATAAATACAGCCTTGGTCCAGAAGCTGAAGAATAACAAGCATTCCTGCAAACAACACTTGTACACGCTTTAGTTTCCATTTAGCTTCTCATTTTCTGTACTTCATTACTATAATGAGGCTTCTCCGCCTGAAGAAAATCTTTAGTGTGCGTTCACTTTCTTGGATTAACAACCTCTCCGGTTGTAACCAAGTAAATCCTCTGAGCCTTAGTCTTTCATTTTATTTCTTATTTTATGTAGTGCAAGTGTTCCTTTAAGTCCGAGAAGGGTTTATTTTTGATTTTGTGTAGGGTTATTCAACCCCCCCCCCCCACTTTTAGTCGGCCAACGGGTCCCAACAGGCATAAGTATACTGGTATGGCATAAACATATACATAAGAATAGATTTAATCATGAGCATGTACATAAGACTAAAAATAAGCATAAGCATTGTAAAATACCGGAAAAAGGCCAGATAATGATAAGGGAATTTTTCAGAATTTTTGGAAATTTTTCGGGAATTTTTAGGAGCTCGTATGGACGAGTTTGCGGGGATAAAAATAGGGTCTCGGGAAAACCTGTTTAGGCTACCCATTTAAGCGAGGAAATGTTTATTTTATTTTTATTTCCTATTTCTTTATTTTCGCCGTTTCCTCTTTGCCGCGAGCCCTAACCTCCTTCCCCGAGCAGTTTCCTCCCCCTCTCGCAACAAAATCCCTCGGTTTCCTTCTTCCCCGAGTGCACAAAGCCCGTGCCGACACTTCTTCTGTAAAATACCGGAAAATGGTAGATAATAATAAGGGAATTTTTCGAAATTTTTAGAAATTTTTCTGGAATTTTTTGGAGACCGTATGGATGAGTTTACGGGGATAAAAACGGGGCCCGGGAAAAAGCCTGTTTAGGCTACCATATTTAAGCGAGGAAAAGTTCTATTTTTCTTTTTCTTTTCCCTTTTTCTTTTCTTCTTTACTTGCCCGACTCTTCTCCTCTTCCCCCATTTTCTCCCGACGCCGACTCCTTGCCAAAACCGCCGGCGAAGGTTCCATCTTCTCCCCTGTCTTCATCTTCTTCACCGCCGGTCACCATGAGTTCACCGCCAACAGCAGTCCTTCCCTCTGTCGTTGCCTCATCGCCGTAGAGATCTCAGTCTACCGCCGGCCTCTCCTTCTCTTCCTCTCCCGAGCGTCGGCCGCCGGCAAGTATCCCGTGCCCTAGCGACCCGCGGCTCCCACACCCTCTCGAGACATCGCCGGCCACTGGAATCCAGCGCCGCTGCTGTGCCCTAAGTCCTCGTACTCCACTACCGCCGCCGATCGGTCAGCACAGCCCAGAGCCGCCGGCCCCAGGAACCCTAATGTCAAATCCTCCCTCTCCTCTTCTGGTCGCAGGCATTTGGAGATTGCCAGGAATCTAGCATCCGAGCCTTCTTCTTGTGGCGTTGCCCTAGATCGACGCCCAACGCGAGAGGTATATTTCCGTGCCCTAGCTTCTGTCCACTCTCCGACACCACCAGTGAGATGCTCCAACACCTGCATCTTCGCCGGGTGTTGTGGTCGCCGGAGAAGGATCGACGCTAGAACTACCTCCTCATGATCTGATTTATAAGTGCTAGGTAGGTGGTTTTCAGCAAGTATGATCCATTTAGTAGCCTTATGGACCTGTTGAATACCGACAAACAAGTGATGATTTTAGGTATTTGGTTTTGGAAGACAACAGCTATTTTCGAGTGAGTCAACAACAAAGTCGACTGGATTTGGGTGAGTTCTTATGTATTGATCTAGATTAAGTTGTTGTGATTGACTATGCTTTATAGCAACTCCTAATTGGATTGGATTAGTTGATTCAGAATTATTATGTTAGCAGGAAAAGAGTGGGCAACAGTAGATCATCTTTCGATGGTGAAACCCTTTCAGTCGTGAGCCATCATTAGCTACGACAAATTTGGTGAGTTTGTAGGATGATAAGAGTTCATGAATTGAGTTAAATTTAATTGAACTAATGAGAATGAATTTCCTAATTAGATTAGGGTTAAGTTAGCTTTTTGGTTCATGATAGATTTAGATCACTAGTTCATATTTGACCTAGTTGTACCATGTGTTATGTGGTTGCAGGACTTTGATCCGAGACGATGTCTCGACGAGGGATCTATTGCGGATACGATCCTTTCTATTGGAGGCGGGTACCTCTTGACTTATCTTTATGATATTGTCTATTGGATATGCATAGTATTTTATAGCTGCAAGCAATGATCATGTTTGCCTTGGTATGTCACGGTTTGATACCCATAGCATGATCTGTTGGCTGTTTGTTATGTATCCATGTTTACGTTTCATGATTATTGCCATGAGTACTTTGGTTCCTAGAGTAAGTGACATACCATACCTACTGAGGTTCGGACTAGTTCTGGATTTTATTTTCTGGCATGTGTATCTAGATTATCTGATACCTAGGTTTTTATACCATACATGACTTGTGTACCTCTATTTGTATATCATATCTGATTTGTGTACTTAGGCCCTTTTTCTTTGATCTGTGCATATTGTTGGTACATATGCTATGGAAGGGGGATATGTTTAGAATCTAGGTTGTTATATCATAGAGGACCTGTATACCCTAGATCTGTGGATTTGACCTACTGATACTGTGGTACCCATATTATGTATATATGGATATGGATATGTTGATCAGTTTTGCTATCCTTAGTGTCATGCATCATGATTGCATGCTGTGCGATTGTCGGCTCCACTATAGTTGAGCACATCGCCAGTTACATGTACTGCACACACCACCACTCATGGATTAGTGGTATATCAGACAGGTGTGTGGCGGTTACTGTTTAGCTCCGTTAGTGCGAGGACTCGGCGTAGTAGCCGTGACGATTCCTTCTGTTTAGCTCGGGCATTTAGTGTAGCGTAATGGCCGTGACGGTGGACTTTGTTTAGCTCCGTTGGTCGGGTGACTCGGCGTGGTGGCCGTGAGATACCTCCGTCATCGTGTCTGGGAGATGAGGCGTTGAGCTCCCCATTTATGATTTGGGGTCAGGGGCGAGTACTCCGACAGTCCGTCCTCGGTCACTCATCGGGAGTAGTGACGAGTGCGTGGTTGTCACCTACCCACTCGGTCTCACCGTTTGTGTGTGAGATAGTAGTAGCGTCGGGGGTGACAGACCATCATTAAGCATCATATCGTTGATGCATTTATATTCTTATGTTTGTGTTCTTTGCGTTTGGTTCTTTGTATTTTGGTTGGATCGTACTTGACTGCATCTGAGGATTATTGACACTTCGGTTTGTGACCCTTTTATGCGGATAGGAGTTCTGGTGAGTCTGACTTCCTCGATTACCATTCGGTTTCGTATTCCTATATATGATTAGGAAGCTGTATTCCATGTTTATTGCTGTTAGATATATCTTACTACTCATGTCCATTGGTATTCGCTGAGTTGTTGAACTCACCCCCGTTGACACTATCTTTTCAGGTACCAGGTTATTTATGGTGTCGCTTGGAGCATCCTGTCTGCTGGTCCCCACGTCACATCAGAAGCCATATCTCCGCATTTTTTTTGTTATTTGATCTTGGTATATGAGATGTATGTATTTGACTTTGTGTGTTCCGGTTTTGTGTTCGGAGTGTTGTGGCTGTATGTGATGTTTTGTATCAGTTGTTGGTTGTGTAAGCCTAGCCGGCTAGCAGTCTTGTGTTTTGGTTTGTATTTGGTTTCTGTCATTTTCCGTGTTTTGGTTTTGTTCCAGCCGTGTGGGCTGATGATATATATATATATATAACTGCGTGGTTGTGTGTATATATTCCAGCCGCCTGTGGCTGATGTATATTGTGTATGTAGAAAGTGTCAGATTGTCCGTCGTATAGGGGAGGTGTTGCCGAAATTTTTTCGGACAGAGACTCCTCTGGGCGTGACAATTTAGTGGTATCAGAGCGAGTATACGATACTTGCTATGTGTTTTGGATTTTCGAGATTTATCTGATATCAATTTATTTGGTATCAGAGATCAGCTTGCGAGTCTTATTTTTCCGGTGTTTCGGATTTTGTGTTTTGGTCTTTTCGATGTGACTTTTCGGGTTTTTGGGACCTGGCAACAGCAGGACATCTCCAAGCTATAGGAGGTATGTTGGTATATACTGTTATCCTACCTTTCTGTTAGTATATGCCCAGTTGACTATTACAGTTTATCACCTGTATTAGCATACTTTATTAGTACCTGTTTGGTTATTGTAGCGTATATTACATGTGATGGGTTAGCCACTGATCTTGATTGACCTTAATAGAGATTAAGGATTATAGGCTTTGGTGATTTTACACGTCATACACTAGTAGTTTTTTTTAGCTTATGTTATTACTAGTTGGTTAGCAGATTGAGGCACATACCAGCCTCTGCTTTTATTAGCTGGGTAGTGGATAGTATTTATATCTTTATGTTGACCTAGCCAGTAGTATACCATGTTATCTTAGTTAATTTTATCAGCAGATAATTAGTTTACTTTTGTTAGATCGGTCAGTAGAAGACTGATCTACGTTTGTTGACTTGGGTAGTCGTGATCGATTTACCTTAGATGCTTGTAGAGACTTTATTTATTCTTGATTAGTTAGTAGATGACCGATTAGTTTTGTTGACCCGAACAGTAGAGTATTGACCTACTTTACTTCTAGATGTTTGAATCTTGAGTTATTCGTGGTTAGTTGGATATCTTGAGCACATCGAGTATCTAGCTTATCCTGACGTGGGAAAGGATTGGATTAGCCATATACTATTGATGATTTGGTCAGTCGATAGAGGATCAAAGTATCCTATTCCATGGGTACTGTAATTTTAGACTGTTTGTACCTAATTGGATAACTTCGAAGATGGCATAGGGTTGGTGTGATAGATTGGATTAAATATGCTGATTATGCATATCTATGAAGTGTACATATGATTGTTATAAGTTGAAGGAGTTATATGATGGATAGTTCATTTGTGGATAGTGTGGGTATTCCCATCTAGATATGGTTATTGTAGGTATCTTGTGGATTATAGCTATTTAGTTAGCTGTACGTGCCTGATTGACATGTTGGAGGTATCTTATCGATTTAAATCTGTGTCGTGGTATGTGCACATGGGTGTGAATGTCATGTTGGAAGTATCTTGTCGACTACATTAGTGTTGTGGTATGTGTTAGAGTGTATACTAAAAGCCTAGCTTTTGGTATAAACATTTATCTAGAAATAAGAATCACATTGGTCAAATGTCTACATTTATGATAAATGTAGTTGTTCAATTAATTTATATTGTAGATAACATGGTGTGTGGTGTCACACACAGAAGATCATGTTATCGGTTTCCTTATAAATTATAAACAGTAGCTCACGACCATAATGGAAAGGAACAAACCATTGGAAGGTCGTAGTGTAATTAGGTATTAGTTTATCTTAACTATATAATTACACTAGTACACTTAGAGTGTATTGAGTAGAACCATTAGAGGTCGTTTCTTTTATACTGACTTTATAAAGAAACAAAGACCTCAGTTATTATGGAAGTGTGTGCTCTTAATCCTAATATAATAACAAGCACATATATTTGATATTTATTTCTTTAATTTATCAATGGGTGAGATTTAGTTCGATGAATCAATAAGCGATAAGTTGGGAAATGATATCACTTATAGTGTGTGTTGTTGATTATAGAAGAAGCGTGTCCTAGTGATCTAGGTTGAGAATGTCCCAAGAGGAGCTCGTAAGGATTGTCGTATTAAACCCTGCAGGTGGGCGTAGTCCGACATGGCGATGAAGTTGAGTGGTACTACTCTTGGAGCTAGATATTAATTAAGTGAGTTGTCGAACTTACTTAATTAGTGGACATTGTTATCTTAAACACAGGGAGACTAACACACTCATAATAAGAAGGAGCCCAAATGTAATTTGGGATTGGTGCGTAGTTCAATGATAGTTCTTTAGTGGAATGAATTATTATTGATGAAATTAAGTTGTGTGTTGGCGAACACGGGATGCTTAATTCATGGGAGACCAAAACCAATTCCTCCTCTCGGTCTATATCGTAGCCTCTGTATATAGAGATTTATACCCACCGATACCCACCTTCTTACCCGTCCAATGGGGGCCAAGCTAGCTTGGAACCCAGCTAGGTAGGCGAGTCAGTGGATGAGCCGTATGAGTGGTAGGCAAAGCTTGGGTCCCAGCTTGGGTGGCCGACTAGAATATTAAAAGGATTTTATTAAAATTATTTCTTATGTGGATATCATGATTTTAAAAGAGAGTTTAAAAATTAAAAATTTCCTTTTATAACTTTCTACAAAAGATTAAGAGAAGAGATTAATCTCTTTCCTTATTTGTAGATTAAAGGATGGTTTTAATTTTTGGTAAAAACTTTCCTTATTTGTAAATCATCTACATGTTTAAAGAGAGTTTAAAATTTGAAATCTTTCCTTATTTGTTGATTAAAGGAGGATTTTAAATTTTAAGAAAACTTTCAATTTTAATCATGTTCATGATTTAAAAGAGAGTTTAAAATTAAATATTCTCTTTTATAAGTTTCTACAAAAGATTAAGAAAAGATTTGATATCTTTCCTTATTTGTAGATTAAAAGAGATTTTAATTTTTAGAGATAACTTTCTTTTTATCCACATGTTTAAAAGAAATATTTTAATTTATAAAATTTCCTTTTTATTAACCACCATGAAGGGAAAAATTATTTGAGAAATTTTTATAAATTTCCGAAAGCAAATTAGGAAGTTTTAATTCTTGTGTGAATTAAAATTTCCTTGATTTGTGGAATGGTGTGGCCGGCCATTGTATTTGTAAAAAGGAAATTATTTTTAATTAAATAAAATTTTCTTTTTCATGGCAAAATAATTAAGGAAGTTTTTAATTAAATTTCCTTATTTGCCAAGACCAAGGATTATAAAAGAGGGGGTAGAGAAGGCTTCAAGAAGAACAACCTCTATTATTTCTCTCCCTCTTTTCCTTGGTGTTGTGGCCGGCCAACCTTTCTTCCTCTCTTCCTCTTGGTGGTGGCCGAACCTTTCTCTATTGGCTTGGAGCTCTTGTGGTGGCCGGATACTACTTGGAGAAGAAGAAGAAGAAGGAGAGAAAGCTTGTATCCCTTGGAGCTTGGTTGGTGTTTTGTTCTTCGTCCTTGGTGAAGCTTCTTTGTGTTGGCCGAACCTAGCTAGGAGGAGAAGAAGGTGCTTGGTGGTTTCTCATCTCGGAAGATCGTTGCCCACACAACGTCCGAGGTTAGAAGAGGAATACGGTAGAAGATCAAGAGGTTTTTTCTACAAGGTATAACTAGTAATTTTTCTTTCCGCATCATACTAGTTATTTATGGAAATAATACTAAATACAAGAGGCATACGATTCTAGAGTTTCGAATTTATTTTCGATATAGTGTTCTTTTGTTTTTCTTTTCCTTGTGATTTGATTGTTCTTTTCGGTTAACCTAAAGTTATTTTAGGAAATTAAATATTAGCTTTCTATAAAAGGTTTTGTCTAGTCGGTGGTGGTTGTTCCCATATCCAAGAAGGCCATGTGCCTCGCCACGTCAGTACTGGGAACCGATTATGGAAATTAATATTTAATGGAATTAATAACTTAAGGTGATTTGGGTCGAAGGTGTTAAGTTCCGCAGGAGACCCAAGTCAAAACCTAAAAGAACGAATAAATTAAGTTTTGGATCAAACGTGTTAAGTTCCGCAGGCGATCCAAAATTTAATTTGAAAGAACACATGGTAGCTAGGAAAAGGTTCAGACCTTTGTACAAATTTTTTGTACAGTGGAACCTCTAGGCTTTCCGAGTAGCAACCAACAGTATGTACATATGTGTTTGGTGTGGTATTTGAGGTATCTTGTTGATTTTGTGTGATTTGTGAATGCACCTGGGTTTTAGTATGCCTTATTGGAAGTATAGGTTGATTATACTCTTGGCATATGTGTATATATGTCAGGTGAGTGATGTTTGAGGTGTATTGTCGATTATACCTATATTGATATGGTCGTATGGTTCTTGTTGGAGGTCGCATTGATTTATACCTATGATGTGAGTATTTTTGTGTGCCTGAGGATTACAGCGATCATACATATGTTGTGTGTGCACGTGTGTTAGATGTATGGTTGGTAGCATCATGATGATTCTACCTATGTTAAATGTTGAATATTAAATGTCTACATTATGATATTGGTCGATTTACCCTGTCAACTAATTCTCCCATTAGTGGGTGACCGACCCACTAGGAGGATGATAGAGTTGACTATGGATTTGATTTGCTTACTGGGTGGTTATACCCTAGGCTACCCACAGTGATCTGTGGTAGAGAGATCTTGTGCAGTCTCTAGCTAGATAGTTAGTTGCTTTGGACACTTTTGTATTGTTGTGGTAGAGCGTAGCTCCCACATGTTATGGATCGTTTGTGGTAGAGCGTAGCTTCCACATATTTTGGATTCCCACATATTTAGGGATTGTTTTGTAGTGGAGCGTTGCTCCTACAAATTGTGAATTGTTTGTAGCGGAGCATTGCTTCCATATATATTGTGGATATATATATTCTGGATTATTTGTGGTGGAGCGTTGCTCCCACATATGGAGGATTTCTTGTGGTAGAGCGTTGCTCCCACATATGTGGTATTTCGTCTGATAGAGCATTGCTCTCACACTGGAGGTTCTATTCTTTGGTGATTATATATCGTTGGTGATCAGATCTGTTTATTGTTGAGGATCTTATGGTTAGGAATGTCTGTGATACAGACATGATGTGTCTTGGTTTTACCATTAGAGCTTACGGAGCCCTAGATGTTATCATGGACTCGATGATTTTAGTATTCCCAGGATGTTTGGATCTGTGCCCATTGTCTTTGTTGACGATGTTGTGATTTATTACGGATCTGAGGTGAGTCAAGTACACCACCTTCGCATAGTTCTAGAGATGTTTCGACGAGAACATCTATATGTGAAGATCAGTAGTGTGTATTTTGGTTTTCTTCTGTGAGATATTTGAGACACACGGTCACCAGTAGGAGTATACCGTGGTTACACAGGAGATAGAGGATGTTACTGTTGGGAGTAGACGGAATCTATAGAAGAGGCTCGTAACTTCCTTTGTTTGGCTGATATTTCCGGAGATGCATTGAGGATTTCTCACGGATTGTTATGCTATTGACACACTTGACCAGGAAAAGCGTGAAGTTTACGTGGTTCGAGGACTACAAGACCAGCTTCTAGGAGCTAAAGCGGAGACCAGTGTCGGCTCCGATTTTGGTTTTACCTTCGGGAGAGGACGGATATGTCCTCTACACCGACGCATCTACTCAGGGTTTCTCCGAGTTAGACCTTGAGGAGCAGGGACAGACAGAATAGAGTATTCTTGTTACCATAGTTGCTCAGTCGTTGGTTAGGACGAGGATCTGAGAGACCCAGGTTGGTGATCAGCATTTGCAATTTATTAGCAGCCAGATAGCTCCGGGCAGCAGACCGAGTTCACACGAGACGAGGAGAGTATTATATACTCCCGAGGCAGATTGTGCGTACCTCAGTCTCATCCGGTCTTACAGGGGCTACTTCAGGAGACTCATCACTTTCGATTTGCGATCCACCCAGGCGGTACCTGTATGTACCGAGATTTGAGACGTTCTTATTGGTGGAACGGTATGATGAAAGACATCACGGAATTTTGTAGTTAGATGTCTTGTCTGTCAGCAAGTGAAGACTGAGCACCAGAGACCTACCAGTTTATTTCAGCGGATTCCTATTCCCGAGTGGAAATGGGAACGTATTACTATGGACTTTGTGGTGAGTTTGCCGAGGACATGACGAGGCCATGACGCGATTTGGGTAATCGTTGATCGATTAACCAAATCCGCGCACTTCTTAGCGATCCGGAGGACTGATTCCCTCGATCGATTGGTAGATCTGTTTTACCGGGAGATCATCAAATCACGGGGTGTCTCATTGACTATTATTTCGAATAGAGACTCCCGGTTCACGTCTTATTTTTTTGACAGAGTCTGCAACAGGCCTTGGGAACGCAGCTCTGTTTCAGTACAACTTTCCATTCGCAAACAGATGGACAGTAGAGTGGACCATTTAGACTCTAGAGGACTTGTTGAGGCTTGTGTATTGGATTTTGGAGGCAGTTGGGCGGATCATTGGCCATTGGTAGAGTTCGCCTACAACAACGGGTTGCATTCGACTATCCTAATGCCACCGTTGAAGTGTTGTATGGTAGGCCTTGTCGGACACCCACCCTCTGGATGAGGTTGGGGAGGCCCAGTTGTCGGGACCTCAGGCCCAGTTGTCGGGACCTCATAGAGCTCCGCATGAGGCAGAGATGATCCGTATTATCAGACGGAGGATGTCAGAGGCGCAAGACCGCCAGAAGAGTTATACTGATCGGAGACAGAGACTTTTAGAGTTCTCCATTTGTGACTATGTATTTTTGTGAGTTTCACCCACGAAAGGGGTGAAGAGATTGGCCTCAGAGGTAAGCTAGCTTGCGATACATTAGACCTTTCCAGATCTTGGAAAGGGTTGGAGCAATAGCCTATCGTTTAGCGCTACCACCAGCTTTGGCGGGTGTTCACGACGTATTCCATGTGTCTATGCTGATGAGGTATATATCCGACTCGACACATGTACTAACAGATATCACAGCGTCGTTCAGCCTGACGTCACTTATGAGGAGATTCCGGTACAGATTTTAGACCGGAAAGAGCATCAGTTATGGAACAAGACTATCCGACTGGTTAAAGTCAAATGACAGTATCATTCGGATGAGGGGGCTAACTGGGAGTTCGAGGATACGATCCGAGCTCGATACCCCATCTTTTCACTTGAGGTATGTGCTTTAATTTACCGTTCAGCATTTATACTTTCTATATCTGTTGTTAGTACTTGCTGATGGTAGATAACGAAATTTTGGGACCAAATTTTTATTAGTGGGGGAGAATGTAAAATACCGGAAAATGGTAGATAATAATAAGGGAATTTTTAGAAATTTTTCTGGAATTTTTTGGAGACCGTATGGATGAGTTTACGGGGATAAAAACGGGGCTCGGGAAAAAGCCTGTTTAGGCTACCATATTTAAGCGAGGAAAAGTGCTATTTTTCTTTTTCTTTTCCCTTTTTCTTTTCTTCTTTACTTGCCCGACTCTTCTCCTCTTCCCCCATTTTCTCCCGACGCCGACTCCTTGCCAAAACCGCCGGCGACGGTTCCATCTTCTCCCCTATCTTCATCTTCTTCACCGCCGGCCACCATGAGTTCACCGCCAACAGCAGTCCTTCCCTCTGCCGTTGCCTCATCGCCATAGAGATCTCAGTCTACCGCCGGCCTCTCCTTCTCTTCCTCTCCCGAGCGTCGGCCGCCGGCAAGTATCCCGTGCCCTAGCGACCCGCGGCTCCCACACCCTCTCGAGACATCGCCGGCCACTGGAATCCAGCGCCGCTGCTGTGCCCTAAGTCCTCGTACTCCACTGCCACCGTCGATCGGTCGGCACAGCTCAGAGCCGCCGGCCACAGGAACCCTAATGTCAACTCCTCCCTCTCCTCTTCTGGTCGCAGGCATTTGGAGATTGCCAGGAATCTAGCATCCGAGCCTTCTTCTTGTGGCGTTGCCCTAGATCGACGCCCAACGCGAGAGGTATATTTCCGTGCCCTAGCTTCTGTCCACTCTCCGACACCACTAGTGAGATGCTCCAACACCTGCATCTTCGCCGGGTGTTGTGGTCGCCGGAGAAGGATCGACGCTAGAACTACCTCCTCATGATCTGATTTGTAAGTGCTAGGTAGGTGGTTTTCAGCAAGTATGATCCATTTAGTAGCCTTATGAACCTGTTGAATACCGACAAACAAGTGATGATTTTAGGTATTTGGTTTTGGAAGACAACAACTATTTTCGAGTGAGTCAACAACAAAGTCGACTGGATTTGGGTGAGTTCTTATGTATTGATCTAGATTAAGTTGTTGTGATTGACTATGCTTTATAGCAACTCCTAATTGGATTGGATTAGTTGATTCAGAATTATTATGTTAGCAGGAAAAGAGTGGGCAACAGTAGATCATCTTTCGATGGTGAAACCCTTTCAGTCGTGAGCCATCATTAGCTACGACAAATTTGGTGAGTTTGTAGGATGATAAGAGTTCATGAATTGAGTTAAATTTAATTGAACTAATGAGAATGAATTTCCTAATCAGATTAGGGTTAAGTTAGCTTTTTGGTTCATGATAGATTTAGCTCACTAGTTCATATTTGACCTAGTTGTACCATGTGTTATGTGGTTGCAGGACTTTGATCCGAGACGATGTCTCGACGAGGGATCTATTGCGGATACGATCCTTTCTATTGGAGGCGGGTACCTCTTGACTTATCTTTATGATATTGTCTATTGGATATGCATAGTATTTTATAGCTGCAAGCAATGATCATGTTTGCCTTGGTATGTCACGGTTTGATACCTATAGCATGATCTGTTGGCTGTTTGTTATGTATCCATGTTTACGTTTCATGATTATTGCCATGCGTACTTTGGTTCCTAGAGTAAGTGACATACCATACCTACTGAGGTTCGGACTAGGTTCTGGATTTTATTTTCTGGCATGTGTATCTAGATTATCTGATACCTAGGTTTTTATACCATACATGACTTGTGTACCTCTATTTGTATATCATATCTGATTTGTGTACTTAGGCCCTTTTTCTTTGATCTGTGCATATTGTTGGTACATATGCTATGGAAGGGGGATATGTTTAGAATCTAGGTTGTTATATCATAGAGGACCTGTATACCCTAGATCTGTGGATTTGACCTACTGATACTGTGGTACCCATATTATGTATATATGGATATGGATATGTTGATCAGTTTTGCTATCCTTAGTGTCGTGCATCGTGATTGCGTCTTTGTCGATTATCGGCTCCCTTATAGTTGAGCACGCCCGATTCGTATCTTCTTACCACCACTCATGGATTAGTGGTATATCAGACGTGTGTGCGGTTACTGTTATTGCTCCGTTAGTACGAGGACTCGGCGTGGTGGCCGTGACATTCGCTTCTGTTTGCTCCGTGGCATTTAGTGTAGCAGTAGTGGCCGTGACGGTGGACTCTGTTAGCTCCGTTGGTCGGTGACTCGGTGGTAGTCGTGAGATACCTCCCGTCGTCGTGTCAGGAGATGAGGCGTGGAGCTCCCCGTTTATGATTTGGGGTCACAGGACGGCGACAGCAGCCCGTCCACTCGGTCACTCATCGGGAGTAGTGACGACGTTGTTACAACCCTACCCACTCGGTCTCACCATTTGTGTGTGAGATGGTAGTAGCGTTAGGGGTGACCGGGCGCGTCATTAGCATCATGCATTGATGCATTTATATTCTTATGTTTGTGTTTCTTGCATTTGGTTGTTGCATTTGGTTGGATCGTACTGACTGCATCTGAGATTATTGACACTTCGGTTTGTGACCCTTTTATGCGGATAGGAGTTCCTGGTGAGTACAGCTTCCTCAGTTACCTTTCAGTTTTGCATATTCCCTATATATGATTAGGAAGCTGTATTCAATGTTTATTGCTGTTAGATATATCTTACTACTCATGTCCATTGGTATTCGCTGAGTTGTTGAACTCACCCCCGTTGACACTATCTTTTCAGGTACCAGGTTATTTATGGTGTCGCTTGGAGCATCCTGTCTGCTGGTCCCCACGTCACATCAGAAGCCATATCTCCGCATTTTTTTTGTTATTTGATCTTGGTATATGAGATGTATGTATTTGACTTTGTGTGTTCCGGTTTTGTGTTCGGAGTGTTGAGGCTGTATGTGATGTTTTGTATCAGTTGTTGGTTGTGTAAGCCAGTCTTATGTTTTGATTTGTATTTGGTTTCTGTCATTTTCCGTGTTTTGATTTTGTTCCAGCCGTGTGGGCTGATGATATATATATATATAACTGCGTGGTCGTTTGTATATATTCCAGCCGCCTGTGGCTGATGTATATTGTGTATGTAGAAAGTGTCAGATTGTCCGTCGTATAGGGGAGGTGTTGCCGAAATTTTTTCGGACAGAGACTCCTCTGGGGCGTGACATCTTCTGCATCTTGTCCTTCTTCCCCCCGAGCCGCACACCGACGCCACTGCCGTTCCTACTCAGCCCTAGCGCCGGTTCTTCTTCTCCTCTACCTAGCGCCGGACAACACTGCCACTGTGAGCAGAGCCCTTTCCCTCTATCGCACGGAGTGCGCCAAAGCCCTACAGTCGGCGCTTCACTGAAGCTTCCTCTCCTCTGTTGTCGCCTCTCGTCGTGGAGGACTCAGATCGCCGCCCCCTTTCGTCAGCAAGCTTTGGCCGGAAGAGGGAGTACCGAGCCCTCTCCTGATCTGTCCTAGTTCTACCCCACCGCTGCCACCTAGCCTCATTGTTCTGCCTCCCCTTTTCTTGTACCCGAGCCCCTCTTCCAGCGATGTCCTAGCCCTGATCCGCCTGCCACTTCTGAGAGAGAATCCTGATTTCCTCTTCCTCACGATCTTCTTCACAGTTTGATCGTACTGGTGCCGCCGGATCGTGCTCCCATCACTAGATCTAGACGCTGGCCGTGTGGTTGACGCCATTGTTGTTATCTCCAACCGATCACTGTTGGCAACAACAAGACACTATCAGAGAGGAAGGGGGGCCGAGTTAGGTAAGGCTAATTTGGGTATTTGGATTTTTGATTAGAATGTTTGTGCTGAATTTGTGGGGCTGATCACTGTGGTACTGTTATTATTTTATCCAGCAGTTGTTTACCTTGAATTGCAGTAGCCAGCAGTCCTATTCAGGCAGCAACAAACCGTGTGTGGATCAATAATCAAGGCTGTGGATTGAGGTAAGGTTTAGGGTTTTGAGCTTCATGTAGATTGATTAGGTTTATGTTGGGAATTGGTAGATTGGATTAGCTTTAGATTTTTAATCTAATGTTATGATTAGGGTTAAAGGAAATTAACCCTAGTTAATTGTTGGATTTAATTTAGGAAGGTCGAGATTATGGTTTAGGGGTTTTCCCTAAATTGTTCTTAAGGATTTTTATTTAGTTATTCGTTTAATTTGTAGCTAAATAAAAATGTATGTTTGATATCATAGGACATTGACGCGAGACGAGTATCTCGATTATCGGATTGGACTTTTCGATTGGAGGCAGGTACTTTTGACTTTATGTCTTTGATATGCATAGTAGTGAATTTAACAAGTAGCAATAATTATGTTCTCTTATTTGTTTAGGTTAATCACTACCCGATACCTGTTACATGATTGGTTGATTGTTTGTTTTGCATCTCATGTATTCCTTACCTGTTGATACATGCTTATAGGGGTAGTGATATACCATGCTTCACCATGTTCAGGACCTAGGTTTTATACCTTCAGTGTACCTTTGATTTGATTCATTGACCTATGGTGCACTTTTATATATATATGGATTAGCTCAGGATATTTTGTGGTTAGTGCCATGCACCATTTGCATGATTGCATGCTGTGCAATAGTCCGGTCCATTATTGTTGAGCACATCGCCAGTTACATGGATCTGCACACACCACCACTCATGGGTTAGTGGTCGATTCAGGCAGTGTGTGTTGCAGCAGGGACTTTGTTTGGCTCCGTTGGTCCGCTCATGGGTAGCGTGATGCAACGTGTTAGCCGTGATTCCTCCCATCGTCGTGTCTAGGGAGTTGAGAGCATCGCTCCCCATTTATGATTTGGGGTAGGAGGATAGGTGTACTCAACAGCATCCGTCCACTCGGTCACTCGGGAGTAATGACGAGTGCACGATTATCGCGACCTACCACTCGACCTCACTACTGTGTGTGAGATGATTGACTAGAGTCAGGGGTGACCAGGATGCATCATTGGCATCATATGCATGATGCATTTATTGCTTGTATTTCTGCATTTATATGTTGTATATTGTTTGGACGCCATGTTTGACATGCATACAGGATTTCTATGCCACTCGAACTGTTTGTCCTTATACCCAGGTCTGGTTAGTACAGTTTCTCTCCTATTTACTTCAGTTGCATTTTTTTATCTTTCTTATATCAGGAGACTGTACGCATGATTAGTGCTAAGCGTTATTTCACTACTTTGCATATCAGTTGTACTTGCTGAGTGTTGGACTTACCCCGCCTCCATTGTTGTTATTTTTTAGGTTGATGCTGTCAGGAGAGAGTTCCAGTTGCTGGTCCCCTGCAGGCCACGAGGATTTATTGACCTTTTAGTTTTTCTTTTTATTTGACTATGTTTAGAATTGGTTTATTTTGATACTTGGATAATGTATGGATTGTATTTGTCGATGGATTTTTATTCGATATGTTTTACTACATACCTGCTTGGACGGCAGAAGAGGGAAGTTTATCGGATTTGTGTTTTATGAGTGTAGTGGAGTAGGAAAAATCGGATTTGAGCTTTATGGGTGTAGTGGAGTAGGGTTGTTTTCGAGTCATCTTATTACTGCTCTGCTTGTCTACTATTAAACTGCGTGGGTGATTGTTTATTTACTGTTATTATTCCAGCCGCATGTGGCTGAAGTATATGGATATGTAGAAAGTTTCAGATTGTCCGCCGTACAGGGGAGATGCTGCCAAAATTTCTTCGGACAGGGATTACTCCGGGGCATGACAATTTATTTGGTATCAGAGCGAGGTTTTACGATCTTTGTTTTCGTATTTTGGATATTTGGGATAACCTGATACCAATTTATTTGGTATCAGAGCGCCAAGTTGGCGATACTTGTTTGATTTTCGTGTGTTGGATTTTCGAGATTTATCTTATACCAATTTATTGGTATCAGAGCGGGTTATGATACCTGCTTTTGGTGTTCTGGATATTTGGATATCTATTTCGATTTGTACGGATTTTCGTTATGGTTATGTTTCGGACTTCCGTTTCGGATTTATATGGATTTTCGGCGATTTTCATGTTCGTAATTTTGAGGTCATAAGTTGGGGACTGAACAGCGATGGAACATCTCCAGACGGCATATAGGTATGATGTTTAATTTTATAGTTTATGACATGTATTAGCATTTTTTATTTAGTACCTGTCGGGTTGTTATAACACATATTACATGTGATGGGTTGGCCATTGAGCATGGTTGACCTTAATAGAGATCAAGGATTATAGTCTCTGGTGATTTTTCATTTCATACTATCAGTAGTTTTAGCTTATGTTACTACTGGGAGGAGATGGAGGCACGTATCAGCCTCTGCTATTGTTAGCTGGGTAATGGATGATACCTATATATTCCGGTTGACTTAGCCAGTAAAGTTTTTATACTCATATATTTTGGATAATAGGGTACCCGATACGATGAAAATTGGTCATTGGGGAGTTATTATGTTTGATCATTGTTGAGAATGGTTTGAGGTTGAGGGATATTGTGAGATCAGATATTGTGATATGTTGATTTCTAATGATTTATGAGAGTAAATGTTATGTGGTTGTCTGATGATCTATTACTAGATATTGTTTTGATGATCTATTAGTGGATAACTATTTTGATGATCTATTATTTGGGTTGTCATTGATGGTGGCATAGTAAGTGTCATGTATGATATACACAGATTTGATGATTATAGTTGGTGATCAGATTATAATCGGGTGCTAGAGAGTTTACAGTTGAGTGTGCCTATGAGATTTTAATAAATCTGGTTAGTTGTGGTTAGTTAACAGGATGATAAAATTGATATTTGCTTCCTCTGATATTAGACTATGTGGATAAATAATGATTTGATGTCTTGAATGCTAACTTGCTCTCATGGGGAGTAGAGACTTATTCATCTGATATTATATGGGCTGATATTTTTGAGGATAAAAATGAGAGTGTCTTGATGTTCTTGAATTCTGACTTTTTCTTTTGGGTCGTACACATTTATACATATGATTATTGTGGGTTTCTAGTAGATTATACTTGAGTGGTTAAACATACATGTCTGATTGTTTATTGAAGGTATTTTGTCAATTAAAAACTATGTTGTGAAATGTGCACATATATTTGAGTGTTTTATTGGGGGTACGATTTAATCTGAGTTGTGATATGTGCAGATGTGTTCGGTGTAATATTGGAGGTATCTTGTTTATTATATGATTGTTCTGAGTGTATACTCGTGTCGATTATGATTTGTTGGAAGTGTTACGTTGATTATACTCTTGGCATAGATGTATATATGTCATGTGAGTGTTGTTAAGGTGTATTGTTGATTATACCTATGTTGATATATGCACACAGATTCGGTATGCATTGTTGGAGGTATCACGATGAATTATACCTATGTTGTGAGTATGTATGGTGTGTACAAATTGGAGGATTATGTCGATCATACATATGTTTTGTGAGCAAGCGTGCTAGGTGTATTGTTGGTAGCAGCATGATGATTCTACGTATGTTGAATGCAGGATGTGGAGTGTCTGCATTATGTCATTTGTTGGATTACCCTGTCAACCCATATTCTTATCAGTGGGTGACTCACTACGATGTTGATAGGTTTGACGATGAGTTTGATTTGATAGCTGGATTGTTATACCTTTGGCTGCCCACAGTGATATGTGGTTGAGTGATCTCGTGCAGCCTCTAGTTGGATAGTAGGTGCCTTGGACATTTATGGATCGTTTGTGGTGGAGCGGAGCTCCCACATATTATTGTTGGTTTGTGGTGGAGCGTTGCTTTCACATGTTACGGATTATTTGTGGTAGAGCGTTGCTCCCACATATGTGGTATTTCTTGTGATGGAGCGTTGCTCTCACACTGGTGGATCTATTCTTTGGTGATTTGTATTGTTGGTGATTATATTTCAGACTTATTGTCAGGGATCTTATGGTTAGAAATATCTGTGATACGGACATTATGTGTCATGATTTTACCATTAGGGTTTGGGAAGCCTTAGATGTTTTCAGAGACTTGATGATTTTGGTATTCCCAGGATGTTTAGATCGGTTTCTATTGTCTTTGTTAATGATGTTGTGATCTATTTTGGATCCACAGTGAATCACATACATCATCTTTGCATAGTTCTAGAGATGTTTCGATGGGAACATCTATATGTGAAGTTCAGAAGTGCATATTTTGATTGTCTTCTGTGAGATGTTTGAGACACACGGTCACCAGTAGGAGTATACCGTGGTTCCACAGGAGATCGAGGTTGTTACCGTTAGGAGTAGACGGAGTCTATAGAAGAGGCTCGCAACTTCCTTTGTTTAGCTCGATATTTCCGGAGATACGTTGAGGGTTTCTCACGGATTGCTATGCTACTTACACGCCTGACCAGGAAAGGCGTGAAGTTCACTTGGACTGAGGATGGCAAGACCAGCTTCTAGGAGCTGAAGCGGAGACTAGTGTCGGCTCCGATTTTGATTTTTACCTTCTGGAGAGGACGGATATGTCCTCTACACCGACGCATCTATTCAGGGTTTGAGCACTGTTCTGATGCAGCACGATATGGTAGTCTCCTATGCTTCTCGTCGGTTGAAGGAACATGAGAAGAACTACCCTGTACATGATCTGGAGCAAGTCGCCATTATTTTTGCCATGAAGATTTGGCGACATTATTTATATGGCGTTACATTTGAGATTCTCACTGATCATAAGAGTCTCAAATATCTGTTTACTTAGAAGGAACTTAATCTCCGACAGAGGAGATGGATGGAGTTCCTGAAGGATTTTGATTGTACCATTAGCTATCACCCGGAGAGAGCTAATGTGGTTGCCGATGCGCTTAGCAGGAAGTCCGGAGGGACTTTAGCTTGCCACCGAGTTGTGGTCACAGACTTGATTTAAGGTTCCTTCGATTTGGGCCTTGAGGGGTAAGGACAGACAGAGCAGGGTACTCTGGTTACCATGGTTGCTCAGTCGTTGATCAGGACGAGAGTACGAGAGCCCTAGGCTGCTGATCAGTATTTGTAGTTTATTTGCAGCCAGATAGCTTCCGGGCAGAAGACCGAGTTCACACGAGACGAGGAGGGTATTTTATACTTCCGAGACAGATTATGCGTACCTCAGTCTCATCCGGTCTTACAGGAGCTACTTCAGGAAGTTCATCGCTCTCGATTTGCGATCCACCCAGGCGGGACCCGGATGTATCGAGATTTGAGGCATTCCTACTGGTGGAACGGTATGAAGAAAGACATCGCGGAATTTGTAGCTAGATGTCTTGTCTGTCAGCAGGTGAAGGCTGAGCACCAGAGACCTGCCGGATTACTTCAGCGGATTCCTATTTCTGAGTGGTAATGGGAACATATTAATATGGACTTTGTGGTGGGATTGCGGAGGACACGACGAGGCCATGACGCGATTTGGGTAATCGTAGATCGATTAACCAAATCCGTGCACTTCTTAGCATCCGGAGGACTGATCCCCTGGATCTATTGGTAGATCTGTTTTGCCGGGAGATCATCAGATCACGTGGTGTCCCGTTAACTATTATTTCGAATAGAGACCCCCGGTTCATGTCTCGTGACAGAGTCTACAACAGGCCTTGGGCACGCAGCTCTGTTTCAGTACAACTTTCCATCCGCAGACAGATGGACAGTAGAGTGGACCATTTAGACTCTAGAGGACTTGTTGAGGTCTTGTGTATTGGATTTTAGGGGCAGTTGGGAGGACCATTTGCCATTGGAGAGTTCGTCTACAACAACGGTTTGCATTCGGCTATCCAAATGCCACCGTTGAAGCGTTATATGGTAGGCCTTGTCGGACACCCACTCTCTGGATGAGGTTGGGGAGGCCCAGTTGTTGGGACCTCATAGAGCTCAGCATGAGACAGAGTTAGTCCGTACTATTAGACGGAGAGTGTCAGAGGCACAGGACTGCCAGAAGAGAGTTATGCTGACCGGAGTCGGAGACTCTTAGAGTTCTCCATTTGTGACCATGTATTTCTGCGAGTTTCACCCACGAAAGGTGTGAAGAGATTGGCCTCAGAGGTAAGCCAGCTCCGCGATACATTGGACCTTTCCAGATCTTGGAGAAGATTGGAGCGGTAGCTTACTGGCTAGCACTACCTCCGTCCTTGGTAGGCGTGTACTATGTATTCCACGTATCTATGCTGAAAAGATACGTACCCGACGCGACGCATGTGCTGACAAATATCTTAGTTTCAGTTCAGCCTGACGTCACCTATGAGGAGATTCCGGTACGGATTCTGGACCGGAAGGAGCGTCAGTTGCGGAACAAGACTATCCGGCTGGTTAAAGTCGGATGACAGCATCATTCGGATGAGGAGGCAACTTGGGAGCTCGAGGATACTATCCGAGCTCGATACCCCAATCTTTTCACTTGAGGTATGTGATTTAATTTACCGTTCAACATTTATATTTTATATCTGTTGTTAGTATTTGCTGATGGTAGATAACAAAATTTGGGGACCAAATTTTTATTAGTGGGGGAGAATGTAAAATATCGGAAAAAGGGCAGATAATGATAAGGGAATTTTTCAGAATTTTTCGGGAATTTTTCGGAGCTCGTATGGACGAGTTTGCGGGGATAAAAACAGAGCCTCGGGAAAGCTTGTTTAGGTTACCCATTTAAGCGAGGAAATGTTTATTTTCTTTTTATTTCCTATTTCTTTTTCCTTTTCTTTATTTTCGTCGTTTCCTCTTTGCCGCGAGCCCTAACCTCCTTCCCCGAGCAGTTTCCTCCCCCTCTCGCGACAAAATCCCTCGGTTTCCTTCTTCCCCGAGTGCACAAAGCCCGTGCCGACACTTCTTCTTCATCTCCCGAGCCGCACACCGATGCCACTACCGTTCCTACTCAGCCCTAGCGCCGGTTGTTCTTCTCCTCTACCTAGCGCCGGACAACACTGCCACTGTGAGCAGAGCCCTTTCCCTCTATCGCACAGAGTGCGACAACGCCCTACAGTCGGCGCTTCACTGAAGCTTCCTCTCCTCTGTTGTCGCCTCTCGCCGTGGAGGACTCAGATCGCCACCCCCTTTCGTCAGCAAGCTTTGGCCGGAAGAGGGAGTACCGAGCCCTCTCCTGATCTGTCCTAGTTCTACCCCACCGCAGCCACCTAGCCTCATTGTGTTGCCTCCCCTTTTCTGGTACCCGAGCCCCTCTTCCAGCGGTGCCCTAGCCCTGATCCGCCGGCCACTTCTGAGAGAGAATCCTGATTTCCTCTTCCTCACGATCTTCTTCACAGTTTGATCGTACTGGTGCCGCCGGATCGTGCTCCCATCACTAGATCTAGACGCTGGCCGTGTGGTTGACGCCATTGTTGTTATCTCCAACCGATCACTGTTGGCAACAACAAGACACTATCAGAGAGGAAGGGGGGTCGAGTTAGGTAAGGCTAATTTGGGTATTTGGATTTTTGATTAGAATGTTTGTGCTGAATTTGTGGGGCTGATCACTGTGGTACTGTTATTATTTTGTCCAGTAGTTGTTTACCTTGAATTGCAGTAGCCCACAGTCCTATTCAGGCAGCAACAAACCGTGTGTGGATCAACAATTAAGGCTGTGGATTGAGGTAAGGTTTAGGGTTTTGAGCTTAGTGTAGATTGATTAGGTTTATGTTGGGAATTGGTAGATTGGATTAGCTTTAGATTTTTAATCTAATGTTATGATTAGGGTTAAAGGAAATTAACCCTAGTTAATTGTTGGATTTAATTTAGGAAAGTCGAGATTATGGTTTAGGGTTTTTCCCTAAATTGTTCTTAAGGATTTTTATTTAGTTATTCGTTTAATTTGTAGCTAAATAAAAATGTATGTTTGATATCATAGGACCTTGATGCGAGACGAGTATCTCGATTATCGGATTGGACTTTTCGATTGGAGGCGGGTACTTTTGACTTTATGTCTTTGATATGCATAGTAGTAATTTAACAAATAGCAATAATTATGTTCTCTTATTTGTTTCGGTTAATCACTACCCGATACCTGTTATATGATTGGTTAATTGCTTGTTTTGCATCTCATGTATTCCTTACCTGTTGATACATGCTTATAGGGGTAGTGATATACCATACTTCACCATGTTCAGGACCTAGGTTTTATACCTTCAGTGTACCTTTGATTTGATTCATTGACCTATGGTGCGCTTTTATATATATATGGATTAGCTCAGGATATTTTGTGGTTAGTGTCATGCACCATTTGCATGATTGCATGCTGTGCGATAGTCCGGTCCATTATTGTTGAGCACATCGCCAGTTACATGGATCTGCACACACCACCACTCATGGGTTAGTGGTCGATTCAGGCAGTGTGTGTTGCAGCAGGGACTTTGTTTGGCTCCGTTGGTCCGCTCATGGGTAGCGTGATGCAACGTGTTAGCCGGCAGGGATTCCTCCCCATCATCGTGTACCGGGAGTTGAGAGCATTGTGCTCCCCCATTTATGATTTGGGGTAGGAGGATAGGTGTACTCCGACAGCATCCCGTCCACTCGGTCACTCATCAGGAGCAGTGACGATAGAGTGCACGGTTGTCACAGCCCTACCCACTCGACCTCACTACTGTGTGTGAGATGATTGACTGGCGTCAGGGGTGACCAGGACGCATCATTGGCATCATATGCATGATGCATTTATTGCTTGTGTTTGTGTTTGCTGCATTTATATGTTGTATATTGTTTGGACGCCATGTTTGACATGCATACAGGATTTCTATGCCACTCGGACTGTTTGTCCTTATACCCAGGTCCTGGTTAGTACAGTTTCTCTCCTGTTTACTTCAGTTGCATTTTTTTATCTTTCTTATATCAGGAGACTGTACGCATGATTAATGCTAGGTGTTATTTCACTACTTTAGATATCAGTTGTACCTGCTGAGTATTGGACTCACCCCGCCTCCATTGTTGTTATTTTTCAGGTTGATGCTATCAGGAGAGAGTTTCAGTTGCTGGTCCCCTGCAGACCACGAGGATTTATTGACCTTTTATTTTTTCTTCTTATTTGACTATGTTTAGAATTGATTTATTTTGATACTTGGATAATGTATGGATTGTATTTGTCGATGGATTTTTATTCGATATGTTTTACTACATACCTGCCTGGACGGCAGAAGAGGTGAGTTTGTCGGATTTGTGTTTTATGAGTGTAGTGGAATAGGAAAAATCGGATTTGAGCTTTATGGGTGTAGTGGAGTATGGTTGTTTTCGAGTCATCTTATTACTACTCTGTTTGTCTACTATTAAACTGCGTGGGTGATTATTTATTTACTGTTATTATTCTAGCCGCATGTGGCTGGGGTATATCGATATGTAGAAAGTTTCAGATTGTCCGTCGTACAGGGGAGATTGCGCCGAAATTTCTTCGGACAGGGACTCCTCCGGGGCGTGACAAGCATACTTGCATGACATAAACAGATGCATAAGAATAGACTTAATCATGAGCATGCACATAAGAATAAACATAAGCATAAGCATACTTACATGACATAAATATAAGCATAAGAGTAGACTTAATCATAAGCATGTACATAAATATAAACATGAGCATAACCATGTGGGGTAGGCGAGCTCCCAGACTAAAGACCCCGGTCACATTTAACCAAATGGAATTTGGTGTGCTCCCGGGCTATAGACACCAGTCATACTTAACCACATAGACTTCAGTGAGCTCCCTGACTATGGACACCGGTCACACTCAACCACATAAATTTTGGTGAGCTCCCGGGCTATGGACACCTATCACACTCAACCGCGTAGATTTAGGTGAGCTCCCGGGCTATGGACACTTGTCACACTCAACCACGTAGATTTTGGTGAGTTCCCGGGCTATGGACACCGATCACACTCAACCGTGTAGATTTTGGTGAGCTCTCGGGCTATGGGCACTGGTCACACTCAACCGTGTAGATTTTGGTGAGCTCTCGGGCTATGGGCACTGGTCACACTCAACCGCGTAGATTTTGGTGAGCTCCCAGGCTATGGACACCAGTTACACTCAACTGCATAGATTTTGGTGAGCTCCCGGGCTATGGACACCGGTCACACTCAACCACATAGGTTTGGTGAGCTCCCCAAGCTTAGGTCCCCAATATATAACTCAACCCATAATAAAATTCATAACATGCGCAACCATTATTTATCAAAGGATTCATAACATGCATAATCATTAATTATCATAACATCCATAATATGCAAAATTATTAATTATCATAAAATCTATATCATGCATAATCATTAAAACCTGGTTATCCATACTCGTGTAAATTCCCTATCATAATTATAATAACATGGGCATAAGCATAATCATGGACTTACCCTCAACTTGCAAACTATTTAAACATGGGCATAATGGTAAATCTTAACCTAAGCATGTGAATTCCTAACATAGGTCTAAGCATAGACTTGTGTATCAACATAGCTTGAGCATTCATGGCAACTTAAACATGATATAATCGTAAACGTAAACATAAGCATCCCAATTCCTATCATGAGCTTAAACATAGACTTGTGTATCAACATAGCATGAGCGTACATAGCATAATCATACTTGTAAAGAAAGAAAATGATTCTAAACCCCTTAAATCTAGTGAGGAAACCATCCTATCAAAAATCCAAATTTGGAAATTCTACACTACACACAGTGTGCACATTAATTTATTTCTCATCTCCCTTTTTTATTGCAGGGCTAGCAAGTTGGATGGAACAAGGATAGTCTGGACAGTATGCTTACAGGGGATCAATCGTCTTCACAACCTTTGCTTTGGTCTGAAGCTATGAACCAGGCACTTGAATTCAATAGATAAACATCACAACGTGTGGCTGCTATATAAAGCAAAAGAAATTAATAATAACTAATGACTAATCGAGGCATGTTGTAGAGGAGGTGCTACACTACTGTTGATTAGATTCATTTTTCTCATCAGTCAACTTATCTTCTAATTAAGTTTGATTCACAAGATATATATATTTAATGAACTTTGTGTACCCACAATAAAATGAATGCATTTTGATATTAAAGCAGCTTGTAAATGTTATAATTCATCATAACTTGTGACTTGTATATATTCTTGTGAAGGAAAACGTTTTGAAGGGCAATTATTAGGGACCTAAATGTACATACCAGCAAACCATTTGTGAACGGCATATATTTTAAGGATGAGTAATTATTACCTTAACGTCGCTAGTTCCTTCGTGTAGCTCGATCAATTTATTTCATAGTTCTTTCGTATTTTGATGCAGTCCTACCCGATTCAACTCTTCCTTTGTCAGTCCGCATTGTAGGGTGTTGAGGGCTTTGAAGTCCGTTGACGACTTTTCTTCATGTCCGGAGTCCATTGTTCTGGTTTCAGTGGAATTCTGGAGTTGTCGACCGGCACCTTATAGCCTCTGGTGACGCTAAACTATTGGTCGAAATCCGTCTTCAGGTTGACCTCCATCCACTTCTTGCAGTACGGAAAATCATCCCCATTGAATAAGGGAGGACGTACTGTGCTGAAGTCTTCAATTTGAGACATGATTATCCTACACACAAGTAAACAAATAGATAAGAAGTCCCAAGACTTGGTCTTGGATTAGTAGTGCGGGATAAGATAAAAATAATTTAAAAACTGAATTAGTGTTGCACCAATTCAGCTTGATTGCAAAAAAAAATTCCAAAAAGGTAATAGTACCAATTTGGAATATTACGAAAAACTGAAAACCAAAGAAAAAAAGGAAAAGAAACTAGTTTCACCCCCTGTCTGATTGGTGGTTGCACCAAATCAGAGCGGTACCTACTCTGATACCACTTGTTGAATCGATAAGTTTCGCTAGGGGGGGTGAATAGCGATTTTAAAAAAATCGAGTAAGAGTACGTAGCAGAAAAGAATAAACGAAAAGACATAGCAACACTAACACAAGTTGTTTTACTTGGTTCGGAGCCTTCGACGACTCCTAGGGGTGAGCAGTCAATCCGCTAAACCAATCAACCCGCTTATACCGACCCGAACCGAACCGAAAAAAAATGATCCGCCGGATATAGGGCCGGATGTAGGGTCCTAATATTGCATTATCTGATCTAGTAGGGTCGGATAGTTTTTTATCCCAATATCCGAACCAACCCGATCCGATCACCCCTACTTGTAGCAACTAATGTTGATAAACTGTTACACGTTGTAACAACTATTGTCGATAAGCTGCTACACGTTATAATAGTTATTTCCGATTAGCTGCTATAACGTGTAATGAGTAATGTCTATTATCATTTTAAAAATTTTTATTTTTTTTGTTATATTTATATTTATATTTTATATTTCATTGGATATAGGGTCGGATATCCAAATAACTGACAACCCGTCGGATATCTGAAACATAAGAACCGCCGGATATAGGGCCGGATATACGTCCCGATTTTGCATTATCTGATATAGTAAGGCCGGATAGTTTTTTACCCCAATAACCGAACCAACCCGATCCGTGATCACCCCTAACGACTCCTACTCCAAGGCCCGCACTCGTTGAGTGCTTTCGTTGGGCAATCACTAATAATTCGAAGAATAATTACATAATTGAAGTACAGGAATTATATATAGAAAACAAAAACCGACAATAAAAGAGACAGAAAGAAAGAGACAACACTTTGTCGGAGAGTTTTCACAGCGTCACAGGAGAGCAGATTGTGAGTTGTTTCGTTGTTCTTTAGCTCCAGCCTTTACCCTCCTTATATACGAGGTTCGGGGCACCTAGATCCTTTCAAGCACCCTGAATATGACGTAGCCGAGCCAACCAGGGCGCTCCACGTGGAGAAGTAACGTTGTGGATAAAACTTGCATTCTGGGTGCCCGGATCCCTTCCGGACGCCCGGACTCCATTTTCCAGCAACTTCATTTCCCTGCAAGAAAATGTTAGTCCGAAGTATAAATGCAAAATATCTTGCAAAACAGAGTGTTAGCACAGTTTATGATCAAAACAAGATAGTAATTAGATTCCGTCTCCTCGAGGCCGGAATCTAGTCACAATCTCGACTTAGATATCCGAAATGGATTTAAGTCGGATCGATGCCTAATGTTCCCTTCCCGGGAGCGCATCCTCACAGTCACTCCCCTCCAGTGACTTACCTCCACTTACCTGCCAGACGTCTGGTCAACCCTTCGACCCGTCTAGACTTCGTGCCAGCTATCCGAGCAGTCCGTCAACCTAGTTGGATTTCGTGTAAATGTCCGGTCAGCCCATCAACCCCTTTTGGACTTCGTGCCAGCTATCCGGTCAATCCGTCGACCTAGCTGAGCTTCGTGCCAGACATCAGGTCAGTCCGTCAACCTATCTGGACTTCTCCTGCACACTCGGGGAGAGTGTTAGATAACAATGAAACTAACTTAACTTATTTTATCATTCATCAAAACTTGAGTTAGACCGTTAGTGCTAACCGCATCAACACTGACTACTTTTGCATTTGGATCTGATGGACTTCTTCACGAGGATATTAGTGCAAAAGATAACTCCTATTTTGTTGAAGGAAGATATAATTGCCTACTTCTTTGTTGTTTGTTCACATTTTTACAGGATATTAGTGCAAAACTTTTGCATTTGGATCTGATGGACTTCTTCACGAGGATATCAGTGTTAGCCCGTCGACCGTTAGTACATGATTTGTGAATTCACTGCATTTTCCTTTATGCTCATTATTAAGGTATCCATGATTTATCATATCTAGTTGCTCTTGAATTTATATGTTATTTCTTTATAAGTTTTTGCTTACAATTCAGTAATTAATTTCTCTCTCCAATCTAAAGGACAAATATACATGCGCTATTCTAGTAAGGACCTAACATAAAACATATAGAATTTTCTTGTATTAAAAAAAATCAAATGGGTTATCCAAGCATAATAAGCAATCACCGACTACTGTAAGAAACTAGATTTGTAACAAGCAATTATCTCTTTCAATACATTTTTTATTCACATAATTTAGAGACACATAGTTTAGAGAGAATGGTGCTTTTGCCTTTGTTATTTTTTTTTTTTTTACATCTTTACAGCTTTTGCTTACTCTCTCCCTAACTTGTTTTTTCTCTTCTAATATTCGATGTTGGTTTATTGCTTGCTCCAATAGACTATTTGCTTATAGAAGGCCACCTTGATTCAATCATCCCACTAAAATTTCTAGCACAATAAATTCCTCAAGCTCCAACCTATTTTTGGTGAATTATTTATTTATTTAATGAGGAAAGGCCTACCAAAAACTGAAACTTTAACATGCATTAATATTTTAAATCTTGATACTATATATCATCATTCTTGCTAATTTTGTTTGCATTCGTTGTTGACATTTCTATTCTTGTTTGATATTTTATGTAGGTGCAGCGGAGGCCGGTAAGAGGGGATGAATTGCTCCTGAAAAATAAAGTTATACCCTCCTTGAATCTTTCAACTCAAAATTGCAATAGTAAACAATAACAATTAAAAGGCAGAAAAAGAAAGACAGAAATTTAACCTGGTTACAACCAACGAGATTGTTAATCCAGGGCAATGAGAAGCGCACTAAAAAGAATCTCCTTTGCTGAATGCGGAGAAGCCTTTTACACTCTAACGGCTCAGAACTATTGCTAGGAATTGCTTACAGAGTTGAATGTAGAAGTTATATTTAATTCCTAGCTCCAGGGACCTTTAAATAGCCTTTGGAAATTCTATCCCGAGGGTCCAAGGCGCCTCCAACAAGGTCCAAGGCGCCTCCAGCTCGGTGAGTAGATAGAATTCTATCCGGTGCTCGAATGGTCATTCTGACCTGGCTCAAGGTGCCTTCAACAAGCAATAAAGGCACCTTCAATGTTGAAAGCGCCTTCAATGCATGTTCAAAGCGCCTTCAAGGTTCCTGCATGGCCCAATTTCTGCATAGCCCAATTTCTACATGGCCTAATTTTTGCATAGCCCAATTTCTGCATAGCCCAATTTCTGCATAGTATAAATAGCTTCCAGCTTCTCTTTTTTCCTTCGCTTTGACTTCCGAAGCTCCATTCTTTTGGGTGATTGTGGCCAACCGGAATAGGGCTCACCCGAACCCAATTCCCAGCCTTCTCCTCGAGCAGGCTTCCGTCCGGCTTCTCGTCCCTCGAACGCTGCGCACGTTCTTCTCGTTCCACCAGAGTACTCTTCCGCAGCTCTCTCGTCCTTCGGACGCACCGAGCCCGTCGGCTCCCTTCCCGTGTCGTCCTTCTCGCTAGTTGCGTCTTCCGCTCGACTTCCTGCGCTCCTAAGCTCCTGCACACTCAGACACAGGAATCAAACACAAAGCAGGACCTAACCAACTTGGTTGATCACATCAAAACTACAACGGGGTCTAACAATTTTCCCCTTTTTGATGTGCATCAACCCAAGTTCAAGTTAGGGTTAAAATAGACATAAATAGTAATTTTAAAGGAAATTACTAAACTAACATATTTAAGCATAAATTTACAATAAATAAAATTGCAACACAGTTTAGAAAAATATTAAAATTTTAAACATTCTAACTCCCCCTTAACTTGTCCATATCTCCTTAACTTGTAACATTTCTCTCCCCCTTTGATCACAGCAAAAACGGGGTGATAACTCAAAAAATATTTTAGAAATTTTTTTTTTAACTTTAGATAAAATTTCTATTTAATAAAAATGATATCTCAGAAAATTGAATTTTTCAAAAAAAAAATTCTAAGTAAGAATGAGGTTTTTGAAAAAAATTTCTAAGTCAAATAAATTTTTGAATTTTTTTTAAAAAAATTTCAATTCAAATGAGTTTTTGAATTTTCCAAAAAAATATTTCCAAGGAAAAATTAATTTTTTAAAAAATAATTCTTAGTAAAAATAACTGAGATTTAAAGAAAATTCTAAGAAAAAAATCTATGACTTTTCACAATAATTTCTAAGTCAAAATCGATTTTTTTTTTGAATTTTTCAAAAATGTTTGAAAAACTTTCAAAGCATTATTTAATTCTTGTTTAATGTTTTTTCAAAAAGTTAATTAAACATTTTCTTTCAATATTTTAGCTTCCAGGTCGTGGTGAGGCACTAGGCCTTCTTGGTTATTGGAGCAACAACCACTTCCTTAGACAAAGCTTCCATAAAGAATTTCAATGTTTAATTTTTTTACTGTAAGCTTTTAACTAAAAGAGAAAGTTAAACTAGCAGAGATTTTGGAACCCAATAAAGGTTCCTTCCTACAGGATTGGTCAAAAACTTAGGGGGTACATGATTTTTGGGCACTTTTCTAAGTTAACCCTGGTGTTTTCTAATATATCAATTTAATTTTCCATAAATTCTTAATTTTAATTTATGAAATTTATTTAAGCATGCATCATGATATTTCAATTTCTCAATTTCTAATTTTAAACTTTCATTTTCTGATTTAAATTTATCTAAGATATTATTTAATTCAACATTTTCTTTTTCTAATTGATCTAATTCTTTGGACAGAGACTTGATAAATTTAAAAGACTGAGTCGGGGTTAGATTGCGTACCTTACTTACCTGATCTAGTGACGCTCCCCCTTCACTGCTGCTTTCTTCTTCTGATGTTCCTCCCCCTTCATCGATGCTCATCTTTGAGCTAGACGTTTCTTCTAGCTGATGGTTGGCCATCAGTGTTATTCCCGAGAATTCTTCGACTTCTGATTCGGAGGACGACGAACCATCCCACGTGGCCTTTAGGTTGGGTTTGGGTCGAGCTGGATTCTTGCTCCTTTCCTTACCCTTCTGTTTGGTCTTCAATTTTGGGCAGTCCTCCTTGATGTGCCCTTTTTCGTTGCAGTTGTAGCAACGAATCATCCTTTTCTTTCGTTGATGCCTCTGCGATCTAAACTTATTAGTATTAAAAAAAATTTATTGAAGCGTTTTACCAGTAGTGCCGCTTCGGATTCGTCGACTGAGGCTTCTGAGTCAGAACCGTTTATTTTTGCCTTTAAGGCAATGTTCTGACTGGTCTTCTCCACTCCATTGGGCTCTGAAACTCGAGATTCGTGAAGTTCAAAAGTGGAAAACAGTTGTTCTAGAGTACTTACCTCGAAGTCCTTAGAGATATAGTACGCATCTACTAAAGAGGTCCACTCTGGAGTTCTGGGTAAGGCGTTGAGCGCGTATCGGATCGAGTCCCGGTTCGTTACTTCTTCTCCAAGATTGGTTAGTTGCGTGATCAACTCTTTGATCCTTGCTTGGAGTTGCGCTACCTTCTCGCCTTGGTTCATCCGGAGGTTCGTTAACTGGGTCCGGAGGATGACGCGCCTCGCTAGCTTTGCTTCGGAGGTACCTTCGTGAAGCTTCAGAAATTTTTCCCAGAGATCTTTCGCGGAGTCGTAGCTTCCGATCCGATTTACCTCCTGAGGCGGCAGAATGCTGAGTAGGTGGAACTCAGCCTTTCCGTTAGCGACGAAATCTGCTTGCTCCTTTTTCATCCAGGTGTTTTCCTCCTTATCTTTTGGAACTGCATAGCCATATTTCATTATTAAAAGAATGTCAAATCCAGTTTTAAAAAATACCTCCATTTTGCGTTTCTATGTGGCGAAGTCTCCGTCGAACTTCGGGGGATGGATGTTCACTCCGACCATCGTCTTGATCGTAGTGCTTCAGTTAGCGGTTAGTCCTTCTGAGGCGATCAGGCTCTGATACCACTTGTAGGTGCAGCGGAGGCCGGCAAGAGGGGGGTGAATTGCTCCTGAAAAATAAAATTATACCCTCCTCGGATCTTTCAACTCAAAATTGCAATAGTAAACAATAACAATTAAAAGGCAGAAAAAGAAAGATAGAAATTTAACCTGGTTACAACCAAGGAGGTTGTTAATTCAGGGCAATGAGAAGTGCACTAAAAAGAATCTCCTTTGCTGAAGGCAGAGAAGCCTTTTACACTCTAACGGCTCAGAACTATTGCTAGGACTTGCTTACAGAGTTGAATGTAGAAGTTATATTTAATTCCTAGCTCCAGAGGCCTTTAAATAGCCTCTGGAAATTCTATCCCGAGGGTCCAAGGCGCCTCCAACAAGGTCCAAGGCGCCTCCAGCTCGGTGAGTGGATAGAATTCTATCCGGTGCTCGAACGGTCATTCTGACCTGGCTCAAGGCGCCTTCAACAAGAAATGAAGGCGCTTTCAATGTCGAAGGCGCCTTCAATGCATGTTCAAGGTGCCTTCAAGGTTCCTGCATGGCCCAATTTCTGCATAGCACAATTTCTACATGGCCTAATTTCTGCATAGCCTAATTTCTGCATAGTATAAATAGCTTCCAGCTTCTCTTTTTTCCTTCGCTTTGACTTCCGAAGCTTCGTTCTTTTGGATGATTGCGGCCAACCGGAATAGGGCTCACCCGAACCCAATTCCCGGCCTTCTCCTCGAGCAGGCTTCCGTCCGTCTTCTCGTCCCTCGAACGCTGCGCACGTTCTTCTCGCTCCACCGGAGTACTCTTCCGCAGCTCTCTCGTCCTTCGGACGCACCGAGCCCGTCGGCTCCCTTCCCGTGTCGTCCTTCTCACTAGCTGCGTCTTCCGCTCGACTTCCTGCGCTCCTAAGCTCCTGCACACTCAGACACAGGGATCAAACACAAAGCCGGACCTAACCAACTTGGTTGATCACATCAAAACTAACACGGGGTCTAACATTTTATTGGTATTTTCCATCAACTTTATTTAATATTACATTTTTTTATGTGAGGAAATATGTGTTGCCCTACATACCCATACAAAATGGTGTGATACTCCATTGATATGCAAAAGCACACTTTTCCAAGCTAATGAGAGCTTAAAACTCCATCCCATGAAAATTATGCTCGAATTGTCTAGATCTATTAAAGATCACTTTGTCAATCGAGTGAGTAGATTTTTTTCATGTGATTTTCTATTTTATCATGTCTATTTAAGAATCACTCCCTTGCAGATGCTTTATGCTTGACAACAAACTCTTGTATCCCTTGCTTAACAAATGGTCTCAATTATGGGTCGAAGCTAGGGTATCCAATGACTTGTATTATTATTTGGTGTTGATGGTTGTTTTATACACCTATATTGCAATTGTCCTCCCTTGTGCTTCTCATTAGATTCCTTCAAGAGATGCTCAGTTCGTGAACCTTGGAAAAACACTATACCACCTCAACCACCTCTTCTCTTTAGACCTAGTGCCGCATTCCCAAAAAGATGCTTAAATTGTAAATATTGAATACTTCTGAAGATTTCCTTGATTGTAGGGATTATGATTGATTTGGATTTCCTTGATTATTAGAATTGAGATTGATCTTGATTATTTCGACTGTAGTGATTGGGGTTAACTTTTCTTTTCTCTCCTTATATATATCAATACTTACATATAAACATATTAAGAATAATAATAAAGAGATTTTTTCATAACACCTCTCGTTTTTTTTTATTCTTGGTCTAGGTGTCTTTGAGGATCTCAAGAAGGTTTAAGTCTTTTGTAAGTTTGTTTAATTTTTCTTTTCTCTTTCTTTATTTTTTTTTTTTTTTTTTTTTTTTTTTTTTTTGCGTTTTCTATGTGATAATTAAGAAAATGCTTCTTGACCACCAATGCACTTTAAACTTTTGGTGGCAAACCCTCCCAAGAGAATCTTCAGATGGAAAATTCTTGCCGATGTGTGATTCTTGGGTCTAGGTTCAACTAAGGATCTGACTTTTCTCTACCCATTGTCAACCTTCCCAAGAGGAAGCTCAGATTTGAAACCATCACTGGTGTGTGATTCTTGAGTTCGAGTATGGTTTAGTCATTGTGAGTTTCTTGAGGGTTTTGGTTTGTTTATTTGCTAGGTAATAGAAAGGATCATGCCTCCAAGCAAGATGGAAAAAAAGAACTAGGTCATTGCAGCTGACTCTTGATCACACCTGCAATTTCGTTTGATTTCTTGGAATCACCAACTTTTCTTCCAAATTTTCTTTAATTTGCAATGTTAGGCAGTTCCTTCTCTTTGTGATATAATACTAGCAAGATCCGTTCCAATTCCTTATGCTTGAATTAAGGTTGAGAAACATTTGTCTTGGTTCAACACTCAATATCAGATTTAATAGGCGCACAAGGCTTTTGTGGTTGATAGCAATAATAGTATTTTTTTTTCTTGTCTGCGGCATTTTCAATTATTATTACTTTCATCATCATCATCATTATATAATTTTAGCTTTTGAACTTTGTAGTGCCTTTTGATTAGGGAAGATGTTGCAACTGGTTTGATGTTTATTTTTTGATGTATCTACTCTGGATGATGCAAACTAACTACTGATGAAGGTAAAACTTAATTCCACATCATGTATTTTTGAGTGTTTAGTCTGACGTTGAAAGGAGTGTTTCTTAGTTTGATGATTGTGATAGGGGGATCTTGCCCTCAAACAATATAAATGTTAAGGATTAGGCAGTTCACCTATTGCTAATTCTCGTATCGCACATGCATGATATTTAGTGATCAATTTATTGATCTAAACAATATGCTACAGTTTATACATTTTGATCACATGATAATGATTTGAGTTTGCTATTGTTGCTTGATACAGTTTAGAAAATAAAGGAACTTTGTTTTTCTTTTGACATCATGGATGTATTAGTGGTTCATATAAATTCATGCTTAGGGCACATACAACTTTTAGAATTTGATTTTTATTTTTGAATTTTGTCTTTCAATTCTTCAAGTAGTATTTCATTGTATGACTTACTATCGCATCCATTCATGGCCTTCTAAAAAAAAACCAGGAGGAAATGCAGTTTCCCGTATTGTTATGAACCATGGTGCATTGTAAATTTAGATGATGATTGATTGTTAATCCATAGAGTCAACCTTGGTACGCAGCTTTGAACTTGAAGCAGGATATCATGGTTGAGATTAGTGCAAATACTAAGAGCTGCTTATACACGAGAGGGAAGGAAATGACTATTTGATTTGCTTCAAAATGCAAGAGATTCTATTGGTAAGTTCTGCAAAAGTCTCGCATTAATCATAAAGGAAAAGGAATAATGCATAACTGCTTGCATTTTCTCATTTGAGAAACTCAATTTGAAGGATAGAAATGCATGTGAAATTTGTTCGAAAAGAAGCTATAAAGCTAGGCCAAAAAAGTTCTGATTCATGTGATTTTCTTATGTATTTTGAGAGGAATTTCTATTCTATAAAGCTAGGCCATATCTTTCTCCGACAGTTCTCATTTGTTATGGGTGTTTCTTGTGGATTATTTCCCATCTATTATTATGTGTGACTTTTAAGGTTATCCAATTAATGACTATTATCAGGTTATTTATAAGAGCTGTGATGAAATTGAAAAAGATAAACAATGGTGGAGAACATCTTTTTTGTCAGATATGCTTATGAAAAGCAACTATGGATCTGCACTGAAACTGGTATTCCGTTATAAGAGAAACCCTAAACCCTAAACCCTAAACACTAAATCCTAAACACATTTAGATACACTTATCTTGAGAAGCCTTCCTCATCCAATAGTGATAATGTTGGTTCAGAACGTGCTAAAACAAATAATTTTCCTGGCTCATCTACATTTCTACGGCAAGATAGCAATTCACAATCATCAGGTGGCTCCATACATAACTTAAACTTTGAGAAAGAAGTTACCTCTGTTCCTCTCCAAACTGTTAAAGGAAGACAGTCCTTCGAAAAACAGGATGCGATCTGATCCACCACCAAATGAGTATTATTGGAGAACTTTTGCAGCTAGTATTAATCAGATTTTTTACCAGAATCTAGTCTTTTCAGTTCCTAAAAGTTTCAGGACGGATTTAATATGTTAAGCAAGGTTAGTTTACAATAGCGATTAGCGCACAATTGCAGAAAAAGAGTATGCGGAATTTGGATTAGCAATACCTGAAGAAGAAGTGGATGATGATGAGAAAAGGAATGAGCAACCATCTATAATTAATTAATGGTTCCAAGTATTCAGTTTTGGACATAAATAAAATATCAAATGATAAGTCAAACAGAGATAATATTGGACTCATTAATGATCCTCACTGCCGTAGTCTAAACCAAGGAAGGATCTATTGTCATTAGTTGATGGTAGCAATGTTAATCATAAATACATCTCCAAGACTAATCACGAAAATGTGGAAGATTTTTTCAAAAGGAAACAGGAAATGTAACTATAGACATTGAGATCACAAAAAGCCGACAAGATGAGGGAACTTACAATCATTGGGGCATCGTAGTTTGATTAAATCCGACTTCGAGAGAGATTAGTTGTTGCCTTTCAGGGGTACTGAGCACATTTGTTGTTTTTTAATTAATGAAATCTTCGTTGTTTTTTCTTTTCTTTTTTTTTTTTTGATGGTTTTTGATGTTGATACTTGCATGTGAAATTGTGTTATTTGTCAGTCAAAATTGAAAGATCTACGAATGGAATGAATGTTACTTCTTGTTGGGTAAGAGCTTTAAACATTCTTAGTTTTCTATTTTTAATATATACAAGTGTAATTCTTGTGTAGATTCTTATGTATTTTTTACATCATTATAATGACTTATTCAATAGTTTTTTTATTACTTGTTCATATATTATCCTAAAAACTTGGATGTAGGCATACCCATTCTCTTTAGTATCACTTTTGTTTTCCCATATTTTGGAAGTAAATCACATATAATTATGATTACGCTTGATTTTCTTTTTAATGCCCAAAGAAAGAAATGGGTATATAGAAAGAAAAAATGGAAATAATGCTATTGATTCCTTTAAACCAAGGATACTACCGCTAGAATTCACTATATTGCAATTTGATTTAAATCAAAGGATTTGAGTTGATTTAAAACTAAAGGTTAATAAGTTTGTTCATATTAATTAGTTATATTAGACTTTTAAAGGTAGATCCGCTATCTTAGTGGCCTCCCTAGCTATATTACACGTTTAAGCTTTGATAGAGAGAAGATAGAATAATTATTACATAATTAGTGTTCTTATTTTTTATTTTCCATCAAATCATATAGGCTCAACCTCGAGAGTTTGAGTGGTGACTTAAAGCATGAAGTTCAGGTAATCGTGTAAGTTCAATCTTTTAAATTTACACTAGTTTTATATTCAATCTATGAAATATGTTTACTCTATTTATTTTAAAATCATTTAAGTTTTTTTTGTCTTTTCAATTTGTCAGGTTCATAGTGATTTTCTAAGTGCTTATGAATTTGTGAAGAATAGAATAATGATTCTGATTAAGTTATCTATTGGTTCTAAGTCTCATTCTTTTTTGCAAGTATTTTAATATTATTTAAAAAAAACAAACTAATAAATTAGATAGTTATGTTTGTCTTCGAGATTACAATGACCTTGAACAATAGATCTACTTAAATTAAAATCACTTAAATGCAAGTACATTGAACAAAAATTAAAAAAAAAGAACTGGTAAATGTAAACCTACATATTTGCTAGCACTCTACAAAAGTGCTTCTCTATAATAAATATGGTTAGTCCATTCATAAAAGTTTCAGTTTGCTATATATGTGAAAAAGACGAGGATTAATTAAGAAGGTTATGTGTGTGTGTGTGTGAGATCTATTTGGTGATATAGTCATTGTAATCTCCGAGGCAAACATAACTGCATAATTCTATATGTGTGTCAAAGAGATCTATTTTTTGTTCATGGTCATTTAATCTCCAAGGCAAACTTAACTACCTAATTGGCTAATTGATAAGTTAACATCATGAATCCTTCTTTGTAATAAATATGCACCATTATGAAGGATGGTGCATTGTAAATTTAGATGATAAGCGATTGTTAATTCATATAGTCAACCTTTGTAAGCAACTTTGAACTTCAAGCAAGATGTCGTGGGTGAGATGAGTGCAGAAACAAAGAGCAGCATATACAAATATCTCTTTTATATGGGATGCAGCACCGTCGCATACACATACGCCCCTAGTAGAGGATGCAGCACCGTCGCATACACCTACGCCCCCAGTAAAGGATGCAGCACCGTCGCATATACCTATGTCAGTATCATCGCATACACCTATGTCAGTATCATCGCATACACCTATGTCAGTCTCATCACATATAGCTATACCAGTACCTTCCTCTACAGGATTGCCTTCTCCTTCTGCAGTGCCTTCTCCTTCCACAGTACCTTCACCGATTGAGTCGCCAGTACCCTCTTTCATTCTTTCTTGACACTCGATTGATGAGAGGCCAGACACTCGAGAGCCTATATCCCCTTGTGGAGATTCATAAGTAGAATCAAACTATTTCATTTTTTAACTATTTTAATTTTTTAACAATTTTTTTTGTAATTTATAATAGATTTGATAATTCTATCTGTGTTATTCATGAGATTAATAGAATCGTGAATAACCATTGGAGAGGAGACTCGATGAGTTATATAAGCACTCCAGCACCGACAAGAGAGCTATGGTGGAGTGAATTTAAGGTATATCTCAAACATTTCATATCTTAAATAAAAGTGAATTTATAAATATTTATTTTTCTTCTATTGTAGTGATCATTCACTTGGGGCATGATTGATGAGATGGAAATAAAGAGGATTTTCATGAAAAAATGTGGCGATCACATTCGTCATATACTCAATCATGCAAAGTTGAGGGGGGAAAAAACCACCATTCATCACCGAGAAAAATTGGATAAGGATTTCAAATTTTTGGGAAAGTGAGGAGTTTAAAAATAGAAGATCACCAGAATAAAATAAATCAATCTTTTAATTCTGGAGAAATGTCTGCGACATATGCAGGAGGCTCTATCAATGTGGATGAGCATAGACGTAGATTGGTAATTTTTTAACTCCCCTAATATTTTCTTAATCTATTTTACACTATTTAATTATTTCTAATTATCTTTTTTAACCAAAGAATTGGGAAAGGAGCCTAATTTTATAGATTCTTTCACCCACACATTTCAGAAAAAAGATAAGACTTGGAGCGACGAAAGATCTAAAGCAATTAATGTTTGAAAAAACTTTGGATCTTAATTTATAACTTAGAATCTATTATTAATGCATCTGCTCTAACTTTATACTCTTGAATTCCTAAAATTTTACTATTGTAAATTTGTTTTATTTTTTTTTACAATACAGGAAAAATATGTTGAGCTAGAGGTAGCATAGAGATGTTCAGCTTCTACTAGTTCTGATATTGAGGAGTCTGAGCCGTCTATTGGTACTGATTTCAATTTGTGACTATAGGCGAGTGGGGGGCTAAAAGGGGGAGGATAGATATTCGGAATGGGTTCATTGAGCAGAACACATAGAGTTTGTCGTATATCTTCTTCCTCCTCCTCACATACCCAGCAGATGCATAACTTGACTGAAGAGATTTCCTAGTTGAAGGGCATTATAAAGGATAGGGATGAAGAAATGAGAGAAATGCACCGACAACAAGACTTTATTATGCGACATCTTCAATTAAGTTATGTTCCAAGTCAAATTTCTCCCGATGACGATGATGATGGTGATGATGATAATAGCGGCGGTGGTGATTCTTCATAAATTTATGTTAAATTTTATGTTTGGATTTTTTTCATGTCATGTTATAGTTGATTCTATATTTTTATTTTACCTTGATACATTGCATCTTATGTCATGTTTGGTATATTTTTACAAGTACATCATTTGTCATAATTGTAAAAAAAACATTCAAAACAATATTATGAGTTTGGCATTGGTAGGTTAATAGTCAACTTTCTAGTTCTTCCATCATTTTTATTCAAATAACAATGAGATATTCTGATAGTGTTGATTTATCTCTATTTGCTTATTGGATCATTCCCAATGGTATGAATAATGGGTCAAGGTGTCCTATGCAAAAGCTATTAATGTTCTCAAGGATTCAATATGCAAATAATAAATGACAGTCTCGTTTAAAATGCTCAAGAAATTTACTAGTATCCAAAATGTAAGAAAAAATCTTTGATGTATGTTTTATAGTGTAGATCAATGTGTTAGAGAAGTGTGATTGAGGCTACCTACATTTTATAAACAAAATTCAAGAGGCCAGTAAGATACCTTTATAAATTTCAGCATCACTTGATCAACTTTGACATTAACTTCTCATATTCCGCATCTAAGCCATGCGTTGTCATTTGTTCTACAGAGGAGACAACCCATGGTACATTTCCAAGGCTCTGTGCGAGATCAAAATTGTGAGGTGGCATCATTTAGAATGCTCAACAATCTACAAGAAATATGAAACAAAAAATTAACTAGAAACATGAGTCTTGAACAAAGGATATGAATTGCAAACAACTTTAATTTCACGTTGATACTTTGCATTTTATGTCATGATGATACTTTGCATGTTATGATAAACAATCTTAGTAACAAATTTCATTCATGTATGTAAAGGTTAGATACAGATATCATTAATATGTTTGATACATTTTTTTTAGTTATAAATGTTACTTGTTGTTTGTTTGTAATTTGATGCAGGAAAAGAAGCACGGAAGGCGACCAAAGCTCTTGAGACATGACGATATGTATTTGATTTTCCTTTGGATGTCTTGTTACATTTGTTGTTTGGATTATGATAGAACTTTCATGTTTGGATATTATGAGTTGTTGAATTTGTTGTTTGGATTTTAGTTAGTTGTATATATGAATATGATGTGTTTAGTTTTGGGATGATTTGTTGAACTTGTTGTTTAGATTTTGGTTATTTGTATATATGAATATGATGTGTTTAGTTATGATGATTTGTTTGGATATAAGATATATGGATGTGTTGGATATGATGTGTTTAGTTTTGGGATGATTTGTTTGGATGTTAGATATGGATGTATTGGATATAATTTGTTGAAGATGTTGTAAGTGTAATATGTCAACAGGATAACAGAAAAATCAAAAACAGGTTCTAGATTTTTTTTTGTTTTTACGATAAATCAATTTTTGTCACAAATTTATCGTAAATTTGCGACAAATTATTTGTTGCAAATTTACGATAAATATTAATTCGTACCAAACTTCATCGCAGATTTGAGACAAAAATTAGTTTTTCGTTGCAAATTAAAGAAACAACTTTGGCGATGAATCAAGATTCGTCCCAGAATTCATTGTAAATTTGGGACAAAATTAAGTTTTTCGTAGCATATTAGGAACAACTTTTCGGACGAATCCAGATTCGTCCCAAAATTCGTCGCAAATAGTTTTTTTTCTACTCGACGTGGTTAAAGTGACATTTTTGGGATGAATCTGGATTTGTCGCAAATTTGCAACGAATCTGGATTCGTTGCAAATTTGCAACGAAAATATGTTTTTGTCGCAAAGTTCCGACGAAAATAGGATATTTTTTTCCCTCTAGTTATTTGTAATTATGTAACGTTTTTTGCTATGAAAAATTTTCGTTGCAAATTTGGGACAAAAATATATGTTTGTCGCAGATATGATATTATGAAATTTGCAACGAATAAATGTTCATTGCATATTTACAACGAATTCTGCGACGAAAATTTAAATTTGTCGCAAAAATTTCTAATGAAAATTATGTACTCGTCGCCAACATTTTGCAACGCCATTTTTGGGACGAATATAATTTCGTCCCAAAATTCGTCACAAAATATTTTGCGACGAATTTTTTTATCAAATTCGCCCCAAATTTCGTCTCTAAATAGCAGTTTTTTTTGGTAGTGGATCCAACCATTTGTGCTAATTTAGGCTTTGTATGTGGCATTAAATGTTGGGTTTTTCGGGCCGCGAAAACCGTTTTTTCACGTCGCGGAAACCCCGAATCACCCTAGCCAACGGATCCGTGCGAAGAGTATAGAACAAAAATTACGAGTACGAGTTTTAAACTTTGATCTACAGTAGATCTTCAAAGGGAAAAACACTTTATACCTTTGAAGCGTGCCCTCGCAAATCCCGCAAGTCCAAGGTACGCCGGATCTCGAAGTTGTCAACGTAGACAACTTTCTAATGATATCCACACGAACAAGAAGTGTTCTCTAACACTCAAGGATGGAGAAGAAGAGCACCACAAGTGTGCTAGCACTTTCTAGGGCTCTCGGGTAGGATTTAAAAGGAGAAAAGGAGAGAAAGTAAAAGGAATCTCACATACTCCTCTAGGTACCCTCCTTTGTGAGAAGTCACAATTAGTAGACACAAGGTGATGTTGGATCTCAACATTTTCACTTGGAACTCAACTCACTCACCTTCCTCTTGCTTGAAAACCCACGGCAACAGTAGCAAAGAGAAGGAAGAACCCAAGGAAGAAGATGAAGCAATTACCACACATGAATGCCACCAAATGAAAAACCCCTCCTCTCATTAGTGTGGTCGGCCACACCATGTAACCTCCCTCATTAATGTGGGCGGCCACATTAAATGGCATGAGATGTGTAACCTCCATTAGGTGGCATACCTCATGAGGTGGAGATGATGTGACAAGGTTAGTCATGCCATGTAGGATGAGTCAACCTTCATGATGTGGCAATGCATCAAGTCAAACTTGATGTTTCAACTTCCATTTGGTCAAGTCAAAATTGATCAATTTTCTTCCTTGTTGAGTTAAATCCAACCTTTGATTCAAGTCAATTTCAATTTAATGAATCTCAATTCATTAATATAAATTGACTCAATGAATCAAATTTAAATTAGACTCATTCAACAATTGAATCTAATTGAGTCTAACTCAATAAGTCTAATTTGAATTAATCCGAATCCAATCCTTGGTGCATCATATGAACCTAATCCAATTGGTTCATCATATGAACCCAATCTCCATCCACATGTTCTTTGTGTGTGACCCAATAGGTTCTTGTAACGTTGGCAATGTTTCTAAACTCCTTTAGAAACATAAGCAATGAGCGGCATCTAGCAATACATCATTGCTACCCAAGTTACAAGAAATGTTGAGATCCAACATCACCTTGTGTCTACTAATTGTGACTTCTCACAAAATATGACAAGTGTCCTTCTATCCTAGACATCTAGATTGATCAATGTGAGGCATAGACCGTGTCATCCTCTGATCAATCTAAATCTTGAACTCCAAGTAGACTCACTAAATCAAATGAGCTCAATATCTTATATTGACTCATTTGGGCATGGTCATGCACTTCGTGGTCTCACTCTATCAAGAATACCGATGTCTCTCCCGTCATATAGGAGGGATAGATCCCATCTACATTACTCACATCTCTCCGCATAATTTGTTACATACCCAGTAATCGCCTTTATAGTCCACCCAGTTACGGGTGACGTTTGACGAAACCAAAGTACATAACTCCTTATGTAGGGAACCATGGTGACTTCAGGTCTAAGGACTAGTAGTCATACTAATAGCCACATGAGAAAGTATATGACACTCATATAACGATCCATGATACTTTCTCATGGCAGGTCATTCAGTATACATTCTCCAATGCATACCCATGTGTCAACTTGATATCTCTATATCCATGACTTGTGAGATCAAGTCATCGAATTGACCTACATGCTAGTCTTATTGCATTAACATTGTCCCTGAATGTTAATACTCGACTAGGAATGATTAAGAGTAGTGTTCCCTATATCATCTCACTATCGGTTCAACTAACCGATTGATATAGGTGAGAACCTTCTACTCAAAGACGTTATTATACTTAGTTTATTTGACACCAATACAAGTAAGTATAGTAACCAAAAACTAAATACCTTTATTTATATAGAATATGATACAACAAGTCCGAAATACAACTATCAAATGATTGGCTCTAGGGCTCTAGCTAACATTAAATATATGGACTATTTTAAATTTAGCGCTTTAAAATTTACTCTGATGTTATGTAGGTATTTTTAGGGATTACAAAATTTGGATGTTATTGTCATGTGATCAAAAGGTCACGGGTTCGAATCCTGGAAACAGCTTCTTGCAAAAAGTAAGATAAGGCTGCGTACAATGGATCCTTTTCCGGGACCTCGCATGGCGGGAACTTCGTGCACCGGACTATCTTTTTTTTTTTTTTACAGAACCTGGATGCTTCAGCTCAAATAAATCAAGGGGAAACTCATTCAGTACTCTATACTGTTGAATCTAAAAGTCATCCATCTTTCAAAGACCTTGTGAGAAGTTCCCAAACTGGGAACTCATTATCTGAAGGTGTAGGATAAATTTTCACTTCTCAAGAGTTAAAAGTTCTATATTTTAGCATCCACATTGGTACCGACGTATTCTGATAATTTCTGTGGTATGCAGTAGATGATGGTCCTCATTGATGGTCTCCTAATTTCTTGTGATACTTATCCTAGAAGGGAACATCATGAGAGTGGGTATTCGATCAATGGAACAACAAGTTGTAATTTTGAGGTATATGTATTAATTTTCAATTCTGAAAAATATTGCAACATTTTTTCCTTATTTAATTATTGACTACTAAATTCAGTCCTACAATAATTTTTTTTTCCACTTTTGTAGTGGGTACTTTATTTAGAAGATGATTTTTCCTCAACATTCTACACAAATTTGAAACTCATATTAACTTTAAATGTCTCTATCATGGTAGGAACAAAACAACTAGACTATCTCGCTACTGCTGATGATGTGGGCACTTACCTTTGCTATTGAAGTTCAACCCCCTAGATGACAAGAAGTGAAAGGTTGTTTTTTTCACAGTTCAAAATTTTGTTCTATGTTGGGAGGAATGAGCGAAACTTATTGTTCCATCCGTGCACTGAAATCGACACTAGACTAGCAACAATTTCGTCATGTCATCGCATGTGTCATGTGCCAGGAGGAATCGTGTGTGCCAGAAGGAATTGCGCACGCTTGTCTTCGCGCGACAGCATGGGGAGCGTCGCCAGATGCTTTCGGTGCCGCCAGAAGCGTCGTGAGGCGCCTGAAGCATCTTGGGTGTCGGAGGCATCGTGATGCGACATTTCTGGCGACTCCAAAAGCGTCATGGGACGCTTTTGGCACCATCGGAATCGTCGCTAGATGCCTCCGACGTCGTCAGAGGCGTCCGCAAGGTGTTGGAGGCGTCGTGGGTGCTTCACGGGGGCATCGTGGGATCTTCGCAGTCATGTCATGGGCATGCGGGGGTTGCAGGCTTGGGGTTACTATGCAAAATTAATATTATAATTTAAATAAATTAAACAATTCTCACTTAATTGTGATATTTTAAAGAGCCTTTCATAAACTCTAATTAAATTATACTAATAAATTATAAAAAAATATATTTAAAATTTTTTAAAAATTAATAAATTTTATTAAATAATATTCTAAAATTGTTTTTACTATTTTAAATTTTATTTAAAAATTCTAAAAAATTCTAATCAGTATTAAGTTATTTTGTGCATATATTCTTATTGTTAACCGTGGAATCGTGCTTCTCTCCCTAGTCGGATTATAGTTGGTACTTAGGTATTTCAGGAATTCTTCTCCTTATTATCTTCATGTCTATAGGATTGAGCTTCTCTTTGGTTAGATTATAATGGTATTCTAGTATTTCAAGCATCCTTATGCTTATTATTTTCATGGTTGTGTAATCGAGCTTTTCTCCTTAGTCAGATTATAATCAATATTTTAGGCATTTAGAGCTTGGTAGTATAATTGTGACAATGATGCTTGTAGTCCTCCTGACCGAAGGGATTTCTGGTCTTGTACATTTCTGGTATTTATGGTATTCTCGGAGTATTCCGATCATTTCTTTATTACCCTCCCAACTGAACAATCGAGCTCCTCTCTAAGACAAGAAGGGATTTCCAATATTCATGGCGTTCAAACATTCTTGTGGTATCCTAGATCTTCATCTTATTATTATTATCCTCCTGACCGAAGATCGAACTCCTCTCCTCGGTGGGAATTGGACGAGACTTCTGGCACTTCTGGTATTTATGGTATTCTTGGGATAAAGTCCTTAGTACCCTCGCGATCGAAGGATCAAGTTTCTCTCCTTGCTCATACATGATCAGATTAGATGCTAGGAGAATTACAAATTTTTCTGAAAACAAACATTTGATTATGGATTTATCAATAAATTAATAAACTTTGTCAACTTGTAAATAGCTGCTGAATTGATAATTGATAATTTTGTATAATGTACTCCAAGAAAATTATTTCAAATTTGATTAACTATTTATTATGTTGTTCCTTATTTTTTGATATGATCAAAGGAGAAGACGTAAGCACAAGTTAAAAGGGAGTTAGGATATTTTTTAGATGTAGAATTTTTATCCTTGTACTTATTTTGCTAACTTCATTAATTCATTGAATTACAATTTTTTATCTACTTTAGTTATTTTATTATATTTTTAACCCTAACTTGAATTTGAATTGATACACATCAAAAAAGGGGAGATTGTAAATATCTCGGGGTAGTTTTAATATGGTCAATCAATTTAAGTTAGGTCCTATTGTGTTTGATACATGTGTCTAAGTGTATAGGAGCTTAGAAACATAGGAAGTTGAGCGGAAGATGAAGCTAGCGAGAAGGATGTCACGGGAAGGGAGCCGACAGGTTCGATGCATCCGAAAGAAGAGGTGCTGCAAAAGAGTACATCGATTGACAAGAAGGACACGTACGGTGGTCCGAGGGACAAAAAGTCGGGGAGGAAGACTACTCGAGGAGAAGGTCGGAGTTGGATTTAGGTGAGCTCAACTCCAGTTAGTCGGAGCATCACCCAAGTGAAGAATAATCAGCTAAGGAGCTAATATACCTCTTGGAAGGAAGGCGCCTTCGATGAATAATGTGGAAGGCGCCTGATGAACAGTGTCGAAGGCACCTTCCAAAGTGTTGAAGGTGCCTTCCCTATCCATTAGCCAAAGAGAAAGTTTTATCATCTACGATAAAACTTAACCGATTGAAGGCACCTTAAACGCGTCTTCCACCCTCGGATAAAATTTTTCAGGAGCTATAAAAAAACCCCTAAAACTAGGAAATATTCAATAACTTAAACAACATGTCTTGTACACTTTCCTAGTCATTCTTTTGAGCTGTTAACTTCTATAAGGGGCTTCTTCGCATGCAATGAAAGAGACTTCTAGGGGAGCACTTTCAAAGACTTGGATTAACAACTACCTAGGTTGTAACCAAGTAAATCTTGGTCGCCTTACTTCTTTCTTTATTTGTTCATTTTTATGTTTAAATTAATTGTGCCTACTAATCTAAGTTAAAGGATGAGAAGGGATTTGACTTCTTTTGGCAGGTAATTCCACCCCTTTTTGTTGGCCCCTGTTGCACCATCAGTAACTTGACACTTAGTAATTTGAGATAAGTCACTAAAGGAGAGTAACTTAGTGAGGGCGCGTCTCGGTTGAGGGGCAGCAAGTGTTATTCAAATTTATGTCCATTTCAGAAACTTAAGTTGAAATCTTGACTAGATCCTAGTCTAGAGGACAAGTTCTAAGTTATAAATTAATCATATTATTATTGTGCTAACTTAATTTTGCAGGTTAAATATTTTTATATTGAACTAACATATTTTATAGGGTAAAGGGAACACAAAAGGCTTCAAGTGAACAGTACCTGAAGCACCTTTTAGGAGACGGAATGCACCTTTAGTACTGTTCATGGAAGACACCTTCAAGCGTTTGGAAGGCGCCTTTGGTCAGATAAGGCAGAGACGTTGTCGACAATAAAAAGCTAATTTTTAAGGGATAAAACTTGGCATTAGAGACGTCTTCAATGCTATAAAAGGCGTCTTCCATCCCTAATAAAAGAGCATCTCGGTCAAGGCTTCTAAAACATCAATTCTACAAGCTTCTATGCACCCTTTTGGCATTCTGATTGTTGCCCCTGCTACGACTTTGCTACGTCCGACTGCCATTGAGAAGTCATCCAACATCGAACGTGATCCGATCATTTTCGAAAGTGTTGGGCAATGGAGTTTAGTTCTGTATTTAATTATTACAAAAAGAAAAGTGTAGAATGTTATACTTTTTCCTATTCTTTTGTACTTGATCCCTTCTTTCGGCGATTCCGGAAGAAGTTATTAGTGGATTACCGATCGATAGGTCTGCGGGACATAGGTCTTGGAGTAGGAGTCGCCGAAGACTCCGAACCAAATAAAATTGACCGAATATTTTATTTTCGTGTTTATTTTTCCGTTGCGCACTTTTGTTTTCAAAACTGAAAAGAAAAAGTTTTTCAAAAACCACGTGATTCACCCTCCCTCTCACGTGCATCTCGATCCGACAGCTATTGGGGTTCTTGAGTGTCATTCTTATGTTGCACTACTGCATGAGCTTAGTACATCCTTACTAAGTCCAATACATGAGCTTAAGGCACTAATTTACATGTATTTATGTATTATGTTATACATATAATGGGGGTACGTGATGACTAGTACAGTATTATTCCTATTGACCATAACTACTATAATAGTTTCAAAAATGAAAACATTTTCAAAAATCAAAATGCTATGGTGAGATGGAATGTTATTTTGGTAATAAATAAAAAATGAGCATTCTATTGAATGATTCTAATAAAAAATATGCTCTTTTAATTTTCACTCTAATTATTATACAGTGAAAATTATTTATTGAAACTAATTTTATTGTAGCTCTTGATATTATTATTATTATTATTATTATTATTATTATTATTAATTCATCAAACTTTTCTGAGGACTGTCGTTGCACAGGTATATTTAATTTTGTAAATAAATTCCACTTGGGATAAGTTGTGGGCTAGTTCTATTTTTATTCATTTATTTATTTATTTCTATATTTCATTTTTTATTTTTTATTTTTTTATTTTGCACAGCGAGTAAAAGATTACTAGTCGTTGGTTGTGAAGCTAACTGTTGATCGTTGTTGGTCGCACGTAGTTGGACTCACTGACCTCGCTGGACGTCGTGCTCCCCTCTCATGGTGTATCGATTACGCGCAGAGAGCCACGAGGTGAACTCATTGGTGCTCTGGAGTCTGAAGGCCTAAGATGGCGGCAATTATTAGTCACGGCATCCACCAAACTCTTTGCCTCCCTTAGCTTGCTCTCCTCCTTGATCGGTTTGCTCTGTTCAGATATTGATGCCGAATCCAGATTGTTATGGAAAACTAAAATAAGTGTTCCACGGCAATTGGCCAGCCTCATCCTTTGCACGTTGCTGCTGGTTTAATTCCGGAAAGGAGGGCATCGGAACATGGAATCATGCTTCACAAGATTAACTTAGAGGTCGCCCCACGTTTCTGCTTATGGGCTGCATCTACTCCAAAGGTACAGATCCAGATGAGCATATCAGAAAGCAGCAACCCAAGTCTTTGAACCGTCTTCTCTCCGTTTCCAAGAAAGATGAGGTTGTAGCCGCCATCCTCGATGTTGCGATCAATGGCAGCCGTGCCAGCACACCGAGGTATTATTCTAAGAGACACAACAGCAGTTTTGCCGCCTTGCCTCATTCACCGGAGGAGAGGGAGAAGAAAGTTGCGCCTTTGGCCGACAGGAAGCGGAGTGTCGGAGCACATCCGAGACGAGCTACTGCGGCTGCTGGTGCGAATGCAGATGGTTTGGAAAGTGTCGGGGTTTCCAATAAGATAGAAGACAGTGCTGGTATTGTTGATGTCCCCAATGGTTTTGCAAGAGAGCATGCTGCAGCAGGCTGGCCTTCTTGGCTGGCGTCTGTGGCAGGGGAAGCAGTAAAGGGATGGCTTCCTAGACGAGCAAATTCCTTTGAAAAATTAAACAAGGTTTGACTTTCAATTTGTACCAACTCCTGCTTTTCTCTACTACTCCATTCTAATATTATACACGTTAATATGTCGCATCTTGATTATGATATATACTGCAACCTATTTCATTTTTTTGTTTGCCAAAATTTTTGTGCACTTGCTCATTTCATTTTACTGTTTCCGGTCATTCATGCTCAATCGCTTACAAACAAGAAAAATGATACAATTGAATCCATTCTTGATTTCATGAATTCTAGTAAATCAATTTAGTTATCATGTTAGAAAAACAATTCGGATCTCTTGTCGAGATTGCTTAGATTCTTATTTATCTTGTTGCAAGGGTACTAAGTCATATCATTACTTAGTTCCCATCTAAATCATAGCATCTAAAATGGTGTTCAAAATGTTGTCATGCTTGGTAATTTAATGTTTTTCTGTGAAGACATGTTCTCAGGAAACTAAATACCCTAAAGCCATATCATTACTTAGTTCCCATCTAATTCAGAGTGCCTAAAATGGTGTTCAAAATGTTGATGTGCTTGGTAATTTAATGTTTTTCTGTGAAGACATGTTCTCAGGAAACTCAATAGTGTAATGTGTCACAATTAACTGAGAGGCCTCAAAAAAATAAATAAATAATAAAAAAATAACAAGATGGGATGAGGAGCCTTTTTAATCTTGGGAATTTGTTTAGCAATGGCCTAGACACACCTGCGGTTAATTCTCTGAATTCGAGCTAGCTCTGCGCAAAAACCTATTCTTATGGAAGCAAACAGAACAGTGAAGATGGAAAAGAGATTAGTAACCATAGCTATCTAATTAAATCATCAATGTGAATTATAATCCTTTTAATATTGTTTTTCTCTCACATAACCAATTATTCAGATCTGGTTGGTGAGTTATTTACTATAATGAGATTTTTTGATGCTTGGCTGTTAACTTTTTCCATCATCAATTTTCCATCTTCATAAGAATCTTCTATGAATGGATTGAAAAAGAAGTTAGTCGTCTTTCGGAGAGAAAAATAAGTTTTACTATCTTGTACATTGTTATTTTGTACATCCTTTACATGCAATGTTATATATATCCTAGTGCAGCCACTGACTATATTATGACATGAAGACATTTAGGCACACATCTGTTTGTAATTCCTCGTTAAGAATTTGACCTAGTGGTTTGAATTATTGAGATAGAGTTAGTGACATTACAAATTTGACTGAGAAGAAACATCAGAGAGTATATGGTAGTATGCAAACTATTTATTGAAGAAGTTGAGTTCCATGATCTTGGAGTATGTTCAAAAAATATGAATAAAAAAATGGAAGTTCATATAATTAAACTTGCAAGAAAAATGTATCAGCATAAGGTGATCTATAATCAATACAGGGACAGTTGAGATACTCGTTAACAAAATTACGTGCTTGTCATTAGTGAGGTTATGTGCAGCATCAATGTAGCTCTGCCTAGGTTGAGTTTGCAGCAAGTTGCATATCTTTACTCTAAGACCATATAATCCGTTAAATTTCTTTTCTAGTGATAGTTATATGATTGTTAATTTGAACTCTACTATGCTAGATTGGGCAAGGAACTTATAGTACTGTCTATCGAGCCCATGATCTTCTAACTGGTAAAATTGTTGCACTCAAGAAAGTGCGATTTGTTAATATGGATCCAGAAAGTGTCCGCTTTATGGCCAAGGAAATTCAAATTCTTCGTCGACTTGATCACCCAAATGTTATGAAACTAGAAGGTATAGTGACATCGAGGATGTCTGGCAACTTATATCTCGTATTTGAGTATATGGAGCATGATCTAACTGGACTTGCAGCAAGGCCAGATCTGAACTTCACTGAACCACAGGTACTCAACTTTCAGAAATATCTCATTGCTCAACTCCTTTCTTTCTAGTTCTCCTGCCTAGACTGTGCATCCTCAGTCCTTTTCATCAAATCAGGCCAAGTGTTATATGAAACAACTATTTGAGGGCCTTGCGCACTGCCATAGTCGTGGAGTTCTGCATCGGGATATTAAGGGTTCAAATCTATTAATTGACAGTAATGGGATACTCAAAATAGCAGATTTTGGTCTGGCAACATTCTTTAATTCTGATCCAAAACAGCAGTTGACAAGTCGTGTAGTTACCTTGTGGTATAGGCCTCCTGAGCTTTTGCTTGGTGCTACAACATATGGAGTTGCTGTTGATTTGTGGAGTTCTGGTTGTATTCTTGCAGAATTACTTGCTGGGAAGCCCATTATGCCTGGTAGAACTGAGGTTTGTAATTTTCTGCAAGTCGTTTAGCTAGAACAATTAGATGGAGTTCTGTACTAATATGATACAAGAAGAGATACCTTTGTAATCTCTCAAGTGTCAACTAAAATAAATATCTAAATACTTCTGCAAATGTCAACTAAAAAAAGATCCTTGTAGAGCTATATATTGATGGATAACCTAATTCCATCAGGTCACGTCATCCCTTCTAAAAGAAACAATGACTATGATCATATGTTTCTATAGATGGAACCACTGTTATGCAACTATTTGTTTTCAGTTCTATAAGAATGCTAGCATCAAACACCAACTTCTGTGCTTCATTGTTCTAAATTTTTTTTCATCATCACTTTATGAAACTCTAGTTATACCCTTTCCAACAATTTTTTAGAAGTAATTACAAAATGATTGCTCTGTCCTTATGGCTATTCTTTTTATTGATCTTGATGTCCTGTTGCCTTATGCAACTGACATATGTTAGTCAATTTCACATGATGAAGAGTTTTATCATCACTTGTCCCTTAAAAATTTGTTGACCTAACAATTCCTCAAATTTAAATAATTCAGTCAATTTTATGGGTGAAGCTTTTCTATTTTTCTTTTATTTGGGAAGTTTGATTTCCTTCTCCAAACTATTTTGATTAAAAAGTAATTTTTACTGTCCTGTTTTGTGGTTGTATTGCTGCTGTACCAATTGCTGCTATTTTACGGATTCAGGTTCTATGTCTTTGTGTGTGTGTATCAATTACAACCATTAAGGTCCTTAACATTCAGTAATAGGCATCTTCATTTGCTGCTCTAATTTTGTTGAATTGGTTCATTGAAACTATTTATATAGGTGGAACAACTACACAAGATATTCAAGCTTTGTGGCTCCCCATCTGATGAGTATTGGAATAAATCGAAGCTTCAACATGCAACTGTTTTTAAACCCCGACGTCAATATAAGCGTTGCATTGCTGAGAACTTTAAGGATTTCTCATCATCAGCTTTGGCTCTCATGGAGATTTTACTTGCTATAGAACCTTCAAAAAGAGGGACTGCTTCCTCAGCCCTTAAGAGTGAAGTAAGATTGCTCCCTTTTTTTCATAATCTGATTAGGGAACATAAACATTTGAAGCTTAATATTCTTTTGGCAGATCTCATATGCATAATCCATTTATTAAGTTTCCTGGCATGCACCTGCATAGATATCACAATTCACAAGTGAACAACATTTAATTTCATGCCTTTGCTGTAGATATAATCTTATGCAATTCCACTAAATTAATTTGATCAGAAATTGTCATTTGTTTTTCTCAGACTTGTTATCTATGCACTAATCAGACTTTTTGTAGCTAAGGATTGAATGTGATCATTCTGTATTTTCTTTTGTACTAAAGCATGGTTTTTCTAAGGATGAGATTAATTTTGTGGTCATTTCACCAATTTCGAATGCCTTTATATGTTTCCCCTATTTTTTTTTTAAAATTTTTTTGAAAAAACTCTCTGGCAACATCTTGCAGTTCTTTTTAACAAAGCCCTTTGCATGTGATCCTTCAAGTTTGCCTAAATATCCACCAAGCAAGGAGTATGATGCTAAACTCGCAGATGAGGCAAAGAGGTATTCAATCATACACTTTGCTTGTAATAATTGGGCAATGACAATACAAGGTTTAGTTGGTGGCTCTATTTGTTAACCATGAGCATCTCTAGGCAAAGAGCAGAAGTTGCCCATGGACGAGTATCTGAATATGGCAAACCAAGGAGAGTTGCCACCAAGGCAGTGCCAGTGCAAGAAGGAAATGTAGAAATGCAGGTACTTTGTCTTGTTTATAGCGTGATTCTCAAAATTCCCCATTATGAATTCTAAAGGAATTCATACACCTTAAGAGAGTGCTTTTGATTGGCAAAACAAAATTTGTAAAGGATAGCTATCCAAGAACAAATTATTAAAACTGGCGTTAGACGTTTACCTGTTCTATTCAAAGCCATCAAATTACAATTAGCATTCATCTAAATCCATAGGTACCAACTTAATTAACAATCTCCACAAAGTTAAATGTGAGATAGAGAATGCATCAAAACTCTCAAATCCTGAGCCTACTGCTCTAATCTGATGCATTTATGGGTTCAAATCATGGAAACCTCTTCTTGCATTTTGATGACTCGAGTAAAAGTTTCTTTCTCCCAGAATACAATAATTACAATTCTGTAATAGTAACATAGTTCATACTACAAGAACTGATCTCCAATTGATATTGCTACTCTTCTATCTGCTTGTCCTAGTGTAGAAACACTTGCTAAAAATTTGACATAGCATTAACTTGGTTTTTGTACAAATAGATCAAATTAAAAGCCCTAACTCATGATAATGCTTCAAAAAATTAGTGATGCTAACAGACATCTCCCTCTGATTCTTTAGAAGCGTCCAGTGAAGGTAAATCCCAAAAGCAGCAGTGAGAAGTATGATGCCCAAGATGACGGTGGATCGGGGTTCCCAATTGAACCTCCAGGAGGAACATCACGAATTGACTCATCTCATTCTGGAGTTCTGCATCCAAATGCATTTGTTACTTCACACTGGAACATGGTAGACCATGAAGAGCTTCAACGCATTCCTAGCTGTATGTACAGTTCAACGCAGGTGCCCAATGGTCCTAAGTTGAATACACAGAGATCATACTGGGCTAGGCCAATGGATGCAGACTTCCTTGATATCACCGGTTCATTAGAAACAAGAAGCATTTCATACTCCAAATACAACAGGCTTGATCTAGCTGAGCCTTCGGAGAAGCGTAGATTTGATAGGCCTGCCTCTGTTCATAAGAAAGTCGACACAATTGGAAACAAGGATTCGGTGGTGGTAAGCACTTTAATTACAAAATCTTGCAAAAACCTACCCAGAATATTCTTTTTTTTTTTCAGGATATGACGTCGTTATCTGTTGATTGAGGTGCCGGATTCGAGCCCTTTTATCAACTCTTTATCCGTTGGATTATTGTTGACTGAGGTGCCTTGCGCATGCTCTTATCAACACAGTAGTATTGAGGCTCCCCAAAAAATCTCTTCGATAGTTTCTGGAGTATGGGGTCACGAAACGGTGGGCCCAATCATTATAAAAAGTTTACCATACCTTTGTTTTTAACAACTGATCTAGAGGTATTCTGGATATGATGTTGTTATCCGTTGACTGAGGTACCGGTTTGAGCCCTCTTATCAACTCTTTATTTGTCGGATTATTGTTAACTGAGGTGCCTTGTGCACGATCTTATCAACACAGTGGTATGAGGCTCCTCAAAAAATCCCTTCGGGGGTTTCTGGGGTATGGGGCCACGAAACAGTGAGTCCAGTCACTATAAAAAGTTTACCCTATCTTAATTTAAACAACTGATCTAGAGGTGTTCTAGATATGACGTTGTTATCCATTGATTGAGGTGTCGAGTTTGAGCCCTCTTATCAACTCTTTATCCGTTTGATTATTGTTGACTGAGGTGTCTTGCGCATGTTCTTATCAACACAGTGGTACTGAGGCTCCCCAAAAAATTCCTTCGGGGGTTTCTAGGGTATGGAGCAGCGAAGTGGTGGACAACCCAAGGTCCTTCTCAATGGGAGAGAAGAAGAGGAAAAGAATAAGATTCAGTATACTCGAATTGAACCAATCTCTTCCTTTATATATACCCGGCTCAACCTATGAGAACTATTCATTATAAAGCTCGTCCCTTATTAACAGTCCATCCATGTTAATGAACCAGGTTAATGGATTTACACATTGAATCCACATACATTTAATTCAAAAACCCCCTTTAATTAAGCATTAGATCACTTAATTAAGGTTTAAATTCTTTAATGCCAATTAATTGTGTGTGTTAATCAAGTGTAAGTCCATTTTATGGAGATTAAATTCATCCATGTGGACTTAATTGGATTCAGTCCATTTTATGGAGATTAAACTCACCCATGTGGACTTAATTTGATTTAATCCACCTATATGAACTTAATCCTACAGGGTTTACTTGAGTGGAATGATAGGACAGGGAATGGGAGGAGTAAAAGTGACACAAAAATGTGACAATTTTGCCAGAATTTTCTTCTCCCTTCCTCTGCCCCCCTGTAATTTTTCACTAATCCCAGGCTAAATTCACTTTTCTTGTTGCTACCGTGTGCTATATCAATAAATTCAACTTGATTCGCAGGGTTACAATACGCGAATACGACGAATACAATACTCAGGTCCATTGATAACACATGGAGGTAGCATTGACGATGTGCTCAAAGAACATGAGAGGCAGATTCAGCAAGCAGTTCGCAAAGCACGCAAGGATAAAGTAAAAAACTTTTGACTTCCCGCAATGGCCTTGCTCTTCTGCTGTGTATGAATCAATAACTGGCAGGCAGAGGATCGACATCGCTTTAAGACAGAGGTACATCATGTAATTCCAATACAAGGTAAAATCAAAGCAATCAAGGATCATTCGTCATGGCATGTTACTTAAGCTTTCTTCCGATTGTACAATAGTGAGGAAGACTTGTTAGTCTTAGGTCATTATTAAAGAACAAGTAGCCGTCTTTCATTGGGTGTTGAATAGTGAACAAGTTTATTGGCCATAGATGGTTTGAATTCGATTAATTCTTTCTGGTTAACCATTGTTTTCTTTGCAATACTTTGCTGGCCAATATTCATTAGAAATATAGTGTGTTAAATCCTTGATTTCTTCCTCGTACAACCGCATTAGAGGTGCCGCTTCTAACACCTTATGGTGGCCAATAATCTGTATGATATTTCAGAGATGGAGTTAACAGAGGGAATTGAGTATTTCATTGGTTGAAATGATCAAAGAACAAACTTCGTAGTTATACGAGCCACAGCGTATTACATCTAAACAATTTTGTCATGCACGTAGAATAGAATAGATTGCATATATAGAGAACAAACACAATTACGCGGTGGCTCCGGGGTGCACCGGTGGAGGCGGGCAGGCCGGAGAAAGGAAGTGTAGCAGAGGCGGGGTGGTGGACACTGGCTCGGCATAGCCGCAAAGACCGAAGAGGCAGCGAGAGCCCAACGAGCAGCGATTGTCGCAGCTGCCGCAGTGCGCTGGGTTCCACATGATGTCGACGCACAGGCCATTGCAGCACCGCCACCGGAACGGGCATCGGATGCCACACAGGCCACAGTTGTCCGCGTTGGAGCCGACGTCGATGCACCGGTTGCTGCAGCACAGGCGGCGCTCCAAGGGTCGTTGCCTCTCACAGCATATCCACGGCCGGAACCAGCAGCCCTGTCGCCTGGGCGCCGGAGTCCTTCCCCTGCGGAGCCACGGAGAGATGGGAATGGAGTTGTCTGCAGTATCTCCTTCGGCGAAGGGCGTAACCAAAAAGAGTAGCAGGAGGAGGAGCGTGAGTTTCATGGGGCGGGATCAGGATGGCGTCAATTATAGGAAAGAGCTTCGAGTTATTAATCCCTTGGCTCCCACGCAAAACTTATTAGCGTGGAAAAATGGAGAGGCAGCATTATTAGGGTGGAGTGGTTAAGTACGTCAAAAGACGAGCGTTACACACTTTCAGTGGAACGTGTACCATGCCTTCCTTGCTACTGTGCAGTAATGTGATATTTTTATCCAACCAAACAAGTTAATTGGGTTTGCTAGAATCTCTGAGTTCCGTTTGAAGCGTAAAATGTTGATCGATGGGCGAGAGTCATGTGTATAGTGTTGTAATATGGGTCATTTGTGAACAAATCTAATTAGAGGAATCAACTTGTGGTCGGGTCAGTCTTGGAGTGGCAGTGTTCATGTGGGAATAAAAAAAAGGCTAAATGTATCCACCATTACGTCGTCTTTGAAAAGAAGTCATTTGTCAAATATATTAGGATATTCAATTAGTTAGAGGATGACAAGATCACTTTTCAATACATGAATATCTTTGGAGAAAAATTTCTTCCATCCATTAATTACTTGACAATAGTCTACAAATTGATATTGTAATTTATCTCCCTTCACATAATTTGAGACAAACTGTGAAAGACAACTGAGATGAGTATAATAACCATTTTATCACAATTTAAAAGAAGTCATTAAATGAGACTAGTGGTATCTGATTCACCTTTCATTTCATAATGCGATGGATGATGACAGGTGCTCAGGTGAGGGAAATCATATTTTCTTTTTTTAACAAAAAATAATTGACATCATGTATCTTGCTTAGGTCGATTAATCCGAAGAGTGACTGGTTTGATCCGACAGAAATTTTCACTGACTATTAGGGTAAATTAGAAAGTACTCATAGTGGACAGTGCATCAACCTAGTGTTCTTAGATCAACATCTCATTAATAAAAATTTATCCGTTAATTTATTAAAATTAAAACTCGATCTTTAAATTCTCAAAAGGCATTTTATTATTACACTATTGTCCTAGAGGCACGAAATTATTTTTTTAATTCATTAAATAGATGTTATCAAATCATTAAATTTCAAATTAATTAGTTCAAAAAGTTATATATTTAAATTATTTAATATTTTAAATTAATCAATTCAGAGTGTTAAATATCTGATATATCATTTCAATCACTCATGGAACATGTAAAAGGAGAAATTATATGTAAAAAAATAAAATAAAAATATAGACAGGGCGACTCAAGCTTATAACTAAAAATAAGTGTATTCGAAATTGTTTAAAAATGAAGAAAGATAGAAGCATGTCTAATTATTTAAATGAAAGATGTAGAGAATAATCTTTAAAAAAGGAACAAAATTGAAGAAATAAGAATAATAAAATAGGATAACAATAAAAAAAAATCATGCCCCCATGCTCAACTCATGCAAAGAACAAAAAATAAATAAATAAAAAATAATGTACAAAATGATAAAAACTGAATACAATCCTTAAAAAATAAAGATCACAATAAGACTAAACTAACTATTATCGTTTATGAAGAATTAAATGGAAGTCTTTTTAGGTACAGAGCAAAAGAAAAAATAAATCATATTTTTACTTTATCCTAATCTCTCTACCTACACAGTTCACTTCTTTTAAGATTAACTATATAGCACTCAAAAAAAGAAATGGACACTAAATAAGTTTATAGCTTAGTATGTATAGAAGAAAAGATTGAGGGGGGTGACATATCTTATAGTGCTCACTATGCATCCTCATCTCAACATTCGAACAAGAAAGAAATGGATAATGATAAAAGGATAAACAATTTGGATTGATTGGGGCTTCAAGGTATAAGGTGAAAAAACAATAAGATCTGGACCCTAACTTGTTTCTTTTGTAAAAAGAAATATCACCTGAAGAAGAATTAATCCTAGATATGTCAACTAGCGTATCAAGAAAGGTAAAATTCTCAATTTTATCAGTTCAAAAGTTAATATACCTATTGTACATAATAACACTTGATAAATAGATATTGATATAATCACTCATATAAGTGTAACTATGCAGTGCTGCCTCAAGAGCTAAATGTCAATTGATGCTAAAAGATTCATCTACACAGAAATTGGCAAGAAGGCAAAAGTAGAGGAAATAGATATCTTTAGAGTTTGTTTAGGAAATAAGGTACTTTTGAATTTGAAAAATACATTTGTAGTGTCTTCTTTTAGATGAAATGTAATTTCTATTTCATGTTTGAATAAATCTAGATACACTTGTTCACTTAGAAAAGGAAAGTTTAATATTTTTTTAAAAATTCTATCTTATGTGGTACTAGTTCCTTGATTGACAAACTATATAGATTGAATACTGAAACTTATATAGATAACCTTGTGATGCATAGTATAGGTGTGAAGCATGATGTGACAAATGAGAATTCATCCATGTTATGGCATAGACATTTAGGACACATCTCTAAACAACGTTTAGAAAGGTTAATGTCATTAGAAATTCTTGATTCCCTTGATATGTCAGATTTTGAAATCTACATTGAGTGTATTAAAGGAAAAATGACTAACAAAAGTAATCAGGATTCAAGGCGGAGTAATGATGTCTTAGAATTTATACATACGGATATATATGGACTGTTCCCTATGACTTCTTAGAACAGTCAAGCATACTTTATAAGCTTTATAGATGACTATTTCTAATATAGATACTTGTACCTTATTTATGAGAAGTTGTAATCCCTAGACATATTTAAAACCTTCAAATCTGAAGTTAAAAATTAACTTGGTAAAAAGATTAAGGCCATAAGATCATACTGTGGTGGTGAATACTATGGTAGATCTGACGAATTAGGTGAACAACATCCCGGGCCATTTGCGGATTACCTTACGAGTGTGGTATCATGACACAATACACCATGCTTGGGATATCTTAGATGAATGACATAGCAAAGTGATGAAACCGGACCCTAAAAGACATGACAAGAAGTATGATTACATTTTCTTCTCTACCGAAGTTTTTATGGTGTGAGACACTCAAGACTACAGTTTACTTACTCAACAAAATTCCTAAAAAGGCAGTAACAAAAACCCATATATGAGTTGTGGGTAAGTAGAGCGCCTAGTCTTAGGCATCTACATGTCTAGGGTTGTCCAACTGAGACTAGGCCCTCCCTATAGGTCTAACGAATGAAAATTGGACTAAAACACTGTTAGCTGTCATTTTCTAGGATACTATAAAAATAAAGAGAATTCAAGTTTTTTAACCTCTTGAGTAGATCCTTTTTCGAGACGGGTAATGTTAAATTCATTAAAGATGGCGGGAGTGATAAAATGAGGAAAATATCATTTGAGGAGAGCATTGGTGATCCGAATATATTAACTACTGATGCAACTGATAGTGAAATGATTATCATTCCACACACCGTTGAGGTCGCATAACCGAAAAGAGTATTTGACCAGGATATTTCTATGTCCTCCAATTCAATTAGAAGGTACTGTCCCTATCTCTTATATTCGATTACCTCTTTCGACAATTTCGGAAGAGGCATTTAGTGAATTACCCATCGATAGATCCATAGGACCTGGGTCTTAGAATAGGAATCGCCGAAGGCTCCAAACCAAGTAAAACCGAATGCGTGTTCTTTTGCTTATTTTTCTACTTCGCTTTCTTATTTAGTTTTCCACTGCGTACTTTGATTTCAAAATCATAAAATAAGTTTTTAAAAACCATTCACCCCCCCCCCCCCCTCCCCCAACCACGTCTCGATCCAATATGTAGGATGCTCAACTTAAAAAGTCCTATTAGGTTAGATGAACCCAATACTAGGCAAGAGAAGTCTCAGCAAATCGTGAAACCAGGCAAGAAGTCTAGATGGGTCAAGTGGACCTGATATCTGGTAGGTAGATTCAATAGGTCTAGAGGACCTGATATCAAGTCAAGTGGAAGCCCTAGCAGTAGATTTGATGTTGACTGGTTATATTCCAATAGGGACTCAATGTTTGGCAAGTGAGTTGAGGTAAGCTACTGGTGGTAGTGCAGTGAGGCTATATCCCAGTAGGGACAAACCTTAAGTGTTGATCTAACTAGAGAAACTAACGGAGGTTTCTAAGTTGAGATCAAGATAGTCCTTACTGTCTTCATCATACATATTATATTTATACTAATCATGTTTTGCAGGTTTATGCTCTAACTCTATTTTGCAAGATAAATTTTCTAATCTATTTTTGTAGGATCATTCTATCGATGGAAAAGATTGTTCAGTCGATGGATCCCTAAAAAACCAGAACAGCAAGATTCGATCGAGAATGCAAATGGAATTTCCGGTTTCATTGACAAAAAAGAGTGTTCAGTCGACAAATCAGTTTACTTCCCAAATTAAAACAAGATTCGTATCAAAGTACAAATGGAAAATAGATGTGCAGTCGATAAAAAGATCTTGATCCGTCAATGGAACAGTAAGATTTCTCCAATTGAACAGATTAGACCACCACAAACAAGGAAGGAATAGAGGATATGTCGATGGATAGAAGGATTAGTCGATGGATCAATTCAATCAACGAAACCTCTTATCAGTCAACGGATCGAGACCTATAAAAGAAGCCCTCGAGCTCTAAGCCAAATATAACTTCTGCCTTCTAATTTTCTATTACTCTCATTCACTGCTCGTGCAAGTTGCGATTGCTACAATATTGGGAGGCTTCCGACAACCTACGTTTCTTCTTATATTCATTGTTGTCAGTATATTTATTTTACTTCCACATTGTATTCATATTTGTAATATCACTTTATTGTTTAGTGGATTGTCCAACGAAAGTGATTGACGATCGCGAGCCTTGGAGTAGAAGTTGTCAAAGGTTTCAAACCACATAAAAAAATAGACTTATCTTTTGTCTTTCTCTTTTCACTTTATTCCCCTGCTTACTCTAAGTTTTTATGAAAGAAGAAAAGTTTTTAAATCTACGAGATCCCATCCCCCCCTCTCATTCTTTTACAATCCAACATGTACACCAAACTATGTATACAAAAGAATTACTTAAGAAATTTAGAAAGGAAATGCTAAAGATTTAAAAATTCATATGGAAACAAACATAATATTAGATAATGACTAAAATGGTAAGCAGTATATCTAAATATTATAGAAGTGCGATAGATAGTTTATTATACTTAACTGTAAGTAAACTTGACATATTATTTACAGTAAGTATGTATGCTAGATGTTGGACCTCGTGGTTGTTTTGATGTGATCAACCAAGTTAGGTTAGGTCCTGTTTGGTTTTGATCCCTGTCTAAGTATGTAGGAGTTTAGGAGCACAGAAAATCGAGCAGAAGACGCAGCTAGTGAGAAAGACAGTATGGGAAGGGAGCCGATGGGCTCGGAGCGTCTGAGAAACGAAAGAGATGCGAAAGAGTACACCGATGGATGAGAAGAACATACGCGGCGTTCGAGGGACGAGAAGCCGGAACGAAAGTCTGCTCGAGGAGAAGGCCGAAAATTGGGTTTGGGTGAGTCCTATTTTGGTTGGCCGCAATCACCCAAGCGAACGAAGCAGTGGGAGATCCAAAGGAAAAATGGAGCTATTTATACGCTGCAGCATTGAGGGCGCCCTCCATAGCGTTAAGGGCACCCTCAAACCAGTCAAAGTGACCATTCGCATTTGGATAAAACTTTATCCAAATGTCATGCTGGAGGCGCCCTCCATGCTTATGGCAGGCGCCCTCCATGCTTATGATAGAGTTTCCAGACCCTATAAAAAAGGCCCTGGAGCTAGGGAATTAATTATCAACTCTTGTACTATCTTCCTAGCAACTACTTAAGCTTTTATTGTGGAAAAGACTTCTCCGCCTTCAGAGAAGGAGATTTTGACTGAGCTTTTCAACTGGCTTGGATTAGCAACCACCTAGGTTGTAACCAAGTCAATCCCTGAGTCTCTTCTTTAATTCTGTTGTTTTATTTTTATTTATTATTATTGCACCTTAAGAGTTGAAAGAACGAGGAGGGTATTTTTTTTTTGTTTTAAGCAATTCACCCCTCCCCTCTTGCTGGCTCATTGCACCAACAATTAGTATCAAAGCCCAACCACCTCAGAAGGACAAACCGCCGACTGAAGCATCAAGATCAAGACGATGTCCAGTGCAAGCATTTACCCTCCAAAATTCAACGGAGACTTCGGACAATGGAAACGCCGGATGGAGGTATTTTTCAAAACAAATTTTGAAATTCTATTAATAATGAAATACGGCTTTGTAGTTTCAAAAGATAAAGAAGAATACCAATGGACGAAGAAGGAGCAAGCCGACTTCATGGCGAACGGCAAAGCAGAGTTTCATCTGCTCAATGTTCTTCCACCCCAGGAGGTCAATCAAATTGGCAACTATGACTCCACCAAAGATCTCTGGGAGAAGTTTCTAGAACTCTACGAAGGCACGCCAGAAGCAAAGTTAGCAAGGCGAGACATTCTCCGAACCCAGCTAACGAACCTGAGGATGAACAATGGGGAAAAGGTAGCGCTCCAAGCACGAATCAAGGAACTGATTACTTAACTAAATAATCTTGGAGAATCGATAACAAACCGAGATTCAATTCGGTATGCGTTCAACGCCTTCCCGAGAACTTCAGAATGGACTTTCTTAGTAGATGCATACTACATCTCTAATGATTTTGAGGTAAGTACGCTAGAAAATTTGTTTTCTACTTTTGAATTTTATGAATCTCGAATTGCAGAACCTAAAGAAATAGAAAAGTCAAATCTCAATATTGCCCTAAAAGCCAAGATGGACGATCCTGACTTCGAAGCATCGATCGATGAAAATGAAGCGGCTCTACTGGTAAGAAAGTTCAATAAATTTATTAAAACTAATAAATTTAAATCACAGTGGAGAAAGCAGTATCGAAATAAAAAGACAGTCCATTGCTACAACTACAATGAAGAAGGGCATATCAAAGATGACTGCCCAAAACTGAAGGGAAAAGATAAGGAAAAGAACAAGAAACCAGCTCGACCCAAACATAACCTCCAAGCCACGTGGAATGATTCATCGTCCTCTGAATCTGAAGTCGAAGTCTACGCCGGACTTGCCCTAACATCAAATCACCAAGTAGAAGATGAGACAAGCTCGGAGATGAGCATCAATGTAGGAGGAGGGTCAGAAGAAGAAAGCTGCGATGAAGGGGGCATCAGAAATTGAGGTAAGTGAAGTACGTGCTCTATATCCTAAGCAGTCTTTTAAGTTTATCAAGATTCTTACAAAAGATTTAGTGAATTCAGAAAAAGAGATTGCTAATTTAAAAAGACAGCTAGATAATTTAAATTCAAAAAATGATAAATTAACAATGCAAATTGAAAGTTTGAAAACAAATGCATGCTTAAAACCAAATAACTCTCAAAAATCAAAACTTAGAATTTATGGAAAGTTAAACTGGTACATTAGAAAATATCAAGGAAAACTTAGAAGAATACCTAGAGGATATGTACCCCCCATATATTTAACCAACCCAATAGGAAAGAACCTATATTGGGTTCTGAAATTGTACTTAGTTTATTTTTTTTTAATTTAAAGCTTTCAGAAAAATTAAATATTTAAATTCCTTAAAAGATTTTATTTAGAAGTGGTTGATGATCCAATAACCAAGAAAGCTTAGTGTCTCGTCACAGCTTGGAAGCCGATTATTGAATTGAATATTTAATTGACAAATTGATTAAGATAATGTTTTTAAATCCTTGTCAATTATTTGAAAATTTCATAACTCAGAAATTTTTTTGAAACTTATTTTATGTGTACCTTGTCTTTTTTTTTATGTGATCAAAGAGGGAGAAATAGGTACAAGTTTAGAGGGAATTAAAATTAAAAAAAAATTCTAAAATCAATTTGTTGCATTTATTTTATTGCAAACTTTATACTTAAAATGTTTTTTACTACTTGTCTGTTAGTACCCTAACTTGAACTTTGATTGATGCACATCAAAAAGTGGGAGATTGTTGGATCTCGTGGTTGTTTTGATGTGATCAACCAAGTTAGGTTAGGTCCTGTTTGGTTTTGATCCCTGTGTCTAAGTGTGCAAGAGCTTAAGAGCATAGGAAGTCGAGCGGAAGACGTAGTAGGCGAGAAGGACAGCACGAGAAGAGAGCCGACGGTCTCGGTACGTCCGAGAGAGTCAGGGTTGTAAATGAACCAAGCGTTCGTGAACAAGCTTGGTGTTCAGCTTGGTAAGAGCTTGTTTATGTTCATTCAATATACATAAGATTAATTAAACAAACAAGCTTGAACAACTTGTTAAGCTAAACAAACAAGCTTGAACACATATGTGTTCAGCTCGTTAACGTTCGTGAACAACGTTCATGAACAATGTTCACAAACCATATTCATTAATAAAACTCTTTTCAATATGTTAAATAAACAATAAAATAAAATGAAATAAATAAATATATTTAAATTATCAAACTTAATAATCAATCAAACAACTAAAAGTTTCAAACAATCAAACAAGCTTGAATTGAGAGCTTGATAACATCTAAACGAACCAAGCTCAAGCCAAGCTTCAAACAAGCTCAAGCTCATAAAAAATAAACCAAGCTAAGCTTGAACACTCATTTCAAAAGCTTGGTTCATTTTAAGCTTGGCTCGGCTTGACTTGGTTAGCTTATCAAACAAGCTTGAACACCCCAAAGCTCGGCTCGTCTCAGCTTGTTTACAGCCCTACGAGGGATGAAAGAGCTACAGAAGAGTACACCGGTGGACGAGAAGAACGTACACGATGTTTGAGGGACGAAAAGCCGGAGCAGAAGCCTGCTCGAGGAGAAGGCCGGAAATTGAGTTCGGGTGAGCCCTATTTCGGTTGGTCGTAATCACCTAAGCGAACGAAGCATTGGAAGATCCAAAGGAAAGCTGGAGTTGTTTATATGCTGTAGCATTGAGGGCGCTTTCTATAGTGTTGAGGGCACCCTCAAACCAGTCAAAGTGACTGTTTCACATTTGGATAAAACTTTATTCAAATGCCACGCTGGAGGCGCCCTCCATGCTTATGGGAGGCGCCCTCAAGCCGAAGATAGAGTTTTCATGCCCTATAAAAAAGGCCCTGGAGATAGGGAATTAATTATCAACTCTTGTACTAACTTCCTAGCAACTACTTAAGCTTTTATTGTGTAAAAGACTTCTTCGCCTTCAGAGAAGGAGATTCTGACTGAGCTTTTCAACCACCTTAGATTAACAACCACCTAGATTGTAACCAAGTCAATCCCTGAGTCTCTTCTTTAATTATGCTCTTTTATTTTTATTTATTATTGTTGCACCTTAAGAGTTGAAAGAACGAGGAGAGTATTTTTTTTTTTGTTTCAGGCAATTCACCTCTCCCCTCTTGTTGGCCCACTACACCAACACTAGATACCAAACTTGTGCTAAAGAATCTCACTTAGCAAATATTAACAAAAAAATAAGTATCTAAAAGGAACAGTCAATGTAAGAATGTGGTATCCTAGAACTATAAATTTTGAGTTAGTTGGCTAGTCTGACTCAGACAATTTCTAATGTAAGTTAGAAAAAGCACAAGTGGAGGTTGCCAATTATTATGATCCTCATTAGTGAGCTTGTTAGTATAAAACAACACTATGTTGCACTATCAACTACTGAAGTTGAATACATAGTCATGGGTAGATGTGTTGCACAATTGTTATGAATGCCCCACACCTTAAAAGATTATATGTTAGACTATAAAATTGTTAAAATATTCATTGATAACATAAGTTCAATAAATTTAACTAAAAATCCAATACATTACTCTAAATAAAATACATAGAAGTTAAATATCATTTTGTTGAATCTAAATCAAACTTAGCAGACAAATTTACTAAACCTTTACCTGAATCAGAATTTAGTAATCTAAGACGATAATTAGGCATGTGCATTGTAAAATATGTATATATTTTTATAGTATTTTTAAAATGATAGTTTTTCAAAAACCTATATTTTATTTTGGATATATGATTTTCAAAACTTAGAGTTTCAAAAATGTCAAAAATGGAACTAGCCTAGGTCACACTATAGAAAGCGTGAACCTATAGCTATAGGAAGTCAGCATCTTACAAGCATACTAGGGTTCCTTATTTGTGTATTGTGAAACTTAGAATAAGGTACTTAGGACTTAGCATAGATTTCATATGCTTTTATCAATGCATCGACATAAATCTGAGCTTTAAACATACATGATCAAGTTGAGTGATCTTGTTTAGTCAAAATTAATTGAAACACAGTTTACTCAACTTGACTAACTTAGTCAAATAAATTGATATCTTTTGATAAACAGCTAAAAGCTAAAAGCTAAAAGCTAAAAGTAAAAGCTAAAAGCTAAAAGCTAAATATTTTCAAATAAGGACAATTTTTCGACATCGAGTCCTTCAAATAAACAACTACAAGCTAAAGTTAGATATTTTTAAAAGGATCTAATGTTTGGTAGATAAGTTGAGGTAAGCTCCTAAAGGGAGTACAGTGAGGTCGTGTCCCGATCGAGACAAACCCTAGGTGTTGATCCAACTGAAGAAACTAACGAAGATTTCTAAATTGAGATCAAGATAATCCTTACTATCTTAATCATGTATACTATATATTTATACTAATCTTGTCTTGCAGGTTTATTATTATTGCATGTGTTAACTCTGTGTTGTAGATAAGCGAAAATCAGGTTGACCGTGGGTTTAGTCAACTGATAAATGGGATCGATCAACCGATCCAGCCATTATGGCATAGTACCAATCAAAGTTCTGCAAAAGTTAGAAATGCAGGTATTATCCGTCGACTGATACATTTGATCAGTCGACCGATCCATATTTAGTAATTGTAGAAGACATGAAGGGAAATCAAGTTCTGTCGACTGATCAGTAGGATCAGTCGACTAATGAAAACAAGGAAAAACAGTCAGGACAATTCGGATCACAGCAAACAAGAAAAGGCACAGGGTTCAATTGATGGATAGATATATTGGTCTACCGAATGGATCAGTCGACTAAATAGTTTTTCAATCGACTGAAAGGTACCTATAAAAGAAGACCTTAAGGTTCGAGCTGAAAAAATTATCAGCCTTGCTTCATTCTATTTCTACTGCTATTCATGTAAGTCTTGCTCCTACGACGTCAGAAGGCTCACAGACAACTAAGCTTCTTCTTAATCCTATTTGTCAGTATACTTTGTTATTATTCTTGCATTCATTTATAAGTGTTAGTAGCTTGTTAATATACCCTTCATTTGTATGATTCTGCTTCTTCGAAAGAACTACATTAGATTATCCATCGGAAGTGATCAAGGATCACATGTCTTGGAATAGTAGTCGGTTGGACTACGAACCAAGTAAAACCAAACATGTCTTTTGTTTTTATTTCATTTTGCTGCTTATCTCTATTTGGTTTTACGTTATGAAAAGAATATATTTTAATCGATCAACATTCACCCCCCCTCCCCCTTTCTCGACTCTTACAATCCAACAGTAGCTACTACAACATATAGCAGCTAATTGTCTAAGTGGTTGTTACATGTTGTAGCAGCTAACTATCTAAGTAGTTGTTACATATTATAGCAACTAAAGCTTGTACATTATAACATAAATCTTAATAATATATTAGGATTAGAGAGAATAACAACTTAAATTGATACGACTTTCTATCGAATGAATTATGGAAAATGATTTGTAGTAGTTAACTATCCAAGTAGCTGCTACACATTGTAATAGCTAACTGTTCCAGTAGCTGCTACATGTTGTAGCTAAGGCTTGTATGTTGTAGCATAAATCCTAATAATATATTAGGATTAGAGGGAATTACAACTTAAATTGATATAACTCATCATCGAATGAATTCTGTGAAAAGATGTTTGGCAAGTTCCCTACAAATTATATAATCAAAAAATAATAAGAAAAGGTTGTTTGGACTGTCCAAGTAGCTTCTATACGTTATAGCAGCTAACTGTCCAAGTAGTTGTTATACATTGTAACAGATAGGTATTGTTTGTTATAGCATAAATTCTAATAATATATTAGGATTAGAGGAAATTACAACTTAAATTGAAATGACTTACCATCGAATCAATTGTGGGGAATTATGTTTAGCAAATTTCTTACAAATTATATAATAAAAAAATTAAATTTTATCAAAAAAAAATTATTAATATTGTAAGATGGTACGCGGTAGGTTTCAAAAACTCTTTTTACCTCCTGTTTACTTTCAAAGGACTTATATATAGCACCCTTAAAACGATTAAGTTGTATAGATACTTCTATTCAGGTATCATAACCATCCGGCTAACATCCTATAAAGACAACATATATTTTTCCCTATACTAAATAAATCATTTAGAATCACGTATAAACAATATATTAGGATTAGAGGAAATTACAATTTAAAATGAAATGACTTACCATTGGTTATGAAATGTGGGAAATGATGTGTGGCAAGTTTCCTACAAATTTTATAACTAAAAAATTTAAGATTTATCAAAAAAGATTTTTATATCATTGTAAGAAAAGATTTTTTGGACTCTCCAAGTAGCTGCTACACGTTGTAGCAGCTAAGGCTCGTATGTTGTAACTACTACATATTAAAGCAACTAACTTTTCAAGTAACTGCTATGCGTTGTAATAGCTAGGGCGTGTACATTGTAGCATAAGTCTTAATAAAAAATAATTATATAAAGTTGTAAAGATATAGTGTAATGAAAAGACTTACAATCGAGAATGGAGAAGATTGGTAAGCATAACAATGTCTGCTTTGTTTGCGATGGTAATTTGGGGAGCTTCCAACCAGCTCAAGAATAAACATGCAACTGTATGTTGTGCTTAGCTTACATCACCTTTGCTTTACTTGCCGACAAGAGTGAAAGAAAATTTAGATTTGAAAAAAAAAATCGAACCACATATTTTGAATGGAGATTGGAAGGGGAGAGAAAATAAAAAAATTAATAATATAAAAAAATTAAGTAGCCATTGCCCTATAAATGCATCACTCACACAAGAGGTCGGGCAACCTATATCTATATAAAGAGAGAGAGAGAGAGATTTGATATGCTGAGCAATATTTGTGCGCGATCGTAAACGAAATCTGACGTGGGCTATCTGACACGACCAAAACCTAATTTTTTTAATTTCTCTCTCATCTGCATGCAACAACTTTTCTCTCTCATCTGCATGCAACAACTATAAAATTTTTTAATCTCTCTCCCATCTACATGCAACAAATTTTCTCTCTTTCTTTTTAAATTAAAATAATATTTTATCTTCTCTCTCCTATTAGTACATGCAAAAAATTATTGTGGTAGTGATGATATAACTTGTAGCAGCTACTATGCAGTAGCTGCTACAACAATGATGATACATCGTTGTAGTAGTTATTATGCACTAGCTGCTACAACTTGTAGCAGCTACTATGTAATAGCTGCTACAACTTGTAGCAGTTATTATGCAATAGCTGCTACAAAGGTGCAGAAGATGCTACAAAGGTGCAGAAACTACTATAACGATGCAGTAGCTTCTACAACGGTGTAAAAGCTGCTACAACGGTGTAGTAGCTTCTACAACAGTGCAGAAGCTGCTACAACGGTGTAGTAGCTGCTACAACGGTGCAGTAGCTGCTACAACAGTATAATAACTGCTACAACTTGTAACAGTTATTATACAGTAGCTGTTACAACTTGTAGCAATTACTATGCAGTAGCTGCTACAACTTGTAACAGTTACTATGCAGTAATTGTTACAACAGTGCAGAAGCTGTTACAACGGTACAGAAGCTGCTACAACGGTACAGAAGCTGCTATAACGATGCAAAAGCTTCTACAACGGTGCAGAAACTGCAACAACAGTACAGAAGCTACTACAACGGTACAGAAGCTGCTACAACATAGTAGTTACACAATAACACTGCTACACGTTATAGCAGCTATTATACAGAAATTGCTAAAACGTGTAGCAGCTATTGTGTAATAACTGCTATAACGTTCTAACAATTACATCACCTTTAAAAAATAACAACACAGTGATTGTTGCATGCAATCAGATAAGAGAGATTAAAAAATTTTATAATTACATACAGATGAGAGAGAAAAGTTATTGCAGGCAGATGAGAGAGAAATTTAAAATTTAAAATTTTAACCGCGTTAGATAACCTACGTCGGATTTCGCTTACGATCACGTACAGTGTCACTTAGCATATATATATATATATATATATATATATATATATATATATATATATATATATACAACGGATGGGACCAGAGATATAAAAACTATATAGATCCAATTATGTAAATAGGGGAAATATTCTATTAAATACGTTAATTTGATAATTTTTGATCCGGCAAATCCATCAAATATAGAAAAGTAAATCAAAACAACCGAACAGTAATTGCCAGTAAAGAGGAAAAGGGCATAGGATCATGCATTTCGGAGCACTAGGGGATCTATTTCTTCTCAAACAAACTGTAGTAAATTGTAAAATAGCTAATTCAATGAAGCTCTTAGAGGAGCAAAAGTACTATTGCCCATTCAAATAATTAAATATTGTCAGTCCTGTAATAAAATATAAATAGATAAATAAATGAGACATTTTATCCTAACACAATAATTTTTTATATAAAAAATGATCAGACATCCAACGAAACATTTTATCCACATCGAAAATCAATCTCAAAATCTATTAGAACAAACGGCCATATAAATATGGACTACACCAACCCATGGGAACAACGAACCTCTTATCAATGCCAGCTTATGGAAAATCAAATACAATGCAGATGGTATGAAAAAAAAATACCGACACTCCAAATTTAAATTTTCTTCGAATAGTCAGATACAACACAGTAGTTAGAGTTTGAGGTTTCACTTGATGACCTCTTTAATTGGTGAAATATTTGGAGTATACAGAGTCTTGCAATGAAAACATGCATCACGCTGACAACAGATAAATAATAGAGACGCCCATCAAATGTCATCTTCCCACTAAACCATAACCCACCAATAGTCATCTTCCCATCATAACCTTAACCCATTGCGTACCTCTGGGTCCAGCTCCTTGCTGTAGTCTCGTACTTGGTCCTATCTGTCTTGTACATATGAGCAATTTCTGGAACCAACGGATCGTCCGGGTTTGGGTCAGTTAAAAGGGAACAGATTGACAACAGCACCTGAAATAGAAAATTTTCTTAGTTTAGTTTGTTAGACAATGATATAAGACAAGTTTTGGAAAGATAATGATAAAAATTCAGGGTGATGCGAACAAATGACAAGCAAATTCACAAGAATCATTTTTAGATTTGTTGAACCAATGATTATAGTAACTGAAGGCACTACTGAAAGTCATTGACAATTTGGAGAACAGGAAAACCATTTGAAAGCTTGCTATTAGTCGGTCACAGATTAAGCATCCCAAGGTCAAACATAGTTCTTGTTGTGGGTATATGACAGTTTGAGAAAACAGCAGAATTAATCCCATACCATATCCATGAGAATCACCAGCCCTTGATGGAATCTTAAATATGATCATTTCATTGCAAAATACATGCAACCCAAACTGTTAGAAGATTAAGTGATACAAAGAATAAAGAACCTTGGAAATCGTTAATGCAGGGCTCCATTGTTCCTTTAAGATGTCAAGGCAAATGCTTCCGTTGCTATTAATATTTGGATGAAAAACCTTCGTCTTGAAAGCAACCTGGAGAAGAAAATAAGATGGGTAACTCAAAGATACTCTTAAAAAGATGCTTATTAACTTGGGCTATCAACAGGAAAAAGAAAGTCATGATGTCCAAGCGAAGCAAATGCTGCAGAGAGAATTTTACCACGTTTTTAAATATTTTCCATAAATGTTACAGTAAGACCTTTGTATCAAAGGTAGTACCACAAATCATCCAACAAAACAGGTTAGGATAATGCAATTTTATTAATGCAAAAGTGACTTTGCTTCTTTTTTTACCTTTGTTCTCCTGTTTTTGATGGTGATATTTTGCATAAATAATAATTGTGCAAACCCTAAAACAAATATTGAAATAGAAGAGAGATCCGCAAAACATGTTGGTGAGGATTGTCATGTAATTAATCTTTTCATGGCATAGACCAAAGTAGTAACAAAACCATAAATATGTATAATGCAGGTCTTTGTGTCGGAGCCTACACTTTTATAATTCCAATAAAATGGGAAGAAAACAGCATGCCACAGCCACAAAACCTTGACCAATTTTAACGCAATCATACAAGGCTTTTGCATCTTTTTACCCTTCTTTTCCTTTGAACAAAATAATCTACTGGTATCCATGATACAACAGGAATGCAACCTATTTCCACCTTGAATAACTATAATATTCACTGAACAATGTCATTTCATTGAAATGAAAAGAATCAGTCATCCTCCTCAAGAAGAAGAATGGATGAACCAGTTTAGTTCTACAGTTCAGATTCCGCTAAATTGCAGCATCTTCTACTATATCCCACAGGACTATAGGTGCTTGTGCTTGCCTCCAAATAAACTACTCTGTATGGGCGTTGCTAACAGCCAATTGTTATAGAAAAGTTCCGAATGACAGCTGATGTTGAAAGATGGTCACTCAATGAGTTTGCATGCATCTCCAATGAGTATGGCCCTTTTTGAGAAAACTTGGTTCATGGAATCGTATAACATTTTTAAGATACTTGGGAAAGTGAAGCAACGTATCATGCTCATTCTCACATCTGATACAATGCTGACTGTAGTCTATGAGACTTCAGTCCTCCCCTAGAGACACTATGTCATGCTGTTTTGTAAGATATTCCTGCAACAACAAATGCAGCACAATTTGTGTAATGAAGGCGTGATCAGCCAAACACTACATTTAGCACATGATTAGACAGTGCTTTTTCAAGTGCTCATAAATAGGCAGAATTACAACATTGACCGAAATTGAAAAGGCCCTTCAAAGTGCTACGGATGAAAGCTGATCATCATAGGCAATAAATTTAATAGCCTATTTTTCTCTATTAAGCCCTAGCCTTAATAGATTGATGTTGTTTATGGAACACCATCAAACATGGGACCAAGAAGGGAAAATAAGAGTTCCCTCGGATGGGTCTAGTGGCTAGCGCATGAGGTGGTGCCACCAAGAAGGGAAAATAAGAGATCAATGTTTGATTCACAGACACACAAAAAATAAATCATGAAGATATAGAGAAAGAAGACAATGATGTTTTCTTTCTACTAAGAATGATGATGGTTGTCAAATTAAGAGCAACTAAGGCTGAAAATGACTTGTCTATGCCACTAAAGAAGCTTAACAAACTATGAAAATACAAATCAACATGATGATCCTAATGGAGATAACGAAGGAGACCGAGTTGCAGCCAAGCATACTAAGGATGTGAATCAAGATAAGGTCATGGAATGGAAAGGAAGGAGCATCCCATTCCAAAATTTCTTCACGGCTCATTATGCATCGATAGAAGCCCAATTACAATGGCTAGAGCTGCAAAGATGAAGGAAAAGTTTTATTGTAGCACAAAGGTGATTACGCTCATCCCAGACGCTCCACACAGCCCGTCCCTAGATTTTGTGAAAGGATGTAAATCACGAAGTGAGCTTATAGTCGACCGCCAAATTGGCTTAGGGTGAGAGGTTTTTTTTCTGAGGACATGCGCCTATCGGAAATTGATCTTTTGCCCCATTATAACAAGTCTATTACCCTCTAGCCAACTGGGCATCCGTGGGAACAAGGAAATGCTTTATGAGCTGATTGAAGATGTCAAAACCAAGATTACAATTGAAGCAGCAATTTCTATCTCATAACTTTGTGCTTTGGTAAGCATTAAATCTATATTTTATCTTCCATATTATTGATTTAGCCTTTTCTTATTTCTATCTTTAATTTGTTATGAGTTCATGAGACACTATGAGATTGCTCACGTAAGATCCAATACCTAAGATTTGAACAAGAAGGCAAGGAAAAAGAAAGAAGGCTAGAAAATAAAACATTCAACACATTCAACTACATAACTATTGGCAGCTATGAGTTGAAGAAGGTTGAGTACAACTACAACTTCGATATAGATCAAGGCATGTCTCAAACTAAATGAATATCAGGTCAAGGAATTGGTATGAGACAAACATCCTGAGCTAAGAAGAACATGTGCCAAGCATGTCATTAGAATTCCATTAACCATTGAAATCCAAGAGACATTGCCCCTTCAAGTCCCTATCTAGAGACGCACAAAGGTAGCACCAACCCTTCCAACTCTTGGAGGTCCTTATGTGAGGTATCTAACATACTTCTATGCGACAATACTCCAAAGGTTGGCAAATAAATGGTTCTCATAACTCCCTCTTTAGAACATCTCATGTTTTGAAGAGGTGATACAAGATTTTAAGACTTCATTGGCAATACCGAGGTAGCTAAAGTGTTGATAGCTATATAACATTATTGCCCTGTGTGGACAAGTTGATTTTCAAGTTCCTCTAAAAATTTATGGACATCTTTAGGTAGACCAAACCCCAAGCCGGGTCGGGTCGGGTCGGGCACGTAACCGGGTCAATGGATCGGTTACCCATTGACCCAGTTGTCGGGCCGGAACCGTAACTGGCCTAGCCGGGTGTCAGGTCGGTTACAGTTCCAACCCAATAAGTGATTAACCACTTCATTGTTTTTTTCTTGTGAATGGTAGAACTGGTAGTTATGACCGTTGGAACTAGTTCTAGCCGTTGGGATAAAAAAGGGGGTATGTATTTTTTTAATGGTTGGGATCATTTGACCGTTTTTTATCAATGGCTAAGATTTACAATTCGTTACTCTCTAAACTCTATATAAATAGAGAATTTATTTCATTATTTCAATACTCATCTTCTCTACTTTCATTCTCAATTCCATAATCTCTACGCGCTTTCGACTCCCACATCCAACTACAATGGAAAGAGACCAAGAAAGTTCATCTCGATCTTGGAGGGGCAAGGAAATAGTAAATCCGAATGAGGAGCTCAACATGATTTAATCCACAGATGATGAGACCGAGCAACTTCTGACACTCAAAACACAAGGAAGTACCGATACAATTATTTTTAAAGTTCGAGAAGCTCTTCCTTTAAAATCTTCTATTTTTATTAAACATTTTGAGAAAGTTATTCTTCCGTTGGGAGATTTGTGTTCAAAATATATGCATTACAATGCTTCCTACAAATTCCAAGCCGGCAGCAGCTATGGGTCGTTGAAATGACACAGAAATGAAGCACCCGACGAAATATAGAATCAACCATTCTCAAACAAAATTATCTAGATTTTCCACTAGTGAAAGTATTGATTCTGTTTTATTTTTATATTCCGATAATAAATTAAAATAATCATTCACGAGATTTGTTTTCATAGAACATCTTTCATTTGGTTTTGGATATAAATGCACTTTTGAAGATTTTTATAAAGAATTTCTTAATCTATCTGCTAAAAGTGTTCCTAGAACTACACGTACAAAAATAATTAAAAAATAGTAAAACAAGGAGAAAAAAATTTAATTGAAGAATTTAGTAAAATTAAATAATAAGGTATCTTTATGTTCCGATATTTGAAATGCTAATTGGCGAACACACTCATATATGGGTGTGACTTGTCATTGAATCGATATCTCCTAGAATATCCAAAAAAAAGATTGTTAGCTTAAAGAGTTTTTGATAAATCGCATATTGCTCACAACATCTCATAATTATTATGTTTAATTTTAGAAAAATATGGATAAACACTGATTCTAATACCACTAGTATTGATGAACTAAAATTTTTATGTCACCCTATTATTGATAGTTTATTTTTCATATTCATTGCATATGTCATATTTTAAATTTATACGTTCAAGATAGATTAAGAGTCTTAGAAAATCATTAAATTAATTAGAACTATTATTTCTTATTTATGGTCACATCCAGCTATAATGAAACAATGGGGTAAATTTTATAAAAATAATGGGATAAGACCTAAAAAATTTCCACATGATGCATCAACATGATGGAATTCAACATATCAATTGTTATAAGATTCATTTCAATATAGAGAATTATTATGTTCATTTTTTGCACAAATTATTAATATATTTATTTTTACACCAATGGAATATTTGTAGTAATATTTGTGAAATTTCAAAAATATTAATGATGCAACCAAATAACTTTTTGATTTTTACTATTCTACTTCTCATTTAATTTTAATGAATTTTTGTAATATAGTATTAGTTTTAAATGTCAATGAATTTTTATCTTCTTCTGTATTAGTAATGAAAACGAAATGGGAAAAATATTTTTTTTCATATTCCTAAAATTTATTTAGTTGCATTTGCTTTAGAACCTAGATGTAAATTAGAAGTTTTACAAGAAATGTTAATTTTGTACACACTTTAATTCCATTTAAAGATTCTTCTTCTCCTAATCCCAATAATATTGTATATAATATTAGAAATTATTTATATGATATTTATAAAGAACATAGTATAGAAGACAAACTAATATTTATAAAACACAAACTATTAGTAGTATTAATTTAAAACTTACAAAAGTACAAATTTTATTAAAAGAACGGGCAACCCGTCCATGAGGATCCTCAAGTTCCACAGAATTATTTTACAATTTTTTTTTTATTTTAGTGAAATAAATAGCGAAGCATATTTCAATATCCTCAAGTGATGGTCACAAAAGGCTCAAAGTCTATCCGCTCAATGATTGTCAAATAAATTTTAGCTTGTTCAGTGTCAACAGTTTGGAACAGACGTTCAGTGCTGGAAGCAATATTGGATGAACGACCGCCTTTGTTTCTGACTCATTAGAAGCCTAAGCATTACTCAACGATTGGACTAGAGCCACAAAAAAAAATTTCAAAGAATGCATTTTTCACGATGAAGTTGAAGAATTTGATAACGAAAGAACAAATACTACGCAAAACGAAAGTGAGTAGCAATGCCACTTCTTAAGCTAAAAGGGTAAAAGGTAAGAGAACTACGTGGACTTTGATTCCCCTACACTCTAAAGGGATATGTAAGTAACTTAAATAAATTCAAGCCTTTTTTTATTTTTAATTAATTTATAATTTTAAATTTTTTTAATATAATAATATTGAACCGTGGAGAACCATGAACCGAACCGTGAACCGGCGGTTCCGAATCATCAACCGTAATCGTCTAGGATGGTTAAGGTTAAGGGTCGACGGAATCATCGAACCAACAATTCCGAATAGGTGTCAGGTCTATCTTTAGGCTTGTTCATGGTGACTCCAATCATATTGGTCTCAAGACGACATCTAAGCTTGCACTTAGAGCCACAATATACATTCACTACATGAAAACCCTACAAAGCAATATGGTGGAGATGATGAAGATGGTAAACCACCATGACACGGCAAACAATGTTTGTTTTGCCAAGACGGCCAAACTACAACCATAACAAACCAAATAACCAATGAAACAGAACTCAAAGGCAAAATGTCAAGGGACACTTATCAAGGTCCCTCAATTATAAGTCAATCAGTGTTCTTCAATGTGCTAGTCCAAGATGCTCACAGAGATTAAGAATCAGAACTTGCATTTGTCCAACAATGCTCTAATCCGATAAACTTTTCACAAGAGAGACAAACCAAAGTATTATTAGTACCACAAAGATTATAGTTACATCATTAATGACTGCATGCATTTAAAGCATAAGATTGAGAAACTAATTGAGTAGGACCACCTCAACAAGTTTGTAGGGCTCAAGAAATCTTGAGAGATAAAGACGAAGACCCTAATTGACGAGCCACTACAAAGGGCAATGAAATTATTATTGGAAGATTGATGACTAAAGGAGAGAAAAATCAGAAATCTAAGATGTAAGCTCGGCAAAAACAATCTTGATTCGAGTTGCATATAGACTTAGAATTTACCTTTACCAAAGTCTAAGGATCTAGCGTGCTAAACACGCAAAAAGCGCAACAGAAAACAACTAACTAGATCCTCTCTAGAAGATCTATGCGAAGGAGAAAACATATACTAAATTTGTTAAAAGGGAATTATACCTTTGTTGCGTGCACACGAACTCCCGACAACTAGGATCTCAGCACGATCAAGAGTCCATGCCTCTTTCGGTATCCACACGAACAAACTTCTCGTCCGTCTCACAAACTCAAGAAGTGAAGAACCACCACTGTGGTGCTAGCCACACATGGAGGTTCGGCTAAGAGGAAATTCGGCCAAGGAGGAAGAACACAAGTCATCCACCAAATGAATACAAAACCCCCTTTTGTATTCATTCACCCAATTAGTCTTAGTTGGCAATAATTGTCTTAATTGGTATTAATTCTCCATTAATTCAATTAAGCCCTCCATTAATCCAATTAAATCTTGATCTTTCCTCTTCCTTGGTGAATTCGGGTTCACCCAAAGAGTCCAACTCATTGATTCTCATCCATCCGAATTGATTGTATGAGTCTAATTCGAATTGGACTTAATCCAATGATCCATCAAATGAACTCATATCCAAATCAACTTGTTCTTTGTGTGTGACTCAATAAGTTCTCGTAACGTTGGCAATGTATCCAAATCAACATTTTAGATACATAAGCAATCAGTGGCATCTAGCAAGGCATCATTGCTACCCAAGTGATGAGAATGTCGAGATCCGACTTAACCTTTATGTGACTATTATTTTATATGACTCAATCCCTCTATCCTTCATATCTAGATTGATCAATAAGGCATAGATCGTGTTATCCTCTTATCAATCTTTATATTTCTTGATCTTTAAGTACGCACTTATACAAATAAGCTCAATATCTCATATTGGCTCATTTGAGCATGGTTATACATTCTTATGTCCTACTAATCAAGGGGTCCACAGATATTATTTCCGTTATATGAAAGGGATAGATCACATCTACATCACTCACATCCCTCTGCATAACTCATTGCATACCAATAATCGACTTTATAATTTACCTTGTTATAGGTAATGTTTGACAATACCAAAGTACACAACTCCTTATGTAGGAAACTGTAGTAACTTTATGTCTAAGGACTATTCATACCAATAGTCACATGAGAATGTTTATGGCACTCATATAATGATCCATGAAACATTCTTATGGTGCATTATTCAGTACATATTATCTGATATATACTTATGTGTCTATCTCATATCCATGACTTATGAGATTAAGTCATCCATTAACCTAATACTAGTCTTAACGCATTAATATTGTCCTTGTATATTAATACTTGATTAGGAATAGTTAAGAGTAGTGTCTATATATACTTCAAGCTCCCATTATCAATTCAACTAATTGATATACTATAGACTAGAACCTACTATCCTAACACATTATTATACTTATTCATTCGGCACTGAACTAAAATAAATATAATAACCAACTTTGCCTTTTATTAATAAAATAAAATATGATACAATAATGTCTATCAATCATCTCATAATTGGTACTAGGGCTAATATTAACACAAAGAACATAATAGAGGCATTGATCTAGGACACCAAGACGCATCAATGGTGCGTGCACAAATAAACTGCTTGATGGAAAGAGTTTTGATAAATACATAGCTTGGTTGATGTACTTTATTTGAATGGTTCGCCAAGATGGGTAACACTTAAGATGACCTCAAAGGACAGACCACTACTCTAACAAGATTCACTAGGAATAGCATCATGACACACGGAACAATTATGCCTACCATTAACTTAGATGAGGAACTATATATCCAAGTTGTTCAAATTAAAATTAAAATTACGGTAGTAGTCTAGTAGATATGTCATCAACACACAACGTTACCATAGGTAGACAAACTCTATGCAAGTATAGAGTTGTAGTTTTAATTTACCACTTGGCAATGAAGTTCCTAACCTTACAAGGCATCAAGGTGGCTATGGTTAATTCGATGAAATCTCAGACATGATACAAGGACACCCACTATATAAGATAAGAGAGCATCCATTCATCAACTTAGGGAGCTTGAAGAGCAAGGAGTCAAACCAACTACAGAGATCTAGGCACTCTTGCACCTACACTAGGAGTCTAGTGAAGTAGTAATTTGGCTAGAACCAAAGTATCAGGAGATTAGAATCAAGACACAAGTAGCAGACATGCAATTAATGTTGAGGACAAGCCTTATATCTCACATTGCACTTTCTGTGTAATTTCTCTCAACTTTTTGTCTTTGTGCGAAAATGCAATAAATAAAATATTGAGGAAGTGTGATATTAAATCGATGTAAGTACTAACTGGCATGGAGAAAATTCAACAGTTAATAAGTAACACCAAACACTTTGACCCAAGATGTAGCAAACCTTAAGTTCATGCATTTTGACCAGCACTGTACCAATTCATTAGGTTGGAGAGAAAGGAAATCACAAAACCCTAGATGAAGCAAACCAACTCTTAAGTCTAACATCAATTAAGTGTTGGGCCTAGTATATCAAATTTTAATATAAATTTCAATTTAGTATTAGTTAAATATTTAATTAGTAGTAGATGGGGTGTCACATGACTGAAACATTTAATTTTCCATAAAAGATAATGATTTTGAGTTCCAAGCTCTAATGATTTGTACTATTTCCACTGAAGTGTTCTTAAGCAAATCGACATCGAGCCAAACTAATTGAGCCTCAACTGAAGTAGATTTAGCCTGAGTGAGAAACAAGGATCAAAATCACCGATGACTAACCTCGGCAAGCACCGCAAAAGACAATGAAATAAGACATCATGTCAAAGTATAGAGAGATATACAACCTCCAGCCCAACACAAAATGTCATGAAAAAAATAACATAACCATAGGTTAACACCCCAAGATACATCATAAAAGAAAATGATGCAAGACTAAATTGACGGGCAAACTTGCAAAGTCATTAAAGTTTTTATTTCCTTCCCTGCAAACTTCCCTCAAATATACACTAATGAAGGAAATGAATTCAGCATTTCTTTTTTTTTTCCTTTGACTTAAAATTGTTTGCTTTCTGTCTCACTTGCCCTTCTCCAAATAAACACAAAAAAATGCATGTTAATATAAAAATACATTTATGTGTGGAGTAATTGTTCAAAGTTCAAACTAAGTGTTAAATCAAAGGAAATAGCATGCCTATTAATATAACTCCATATGGAATTTTCATTTTTCTACTGTCATAAACAAATTATTAAGGACATGTTTCCTTGGGCAAGAATACTTAGAGAAGGAAATGACCCCTCGGAAAGAGTATCTGACCTATCTTTTTCCCTTTGTTTGCTTGGTAAAAATGGGAAGAGGGAAGAAAACAATTGAGGAACACTATCCCCAATTTTGGCCAAAGTACTGGGCCTAAAAATTAAGCAAAAAGTTCCAATTCTACCTAAATGCCACAAATTTTGGCAAAAAAATTATTTCTTTCATTGTTTTTTATTTTTATTTGTTTTATTTTTTAAAAAATCATTTAACAAAATAAAGCTATCCTCCCTCTTCATTTCACTCCAAGGAAGTAGTGGGAAAGATTTTCTTTTCCTCTTTTCTTCCCTCCAAGGAAACACAATTGGGAGTTCCTTATCCTTCCCTATAAATTTATTTCCCTACTCTCATTCTCTCCAAATGCTTTCTCTTTGTAGGAAAGCACATCTTAAGTGCTTTCTATTTATGATTTGATACAATTTCAAGTATTTGCATGAGTCAACTGTACCATTGTCTTGGAAACACCAAAAGCTGGTAAAACCATAGTAGTAGATGACAACAAGATGATCTTCTTAATTAATAAAGAATATAAGATAGTCAATGTTAATTGGTCGATATTTTAGGTTACAATCATGCTCTAACATACTCCATGATAAAACCTGTAATTATACTATATATCCTTGATTAATCTTGTGGGATAGTAATTCATCAATAAATAAAGAATCCTACAAGAAAAGAGAAAACACATCCATTTATGGATAAGAAAATTCCATATCATTGCATGCTGATCTTGGTAAAATTCCATATCATTGCATGCTGATCTTGGTCCAACATGCATGTCTGATGTTTGATGCCTTTGAGTCAGGAGGTTTAAAATTTCGACCCATGCCGAATTTTCGGTATCAAACAGGAATGATACGGTTTCAGTACCGTATCATGTCATGCCGATATAGTTTTAATATTTTTTAAATATAAAATATATTAATTAAAAAATAAAATATTTAACATAAATATTTAAAAAAATAAACAATATAAAAAATAATCTTTTAAAATAGGAAAAGATATGAAAATAGATAAATAAAAAATAAAAATTTTATTATAATTTTTAAATTAAAATAAATGAAATATAAAATTAATTAGATAATTTTATAAGGGTTTAATAAAACCTCATTAGATTATCTCATCATAATTAGGAGTTGATTAAAGTAATTAACCTAAGTTTTAATTAAAAAAAATCCGAAATTAGGCACCACTCGCGAGCTTACGTGCCTCCAACACTGTCGCGGGGTCGCGTGACCCTCAACAGCGGTCGCGAGGGTCGCATGACTCCTCCGGCGTGGCCGCGAGAGGCCGCGGAGTTGCGCGATGCCTCGGCGACGGTCATGGAGGGGTTATGCGACCCCTCTACTGCTGTTGCAGGGTTGCGCAACCCCTCCATTGCGGCTGCAGGGTCACATGATGGCTCCCAGCTATAGCGGGGCCTGGTGCCAGGTTGTGCCAATGCCGGTCGACGGGTGGAACGAGATGTTTCACTCATTTCGACCGACTCGGCACGATATTTAAACATTGCCTGCAACTCAATTGCAAGACATAAAGGCCATGGATCATCTTCTTCCAATACGAAGAAGCATCCAAGACATTTAATCTTCTCATACAGGCTCCGTTGATCAAGATTTAAGGTAAAAGCTTTCATGCTGGCTGTTGACAAAGCAATCGGTCTAAAATGATCAAGATGTGCTGTTTCTGCTCTAACACTAAGTTATCATATTTTTTTAGCTTCAATTCAAGGTCTAAATATGAGTGTATAAAGCCAGCCAACCTAAACCTTGTGATTACTATAAAATTGTTTCCTATACTATAAGATCAGAACAGAAGTTGCTGTCTTCTGTTTTGAGCAAGATTCAGTAACAAAAATAAACTAAATCCCTTATAGATCGAGATAGGCTTGAGGTGCAAACATTATTAATTAGATTCTCAAGTGTGGATCAACAGCTCAATTATGGGTATAATCCTGGTTGCAGATATTTTCTGGAACTAACTGTACCAATCACCACATAACTCTACAATGAAGGACAAGAAGAAGACCCAAATAACTAGTACCAGTTAGTACCAACTTAGTCATCATCTTGCATTTTATCCTACATGGCATTGTAGATGTATTCCAGACATTATATAGCTCAAATCGAACCTAAGCATAGGATCTATGTGATCTACATAAGCTTGAGACATCTTCCTTGATCCAAGTTGAAATATGATAAAGCATCCATCAGGAATTTGCAGTAATCAACTTCAAAGAATCAGCTTAATGTGAAAAAAAATAACAAATATGCTTTCAAATTTCTACATATGTTCCCTAGAAACTGATATTTCAATGTGTGTCCATGTGTGTCCCATTATAATGGATTTGTACAACGCCCTGAATTATATAACACACTTCTGCATATATTTTGAACTATACAACATCATTGGGTAATATTTTATAACCTACAATAAAATCCATGCTATTTAACTAATTTATCTTAAAAACAGGTAGGAAACAAAACTGAAATTATATGTTAGACACAAGGCATAGCATGTGCATGTTTTCTGTTTCTATTAGAACATTGATATCATGGTGCAAGTCTTTTGTTTGCTTCTTATGCCAACAATACCTTAGGGGGTTTGAAGGGATAATCTGGAGGAAAGTGGATAGTAACAACAAAAACTCCCCCTGCATACGGGCTGTCAGGTGGACCCATAATTGTTGCTTGCCAATGAAACATATCTTCAGCAACTGGTCCTGCAGGACAATAAAATTTTTGAAACTGATTGTACAAATTAAGGTTAGATAAGCATGATTCAGAAGCTTGAGAAGTTAACCAAAACCAAACCAACATTAGAAATCCACAAGCACTCAAATCCTTGAAATATTGAATTGAGCTACTCATTTGCTGAACTAACTAGCAAGTTTCCTCAAAGAGCAGTATCATCGTGCTTATTCTATATGTACCTGGGTCATTCTTAAGGTGACATGTTCTATATTTTTCCATGAAATTGGTTACTTTACCGTTCATTAAAGTTTATACGAAATATAATGGAATTAGCAACTATGAGCAACTTGGTAACATGGATAAGTGGATAAAGAAGATACATGAATAGTGATGTAGGTGAAATTATCCATCAATTCTAAAAGGCTCTTAGATGGATGGCACATATTCTTTGAGAAAGCCAACAGGGAATGATCTAAGTTCTATAGACTCAACCAACAGAAAGCTAGCATCTGTCCACTTAGACTAGTTAACATAGTGAAAACTATTTGAAGGAACAATCCTGCACTATATGTTTCCTCCGACCGTGTAGCTAATAGGCATTGGATGTGCACTCACATTGAGGCATATACAAGGGGACAAGGGTGCACAGGGCACATCGAAAAAGGGACCTACCACAGGGAACCACAAAGCTATGGGTGGCAACTAATCGCCACCTCGGAGTAGTCAACATTCTCCACCTCCGATTAAATCTCAAAATTCAAAATTCACTCCACCTTAATCCTTCTTACTTCAAATTGCCACACCACTACCATAGCCAAATTCAACCTTAACTCAAATTATTTGAGTCAACCCCAAATTATATCCACTTGCTTGCCATTCGTCAAAATTCAACCTGCCTCATCTGAACTCCTTACAGTTTGATCAAGTTAAACCAAATACCTTATTCAACCAGATCAATCTCTCCTCAACCAAGCCTTCTCTAGCCATTTTCTCCAACTAAGATCCAAGCTAGATTTAAAACTGACAAACTTCTGTATTGGTTATATATTTTTGCCATAACAAATAGGAACATAATTTGTAGGACAGAGAAGCAACTATACACCATAAATGCATTCATTTATGTTTCCTATCATCTAATAAGACCACTATCATTCCAGATAAAAGAAAATGATATTTTCCGTATAACTTTACTGAATGTCCAAACCACTACCACGAACAATTGCAATATAACTTTATCATATGTCCAGACCATTATCACTTAAGACAGAAGGCAGAATATAATCTGTAGAACGAGTAAAGGAAGAACTTTTTACACATACATACTAATCCTAAAAACTCCTAAGCAAGCAGGTCTATGCTTCGAAGAAAAGATGACGTTGTTTCCTCCCGTAACGAGTTTCCAACAGACAAATCCGATGAAGAAACTAAAGGGAATTTATCAAGTAATCCAGAAAAAAAAACAAAAATAAGAGGAAGAAGGACCTGCGCTGCAAGAGGTCGGCGGGTCCTTCTGGAGATCCTTCAACTCCTTGATGATACGCCTCGAAGCCATGGATTCGGCGATGACCTACCAGTTGAAAGCCAAAAGGCAGGAAAAAACAATCCAAACGATTACGAACGAATCAAACCGCAGAAGAAAAACCAACAATCGATTAATCGAGAACAAGAGCGGAGGAACAGAGGCGATTACCTAAACTGTCTTGGAAAATCCTGGAATCGATCTCTCTCGCACGCGATTGGGAGCGGAAGGGAAAGAACCAAGATCTGAATTTGTACGCGAGGTTGCTACACGACCCACCAACCGACTCGTCTCACGATGGACGGATTCCACCTCGTCATGAGAAAAGTCGTGTAATAAGTCGGGTAAGTTTGAGCCATGGCTTTCTCGAGGCGGCGTCGTGACTCAAATTTCCATCTTCGATCAATTCACCCATTAACCACCTCAATTAGGAAAAAATTTCCTTGCGGTGATTAAAATTAGGAATGTTGTCATACGATCGAAATTTGGCGTGTCCAAAAGCCACCTTTTGCCTAATTTAAAAAAAAAAAAGATAATTTATATCTATTTTTCCTTTTAAAAAATATTACTTAAATGAAATTGTTTTAATTTTTTAATTAATCGGAAAATATAGTGAGGTTTTAAAACTAAAAGTCTTAATTTATGGAAAAATTTCTTTCTAGATTTTATTTCCTAGGAAATAAATTGAAAATAAAAACGTATTTATTAATAACTTTGTGATACCTTTAAATAATAATTTTTTTAAAAAAAAAGAGTTTTGCCCTTCTTAAAAATTAAAAAAACTAATATGACATTGGTGGCAGATCCAAATAAAAATTTAAAGGGATACTAGATATAAATTTTAAACGATTTAGCTTCAGAAATCCACGTAGTTAGGTGCATACCTTTTGCCTTCGCCAACTCCTTCGACCTCCCTAACATTTCGTATATCTGCTCTGTAGCATGGTGCGATTGGTCATGCGTTGTGAAAACAAACGTCTTGTTTGATACGTCTATTCAGCTGCATTCCATGGGATGCATACATCTTTGAAAACAATACATAGATGAATCAGTCTCCCCCATTGAATTGCATCAGTCTCCTGATCTCTTTAGCTTCTTCCAACATTCCATGGGATGCATACATCTTTGAAAACAATACATAGTTGCCAGAGTTATGGGGTTTGATCCTGAAGAGCTTTTGTTCCACTTTGTTGTCAAGCTCTAAGTTCCTAAACTTCCTACAAGCTGCAAGCAAAACACCCCACACAAATGAATCAGGCTGTATAGACATTGCATCAATGGATTGCATTGCTTCATCCAAGTGGCCAACTCATCCAAGCAAGTCTACCATGCAAGCATAGTACTTGAATCCCTGATCAACAAGCTCATTATGGTTGCAAGCTAATAGAACACTAACAATGTGATGTAGTCTAGGTCGATCCCCAAATCCACCATTTCATCAAACAATTTGATCACTTTGTATCCATGCTCATGTTGTTGGAAAGCAGTTACCATGGATGTCCAAGCAGACCACATTTAACTGGTCCTTTGCCTCATTGAAGGTCTGATATGCATCTTCCTACCGCATTTTGCATACATGGTGATCAAGGAGCTCCCATCACATTGGTTTTGGGCGCACGTGGTTTTCACTATCAAGGAATGGACTGCAGCACTGTGCCCCTATGAAGCTAGTATGGCCAAAACTTAGAGTAAGGTAGAAAAAGAGGTTTCATCTGGGAAAACTCCCTCTCCCACTATATCTAGCATGGCCAAAGCTTGGTGTAAGGTAGAAAAGGAGGTTTCATCTGGGAAAACTCCCTATCCCATTATATGTAGGAAACAACCACAAGCATCTTCGAGGCAATCACTTTCGATCCAACCCATCATCATAGTATTCCAAGTCACAACATCTATGTGGAGCATTTGTCAAACACCTTTGCAGCTTCTTCCAAGCACCCACATTTGCAGTACATGTCAATGAGCGAGTTCCTCACATAGGCCAAAGACGACTCAAGCTTAACCGCCAAGCCGTGCACTGCTCTCCTGAATCTGATGTTGCACGCATTTGAGCACACGCTCAACAGGGGCAGCCCTTGTGGTGGGCAGGCAGGGCACCTGCCTAGGGCCCCACTTTGGGTGGGGGCCCTTTAATTTTTTTAATATATTATATAAAAATATATTAGATTTTCTCGATTCTTCAATCCTCCTCACGAAGCGATTCAAGCGAAGCTTTCTCGCCCTAGCCCTCTTGCCGATTCAAGCGAAGCTCTCTCGCCCTAGCCCTTTCTCGCCCTCCCTCTTGTCGCGACCTCCCTCATCGCGCCTGAACTCCGAAGCTCCCCGCGACGGTGTCGTCCCTCGCCGTGCCCTCCCTTGAGCCGCTCTCACTTGCAAGAGATATTTTAGGGTTGATTATTTTCTTATTGTGGTAGATATTGCTCTTATGGAGTTGAGAAGTAGGTTTGAACAATTGAATACTTTTGAAGAGATGTTTGGATTCTTGCTCAATGGAGAACAATTAATGACATTGGATGAAGATGATTTGAGAAAATATTGTGTGAATCTTGAATCTGCTCTAAAAAAGGATGATATGTCTGATATTGATGCATATGATCTACTTTTGGAATTACGAATGTTGTAAGAGATGCTACTCTGGAAGCATGTGACACAAATAAATCTTGAGCGACCATTAAAATTTTAGAGTTTGCATTGAAAATGGATATTTTCCCTATGATCGTGGTTGCCTATCAAATTTTACTGACTATTCCTGTGATTGTAGCATCAGCGGAGCTTTTCAAAGTTAAAATTACTGAAATCTTATTTGAGAACTACAATGAGTCAAGAGAGATTGAATAGCTTAGCGATCCTTTGCATGGAAAAAGACATATTGGAGGATATCTCATATGACGATATAATTGATGACTTTGCTTCAAAAAATGCAAGAAGAGTACATTTTAAGTGATATTGATTGTTGAATAAGTTATTTTGAGAAATCATGTAAAATGTTATCTAATATATAATTTCTTCAATTACATATTTTAGTTTATTTTGATTATGATATTTAATTAATTTTTTAATATATATTTGATTTTTCAAATTAATGCAAGAGGGAGAGCTCAAATGACCAAATTTATAATTTTACCCCGGACCTAATTTTTCTCAAGACCGCCCTTGGCGCTCAACTGATTCGGGCAAGGACCCATCATCGTTCAACAATGAGCAAAAAGCCTCCATAGCATCGCAGTACAGCTTGATGTGGATGAGCCCCACAATCAACGCGTTCCAAGAGACGAGGTTCCTCACAGCCATTTCGTCGAACACCTTTTAGAAAATCCATGATGTGGTCGCATTTCATGTACATGTCGGTCAAGGCACTGGCGACATAGACGAAGTCGCGGCGCCGTGCCGGAGAGCGAGGGCATGGACCTGGCGGCCGAAGCGGTCTATGTCGGCACCAGTTCAAGCGGGAAGGATGACAGAGAAGGTGTGGGAGTTGGGAGCAAGGTCGGCGAAGGCGTGGAGCTGAGCGAAGAGGGAGAGGGCATCGAGGGGTCGGCAGGGGTGGGAGATGTGGGTGATGACAGACATCTAGGCGATGACGCTGGAGTGGCGGTGGACGTTGGCGAAGATGAGGAGGGCACAGTGGAGCTATCCGGAGTTGGCACAGAGGTCGATAAGCTAGGCGTGGAAGTGGTGGCCGTCTTCTTCACTGCAATCTGTAGTTTGTTAGTGGAATTTTCTGGAGCAAGGGGTGCTTCCGCACACCCCCGCGCTCGCTTGCCTCCGCCACTGTATGACATCTTCAAAAATGAAAAATAAAAAGAAAAGCAAAGGACTATTTTTAATTGTAAATACATTAGATTCATCATATAATTAGAGGGAGGACATAATTCCAACCGTTGCAGCTTACAAACAGATTATTTGATTTATTAATTTTTAAAATAGATATACATATTTTTATTGTGATTTCATATAGAGAAAACTTGGCCCAATTTATATAAATACTTTCCCAATAAGTTATTGATATAGCCCAAGTAAATCAAATTGGGCCATCGTCCTATCTAAGCCCCATGATTTAACCGACGTTTTCATAGCAATCATACCCTATTTGACACTGACCTCCCATACTTAGACAATTATAGTGGTTCCTAAACGACGAGAAATCCTGGCTGAGTGGGTCCCTTTTGATCTTAACCTCCTGGCGAGTGGGTCCCCTTTGATCTCAAGCTTTGACAGTGCTTGACCTGAAACTAATCTAGTAAGGTTGCTTACCTTGAGAATGATATTGGGATAACAACCAGATTGAGTTAGAGGTATGGCTCAACAGTTGTTACCCTTACTATAACATCCCACTCATGTAGTTGGCCAGCAGGCGACGCTTTGCTCATGTGGTCGTCTATGCAACTCACTTAGAGCTTACATGACAGCTTACATGGACCTTCCACCTTCGTGCCTATAGTAAAGGTAAATGAAGGTAGGGTTTTTGTTGGGATATGCTCGATGTAGTGTATGCTAAAACATATTTCGTAAACATGCGCAACAAAAAATAAAATAATAATAATACCTAAATTATTACATCACACACACCACACGCATACAAGGATATAACATGCCAAACATAATCGTATAATTAAATTTTTATGAAAAGTAAATTTACGCTAAGTGTACCTTACGGATGACCTGTAACAAGAAAGACATCAACGGTAGCAATGTTGTTGAACTTCGCTTCTATTCATATTCACGCTGAGCTCTTCAAGACAACTCCTTGAGTATAAGCCTCTCCTTCGAAAGTTACTAACCACGAGCGAAGAAGAGGAATCAAGAGGAAGAAGAGAAGCACACAAGGGAGAGTTTTCTCCCTTATGGTGGTCACGGCAACAAGGAGAAAACTTCTCCTTGTTGTTGTGTGGTCAGCAACAAAGAGAAGGGGAGAGGGAGAGTAGAAGAGAAATTAGGTTAAAGTTTTCCAAAAACCTTACAAGCCAATTAATGATTTCATATGTATAATCTTCTCCCAACCATATTAATATATAGCCATCATTAATTAGTTTGATTAGAAAGCTCAAATCAAACCCATTGTCCCTTAATCAAAAAATAACCCATTAACCCCTTGGTTTGTTTCACAACTAAACCAAGTTGGTTTATGACTAATTCATGATTAAACCAAATATAGTCCAACTCTTCCATAAGAGATATAACTCATTCATGCTTCTATTGCGACAAATATTTCCATATTTATCTTATGTATGATCCAACCAAATGTTTATCTCTTGATCTAAGAATCCTATTCTTTAATTTGTTTTACGTCTTTTAGAGACTCGTTAGTGTGTGTAACCCAATAGGTTCCCGATTTATCTTGGTCGTGCATAATTAACTACTTAATTATAGAACGATCATGAGTGACACCTAGTAGTACATCATAATCCCCAATTAGTCGAAAAATCATAGTTGATTTTAGAATTAATTTTAAACCCTTCAGCAACTATAGTGAGTCGTGCCTCGTTCCTTTCGCTCGTCTTATACCCACTTGGTTCAGGATATGGTCTATGTGTCTTGTCCCCACTAGGTTGACTACATCACACCTAGCCCAAGTAATACTTTCTCATTCTATGGATTCAAATTACTCGTACATATGTATAAGAGTCTCACACTCTTAACAAGTGATGCTTTGCCCAAGGACTTTGAGTAATAATCTTAATGAGTGACCATAGGGTATACGCCCCCTCGCAAATAACAGTGAATCCTCTGTGCGCTATCCAAATACCTTCGGGCACTTCAACTTATACCTAATCATCCCAGGTCCACACCTCAATGAGATAATTGCTTAAGATGTCAAAGTATAAGTCTCCATGACCATGATGACTTATATACCTCATGTCGAAGGAAACTTGTATTGGTGCAGCGGGGCTGGCAAGAGGGAAGGGGTGAATTGTCTGCAATAAGGAAATACCCTCCTCGATCTTTCAACTCTAAAATAGCAATAATAAAATAATAACAAATAAAATAAAAGAAATATAAAATAAGAGACTCAGCAATTTGATTTGGTTACAACCTAGATAGTTGTTAATCCAAGGCAGTTGAACAGCGCACTAAGAATCTCCTTCTCTGAAGGTGAAGAAACCTTTTACACACTTAGAGAGCTCAAGAGTTGCAAGGAAATTGAATACTGAGTTGAATGATTAATTCCTAGCTCCAGGGGCCTTTATATATTTCCTAGAAATCCTATCTCGAGTCTTGCGGGCGTCTCCAAAGGGGTTGAGGGCGCCTCCAAGGGGATAAGCGGATAAAACATTATTTGCGCACAAACGAACGAATTGACCTAGTCGAGGGCGCCCTCAAGGGCATTGAAGGCGCCCTCAATGCTGTTGAGGGCCCCCTCAAGCTGAGAGGGTAGAGGCACCTCCAAGGCACGTCCAACTGCTTTTCCAGCATTTCTTCATCTTCTCTTTAGTTTCCAAAGTTCTGATTACTTGGGTGATTGCGGCCAACCAAAATAGAGCTCACCCGAAATCAATTTCCGGCCTTCTCCTCGAGTAGGCTTCCACCCCGGCTTCTCGTCCCTCGAACGTCACGCACGTTCTTCTTATCCACCAGTGTACTCTTCCGCAGCTCTTTCATCTTTCAGACACACTAAGCCTGTCGGCTCCCTTCCCGTGCCGTCCTTCTCGCTAGCTGCATCTTCCGCTCAACTTCCTGCGCTCCTAAGCTCCTGCACACTTAATGTTGGTGCGGGAAGCATCAGACGATCGAACCCAAATTTTGATAATGGTAAAGAGTTCAAAGTTAAGTAGTGTTGTGATCTAACAAGTTCATGGAGCTTGCAGGAAAGTCCTAAGTGGTACTCAGGCAAAAATCCTAGCTACGGTTAGGCAGGTGGAAAACCCTAGGGGGTGGTAACCCTATGTCATAGGGGGTGGTAACCCTATACGGAAAGTCTTGGCGGGTCAAGAGCTTCAGGCAAAAGTCCTTGGGGGGGGGGTAACCCTAGGTGGAAAGTCCTGGTGTCGCGAACCAGGTGAAAGACTGGACGGGCCGGGAAGCGGAAGTCCAGCAGAAAGTCCGGAAGCTTCGAATGCTGAGCAAAAGTCCAGTCAATCTGGAGGATCGCACTGGCAACAGGTAAATCTCCTGACTGGAGTAAGTGAGGACGCATTCCCCGTAGAGGGAACAGTAGGCATCGGGTCGACTTAGGATTTTCGGTTGGAAATCCGAAGTCAAACCCAGACAGTCCGATGACTGTCAATTATATCACTTATAATATGTCTGTGCTAACTTTATTTTGCAGGGTTTTGTGTTTGGGACTAACACATTTTGCAGGAACAAAGAAGCACATTTGACCTCGGATGAATAGTGTCCGAGGCGCCTCCATGGGGCTTGGAGGCGCCTCAGGTGCAGGTCGAAGCTAGCTGTCCAGAGGAGCTGGAGGTGCCTCGGAGGAAGCTGAAGGCGCCTTGGACCAGGCGTTGGAGGCGCCTTGGAGCAGCTTGGAGGCACCTTCAATGGGATAAGGCGTGACCAGATCAGAGCTGATCCACGCGTGCGACTCGGCGGCCTGGAGGCGCCTCGGGCAGGCTTGGAGGTGCCTCTAGCACTGTATAAAAGGGGTCTTCGAGCAGCAGTGTAGAACAGCAACTTCCAAGTGATCTTTCTGCTACAAACTGCTACCGAGACGATCCCGAAGTGCTGCAACGAGATCCCGACGACCTGAAGCTTCAAAATTACACATTCTTGTTGTCGGTATACTTTTTCATTGCAAGTAGATTGTATTAACTCTGTAACCATTATTCGAGCTTATAGTTGTTGCCCACCGGAAGCGATCAACGATCGCGGGCCTTGGAGTAGGAGTCGCCACAGGCTCCGAACCAAGTAACTCCTCGTGTCTCTCTGTGTTGCTTTATTTTCTTTTCGTTATTCCGCTGCATTTAATTACTTGTATTTTACGATTCCGAATCGAACGTGAAATAGCCACGAGCGCTATTCACCCCCTCTAGCGCTTCTCGATCCAACAATTGTATCAGAGCGGGGTCGCGTTAATCTAGTGCAACCACCGATCACGCAATTCTTTCGTGGTGTTTTCAATTTTTACGGAGTCAATTAGAATCTAGCTTAATAGCTATATTCTAATTATTTTTTTCAAATCGGTTTTTGCTCGAAGTTGGTGCAACACCACTCGAGCTCGTGATATTAATTTTATTTCCCTCACTGCTAATCCAAGACCTAGTTTTGGGGCATTTCTGTTTTTTTTATTATTGTGCATATTATCAATGGCCCAACAAGAAGGATTCAGCACCGTTCGACCCCCGCTCTTCACTGGAGAAGATTTCGGGTACTGGAAGGGGCGAATGGAAACCTTCCTCAAGATACAGTTCGACACGTGGATGATCATCAAGACGAGATTGCAACTACCAACCGGCGAAAATGGCAAGCCTACACCTTGCGAAAAATGGGAACCGTCACTAATCAAGAAATTGGAAGCTGATGCCAGAGCTACCTGCACCCTCCAGTGCGGACTGACCAAGGAGGAGCTCAACAGAATTGGACCGTTCTCCAGCGCAAAAGAGCTTTGGGAGAAGCTGATCGAACTCCACGAGGGCACCTCCGACACCAAGGTGAGTAAAAGAGACTTTTTGTTCAATAAATTATATAATCTGAAAATGCAGGACGGAGAGACAGCAAGTCAACTCCACGCTCGCATACAAGACATTCTCAACTCCCTCCATGCGATTGGGCAAAGTGTCGAGAATAGGGACATCATAAGGTACGCTCTAAATGCTTTTCCAAGGAGTACATTGTGGGCATCAATGGTAGATGCCTACAAAGTCTCCAAGGACTTATCTTCCATTAGATTAGATGAATTATTTTCAGAATTCGAACTGCATGAATAGACTAATACACTGACAACCGAGAAGGGTATTACTTTGGTTGCAGGTACCAGTCGAACACGCGAACCAAGATCACGGCGAAGGATTGAACCGGAGGAGGAAGACGAACCCGATTCAGACGATTCAGACGATGAATTAACCTCCGAGCTCTTGAACTTAGTGAAGAAGCTTTACAAGAAAAAGAAAGGCTTCAATAAGAGAGATCTAAAGAAGGTAGTACAATCCAAGGAGGTTCAATCCAGTTCAAAAGTCAAGCTCGAAGTGATCTGCTACGGATGCAACTAGAAGGGCACATCAAGGCCAACTGCCCTAATCAGAAGGATGCAAAGAAGCAGAGGAAAAAGAAGGTGCTAAAGGCGACATGGAATGAATCTTCCTCAGAAGACGATGACGACGAACTCGATCAGACGAGTCTACTTGCACTAATGGCCAGGACCAGATCAATCTGTCCGAGAGCGAGAGCGAGTCGGAAGCCGAATCCGAGCGAAGCCACGGATCCGTATCCGTTTCCGAAGGGCCTGGCACCGCTGTAAGTGTACCTCGCTTAAACAATTTAGTTAATTACTTATTACGCAAATTAGCTAAATCAAACCTTAAGGTCAAGTCACTTCTAAAGGAAGTAGCAGTCCTTAAAGAAGTGACTAACTCCAAAACCTTGCCTGACCAAGTTCGGACTGGAAATTCAACTCAAGTTCAAAAACTTGAGGAAGAAAATTCCAATCTGAAAACTCAGGTCAAGGATTTGAAAAATACATTAGAACGGTTCTCTTTGGGCTCCAAGAAGCTTGACCTGATTCTTGGGACACAAAGAGTCGTTTACAATAAAACTGGGATAGGTTATAAAACTAAAAGAAAATATAGATCTTACCTGTCCTTAGTAAATAGACAAAATAATAAATCAGTCCAAGCATGGGTACCAAAGTCCAACCTGGTTAATCAAGTTGGACTTGGTCAATATTGGATCCCTAAGGATCAAATACATTACCTCGATAGACCATACCAAGGTTATGATCCAGGGGGAGCTAGAAGAAAAACAATAAACATAAAATTAAATTAAAACTCAAATTAAAATTAAAACTTAAATTAAATTAAAATTTAAATAAAATCAAATTAAATTAAAATTCAATTTAAAATTCAAATTAGAATTCAATTTAAAATTCAAGTTAAATCAAAAATCAAATTAAAATTAAATTCATATTTAAGTTCAGATTAATTCAAAATTCAAATAAAATTAAGAAATTAAATTCTTACAAAATCTTAAAAATCCAAGGGAAGGTTGCATAATAGTTGGCACCTCCAAACTTAATACACCCGACAAGGGTAACCAAGAGTAGACTACCCGGCAGGGTAATTAAGGTTAGATTAAACTGGGCTAGGTTTAACTTGACTTACGGTACTGGTGAAGTATTGGATGATAGTACGTTGGGGAAGCTTAGTCATCGCATGTCTAGGAAGATATGGCTTCGACTTGGTGCACTTGGCTAAGTGGAACTGACCGAAGCTACCCTTTATGGATCCTAACCAGTTAGACCAAGGTTTTGTACTAAGTTCAATGGGTAGGACTATTTGGAAAACCTCGAAAGCATGGTTACTTTAATGATGTCCTTGTAACTCACCATAACCCAAAAGTTTATCCAAAAAATGCCTACTTGTTGAACCCAAAGTTAAACCTGAATCTAACACAAAGTTAAACCAAATCCTAAAATTGAACCATAATTCATCTCACAAAAATTATAGAATTCTCTTATTGAAAATTTGGATCGGGTGAGATGACTAAGGAATAAAAATTATAATACAAATTCAAATTAAAATTCAAAATTTATAATTAAAATTAAAAGGAAATCAAATTTAAAATTCGAAATTAAAATTCATAATTAAAATTAAATTAATTCAAATTAAAATTTGAAATTCGAATTAAAATTTGAAATTGAAATTTTAAATTCGTAATTAAAATTAAATTAATTCAAATTAAAATTAAACTGTTCAAATTTCATTAACTTAATGATATTTCAAAATTAACTTAATTATATTTTTTAATTTAATTAATTTAATTATTTTTCAAATTTAATTAACTTAATCATTTTCCAAATTTAATTAACTTAAATATTTTCAAATTAATTAACTTAAATACTTTCAAATTAATTAACTTAAACATTTTTCAAATTAATTAACTTAAATATTTTTCAAATTAATTAACTTAAATACTTTCAAATTAATTAACTTAAACATTTTTCAAATTAATTAACTTAAATATTTTTAAAAATTAATTAACTTAAATATTTTTCAAAACTAATTAATTTAAATAATTTCAAATTAATTAACTTAAATACTTTCAAATTAATTAACTTAAACATTTTTCAAATTAATTAACTTAATATTTTCAAATTAACTAATTTAAATATTTTTCAAATTTAATTAACTTAAAATATTTTTCAAAATTTAATTAACTTAAAATATTTTTCAAAAATCTAATGAACTTAACCTCATGAAAATAAAATAAAATAATAATAAAAAAAATGTGACACGTAGGCGTACAACGGAGGCGCCTCCCACACGAGGGAGGCACCCTTAATCACAGCGGGAAATTTCCCGCCGACTTAACCAAAGGCACCTCGGATGGTCTCCGAGGCGCCTCTAACTGCCCCCTTGAGGCGCCTTAAGCACCGTATAAGACGCCTCCAACCTGAGATTTCAGAAACGAACAGAACCTTTTCTGTTCGTTCCTAATTCATTTCTCTTCGCGATTCCCTCTCCAAAACGTGCGCTTTCTTCCCCAACCAAGGCGCCTTCAACCCACCTCTTCCTCCTCTACTCCTAGCAATGCCTCCTATATAAACTCTACACCTCCCTTAATCATCTACTACATGAATTTCGTACTAGTTTTTGCTATTTTTGCTTGTATACTGTCAAAAATAGGAAACGTCGCATTGTTGATCCTACACCAGCTAGGGCCCCTTCTACGGATCCTAGATTCCCCTCGGAATAGCATAGGATAGATTTTGCTAGGTTTACATTTGAGTCCATTAAAACTAGGTATGTAGGTAGGCAATTTTTTACCCAGTTCTGTCACCTGCTATCCAGATGATAGATTACTATCACCTAGGGAAACTGGTTTACTGCAACAACACAGTAAACCAGGATTTATGTGCCCAGTTCTATCACAACCTTGAAAAGGTTGATGATACTACATATTCCACCAGAGTTGGTGGAATTGACATCCAACTTACCTCCTCCCTAATTCGTATGAGTTTAGAGCTTAGGGAGTCCACATGCACCTTCCTATGCTATCCGGTTAGGGATCTACCATTCGGTGATCCCTATTCCCATATCACCTTAGATGACATCTATATGTATTTTTTTGGGGAGGAGAGATCCTTTGGCCTGATTGAGTTCCGGTCGACTCTTCTTAGAGTTCAGGACTACATCATATACAGAGTCCTGACAGCATGCATCTTGCCCATCACATCTTGAGACGTCTCGAAGATGCGACCATCCCACTCATTATTTCTGTATGCTCTTAGTCAGTGCTTAGATATAGACATTGCTCTGCATATGTTCTATAACATCATTCATGCATCTAGTACAGTTACGTCTGGAGTGGTCCATATGCCCTACTATCATATCCTGACCCAGATTTTCTCCACCTCTAGGATAGATACGACCATAGGGACACTCATCCCACTTACCATATACGATGAGTTAGGGAAGCGGAGTCTTCGATTTGCCGATATAGAGGTCACCGCCAAGGGGATTCTGGCCTGGAAGGGTCGGCCGCCGCCAGTCACTGCTCCAGAGGCCGAGGATGCACCAGGCGAGGGAGAGGAGTGGCCCGACTTCTTAGCAGAGGAGTTTTTCGCAGATCCTTCCACCTCTGTTGGGCCCTCCACATTAGCCGGGCTTTCGACTTCGGCATCACTCTTAGTCGAGGACAGACTCACCCGTCTTGAGGTTCAGTCTATTAAGACTCGATGCGTTGTTCAAGAGAGCCACCGCTTCCTCCGATCTCTACGATCCGAGATAGCTGCAAGGTTCGCCTCTCTCCAAGGCGAGATACGTCACCAGGGACAACCTCAGCCTACACCCGAGCAGCCCCTTGCACCACCTCTAACTGACGACCCTCCAGCTGATGATCCTGCTTTCAATGATCCTGCTTTATGACACTATCATTTGATATATCTTGGATAGAGACCTATATTGTCTAGTTTGACTGTACTGATGCTTAGCTGAACTCCACTTATTTATGCTTACTAGTTTTCTTTGGTTAAATTCTACACTTAGAAGATAAATAGGAATGTGTTGGGTAGAATAGGTATTGATTTTCAAATCAATTTCCTACCTTTACTCTTAAATATTTTACTTGTTTTCAAAATTTGCTTAAGTTTAAAATCATATTTCTAAATTCTAGGTAAAATTTTGTTTTTCAAAATCCCAATTTTTCTTAGATTTTCAAAATATGGACTTTGCTTAGGCTCTACCTTAGAAATCATGCTCCCCTAGAATTGAGCCAGAGCATCTCACAAACACCTAGGCTTACCTTGATTGTGCTTGAAAAACATAGAATGGTGTGAGATGCATAGGGTACAACTTGGACTCTGTTGAATCGAAAAGAATTTAGATATCTCCACAATAGCATGCTATTGTCCACTTTGGGCCTAGACCCTCATGACTTTCCTCTTGGGCTCTCCCCAAAAGGCCTCATACCAATGGAGATATCTTTTTCTTATAAACCCATGATCTTTTCCATGTGTTTTTAATGTGGGACTATGTTTGTAACCTTGCAACCCCAACAATCCCCCCCTCAAACAAAGGACCACAAGCTCCCTAACGTCCAATCCTCAACCCACTAGGACTTCCAGCCCATCGGTCCACCCGACCTACTAGGACTTCCTTGCCTAGCCACAACTAGTACTTCCTGCCCCTCAGTCCACCCGACCTACTAGGACTTCCTTGCCTAGCCACAACTAGGACTTCCTGCCCCTCGGTCCATCTGACCTACTAGGACTTCCTGCCTAGTGTCTGATTCTCTTGATCCGGACATGGAAGCCCCCATTTTCTTTGTTCGAGGTCAATACTGTACCCACATGACTCAATCAGATCATTGCTCTTGTGCACAGTTGGCGGTTAAACCTTCTGGCAGTCCGGGCTCTAATACCAATTAAAGGATCGAAAAGAATTTAGATATCTCCTTAATGGCATGATATTGTCCACTTTGGGCCTAAGCCCTCATGGTTTTGCTCTTGGGCTCTCCCCAATAGGCCTCATACCAATGGAGATATCTTTCTCTTATAAACCCATGATCTTTTACATGTGTTTTCAATGTGGGACTATGTTTGCAACCTTGCAACCCCAACAGACTCAAGAGTGCTTATATCTATGCATCAATGAGTCTGGGCATTAAATACCTAATATACAGTAATCAAGTCAAGTCATCCAGCCCTAGTCAAATCTAACTGGATCTATTGACTTAACTTGACTAACCAAGTGAACGTTGTTGTCCTCTAGACAATCAGCTAGTAGTTAGATGGTTAGACATATGGCCAAGTAATTAAGTATTTGAACTGTTAGGGTTACTCAACTTGCACATTAGGGCTCTGATACCTTACTAAAAGAACCTAATTGACTTGCAATCAACTCAACTCATGCTTGGACATTAAGGTTTAAACTTATTGCTCCTCCTTGACCATTAAGTATTTTGAAATTCATTTAAATGTTTTTCAAAAAAAAATAAAATAAATAAATAATAGTCTTAGACTTTCTTAATATTTTTTATACACTCTTTAAAGTTATTTGAAAATTTAGGGAAGTTTATTTTATTCTTTTCTTTAAAAACTTGTTCAAAATTAAAAGAATATTTACCAATAAAGCCTTTAGAATCTATTTAACAGAGTTTGAAAAATATTTTTCCTCAAAGAATTTAACTAAGCTTCAAAATTGGCCAAAGTTACTTTTCAAAGTAAACCTTCTACTAGCTTAACTGAGATAAAATTATCTCTTTAGACATTTAGCTTTACAATGAAAATAATTATAAAAAGCTAAGTGTTTGAAAAGTTTTTTAAATTAGCCAGACATCCTTTCTTTAAAGCTAAGAGTTTTTCTATAATTTTTTTTTCAAAACTTAATTTTTGTACTTAAGAAAATCCCTTTTAAAAAGACTTTTAAAAGTTTAATGGAAAATCTTTAAATAAAGTCTTTAAAAGCTTCAATTTTCAAAATTTTGGCTAAACACAGTTGTTTTGCACTTAAACTATTTTTTACTTAGCCAAATTTTACTAAGTTTTTCCTACAAAATTTTAAAAGCTAGGTATTTTAAATGGTATTTTTGGGCTTCAACATTTTTTCAAAATTTTCCTACAAAGTTTTTGATATATGGCAAAGGGGGAGAGTAGGACAAAAAAGTTCAAATTAAGAATAAGAGTTCTCTTATTAAGGGGGAGCCTTAACTTTGGAAACTTTAAGTTTACCTAAAATTTTAAAATCCTTTTTACTTGTACTTAACCTGTTACTTAAGTATGCTTACGTTTGTGCTTAAACTTATTATTTTAAAGCATGCTTATGTTTATTTATGCATTTTTGTTTTACTTAACTTTGAATTTGAGTTGTCATAATCAAAAAGGGGGAGATTGTTGGTGTGGGAAGCATCAGACGATCGAACCAAAGTTTTGATAATGGTAAAGAGTTCAAAGTTAAGTAGTGTTGTGATCTAACAAGTTCATGGAGCTTGCAGGAAAGTCCTAAGTGGTACTCAGGCAAAAGTCCTAGCTGCAGTTAGGCAGGTGGAAAACCCTAGGGGGTGGTAACCCTAGGTCATAGCGGGTGGTAACCCTATACGGAAAGTCTTGGCGGGTCGAGAGCTTCAGGCAAAAGTCCTGGGGGGGGGGGGGGTAACCCTAGGTGGAAAGTCCTGATGTTGCGAACCAGTTGAAAGACTGGACAGGCCGGGAAGCGGAAGTCTAGCAGAAAGTCCGGAAGCTTCGAACGCTGAGCAAAAGTCCAGTCGATCTGGAGGATCGCACTGGCAATAGGTAAATCTCCTGATTGGAGTAGGTGAGGACACATTCCCCGTAGAGGGAACAGTAGGCGTTGGGTCGACCTAGGGTTTTCGGTTGGAAATTCGAAGTCAGACTCGGACAGTCCGATGACTGTCAATTATATCACTTATAATATGTCTGTGCTAACTTTATTTTGCAGGGTTTTGTGTTTGGGACTAACACATTTTGCAGGAACAAAGAAGCACATTTGACCTCGGATGAACAGTGTCCGAAGCGCCTCCATGGGGCTTGGAGGCGCCTCAAGTGCAGGCCGAAGCTAGCTGTCTAGAGGAGCTGGAGGTGCCTCGGAGGAAGCTGAAGGCGCCTTGGACCAGGCGTTGGAGGCGCCTTGGAGCAGCTTGGAGGCACCTTCAATGGGATAAGGCGCGACCAGATCAGAGCTGATCCACGCGTGCGACTCGGCGGCCTGGAGGCGCCTCGGGCAGGCTTGGAGGTGCCTCTAGCACTGTATAAAATGGGTCTTCGAGCAGCAGTGTAGAACAGCAACTTCCAAGTGATCTTTCTGCTACAAACTGCTACCGAGACGATCCCGAAGTGCTGCAACGAGATCCCGACGACCTAAAGCTTCAAAATTACACATTCTTGTTGTCGGTATACTTTTTCATTGCAAGTAGATTGTATTAACTCTGTAACCATTATTCGAGCTTATAGTTGTTGCCCACCGGAAGCGATCAACGATCGCGGGCCTTGGAGTAGGAGTCGCCACAGGCTCCGAACCAAGTAACTCCTCGTGTCTCTCTGTGTTGCTTTATTTTCTTTTCGTTATTCCGCTGCATTTAATTACTTGTATTTTACGATTCCGAATCGAACGTGAAATAGCCACGAGCGTTATTCACCCCCTCTAGCGCTTCTCGATCCAACAATTGTATCAGAGCGGGGTCGCATTAATCTAGTGCAACCACCGGTCACGCAATTCTTTTGTGGTGTTTTCAATTTTTACGGAGTCAATTAGAATCTAGCTTAATAGCTATATTCTAATTATTTTTTTCAAATCGGTTTTTGCTCGAAGTTGGTGCAACACCACTCGAGCTCGTGATATTAATTTTATTTCCCGCACTGCTAATCCAAGACCTAGCTTTGGGGCATTTCTGTTTTTTTTATTATTGTGCATATTATCAATGGCCGAACAAGATGGATTCAACACCGTTCGACCCCCGCTCTTCACTGGAGAAGATTTCGGGTAATGGAAGGAGCGAATGGAAACCTTCCTCAAGATACAATTCGACACGTGGATGATCATCAAGACGAGATTGTAACTACCAACCGGCGAAAATGGCAAGCCTACACCTTGCGAAAAATGGGAACCGTCACTAATCAAGAAAGTGGAAGCTGATGCCAGAGCTACCTGCACCCTCCAGTGCGGACTGACCAAGGAGGAGCTCAACAGAATTGGACCGTTCTCCAGCGCAAAAGAGCTTTGGGAGAAGCTGATCGAACTCCACGAGGGCACCTCCGACACCAAGGTGAGTAAAAGAGACCTTTTGTTCAATAAATTATATAATTTGAAAATGCAGGACGGAGAGACAGCAAGTCAACTCCACGCTCACATACAAGACATTCTCAACTCCCTCCATGCGATTGGGCAAAGTGTCGAGAATAGGGACACCATAAGGTACGCTCTAAATGCTTTTCCAAGGAGTACATTGTGGGCATCAATGGTAGATGCCTACAAAGTCTCCAAGGACTTATCTTCCATTAGATTAGATGAATTATTTTCAGAATTCGAACTGCATGAATAGACTAATACACTGACAACCGAGAAGGGTATTACTTTGGTTGCAGGTACCAGTCGAACACGCGAACCAAGATCACGGCGAAGGATTGAACCAGAGGAGGAAGACGAACCCCGATTCAGATGACGAATTAACCTCCGAGCTCTTGAACTTAGTGAAGAAGCTTTACAAGAAAAAGAAAGGCTTCAATAAGAGAGATCTAAAGAAGGTAGTACAATCCAAGGAGGTTCAATCCAGTTCAAAAGTCAAGCTCGAAGTGATCTGCTACGGATGCAATTAGAAAGGGCACATCAAGGCCAACTGCCCTAATCAGAAGGATGCAAAGAAGCAAAGGAAAAAGAAGGTGCTAAAGGCGACATGGAACGAATCTTCCTCAGAAGACGATGACGACGAACTCGATCAGACGAGTCTACTTGCACTAATGGCCCGGGACCAGATCAATCTGTCCGAGAGCGAGAGCGAGTCGGAAGCCGAATCCGAGCGAAGCCACGGATCCGTATCCGTTTCCGAAGGGCCTGGCACCGCTGTAAGTGTACCTCGCTTAAACAATTTAGTTAATTACTTATTACGCAAATTAGCTAAATCAAACCTTAAGGTCAAGTCACTTCTAAAGGAAGTAGCAGTCCTTAAAGAAGTGACTAACTCCAAAACCTTGCCTGACCAAGTTCGGACTGGAAATTCAACTCAAGTTCAAAAACTTGAGGAAGAAAATTCCAATCTGAAAACTCAGGTCAAGGATTTGAAAAATACATTAGAACGGTTCTCTTTGGGCTCCAAGAAGCTTGACCTGATTCTTGGGACACAAAGAGTCATTTACAATAAAACTGGGATAGGTTATAAAACTAAAAGAAAATATAGATCTTACCTGTCCTTAGTAAATAGACAAAATAATAAATCAGTCCAAGCATGGGTACCCAAGTCCAAGCATGGGTACCAAAGTCCAACCTGGTTAATCAAGTTGGACTTGGTTAATATTGGATCCCTAAGGATCAAATACATTACCTCGATAGACCATACCGAGGTTATGATCCAAGGGGAGCTAAAAGAAAAACAATAAACATAAAATTATATTAATACTCAAATTAAATAAAATTAAAATTAAAACTTAAATTAAATTAAAATTTAAATAAAATCAAATTAAATTAAAATTCAATTTAAAATTTAAATTAGAATTCAATTTAAAATTCAAATTAAATCAAAAATCAAATTAAAATTAAATTCATATTTAAGTTTAGATTAATTCAAAATTCAAATAAAATTAAGAAATTATATTCTTACAAAATCTTAAAAATCCAAGGGAAGGTTGCATAATAGTTAGCACCTCCAAACTTAATACACCCGACAAGGGTAACCAAGAGTAGACTACTCGGCAGGGTAATTAAGATTAGATTAAACTGGGCTAGGTTTAACTTGACTCACGGTACTGGTGAAGTATTGGATGATAGTACGTTGGGGAAACTTACTCATCGCATGTCTAGGAAGATATGGCTTCGACCTGGTGCATTTGGCTAAGTGGAACTGATCGAAGCTACCCTTTATGGATCCTAACCAGTTAGACCAAGGTTTTGTACTAAGTTCAATGGGTAGAACTATTTGGAAAACCTTGAAAGCATGGTTACTTTAATGATGTCCTTGTAACTCACCATAACCCAGAAGTTTATCCAAAGAATGCCTACTTGTTGAACCCAAAGCTAAACCTGAATCTAACACAAAGTTAAACCAAATCCTAAAATTGAACCATAATTCATCTCACAAAAATTATAGAATTCCCTTATTGAAAATTTAGATCGGGTGAGATGACTAAGGAATAAAAATTAAAATACAAATTCAAATTAAAATTCAAAATTTGTAATTAAAATTAAAAGGAAATCAAATTTAAAATTCGAAATTTGAAATTAAAATTCATAATTAAAATTAAATTAATTCAAATTAAAATTTGGAATTCGAATTAAAATTTGAAATTCAAAATTTAAATTCGAAATTAAAATTAAATTAATTCAAATTAAAATTCGAAATTAAAATTAAATTGTTCAAATTTCATTAACTTAATTATCTTTCAAAATTAACTTAATTATATTTTTTAATTTAATTAATTTAATTATTTTTTAAATTTAATTAACTTAATCATTTTCCAAATTTAATTAACTTAAATACTTTCAAATTAATTAACTTAAACATTTTTCAAAGTAATTAACTTAATTATTTTTCAAATTAATTAACTTAAATACTTTCAAATTAATTAACTTAAACATTTTTCAAATTAATTAACTTAAATATTTTTAAAAATTAATTAACTTAAATATTTTTCAAAACTAATTAACTTAAATAATTTCAAATTAATTACCTTAAATACTTTCAAATTAATTAACTTAAACATTTTTCAAATTAATTAACTTAATATTTTCAAATTAACTAACTTAAATATTTTTCAAATTTAATTAACTTAAAATATTTTTCAAAATTTAATTAACTTAAAATATTTTTCAAAAATCTAATGAACTTAACATCATGAAAATAAAATAAAATAATAATAAAAAAAATGTGACACGTAGGCGTACAGCGGAGGCGCCTCCCACACGAGGGAGGCACCCTTAATCACGGCGGGAAATTTCCCGCCGACTTAACCAAAGGCACCTCGGATGGTCTCCGAGGCGCCTCTAACTGCCCCCTTGAGGCGCCTTAAGCACCGTATAAGACGCCTCCAACCTGAGATTTCAGAAACGAACAGAACCTTTTCTGTTCGTTCCTAATTCATTTCTCTTCGCGATTCCCTCTCCAAAACGTGCGCTTTCTTCCCCAACCAAGGCGCCTTCAACCCACCTCTTCCTCCTCTACTCCTAGCAATGCCTCCTATATAAACTCTACACCTCCCTTAATCATCTACTACATGAATTTCGTACTAGTTTTTGCTATTTTTGCTTGTATACTGTCAAAAATAGGAAACGTCGCATTGTTGATCCTACACCAGCTAGGGCCCCTTCTACGGATCCTAGATTCCCCTCGGAATAGCATAGGATAGATTTTGCTAGGTTTACATTTGAGTCCATTAAAACTAGGTATGTAGGTAGGCAATTTTTTACCCAGTTCTGTCACCTGCTATCCAGATGATAGATTACTATCACCTAGGGAAACTGGTTTACTGCAACAACACAGTAAACCAGGATTTATGTGCCCAGTTCTATCACAACCTTGAAAAGGTTGATGATACTACATATTCCACCAGAGTTGGTGGAATTGACATCCAGCTTACCTCCTCCCTGATTCGTACGAGTTTAGAGCTTAGGGAGTCCACATGCACCTTCCTATGCTATCCGGTTAGGGATCTACCATTCGGTGATCCCTATTCCCATATCACCTTAGATGACATCTATATGCAATTTTTTGGGGAGGAGAGATCCTTTGGCCTGATTGAGTTCAGGTCGACTCTTCTTAGAGTTCAAGACTACATCATGTACAGAGTCCTGACAGCATGCATCTTGCCCATCACATCTCGAGACGTCTCGAAGATGCGACCATCCCACTCATTATTTCTGTATGCTCTTAGTCAGTGCTTAGATATAGACATTGCTCTGCATATGTTCTATAACATCATTCATGCATCTAGTACAGTTACGTCTGGAGTGGTCCATATGCCCTACTATCATATCCTGACCCAGATTTTCTCCACCTCTAGGATAGATACGACCATAGGGACACTCATCCCACTTACCATATACGATGAGTTAGGGAAGCGGAGTCTTCGATTTGCCGGTATAGAGGTCACCGCCAAGGGGATTCTGGCCTAGAAGGGTCGGCCGCCGCCAGTCACTGCTCCAGAGGCCGAGGATGCACCAGGCGAGGGAGAGGAGTGGCCCGACTTCTTAGCAGAGGAGTTTTTCGCAGATCCTTCCACCTCTGTTGGGCCCTCCACATTAGCCGGGCTTTCGACTTCGGCATCACTCTTAGTCGAGGACAGACTCGCCCGTCTTGAGGTTCAGTTTATTAAGACTCGACGCGTTGTTCGAGAGAGCCATCGCTTCCTCCGATCTCTACGATCCGAGATAGCTGCAGGGTTCGCCTCTCTCCAAGGCGAGATACGTCACCAGGGACAACCTCAGCCTACACCCGAGCAGCCCCTTGCACCACCTCCAACTGACGACCCTCCAGCTGATGATCCTGCTTTCGATGATCCTGCTTTATGACACTATCATTTGATATATCTTGGATAGAGACCTATATTGTCTAGTTTGACTGTACTGATGCTTAGCTGAACTCCACTTATTTATGCTTACTAGTTTTCTTTGGTTAAATTCTACACTTAGAAGATAAATAGAAATGTGTTGGGTAGAATAGGTATTGATTTTCAAATCAATTTCCTACCTTTACTCTTAAATATTTTACTTGTTTTCAAAATTTGCTTAAGTTTAAAATCATATTTCTAAATTCTAGGTAAAATTTTGTTTTTCAAAATCCCAATTTTTCTTAGATTTTCAAAATATGGACTTAGCTTAGGCTCTACCTTAGAAATCATGCTCCCCTAGAATTGAGCCAGAATATCTCACAAACACCTAGGCTTACCTTGATTGTGCTTGAAAAACATAGAATGGTGTGAGATGCATAGGGTACAACTTGGACTCTGTTGGATTGAAAAGAATTTAGATATCTCCACAATAGCATGATATTGTCCACTTTGGGCCTAGACCCTCATGGCTTTGCTCTTGGGCTCTCCCCAAAAGGCCTCATACCAATGGAGATATCTTTCTCTTATAAACCCATGATCTTTTCCATGTGTTTTTAATGTGGGACTATGTTTGCAACCTTGCAACCCCAACAATCCCCCCCTCAAAAAAAGGACCACAAGCTCCCTAACGTTCAATCCTCAACCCACTAGGACATCCAGCCCATCGGTCCACCCGACCTACTAGGACTTCATTTCCTAGCCATAACTAGAACTTCCTGCCCCTCGGTCCACCCGACCTACTAGGACTTCCTTGCCTAGCCACAACTAGGATTTCCTACCCCTCGGTCCATTTGACCTACTAGGACTTCCTGCCTAGTGTCTGATTCTCTTGATCCGGACATGGAAGCCCCCATTTTCTTTGTTCGAGGTCAATACTGTACCCACATGGCTCAATCAGATCATATCTCTTGTGCACAGTCGGCGGTTAAACCTTCTGGCAGTCCGGGCTCTGATACCAATTAAAGGATCGAAAAGAATTTAGATATCTCCACAATGACATGATATTGTCCACTTTGGGCCTAAGCCCTCATGGTTTTGCTCTTGGGCTCTCCCCAATAGGCCTCATACCAATGGAGATATCTTTCTCTTATAAACCCATGATCTTTTCCATGTGTTTTCAATGTGGGACTATGTTTGCAACCTTGCAACCCCAATAGACTCAAGAGTGCTTATATCTATGCATCAATATGAGTCTGGGCGTTAAATAACTAATATACAGTAATCAAGTCAAGTCATCCAGCCCTAGTCAAATCTAACTAGATCTATTGACTTAACTTGACTAACCAAGTGAACGCCGTTGTCCTCTAGACAATCAGCTAGTAGTTAGATGGTTAGACATGTGGCCAAGTAATTAAGTATTTGAATTGTTAGGGTTACTCAACTTGCACATTAGTGCTCTGATACCTTACTAAAAGAACCTAATTGACTTGCAATCAACTCAACTCATGCTTGGACATTAAGGTTTAAACTTATTGCTCCTCCTTGACCATTAAGTATTTTGAAATTCATTTAAATATTTTTCAAAAAAAAAATAAAATAAATAAATAATAGTCTTAGACTTTCTTAATATTTTTTATACACTCTTTAAAGTTATTTGAAAATTTAGGGAAGTTTATTTTGTTCTTTTCTTTAAAAACTTTTTCAAAATTAAAAGAATATTTACTAATAAAGCCTTTAGAATCTTTTTAACAGAGTTTGAAAAATATTTTTCCTCAAAGATTTCAACTAAGCTTCAAAATTGGCTAAAGTTACTTTTCAAAGTAAACCTTCTACTAGCTTAACTGAAATAAAATTATTTCTTTAGAAATTTAGCTTTACAATGAAAATAATTATAAAAAGCTAAGTGTTTGAAAAGTTTTTTAAATTAGCGAGACATCCTTTCTTTAAAGCTAAGAGTTTTTCTATAAATTTTTTTTCAAAACTTAATTTTTGTACTTAAGAAAATCCCTTTTAAAAAGACTTTTAAAAGTTTAATGGAAAATCTTTAAATAAAGTCTTTAAAAGCTTCAGTTTTCTAAATTTTGGCTAAACACAGTTGTTTTGCACTTAAACTATTTTTTACTTAGCCAAATTTTACTAAGTTTTTCCTACAAAATTTTAAAAGCCAGGTATTTTAAAAGGTATTTTTGGGCTTCAACATTTTTTCAAAATTTTCCTACAAAGTTTTTGATATATGGCAAAGGGGGAGAGTAGGACAAAAAAGTTCAAATTAAGAATAAGAGTTCTCTTATTAAGGGGGAGCCTTAACTTTGGAAACTTTAAGTTTACCTAAAATTTTAAAATCCTTTTTACTTGTACTTAACCTGTTACTTAAGTATGCTTACGTTTGTGCTTAAACTTATTATTTTAAAGCATGCTTATGTTTATTTATGCATTTTTGTTTTACTTAACTTTGAATTTGAGTTGCCATAATCAAAAAGGGGGAGATTGTTGGTGTGGGAAGCATCAGACGATCGAACCCAAGTTTTGATAATGGTAAAGAGTTCAAAGTTAAGTAGTGTTGTGATCTAACAAGTTCATGGAGCTTGCAGGAAAGTCCTAAGTGGTACTCAGGCAAAAGTCCTAGCTGCAGTTAGGCAGGTGGAAAACCCTAGGGGGTGGTAACCCTAGGTCATAGCGGGTGGTAACCCTATACGGAAAGTCTTGGCGGGTTGAGAGCTTCAGGAAAAAGTCCTTGGGCGGGGGGTAACCCTAGGTGGAAAGTCCTGGTGTCGCGAACCAGGTGAAAGACTGGACAGGCCGGGAAGTGGAAGTCCAGCAGAAAGTCCGGAAGCTTCGAACGCTGAGCAAAAGTCTAGTCGATCTGGAGGATCGCACTGGCAACAGGTAAATCTCCTGACTGGAGTAGGTGAGGACACATTCCCCGTAGAGGGAGCAGTAGGCGTCGGGTCGACCTAGGGTTTTCGGTTGGAAATCCGAAGTCAGACCCGGGCAGTCCGATGACTGTCAATTATATCACTTATAATATGTCTGTGCTAACTTTATTTTGCAGTGTTTTGTGTTTGGGACTAACACATTTTGCAGGAACAAAGAAGCACATTTGACCTCGGATGAACAGTGTCTGAGGCGCCTCCATGGGGCTTGGAGGCGCCTCAGGTGCAGGTCGAAGCTAGCTATCCAGAGGAGCTGGAGGTGCCTCGGAGGAAGCTGAAGGCGCCTTGGACCAGGCGTTGGAGGCGCCTTGGAGCAGCTTGGAGGCACCTTCAATGGGATAAGGCGCGACCAGATCAGAGCTGATCCACGCGTGCGACTCGGCGGCCTGGAGGCGCCTCGGGCAGGCTTGGAGGTGCCTCTAGCACTGTATAAAAGGGGGTCTTCGAGCAGCAGTGTAGAACAGCAACTTCCAAGTGATCTTTCTGCTACAAACTGCTACCGAGACGATCCCGAAGTGCTGCAACGAGATCCCGACGACCTGAAGCTTCAAAATTACACATTCTTGTTGTCGGTATACTTTTTCATTGCAAGTAGATTGTATTAACTCTGTAACCATTATTCGAGCTTATAGTTGTTGCCCACCGGAAGCGATCAACGATCGCGGGCCTTGGAGTAGGAGTCGCCACAGGCTCCGAACCAAGTAACTCCTCGTGTCTCTCTGTGTTGCTTTATTTTCTTTTCGTTATTCCGCTGCATTTAATTACTCGTATTTTACGATTCTAAATCGAACGTGAAATAACCACGCGCGCTATTCACCCCCCTCTAACGCTTCTCGTTCTAACACTTAGACACAGGGATCAAAACCAAACAGGACCTAACCTAACTTAGTTGATCATATCAAAACAACCACGGGGATCAACAATCTCCCCCTTTTTGATGTGCATCAACCCAAGTTCAAGTTAGGGAAAAATAAATAAGAAGTAATTTAAAGAAATTACTAAACTAACATTTTTAGTATACAAATTGCAATAATAGAATTTGTAATTTTCTAAGTAAAAGAATATTAACTTGTTCCTATCTCTCCTCCTTTGATCATAGCAAAAACGGGTAGGAAGTTTTCAATATAAATTCTAAGTTGACAAAGAACTCTAACCTTTAAGCAATTTAAACAAAATATTTTTGTGAAATTTCCAAAAAAAAATTATTAAAACATTATCTAGTTTCTATTTTCATGCTTTATCAGTATGTTAATTAAATATTTTATTTTAATATTTTGGCTTCCAGGCAGTGGCGAGGCACTAGACCTTCTTGGTTATTGGAGGAATAACCACTTTCATAGACAAAGCCTCATAAAGAAATTAACTGTTTAATTTTTCTTGCTGAAAGCGCTAACTTTCAAAAATTTAATCTAGAAAAGATTTTGGAACCCAGTATAGATTCCTTCCTACTAAATTAATCAACTATTTAAGTGGTACATAACTTTTGGAAACTTTCCTAAGTTGTCCCTAATGTTTTCTAATATAACAATTCAACTTTCCATAAATTCTAAGCTTTGATTTTAGAAATTTATTTGGTTTAAAGCATGCATCAGTTTTCATATTTTCAATTCACATCTTCAAATTATCATTTTCTGATTTTAAATTATCTAACATTAATTTTAAGTCAGCAATTTGTTTTTCTGATTTTACTAAGTCTTTTGTAAGAATTTTGATAAAATGAAAAGACTATTTAAGGGTTAGAGTACGCACCTTACTTACCTCTATTTCTGATGCTTCCCCTTCATCGTAGCTTTCTTCTGATGATTCTCCCCCTTCATCTATGCTCATCTCTGAGCTGATTTCTTCTTCAATTTGATGGTTGGACATTAGTGCTACTCCTAAGAAGGCTTCGACTTCTAATTCGGAGGATGATGATTCATCCCATGTAGCCTTTAGACTCTTTCGTTTAGAGGACATCGGTCTTTGAGACTTCTCCTTATCCTTTTTCTTTAATTTTGGGAAGTCATCCTTGATGTGCCCTTCCTCGTTGCAGTTGTAGCATTGGATCATCCTTCTTTGCATTGATGCTTTCTTGACTACGATCTAAATTTATTAGTCTTAATAAACTTATTTAACTTTCTTACCAATAACGCCGCTTCAGTTTCATCGATTGACGCTTCAGAATCAGGATCACCCATCTCGACTTGTAGGGTAACATTAAGATTTGACTTCTCTATTTATTTAGGTTCTGCAATTCAAGATTCGTGAAGTTCGAAGGTAGAGAATAAAATTTCTAACGTACTTACCCCAAAATCCTTAGAGATATAGTATGCATCTACTAAGGACGTTCATTCTGGAGTTCTTGGGAAGGCGTTGAGCGCATACTGGATCGAGTCTCGGTTTGTTACCGATTCTCCGAGGTTGTTCAGTTGAGTTATTAGTTCCTTGATTCTTGCTTGGAGTTGCGCTACCTTCTCGCCATTGTTCATCCGAAGATTTGTAAGCTGAGTCCGGAGAATGTCGTGCCTTGCTAACTTCGCTTCTGAGGTGCTTTTGTGGAGCTCCAAAAATTTTTCCCAGAGGTCTTTGGCGGAATCGTAGCTTCCGATCTGACTTACCTCCTGGGGTGGCATAACGCTGAGCAGATGGAACTCTGCATTTCCATTGACCATAAAGTTAGCTTGTTCCTTTTTCATCCAGTTGTATTCTTCCTTATTTTTAGGGACTGCAAAACCATATTTTATAACTAAAAGAATATCAAATTTTGTTTTGAAGAATACCTCCATTTGGCATTTCCATGTAGCGAAGTCTCCGTCGAATTTCGGGGGATGAATACTTGCACCAACCATCGTCTTGATCTTGATGCTTCAGTCAGTGGTTAGTCCTTCTGTGGTGGTCTAGCTCTGATAGCAATTGTTGGTGCAACGGGACCGACAAGAGGGGAGGGGTGAATTGCCTGCAATAAGAAAATATCCTCCTCGATCTTTCAACTCTAAAATAGCAACAATAAAATAATAACAAATAAAATAAAAGAAATAGAAAATAAGAGACTTAACAATTTGACTTGGTTACAACCTAGATGGTTGTTAATCCAAGGTGGTTGAACAACGCACTATGAATCTCCTTCTCTGAAGGCGAAGAAGCCTTTTACACACTTAGAGAGCTCAAGAGTTGCTAGGAAATTGAAAACTGAGTTGAATGATAAATTCCTAGCTCTAGGGGCATTTATATAGCTCTTGGAAATTCTATCTCGAGTCTTGAGGGTGCCTCCAAAGGGGTTGAGGGCATCTCCAAGGGGATAAGCGGATAAAACTTTATCCGCGTGCAAATGGGTGAATTGACCTAGTTGAGCGTTGAGGGCAGAGGTGCCTCCAACGACTGTTGAGGGCGCCTCCAGCTGCTTTTCCAGCATTTCTTCATCTTCTCTTTAGCTTTCGAAGTTCCAATTGTTTGGGTGATTGCGGCCAACCGAAATAGAGCTCACCCGAACCTAATTTTCAGCCTTCTCCTTGAGTAGGCTTCCACCCCAGCTTTTCATCCCTCGAACGTCGCACACGTTCTTCTCATCCACTGGTGTACTCTTCCGCAGCTCTTTCGTCCTTCAGACTCACCAAGCCCGTCGGCTCCCTTCTCGTGCCTTCCTTCTCGCTAGCTGCATCTTCCGCTCGATTTCCTGCACTTCTAAGCTCCTGCACACTTAGACACAAGAATCAAAACCAAATAGGACCTAATTGTTGGTTGCTACTCGGAATATCGTACTGGTTCCCTTGTATAAACATTTTATACAAGTCCTGAACCTTTCCTAACAACCTATTGTGTTCTTTAGAAATTAAATATGGAATCGCAAACAGAACTTAACATTATTGATTCCAAATTTAACTTATCTATTCTTAGAGGTTTAGACTTGGATCGCAAACGATATTTAACATTATTGATCCAAATCCACCCATGTTACAAATTCGATTAAATATTTATTTCAAAGATCGGCTCCCAGGTCAAATATGGCGAGGTACTTGGCCTTCTTGGGTATGAGAGCATCCACCACTGCCTCGACAAAGCCTTTCAAAGAAATTCAATATTTAATCTCCTTATAGTAACCCTAGGTTTAACCAAAAAAAACAATTGAATCACAAGATCGAAAAACAAAGAAACACAAATTCGAATAACAAATCCGAAACCTAGAATCGCTAGCCTCTTGTGTTTGGTATTTCAAGATCTAAACAAACAAGGATAAACTAGTTATGATACGGAAACTAATAACTAGTTATATCTTTTGTAGCTTATAGACCTCACGATCTTCTATCGTATTCCTCTTCTTATCTCGGATGTCGTGTGAGTGACGATCTACTGAGACGAGAATCCACCCAAGCTTCCTTCTTCTCCAAGCAAGTTTCGGCCATAATCAATCAACTCCTTAAGATGAAGAACTTCGGTCATCAACCAAGCTCCAAGGGATGCAAGAAACAAAGCCTCTTATCTCTTCTTCTTCCACTAGCAAAATCCGGCCACCACCAAGCTCCGTGAGATGAAGATGCCGCTGGCTACACAAGGAAGAAGAATAGGAGAAGAGAAGGGAGAGAGGGTCGGCCACCAACCAAGGAATAGAAGAGATATTGTTGTGTAAGGTGAGGCACCTCTACCCTCTCTTTTATATTCCTTGGTCTTGGCAAATAAAGAAAGTTTTATAATTAAAACTTCCTCATATTCCTTGCCAATGTTTAAGAAGAAAAATTTAATTAAAAATTCCTTTTAAACCTCTAATGTGTCGACCACCTTATTCCCTCCAAACAAGGAAAGTTTTAAACACAAAATTAAAACTTCTTAATTTATTTTCGGAAATTTTTAAAATAAAAATTTCTCTTTAAAAATTCCCTTCATGGTTGGTTATAAAAAGAAACTTTTATATAATTAAAATCTCTCTATTAAAACATGTGGATGATTACAATAAGGAAAGTTTTCTCAAAATTAAAATTTTCCTTTCAATCTACAAATAAGGAAAGATATCAAATCTTTCTCTTAATCTTTTGTAGAAAACTATAAAAGGAAAGATTTATAATTTTAAAACTCTCTTTTAAAATCATGAGGATGGTTACAAAAAAAGAAAGTTTTATCAAAAATTAAAATCTTCCTTTTAACTACAAATAAGGAAAGATATTAAACCTTTCTCTTAATCTTTTGTAGAAAGGCATAAAAGGAAAGACTTAAATTTTGAACTCTCTTTTAAAACCATGAGGATGGTTACAAAAAGGAAAGTTTTATCAAAAATTAAAATATTCCTTTTAACTACAAATAAGGAAAGATATCAAACCTTCCTCTTAATCCTTTATAGAAAGCTATAAAAGAAACGATTTAAATTTTAAACTCTCTTTTAAAATCATGGCTTCCACATAAGAAAAGATTTTAAAAATTAAAATCCTTTTATTTATTGTGGCCGACCACACTAAGCTTGGGTTCAAGCTAGGGCCGACCACCTAAGCAAACCAACTCACCTTGGTTTGGCCGACCCTAGCTTGGGCTCCAAGTTAGGCTTGGCTGCCCACCTTAAGGTGGGTATAGGTGGGTATAATATTTTATAAATAAGAGGTTACGATAGGGACCGAGAGGAGGAATTGGTTTTGGTCTCCCGATGAACTTGAGCTTCCCGTGTTCGCCCCGAACACCTAACTCGAGTTCATCAATAATAACTCATACCATTAAAGAGTTATTATTGAACTACCACACCAATCTCATATTACTATAAGAGCTCCTTCTTATCATGAGTGTGTTAATCTCCCTATGTTTAAGATGTCAAATGTCCACTAATTAAATGAGTTACTGACAACTCACTTTAATTAATATCTTAGTCCAAGAGTAGTACCACTCAACCTTATTGTCATGTCAGACTAAGTCCACCTGCAGGGTTTAACATGACAATTCTTATGAGCTCCTCTTGGGGACATTATCAACCTAAATTACTAGGACACAGTTTCACTCTATGATCAACAACACATCATATAAATAGTATCATTTCCCAACTTATCGAGCCTATTGATTTATCGAACTAAATCGCACCCTTTGATAAATTAAAGAAATGAATATTAAGTATATGTGCTTGCTATTATATCATGATTAAGAGCACACACTTCCATAATAATAAAGGTCTTGTTCTTTTATTCAGTCAGTATAAAAAGAACTTACCTTAAATGATCCTGCTCAATACACTCATAGTGTACTAATATAATTTCATAGTCAAGATAAACTAATACCAAATTACACTATGACTATTCAATAGTTTATTCCTATCCATCTTAGTCATGAACAACTATTTATAATTTATAAAGAACTGATAACATGATCTTCTGTGTGTGACACCACACACCATGCTATCTACAATATAAATTAATTGAACAACTACACTTAGCTTATAAATGTAGATATTTGACCAATATGATTCTTATTTCTAAGTAAATGTTTATACAAAAAGATAGGCTTTTAGTATACATTCCAACACTAACCTAACTTGGTTGATCACATCAAAACAACCACGATGACCAACAACTTGTACTCGTGTTACAATAAGAATTTCACAGACATATCTATATATATGTAGAGAACCACATGAAGTTTTATAGTGAGTTACTCCAATGAACTAGTTACCATAACTAGTATCCATGTTTAACTCTCGACATCCCAATGCCGACAACCAGTGAGAAAATAGCTGCTTGGCTAAACCGAGGAGTATAACCCATGCTAGTCTTACAGAATTGATGATGTCTGAATGAACCAATTCGACAACTAGGGAAATTTCAATATATTCATAATTGTACATGTAGAGATAATCACTAGTTGTGATTCAATCATAAATTCTCTCATGCTATGAATTATATTATGGACATTTAGTAAATGAGTTTAAGATAATCAAACATAAAATATACACTCAAATAGTGAATCTATACTTGTAAAATAAATAGAAAAAATCGTAAGGTGATTGTCTTAGAACATCCCTCAAATTCTAACAGTTTTCTTCTCTCATGCAAAGGCAACCCTCTTTTTATTTTCTGAGCTCTTTCGCTTCCTCGCAAATGTTTGTGAGACCCTTGCTTCAAACTTGATAGTTAGAGGGGTCACACGCGACAACACTAGCTCCCGATTGACATTCTTTGATTCGCAAGACTCCAGTAGCGAATACACCAGAGAGTCCACAACACCGCAACTCAAGAGGAAAAGGGAGAGGAGACACTCGAGCAGGTGAAAAATACACTATCAAATTGTTGTCTGTGGGAAGATATAAGAAAAACTACGATGCTGAATACCAGGAGAACCATGGGGGAGCCCCAACTAGAAAAATCAGTTGAGCAGTGTAGGTCCCCTGCACCTGTTGGTTGGTCCTAGGAAGATCGTACCGATTCCATTGTACAAAAATTTTGTACAAGTCCTGAACCTTTCCTAACAACCTATTGTGTTTTTTAGAAATTAAATTTGGAATCGCAAACAGAACTTAACATTATTGATTCCAAATTTAACTTATCTGTTCTTAGAGGTTTAGACTTGAATCGCAAATGATACTTAACATTATAGATCCAAATCCACCTAGGTTACAAATTTAATTAAATATTTATTTCAGAAATTGGCTCCCAGGTCAAATATGGTGAGGCACTTGGCCTTCTTGGGTATGAGAACATCCACCACTACCTCGACAAAGTCTCTTAACGAAATTCAATATTTAATTTCCTTATATAACATTAGGTTTAACCAAAAGAAACAATCAAATCACAAGATTGACAAATAAAATAAAAGAAACACAACTTCGAATTATAAATATGAAAATCTAGAATCACTAGCCTCTTGTGTTTGGTATTTCAAAATCCATACAAAGAAAAACTAGTATGATGCGGAAAAGAATTACTAGTTATACCTTTCTTTGAAAGAAACAACCTCTTAATCTTCTATCGTATTCCTCTTCTTATCTCGGATGTTGTGTGGGCAACGATCTACCGAGATGGGAACCACCCAAGCCCTTCTTCTTCCTTCTTCCAAGTTTCGGCCAAGCAACTTTCTCCAAGAAAAACAAGTCTCGACCACCAACCAAGCTCCAAGGAAAACTAGGAAACAAAATCCTCCTTTCTCTTCTTCTTCTCCAAGCTAGATCCGACCACCAAAACAAGCTCCTTGAGATTGATGAGGTTTGGCCACAAAGGAGGAAGAAAAGGAGGAGAAGATGCTAGGGTCGGCCACCACCAAGGAGGAAAAGAGAGAGGAAAAATAGAAGAGAGTTATCTTTGTGAAGGCACCCCTCCCTCTCTTTTATAATTCTTGGTCTTGACAAATAAGGAAAGTTTTAATAAAAACTTCCTTATTTTCTTTGCCATGAAAAGGAAAATTTAATTGATAAAAACCAATTTCCTTTTTTTTATTAAAGTGGTCGGCCACCTCTACTTCTCCAAGCAAGGAAAGTTTTAATCACAAGAATTAAAACTTCCTAATTTGTTTCCAAAAATTTTTAAAATAAAAATTTCTCTATTAATTTTTCCCTTTATGGTTGGTTATAAAAGGAAATTTTATAAATTAAAATCTTTCTATTAAAACATGTGGATGATTTCAAAAAAGGAAAGTTATCTTTAAAATTAAAATCTTCCTCTCAATCTACAAATAAGGAAAGATATCAAATCTTTTCTTAATATTTTGTAGAAACTATAATAGGAAAAATTTAATTTTAAAACTCTCTTTTAAAATCATGAACATAGTTTCATAAAAGGAAAGTTTTATCAAAAATTTAAAACTTCCTTTCAATCTACAAATAAGGAAAGATATCAAATCTTTTCTTAATCTTTTATAGAAATTATAAAAGGAAAGATTTAATTTTAAAACTCTCTTTTAAAATCATGAGGATGGTTTCATAAAAGGAAAGTTTTATCAAAAATTAAAATCTTCCTTTTAACTACAAATAAGGAAAGATATCAAATCTTTCACTTAATTTTTTGTAGAAATCTATAAAAGAAAATATTTAAATTTTAAACTCTATTTTAAAACCACGGTATCCACATAAGAAAGATTTAAAAAATAAAATCCTTTTTAATTTAATGTGGCCAGCCACTGTTAGGTTTTTCGGGCTGCAAAACCGCTTTTTGCGTTGCGAAAACCCCGAAACCCCCATGCCACGGATCCGTGCGAAGATTAAAATTTTGTAAAACTTCGAGTATGAATTTTATAACCTAGATCTACAAGATAAAGAGGTTATCCTTGATGCGAAGCCCTTCACGTAATCTTGCTCATCCAAGGTTCGCCGGATCTCGAGAGTATCAAAGTAGATACTCCTCTATGTGTATCCACACGAACAAATGATGGAGAAACCTAACAAAAGGTGTGCTAGCACCCTTTGAAAGATTCGGCCAAAGAGGAGGAGAGGGAGAGAAGAAAGAGCTTGAGGAAGAAGAAGATGGAGTTACCACACAAAATGAAACTCCTCACACTAAAGTGGTCGGCCACATTCAAGAAGGGGGTTTTAAACCCCATGGGATATCAAGACTCACAACTCTTGATCTCCCTCATGATGTGGCACACACATGTGCTAATCTTGATGATGTGGCACATCACCATTAGCCACTTAATGTCAACTCACCAATGAGGTGGCAAATGGTCAAGTCAAACTTGACCCTTCATCTTCCTCTCAAGTCAAGTCAAACTTGACAACTTCTCTCCCTTGGTTGATCTAATCTAACCATTGATTCAAGTCAATTTTAATTTAATGAATCTCTATTCATTGAATTAAATTAATTAAATGAGTCTAAGTCCAAATTAGACTTCTTAACACATGAACCAAATTGAGTCCAACTCAATTAGCCTAATTTGGATTACTCTTAATCCAATTTGGTTCATCACATGAACCTAATCCTTTAGGTTCATCAAATGAACCTAATCTCCATCTAATTGCCCTTTGTGTGTGACCCTATAGGTTCTTGTAACGTTGGCAATGCTCCTAATCTCTTTTAGAAGCATAAGTAATGAGCGGTATCTAGCAACACATCATTACTACCAAAGTTACAAGAATGTTGAGATCCAATATCACCTTGTGACTACTAATTGTAACTTTTCACAATATATGACAATGTCCTTCTATCCTAGACATCTAGATTGATCAATGTGAGGCATAGACCGTGCCATCCTCTAATCAATCTAAATCTTGAACTCCAAGTAGACTCACTTAATCAAATGAGTTCAATATCTCATATTGACTCATTTGGGCATGGCCATGCACTTCGTGGTCTCACTCTATCAAGAATATCGATGTCACTCCCGTCATATAGGAGGGATAGATCTCATCTACATCACTCACATCCCTCTGCATAATTCGTTACATACCCAGTAATCGCCTTTATAGTCCACCCAGTTATGGGTGACGTTTGACGAAGCCAAAGTACGTAACTCCTTATGTAGGGAACCATGGTGACTTCAGGTCCAAGGACTAATAGTCATACTAATAGCCACATGAGAAAGTATATGCCACTCATATAACGATCCATGATACTTTCTCATGGCGGGTCATTCAGTTTACATTCTCCAATGCATACCCATGTGTCAACTTGATATCTCCATATCCATGACTTGTGAGATCAAGTCATCGAGTTGACCTACATGCTAGTCTCGTCGCATTAACATTATCCCTGAATGCTAATACTTGACTAGGAATGATTAAGAGTAGTGTTCCCTATATCATCTCACTATCGATTCAACCAATCGATTGATATAGGTAAGAACCTTCTACTCAAGGATGCTATTATACTTAGTTATTTGGTACCAATACAAGTAAGTATAATAATCAAAAACAAATGCCTTTATATATATACATAAGAATATGATACAATGAGTCCATACAACAATCATCAAATGATTAGCTCTAGGGCTCTAACTAACAACCACACCATGCTTGGATTCAAGCTAGGGCCAACCACACAACTTGGCTCATCCTATTTGCTTGGCCGACCCAAGCTTGGGTTCCAAGCTTGCTTGGCCGACCACCTTAGGATGGGTATAAAGGTGGGTATAGGTGGATATAATACTTTATTAATAAGAGGCTACGATAGGGACCGAGAGGAGGAATTGGTTTTGGTCTCCTGATGAAATTAAGCTTCCCGTGTTCGCCCCGAACACCCAACTTAATTTCATCAATAATAATTCATTCCACTAAAGAATTTTTATTGAACTACCGCATCAATCCCAAATTATATTTTGGGCACCTTCTTATCATGAGTGTGTTAATTTCCCTGTGTTTAAGATGTCGGATGTCCACTAATTAATTGAGTTACTGACAACTCACTTTAATTAATATCTTAGTCCAAGAGTAGTACCACTTAACCTTATTGTCGCGTCGGACTAAGTCTACCTGCAGGGTTTAACATGACAATCCTTATGAGCTCCTCTTGGGGACATTATCAACCTAGATTACTAGGACACAGTTTCCTTCTATAATCAACAACACACACTATAAGTAATATCATTTCCCAACTTATTGGGCCTATTGATTTATCGAGCTAAATCTCACCCTTTGATAAGTCAAAGAAATAAATACTAAATATATGTGCTTGTTATTATATTAGAATTTAAGAGCACACACTTCCATAATAACTAAGGTCTTGTTCTTTTATTAAGTCAGTATAAAAAGAACTTACCTTAAATGGTCCTGCTCAATACACTCAGAGTGTACTAGTGTAATTTATCAGTCAAGATAAACTAATACCTAATTACACTATGACTATTCCAATGATTTGTTCCTTTCCATCTCAGTCGTGAGCTACTGTTAATAATTTATAAGGAATTGATAACATGATCTACTATGTATGACACCACATACCATGTTATCTATAATATAAATTAATCGAACAACTACATTTAACTTATAAATGTAGATATTTGACCAATATGATTCTTATTTCTAAGTAAATGTTTATACAAAAAACTAGGCTTTTAGTATACATTCCAACAATCTCTCACTTATACTAAAATACTATGCTGCCATATATCCGGCCATACATCTGATTCTCATCCCTTCAACATGTCCATCAAAAGTTCTTGCCTTAAGGGCCTTAGTGAAAGGATCTCTCAGGTTATCACCTGATGCAATCTAGGCGGCAACAACTTCTCCTCGTTATACGATGTCTCATATTGGGTGGTACTTGCGCTCTATTATGTTTACTTGCCTTATGGACTTATAGTTTCTTTGAGTTTGCTACTGCACCACTATTATTACAATAAATTGTAATATTTTTAGGCAAACCAGAAATCATGTCTAAGTTCATCATGAAGTTTCTGAGCCATTCAGCTTCTATGGTGGAATCCGAAAAGCACCTATGCTTAACACTCATCCATTGTTATGGCTTCACTTCCTAAAGTAAAGTTTTATGAAGCTTGGGATAATCATAATATTCTTTTCTTGCGATCCCTTATTACTTTGATCCTAAAAATATGTGCATTCTCCCAAGTCTTTCATATCGAATTGTTTGGACAACCATACCCTTACTTCTGACAACACTCTGATATTGTTTCCAACTACCAAATATGTCATCTATGTATAGTACAAGAAATACCACCACGTTTCCATCACACTTCTTGTGCACACAAGACTCATCCGGACACTAAATAAATCCATAGGTCTGAATTACTTCATTAAATCGGATGTTTCAAGACCTTGAAACTTTGCTTCAGTCTATAAATAGGTCGATTAAGCTTACTTACTAGATGCTCTTTGCCTTTCGCAATGAACCCTTCTGGTTGCTCCATATGGATGCTTTCTTCAAGACTTCCATTAAGGAAAGCTGTCTTTGACATCCATTTGCCAAATCTCATAATCCATATGAGTAGCAATAGATAAAAGAATCCAGATAGACTTAAGCATGGCTACCGGTGAAAAAGTTCCCTTTTTCAACAAGCCTTGCTTTGAAAGTTTCCACCTTTCCATCTATCCCTCTTTTCCTATTGTAGACCTATTTATATCCAATGGCTTTTACACCATTTGGTGGTTCTACAAGCTCCCAGACTTTATTAGAATACGTAGATTGTATTTCAGTATTCATTGCTCTTTGCCAAGATGTTGCATCTTTATCTTGGAGTGCTTCGTCATATGTCCGGGGATCAGGTTCATGTTCACCAGGGATCAAGTCCAAAAACTCTCCCAAAACATGAATCTTTCAGGTTGCCTAACAACCCTCCCACTACGACGAGACACTATCTGTAATTGTGCATTATTTGTGACACATGTTACAGTTTCTTGTGGTATCTCATCTTGTACTGTTGGTACTAGATTAGACGTGTCCTTTATTATTTTCTTAAGAATAAATTTACTTATGGGCATGTGGTTCATTACATAGTCCTCTTCTAAAAATCGAGCATTGGTGCTAACAATGACCTTCTGATTTTTAGGACTATAAACCTCCTTTAGTTTCTCTAGGATAACCCATAAACAAGTGAACTCTTGTTCTTAATTCCAACTTATCAGTGTCTCCCTTCAGCACATATGCTGGACTACCCTAAATCCGAATATGTTTTAGACTAGGCTTACGCCTATTCTATAATTCTATGGGAGTAGTGGGTTCTGATTTAGAAGGTACTTTATTCACTTCCATTTCCAGAGTATATCCTCAAAATGAATTTGGTAATTCTGAATAACTCATCATTGATCTAATTATTTCCATAAGAATCCTATACCTTCTTTCTGCCACACCATTCTGTTGGGGTGTACCAGGTGCAATCAGTTGGGATTTAATCCCGACTTCTGATAAGTGTCTCCTAAACTCTCCTAAGAGGTACTCGCCACTATGATTTCACTGCAGTGTCTTGGTACTTTTACCTTGACATTTCTCCGCATCAGCCCTGCACTCTTTGAACTTATCAAAGTACTTAGACTTGCGGCGCATCAAGTAAATGCACCCATATCTCGAATAGTCGTCTATAAAAGAGACGAAATATTCTAAACCACCTCTTGCCTTGATAGTCATAGGTCCTCACAAATCAGAATGAACCAATTCCAACACATCTTTGGCTATATACACCTTAGACTTAAAATGCCTCTCGGTCATTTTTTCTTCCAAGCAAGACTCGCAAGTTGGAAAGTTTTACACCACCAATGAACCCAAAAGTTCATCGACTATTATCCTTTGAATCGTACTCAAGTTAATATGACCTAGCCTTAGATGCCAAAGATATGATTGATTCATTTCCGAAGGTTGCTTTCTTTTATTAGAGTTAGAAGATGTGTTATTAATTTCTATTTGTTGCATCATGGAATTTATTGGATTTATATAAATTGCCAACCAACGTATCAGAACAGATAACTTTCCTCTTTTTCTTGATAACAACTTTGTTATCAAAAGAGACAGAATATCAAGTTCTTTGAATAGTTTAGAGACTGAAATCTAGTTCTTTCTAAACTTGGCATGAAAAGACAATTTCTCAAAATCCATGTTTTATTCCTATCGGAGGATAAACTTCTCCTACTGCAACAACTGCTACTTTTGCAGCAGTGCCCATGTAGACGGTGATTTCCCCTTCATATAGTTGTCGGGTTTCCTGGAACTCCTGTAATGAATTGCAGACATGATCAGTGGCTCCCGTATCTACACACCAGGTACCGGTAGATAACACCACTAAACATGTTTCAACAACTAATGAATAAAATACACCTTTATTATTCTCAGTTCTGAGAGGATAGTCCACCTTAGTGTCCAAGTTTTATTTCCAATCATTATAATTGGGACTACTAAATCTATTCTATAGTATAACAACTAGGGGATTGACAAACATTTGAAATCCTAAGAATCACAAAAATATTTGGTCAAGACCAACACCTCAAAATCCTTGTGATTTATCCATTAATTTTATTATCTTGTCAACCTAACTTTATGATAAATAAAATTAATAGTTGGTTTGTCTTTGAACAAATATTTGGTCAAAACATTGAATTTTAAAATAATATTGATTCCTCAAAACAATATCATTTAAATTCACCAACACCTCTAACACCGTGAATTTTGTATGGCACGTTAGTGTGGACGTATACAAAATCAAACATTTGTAAAAGGAGGGTTTTACCCATTAATTATCTTGTCAACCTTAAATTACCTCAAACACCATAAATTTTGTATGCCACGTTAGTGTGGACATATACAAATTCAAATATTTGTAAGAGGAGATTTTACCCATTTTATTATCTTGTCATCCTAACTTTATGACAAATAAAATTACCTCAAACACCGTGAATTATGTATGCCATGTTAGTATGGACATATACAAATTCAGACATTTGTAAGAGGGGGGGTTCACCTAGCTTCATGATAAATTAATAGTTGGTATTCCTTTGGTCACGCAAAATAATAGCAGTGACTCCGTTGGGGAGGATACTATTGAATGCGTCTAAGTGTATACCATTACTTGATACTTAGTCCATTAAATAGGATTATGCCCCTTCAGTTGGAGAAGATCACACGCTCCTAAATAATTTCCTATAACCATCCATAAAGGAAGTTTGATCTAGTGATCCGCAACAAACCCATCCGTTGTGGAGGGAGACACTCAGACCCAACACGCAAGCTTGTTGCATCACTTACAAACCAGTAATGAAGACCGTGGAATTTATTTAAAAATCCCTCTCCCACTTAGTTATTTAAGGTGAGGAATTTTAACCTAGCAAGCACACATCATATACATGACAGTAAATAAAAGCAATAAATATGGAAATTAATTTTTCAACTATTATGGCCTTTTCCATCACTGTCCTTTACGTGCTGCCAGCCCTAGGGTTCATGCCGTCAGGTCCATCGAGCTTCCTTTTCCGCTGTGCCTCTGGTCCTTAAATAGTACCACGTCTCGCAAGGATACGATCCGCGACAAAAATAGAATTTTACATATATCGATCCTATATTCCACAAAGGAATGTACATGTAATCTAGATCTAAACAAAAATGTAAAATCCTAAAACTAATACAGCTCCTGCTGTATTTAGTACATACAATCATGCACACACAAAAATGCCCTTGACATGTCCAAGGGTCCAATCACACACAATATCTATAAGTCATAATAGTTAGAGCTTACAACCACAAAGTTAGCACATCCTACTATTATCCTGCCTAAATTATGTATGGCATGTGCATAATTAAACTGAAAACCGAACACACAAAGACAAATCCTAGCTCTGATACCAATTGTTGGTTGGTCCTAGGAAGATCATATCGGTTCCATTGTACAAAAATTTTGTATAAGTCCTGAACATTTTCTAACAATCTATTGTGTTCTTTAGAAATTAAATTCAGAATCGCAAATGAAACTTAACATTATTGATTCCAAATTTAACTTATCTGTTCTTAGAGGTTTAGACTTAGATCGCAAACGATACTTAACATTATAGATCCAAATCCACCTAGGTTACACATTTAATTAAATATTTATTTCAGAAATTGGCTCCCAGGTCAAACATGGCGAGGCACTTGGCCTTCTTGGGTATGGGAACATCCACCACTACCTCGACAAAACCTCTAAACGAAATTCAATATTTAATTTTCTTATATAACCTTAGGTTTAACCAAAAGGAACAATCAAATCACAAGATCAACAAATAAAATAAAAGAAACACAACTTTGAATTACAAATCTGAAAATCTAGAATCACTAACCTCTTGTGTTTGGTATTTCAAAATCCATACAAAGAAAAACTAGTATGATGCGGAAAAGAATTACTAGTTATACCTTTCTTTGTAAGAAACAACCTCTTGATCTTCTATCGTATTCCTCTTCTTATCTTGGACGTTGTGTGGGCAACAATCTACCGAGACGAAAACCACCCAAGCACTTCTTCTTCCTTCTTCCAAGTTTCGGTCAAGCAACTTTTTCCAAGAAAAACAAGTCTTGGCCACCAACCAAGCTCCAAGGAAAACTAGGAAACAAAATCCTCCTTTCTCTTCTTCTTCTCCAAGCTAGATCCGGCCACCAAAACAAACTCCTTGAGATTGATGAGGTTTGGCCACAAAGGAGGAAGAAAAGGAGGAGAAGATGCTAGGGCCGACCACCACCAAGGAGGAAAAGAGAGAGGAAAAATAGAAGAGAGTTATCTTTGTGAAGGCACCCCCTCCCTCTCTTTTATAATCCTTGGTCTTGGCAAATAAGGAAAGTTTTAATAAAAACTTCCTTATTTTCTTTGCCATGAAAAGGAAAATTTAATTGATAAAAACCAATTTCCTTTTCTTTTATTAAAGTGGCCGGCCACCTCTACTTCTCCAAGCAAGGAAAGTTTTAATCACAAGAATTAAAACTTCCTAATTTGTTTTCGGAAATTTTTAAAATAAAAATTTCTCTATTAATTTTTCCCTTCATGGTTGGTTATAAAAGGGAATTTTATAAATTAAAATCTCTCTATTAAAACATATGGATGATTTCCAAAAAGGAAAGTTATCTTTAAAATTAAAATCTTCCTCTCAATCTACAAATAAGGAAAGATATCAAATGTTTTCTTAATCTTTTGTAGAAACTATAATAGAAAAATTTTAATTTTAAAACTCTCTTTTAAAATCATGAACATGGTTTCATAAAAGGAAAGTTTTATCAAAAATTTAAAACTTCCTTTCAATCTACAAATAAGGAAAGATATCAAATTTTTTCTTAATCTTTTGTAGAAACTATAAAAGGAAAGATTTAATTTTAAAACTCTCTTTTAAAATCATGAGGATGGTTTCATAAAAGGAAAATTTTATCAAAAATTAAAACCTCCCTTTTAACTACAAATAAGGAAAGATATCAAACCTTTCACTTAATATTTTATAGAAATCTATAAAAGGAAAGATTTAAATTTTAAACTCTCTTTTAAAACCATGGTATCCATATAAGAAAGATTTAAAAAATAAAATCCTTTTTAATTTAATGTGGCCGGCCACACCAAGCTTGGATTCAAGCTAGGGCCGGCCACACAACTTGGCTCATCCTATTTGTTGGTGGGCCCAAGCTTGGGTTCCAAGCTTGCTTGGCCGACCACCTTAGGATGGGTATAAAGGTGGGTATAGGTGGGTATAATACTTTATTAATAAGAGGCTACGATAGGGACTGAGAGGAGGAATTGATTTTGGTCTCCCGATGAAATTAAGCTTCCCGTGTTCGCCCTGAACACCCAACTTAATTTCATAAATAATAATTCATGCCACTAAAGAATTATTATTGAACTACCGCACCAATCCCAAATTATATTTTAGGCTCCTTCTTATCATAAGTGTGTTAATCTCCCTGTGTTTAAGATGTCGGATGCCCACTAATTAATTGAGTTACTGACAACTCACTTTAATTAATATCTTAGTCCAAGAGTAATACCACTCAACCTTATTTTCGTGTCGGACTAAGTCTACCTGTAGGGTTTAACATGACAATCCTTATGAGTTCCTCTCGGGGGCATTATCAACCTAGATTAGTAGGGCACAGTTTCCTTCTATAATCAACAACACACACTATAAGTAATATCATTTTCTAACTTATCGGGCCTATTGATTTATCAAGTTAAATATCACCCTTTGATAAGTAAAAAAAAAATAAATACTAAATATATGTGCTTGTTATTATATTAGGATTTAAGAGCACACACTGTAGGTGCAGCGGAGGCCGGTAAGAGGGGGGTGAATTGCCTGAAAAAATTAAAGTATACCCTCCTCGTCTTTCAACTAAAAAAGATAGCAATAATTAAAAATTAAACTTAATAGAAATAAAGAAAAAGAACTCAGAAATTTACTTGGTTACAACCTACACGGTTGTTAATCCAAGGCAGAAGAAAAGCGCTCTGAAAAAATCTCATTCTCTGAAGGTGGAGAAGCCTTTTATACAATGGAAAGCTCAGACAAGTTGCTATGAATGACTACAGAGTTGAAAGAACAATTGATAAATAATTCCTAGGTCCAGGGGTCCTTTTATAGCCCCTGGAAATTCTCTCTTGGATGTCCAAGGCGCCTCAAATAGAGGTCCAAGGTGCCTCCATCGAGTAGGTGGATAAAACTTTATCCGAAATGCAATCGGTCACATTTAACCTGTTGAAGGCGCCTTCAACAAGGATTGAAGGCGCCTTCAAGCTGGAGGCGCCTCCAATGCCTGATGAAGGTGCCTCCAAGCTGACAGCTTTTTCAGTGTGCTTCTTTGCTTCGACTTCCGAAGTTCCGTTCTTTTGAGTGATTCCAGCCAACCAAAATAGGGCTCACCCGAACCCAATTTCTGACCTTCTCCTCGAGCAGTCTTCCGTCCCGGCTTTACGTCCCTCGAACGCCGCACACGTTCTTCTCTCCCATCGGTGTACTCTTCCACAGCTCTCTCGTCCTTCAGACGCATCGAGCCCGTTAGCTCCCTTCCCGTGTCGTCCTTCTCGCTAGCTGCGTCTTCCGCTCGACTTCCTACGCTCCTAAGCTCCTGCACACTCAGACACAGGGATCAAACACAAAGCAGGACCTAATCAACTTGGTTGATCGCATCAAAACAACCACGAGGTCTAACAATCTCCCCCTTTTTGATGTGCATTAACCCAAGTTCAAGTTAGGGTAAAAATAGACAACAGTAATTTTAAAGAAAATTACTTAAATTAACATATTAATCATAAATTTACAATCAATAAAATTGCAACTATTTAATTTAGAGTTAAACAGAATATTTTAGAAAAAAAATTTAAAACTCAAATTTTTGAAAAAATTCTCTCCCCCTAAACTTGTACCTTTTCTCTCCCCTTTGATCACAGCAAAAACGGGGTAATAATAAGAGAGTATGAATTTCTGAGCAAAATGAATTTTTAGAATTTTCTAAAAAATATTCTAACTAAAATGAATTTTTAGAATTTAAAAAAATCCAAAAAAATGACCTTAAAAAAATTCTAAGTAAAATTTTTGAAGATTTTCAAAGACAATATTTGAAAAACTTTCAAAGCATTATTTAATTCTTGTTTAATACTTTTTCAGAAAGTTAATTAAATATTTTATTTCAATATTTCAACTTCCAAGTCGTGGCGAGGCACTAGGTCTTCTTAGTTATTGGAGCAACAACCACTTCCATAGACAAAGCTTCATAGAAAAATTTTAACGTTTAATTTTCTTGCTGGAAGCTTTAATAATAAAAGAAATTTAGTCTAATAAAGCTTTTGGAACCCAATAGAGGTTCCTTCCTACTGGATTAACCAGAAACTTAGGGGGTATATAATTCTTGGGTATTTTCCTAAGTTGACCTTGATGATGTTTAACATACCAGTTTAATTTTCCATAAATCCTAAGTTTTGACTTTTGAAAAATATTTGTTTTAAAACATGCATCAGTTTTCAAATTTTCAATTTCTAATTTTAAATTATCATTTTCTGATTTTAATTTATCTAAAATTCTATTTAAGTTAGCATTCTCTTTTTCTAATTTGAATAAATATTTAAAAAGAGACTTAATAAATTGAAAGGACTGAGTCGGGGTTAGATTACGTACCTTACTTACCTGACTTGGTGATGCTCCCCCTTCATTACAGCTTTCTTCCTCTGATGTTTCTCCTCCTTCATCTATGCTCTTCTCTGAGCGTGACTCTTCTTCTAGCTGATGGTTAGCCATTAGCGCTAACCCCGAGAAGGCTTCGACATCTGATTCGGAAGAAGACGAATCTGACCAAGTGGCCTTCAGGTTCTTTTGTTGGGAGGAAGATTGTTGCTTTTCCTTTACTCTTTCCCTTTTCTTCAATTTTGGGCAGTTATCTTTGATGTGCCCTTCTTCGTTGCAGTTGTAGCAACGAACCATTCTTCTCTTTCGCTCATGCCTCTTTGTCTGCGATCTAAATTTATTAGAATTGAAAAACTCATTGAAACGCTTTACCAGTAGTGTCGCTTTTGATTGGTCGATCGAGGGTTCGGAGTCAGAATCGTTTGGTCTTGCCTTTAAGGTAATGTTCTAACTTGTTTTCTCCACTTCATTGGGCTCTGCAATCCGAGATTCGTGAAGTTCAAAAGTTGAAAATAAATTTTCTAAAGTACTTACCTCGAAGTCCTTAGAGATATAGTATGCATCTACTAAGGACGCCCATTCTGGAGTTCTGGGGAAGGCGTTGAGCGCGTATTGGATCGAGTCTCGGTTCGTTACTTCTTCTCTAAGGTTGCTTAGTTGAGTTATCAACTCCTTAATCCTTGCTTGGAGTTGTGCTACCTTCTCGCCTTGGTTCATCCGGATGTTCGTAAGTTGAGTCCGGAGGATATCGCGTCTTGCAAGCTTTGCTTCGGATGTACCTTCATGAAGCTCTAGGAATCTTTCCCAGAGGTCTTTCACGGAGTCGTAGCTTCCGATCCGACTTACCTCTTGTCGTGGTAGTACACTAAGCAGGTGGAACTCATAGTTAGTAAAATATCGAAGTCGGTTTTAAAAAATACCTCCATCCGGCGTTTCCACGTCGCTAAGTCTCCGTCAAACTTCGGGGGATGAATGCTTGTTTTGGCCATCTTCTTGATCTTCGTGCTTCAGTCGGCGGTTAGTCCTTCTGAGGCGGTCTAGATCTGATACCAATTGTAGGTGCAGCGGAGGCCGGCAAGAGGGGGTGAATTGCTTGAAAAAAAATAAAGTATACCCTCCTCGTCTTTCAACTCAAAAAGATAGCAATAATTAAAAATTAAACTTAACAGAAATAAATAAAAAGAACTCAGCAATTTACTTGATTACAACCAAGACGGTTGTTAATCCAAGGCAGAAGAAAAATGTTCTAAAAAGATCTCCTTCTATGAAGGCGGAGAAGCCTTTTATACAATGGAAAGCTCAGACAAGTTGCTAGGAATGACTATAGAGTTGAAAGAACAATTAATGAATAATTCCTAGGTCCAGGAGTCCTTTTATAGCCCCTGAAAATTCTATCTCGGATGTCCAAGGTGCCCTAATAGAGGTCCAAGGCGCCTCCAATAGAGGTCCAAGGCGCCTCCATCGAGTAGGCAGATAAAACTTTATCCGAAACGTAAACGGTCACATTTGACATGTTGAAGGCGCCTTCAACAAGGACTGAAGGCGCCTTTAAGCTGGAGGTGCCTCCAATGCCTGATGGAGGTGCCTCCAAGCTGGCAGCTTTTCCAGCTTGCTTCTTTGCTTCGACTTCCGAAGTTTCGTTCTTTTGGGTGATTCCGACCAACTGAAATAGGGCACACCCGAACCCAATTTCTGGCCTTCTCCTCAAGCAGTCTTCCGTCCCGGCTTTACGTCCCTCAAACGTTGCGCACGTTCTTCTCACCCACCGGTGTACTCTTCCGCAGCTCTCTCGTCCTTCGGACGCATCGAGCCCGTCGGCTCCCTTCCCGTGCCGTCCTTCTCGCTAGAACTTCGTTCTTTTGGGTGATTCCGGCCAACTGAAATAGGGCACACCCGAACCCAATTTCCGGCCTTCTCCTCAAGCAGTCTTCCGTCTCGGCTTTACATCCCTCAAACGTTGCGCACGTTCTTCTCACCCACCGGTGTACTCTTCCGCAGCTCTCTCGTCCTTCGGACGCATCGAGCCCGTCGGCTCCCTTCCCGTGCCGTCCTTCTCGCTAGCTGCGTCTTCCGCTTGACTTCCTACGCTCCTAAACTCCTGCACACTCAGACACAAGGATCAAACACAAAGCAGGATCTAACCAACTTGGTTGATCACATCAAAACAATCATGTGGTCTAACACACACTTTCATAATAACTAAGGTCTTGTTCTTTTATTAAGTCAGTATAAAAAGAACTTACCATAAATGGTCCTGCTCAATACACTCAGAGTGTACTAGTGTAATTTATCAATCAAGATAAATTAATACCTAATTACACTATGACTATTCCAATGGTTTGTTCCTTTCCATCTTAGTCGTGAGCTACTGTTTATAATTTATAAGGAATTAATAACATGATCTACTGTGTGTGACACGACACACCATGTTATCTACAATAAAAATTAATCGAACAACTGCACTTAACTTATAAATGTAGATATTTAACCAATATGATTCTTATTTATAAGTAAATATTTATACAAAAAACTAGGCTTTTAGTATACATTCCAATAGCACTGACAACCATTGAAACAACTAGAGGCTTGGTTCTCTGGGAGAAACTCTCACAAAGGGTGGTTATAGTTATCGAAGCAACCCTACGACAAGGCCCTACTTCTCAAGTGGGGGAAGAAGAGGAGAGGACGTTAATCAAAATGGTGTCAGTAGCTAAGCCTATAACAAAGCTCTAGGGGAGCCACTTCAATTTATTAAATTGATAAATAACCCATTAGCAATGAACTGGTCAGGTCGTTACCGGCTAGAAAAGTGGTTGCATGGCAAATGTCATTCACCGAGAACATCTTAAAGGAGGAGCTACCTTGGCACTTCCGGCTGCTCCACATCCATGAGTATAATAACACTACTTTTCTGAAGGATCACCTATGCAGTTTTGAAAATGCAACTTTGCTGCACTAGTATACAAAGGTGGTCAAGTATCGAGTCTTTCTCACCACCCTTAATGGTATTAGTATTAGCCCTAAGAGCTAATTATGAGATGATTAGGCTTTTTGAATTACTCATTGAGTTAGACTTGATTGAATACACACATTGGATTGAGTCTAATCCGAATTAGACACATTAGATTAATGGATTAGACTTATTGGGTTATTGAATTAATGGTTAATCAAATATAATAATCCAACCCATTAAGAGGAATACAAAAAGACAAAAACCCTTGGTATTTATTGGATGAATATAAATAGGCTTTTTGATTGAATTTTTTAGATGATGAAAAAGTGAGACACTTCATCTTCTCCTTCTTCCTCCTCTTCTTCCTCTTGGCTAAATTCTTGCTCTTAGCTGAACCATCCTTGTTGTTGCTAGTACAACCTTGGTTGGTATTCTTCGCCACTTCTTGAGTTCGTGAGATGGATGAAAGACGTATTCGTGTGGATACCATAGAGGCGCGAACATTTGATCTCGCTGAGATCTACATCCAAAGAAAAGTTACTGTTAGGATTGCAAAGAGCACGCAACAAAGGTATAACTCCCTCTCATCAAACTTAGTATATGTGTTTTTCTCCATCACATGAATCTTTTGGAAAGGATCTAGTTAGTTTTTTCGCTACATTTTCTATGTGTTTAGCGCCTGATCCTGCCCTGAAGCTAAATAGATGGCCACCGGGGAACAACGCTGAGGTGACTCTTCGTCTACATTGATGCTCCCTCGCTCCTGCAACCACAAGTCGTTAGTGCCAAGCCGAGAGGGGGTTCCCGGCGACTGCCCTCAGACGCTCAAGTCACACACCAGCAAGTGAAGAGAATAGAGGAAGCAAAGAAGTGAATGGTGGTGCCAAAAGACGTATGCGCGTACCTCCTCGGATGGCTGCTTCCCTCCTTATATAGAGCTCTGACGGGCTGCCTACACGCTTCCCGGGTGAACGCGTATCCCCAAACTTTCCCCAAAAGCTAACATCGAGAAAGGCTCCCTGACATCTTACCATAACGTGATGAACGTATCTCTACCATGACGGCGGAATCTTCTTCCGTACGATTTTCTGTCCATCCGCGCCATCAGCCGGCGACATCGACTCCCAAAAGGATGTCGGCACGTACCTCCCATCTTATTTTTCAGCTGTTAGTCTGATTGGACATCCCTTGATCGACCCGGCCGACCAACTCTCTGACCTCCTATGAGTATATCTAGACCGATCGGCGTGAGTGCTTCTGGTCTCAGTGTGTTGTAGGCTCAACCGACCCTCTTTGAACTCTTTCGGTCGATCGGCTTGTAGAGACTTTGGCTCGTCGAGTCTCTTAGCTGACCATCTCTTGACTTTGACGACCACCCAAGCGTTGACTTTCCTTGGAGGTGGGCCCTACTAGGTTATCACCGGATCACATACCTCCCCTTTAAGTCTAGTCGAAGGAGGCTGTAAGTCCGATGGACTGGATAAAATGGCGCCACCGCCTTCCTTCTTCCGTGCTTTTGTTTCCGGCAACTTCGTCCGTGTTCTTCAGAGATTTCCTTCGTGTTCTTCGGTAAGTCCCTCTACTTCCCTTGTTGCTTTCGTCTCGGGTGAATATATTGCCTTCTTTTGTAGCTCCTTTCTGTTCTATCTTCTTCGATTTTCCGACGAGCTCCTTTTCTTGCTCTCGCCCCCCTCTCCTCTTCGCACTTCTTCCAGACTCCTACCGTTTCATTCCTCCCACCATGGTCGATGCATCGCAGCCTTTGTCTTCTGCCTCGGGCCCCTGGTACGATACTATGGAGTCCAGGTTCGACGAGGATGATGCTCAAACCCTAGCTAATAACTTTGAACTTCCTCCCGGCTACGAGATCCATGTCCCGCTAGTCACCGATCGGCCTTCCGCTCCGCCGACCGGCTGTGTCTGCTTCTTCCGCGATCAATTTGCTGTCGGTCTGCGGCTTCCTCTTCATCCCTTCATCCTAGATGTTTGTAAATACTTCGGTTTATCCCTTTCCCAGCTAGTCCCGAATTCCTTTCGCCTTTTGTGTAGGGTAATTATCTTATTCTGCTTACATTGCATCCCCTTAACCCCTTCGATTTTCCACTTTTTTTATTACCCAAAGCTGCTCGATCAGCCGGGCACCTTCCTCTTGCAAGCTCGACCGGGCCTGGTCTTTTTTGACAAGATGCCTTCTTCCAATAAGCATTGGAGAGAATACTTCTTTTTTGTCCACTTCCCAGACCGACCCTCCTTCCAAACCACTTGACAACTTTCGCCGGGGCCTCAACCTTCGCTGCCTCGCTACAAGAACACTCCTGCCTACTTACTTCCTGCCTCCATGCTGGCTGGCCAGAAGTTCAACATTCACAAGTTGCTGGAGGAAGGAGTCTTGGCTCTTTTTGGCCTTAGTTCGATCAGCCCAGATGAGCCGATCAACCTAGGTACACAATTCATTTACCTCTTTTCTCTTTATCTAACTGATTTCTTTCTTTATTTTACAGCCGACATTATGATGCGAGCGCGCTTGGTCGGGCAATCGAAGCTTACCACTACCGATGTTGACAAGGTAGTGGTTGAAGTCTTGGCCGAACGGGGATTTCAGCCGGAAGATCTCCCAAAACTGATACTTCCCGAACAGGGGCCTACTCAGGAGGTCGGTGGGGAATCGAGCTTGATGCCAGTTGAAGCAGCAGCGATGGGAGCGCCGATCGTAGAGCATCCGGCAGATCAATTAGCTCTAGAAGAGGGCTCGCAATCGGAAGCGCCACTTGAGAATACGCGCAAGAGGAGTTGAGCGGAGAAAGCTGCTCGCTCCGCATCTTCAGTAGCGAGGGTCACCGATCGGCCTGGTGCTTCCGGCCAGATATTGTCGGAGGCCGCCAATATCTCTTCTGACCGGACACCTTCCGACCCTCTCGTTGCCTCTCCCGTCACTAGTCTGCCGCCATTGTCGGCTCAGGGCCGCATCCTAAGGTCGAGCATCAACCCTGTACCTTCTTCCTCCCGCGTGGGCCGGTCAGCCTCTTCCCACTCGACTGCGACCGGACAGAGACGCGTCACAACCACCCTCCACCTTCCTACCGAAGAGCTCTCGGCACCGGGAGGCTCGACCGATCAGACTGAACACCGGATCATCATCCGAGGCCATTTGGCTGAGGTGTGGGAAGATGCGCGCGCCCTGGCGGCGGTCGCGCCTCCGAGTGTATTAGCGAACAGCTACACTAGGCAGATCACCGGCGTGAGTTTTTCTCTTAGCTTCCGTACCAATTAATTTGGCCTTGTTTCTGATCCCCTTCCAATTTTGACTTTCGCAGTTTTGGGTGGACGGCATGGCTATGAGCCAGAGGCTCACATTTGTGGAGGATGAGCTGAAATGGCTGAAGGAAACCCCCGGCCAGTTGGGTACCACTCATGGTCTAAATGACACTCAGGTGGCTCAGCTACAGGCTGACTTGGCTAAGAGTGAAGAGCTGCTGACCGCTGAATGGGGTAAGAGCGCCGAGCAGGTCGGGTATATTGATCGACTTAAGAAAGAGATCTCCACCTTTGAGGACAAAATCACTCTGGCCACCAACCGCAAGCAAAGGGCTATTGAGGATCTGGAGAAGAAAAATGTGGAAGCTCGGGCTCTCGAGCAGAAGTTAAAGCAGACAGAAGACAAGTTGAAAAATACCGAGGGTCTGCTTGTGTCCGAGCGGCAAGCCCACGAGTCCGAAGAAGCCACTTTAAGAAGCCAGCTATCCGACAAGGACGCCGATCTTGCGGTGGTGAAGGCAGACCTAGAAAGCGCCCGCTCGGCCTTGGAGGCCCATAAAGAAAGCGAGCCTAGCTGATTCGAGGAGATGAAGGTGGCTTACATCCGGTCTGACACCTTTGTGGATAAGTTCGTTGCCCGGGTTCTTAGACTCTTTGGCTGCGCCGTGGACAACATTTTTGATCAGCTCAAGAAAAAGGGGCACCTGCCCGGCGCTACAATTGATCGCGACCAGCTCAATGACTCTATATATCCCCGACGATGCCCTGACTTATTTGGAGTGAACCCTTTAAAGTGTTTGTTTTTGCTCGGTCCGCTAAGTGATCTTTTGAGCTGTACTTGTCTGCCACCATGTGTACCCGATTGGCATAAACCTTTAAGGCATAATTTGATCTTGTCTTATCTTTAATAATTTTCTTCGATATTTCGATGGTCTTTAGATATGATTAGGCGATCGTCTTGTCCTTACTTGTCGATCGATCATACGAGGGCAAGCTTTACGCCGCTCGACCGTCGATGACACGAGGGTTTAAGGTGGCCGCTCGACCGCCGATGATGCGAGGGTTTAAGGTCGCTGCTCGACCGCCAATGACGCGAGCGTTTAAGGTCGCCGCTCGACCGCCGATGATGCGAGGGTTTAAGGTCGCTGCTCAACCGCCGATGACGCGAGGGTTTAAGGTCGCCGCTCGATCATCGATGACGCGAGGGTTTAAGGTCGCCGCTCGACCGACGATGACGCGAGGGTTTAAGGTCACCGCTCAACCGCTGATGACGCGAGAGTTTAAGGTCGCCACTCGACCGTCGATTACGCGAGGGTTTAAGGTCACCGCTTGACCGCCGATGACGCTAGAGTTTAAGGTCGCCGCTCGACCGTCAATGACGCGAGGATTTAAGGTCGTCGCTCGACCGTCGATGACGCGCTTGTTAAGAAATGGATTGGTGAAATCGAATTTTTTTCTTTCCTTCCTGCGTCTGACAAGAATACATACATGCAAGGGTACATAAATTCACTCGCGCACCTCTCATCCGGCTCTATAAGGTTGGAGGTGGTTTGCATTCCATGGTCGATCCAGCCTTCTCCCCTCCGCATCTTCCAAATAGCAGGCGCCTGATTGCAGCTTCTCCACCACTTTGAATGGGCCTGCCCATGGAGCTTCCAACTTTTTGACGTCGCCGACCGGCTTAACCCTTTTCCAGACTAGATTGCCCACCTGAAAAGATCTAGGGATTACTCGCATATTATAACTTTGCCGCATTCTTTGTCGGTATTGTGCCAGCCGGGCAACTGCCTTGTCGCGAACCTCGTCGATCATGTCGAGTTTCATCCGTCTTCTTTCGTCATTTCCCTCGTCGTAGTGCAACATCCGATCGGACTCAACACCAATTTCCACAGGGACAACAGCTTCCTCGCCATACACCAGATGGAAAGGAGTGAGGCTAGTTCCCTCTTTAGGGGTCGTTCGTAGCGCCCATAATACGCTAGGCAATTCGTCCACCCAACTGCCTCCCAGATAGTTGAGTCACACACGCAGTATTCGAAGGATTTCCCGGTTGGTGACCTCAGCTTGTCCGTTGCTCTGGGGGTAGGCCACGGAGGTAAAAGCTTGCTGAATGCCATAACCATCACACCATTCTTTTAGCTCTTGATTGGTGAACTGCCTCCCATTATCCGAGATGAGTCCGCGAGGAATACCGAATCGGCAAATGATATCTGCCATATGAACTTCTTGACCATACTTTCCGTTATCCTTGCTAGCGGCTCGGCTTCCACCCATTTCGAGAAGTAATCCACAGCTACGCGCAGTAACTTTCTTTGGCCAGTTCCATAGGAAAAGGGCCGACTATGTCCATTCCCCACTGGTCAAACTGTAATACCCACTAAGCTTGTAAGATAAATATATGAATATGGGATTTTTGCCTTAGAAAAATAATAAGAAGTGAGTTGAAGCAAAAAGAAATAAAATGAAATAAAAAGAAGAGGAAGTCAAGGATTGAACCTTGAACCTCTTATATAATAATTCATAGAATTAACTAGTAGAAACCAATTGGGATAGAGAGAAGATATTGATAGCAAGGAAAGGGAATGCATGATAAAGATAGGAGTAAAGATCTAAGAAGAGAAAGCAAGAAAAGAACAAGAGAAAGGCAACTTGCCTTCCTCCCTTTCTCTCCCTCTTCCTCTTTGATTTTTGCCGAAAACTTAAAGAGGAATTAAGGGGATTCATTCCCCCTTAGTTTATCATGAATGGTGAGAATAAATAGAAAATAAAATAAATGTAAGAAAAATAGAAAATGGGTTAAGGGAGAAGGAAAGCAAAAATCAATTTTTGCTACTTCTTCCCCCTTAACATAAAAGGGAGCAAGAAAAGAGAAAATTATTTTTCTCTCATTTTCTCTCATTCATCCTCTCCCTCACCGAGAACACCACAGTCCCCTCTCCTCCATCTTCGGCCCCAAAACCAAGTTTGTTCCCTAAGAAAGCCTAAGATACAAGGAGGACTTAGCAAAGGAATCAAGGGAAAGGAACTAGAAGAAGAAGCTACTTCTTCTTCACCATACCTTAGATCCACAAGCGAAAAGGATGTAAGCTTCCCCTCACCTGTGGTACAAGGCTTTTATGTGATTTTCGGATTCTATAAGGATTAGAAAACCTAGAAAAGAATTTAAGAAAATTCGGCTAAAGAAAGGGTTTTCAAATCTAGGATGGTTTAAACAAGTCCTTATTTCATGATATTCTTTCTATGCTATGTAGGAAATATTTTCTTCATGTTTTTATACTTAAATGATGCTTGATCAGAGGAGTACCTAACCCTAGAATTTCGGCCAAAAATATGTTAAGGAGGTTAGGGAAAAATATTGTTTAACTAAACTAGTACAAAATTTCTCCCATGAACTACTAAGGGTTTTATTGGTTTTCTTGCTTGAAGGTTACTTAGAACCAAAGAAATCCATTTATATGTTTCGGCCAAGAAAAGGGCTTAGGGTTAGGAAGACCTTTAAATTTAAATAACCATGTTTGTATGATAGAATATAGAGTTCTCTTAAAGAATTGCATGTTGTACATTGCTAGAAATTCATGAACTCTTGTTTTAGATTTTCGGCCATGATAAGATGGATAGTTTAGAAAAGCTTGAACAAAATTCTAATATGCTCAAGACCTCTGTGATATTATGATATGAAAGTTGTTTAATGCTCTTATGTTTAAATTGAGTATAGAAAATTAGTTACATGATATATGACATGTAAGTTCACAAGGGTCCTAGCTTGTTTATGAACCAACTTTGTATATGATGTTCTTAGTAATTTTTGCCATGAAACTTACTTAGGTTTTCCATGCTTTAGGCCACTTAAAACCTAGTTTAGAGATTGGTAGGTTTCGGCCATAAGGAAAAATAAAAGAAAAAGGGAAAGAAACCTAGGAAGCCTAAGACACAATTCACATGTATGTTTATTATGCTTGTCTTTATATACATGCTATGAAACTTGTATAATTTCTCATGCTTTTAGGCTATTTGAAGCAAGTTTATATTCTGTGAGTTTCGGCCAAGTAGGGTTTAAAAGACCTAGAGGCCTTAGAAATGAAACCAAATGTGTTAAAAGTGCTTCTTATGAAAATATGATAATGTGTTGATTGTGTCACATATTTGTATAATTTTTCCATGACCTAAATGGATCATTGTGTGTTTCGGCCATGAAGGGATAAATGCCCTAGAAACCCTAGAACAAAAATTAAATATGCTTATGTCACTCTACATGAAATATGATAAGTAGAAAACCAAAGTTCTCATACTATATGTTGTTTAGTGACCTAAATGAGGCTAGGGTAAGTTTCAGCCATACCTATTGTATGATGTCTTGTTATGAATTTATACATGATGTTAGTTCAAGTTCACATGCTTGTATGTTTGTTTTTAGCCCTAATGAATACTTGTTAAAAGATTGACCAAGACATACGTTAAGGGCTTGAAGGACTTAGGAACTAGCTCAATATGCTTACTATGCTATTTGGAAAAAAATGCTATAAATATGGTTTAAGGTTTCCATGCTTTTATGACATTTGGGACCTTGTTTATATACTGATAGGGTTCGGCCACATGAGTTTAAGGACTTGGAGAACTTAGAAACCAAGTTAATCATGCTTATAATGCTTCCTATGAAATTTATGTGATGATGATTTAGGGTTCACATGCTTGGAGGTTGTTTTTACCTAAATTGAGACCTAAGGGGGTTCGGCCATGATAGGAACCCAAGGGTTTAGGAAGCTTAGAACCCAAGTTAACTATGTTACCATGTTTCTTATAATAGTATAATCACATGATATACCCTTATGCTTAACCATGTATGCTTGTGATTTATACCTTTTTATGATATGATATGTGGATAGGGATATGCATGTTTTAATAATATGCTATGTGCTTAGAATATGCATGCTTTTATGATATGCTATGTGAGTAGAAATATGCATGCTTTAATGATATGCTATGTACTTAGAATATGCATGTTTTATGATGTGCTATGTGTTTAAAATATGTCTACTTTTTCTTATGACATCATGTATGCCTAAGTGATGCATACTTTTTATGATATGATGTATGCCTAAGTGATACATACTTTCTTATGACATGATGTATGCCTAAGTGATGCATACTTTTTATGATATGATGTATGCCTAAGTGATGCATACTTTCTTATGACATGATGTATGCCTAAGTGATGCATACTTTTTATGATATGATGTATGACTAAGTGATGCATACTTTTATGACATAATGTATGCCTAAGTGATGCATACTTTTATGCTATGCTATGTGACTAAATGATGCATTTTTATACATGCTATTTTACTTTGTAAGGCTTGTACCAAGGGTGGACTCCTAATCAGTCCCTAGGACTTGCTTTGTGATCTAGGCTAAGCCTTGCTTTGTGATCTAGGCTAATAAGGGATGGGCTCCTTAGTACACCCCTAGGCCTTGCTTTGTGATCTAGGCCAAGCCTTGCTTTGTGATCTAGGCTAATAAGGGATGGACTCTTCAAATACGCCCCTAGGCCATGCTTTGTGATCTTGACCTAGTTCCTAGTATGATTCAAGACTTGCTACCTTGGATATACTTAGGACGTGCGCATCTATGTTATGTATGTATGGTAAAAGCCGGGGCCCTAAATATGTTGATATTATGTTCAAGTATATATATATAAGAAGAAAATGGTTTTAAAAGATCATGAGACATACACATGTTTTCCGGATACATGTTTTTAAAATCATGATGCATATAATCTATGATTATGTTGTGTTGAGGCTATGATTTAAGATATGCCATGATATGATTATGTTATGTTTCATGCTATGTTTTAAGAGATGATATGCCATGATAAGATTATGTTATGTTTCATGCTATGTTTTAAGAGATGATATGCCATGATATGATTATGTTATGTTTCATGCTATGCTTTAAGAGATGATATGCCATGACTAGTTATAATATTTGTTATGTTGCATGATATGCTTAAAGAGTATGATATGTTATGCCATGACTAGTTGAGATCATGTTAAGTTGAGACATTATTTGATTATGTACTGATTGTTGGTTTTAGTGAGTAGGAAAGGAACTTACTGAGTCATGAGTGCTCATAGCTTACTTTCCTTGTACCACAGATAAAGGAAAAAGCTGGATGAGTTAAAGGAGCAGCAGGAGGGGCAACGAAGATGTGTGTGGCGGTGGCTAGGCAACTAATTAAGAACCTGCTTTAAAACCTTTAAGAACTATGCTTTGGTTTTGTGAAATGTAATACAATATGGGTGACTTGATGTTAAGTTTTTATTTATTTTGTTATCATGTTATGAAACCATGTTAGTGTAGTTCGGTTTTAATTAAGTTAAGAAAAATAATTTTAAGTCTTCCGCTGTAATACGTACGTAGAGTATCGTAGCCCCGTCCCTTGTTGATAGCAGGGAGGGCGGGCGTTACACAAACGGGCATGTGACAGTGGACGTTTTCATTTCGATAGCCGGTCGATGTGTCAAATTGTGGTGCCTTTGACAGGATAAGCAAGTGGCCACCACTCGGCTCGCGTCTTCTTGGAGCATCGGCCAGAAATATCCTGTCAGAATAATCTTCCTTGCCAGTGATCGTCCGCCCGGATGTCCCCCGCAAGAACCTTAATGCACTTCTTGAAGGATGTATTTAGCATCTTCAGCACCCACACACTTGAGCAGAGGATGCGAGTATGCCTTTTTATATAACTGCTCGCCCACTAATGTGAATCGAGCGGCTTGCCTCCGTAAAGTTCGATCGGTCTCCCAGCTCCCTGGCTGACTCACCGACTAGAGGAACTCAATGATGGGCGTCCTCCTATCTTCTGGAAATGGTATTCCTCCCGATCGGTCAACATGAGCCACTAGGGAGACCTGTTCGATTGGGCTACTGGGACGACCGGGATCACTGCGCTGGCTAGCTTGGCCAGCTCGTCTGCTACTTGGTTCTCAGACCGGGGAATCTTCTGTATAACAACCTCCTGGAAACTCCCCTTGATCTTTTCGAAAGCCTCCGCGTATAGCCTGAGCCGCGCGCTATTGATCTCGAACATTTCGTTTAGTTGCTGGGTCACCAACTGTGAGTCTGAGTGTAGGAGTACCTTGGTGGCACCGACATGCCGAGCAGCTTGCAGACCGGTTATGAGCACTTCATACTCAGCTTCGTTGTTGGTGGCTCGGTAGTCCAGCCGAATGGATAACTGCATCCGATCTTCTCTTGGAGATATGAGTAAGATGCCAATTCCGCTTCCCTGATGGGCTGATGATCCATCCACGTACACCTTCCATGCGATTTCCGGCTTAGGATTTTGCACTTCCGTGATGAAGTCCGCCAGTGCTTGTGCTTTTATGGCCGACCGGGGTTGGCACTGGATATCAAACTCGCTGAGCTCAGTAGTCCACTTGATTAGCTGACCCGATGCCTCGGGATTGAGCAGTACTCGACCCAAGGCACTGTTGGTCATTACAATTATGGAGTGGGCCAGGAAATAAGGCTGGAGTCTCCGGGCGGCAAGAATTAATGCATAAGCGAGCTTTTCGAGACCAGTGTAACGCAACTCGACATCTTTTAATATGTGGCTCAAAAAGTACACTGGTTGCTGTATTCCTTCCTCTTGCTTAACTAATGTCTATCCAATCGCATACTCGGTAGATGATAAATAAATCCAGAGAGGCTCTCTTACGACTGGCTTGGCTAAAATGGGCAAGGAACTGAGATATTGCTTGAGTTCTTCAAAAGTCTGGTCACACACTTCGTCCCATTGGAACTTGGTTGCTCGCCGCAGAATTTTGAAGAACGGCAAGCTCCGGTCGGATGATTTGGAGATAAATCTTGACAAAGTGTGATCCTTCCAGTCAGCCTCTGAACCTCTTTTAAATTGCGAGGCGGGGGCATGTCTTGGAGTGCTTTTATCTTGCCAGGGTTCGCCTCGATCCCTCGCTCGGTGACAATGTAGCCCAGGAAACGTCTGCCTTTAGCGCCGAACAGACACTTGGTCGAGTTGAGTTTGATCCCGTAATGTCTCAGAATCTGGCAAGTTTCTTCTACATCCACACATAGGTCGATAAATTGGAGGGACTTAATGAGGATGTCATCGACGTATACCTTAAGATTTCGCCCGATCTGCTTCTTGAACACTTTATTCATCATCCGCTGGTAAGTGGCGCCGACGTTCTTTAACCCTAATGGCATGACCTTATAGCAGAATGTCCCGTCGACCGTAACGAAACTGACTTTTTCCTGGTCCTCACGCACGAGAGGTACCTGATGATAGCCCTGGTAGGCGTCGAGCATGCAGATCAGCTCGTACCCGGCTATCGAGTCCACCATCTGGTCGATCCGTGGTAAAGGGTAGGAGTCCTTGGGGCATGCCCTATTCAAATCCCTGAAGTCAATACACACTCGCCATTTATTACCTGGCTTGGAGACCAGCACCACGTTGGTGAGCCAAGCGGGAAACTGAATCTCCCTGATGTGTCCGGCCTCTAGTAGCTTGTCAACTTCGGCCCGGATGATCAGATCTTGCTCGGCGCTGAAGTCGCGCTTCCTTTGTTTGACGGGTCGAGCGTCTGGTCGGACATGCAGCTCATGCTGCACCACTCTTAGGTCGACTCCAGGCAACTCGTGGGTTGACCAGGCAAATACGTTATGGTTCCTTCTAAGGCAGGAGACCAGCTCCTCCTTCTGCTGGTCCGGCAGATCGGATGCTATAAAAGTAGTGGCCTCCGGCCGGCTTGGGTGTATCTGCACTTCCTCCTTGTTGTCGTACGTCAATGGGGGAGGCTTCTCTCGGATGGCATTCACCTCCAACCGGGGGTATTTTCTGGCTACTTTAGCTTCCGCCTTGACCATTTCAACGTAACAATGTCGGGCTGCCCCTTGGTCTCCTCGGACCTCGCCCGCCAAGTTCCCCACAGGGAATTTGATCTTTTGGTGATAGGTGGATACTGTTGGAGTGTATACTAAAAGCCTAGCTTTTGTAACATTTATTTTGAAATAAAAGAATCACATTGGTCAATATCTACATTTTTTTGTTAAATGTAATTGTTCAATTAATTTATATAGTAGACAACATGGTGTGTGATGTCACACACAGAAGATCATGTTGACGGTTCTTTATAAATTATAAACAGTTGCTCACGACTAAGATGGAAAGGAACACACCATCGGAATAGTCGTAGTGTAATTAAGTATTAGTTTATCTTGATTAATAAATTACACTGGTACACTCTAAGTGTATTGAGTAGGACCATTTATGTAAGTTCTTTTTGTACTAACTTAGTAAAAGAACTAGACCTTAGTTATTATGGAAGTGTGTGCTCTTAATCCTAATATAATAACAAGCACATATATTTAATATTTATTTCTTTGACTTATCAAAGGGTGAGGTTTAGCTCGATAAATCAATATGCCCGATAAGTTGAAAAATGATATTACTTATAGTGTGTATTTTTGATTATAGAAGGAATATGTGTCCTAGTTATCTAGGTTGAGAATGTCCCCAAGAGGAGCTCATAAGGATTGTCATGTTAAACCCTGCAGGTGGACTTAGTCCGACATGACAATGAAGTTGAGTGGTACTACTCTTGGAGCTAGATATTAATTAAGTGAGTTGTTAGTAACTTACTTAATTAGTGGGTATTTGTTATCTTAAACACAAGGAGACTAACACACTCATGATAATAAGGAGCCCATAATGTAATTTGGGATTGGCGCGGTAGTGCGATAATAACTCTCTAGTGGAATGAGTTATTATCGATGAACTTGAGTTGTGTGGTCGGGGCGAACACGGGATACTCAAGCTCATCGGAAGGTCAAAACCAATTTCTCCTCTAGGTCCCTGTCGTAGCCTCATTATAGCTTCAAGTCCATCCAAATGTAAGGCTCTTCTTGGTGTCCAAGAAGGGGGCCGGTCCAATGCTTGGTGACCAAGCAAGGGTCGGCCACATCCTCTTTTATAGGGGCCGACCCTTTGCTTGGTGACCAAGCATGAGGGGTCAACCGCAATAATTCAAAAGGGGAGGGTTGTTTTGAATTTTTAAAATCTTCTCTTTGTAGAAAACTATAAGTTTTAAAAGAGAGATTTTAATTTTTAAAACTTTCCTTATTTGAATTAGGCCACATATTTTAATAACGAGTTTTAAAAGTTTTAAAACTTTCCTTTTTTAACCATCCTCATGGTTTAAGAAAAAAATAAGAAGATAAGTTTTAAAATTAAAATTTTCTATCATCATGTTAAAAAAGGAAATTTTATAAGAGAAGTTTTAAATTTTAAAACATGGTTTTAATTTTTAGAACTTTCTTTTTTTTAACTCTTACTTTAGGAAAGAGAGCTTGTAAATTTTATAAGAGGATTTCTTCTTGTAATTTTTTTAAAAAAAATATATTTCCTTTTTCCCTTGATGAGGTGGCCGACCACCTTGCTTGGTGCCCGAGCAAGGGGCCGGTTATAATTAAAATAAAAAAATCATCATCACAAAATTAATGTTGGTGATTGATTCAATCAAGAGGAAAGAAAAGGAAAAATAAAAAGGGAAAAAGAAAAACTAGAGGATGATTTTATTTTTTGTAAAAAGTTTTTCCTTATTTGCCTTGGGCAAGTAATATAAAAGAAGGGGTGAGGGGGCTTCATGAGACACAACTCTTATTCTTTTGCTTGGAGACTCTCTTGGTGTGGTCGACCCTCTCCCTTCTCTTTTCCCTTTTGCTCTCTTCTCCTTGGTGGTGGTGGTGGCCAGATTTTAGAAGAAGAGGAAGGAGTTTTTGGGTGGTGTTCATCTTGGAGGATCATCGCCCACACGACATCCAAGGCGAGGCGAGGAATACGACAAAAGTTCTCGAGGTCATTAGCTTACAAAGAGAAGGTATAACTAGTAATTTTCTTCCGCATCATACTAGTTATTTTCTTTGTAAGAATTCTAAATACAAGAGGAAATTAGATCTAGTTTATTGAATTTATTTTTTGAGTTTGTGTTTTCTTCTTTTTTGAATTTGTGATTCGATTGTTCTTTTTGGTTAACCTAGAGTTATTTAAGGAAATTAAATATTAGCTTTCCTTAAAAGGCTTTGTCTAGGCGGTGGTGGTTGCTCCCATATCCAAGAAGGCCATGTGCCTCGTCATGCAGTCCTAGAAGTCAATTTTAGAAATTAATATTTAATGGAATTAATAACATAGGTGGATTTGAATCAATAGTGTTAAGTTCCGCTTGCGATTCAAATCTAAACCATAAGAACAGATAAGTTAAATTTGGAATCAATGATGTCAAGTTCCATCTGCAATTTCTAATTTAACTTCTAAAGAACACAATAGGTTATTTAATGAAAGGTTCGACACTTGTACAAAAATTTTTGTACAGTGGAACTGATACGTTTTCCTAGTACTAACCGACAGATACCATCACTCGGAATTTGTTTAGGGCCGACCGACCCAGTATTACGTTGTACGCCGAGCGCGCATCAACCACGATGAAATTCGTGGTGCACGTCCTAACCATAGGCTCTTCTCCGAGCGAGATGGCTAGCCTTGCCTGCCCGATCGGCAAGACTTCATTGCCCGTGAAGCCATATAGCGGAGTTACCATGGGTCGAAGCTCGGCCCAATCAATTTGTAATAAATCAAATGCTTGTTTAAAAATGATATTTACCGAGCTTCCCGTGTCGACGAAAGTCCGGCGAATGGTGTAGTTGGCGATCACCGCCTTGATGATTAGCGTATCATCATGAGGGACCTCAACTCCTTTCAAGTCCTTGGGACCGAAACTGATCTCTGGCTCTCCTTGCTGCATCCCACTGTGTGAATGGATAACTGCCGAGCATGGCTCTTTCTGGCTCAGTTGGAGTCTCCTCCAGTCGGGCCGCCTGAGATCATTCCAATCTCTCTGCGGGAAGCGTTTCTTTTGATTTCTTCTTCTCATGTAGGATGTCTGTTTCGCTCGGCGGAAACTCGAGTGGGGCTCCGGTCTTGCCGGTGATGCTCCTGCCATTCGCGCGTCCTCTGGCCACTGGCTCTCTAATCGATTTTGCGTTCGGGGTGCCGATCCAGAGTGAGTGACCGGTGTCGGTATTCCCTAGGCTTGGGCTGATGAACCATGGAGTCGCCATGGCATTCCCATGTGTTGTGTGTTCCTGACTGATGGAACTTACAAAACATTGGCGTCCATTTTTTGCCCTTCTTATGTCGATTGGTCTCCAAATGCACCGCATGTGTTCTTGGTTCGGGGTACTGTGCCGCTCCTGCGGCTCGAGGTCCTCTCGGGAGCTGATGACTGCTGGGTACCTTCCGTTCGGATGGCGCCTGGGGCTCGGCGGGCGCTTCTTTTCTGTGGGCTGCCTGTGCTTCCTCCACATTGATATACTTCGTGGCCTTTTTTTGTAGATGAGCGAAATCTCGTGGTGGTCTGCGGATGAGTGACCTAAAGAACTCGCTTTCCACAAGTGCCTGGGTGAAAGCATTCACTAGTACGTCCGAGGAGACTATGGGTATATCCATCGCGACTTGGTTGAAGCACTGGATATAGGCCCTGAGCGTTTCTCGCTGGCCTTGCTTCAGAGAGAACAAGTTGACACTTGTCTTCTGGTGTCGGTGCCTGCTCGCAAAATGGTGCAGGAAAGCCGCTCGGAAGTCTTTGAAGCTACGGATGGACTCGCTTGGCATTCGTGTGAACCATCACTGTGACGGTCCTGATAAGGTTGTCAAGAAGACCCTGCACTTAACCCCATCGGTGTATTGGTGCAGTTTAGTTGCATTGTCGAACTTGGCCAAGTGATCGTCTGGATCGGTGCTCGCATTATATTCTCCGATTGCCAACGAAGTGTAGTGTCAGAGTAGGGGATCCTCCATGATTCCTCTTGAGAATTGATCATTGATCCTCTCAGGCGAATCCTCCTCCCCCGACGCTTTTCCCTTCCTAGCGTCCCTTTCGGGTGCCTCATCTGACGAGGAGCCCCTGTCCCGGCGAGCTCTGCCTCCTTCTTCCGAGGGTGTCCGGAACAACGCTCGATGAAAGGGGATTGGCGCGTTGGGCGCCGATCCGAATGTGTCTGACTTTTTACGGATTTCTTGATTGACCACGGGTTCAGCTTCGTGACCCGGGTCTCTAGGCTGGCCAGATCCTGAGACGGCTGGCTCTTGTGCTGGGCGTTCGGCCAACACTCGTTGCTGCTGCTCCATCGCCCTTGCCACTCCGGCTTGGATCAGCTTTTCCAATTCTTCTGTCATCAGCGTTACAATCGTAGGTCGTCCGGCTTCTTCCATCTTCTGCTTCCGGGTTCAGGTTGAAGTTCCCATAGATGGCGCCAATTTGATCCTGCCCTGAAGATGAATAGATGGCCACCGGGGAACAACGCTGAGGTGGCTCTTCGTATACACTGATGCTCCCTCTCTCCTGTAACCACAAGTCATTAGTGCCAAGCCGGGAGGGGATTCCCGGCGATGGCCCTCCGACGCTCAAGTCACACCGACAAGTGAAGTAGAGGAAGCAAAGAGGTGAATGGTGGTGCCAAAAGACGTATGCACATACCTCCTCGGATGGTTGCTTCCCTCCTTATATAGAGCTTCGACGGGCTAACTACACGCTTCCCGGGCGAACGCGTATCCCCAAACTTTCCCCAAAAGCTAACATCGAGGAAGGCTCCCTAACATCTTACTATAACGGGACGAACGTATCTCTGCCAAGGCGGCGGAATCTTCTTCCGTACGATTTTCTGTCCATTCGCACCGTCAGCCAGCGGCGTCGACTCCCAAAAGGATGTCGGCACGTATCCCCATCTTATTTGTTGGCTGTTAGTCTGATTGGATGTCCCTTGATCAACCCGACTGGCCAACTCTCTGACCTCCTACGAGTATATCTAGACCGATCGACGTGAGTGCTTCTGGTCTCAGTGTGTTGTAGGCTCAACCGACCCTCTTTGAACTCTTTCGGTCGATCGAGTTGTAGGCTGGGCCCACCTTCTACGCACTCTCCAGGCCGATCGGCTTGTAGAGACTTTGGCTCGTCGAGTCTCTTAGCTGACCATCTCTTGACTTTGACGACCACCCAAGCGTTGATTTTCCTTGGAGGTGGGCCCTACTGGGTTATCACCGGATCAGCGCCCTAGATCCTTATAGTAGTATCAGAGCCATTTACGAAGGCATATACTAAGTTGTAGTTAGATTTTTTATATGTGATATAGAAATTGCATGAGATATTTATTATGATTTTTATGAGTATAAGTTAGATTTCGGCCAAAGGTCTCAGCCAAAAACCATTGTGAACAGCAAGGTCTCGGCTAACAACTATTGTGAACAGCAAGATTTCAGCCAAAGGTTTTGTGGATAGTAGGGTCTTGGGTATGATAGTAACTCATACAATGAGTATGCAAAATAATTTTATGGTGGGGACGTTGCCCCATCACCCTCACAAGGGGCACTACCCCCTTGCACCCTATGGCATAACGAGACCGCCGTGGCATTGTAGCTCATAATTATTTGTAACAATCATAGTAGATTTTATGTCATAAAGATATTGTGAATGTTATATGACATGATGCATGTTTATGGCCTTTAATCCCAATATAATTGGATCTGTGTGTATATTGTAATTAATAATATGATCTGTGTGTCATGCCTCTCTTCTTTTTCATTCGGATTATAAATTCAAACTACTCTCGAATGTAACTCGAGATTTCTTTAGATTTTGTTATGTACAAATTAGAACCAGTTTACTGGATGATGGTGAAAAAGGAGAATAACACACCACTATGACCAAGGAAGCACTTGGAGAAGATGCTTTAACCTAAGTTGATCTTCCAATCTTCTCATTGGCTCGAGAAGATCGTAGTTGATGGGGCCATAACCATGTAACATTTTATTTAGCATATACGTTGATGTATGCCATGATATGCCATGATTGTATGTGATACATTTACAGTTTAATTGAAATAAGGTCCTTTTCATATGCTTACCAAAGTTTGGTACTCACTACTACCTTGATCATATGTAGTTAGGTTTGCCAAAGTAAAGTAACTCATTTTATCTTGGTGGAGTGTGATAGGACAATTATGATGTCCAACTATTAAATTTTGGGTGTGACTTAACTAAATTACCTCAATTGGATTGAGAACCTTAGGCATATCTCATACGATGTAATTCAAATTATACTAGTCTTGGGTGATTAGGCAAAGATAACTCAAGATGAGTTATAATATGGATTTCATAAGATGGGCAAATGAATAAATAGTCTTATTCACCCAATGATACAAGAGTTACATAAGATGTAATTGGTAAACGTTACCTACCTAAGTTGTAATAAGTCTTGGGCGATTAGCCAAAACTAACTCAAGATGATGTATAATATGGATCTTATCCCACATGAATATCATTGCGATTGAATTTGGAGCTAGTAGTGTGAGTGAAACCACATCCATGACTTTTGCTCCTACCAAGATTTATAATTCAGTGGGAGAATTATTTAATTAAAGGTCTGATTAAATGATCTGAATATGATACTTATTTTTGCATTTTATTATTGTAGATCATCATGTCGTCTAGTACGTCTAATACACTCTCTCTACGATCTGTCCTTGATAAGGATAAGCTCAATGGAGCTAATTACCTAGATTAGTACAGGAACTTGAGAATAGTTCTCATGCAAGAAAGAAAACTATACATCATAGAACAACACATTCCTAACGTACCCCCCCCCCCCCCCCCACTACTACCACTAGAGCTGATAAGGATGCTTATAAGAAACATTAAGATGATGCATTATATGTATAATGTCTTATGCTTGCCACCATAAACTTTGAGTTTCAGAAGCAACATGAGAACATGAATGCTTATGATATGGTTGAAGATCTTAGACAACTATATCAAGGACAAACAAGACATGAGAGATTTGAAATCTTTAAGCCTCTATTTCAATGCAAAATGCAAGAAGGAAATCTCATAGGGCCTTATGTATTCAAAATGATCGGGTATGTGGAGAATCTATAAAGATTGAGATTTCCACTAGGCCAAAAATTGGCCACTGATCTTATTCTATAGTCATTGGCCGACAGCTACAATCAATTTATCATGAACTATAACATGAATGAAATTGATAAACCGTTGTCTGAGATGTTGACCATGTTGAGAACTGTTGAACTCAACCTTAAGAAGGCAAAGCCTAGTACCATTTTAATGGTGCTAAAGGGCAAAGACAAATGGAAGCCCAAAGGTAAGGGTAAGACCCAAGTCAAAGGCAAGAGCAAGACTCATGCATTGAAACCTAAAGGTGGGGTTGCTAAGGACGGAACCTGCTTCATTGTGATGAGACCAGTGTTGACTCTCCGCAAGTGTACGAAAATACCGTAAGTAATAATAAAAGATATCGTATCCATAGGGACTGGAATAACCATTAAAGATTTCTCAACGCGAATTAGCTAAACAACTAATCAATTGGTTTTCAAAAGCTAAGAGCAACTATGAAAGGTAAACAAAGAAATGAAAGAATAAGAAACAAGAATAAGGGCAATGATAAATGTATGTTCTAGGAGTTTTGGTTTCTTTGTAATGTTATTCAATGTATGATCTACCAAATCTTATTCCTCAATTGTCCATCATTTGTAGAAGGTTGTCGGTTCCCTAGCTCTTGTAATAGACAACCGGCCTAGGACTGAAATATATCTAAATGCGATCAATTAGGAATGAAACCTATGTTGTCCTTACACGAGCTTGCCTGTCACGTCGTCCCTTGGATAATCAATATAAGAATTCATCACTTCTCAACCTCATTAAGATATAAAGATTAATACATACAATCTATCCTACCCTCTTGAATAACCTAATTTCCCCTTCAAGATTACCCCTCAAACGCCCTTACACAGGCTTGTTCCTGTCACGAACGTCCCTCGAAAAATCGAATAAGAAACAATCTCTACAAGATCTACAAGATATTCAAACATTCAACCAAGCATGGTAATTAGGTCCAAACACGACAATCCACACAAGGTCAAATGGAAACAAACAGGGCAAAATCATAGAAATAGGAATTTGGAAAATCCACAAGAGTTTTACATCAAATCTCCATTACAAATACTCCCTCCATCCTAGAACAAGTGATCTAATCCATAGAACAAGGAAAGAAACCCAAAGATAAAGAGAACACAAGCATCTTGATCCTAAATCTAAGAAAGAAAGGGAAGAAAAGCTTATCTACAATGAAGAACCGTCTTCGGATCCAATCCTCGTTCCTCGGAGTCGAAACGATGAAGATGTGCCCTTAGATTGCCGAAAATCCCTCCAAGAAGGTGGAGGAACGCCCAAATCTTGAATTCCCCCCAAAAGGGAGAAGATCCCCTTTCAATTCATGAAGGAGGCCTTATATAGAGGGGAGGTTTGGGCGCCACACGACCCCGAGGCACGACCGTGTGAGGTTCACACGGCTAAGGCCACTCCCTTCTCTGCCTACCTTACACGGTCGTGTGTGATACACGGCCGTGGCATACACTGCTTCTGCTTCCCTTGCATAGCCATGTAGATCTACATGGCCTGCAATGCCTCTGCCTCTGGAAACCTTACACGGCCGTGTGGTGCACACGGCCAGGGTCTTCTTGGTCTCTGGAAACCTTGCATGGCCATGTAGATCTACACGACCTAATAAGGATTCAGCTCTGGATGGCTCGCATGACCGTGTAGTGTACACATCCATGGTCTTTTTGGGCCTTCATTAATAATATTAGTTTATGGTTTTGTGTTCGATGCAATTATTCTTGCATTAGTCTCCTTCTCTTTGATCCCTCTTAATTTCTTTTTTTATTCTTCTTAACTGGTCGGGCCAAAATTATGATAATGATTGGGAATATATTTTAACCTTTATCTACTTTTAGGGCTTAATATTATCTGCAGATAGAATATTATCTACTTGTAAAGAAATTAGAGAGATCATAGATAGAAATTGTATCTTGCAGATGGCTTTTTCATGGTTATGCAACAATGTTGTTATAGAAATTATTCTTAGTGGTTTCAAATTTAGGCTATTTTGAAATAATTTTGGTATTTTGAAATAGTGTTTCTTGTAGTATTTTTGCTAGATTTTCATTAACATTCACTAGTCCCTACTAAGGATGCAAGGATATTTTCATACATCTTGACTCTTACTTCCTATGATGGTTTTGTTCCTAATATCAATACTTGTAAAACTTAAAGTTTTATGACAACATGTGGACCTAATGGTCCATTCAAAATGATCTAGAGCTTGTCCAAGTATGCTCTTCTCTATAACTAATTGTTTGGTGATATATTACTAGCTAATAGCCTTCTACAGTTGAACTCAATGAAGCATCAGCTGAAAGACTGATATGAATTGATATTGCAATTGACATTGGTTAAGTATAAACAATTCATGAACTCTAGTTTTTCATGCACGTAATGTAATTTCCCATTTAAAGGTAATCATCAAATATGAGAGTTTGGAGTAAGGCTTTGACATCTTTATGTTATTTGAACTAGAAAGAAGTTTTGTTCTATCTTTTGGTGCCATTTCTTCTACACAACTATGAAGAATTGTATATGCGCATCAGCCTGTGTAAACTTCATCTATTTGCCATGTTTCTTGATTCTTCATAATTTCTTGATCATGTGTATTTTTAAGGAAGAGGAAAGGTGTTTATTTTTTTTTTTCTATTTTGATATTATAATTATAAAGATAGTGTGATTCATTATGCTTATGTATTTTCTATTTTTCTGACTCAAAATCCTTTTTTTTACCCTAAATTAATAATAGTTGTGATTATGAGAAAGGTGCAAGGAGATAAACTTTTGTGTTTCTGGCCCCTTATGCATCTGACCCAGTGAGTCACCATTCTTATAATCGTCATACTTAGTTTCTCTTGCAAATTACATTTTTACTTGATTGAAGGGTCCAAGTATAAGAAGAATCCACTAAGTGTCTAAGATATACATAAGAAGTGTTTGAGTAATTTGAAAAAGGGAAAAATGTGTATTTATGCTTTATTGCTGGCTCATTCCAACCACATATGAACCATAATAATTAACTATATTGTCATCTATTTGGAAGAAAGAGTTACCTGCTGATTTTTGATGTTTGGTTCTGACAACTAATTGATGATTAACATTGCTAGACTGTTGCTATATGTGCTAATCTTCAACAAATAAAATTTTTTTATGTTGAATTATTCTATTTGCTTTAGTTATGCTAGTTGTGGGTGCATTTTGTTCGATTACCTTTGCCTTCACAAATTGGTAGACTGAAATACTTCTTTGGTACCATAGTAAGTGGTTGATCACATGAGCCAAGCTTTTACTTAAAAGGGCATCTAATGGACTGACAAAGGTCTTACATCTAATCTCTGAGTCCTTAATAATAAGTGCACATTCAGAAAAATTGATGGCAATGATAGCTGAGGCTCTTCTCATGGTTTGTAATTTTAAATTTAATTGTCTATGGTTTGAATAGCATCCTTAGTACCATAATGACCATTCTTCTCTTATGTTCGAATATATATTAGAAAGTAGCAAGAGGATTCATATTATCTCATATACATAGTTTGAAGATCTATTTTAGTATCCTGAATGTTGTTTTTTAATTTTATAGTTTCAAAGGTATGAAGAAGTAATTAAATTCTGTGAGCAGACTATAGGACATGCTGAAGTTAACATTTTATCTTATGGAGCCAATTTATAGTCAAACAAAGAAGATAACTCTATAAATCTCCAATTTTTTCCTCTATATCGTTGGCGTTAGCTCCTGAAGGCAAAGGCTAACTTCTATTTAGGAAGACTAGATCAAGCATTTGAATTGCTGAAGAAGCTTAAACAAGGGAAAAATATAGTGGACAAGTACAGTTAAATTTCACTATATTTTCTCAAAATTTAATAGGATAATATTTTTCTCTTTAAATATATTCTTACAAATTATAGCTTTTATTAATAGTTAGTTTGTAATAGCAGAATTTAATGAAAAACTTAGAATTTAACAGGATTATATAATAGCTAGTTTGTTTGAAATTTTGTATCTTGTTTTGGATCCTCAGACCTTATTTTGGTATAATGAAAAACTATGACTTTTATTAATTGTGTGTGGATTTGATTTGAACTAAATTTGTTGAAAAATTATGGTTTATTGTTTTCATCAATGAAATTATTTTTTAAATATAAATAAAACCATCAACAGCGTACGTTTGCATGCTGCAGACTATTATCCATAGTCTATAGAAGCTAGCCAAACTATGGAAACTCCTCACTTGGTTAATTGTTGTCGGTGTTGGCCACTCTTGGATTGCTTTCACCTTTTCCTCATCCATCTCAACGCCTTTAGCACTAACAACAAAAGCAAGAAACACAACTTTCTCTATACAAAAAGAGTATTTATGGAGGTTAGCAAAAAGCTTCTCTTCTTTTAACATACTCAAAACTGAGCTTAAATGTGTGACATGCTCTTCTAAGTTTCTGCTATAAATCAAAATATCATCAAATTACACAACTTCAAATCTACCTAAGAAAGCATGCAAAACATGGTTCATTAAACACATAAAAGTGCTAGGAGCATTAGTTAAACCAAAAGACATTACTAATTATTCATATAAGCCATGCTTGGTTTTAAAACCAATTTTCCATTCATCACCTTCCTTCACCGTAATCTGATGATATCCACTCCTAAGATCAATTTTTGTGAACACACAAGAACCATGCAATTTATCAAGTATATCATTAATCCTAGGAATTGGATGGCTATACTTTACCGTGATGTTGTTTATGGTTCGACAATCCACACACATCTTCCACCTTTCATCCTTCTTGAGAACTAGTAGCACAGGCACGGCGCAAGGGCTCATGCTTTCTCAAACAGACCCCTTCTCTAGTAATTCATTCACTTGCCTATGAAGTTCCTTTGCTTCCTCCAGATTGCTTCTATAGGTAGGTCGATTTGGAATGGATGCACCGGGTATGTAGTCCATTTAATTCTCAATTCCTCTAATCAGAGGTAAACCATGCAAAATTTCTTCAGGAAAGACCAACTCAATTTTCTGTAAGAGAGAAACAATAACACTAGGCAAAGAATCGTTAAGGTCGTTAGTGCTTAAGAGTGCCTCCTTATACAAAAGGATAAGGGGCGGCTGATTTGAAAACAAAGCACGTTTTATCTCACTTTTTTTTTTGCATAAAGACTAATTTTCTTTCTCTCTTCATTTTGTTCCTTTCCCACTCCTTTTGGCTCATTCCTCTCACTTTCTTTTCTCTCATTTTTTCCCTCAATTTCTTTTCTCTCAATTTCTTTTCCTCTCTTCTTTTCATTTACTTTTTGTAATCTCAACTGGTCCTCCATAACTTGTCTTGGAGTCAATGGTACAAGAATAATATATTGCCCCTTCAAAGTAAAACTATACCTATTTATGAGACCATCATGTGTTACCTTTTGATTGAATTGCCAAGGTCTCCCCAACAATAGATGGCATGCATGCATGGGAACCTCATCACACAACAGCTCATCTTCATATTTGCTAATGAAAATTGCTACTAAGACTTGCTTGTTACCTTGATTTCACCACAATCGTTTAACTACTGGAGACGATAAGGATGCAAATGTTTCTGAGTTGGCAATGATAATTTCTCCACCAAATCAGTACTTACCACATTGGTACAACTCCTCCCATCAATAATAACACTACAAACCTTGGTATAAAGCAATGAGTATGAAATAGGTTCTCCCTTTGATTACCTTCTTCCTCCTTAGCTTGTAGATTGAGAACTCGTCGGGCCACCAATAAGTCTCCAACAAAAGCATGTTGCTTATCATCACTATCCTCCTTTTGTGACACTTCTTCAACTATTTCATCCTCATCTTCTGACTCAAGTTCACCTTGGGCGTTTATTACTATCACCCTTTTGTTCATACATTGACTAGTTATATGAACATGCCCTTGACATTTAAAACACTTGATATCATGAGTTTTTGGAAGAAATGGACTTACGATTACCTTGAATAGCAGATGTTGTGGGTTTGGACTTCTTGAAGGGTTCAAACTTTGACTTATTTTGCAGTTGTTCCTCTATTCTTGGAGCTACCCACCATGTGCTGTTAGTAGTCATTAGTTGTCCCTTTCTGGCCAATCCTCTCCTCTTAAGTTGTTCTTCCACTTTTAGTGCTTTGTGGACCATGTCCGGTAGCTCTACATAATGCTGCAATTCAATAATATCAGTAATTTCTGGATTTAAACCATGTAAAAACCTGGTCATAGTGGCTTCTCTATCTTCATCGATATTAGCTCACATCATGGACAACTCCATCTCCTTGAAATATTCATCCACACTTTTGGAGTCTTGAGATAACCTTTGAAGCCACTGATATAAGCTTCTATAATAATGTGTATAAACCTCCTCATGAGCACTTTCATCTCCTTCCAAGTGGACACAGGTTGCTCTCTATTCCTTCTCCTAGTCATCACCACTTGATCCCACCAAATAATAGCATAATCAGTGAATTCAATGGCAGCTAACTTCACCATTTTAAGCTATGAGAAATCATGATAGTCAAACACCATTTCCATCTTAATTTCCTATTTCAAGTAAGATTTTGGGTCATTTCTCCCTTGGAAGGTTGCAATCTTCATCTTAATTCCTCTTAAATCATTATTTCTTCTAGGCCTATTTCTATCTCCTCGATATCCAATCCTACCCCCATTGTAGTTTTGCTCATAAAAGTCTTCCACCACCTCTTCATCTTTTTCGATATCAACCACTTGAGCATGTCTTCATTGTGGTATAGTAGAATGGTCTTGTTGATGTTTTCTTGGTGTCCCATCCTCCACTTGATCCAACCTCTCATAGATAAATTCTAATTTAGCCCTCATCAGCCTCTACATTTTCCCAATCAATGCTTGTAATTATAGGTTTGGAAGTTTCCTAGCCCCCTCATTTGCTCTATCCTCCTGGTTATTAGACATGTCTATAAAAATGAAAGAAAACCTCACAAGCACTCAACTCACGTTTGGGTAGTAGGCTCTCAATTGATGATATCAAACTCTAGAACAAATTGGAATATCACATAACAATTCAAAAGATCCCACCAAAACTTAGGATGATAGAATTTTAAGAGAAAATGAAAGAGTAGAAGTGTGAGAGTAAGGGAAACAAGTAATGGATTATTGAAGATAATTCACTTCGATTTGCACAAGCAATTTCTTCTTCCTTTTCTTTTTTTCTTTTTTTTTTACTGTGCTTTCTTTTCTTTTCTTTTTCGCTGCGCTTTTCTTTCTTTTCCATGATTTTTTTTGCTTTTTGGCTAAACAACAAGTAAAGATAGATTTGCACTTGCCTTTAAAAAGGAAGCTCTGACACTAGATGATACGAACCCCACTAACAAATGTGATGGAACCCAAGACAAAGATGGATAGAAACCTAGGGAATTGAGAACAAGAGTGTGAGCCTTGACCCATAACTAAGAACCAGCACGAACCAAGCCTACGAAGGAAAAGGAAATGTCACACCAAGGGTGATAAGTTTCGATGGAATGAATTCCATGAGAGTAAACTCGATAAGTTCATAAGTTCTTTCAAGAACTAAAAGAGCACACAAATCTCACCAAAAACTAAGTTACTTTATATTAAGATGTCTCTCCCTTATATAATGGGAGTGAACAAGGAAGAGTACAAAATGAATGCATGTACAATTAGAATCCCAATGTTGCATGCCTCATGTAAACAATCTAGGAACCCAAAATAAAATAAATGCATGTATAATTAGAGTTCCAATGTCTCATGCATCATGAAAGCTATCTAGGAACCCAAAACAAAATAAATGCATGCACAATTAGAGACTCAATGTCTCATGCCTCATGTAAGCAATCTAAAACACTTAAGTCTTCAAGCATGAACGATTTCCCATGCTTATTAGCATTCTTCTATTATGTGCAACTGAGTCATGAATGGATACACCCAATTATGTGGATTAGGCCATGACTAGAAGTTGGGATTATCTTGGTCTCTCCTTGCTCATAGTCAGCCCAATGTTCTTTGATTAGCCTATTTAGCACTTCTTTGAAATATTTTGTCCGAAGTCTTGTAATTGGGCCTTCCGGAAGTGACAAATGATCTCTCGTAGCTTTAGCCCTTGGGCATACATCACCCATTGAGGGGACAATAGGTGTCAGTCTGACCTAAAGTTTTAATAAAACTCAAAGTCAGAACCGAAAGTCTAAAGACTATCAAATATTACTTTTTTTTTACATATTATTGTTTGTATCTAACCTTGTGGTGTAGGTGATTGAAATTATAAGTTGGCTAGAAAATAAGCATCCAAATGCCCAGACTAGGGAAAACTAGCACATGCATGGGATGAGGTAGCTCACACGGATTGGCCACCACACGTCACAGTCTATGCACCTGGATGGGTCTGGGCGCCGGGAGATGGATAAAATTTGTTGGATGAAGTTTCGACGAGAGCACGCCATGTCAGGTCAATAGGGGTGCTCGGGGAGGAGTCTAGGCCCCCAGATGGAGCTATAAAAGGAGGATTTGACTAGCACCTTGAGTACATCAATTCAAAGAAGTTTCTCTCTTGTGTGCTGCTCAGAAATTGATTCTACGATACCCAAATGCTACTCTGACGATGACTATGCTCAAGATCTTTTCTTCTAAGTCATCGGTAAATTTTCCTTTTTAGTTACTTGTACTTAAATTTGAATTGATTTTTAAATGACTCGATTAGTGATTGCCAACGAAAGCACTCTCAAGTGTAAACCTTGGAGTAGAAGTCATTACAGGCTTCGAACCAAGTAAAACCAATACAGGTTAGCTTGGATTCTCTTTCCTTTCTTTACTTCATTATTTCTACTGCATTTTCTCTCTTGATAATTTTACATGAAAAAGTAAAAAAGCCATGAATACTATTCACCCCCCTCTAGCGCTTTCGATCCAACACAAGTGACTCCAGATATATCATCTATCTGCTACTTGAGGAAGAAAGAAACGTAAATAAAATAGTGAGCCCAAATAACTCAGTGGGTAATAAAAGATAGTTCATGACTAAGTGTCAGGAAATAAAAGGTATTCAGTCTCAAAGCTAATATACACCAACTAAAAATAATAAGAATGTATCAACAACATATATCTACCTGCTCTGCTGTATGTATTACAATGAGTAATAATAAGTAAAGATCATTATGGGTATTTCACAGTTAATGGTTTGTATAAGTACAAATAATAGAAATATATCAACATACATGGGAGCAAATGCTTTATCATAGGAAATATAAATAAGCAAGACATCTAGTTATCTAGCTATGAACCGTGGGAGAATGCTCTACCAAGAATAGCCTTGTGGGAAGTCCAAAATGTTAGGGTCTCTATCTATGAGAGAACGCTCTATCATGATTGGCCTCATGGATAGATAGGATGCAGCTATCTAGCTATGAGCTACAAGAGAACGCTTTACCATGAATGGTCTCGTGGGCAGCCCAAGATATTTTTGGTGCAGGTAGCACCATAATCAAACATATATTTTAGTGTTGTCAAAGGTTCAAAGTTACGTCTTATTGTTATCTAATGAATTGATCATGTGTGCAAGAAGCTCAACTTGGAAAGTCCTAGTAGGTCAGTTGGACCGATACTAGGCAAGGAAAATCTTAGTAGATCGTGGAACTGGGCAGGAAGTCCAGATGGATCAAATGATCTGACATCTAGTAGGTGGACTTGATAGGTCTAGAGGACCCAATATCGAGTCAAGTGGAAACCCTGATGGACTCCATGGTTAAGTCTAAACAGGTATGAAGAACCCAATGTTTGACAGGTGAATTGAGATAAACTACTAAAGGTAGTGAAGTGAGGTTATGTCCCATTAGGGGCAAACCTTAGGTATTGATTCAACTGAATAGACCAAAGGAGGTTTCTAAATTAAGATCAAGACAATCATTATTATCTTATTTATGGATACTATAATTGCACTCATCTTGCTCTGTAGATTTATGTTCTGACTCTATTTTACAACATAATTATTGTTTATGTTACTAACACTATTCTGTAGAAAATGAGGTTCCGTCGATGGAACAAATGTGTTTAGTCGACAGATCGATGAAATATCTAAATAGTGAAATTCGAATCAGAATAGAAAAGGGAAAAATTGCTTAGTCTACAGATAAAGTCTAATCAACTGATGGAACAAATTGATCTCAAGGATTAGGTGGATCATATCTAAGAAAACAGGGAAATTAAGGTTCATTGTGTAGAAAGACTATGTTTCATCAACAGAACAGTGAGATTTCCATGATCAAACGGATCAGATCACAACAAACAAGGAAGGAATAAAGGATTAGTCGATGGATAAAGTAATCAATTGATGGATCGATTCAGTCGATAGAACCTCTTATCAGTTGATGGGTCAAGACCTTTAAAAGAAGCCCTCAAGCTTTGAGCTAAAAAGAACTTATGCCTTATGATTTTCTACTATGTGTTGGTGCAGTTTGTACTAACGATTTTACTCAGATTTTGATGAATGACAAGTGAGTTAAGTTAGGTATTTTTTAATCTAATTACTTTACCAAGTGTGCAAGAATTGACAGGTCTGGAGGACCTGACATCAGGTTAAAATCCAGCTAGGTCTGTGGGACTCGATAGTTGGTGCGAAGTCCAAATAGGTCAAAGGGCTTACTTGATATCTGACAGGAAGTCCAGTTGGGACTACGAGACCTGACACCAGCCTAAGTCTAGTTGGGTCTACAAATCTTACAACTGGCATGAAGACCTGGTAAGTTAAGAGGCTAGTCAACCGACTGCAAGTTGGTAAGTGAAGGTAAGTCATTGGATGAGAGTGACTCGGTGAAAACGTGTCCCGGTTGAGGGACAGTAGGCGTCAACCCAAGTTAGATCCATTTTAGATCCCTAATCTATGGTCTGGCGAGCCAAGTTATAATAATAATAATAATAATAATAATAATAATAATAATAATAATAATAATAATAATAAAATTTAAATAACCTACGGTTGAGATTTCATTACCCAAGTGCATATAACTTAAACCTATTCCTTACCCAAGTATATATATAACTTAAACCTAATTCATATTTCATTACCCCACCCCCTCTTCTCCCGATCCTTCCCCTCTCCTCTCCGCCGACACAACCCTCTAGGTGCCCTGAGCAAGTGACCTCCTCAGTGGATGCCGCCACAAGGAGCCGCAACTACCCTTCACGGTCGGCGACTCGTCTTGTAGGCTAGGGCTCCAGTCAACGACACAAGAAGAGGAAAAAGGCAAGTATAATCCCATAGGTATAGGATTTGGGAGGTTGATTAGGAGTTGGGGTGTAGAATGATTCCGAAGGATGTTCTTATTTCTTCAATGAGTCTTTGTGTCTGGTTTTCTACTCTAGATTTGGGAGGAATGTGATTGGTTTTCGATGTGGCTTTATTTCTGTGTAGAGGCTTCGATTACTTGGAACAGATATGAGAGTTTCGAAACTTGATTTGTTTTCCATGCACTACTTCTTCATGAGAGTTTTGTTCTGAATAGATTAGAAGGTGGTGATTTGTTTCCTTGTTGTGATCTTGTTCCTTGCTCCTTAAGATGAGGATGGATCTCTGGATAGGTTTGAGGGATGAGGAATTGATCTTTGGTGTTGTGTTCACTAGTTCTTATTAGCTGAAATCTTTTCAAATCAATTTTGGAAAGTTGATTTGGTTTAGGGGTGGCATTGCTTCCCTGTAATAATCTTGGGTTATCATAATAGATCTTGGATGAGTTGATTCGATTTCATCGCTGCTTTGCTTCCAGGTAAATTTCAAAATTTTGGAACAAATTTTGGTGAGTTGTTTGGACTTTTGGACAGGAGCGAAGTGTGTTAAGATGTTTTTCATTGTGTTTTAGTTCTAGTGTGGGCTAAGCTATTTCTGGATAGAAGTTGCATTGTTTTAAATGAGTTATCCTGGTGTTGTTTCCTCATGTGTTGGCTGCTGTATTTTCGGATAGAATTGAAGTGTTTTAAAATATTTTTCATTATGTTTTACTACTAGTGTTGGCTATGAAATTCTGGACAGATTCGAAGGGATAGGATTTAGTGTGGTTAGGTGGATGTGTCTACAACGCTCTCTTATGAAACTTGGATTATACATGTACTACTTGAAGTTTGAGTTGAGTCCTTTAAGAATGACAGTATAGGAGTTATGCATGCTTTCTTGTACTATATGATATAAATTGAATCATGTTTATTTTATGAATTTTTGATATCTAAATGATTGGGTGCATATGTGGTAACAGTACGAGATGAGTATCTCAGTATGAGCTCCGAGGAGGGCTCCTCTAAATAGAAATGAAAATGCAATAAATGCTGGCGAAAGCCATATGGATACAACTCTCTTAGGAGGTACCTCTAGAGTTTAATGATGGACTGAACAAATGGGCTTGAATGATGGTTAGCACTAAGTTCCCTTAAGTACATGTATATTAGGGCATACCTGTGATTTTTGATATTAAATATTATTATGATCATGCTCCATGTTCTCCAATTTTGTTTTTCCTCCCTTAAGTTAACCTTATGTTTTCATTCACGCATAATAAACTTCTATACTATGCTTCATACGCTCCAAATTTGATATTTATGGCATATATTACTAGTGGATTATGCTTGCTCGGTCTGTAGACTCATCCTATCATGATTGCAGACGAGGAAGATGTCATCTCGAATGTGATAGGGGGCACGGAGATGGAGTACCTAAGGAGATGAGGTTGAATGCGTCACACACTGTCTAGGGGCTCTAAGTGCCCGCTATTAGTCCTTTTCCCTTGATTGTTATGTTAATATGAGATGGAGACTACTTGTTAGCTTGCTTTGGTAGGAGGTCACAAATGTTTCTTGGAAGATGTGCTTTTTTTCTTTTTCTTGACAGTTTCTTTTGCAAATTTTGGACAAATGTGTGATGCAAAGATGTTCCCTTTCAGTGTGGAGTTTATGGTTTAGTTTCTAGCAAATTACATGCTAGTGTATATATATTTTTAATTTTAGTTTTTGTTTGATGTTGTATGGTTCGGTCATACGTAAGTAGTTAGGGTTGTTTCAGTTGGTATCAAAGTCATCGTTCCCAAAGGGCAGTGTGTGATATACAATCTCATCAAGGACTCAGATACTTCCACCTTCAAATCTATAAGATTTAAACTCTATTTATTAATGTAATAGTCATAAATTTTTGCTATGTTTATGTATATATTTGAAATAATGATGTGGATGTGTGAGCATATAGGGGTATGCCTGTCAGATGAAATAACAGTGAGGGTGGTGGATAGAACAATCAATTTTTGATTGGACTTGTAGCGCTCTTGCAAGAACAGAGTCGAATCCACGGGGAACAGATCCAACTACTGCTGAGAGCTAGAGAGGATGCAAATGCACTCCATCATCCCACTACCAGTGCTAATCCAGTGTACAAATTGTTCAGGGAGCTAGGTCCGACAAAATTTAAAGGTACCATCGACCCAATTGTGATGGGAGGGTGGATCCGATCATTGGAGATGATCTATGACTTTATGTAGCTCATCGACGTCGATAAGGTTAGGTGTGCAATATTAATGCTACGTGATAATGGTCGCAGTTGGTGGGAGGGTGTACACTCTGCGGTGGACTTGGCTATGTTGACCTGGGATGGTTTTAAAGAAGCATTCTATGGGAAGTATTTCACAATGGACAGTAAAACCCGCCTAGCAAGAGAATTCCTAGAGTTTCATTAGGGAGACATGTCGGTGGTTGAGTATGTTAAGAAGTTTGAGAGGGGGCATTATTTCATGCCCATGATTGCGGGACAACCAATGGAGGAGCTGAAACACTTTATCTAAGGATTAAGAGCTACGATTATACACGATGTTAGACTGGACCAAGTTGCTACCCTCAGGGAGGCAGTGGATCAGGCCTTGATGTCAGAGAGGGATAGGAACGAGATGATAAGGGAAGCGCAGAATAAGAGGGCAAGTTACCAAGGAAAAGAATAGCAAGGACCAAGTAGAAAGAAGCCTTTTTCTGCTTAGCTCCAAGGCAAGCAACAGCAAAATCAGAACCAGCCACGGTAGCGACCCCAAGGATCACAATCAGCTGATGGCACTATATCTAAGGTCGACAATAGGGCTCTTTGTTCGAACTGTGGGAAAATTCATTCTGGCCAATGTTTGATGGGCTCAAATATATGTTACATGTGTAAGAAGCTAGGACATTTTGCAAAAGATTACCCTCAGCTCAAGGAACCAATCAAAGGAAGAGTGTTTGCTATGACTCAAGAGCACGTAGATTTGGATTATGCCATCATTACAGGTATGATATATGTTGGCGACTTACCTGCCTATGTATTAATAGATTATGGAGCTACCCATTTTTTTATATCTGTGGCATATGTCACAAAGCTGGGCATTACACCTGATAAAATGATAATAGGGTATAGTGTTTTCCTGCCCTCAAGAGAAGAACTGCACAGTAATAGAGTAGTAAAGAACTGTAGGATGCTAATGCATGTATGTCGAATTGATTGAGCTGGATATGGCTGACTTTGACGTGATTTTAGGAATGGATTGGTTGACTCTACATGAGGCTATCATTGATTGCAAACAATGGATGGTTAAGTTGAAACTGCCAAACAATGAATCATTCATTTTGAATGCAACCTCGAAATCGAATCTTCCTCACATCATTACAGTATGTAAAGCCCAACGTATGCTGAGTAAAGGGTATGACAGAATTTAAGTTAATATCTTGGTTAACGTCAAGACTCAGAGACCGAGTCTGGACGAAGTGGAAGTGGTTCATGATTTTCCAGAGGTATTTTCAGAGGATATTTCAAGACTACCTCCTGTCAGATAGGTGGAGTTTGGGATTGACTTATTACCTGAAACCACTCCTTTGTCCAAAGCATTGTACCGATTGGCGCCTACATAAATGAAAGAGATGAAGGAGCTGTTAGTATTAGTCCTAGTATCAATTATGAGATGATTGTAAAGGGCTCATTTTGTATCATATATCATTATTAATAAAAGACAAAGTTGGTTATTATATTTATTTCAGTTCAGTGCCAATTGAATAAGTATAATAATATCCTTGGGTAGTAGGTTCTTATCTATAGTATATCAATTGGTTGAATTGATAGTGAGATATTGTAGAGAATACTACTCTTAACTATTCCTAGTCGAGCATTAATATACAAGGAAAATATTAATGCGTTGAGACTAGCATGTAGATCAACAGATGACTTGATCTCACAAGTCATGGATATGAGATATCAGGTTGACACATGGGTATATATTAGATAATATATACTGAATGACCCACCATGAGAATGTTTCATGGATCGTTATATGAGTGTAATAAACATTCTCATGTAATTATTGGTATAAATAGTCCTTAGACCTGAAGTCACTACGGTTTCCTACATAGGGAGTTGTGTACTTTGGTATCGACAAATGTCACCTGTAACAAGGTGGACAATAAAGTCGATCACTGGGTATGCAATGAATTATGCGGAGGGATGTAAGTGATGTAGATGTGATCTATCCCTTTCATATGACAGAAGCGATATCTGTGGGCCCCTTGATTAGTAGGACATAAAGAAAACATGACCATGCTCAAATGAGTCAATATGAAATATTGAGCTTATTTGATTGAGTGTGTCTACTTAGAGATCAAGAAACACAAAGGTTAATAAGAGGATGACACGGTCTATGCCTCATTAATCAATCTAGATATCAAGGATAGAGGGACCAAGTCATACAAGATAATAGCCACGGACATGTTAGGTCGGATCTCTACTTTCTCGTCATTTGGGTAGCAATAATGCCTTGCTAGATGTCACTCATTACCTATGTATCTAAATGTTGATTTTGGTATATTGTCAACGTTACGAGAACCTATTGGGTCACACACAAAGAACAAGTAGATTTGGAGATGTGTTCATATTATGAATAATTGGATTAAGTCTAATCCAAATTGGATTTATTGAGTTAGACTCAATTGGATCCCGTTATTGGATCAAGTCCAATTCAAACTAGACTTGAGGAAGCCAATTCAAATTAATGAAATAGTGATTCATTGAATTTGAATTGCATGAGAATTAATTGAGTAAGACTCGATTGAATTAGACTTGAGTTAGACTCAAGTGAGTTAGACTTGAGTTAGACTCAAGTGAGTTATACTTGAGTTAGACTTAAATGAGGATAAATGAGAAGACATTCATTGAATTTTTTGAAATTAAATGAATCATTATATTCAATTTTCAAAATTGAATGAAAAATGAGGAGTTTCAAAATGAACCTTAATGGAGAGTGAATACTCATTAAGGCTCATTAATGAAATTAATGGCATTAAGTGTTTTCATTGGATGAAAAATACTTAAGTCATTTTACTCTCATTTTTCTTACTTTTCATGATCCTTCCTCTTCTTCTTCCTCTCTTGGCCAAAATCACTCTTGGTTGCTAGCACAACCATAAGTGTTTTTCTTCTCCATTTTTGTGAGTTTGTGAGACAAATGGAGGAACACTTGTTCGTGTGGATACCGAAAGAGGCACGGACGCTTGATCATGCTGAGATCCCAGCTATCGGGAGATTGTGTGCATGCTACAAAGGTATACTCTATCATGTTCTTAGATATAAACTTAGTATATAATTATGTTTCCCTTCGCATGGATCTTCTGGAGGAAATAGGTTTTTTCGCTGCGCGTTTGCGTGTTTAGCAACCTATTTCCTTATAGGAGCAACTGCAAGAGCTACTGGATAAGGCTTTCATCTGACCGAGTGTGTCATCGTGGGGAGCTCTGGTGTTATTTGTTCGCAAGAAGGATGGGACGATGCGATTGTTCATCGACTATCGGGAGCTAAACTGAGTTACAGTTAAAAATAAATACTCAGTGGCCAAGATTGACGACTTATTTGACCAACTACAAGGTGCAGTGGTATTCTCAAAAATCAATTTGAGATTCGATTATCATCAGTTAAAGGTGAAAGAAGAGGAGGTCCATAAGACCACATTCAGAACTCGATGCGGCCACTATGAGTTTCTAGTTATGTCATTTGGGCTTACCAATGCCCCAACAACATTTATGGACTTGATGAATCAAATTTTTCAATCATACTTGGACCAATTTATTACCGTCTTCATTAATGATATATTAATCTACTCCCGTAGCTGCTAGGAGCATCGTCAACATTTAACTACGGTGTTGCGAATGCTGAAGGATAAATGCCTATACGCCAAGTTCAGTAAATATGACTTATGGTTAGAACAGATTATATTCTTGGGGCATATCATCTCGGAAAGAGATATGGAAGTGGACCCAGCTAAAGTAGAAGCAATCCGAAATTGGGCAACTCCAAGGAATGCCACTGAAATCCGAACCTTTCTAGGGCTGGCAGGTTATTATCAAAGGTTCATACAGAACTTTATGTAGATTGCCTTACCACTAACTTCACTGGCAAGAAAGGAGTAAAATATGAATGGACAGATCAGTGTGAGAGGAGTTTTGAGGAGCTACAAGAAAGGTTGATGACAGTGTCGGTGCTTGCAATTCCAAGTGGCACTGGGCGATTTGTGGTGTACACAGATGCCTCCAAGAATGGTTTAGGGGTTGTACTAATATAGGATGAGAAGGCAATCACCTATGCTTCGTGTTAGTTAAGAGTGCATGAGCAAAATTATCCCACGCAAGACCTAGAACTAGCAATAGTTGTCTTTGCTTTAAAGATATGGAGGCACTACCTTTATGGTGAACATTGCAAAATTTTCACTGGCCATAAAAGCCTAAAATACTTCTTCACCTAGAAGGAATTGAATATGAGATAGAGACGTTGGCTGAAATTGGTAAAAGACTATGACTGCGACATTAACTACCATCTGGGTAAGGCTAATGTGGTGGCAGACACCGTGAGTCGCAAGTCTGTAATGTTGTCATAGCTGACTACCCAACAATAGCTAATATCCGAATTTCAATGGATGAGCTTGGAAGTGTTTGTACTAAATGAGCAAATTGGTTTGTCCACACTAACAGTTACGCTGAACCTACGTGACCAGATTCGGATGGAACAAGCATCAGATCCTCAACTAATGGAATGGAAATGCAGAAATGAAGCTAAGGGTTGCACCACTTACTCAATGATTGATGGGATTGTGAAATACGAGGGTCGTACCTGGGTGCCAAAGGTGGGTACACTTAGGGAAAACCTAATGATTGAGGCACATACCACTCCGTACTCTATCCACCTCAAGAGTATGAAGATGTACAAAGATATACAGCTACTATATTGGTAGCTAGGCATGAAGAAGGACATAGTCAGAGTAGTCCACAAGTGCCTTATTTGTCAGTAGGTGAAGGTCGAATACCAGAGGCCCGTGGGACTACTAGAACCACTTTCAATCTCCATCTGGAACTGGGAGGATATGGCTATGGACTTTGTGGTGAGATTTCCAATCTCACAAAGGGGATCCAATTCCATATGGGTTATTGTGGATCGACTAACAGAATCGGCCCACTTTCTACCAATAAAGACTATGTTCACAATGACACAGTATATCAAATTATATATCAAGAAAATTGTCCATCTACATGGAATTTTGACCCGAATCGTGTCGAATAGAGACCCAAGATTTACTTCTGGGTTATGGGAAAGCTTGCATCAAGGGTTGGGTATGAAGCTCACCTTTAGCATGGCACTCCACCCTCAGATAGATGGTCAATCCGAATGGGTTATTCATATTCTAGAAGATATGCTTCGAGCTTGTGTGATTGATTTTGGGGGAAGCCGGGAGTCTGGATTTCCCCTGGTGGAGTTCACTTACAACAGCAGCTATCGAGCTACTATAAATATGGCTCTGTATGAAGTATTGTATGGAAGGAGATGCAAGACTCCACTACATTGGGACAAGATAGGAGAAAGGGCAACATTGGGACCAGATATTGTGACTCATACAGTGAGTCTAGTGGCTACGATCCAAGATAGAATTATGGCAGCGCAAAGTCGCTAGAAGAGCTATGCTGACCAATGACGAAGGGATTTGGAGGTTGAAGTGGGGGGCCATGTTTTCCTGAAGTCGTCACCAATGAAGGGGATACTTAGATTCGGAAAGAAAGGAAAACTCAGTCCAAGATATATTGGATATTTTGAGATTCTGGACTGAATCGGAACTCGCGCATATCGGATTGCCTTACCACCAAACCTTTTAGGAGTTCATAACGTGTTCCACATTTCCATGCTACGGAAGTACATTTCTAATCCTTCTCATGTGATTCGTCATGAGCTCATGCAATGAACGCCAAATCTATCATACGAGGAAACACCAATTCAAATCCTTGATTAACAAGTCCAAAAGTTAAGGAACAAGAAAATCAAAATGCTAAAGTTTTTGTGAAGGAATCAGCTTTTGGAGGAAGCTACTTGGGAGTCGGAGTTAGACATCACCACCGCTACCTCGAATTACTTGGTAAGTCAAATTTCAAGAATGAAATTCTTTTGAGGGGAGAGTTGTAAGGTCTCACGAGCCATGTTAAAATAATAATAATAATAATAATAATAATAATAATAATAATAATAATAATAATAACCTATGGTTGAGATTTCATTACCCAAGTGCATATAACTTAAACCTATTCATTACCCAAGTATATATATAACTTAAACCTAATTCCTATTTCATTACCCCACCCCCTCTCCTCCCAATCCTTCCCCTCTCCTCTCTGCCGACACACTCCACTCGTCTCATCTCGATCCTTTTCCCCTCTCCTCTCCACCAACACAACCCTCTAGGTGCCCTGAGTAGGCGACCTCCTCGGTGGATGCCGCCACAAGGAGCCGCGACTACCCTCACGGTCGATGCGTCATCTCGTAGGCTAGGGCTCCAGTCAATGACACAAGAAGAGGAAAAAGGCAAGTAAAATCCCATAGGTATAGGATTTGGGAGGTTGATTAGGAGTTGGCATGTAGAATGATTCCAAAGGATGTTTTTATTTCTTCAATGAGTCTTTGTGTCCGATTTTATGCTCTGGATTTGGGAGGAATGTGATTGGTATTCGATGTGGCTTTGTTTCTGTATAGCGGCTTCGATTACTTGGAACATATTTGAGAGTTTTGAAACTTGATTTGTTTTCCATGCACTGCTTCATCATAAGAGTTTTGTTCTGAATAGATTTGTTTCCTTGTTGCAATCTTGTTCCTTGCTCCTTAAGATGAGGCTGGATCTCTGGATGGGTTTGAGGGATGAGGAATTGATCTTTGGTGTTGTGTTCACTAGTTCTTGTTAGCTGAAATCTTTTGAAATCAATTTTGGGAAGTTGATTTGGTTTAGGGGTTGCATTGCTTCCCTGTAATAATCTCGGGATATCAGAACAGATTTTGGATGAGTTGATTCAATTTCATCGCTGCTTTGCTTCCAGGTAAATTTCGAAATTTTGGAACAGATTTTGGTGAGTTGTTTGGACTTTCGGACAGGAGTGAAGTGTGTTAAGATGTTTTTCGTTGTGTTTCAGTTCTAGTGTGGGCTAAGCTATTTTTGGATAGAAGTTGCATTATTTTAAATGAGTTATCCTGGTGTTGTATCCTCATGTGTTGGTTGCTGTATTTCCAGATAGAATTGAAGTGTTTTAAAATGTTTTTCATTGTGTTTTACTACTAGTGTTGGCTGTGAAATTCTGGACATATCTGAAGGGATAGGATTTAATGTAGTTAAGTGGATGTGTCTACAACGTTCTCTTATGAAACTTGAATTATACATGTACTACTTGAAGTTTGAGTTGAGTCCTTTAAAAATGACAGTATAGGAGTTATGCATGCTTTCTTGTACTATATGATATGAATTAAATCATGTTTGTTTTGTGAATTTTTTATATCTAAATGATTGGGTGCATATGTGGTAACAATACGGGATAGGTACCTCGGGATGAGACCAGAGGAGGGCTCCTTCAAACAGAAATGAAAATGCAATACATGCTGGCGAAAGCCGTATGGATACAACTCTCTTAGGAGGTACCTCTAGAGTTTAATCATGGAATGAACAAATGGGCTCGAATGATGGTTACCACTAAGTTCCCTTAAGTACATGTATATTAGGTCATAACTGTGATTTTTGTTATTATATATTATTATGATCATGCTCCATGTTCTCCGATTTTTTTTTCCTCCCTTAAGCTAACCTTATGTTTTCATTCACGCATAATAAACTTCTATACTATGCTTCATACTGTATGCTCCAAATTCGATATTTATGTCATATACCTACTAGTGGATTATGCTTGTTTGGTCTGTAGACTCATCCTATCATGATTATAGGTTAGGAAGATGTCATCTCGAATGTGATAGGGAACACGGAAATGGAGTAGCAGAGGAGATGAGGTTGAATGTATTACACACTATCTAAGGCTCTAAGTGCCCGTTATTAGTCCTTTTCCTTTTATTGTTATGTTAATATGAGATGGAGACTACTTGTTAGCTTGCTTTGGTAAGAGGTCACAAATGTTTCTCGGAAGATGTGTTTTTTTTCTTTTTCTTGACATTTTATTTTACAAATTTTGGACAAATGTGTGATGCAAAGATGTTCCCTTTCAGTGTAAAGTTTATGGTTTAGTTTCTAGAAAATCACATGCCAATGTATATATATTTTTAATTTTATTTTTTATTTGATGTTGTATGGTTCAGTCATACGTAAGCAGTTAGGGTTGTTTCACCTAAACTGAGACGTTTACTAGTTTCTGGTCCTAGGAGGATATTGTTGGATCGAGAAGCGCTAGAGGGGGGGGGGGGGGGGGGGGGTAAATAGCGCTCGCGGCTATTTCGTTCGATTCGTAAAACTATCGGAGTTAAACCACGCAGCGGAATCAAGAAAAACAAACAGAAAGAACACGAGGATTTACTTCGTTCGGAGCCTAGATCGACTCCTACTCGAAGGCCCGCGATCCTTGATCACTTTCCGTGGGCAACAACTATAAGCTCGATAAGGTTTACAAGTATAACAATTTACAGCTAAATTTAAACCAGAAATCTTATACCGACAACAATGGATGAAAAAGCGAAGCTCCGGGTCGTCGGTGTCAAGTCGCAGCACTTCCGGGTCGTCGATTTAGCAGCACGCAGCAAGAGGATCACTTGGAATAAGTTGTTTTGGCTGCTGCCTCGAGACCTTTATTTATACTGTGTTCAAGGCGCCTTCAAGCCCTCTCAAGGCGCCTCCAGCCCGCTGAGTCGCACGCGTGGATCAGCACAGACCTAGTCGTCCAAGGCGCCTTGAGCTTCATTCAAGGCGCCTCCAGTCTGCTGCGCTGGCTTTTCCTGGCTCGCACCCGAGGCGCCTCCAAGCTCCATGGAGGCGCCTGGGATACTGTTCATCCGAGGTTAACTTGTGCTCCTTTGGTCCTGAAAAAGTGTTAGTCCCAAACACTTACCCTGCAAAACAAAGTTAGCGCAAAACAACAGTAAATATGATAACAGAACATAATGACAGTCTTCGGACTGTCCGGTCTGACTTCGGATTTCCAACCGGAAACCCTAGGTCGACCCGACGCCTACTGTTCCCTCTACGGGGAACGCGTCCTCACCTACTCCACTCAGGAGATTTACCTGATGCCAGTGCGATCCTCCAGATCGACTGAACTTATGCTCGGTGCTCGATGCTTCCAGATTTTCTGCTGGACTTCCGCTTCCCGGCTGGTCCAGTCTTTCACCTGGTTCGCGACACCAAGACTTTCCACCTAAGGTTACCCCCCTAGGACTTTTGACTGAAGCACTCGACCCACCAAGACTTTCCGCATAGGGTTACCACCCCCTATGACCTAGGGTTACCGCTCCCTAGGGTTTTCCCTTTGCCTAACCGCAGCTAGGACTTTTCTCCACCTAGGGTTACCACCTCTTAGGACCTAGGGTTTCCACCCCCTAGGATTTTCACCTGCCTAACCGCAGTTAGGACTTTCCTACAATCTCATTCAGACTGTTAGATCACCACACACCTTAACTTTGAATTCTTTGCCATTATCAAAATTCAGGTTCGATCGTCGGATGCTTCCCGCACCAACAATCTCCCCCTTTTTTATTATGGCAACCCAAATTCAAAGTTAAGTAAAACAAATGCATAAATATATTAAATGGTTTTAAGTGAGCAAACTTAAGTATAAAAATTCAAATAAAAGCATAACTTAACCTAACACTTAAACTTTTGTGAAGCTCCCCCTTAATACAGGGCTTCCTTTTTGAATTTTTACTTTTTACTTTTGAATTTTCCTACTCTCCCCCTTTGCCATTTATCAAAAAATAAGCCAGTTGAAAATAATTTTCAATTTTTCTTTTTGAAAAGTAAATTAGGCTCTGAAAAAAAACGGGATAAGTGCTAAGTTGAAAAATAAATTTTCACCTAAAATCTTGAAAGCACTGAGTTATAATTTTGCAAAACTATCTGAAAGGTAACTTAGGAAAATATCTTAGTAAGAATTTATAAAGTTAGGTTTCAAGGTTGGCTAAGTTTGAAAAAGTTTGAAAGTTGCTCTATGAATCACTTAGCTAAGCCTTTTGCAAGCATTGAATTTTGAAAATATAGCTTAAGTAAAAAGGGACTTAGCTTAATTTTGAATAATATAATACTTATTTTTGAAAAATTAGGAGTAAGAACTTGTTAATTTTTTTTTGGATGAAGAGAGAGAGTATCTAAAAATTTAAGTTATTTATTCAGTTGGTCCTTAAGTCCAAGCATGAGTCAACTTATTTAACTTGTCTTGATCAGGTATTAGAGCCCTAAATTACAAGCATGCTTAATCTTAATATTTCTATTTCCTTCATCAACTGTCTAACCTTTAGCTGCTTGCTGATTGCCTAGAGGGCAGCAGCTTTCACGTAAGGCGCCTTAACTTAAGGCGGCGGGAATTTTCCCGCCGCGTTGGAGGGCGCCTCCCTCATGTGGGAGGCTCCTCTGATAGGCGCCACGTGTACACATTTTTTTTATTTATTTAGAATTATGTTTAGCACTTAATTTAGTTTGATTAATTTTTCAAAATAATTTAAGTTAATAATTTTAAGTTAATTAATCTGAAAAATAATTTTTAATTTGAAAAATAATTTTAAGTTAATTAATTTGAAAAAATAATTTTTAAAGACTTTTTCAGATTAAGTTTTAAAGGATTTTTAAAATGATTTTAAAATTAAGTTTGAAAGATTTTTAAAATGATTTTGAAATTAATTTTGAAAATATTTTTAAAATGATTTTGAAATTAATTTTGAAAAGATTTTTAAAATGATTTTGAAATTAGGATTTAAAATATTTTTCAAATAATTTGAAATTAAGTTTTAAAAGATTTTAAAAAGATTTTTCAAATAATTTTTAAATGATTTTTAAAATGATTTTGAAAAGATTTTTAAAATGATTTTGAAATTAAGATTTAAAAGATTTTTCAAATAATTTGAAATTAAGTTTTAAAAGATTTTTAAAAGATTTTTGAAATTAAGATTTAAAAGATTTTTAAAAGATTATTCAAATAATTTGAAATTAAGTTTTAAAAAAAAATTTAAAAGATTTTTGAAATTAAGATTTAAAAGATTTTTCAAATAATTTGAAATTAAGTTTTAAAAGTTTTTTTAAAAGATTTTTTAAATAATTTTGAAATTAAGTTTTAAAATATTTTTTAAAATGATTTTGAAATTAAGATTTAAAAGAGCTTTAAAAAAAAAATCAAATAATTTGAAATTAAGTTTTAAAAGATTTTTCAAATAATTTTCAAATTAAGTTTTAAAAGTTTTTTAAAAGATTTTGAAATTAAGTTTTAAAAGATTTTTTTTCAAAATAATTTTATTTAAAAAATAATATTAATTACTAATTTAATTTTGAATTTGAATTTTAAATTCCTTAGTCATCTCACCCGATCTAAATTTTCAATCAGGGAATCTTATAATTGTTGTGAGATGAATTGAGGTTCAATTTAAGGGTTATGTTTCACTTTGTGTTAGATTCAGGTTTAGCTTTGGGTTCAACAAGTAAGCATTCTTTGGATAAACTTCTGGGATATGGTGAGTCACAAGGAACTCATTAAAGTAAGCATGCCTTCGAGGTTTTCCAAATAGTCCTACCCATTGAGTTTAATACTAAACTTTGGTCTAACTAGTTAGGATCCATTTAAGAGTAGCTTCGGTCAGTTCCACTTGGCCAAATGCACCAGGTCGAAGTCATATCTTCCTAGACATGCGATGCCCAATCTTTCCTAACATACTATCATCCAAAAACTTCACCAGTACCGTGGGTCAAGTTAAACCTAGCCCATTTTATCTAACCTTAATTACCCTGCCGGATAGTCTACTATTCTTTACCCATTTCGGGTAGATTAAGTTCGGTTACCCAGTCGGGTAGTTTAGTTGCGGGTGCCAGCTATTCTGGATCCTCCTTCTATTTTTAATTTTTTATTTGATTTAAATAGAATTTAGAATTTTAATTTAATTTCGAATTTTTAATTGAATTTTGAATTTTAAATTTTAAATTTTAATTTAATTTCAAATTTTTAATTGAATTTAGAATTTTAATTTATTTTTGAATTTTTAATTGAATTTTAAATTTTAAATTTTAAATTTTGAAATTTAATTTTGAATTGTTAATTAAATTTTGAATTTTGAATTTTGAATTTTAATTTAATTTTGAATTTTTAATTGAATTTTAAATTTTAAATTTTAATTTAATTACGAATTTTTAATTGAATTTTGAATTTTATATTTTGAAATTTAATTTCGAATTTTTAATTGAATTTTGAATTTTGAATTTTAATTTAATTTCGAATTTTTAATTGAATTTTGAATTTTAATTTCAAATTTTTAATTGAATTTTGAATTTTAATTTAATTTTGAATTTTGAATTTTGAATTTTAATTTAATTTCGAATTTTTAATTAAATTTTGAATTTTAATTTCGAATTTTTAATTTAATTTTTAATTTTTAATTGAATTTTGAATTTTAATTTAATTTCAAATTTTTAATTGAATTTTGAATTTATGTTCGTTTTATTAATATTTTTTTTTCTTTTTGCTCCCCTTGGATCATAGCCTCGATATGGTCTATCGAGGTAGTGTATTTGATTCTTCAAGATCCAATATTGACCAAGTCCAACTTGATTAATCAATTTGGACTTGGGGACCCATGCTTGGATTGTTTTTCTATTTGTTCTTTCTACAAGAGATAAGTAAGATTTGTATTTCCTTTTTGGTTTAAATCCTAGACCAGTTCTATTATAAACGTCTCTTTGTGTCCCAAGAATTAGGTCAAGATTCTTGGAACCTAAAGAGAACTGTTCTAGTGTTTTCTCCAGATCCTTGACTTGAGTTTTCAGGCTGGAATTCTCTTCTTCAAGTTTTTAGACTTGAGTTGAGTTTCTAGTCTGAACTGGTTCTGTCAGAGATTTGGAGTTAATCACTTCTTTAAGGACTTCTACTTCCTTTAGAAGTGACTTAACTCTAAGGTTCGACTTAGCTAATTTTCGTAATAAATAATTAACTAAGTTATTAAGTCTAGAAATACTCACAGCGGGGTCTGACCCTTCGGAAACGGATACGGATCCATGGCTTCGCTCGGACTCGGCCTCCGACTCGCTCTCGCTCTCGAACACGTCGATTTGGTCCCGGGCCATCAGTGCGAGGAGACTCGTTTGATCGAGTTCGTCATCGGTATCTTCTTCTGAGGATTCGTCCCACGTCGCCTTTAGGGCCTTCTTCTTTCGCTTCTTTGCATCCTTCAGACTTGGGCAGTTGGTCTTAATGTGTCCCTTCTGGTTGCACCCGTAGCAGATAACTTCGAACTTACCCTTCGAACTCGGTTGAACCTCCTTGGATTGTACTGCCTTCTTTAGATCTCTCTTGTTGAAGCCCTTCTTCTTCTTGTAGAGCTTCTTTACGAGGTTCACGAGCTCGGTTGTTAATTCATCGTCTTCATCGTCTGAATCGGGTTCTTCTTCCGACTCCAGTTCAGTTCTTCGTCGTGATCTCGGTTCGTGTGTTCGACTAGTACCTACAACCAAAGCAACCCCCTTCTCGGTTGGTTGTGCATTAGTCTGCTCATGAAGTTCGAATTCTGAAAACAATTCATCTAATTTGATACAAGATAGATCCTTAGAGACTTTGTAGGCATCTACCATTGATGCCCACAATGTACTCCTTGGAAACGAGTTAAGAGTGTACCTTATTATATCCCTATTTTCTACCTTTTGCCTGATTCCGTGGAGGGAGTTGAGGATGTCTTGAATTCTTGCGTGCAGTTGGCTGGCCGTCTCGTCTTCCTGCATTTTCAATTATACAATTTATTGAATAATAAATCTCGCTTACTTACTTTGGTATCAGAGGTCCCTTCGTGAAGCTCGATCAGCTTTTCCCATAGCTCCTTGGCGCTTGAGAATGGACCGACGCGGTTTAGCTCCTCCTTTGTTAGTCCGCATTGGAGGATACAAGTTGCTCTAGCATTTGCCTCCACCTTCTTGATTAATGCAGGTTCCCAGTCCTCGCAGGGTGTAGGATTGCCGTCTTTATCCGTTGGTATATCCAAACCAATCTTGACGATCATCCACGTCTCGAACTGGATCTTCAGGAAGTTCTCAATTCTTCCCTTCCAGTAACCAAAGTCCTCTCCGATGAAGAGCGGGGGACGGACAATGCTATAACCCTCTTGTTGGGCCATTGATACCTTGCACGACAAAAACAAAAAAAATCTATTCCAAGACTGGTCTTGGATTAGTAGTGAGGGAATAATAAAAAGAAACGAGCTCGACTGGTATTGACCAACTTCGAGCAAAATCGATTCAAAAAGGAATTAGAACTTAGCTAATAAGCTAATTTCTAATTGACTCCGAAAATCTGAAAATACCGTGAAAAAAATATTTTGAATAGTGGTTGCACTGATTCAAAACGACCCCGCTCTGATACCAATTGTTGAATCGAGAAGTGTTAGAGGGGGTGAATAGCGTTCGTGGCTATTTCGTTCGATTCGTAAAACTATCAGAGTTAAAACACGCAGCGGAATAAAGAAAAACAAACAGAAAGAACATGAGGATTTACTTCGTTCGGAGCTTAGATCAACTCCTACTCGAAGGCCCGCGATCCTTGATCGCTTTCCGTGGGCAACAACTATAAGCTCGATAAGGTTTACAAGTATAACAATTTATAGCTTAATTTAAACCAGAAATCTTATACCGACAACAATGGATGAAAAAGCGAAGCTCCGAGTCGTCGGTGTCAAGTCGCAGCACTTTCGGGTCGTCGATTTAGCAGCACGCAGCAAGAGGATCACTTGGAATAAGTTGTTTTGGCTGCTGCCTCGAGACCTTTATTTATACTGTGTTCAAGGCGCCTTCAAGCCCTCTCAAGGCACCTCCAGTCTACCGAGTCGCACGCGTGGATCAGCATAGACCTGGTCGAACTCTATCTGGTTCAAGGCGCCTTCAGCCTCTCCAAGGCGCCTTCAGCCTTCGGTCCAAGGCACCTTGAGCTTCATTCAAGGCGCCTCCAGTTTGCTGCGCTGGCTTTTCCTGACTCGCACCCGAGGCGCCTCCAAGCTCCATGGAGGCGCCTCGGACACTGTTCATCCGAGGTTAACTTGTACTCCTTTAGTCCTGCAAAAGTGTTAGTCCCAAACACTTACCTTGCAAAACAAAGTTAGCACAAAACAACAGTAAATATGATAACAGAATATAATGACAGTCTCCGGACTGTCCGGTCTGACTTCGGATTTCCAACCGGAAACCCTACGTCGACCCGACGCCTACTGTTCCCTCTACGGGGAACGCGTCCTCACCTAGTCCGCTCAGGAGATTTACCTGATGTCAGTGCGATCCTCCAGATCGACTGTGCTTTTGCTCGGTGCTCGATGCTTCTGGACTTTCTGCTGGACTTCCGCTTCCCGGCTGGTCCAGTCTTTCACCTGGTTCGCGACACTAGGACTTTCCACCTAGGGTTACCCCCTAGGACTTTTGCCTAAAGCACTCGACCCACCAAGACTTTCCGCATAGGGTTACCACCCCCTATGACCTAGGGTTACCGCCCCCTAGGGTTTTCCCTTTGCCTAACCGCAGCTAGGACTTTTCTCCACCTAGGGTTACCACCCCCTAGGACCTAGGGTTACCACCCCCTAGGGTTTTCACCTGCCTAACCGCAGTTAGGACTTTCCTGCAATCTCATTCAGATTGTTAGATCACCACACACCTTAACTTTGAATCCTTTGTCATTATCAAAACTCAGGTTCGATTGTCGGATGCTTCCCGCACCAACAGATATGAGCTAATTATTACTGCTTATTGTTACTATGCTAACTTTGTGTTGCAGTGTTTTAGTTTTGGACTAACATATTTTGCAGGGCAAAGAGAGCACAAAAGGCCTCGGGTGAATAGTGCCTGAGGCACCTTCTAGTTGAAGGAAGGCACCTTCGCGCTGTTCATGGAAGGCGCCTTCAAGGCCATGGAAGGCGCCTTCCACAGGATAAAGTTCAAAACTCATCGATGATAAGGAGCAATATACTCGGGATCAAATTTCTCAGGTTGGAGATGCCTTCAAGCCTATGGAAGGCATCTTCCACACCCTTTATAAGGGCATCTTGACCAAGTTTCAAAACATAACTCAGATACAAGCTTCTACGCATCTGATTGAGATTCTGACTGCTCCGGCTTCCTGCTATGACTCTACTGTGGCATTACAACATCGTCTACCGCTAAGAAGCTACCTAAACACCATGCTCGAGCCAACCGTTTTTGAAAAAGTGTTTGGTAACTTTAAATTCCTGTACTTGATTATTGCAAAAGGATAAGTGTAGTGTGTTGTATTTATTCCAACTTTCTTTGTTCGGGATTCTCTCTTCTGGTGGTTTCGGAAGAGGTATTTTAGTGGATTACCTATCGATAGGTTCGCAGGACTTGGGTCTTGGAGTAGGAGTCGCCGAAAGCTCTAAACCAAGTAAAACCGACCATGTCTGTTTCTGTCTTCTTACTTGCTTTAAATTTTTGTATTTTTCGGCTGCATTTACTTTGATCTCAAAACAAAAATAATAATTTTTCAAAACCATGTGATTCACCCCCTGTCTCACATATGACTCGATCCAACACTATGCTCATTCTCTACTCATGCAAGTTGATATTACTACAACGCCGGGAGGTTTCCAATAGCATACACTTCTTCTTATATTCATTGTTGTTGGTATATTTATTTTTCTTGCACATTATATTCATATTTGTAATATCATTTTATCATTTAGTGGATTGCCCAACAAAAGCGATTGATGATCATGAGCTTTGGAGTAAGAGTCGTCAAAGACTCTAAACCAAGTAAAGAATAGACTTATCTTTTGTCTTTTTCTTTTCACTTTATTTTGCAATGTACTCGAGTTTTAACAAAATAAAAGAAAAGTTTTAAAAGCATTGAGATTCACCCCTCCCCCCTCTCGATTTCTTACGATTCAACAAATATAGCAATCACTATTTGGTAGAGAAATGACTCACCCACAAACAAGATGTATAAAGTAAAGTAATAAACAAGTAGTACACAAATGTGATAACCATCCTATAATAATAACCACAATATATGCATCATACAATGTATACAATCACAACTAGCAAGGTATACTATCGATGGTACACACCACACACGTGTGTAAACTATAAAACATAATAGCCAAAATGAGACTGCATGGATATCAAATTAATCAACTTAAAGATCAAGCGACCAAGTATAAAACACAAGCAAAGATAAGAATATAGTTAAGGTATTAAAGCTACCAATTCAATCATAACTCATGCACTAAGGTCAATATACTAAAGGGGACAAGGAAAGAAATGCCCGCTATTAATCTATAGATCATGTTGAATGTCTTCACATCCAAGAGTCAGCTTCAATTAGAATCATGCATCATAGAACACTAATTAAAGGCAAATTCTACCATAAATCGAGTAACGAAACTAAATCCTACATCGATTAGGAGACCCAGATTATTTCAATATATAATGAGGTAATAAATCTATCCTTAATTAATATGTCAGTAGATTTATTCACTAGATTAATCAATTAATTAACCTAATCAATAGTTATGTAAGTAATCAATGTATTAAATAAGTAATTACCCAACTAACCATCCTCTAATGTAAGTTTAATCAGAGGTAAGATTTTGTTACCCTACTCCCCTTCTCCGACAATGGTTGGCGTCAGTGGCAGTAACAACTAGGTTGGGATGTGACGGCGGTTGTTAGAGCTCCAGTGCATGAGTGAGGATAACGAGGTCATTGCTATCATGGGAACCAAAGGGTTGGTCGTGGTAGCTGCAGAGCTGATTGCGATTGCAACCTGGCAATAGTGGTCGTGGCTAGCAGCGTCTAGTCACTATGGCTACAATGGTCGGTGTTGACTCTCGATGGTGGCAGATGCAGCATTGTCAAGCTAGCTCATATGAAGAGGGGTGACATCTATGGTTGGGCATGGCAAAGAGCCAAGAGGAGAGCACGAGGAGTATCGGCTCTAATCGAGGCTATTGTTGGCATAGGTGTTGCCAACTCAACCAAAGAGCTCATCAGAGAGATCAAGGTAGCGTGTGCAATGAATAAAAAGGGTAGCAGCACAATGGATCGAGAGAAAAGGGAAGGGGAAGAAGAAAGGATCGGGAGAAGAAAATAGGGCACAGGAGAATAACATAGGTTTTCATATTTATACTTAGGTTAATAAATTATAACCTTAGGTTAATGTAATCAATCAACTCTTAGGTTAAGTGATATTCTAATCAGGCTCACTCAAATCTTAATAGATTTATCCAGTTAAAAATGGCATACAAATTAGGTTTGAATCTTCAAAAATTCCCAAAAAATTTTATAAGGTTATTTCTTAATTATTACTTATTATTTTATTATTATGTATTTGTCATATCTAATAGAATATTTTATAATACTTCATCTATGTCATTCCAAAATCTTGATTTGGTAGCTTCATTTAATCCTACTTGAGTACATATATGCTAATTAGGTTCATAATTTCTTTTACCACTATTATCTTGAGAGTTATAATTATATCTCCTTTAATTGCTCCTACACTTTATCCTTTAACAAACTATTACAATAATACTCACTGCATTTATTTGTTTAATTATTTATATAAACTATAACTTAAAATTCGAGTTCTCTATCATCTTAGTCTTCTCGTTTACCCATTTTTCTCTTGTACACACAAAATACTAAGTATCTACTACCTCCATTGATTTACCAATAAAGATTATGTTCCATTTTCCAAATCTTAGAATATTATTTTTCCTATAATATTTGTTCTTATCAAACTTATGATACGGTAACTCTTTCCTATTTAACATAACACTCAAGTTTTCATGGAGATGTAGTGGTCCTTAACGATACATTATAGTCGGACCCTGCAACGCAATCTCTTGCATATTTAGCACTACACCTGAGTTTTGAAGATATAACAGTCCTTGCTGAGACGTTACATCAGACTCTACCATGCGTTCCTTCCTGAAAACAATCTAGCATTAGCAGAATACTTTAATAGATCCATTCATTAAATATTTATCTTAGTTTTAATGTTGGCTAACAACCTAACACAATACTTCTCCTTTATCTGGGCTTGGGACTGATCATGACTGGTTCGTCATGGGTGGAGTTGAAATTAGTCTAGTAGGAGAATTAAATTTCTTTTAGGTTTACAAATAAAACAAACAAAAGATGATTATTATGTTCAAAATAAATATACTAAAGAATTAATTATAAAATTTGGAATAAAAAATCTTAAAGAAATTAATACACCTATCGAAGAAATTAATACATATAAAAAATAATAATAATGTGGAAGGAAAATCTGTTAACCGAAAACACTATAAGAGTGATATAGGTAGTTTGTTATACTTAATTATAAGTCTACCTGATATTTTATTTGTAGTTATATGTGTGATATATACTAATCCAGTGCAAAAGAATATCATACTTAACTCTTGTAAAAATAATACTTAGTTATATTAAGGGAACACTAAATTTAGGAATTTAGTACCCTAGAACTAATAATTTTGACTTAGTGGATACTATGATTTAGACTATGCTAGCTACAAACTAGATAGAAAAAGTGCAAATGGCAGTTGCCAGTTATTAGGTTAAAGTCTAGTTAGTTGATGCAGTAGAAAGAAACAGTGTGTTGCATTAACAATTACTAAAGAAGAGTACGTAGCAATGAGAAAATGTGTAGCTCAACTACTATGGATGATGCATATAATAAAAAAAATTTAATTAAATTATAAAAATACTAAAGCATTAATTAACAACATAAGCTCAATCAGCATAACTAAAAAATCCAATATATCATTCAAGAACTAGACACTTAGAAGTGAAACACCACTTCGTTAAAGGCCATGTAATCAAGGGTGACACTGTACTTGACTATTTTAAGTTCAAGTTAAATCTCACAGGTATTTTTACTAAACCTATACATAAAGTTGAGTTTAGCACACTCAGCAAATAACTAGGAATGTGTTCAATATAATATGGTCTTTATGTTTATTTTAAAAACTTATACTTTGTGTTTTCTTCAAAACATATGTTTTTTTAAAACTTATATAGTTTTTTTTCTTGCAAAATGGATTTAGCTGAGGTCTTATTGTAGAATGCATAAACCTATAAATATAGGTAATCAATATCTCACAAGTATATTAGGATTATTTTACTTATGTATTGAGTCATTTAAAATGGTATGAGATGCTTAAGTCCAACCCTAGATTTCATATGCTTATGTTAGTATATCATCATAAATCTGAACTAAAAACTTCAAATTACTCAAGTTAAGTGATACTTCATAATAAATGGTTATACTTAACTTGACTAACATAGTAAAACCTAATATCTTATGATAGTCCGTTAGAAATAAAAATTAGATATTTGAATAAGGATAATTTAATAGATGATTTAAATTGAGATATTATATTTTTTTAATATTAAATCATGCCTATTCAATTGTATGTCATGGGACGGCTTTTTAAATTGCTTAAATTAAATCATTGCAAGCATTAATTTTTTATTTCAACCATTAAAGTCCAGGTTAAATATTCATTGCAAAGGTTACTTATTCATTTTTATTAATTATGATTGTTTTAAAATAGGTTCTAAAGGGGTAGAAATTCAAAAACAAAAAATTAAAACTTTTCTTTTGATTTAAATTTTTTCCTTTTGATCTAAAAAACATTTTCAAAATTACTTTAAATTTTTTCTATCTTTTAAAATCTTTTTCAAAATTTCTTTAAAAAATTTTACATCTTTTAAACATCTTTTTTTTTTTTCAAAATTTCTTTAAATTCTTTTATAAATTTCTTTTTCAAAATTTCTTTTAAAATTTTTCTATCTTTTAAAAATAGTTTTCAAAATTTATTTAATTTTTTAAAAAATATTTTTCAAAATTCCTTTTAAAATTTTTTTATCTTTTAAAATCTTTTTCAAAATGTCATTATAATTTTTCTATCTTTTAAAAATATTTTCAAAAATTCTTTTACAATGTTTTTCAAAATGACTTTTAAATACTATTTTTCTATCTTTTTAAAATTTTGTCTCGCTTTGAAGACTTAGAATAATTAGTCTATACCTGATCTAAGTTTTTGGAAGTGCTTCAAACAAAATTATAAATGTTTTTTCAAGGACTTTAAAACATCTATTTTGTAAGTGCTAATGAGGCATCCGAAATGGATTGCTGGGTGGCACAGTGGCTGATGTGGTGAAGGGATAAGGGTTGACTAGATGACATGGTAGATGGACCCGTCAAGGATAAGAACTGAGATACTAACCTAGTAAAGAAACCTCATCAATATATTGATGTGGCAAAACAGGAGTGATCAAGACCGGATCAATAAACCGAACCTAGAAATCGATAGACAATTGACCAAATCTATATCCGATTTCAAAGGCGATTGATATACTAATCAGGCTGATCGATAAATTGATCTGAGCCTATAAAAGAAGTGCGAGGCTTTGAAATCAACTTCCAAGTGTTCCTATTTTCGCCTCATTCAGAAAATACTAAGCTACACCGGGACACTACTTTGGCAATTGTGCTCTACTCCTAATTTCATTTTGCCAGTATTCTTATATTTTTGTTATTATCGTATTTTCATACTTGAATTTTAAAAGGAGCGATAAATATATTATCGTTCCTTGATTTTTTAAAGACAAATCTCTTTTTTATTGTGAGAAAGAGATTTTTAGTGGAATGTCCATCGAAAGTTATTGCCGCGGATGTTGGACTAATAGTTGCAGGTTATGAATTAAGTAAAAATAATGTGTTTATTTCTATTTACATCTCAGGGGAGTGAACTTTTAGGTAGTGAGAAAATTGAGAGGAGTAAACTCTGAGCATAGGGAAATTTCTAGGGGAGTAAACTCTAGATAATAAAAATATTTGAAAAAAATATTAATTTAGTGATATAATTCAGTGATAAAAAGATTTATCGTAAAACTACACCAAAATTAGAAATAGTTGATAATGAGTAACTAAATTAACAAAAATAATAATTTTTGTTGCAAATTAATAATAAAATAACTTTTGCGATGCTAATTGACAATAAAATTAATTTTATCATAAAATTTAGCAACGAATTTTGAATTTCATCACAAATTTTGCAACGAATTTCAATTTCATCACAAAAATTTGCTCGATCATTGATCTTTATTTTTGACGGAAAACATTGATTTTGATTTTTTTTTTTTTTTTTTGATGGAAAACACTGATTTTGATTTTTTTTTTTTTATACAAATTCTGAATGCATTGTAAAATTTGTAAAGAAATTTAAAATTTATTACAAAATTTGGGACGAAATTCAAAATTTATCATAAATTTTATGACGAATTTAAAATTTATTGCAAAATTTTACAACAAATTTCACTTTCATTATAAATTTTTTCACCCATCATTGATTCTGATTTTTGTCATCGTAAAACATTGATTTTAATTTTGTACGATGAATTCTAAATTCATAACAAAATATGCGATGAAATTTAAAATCGTTTTAAATTTTACAAGAAATTTCAAATTCGTCACAAAATATTTCTCCCATCATTGATTTTGTTTTTTTAAGACAATGTTGACTTCAAATTTTGTGGATAAACCTGAATTCCTCGTCAAATATATTTCCAGTTCATTGATCCACGTGACAACAATCTAATCCCCCTCTACTCAACTTTTCTCCCGTCGGATTAATTTCATCTCCGTCCTTATTTTTTAGCCTTTAAGAAAGAATCCATATAAATGTCAGATCAGTACGTTTTTGCATCTCCTCCTCTGTTGGCTTATCCGCTCAAATGGTGGTCGCTTCTTTCCCTAATGGAGAATTATATCTGACGCATTTGTTTTCCTTTCTTTTCGGACCGATGATAGTGGCCGCTGTGAAGGCACTAAAGGGGATCCAGCACCCAAGCCATCAGCAAGTTCTCCGACCTCCCCTTAAAGCATAACGCCATTCTGAAGCGCCACCTCCGCCGCCTCAAGAAGCGCGGCGTCCTTTTCATAGCTCACACTCCTACAAGCTCACTGATGTTGTGGTTGGCGAGATCCGATCGGATGGGGAGAAACTGAGGTCGGGCCACCCTTGTAAAGCCCTAGTTCCGATCCATCTCAGCATGGCCATTCTTGACTAAGGATGTAAACGAACTGAGTAAAAAAAATCTAAGGTTCGAATTTGGTTCGAAATAGATATATTCGAGTTCGAGTTTGATTTGAAATTTCGAAAATTTTAAATTTTTAGTTCGAATTCGGTTTGAAAGATTTGAACATCTTCACGAACTATTCGAATTATTGTTCGAAAATAATTACTTGAAATACTAGAAATTTATTTATTTAATATATATTAACTTATATTAATAAAATATTAAGGCTCGCAAACATTCGAATAATATAATTTGAATTCGAGTTCAATTCGAAAAAAAGTTTGAACATATTTAAGTTCGGCTCGAATTCGATAAATTTAAATACGAATGAAATATTTTTTAGCCAACTCGAAAAGCTCGCGAGTCGGTTCGATTCGCTTGCACCCTTATTTTTTACGACACCTATGCCCACATTGGTAATCTCATCCTTCCACATGTTCGATGAAATGCTAATGTAAAATATTATTAAATTTTGGTACTTGCGCCTCTGAGATCAGGCCTCACATGGAAGAACTCAATCGATGTGAGACCCGGTGTGATCAATACGGACTATCGAGGGTCGATTGGAGTCATCTTGTTTGGATTTAGACTTCAAGAGAAAACTAATGACTGAATTGCACAGATGATACTCGAGAGGATTGTGATGCCAGAGGTGATCAAAGTTGTGGATTTGGATGTGATTACCAAGGGAGAAGGTAGATTTGGATCCACATGCATTTGATGCATTATGTTTGTGACCTTCTATGTGGCTTGAGACTTGCTCCCACGAGTTTAATTGAGTTGGTAAGTGGTAGTTTGATTGCCACATGAGGTTTTGTGATCGAATCTCAGGGCTGACGGGGGCGTAAATCCCTACAACCAATGTAGACTCATCATATATGTCACTTGCCTTCTCAGTCATTGTGATTTACCTCCTCCGTGTTAGTTGATGTGATGATAAAAGTGGACCTAATAAGTGCGGGTCAAAGGACGGAGATAGAGGCCAACGTGGAGGTCAAAGTCAAGCAGGTCAATGCTAGAGAACCAGCAAGAACACCCTGAAGGGGCCCGAGTCGGTCTCTACTACAATGGCCGATCGAGAATGATGGCTTCCGACCGACAATGATCTGGCTAGAGCAAATCTCTACTGCAATGGTCAATCGGGAATGAAGTGCCCAACTGGCCATGATCTGGTTTGAGCAGAAGGCCCGTGCAACCAAGATTATTGGGCGTTCATCATGGAGCGAAGGAGCATTGGGGCGATTGGGGCGTTAGCCCGGTCGGGAGAACACAAGCTGTCAAGTCACGTTACCCCATGGCAAAGCGACCTAGTCAGGCTTGCGGGGGAGTACTCGGTCAAGCGTGGCTATCCCACTCGGCCGACACTACAAGAAAACTGATATTTAGCTACGAATTATTTCGTCGCTAACATATTAATGTTCGTCGCTAACCGATATTTACGACGATAACATTTCGTCGCTAGGATTGTCGTTATAAGCTTGTCGTAAACAATTATTAGCGACGATAGTTTTGTGTTTCGTCGCCAATATATTAACGACATCATTAATCGTCGCTAAAGAATTTTAATCGACACTAATCTTATGGCGACGAATGAATATTACTCGTCGCTAAGAAATCTGTTTGCGACGAATCCAATTTTTTCGTCGCAAACATATTAGCTATGATTTCCCTTATTTCGTCGCTAATGTCATCGTAATGCGTCGCTAACACATTTCATTTCGCCGCAAACGGCTACGGTAAACATCAATATGTTTAGTTATTAGCAACGAATTCAAACCTCTTTCGTCGCTAACAAATTAGCAACGATTTTCTTAAATTCGTCGCTAACAATCTATTTCGTCGCTAAACCCATTTCATTTCGTCGCAAACGTTTACGATAAGGTTGTAAGAACTGTAATAGAACTAATTATGCTAAAACAGTAATATTTAATTGCACTAATAAACGACGAGCATGCAATAAACTTTAATAACAGTAAAGGGTTTAAGAAATGTGTATCTCCGGTCGAAGCGTCGGATGTGCCGACTGTCTTTAGAGAATTGATTGCCGCCCACGGTGCAAAGGCTTTCTGGCAAAATCCTCCCAAGATCCGACAACCGCTCGCGTCGCTCGTAGGTGCACTCCAAAATGAGCACCGCACTCGGACTCAACCTCAAATCGCAAACCAAGCCTCAGAACTCGGAACAAGGGGAGAGAAGAAGAAGCAGAAGGCAGAAGAAATGTGTTTTCAGAAGGAACGGAGGAAGTGTATTTATACACTTCGAAACAGTGCAGAGGAAGGGACGCACTTCCTCTTCTCACGCGCGGATGCGTTGTATCGCATCCTCATACGACGTGCTTCGCGCGGATGCGTTGTATCGACGCGGAGCGCTGCTTCAACCAAACCAGTAAAAACAGACCGGGCCGCCCGTGAGCGCAAGGCCCACGGGCTGGGGATTTACACCCCCCCTGCGCGCGTTAATCGCGCACGTGACGCCCGGTTTATGGATTTCCGGCTCGAACCCCCCAAATCCACTCGATTTGGGCTTGGCCCGCGCATGCGTGTAGGTCTTCTTATTATTGCTAAGCAAGGATGGAAGGGCTTCATATATAAGCCCTTCCAAGCTTCTCCACTTAGCAATGTGGGACTAAAAACCACTACAAAAATTGCTTTGAATTTAAAACAAAACTCAACAATCCCCCACAAATTCAAAGCAATTTTTTTTTTTTAGTCAAAAACAAAGATATGTTCTGAGGCTTGGTTGCAATGAGCTTTCAGTGAAAATACCTTCCGGTTTGAATTTTCACCTAAGTACACCAATCTTATTCACATAGGTTTGAAGAGAACAGAGTCTTGATCTTAAACCTTTTATATGTGAAGATCAATTGGTAACAACTCATCACTGGCGATGGTTGAATCCTTCTGGGTTGGTGCATTACGGTCATGCTACCGAATCTTGTTTCATAAGTGCTAAGGAGAGTTGCCTAGACCCCCCACACTGCGGCCTCACAGTTACACTTACATAGGTGAGTTCTCCAAGGATGTACTGCAAGCATCCTGTCATTAAGACCTTGAACTCATTAAGAGCTCTTAAGCTCATCCTTACTAGCAGTCAAGCATCTATCCAGGGAAGAGACTATGAGATTATATCTCAATTAATTTGATGCTTACGTTTCACCCTTATAGCTTGTTTGTACCACAATGAACCTACTTTTTGGGATCTCCAATCAGATAGGTTGGGTTGCCGCTATAGATGAAATCAGGACAGGCCTCAGTCCCATTCCCTTACTGGATCTCTTGATTTTCTCAGAATCAAGTCCTTTAGTGAGTGGGTCAGCAATATTGTCTTTTGAACTTACAAAGTCCAATGACACCACTCCAAGAGACACTAACTCACGAATAGACTTTAATCTTATTCGTACATGTCTCTTCTGTTTCTGGTTATACTTGGAGCTTCTAATCTGAGCTATTGTTGTTTGATTATCACAGTGTACTAAAATAGAAGGTATTGGCTTCATCATCAAGGGAATTTCAGAAAGAAGACCCTTAAGCCAATCAGCTTCAGTTACTGTGGTATCCAAAGCACACAATTCTGCCTCAGATGTAGACCAGGTTATAATCGTCTGTTTAACAGACCTCCAAGCAACTGCACCGCCTCCAAGTGTAAAGACATAACCAGTAACGCTTTTACACTCAGCAGTGTCAGCTATCCAACTGGCATCACTATATCCCTCCAGGACTGCAGGGAATCTCCCATACCACAAGCCCAAGGATATAGTGTCTTTCAGATATCTGAGTACTCTATCTAATACATCCCAATGCGTTCTGTTCGGACAGCTGGTAAACCTGCTCAATTTCGATATAGCAAAAGAAATATCAGGTCTAGAACAATTAGCTAAATACATTAAACTACCTATTATTTATGAGTATCTTAATTGAGACACTGCCGCACCACTATTATTCTTGTGGAGAGTTTTTGAAGGGTCATATGGTGTGACAACAGATTTAACTTGGCTATAGCCATATTTCTCTAATACTCTCTCAACATAGAGTGATTGAGAAATTGCTATTCCTTCAGTTGATCGAGTCAACTTCAGCCCTAAAATCATATCAGCACAACCCATATCTTTCATATCAAACTTACCACTTAAGAGGGTCTTAGTCTCTTTTATAATAGAAAGGTTAGTTCCAAACAGTAGAATATCATCTACATATAAGCATAGGATAATACAATTATCACCTTTCATTTTAGCATATACACATTTATCAGAGTCATTCACTTCAAAGCCAAATGATAGCATAGCTCTATCAAATTTTTCGTGCCACTGCTTTGGGGCTTGCTTCAAACCATAAAGAGATTTGACTAACCTACAAACTTTGTTCTCATTTCTAGAAACTACATATCCCTCAGGTTGATCCATATATATCTCTTCTTCAAGATCTCCATTAAGGAATGTCGTTTTAACATCCATTTGATGGATCTCAAGATGATATATGGACGCCAATGCTATTAATACTCGGATTGTAGTAATTCTTGTAACAGGAGAATAAGTGTCAAAATAATCAATCCCTTCTTTCTGTTTGAATCCCTTAGCAACTAGGCGGGCTTTGAATTTATCTACTGACCCATCAGGTTTTAGTTTTCTTTTAAACACCCATTTACATCCTATAGTGTTACACCCAGGAGGTAAATCTACTAACTCCCAAGTAGCATTAGAGATAATAGAGTCCATTTCATTTTTAATGGCCTCTTTCCAGTACTTAGCTTCAGGAGAAGCCATAGCATCTCTATATGTCACAGGGTCACCTTCTATATTATAGGTGATAAAGTCCTGACCTAAATCCGTAGACACACGTTGCCTCTTGCTCCTTCTCGGTTCTGTACACTCACTAGATTCATCTAGTCTAGAGTGACTTGAGGAAGGTGTACCCACTACGGATAATGGGACCTCTACAAAAGAATGCTCATTTCTAGTAGGAATACTAGATTGAGGTGTTCTCGTCTTCATAGGAAATATATCCTCAAAAAATGTAGCATCGCGAAGTTCTACAATAGTATTTGCATCTATTCCAGGAATTTCTGATTTAATAATCAGGAACCTATATGCAATACTATTTTGAGCATAACCCAAGAAGATACCATCTACGGTCTTTGGACCAAGTTTTTTCCTTCTGTGTTCAGGTACTAGTACCTTTGCAAGGCACCCCCACACTTTAAGGTATTTCAAACTTGTCCTTCGGCCTTTCCAAAGCTCATATGGGGTTTTATCCCTTAACTTCATTGGGACTCTATTTAGCACATGACATGCAGTGTATAGAGCCTCCCCCCACATAAAGTTGGGTAACCCAGAACTGCCTAACATGGAATTAATCATATCTTCAAGGGTTCGATTTTTTCGTTCTGCTATACCGTTGGATTGAGGACTATATGGAGCAGTTACCTCATGGATTATACCTGTATCTTGACAAAATTTTTGAAACAGGTTCGAGGTAAATTCTCCACCCCTATCAGACCTTAACCTCTTAATAGTTTTATCGGTTTGATTCTCAGCTTCAGATTTAAAGTTCATAAATTTATCTAAAGCTTCATCCTTGGTTTTTAGCAAATAAACATAACAATAACGAAAGTGATCATCAATGAAGGTAATGAAATACCTTTTATGATCTCTCGTTATTACACCGTTAAACTCACAACAGTCAGTATGAATAAATTCTAAAATATCAGAATTTCTATCAACTGATTTGAAGGGTTTACGGGTTTGTTTATATTGCACACAAATTTCACATTTTTTCTTATCATTTATAGCATGCTTAGGGATCATGTCAAGATTCATCATCCTTTTTACGGTATTAAAATTGATATGTCCTAATCTGTCATGCCACAGATCATAAGACTCAATGTTATATGAACAACCAATATCAGAAGTTTTATTTAAAGTAGCATTTTCTACATTGAGTTTAAATAAACCTTCATTAAGGTAACCTTTTCCAATAAAGGTTCCTAAATGTAATATTACAACTTTATTACATTTAAAGTTCAACTCATAACCAGCACGGACTAACTTTGATCCGATAATCAAATTTCGACGGAGCGCTGGAACGTGATGCACCTCATGTAGTGACAGGACTTTTCCAGAGGTGAACCTCAGGTCAATTTGTCCTATCCCAAACACCCTGGCTGCAGAATGGTTCCCCATGATCACGGAAGTGCCTTCAATTACCTGATAAGTAAGGAAGGCAGAGCGATCAGCACAACAGTGTACATTAGCACCTGTATCAACTAACCATTCATTGGGTTGATAGATCAAGTTTAGTTCGGGTTTGAAGGTAACAAACCTATCGCTGGTGTCGTCACTAGCAGTCACGACATTTACTTGTGCCTTAGTATTGCTTTGGTTTTTCTCCTTGTCCTTTCGCTTAGGGCAGAATTTGGCATAATGTCCAACCTGTCCACATGCCCAGCAAGACTTAGGTTTGGTTCCAGTTTTCTTTTGAACCTTTGGGTTGGGTTTCATCTTGTTTTTCATTTTCTGGTTTTTGAATTTCCTCTTGTCAGATGAGACTACTACATTTGCCTTTGGAATAAAATCCATAGGCATTCTTGTTTCATCACTTTTATGTTGCTTCCGATGTTCTTCTTCGATATTTAAGGCAATCATCAAATCTTCGAGAGAGATTTTACCTCTCCGATGTTTAAGAGTCATGCCAAAATCTTCCCAACTCGGAGGCAATTTTTCGATGATAGACAAGACCTGAAATTTTTCAGGTAATGGCATATCTCCTTCAGCAAGACCATGAATTTGAACTTGGAATTCATGTGTCTGCTCAACCACAGATTTACCTTCAACCATTTTGAAGTTCAGGAATTTTGCCACAGTATACTTTTCTAAACCAGAATCTTCGGAGTTGTATTTTTTATCCAAAGATTTCCACAGCTCTTTAGCTGAAGAGGTTGAGCAGTATACATTAAATAGTGCGTCTGAGAGGGCAGACAGGATTCTCCCATGGCAGAGATAATCCCTTTGCTTAAACCGCTCTAAGGTAGCACTACGGGCAGGTTCCTCTTCATTAGGTGAAGGAGGGTCTGTTTCTATAACGGAGAATAGCCCTAGCGTAGTAAGCCAAAATTTCATTCGTTGTTGCCAACGTCTGAAGTTTTGCCCGTAAAATTTTTCGGGTCGGGCACTAGCCTCATCAGACCCCGTTACCCTATCGTTCATCATGTTTATTGATGCTACAATCAATTCTCTAAAATTGTAAGAACTGTAATAGAACTAATTATTCTAAAACAGTAATATTTAATTGCACTAATAAACGACGAGCATTCAATAAACTTTAATAATAGTAAAGGGTTTAAGAAATGTGTATCTCCAGTCGAAGCGTCGAACGTGCCGACTGTCTTTAGAGAATTGATTGCCGCCCACGGTGCAAAGGCTTTCTGGCAAAATCCTCCCAAGATCCGACAACCGCTCGCGTCGCTCGTAGGTGCACTCCAAAACGAGCACCGCACTCAGACTCAACCTCAAATCGCAAACCAAGCCTCAGAACTCGGAACAAGGGGAGAGAAGAAGAAGCAGAAGGCAGAAGAAATGCTTTGCTTCGGTGTGTTTTCAGAAGGAACGGAGGAAGTGTATTTATACACTTCGAAACAGTGCAGAGGAAGGGACGCACTTCCTCTTCTCACGCGCGGATGCGTTGTATCGCATCCTCATACGACGTGCTCCGCGCGGATGCGTTGTATCGACGCGGAGCGCTGCTTCGTTTCCTCACGCGGACCAGAAACGTAAACTGGTTTGGTTCAGACTGAACCAAACCAGCAAAAACAGACCGGGCCGCCCGTGAGCGCAAGGCCCACGGGCTGGGGATTTGCACCCCCCCTGCGCGCGTTAATCGCGCACGTGACGCCCGGTTTATGGATTTCCGGCTCGAACCCCCCAAATCCACTCGATTTAGGCTTGGCCCGCGCATGCGTGTAGGTCTTCTTATTATTGCTAAGCAAGGATGGAAGGGCTTCATATATAAGCCCTTCCAAGCTTCTCCACTTAGCAATGTGGGACTAAAAACCACTACAAAAATTGTTTTGAATTTAAAACAAAACTCAACAATCCCCCACAAATTCAAAGCAATTTTTTTTTTTTTAGTCAAAAACAAAGATATGTTCTGAGGCTTGGTTGCAATGAGCTTTCAGTGAAAATACCTTCCGGATTGAATTTTCACCTAAGTACACCAATCTTATTCACATAGGTTTGAAGAGAACAGAGTCTTGATCTTAAACCTTTTATATGTGAAGATCAATTGGTAACAACTCATCACTAGCGAGTGTCCTGTCATCCTTGACCCACTTAGACTTATCTCAACCAGGTGTTTGATCAACCTTGATCCACCTGGATTTCCCGTGCCAAGTATCCGGTCAATTCCTTTGACCTACTTAGACTTTCCAACACCAGATGTCTGATCAAACTTGATTCATCTGGATTTCCTGTGCCTGGCTTCACTCACTAGGACTTTCACCTAGCTTCAATCACTAGGATTTTCCTTCTGCCTAGCTTCACTCACTAGGACATCCCATTTGCCTGGCTTCACTCACCAGAACTTTCACCTAGTTTTACTCACTAGGATTTTCCTTCTGCCTAGCTTCACTCACTAGGACTTTCCATTTGCATAGCTTCACTCACCAAGACTTTCACCTGGCTTCACTCACCAGGATTTTCCAGCTGCCCGACTTCACTCACCGGGACTTTCACCTAGCTTCACTCATTAGGATTTTTCATTTGCCTAGCTTCACTTACTAGGACTTTCCAGTCAAGTATCCAGTCAACCTTGACCTACTTGACTCTCCTTCACAATCTTCCCACATGGACAATCGCACCTGCAATCTCCATGTGTTGTCTACATGTATTGTCAAACATGGAAACCCAAACATCAAGACTCGAGCTTGACCCAATTCAAGCTCAGTCAACCAGGTCAACCTTGACCCAGGGAATATTGCACCAACATCTTTAGTTCTTTAACATTATCTTATATAAATGAATTAAAAATGAAGTAAAACATACATACCATGTAAATAAAAATTAATCACTATCATCATCTGAAAGAGATATTTGATCATCTGCTTCACTATCAATTTCAGTATCTTCATCTTCATCATTAAGAAAACTTTGAGCATCCTTAGTCGGCTCAACTTGTACATTTGACATATTTATATGTTGATCCTCAACATCTAATCTACAAAGTTGGGCTATCTCTAAGTCGTCACCAACTACTGAAGTTGCTTCATTAGAAGAAATTTCTTGGTTAGTCTCAATATTGAAATTATGTTCGAATTCAATTTCTTCAGATACTTTATCAATTTCAGTTACTTCGTATATTTCTCGATGTTGAACCTTTTGTGCTACCTTCCAATGACCTCCACGCTTTATATCATTTAAATAATAAACTTGATTTGCTTGGTTGGCTAAAATGAATGGGTCATCAGTGTACCATGTTTTAGAAGTGTCAATACATAAGAGACCAAACTCTTCAACCATTGATTTTTTTTTTATTACATTGGAACCATTCATACCAGAATAATTGTACTTTATACTTGAAAGAGTAAAATAGTTGAACAACATCCTTTAACACTCTAAAAAAATCCAAATTGTCACCATCATCAGATGATGGTACGCTAACTCCACTATTCTGAGTAGTTCTACGAGAATCACGGGACCTTGTATGATATCGAATACCATTTACAATGCAGGCGTCATAGAGCTGAACTTCAACATCATGTCCCATTGCTAAATAATACAACTCGTTTGTGATTTCTGAATTTGTTAAATTCTTTAACTTTATCATTCTTTCCCTAAACCATTATGGAAAATCTCTCTCATGATATTGGAGAAGTTGATTTGAATGAACTTTATGTGACAGAAGTTGTATATGTTCACTGCATAAATAAATATTAGTTATAATTTTATAATGAAATATAAACAATAAAATTACATAATGTAAAAACTTACTTTCTATATTGGTCAACTTCTTTACAATTGTTGAGAATATACCAATGTGTTTTCTCATACAAAGCCAAAGGTAATTTCAGATTATGTTGGTTGCCAAACACTCTTGCTTGTTGTGAGAAAACACTTAAATTGCATGTTACTGGTTGAACATCTTTGTTTCTTTCTGGCCTACTAAATCTTGTTTCAATTTGACTCATATATAAAGAACTGAAAGTCAATGCCTCATTTATAATATACCCCTCTACAATAGATCCTTCAAGTCTTGTTTTATTCTGAACATATTTTTTTAGTCTGCCTAAATATCATTTAAAGGGATACATCCATCATGACGAAATAGGTTCAGCTAACATGGCTTCACGGGGTAAATGAACTGCCAAATGAACCATAATATCAAACAATGTTGGAGGAAATATTCTTTCCATCTTGCACAATATGAAAACTATTTCCTCCTCCATTTTATATAAATCCGCTATGTGTAAAGATCTTGCAGTTATCGGCCTGTTGGCTGCTGTGCCAGTCGTTAGCGGCCTGCTGGCCGCTGTGTCGGCCACCAGCGAACTGCTGGCTGTTGCGTCGAATGCTAGTGATCCGGCTATGTCAGACGCTATTGTGTCAGACGCTGCTATACCGGACACTGCTGTACCGAACGCTAGCCCTAGCTGTGCCGAATGCCGCCATCAACTTGCTGACGTGTGTGCCGGATGCTATTGTGCTAGCTTGTGTCGGTCGTCTTTCTACTTGTTAATTTTTTGATAAATTTTGTGATAAATTATTTTTATTTTGTAAACAGATAACATTTGTTGTTCTTCTCCGGTAGACCTTCACATCTTCAGGTATAATTTAGTTTATTGTATTTTATATTATTTAGCATGGTTTAATTTAGATATATGTTATATTCGTATATTAATCTGTAACATAATATAGTTCTTTTGTTTGTTTTGTGTTTGTACGTTAATCTAAGCTAATTTCTAATTCTCAATTTATTAGTGTTAGGTGAAAATGTCTATGAACAAAGCTTGGATGTACAATCGATTAGAAAATGGATTTATTAGAGATGATTTTATTGTTGAAGTTGTAGAACTGCGCACTCAACTGAAGTCAATGGATGAGAGGATAACTTCTATGGATCAGTGGAGGGTTGCTGAGGAGAAGAGGAGGACCGACCAAGATACTCTCTTTGCCAATATGCGAGAGATCGTGGCAAATTTCGTTAACACCCATACGCCACATGATCTTAAGTCATAGGAGACTCAAGACCCATCAGACCGTGGTGATTAGCATGTTTCAAGGTTTGTTCAACTATTATTTAAATCTTTATTTATCATACAAGTTACATGCAAAATATATTTGATTGTTTTATTCTACTCTACTCATTTCTAAATATTACATTATTATATGTTTCAGGCGTCAGAGTGTACATATTCAGCACGACCATCATCATCATCTTCTTCTTTCATCTAGGTATTTATTTTTTAAATGTAAAATTCATTATACATATATGTAATATTTTGAATTATACATCGATATTAATCTCATCATAATTTATTGTATTGTACTTTTTGCAGGATTTTACACTATTAGTTATTTTTGGAGTATTTGTTATCATGGTATAAATTTATATATTTAAGTACGGAAATATTGTGATCTATATATGGATGCTTTGTTTATATTATGTTTGTTTCTATATGTTTTTATATATATAGAGTGTTTGTTTCTATATGTATGGATTGTGTTAGTTTGTTTGTATCTATATATGATTTGTTAGGATATGTAAACTGTGATTGCATGATTGATTTTATATGAATATATAATTTGTATACATGGTTGAATGGGAATACAAATAGGTGTTGCCAGATTTTTTTTCTGACAGAATATATATTCCGTCGGTATTCTTGTATCGTAAACTATTGACGGAAATGGTATATACCGAGGGAAAGAGTGTTTCCATCGGCAATTACCGACGGAAATACCATTTCCGTCTGTAGTTTACTATACAGCCCGATATTTTTCGATCCAGAGTCCCTTGGCTCTGACGGAAGTTATATTTCCATCGAAAAACTTGGCAACAGCTATCCAACAGGGTTTACCGACGGAAATATAACTTCCGTCAGGAAAATAGGTTCCGACGCATATTCTCGCAACAGATTTTTTTTCCGTCGGAAATCTATCGGTAAGACCCTTTAGCGACGGAATACCGACGGATATTTCCGTCGGTAATCCTGGAAATTTTTGTTGTGTGTTTTCATTGTAAATTTTGTAATGAAATTTATTTTCGTTGTAGATTTGGTAATAAAAATTATTTATCATAGATTTTGTGATAAATTTTGTGATAAAGTTTGTAATGAATTTTATAATAAAAATAATTTTCAACGTAAATTAGCAATGAAAATGATTTTTGTCACAAATAAGTGATAAAAATGATTTTGTCGCAAATCAATGATGAACAAATTTCGTCGCTGATTTGTAACAAACACTAGTTTCATCGTTGATTTGCGAAGATTTTTACAATGAACTTTTATTTGTTGTAATTTTTGCAACAAATATTTTATTTTTTCTCGCAAAATTTTGTGACGTAAAAAGTTTTTGTTGTAAAATTCTTTGCAAAAAATTTTGCGATGTGAATCTTGTGCAGTGAAAGTCTTTGAGGAATGGACTCCAAACAAGTCAGTCTAATAGTTCAGGTAGATTATGTACTAGGCTTGTTTGAATATTGTTTTGCATGTTTGTCTGGTTGAAAATTGGAGTTGGATAAATACTCGGAAGACCTGAGCATGTCAGGAGATTAAACCTACAAGTCCCGATGCATGACCCAAACTAGTTGGATGATCGAAACAGGTCGGGTCGACTAGAAAAGATTGGTTTGTTAGGAAGAATGTCATTGCATTCAGGGTTCTAGTTTAGATCTTTTATTTGTGATTTCTGTTCATATTATTATTATTTATGTTTTGATTAATGTGTTTTTTCTATTGATCAAATTTTGTCAGAAGTTTCTCCGTCATCGGAAGGAGGAGAAAATACTACTGGATGTTGTTTCATGTATAACCTTGGACGTAACAACCCTACGGTTATTTTATATTATTATTCTACTATGTACTAAGTTGTAGATAATGATAGCATGAATAGTGTGAAAAAGCATATGTACGATTCAGCCCTCAGCATCTAACGTGGACACGGTCTTACACTCAGAAACTATTTATATATTGGAGAATAAAGTCTATATAAATGGATAAGATTTGATTCAACTACGTACTAGTTGGAGTTGAGTCGATGGGTGCAGTTTGACCAATAAGATCAGTCAAGGTGGGCTGGCCTATATATCTAGTTGAGTCGGTTTCTCCTATTGTTGAAGTGGACAAGCTAAGCAAAGTTCGTTGGGTTGATTAATAAGGCAAGCCGATTAAACATGATAGGTTGGCCTGTCTTGGTAGCTATGTTGGTGGGTTCAACGTAACTAGAAAGTTTAATTATTTACGTTGCTAATCAACTATTTAAAAAGAAAATGATAATTTTTTATGTGTCGATCTCAAATATTTTAGAAAGTATTTCCTAGCTACAAATAAGTCATTTGACCCACAACATGAAAATGAGATCCATTCAATTTCTAAACCTCCCCACCCGTCTCCGCCAAATTAAATCAATATCTGAATTTTTTTTTATTGTAATTACTTTATTAATACCGTCCATATATAGGCTTTCGGAGGATGGTGGCGGTAGTCCATCCGATGGGGAAACCGCTTCCCATCTTCGAGAAAAGTAGCTTGGAATTTTTGCGGGATGCAGCATCCGTTCGCCATGCATGCATATATCTGTAAAGACTAACAACTCCGCATCTCTCATCTATATATTCAAGTACCGTGTGCTCCAACTAACCAGTCGTCCAAATTTTTATCCTTCTCATCGCTATCTTTGATTAATTATATATAACTGATTCTTGGCGCTTAATATTCCTACCAACTGAGTTTAAATTAATTAATTTATTCCGAACACTAGTATAATTGTAGAGGAAGTTATAGAACAGAAACGATGTGTGTGCAACACTTCTTCATGGGATAGAGATAGGATTGGTGCAATCGGAGAGGAGAAAGTGATGGGCCAATGACCAAACATGCAACGCAACATGGACTAGTTAGCCAATCAAATCATATACCTCCTTCCCCTTCGACCCCTAACTAATGCATTAGACAAGCTCTACTTCTCTCTAGCTATCCATCCCGTTGTAACCCCCTAATGCATCGGCCAATTCTCTACTCTCTATCCCTGCATTAAACAATCTCTACTTCTCTCTATCCCGTTGTTTAATTTGTTTAATACTCCATTCTTCTTCCTCGCCGAGACAAGTTAGCTTGATTAGCTATGGGATCGACGTCGGTCTCCACCGGATCAGGAAGGCATACAAAGACATGCCCTCGTGGGCACTGGCGGCCCGGCGAGGATGAGAAGCTACGACAACTTGTGGAGAAGTTTGGCCCGCAGAACTGGAATTCGATCGCTGAGAAACTCAAGGGACGATCAGGTTAGTATGTATCGTAAGTCATGTAAGCTTTTAATCTATCTTAATTTGATTTCATACTGATTGAAATTGAACTCATCGTTTTTATCTTTTCTTATTATTTCTTTAAATTCTCAAGGTAAGAGCTGTAGGCTGAGGTGGTTTAACCAACTTGACCCGAGGATCAACAAGCGGCCCTTCACGGAAGAGGAGGAAGAGCGGCTGGTGGGGGCTCAGCGCGTGCACGGCAACAAGTGGGCGCTCATAGCGCGACTCTTCCCTGGGAGGACCGACAACGCCGTCAAGAACCATTGGCATGTCATCATGGCCCGTTGCCACCGTGACAAGGCGAAGATTTTCAGGCGGAGAACCGCCCGCCACGACCAGAGCCATCTTGGCGCCACTGCCAACTGCCTCCTCCTCACTTCCATTTCGGCGCCGAGGGAAGCAGACATCAACTTTGGCACAACTTCGTCGTTGTCGAATTCTTGTTTTACGGGACTTTCGAGAACTCTTCCCGGTCCCAGAATTCATTTTCTACAACCAAATGCAAATGGAAACACTCAGCTCCACGACATCAAGGGAACTGCTCGTTTTGATTCGCACGGATTCGACTCCGAGTTCGATGGTAAACTGCTAAATGGGTGCGGAATGGATGCAGGCGATGGGTCGGCTGGTCGAAGATTTGAGCAAAATGAGGAAAATCATCTAAGAAAAAGCGTTCCCTTTATAGACTTCTTGGGGATCGGAGTGATAGAGTAGTTTTTGACTCCATGCAAAGGTTATGAATTCTTCAATATTTTGGGCGTTGCTTTGTTTTAAATGGAGTCTACAGGTAACGAAAAGTCCCAATACAATTCATGGCAAATTTAAACTAGTCTTGACGTGCACAATTCATTTTTTTTTTCTTGTTTGATTAAAAAATGCTTAAATGCAGCCTTCTTCATCCTCAAGGCCCGGCGGTGGAGGTGTGTTAAGGATTTGATTGTATTTATTTCAAATCTTACATAGTAATCTAGACTACATTTTGATTGCTTCGTAAAGCTTATGCGCTTCATAAAGCTTATTACAAGATATAATTTTTAACTCATTTACCATATCAAACTCATAGGATGATGCTTCTCCTTCGTTGTTGTTTTTTTCGGATGAAATAAAGTTTTGTTCTTCTTGATCATTATAGATCGTCATGAGTGCTAGACCAGTTGTGTGCTCATATTTGAGTCTTCTAAGGAGTCATCCCAAGTTGTCTTGAGATTTCTCTTCTTGTGTTTTGTTAGGGTCTTCTGTTTGTCCTTTCCTTTGGCCTTTTTCTTGAATTTGGAGTAGCTTTCTTTGATATAACCCTTTTCATCCCAATTGAAGAATCTTACTCTTCTTCTTTGCTTCTTTAACAATTTAGTAGTTTGCTTCCTATCAAAATTATTAGATTAAAAAAAAAATCATTTTCCTTATCATATAGGCTTCTTGATCATTATCCAATGAGGTATCCAACTATGATTCCTTCTGAGTTGCCATGTTTTGATTTATATTTCTTATTTCTATAAATCCTACAATTATAGACTTGTATAATTCCATAATGGTAGAAAACTTCTCTAAAGTAATTACCTCAAGGCTTTTAGACATATAATATGAGTCAATTATTGATACCCACTCTTGAGTCCTTGGGAACACATTTGTTGCATATCTCAAAATGTCACAATTTGATATGGTTTTCTCAAGATTGCTGTGGTTGGTGAGAATCTCCTTGAGTCTAGCATGGGGTTGTGCCATGGATTCTTTGATCTCTAGTTTGAGATTGTTGAGTTGGCTTCTCATTAGATCACACTTTGTCAACTTTATCTCCGAGGTGCTGCCTATTGGTTGATCCTAGGAATATCGTACCAGTTTCACTGTACAAAAATTTTGTACAAGTGTTGAACCTTTCCTAATTACAACCTATTGTGCTATTTAGAAATTAAATTCGGAATCGCAAACGGAACTTAACATTATTGATTCCAAATTTAACTTATCTGTTCTTTTAGGTTTAGACTTGGATCGTAAATTCGAAACCTAAAATTATATGCCTCTTGTGTTTGGAATTCAAACAAAGAAAATTAGTATTATGCGGAAGATAATTACTAGTTATACCTTTCTTTGTAAGCAACAACCTCTTGATCTTCTACCGTATTCCTCTTTTTATCTCGGACGTTGTGTGGGCAACGATCTACCGAGATGAGAACCACCCAAGCCCTTTTTCCTCCTTCTTGCAAGTTTCGGCCAAGCACCTCTCCTTGAGATGAAGAGTTTCGACTACCACCACCAAGCTCCAAGGGATACTAGAAACAAAGCTTCCTTTTTCTCCTTCTCCTCTAAGCAAGATCCGGCCACCACCACCAAGCTCCAAGGGATGATGTCGCCAGCCACCAAAGAAGAAGAGAAGAGGAGAAGCAAAGGAGCAAGGGCCGACCACCACCAAGGGAAAGAGGAGAGGAAAATAGAATAGAGTTGTGTCAGGTGAGGCACCTCACCTGACACCTCTATCCTCTCTTTTATATTCCTTGGTCTTGGCAAATAAGGAAATTTAAATAAAAACTTCCTTAATTTCTTTGCCATGAAAAGGAAAATTTTAATTGATTAAAACCAATTTCCTTTTCTTAAATCAACATGGTCGGCCACCTCATAACTCCAAGCAAGGAAAGTTTTAATAACACAAGAATTAAAACTTCCTAATTTGTTTCCGAAAATTAATAAAAATTTCTCAAATAATTTTTCCCTTCATGGTTGGTTATAAAAGGAAATTAAAATCTCTCTTTTAAAACATGTGGATAACTTCCAAAAAGGAAAGTTTTCTCTAAAATTAAAATCTTCCTTTCAATCTATAAATAAGGAAAGATATCAAATCTTTTCTTAATCTTTTGTAGAAACTTATAAAAAGAAATATTTAATTTTAAAACTCTCATTTTAAATCATGAATAAGGTTACAAAAAAGGAAAGTTTTATCAAAAATTAAAATCTTCCTTTTAACTACAAATAAGGAAAGATATCAAATCTTTCACTTAATCTTTTGTAGAAAGCTATAAAAGGAAAGATTTAAATTTTAAACTCTCTCTTTTAAAACCATGATATCCACATAAGAAAAAATTTTAAAATAAAATCCTTTTAATTTAATTAGGGTCAGCCACAATAAGCATGGGCTCCAAGCTATGGCCGGCCCCCCTTCACTTGCCTCAACCCTTGGCTTGGCCGACCACCTAAGGGTGGGTAGGAAGTGGGTATGCGATAGGTATAATTCTCTATATACAAGAGGCTATGATAGGGACCGAGAGGAGGAATTGGTTTTGGTCTCTCGATGAAATTAAGCTTCCCGTGTTCACCCCGAATACCCAACTTAATTTCATCAATAATAATTCATACCACTAAAGAATTATTATTGAACTACCGCATCAATCCCAAATTATATTTTGGGCTCCTTCTTATTATGAGTATGTTAGTCTACCTGTGTTTAAGATGTCAAATGCCCACTAATTAAATGAGTTACTGACAATTGCCTTTAATTAATATTGATATGGGTTAGGTTTTATGGGTCTCCCGATGAGGAAAGAAAAGGAATAAAAAAGATAGGTTAATATCGGTCGGGACGTGCCTCCATGATGAAGGTAGGGTAATATCGGCCAGGACATACCTTCAGGAAGGAGATAATCTAATATTGGTCGAAACATACCTCCTAAGCAAAGCTAGGTTAGTAACGACCGGGACATACCTTCAGGAAGGAGATAATCTAATATTGGCCGAAACATACCTCCTAAGCAAAGCTAGGTCAATATCGACCGGGACATACCTCCCGGGCGAAGTTAGGATAATATCGACCTGGACATACTTTCCGGGCAGAGTTAGGTTAATATCGACAGAAACATACCTCCTAAGCAAAGCTAGGTTAGTAACGACCGGGACATACCTTCCAGGCAAGGTTAGGTTAATATCGACTGGAACACACCTCCTGGACAAAGTTAGATATAATATCGACCGGGACATGCCTCCTATGCAAAGTTAAGTCTAACATCGACCGGGACATACCTCCCTGACAGAGTTAGGTTAATATCGACTGGAACACACCTCCTGGACAAAGTTAGATATAATATCAATCGGGACATGCCTCCTATGCAAAGTTAAGTCTAACATCGACCGGGACATACCTCCTTGACAGAGTTAGGTTAATATCGGCCGGGACATACCACCCAGGCAAAGCTAGTCTAATATCGATCGGGAAATATCTCCCGGGCAAAGTTAAGTATAATATCGACCGGTACATATTGTTCAGGAAGAGTCAATTAACTAATATCTGCTGAGACATGCCTCCCAAGAGGAGACAAGATCGGTCGATTGACCTATGATGGGGAAATACATTGGATAGAATATAATGACTCCGATCGATATAAGGAATGTTGGTGTATTGAATTAATCATAGAAAGAGGGGTAAGATATCCACAGTGTGTAACTATCTGACAGAAAATATATATTGTTTTGGCGAGAATACGTTTTCATATTATGTTGCAGGTACTAAACGACAAAGAAGGTACATCTGGGGTACGAAAAAGATTCCTTAAAAATCATCTACCACAAGTACGCAGCTGACGTCATCTCATAACGAACTCTAACAAACCAGGGTCCACTTCATGACTACGGAGGTTATATGAAGTGGTATAAAAGGGGGAATCCTCTCCATTGGCCAGGTAAGTTCACAAGTTCATATCATTGCACACATTCATAACTCTAATTTCCAGCTACTGTTCATCTTCTTCTTCCTCTTTCTTCCACACCAAGAGAGAGCACTAACTTGAGCGTCGGAGGGCCTAGCCAGGGATTCCCACCCCGGTCTTAGGTCACTGACGATAGTGTTGGTTGATCTCTTGTGTGCAGGAAGTCTTGGAAGCTTTGGATCGGGGTTTCTTCTCTTCAGATCTGGTTTCTTTCTTCGTCATCAGGTCTTCATACAAGGAAAGCTTCCGGTGACTCTACTTTTTCTCGATACGCTTTGGGTTTCTCGGATTGGTATTCGGTAGACATTGTTCTTCATCAGCACGGTGGGTTTCTTTTTTCCGGATCTTCGTCGTGTCCAGCTTCTCAGACAGAATCAAATTTGGCGCCGTCTGTGGGAATCTCACCTGGATCTGAGACTACATGATGGAAGAGACCGGGAAATCAAACCTACTTACTATCAGTCGGGAGGATTTGGATTTTCTCATCAACTCCCATGTCCAGAAAGCCTTGCAGCAACAACAACAACAACTTCAAGCTCATACTGGAGCTACTTTGCCGATAGCTCATAATCCGGCAATATCGACTACTAAGCAGCGGAAAGGAAAGGAACTAGAAGAAGAGGAACATGCATATTTTCCTCCAATTGCTGTTTCTCCGACGAGGCGTCCCCGAGCCTTCCTTCGTACTCCTATGGAGCATGGGGGTAGAAAACCTGTGTTCCAAGAATCCTCTGGTGAAGCACCCGATAAAGAAAAGCGTAAGATCAAAATGATAACTAGTGATAGCTCACCTGAGAAGGTCATCTCCCCATTTTCTCAAAGTGTATTGGATGATCCGCTTCCCAAGCGGTATCAAAAATCTACAAATCGGGGAATATACTGGAACAACAGATCCAGAAGATCATCTGCTGAAATTTGAAAACGTAGCATTATTACAACAATTCTCCGATGGAGTGAAGTGTCGGATGTTTCTTACTACCCTCGGAGGAGCAGCACAGCGTTGGTTCAAGAGATTACCAGAAAAATCTATTCGGAAATTCAAGGACTTCAAGAAAGTCTTTCTGCACCATTTCTCTAGCAACAAGAGGTATCATAAGACTCCTTGGAGCTTGTTTTCAATCAAACAGTCGTCTAAAGAATCTATCCGAGCATACATCAAAAGGTTCAATCAGGTAGCTATTGATGTGCCTAATGCTACTACTGAGATATTAGTAAGTGCTTTCTCTCAAGGTCTGAATGATAATAATTTCTTTAAAGATTTGGTAAGAAATCCCCCTGTTAATTTTGATTCCTTGATTGAGCGGGCTACTGAGTTTATTAATGTAGAAGAAGCTCAAGCTGCTCGTAGAAAGGAGAGTGTCACCTCTTCTCCTACCCAAGTTAAAGAGAAAGCTCCAGCTCCTGTGCCTCCACCAAGAGGTCCTAGAATAACTCATCCACCCCACCGACAACCCGAGTATCGCCCACAAGCTGTACAACATGTGGAGATACAGCCAGAGGCACCCAGGAGGTGGTGCACTTATCATAAAACTAGCAGTCATCATGCCGAAGACTGTTTTGTTTAAAGAAATAGACGGGTCAATAGAGAGCGATATCAGAGGCAGAACTACTATCGACAACAATACCCCAGACAGCAAAGTCCACCTAAATTGGAATATCGTCCGGTCGAGACTCGCCAGGAGGCAATACCAGTCCCGGCTGGTACTAGTCAAGTATCAGAAAAAGCACCTTCTGAAATTGTTATGACTCGACAGGAAGAAAACAGAAATAATGCTGCTCGAGGCAATATCAATATGATTGTGGGCGGACCCACTGATGGGGATTCTAATAGAGCCAGAAAAGCGCATGCCCGAAGATTGGAGATTCATGCAGTAGGATGTAGCATGGAACGAGCGGCTGGCCTTGAGATAAGTTTCGGGCCCAGAGATCTTGAGGGGGTAGAAATACCTCATGATGATGCTCTGATCATCAAAGCTGTGATAGCCAACTACGCTATTGCTCGTACCTTCATAGACACGGGTAGCTCCGTCAATATTATATTCAAGAAGGCTTTTGATCAGCTACAAATTGATCCAAGTGAGCTTCAACAAATTGTTACTCCTCTGTATGGATTCACAGGCAATGAGGTACAACCTTTAGGTCAAATAAAGTTAGCCATTTCACTGGGAGAAGAACCTCTGATGAGAACCAGAAGATCTTATTTTATGGTGGTAGACGCTCCATCCTCTTACAATGTGATATTGGGTCGACCTGCCCTAAACGAGTTTAGGGCAGTCGTTTCTACTTTTTGTCAAAAGATCAAATTTCCTATGGATGATCAAGTTGGAGAAGTACGGGGTGATCAGAAGACAACCCGAAAATGTTATGTAGAGATAATTCGAGCTGAAGCTAACACCGCCCGAAAGATACAAAGAATGGAAGTTAACGCCATTAGAGAAAAGCAGCCCGCCCTGGTTTATGAAGAAAAGGAAGAAATTCAAATCCAGGCCGGTCGACCTGAAGCTACTACATATGTCGCGACCGATCTTGAGCCTACTTTAAAGGCTGCATTAGTACAATGTTTGAAAGAGAATAATGATGTCTTTGCATGGACTCCCAAAGAAGTCTCGGGCGTTTCTCCTACCGTCATGGAACATTCCTTGCATGTCTTCCCAGATGCCTGCCCGGTCATGCAAAGAAAAAGGAGTTTTAGCAAGGAGCAAAACCAAATCATCAAAGAGGAAATAACCAAACTTATGGAGGCCGGATACATCAGAGAAGTACAGTTCCCAAGTTGGTTAGCTAATGTGATGTTAGTCTCTAAACCAGGAAATAAATGGCGAGTCTGCATTGACTTCCGGAATCTCAACAAAGCTTGCCCGAAGGATTATTATCCATTACCCAGGATTGATCAGCTTGTTGACTCCACCGCCGGATGCGAATATATCTCTATGTTGGATGCTTATCAAGGTTATCATCAAGTTCCTTTGGCCAAAGAAGATCAAGAAAAGGTCAGTTTTATAACATCTGAAGGTACTTATTGCTATAATGTTATGCCCTTTAGACTAAAAAATATAGGAGCAACTTATCAAAGGCTTATGAATAAGGTTTTCCAGAAGCAGATTGGTAGAAATATGGAAGTATATGTTGATGACATCTTAATTAAATCTCTTCAAGCTGCTGATCTATGCAGGGATATAGAGGAAACTTGCAAGACTCTAAGACAATATGGGCTCAAGTTGAATCCCAGCAAATGTTTATTCGGCGCGAAGGGAGGAAAATTCCTGGGATATATGGTGTCCGAACGGGGGATAGAGGCTAACCCAAGCAAGGTCAAGGCATTGCAGAACATGGAGCCACCGCGCAACATGAGGGAAGCTCAAAGATTGACAGGCCGAATCACAGCTTTGTCTAGATTTATTTCTAGAACGGCTGATCGTAGTTTTCACTTCTTTAAAATACTCAGAAAGGCTAATAAGTTTCAATGGAATGAGGAGTGTGATAAGGCTTTCCAAGAATTGAAAGATTATTTGGCTACTCTCCCTGTGTTGGCTAAACCTATAGTAGGAGAAACTCTGTGGGTATACTTGTCGGCTAATGAGAACGCTGTAGGCTCTGTACTAGTTAGACAAGAGGGAAAGGAGCAACAACCTGTATATTTTTCTAGCCATTTATTAAAAGGAGCTGAGTGTAGATATACTACATTAGAAAAATTGGCTTATGCCCTAGCACTGACTGCTCGGAGGTTGCGCCCATATTTCTTAGCACATGAGATTATTGTATTAACTAACAGCACTCTTGGGCGAGTATTACTCAACCCAGAGGCATCGGGACGGCTGATTAAGTGGACAACTGAACTTGGGGAATATGACATCCAGTATCAACCTCGCTCGACCATCAAGGCACAAGCTCTGGCAGACTTCATCATAGAAGTGCAAGGCCCCGAGGAAGAAAACACCTGGAAGGTTTATGTAGATGGTTCTTCAACTAGACAAGGTAGCGGAATTGGTGTTCTTCTTATATCACCAAGGGAAGACAGATTGCAACTCTCTATCAGGTTGAACTATAGAGCTACCAACAACGAGGCAGAATATGAAGCCTTAATAGCCGGTTTGCAAGCTGCTCGGCATATAGGGGCAGCTCGAGTCCTTATTTACTCCGATTCTCAATTAGCAGCTCAACAACTATCAGGTAATTTTGAAATCAATAATGATAGGCTTAAGTTATATGCTGAAGCGTTTGATAAGTTGAAGTCTCAATTTCAAGAAGTAAATATACAAAAGGTTCCCAGATATGAAAATCAAGTAGCAGATGAATTGGCTAAATTGGCTTCTGCTATAGTACCATGGAGTCTAGATAGACCCGTGGAACAAACTCTGTTAGTATCCTGCATTGAAAGACATGCTGAAGCAGAGATTCAAAGCGATTGGAGGGCTCAGATCATATTATATTTGTAGCAAGGTATTCTTCCTAGTGACGTAGAACAGGCGAGACTATTTAAGAAGAGGGCCGCTCAATATACTATGGTGGGAGAACAATTATATAAAAGGGCTTTTTCCAGACCTTTGCTCAAATGTATTGGCACAGAAGATATACAGTTTATTTTACGAGAAGTTCATCAAGGTTCGTGTGGTAGTCATATAGGGGGAAGATCTTTGGCTCGTAAAATTCTGTTAGCAGGATATTTTTGGCCCACTTTACATGAAGATGCTAACAAGCTGGTGAGAACTTGTGTTTCTTGTCAAAAGCATCAAAATATCTCACATCATCCTACACAGTTATTGAGAACCTCTATAGTTGCATGTCCCTTTGATCAGTGGGGCATAGACATAGTAAGACCGTTTCCTATGGCAACTGCACAGAGAAAATTCTTATTGGTAGCAGTGGATTATTTTTCTAAATGGGTAGAGGCAGAACCACTTGCTCGAATTACTGAAGATGCAGTTATTAAATTTTTATGGAAAAATATAATTTGCAGGTTTGCCATTCCTCATAAATTGGTCTCTGATAATGGAAGACAATTCCAAGGGGATAGGATTTTAGACTGGTGCAACAGTTACGACATTATTCAAGCCTTCACCTCTATAGCTTACCCACAAAGCAATGGCCAAGCAGAATTAACTAATAGGGAGATTATTAGAGGTCTAAAAACCAAATTGGATCATGTGGGAGGTAGCTGGGTAGACGAATTACCCAGTGTTCTTTGGGCTTACCGTACTACACCTCGGGAAGCTACAGGAATCACGCCTTTTCAGTTAGTTTATGGAGGAGAAGCAATAATTCCCATCGAAGTGGGGGTAGAGTCTGATAGACGGCGATTATATGATGAGGACAACGAAGGTCGACGACTTATGGAGTTAGATTTGATAGAGGAAATAAGAGATAAAGCTGCTACCCGTCTTGTATCATATCGACAGCGGATGAGGCAAAACTATAACAAGAGAGTGATACCCAGATTTTTCCAAGTAGGGGATTTGGTATGGAAACGAATTAAACCTGTGGGGGATGTCAGTAAGCTGGCACCACAATGGGGAGGACCTTACAAGGTGGTAGAAAAGCTCGCATTAGGTTCATATTATCTTCAAGATGTTGAAGGGAGAATTTTGGAACGCCCTTGGAGCGCTAATCATTTACAGCCTTATCGAACCTGACCAGATCACACTATTTAAGAAAATGTTCACAATTATTTGAGGTCCTTGGGAAACTGAGGACAAATATACCTACAGTTTATGTACCCTATTTCTTTTAATAAAAACCAGGCAAGACGAATATCATCATTGGAAATAAGTATGGTTCATACAGATTGACAGATATCAAGAGAATCTTCATTTTCTATTTTGAGCAATCAATAGGAGGAAATCCTAACCGGCCTATGTAGCTCCCCGCAAGGTCAAGAAAAACTGTAAAGAGGTTAGTATCAAAGTCATATTTTCTACAGAGAGTAAAAGTCGATCGGGAAATTCTATGAAGTAACTCGGCCGGGTCTTCATAGGAGGAACCGGAGACTCTAAACTATTCCAGAGCAAAAGTCGATCGGGAAATTCTATGAAGTAACTCGGTCGGGTCTTCATAGGAGGAACCGGAGACTCTAAACTATTCCAGAGCAAAAGTCGATCCGGAAATTCTATGAAGTAACTCGGTCGGGTCTTCATAGGAGGAACCGGAGACTCTAAACTATTCCAGAGCAAAAGTCGATCGGGAAATTCTATGAAGTAACTCTGTCGAGTCTTCATAGGAGGAACCGGAGACTCTAAACTATTCCAGAGCAAAAGTCGATCGGGAAATTCTATGAAGTAACTCGGTCGGGTCTTCATAGGAGGAACCGGAGACTCTAAACTATTCCAGAGCAAAAGTCGATCGGGAAATTCTATGAAGTAACTCGGTCGGGTCTTCATAGGAGGAACCGGAGACTCTAAACTATTCCAGAGCAAAAGTCGATCGGGAAATTCTATGAAGTAACTCGGTCGGGTCTTCATAGGAGGAACCGGAGACTCTAAACTATTCCAGAGCAAAAGTCGATCGGGAAATTCTATGAAGTAACTCGGTCGGGTCTTCATTGGAGGAACCGGAGACTCTAAACTATTCCAGAGCAAAAGTCGATCGGGAAATTCTATGAAGTAACTCGGTCGGGTCTTCATAGGAGGAACCGGAGACTCTAAACTATTCCAGAGCAAAAGTCGATCGGGAAATTCTATGAAATAACTCGGTCGGGTCTTCATAGGAGGAACCGGAGACTCTAAACTATTCCAGAGCAAAAGTCGATCGGGAAATTCTATGAAGTAACTCGGTCGGGTCTTCATAGGAGGAACCGGAGACTCTAAACTATTCCATAGCAAAAGTCGGTCGGGAATGTTGGTTGCTACTCGGAAAGCCTAGAGGTTCCACTGTACAAAAATTTTGTACAAAGGTCTGAACCTTTTCCTAGCTACCATGTGTTCTTTTAAATTAAATTTTGGATCGCCTGCGGAACTTAACACGTTTGATCCAAAACTTAATCTATTCGTTCTTTTAGGTTTTGACTTGGGTCTCCTGCGGAACTTAACACGTTCGACCCAAATCACCTTAAGTTATTAATTCCATTAAATATTAATTTCCATAATCGGTTCCCAGTACTGACGTGGCGAGGCACATGACCTTCTTGGATATGGGAGCAACCACCACCGACTAGACAAAACCTTTTATAGAAAGCTAATATTTAATTTCCTAAAATAACTTTAGGTTAACCGAAAAGAACAATCAAATCACAAGGAAAAGAAAAACAAAAGAACACTATATCGAAAATAAATTCAAAACTCTAGAATCGTATGCCTCTTGTATTTAGTATTATTTCCAAAAATAACTAGTATGATGCGGAAAGAAAAATTACTAGTTATACCTTTTAGAAAGACCTCTTGATCTTCTACCGTATTCCTCTTCTAACCTCGGACGTTGTGTGGGCAACGATCTTCCGAGATGAGAACCACCAAGCACCTTCTTCTTCCTTGCAAGTTTCGGCCATCAAAACTTCTTCTAGGATGAAGAGGTTCGGCCACCACCACCATGCTCCAAGGGATGCTAGAAAAGAAGCTTCTTTTCTCTCCTTCTTCTCCTTCTTAGATTCGGCCACCAAAGCTAACTCCACCATGAGAAAGTTTCGGCCACACAAAGGAGAGGAAAGAAAAGAAAGGGCCGGCCACACCCAAAGAAGAAAAGAGGGAGAAAAATAAATAGAGACATTCACCTTGAAGCCTCCTCTACCCCCTCTTTTATAATCCTTGGTCTTGGCAAATAAAAAAAATTTAATAAAAACTTCCTTAATTCTTTTCCATTAAAAGGAAAATTTATTTAATTAAAATAATTTTATTTTCTATTTGTAATGGCCCACCTTAATCCCTTTAATCAAGGAAATTTTAATTCACACAAGAATTAAAACTTCCTAATTTGCTTTCGAAATTTATAAAATTTCTCAAATAATTTTTCCCTTCATGGTGGTTAATAAAAGGAAATTTAATAAATTAAAATCTTTCTTTTAAACATGTGGATAAAAGAAAGTTATCTCTAAAAATTAAAATCTCTTAATCTACAAATAAAGAAAGATATCAAATCTTTTCTTAATCTTTGTAGAAACTAATAAAAGAGAATTATTAATTTTTAAACTTTCTTTAAATCATGAACATGGTTAAAAGGAAAGTTTTCTTAAAATTTAAAATCCTCCTTTAATCAACAAATAAGGAAAGATTTCAAATTTTAAACTCTCTTTAAACATGTAGATGATTTACAAATAAGGAAAGTTTTACCAAAAATTAAAACCATCCTTTTAAACTACAAATAAGGAAAGAGATTAATCTCTTCTCTTAATCTTTGTAGAAAGCTATAAAAGGAAATTTTTAATTTTTACACTCTCTTTAAAACCATGATATCCATAAGAAATAATTTTAATAAAAATCCTTTTTAATATTCTAGTGGCCGGCCACCTAAGCTTGGGACCCATGCTTTGGCCGGCCACCTACATGGCTCATCCACTTGGTCTTGGCCGGCCCTAGCTTGGGTTCCAAGCTAGCTTGGCCGACCCCATTGGATGGGTAAGAAGGTGGGTATGCGGTGGGTATAAATCTCTATATACTAGAGGCTACGATAGGGACCGAGAGGAGGAATTGGTTTTGGTCTCCCGATGAAATTAAGCATCCCGTGTTCGCCCCGAACACACAACTTAATTTCATCAATAATAATTCATTCCACTAAAGAACTATTATTGAACTACCGCACCAATCCCAAATTACATTTTGGGCTCCTTCTTATTATGAGTGTGTTAGTCTCCCTGTGTTTAAGATAACAAATGTCCACTAATTAAGTAAGTTACTGACAACTCACTTAATTAATATCTAGCTCCAAGAGTAGTACCACTCAACTTCATCGTCATGTCGGACTAAGTCCACCTGTAGGGTTTAACATGACAATCCTTATGAGCTCCTCTTGGGGACATTCTCAACCTAGATCACTAGGACACAGTTTCCTTCTACAATCAACAACACACACTATAAGTGATATCATTTCCCAACTTATCGGGCTTATTGATTCATCGAACTAAATCTCACCCATTGATAAATTAAAGAAATAAATATCAAATATATGTGCTTGTTATTATATTAGGATTAAGAGCACACACTTCCATAATAACTGAGGTCTTTGTTTCTTTATAAAGTCAGTATAAAAGAAACGACCTCTAATGGTCCTACTCAATACACTCTAAGTGTACTAGTGTAATTATATAGTTAAGATAAACTAATACCTAATTACACTATGACCTTCAAATGGTTTGTTTCTTTCCATCTTGGTCGTGAGCTACTGTTTATAATTTATAAGGTACTAATAACATGATCCTCTGTGTGTGACACCACACACCATGTTATCTACAATATAAATTAATTGAACAACTACATTTATCACAGATGTAGACATTTGACCAATGTGATTCTTATTTCTAGATAAATGTTTATACCAAAAGCTAGGCTTTTAGTATACACTCTAACAATCTCCCACTTATACTAAAAGACTAAGCTGCCATATCTGCTGCCATACATCTGATTCCCATCCCTTCAACATGCCCATCAAAAGCTCTTGCCTTAAGGACCTTAGTGAAAGGATCTATAGGTCATCACCTAATGCAATCTAGGCGGCAACAACTTCTCCTCGTTTATACGATTCTTCGTATTGGGTGGTACTTGCGCTCTATTGTGTTTACTTGCCTTATAGACTTATGGTTTCTTCGAGTTTGCTACTGCACCAACATTATTACAATAAATTGTAATAATTTTTGGACAAACCAGAAATCATATCTAAGTCTATCTTGAGGTTATTGAGTCATTCAGCTTTTATGGCTACCTCAGAGGCTTGCCATATACTAAGCTTCTATGGTGGAGTCCAGAAAACACCTATGCTTATCACTCTTCCATAGTTATGACTTTACCTCCTAAAGTAAACACAAAACCCCGAGGTTGACTTATTATTGTCCCTATCCGATTGGAAGTCAAAATCCATGCAACCCACAAGGACTAAATTAACTGCCTTGTAAGCTAGCATATAATTTCTAGTGCCTCTAAGGTACTACAATATATGCTTTACTGCAGTCCACTGTCCTTGTCCAGGGTTACTTTGATATCTGCTAACTATGCCCTTGGTAAAACAGATTTATGATCTCGTGCATAGCATACATTAGGCTTCCAACACCCGTAGCATAAAAAAAACTGCCTTTATTTCCTTTATCTCCTTTGAAGTCTACAGAGACATATCTTTAGATAAAGTTACTCCATCCTGAAAAGGTAAGAAACCTTTCTTGGAGTTTTGTATGCTTAAAACGAGCAGGGATTTTTCTGATGTATGAAGCTTGGGATAAGTAAAATATTCTTTTCTTGCGATCCCTTATTACTTTGATCTCAAGAATATATACATTCTCCCAAGTCCTTTATATCGAATTGTTTGGACAACCATACCCTTACTTCTGACAACATTTTGATATTGTTTCCAACTACCAAAAATGTTATCTAAGTATAGTACAAGAAATACCACCACGTTTCCATCACATCTTTTGTATACACAAGACTTATCCGGTTACTAAATCCATAGATCTGGATTACTTTGATAAACCGGATGTTCCAAGACCTTGAAGCTTTGCCTCAGTCCATAGACTGATTGAGCTTACACACAAGATGCTCTTAGCCCTTTGCAATGAACCCTTCTGGTTGCTTTATATGGATGTTTTCTTCAAGACTTCCATTAAGGAATGCTGTCTTGACATCCACTTGCCAAATAGATAAAAGAATCCGGATAGACTTAAGCATGACTACCAGTGAAAAAGTTTCCTTTTTCATCTAGCCTTGCTTTGAGAGTTTCTACCTTCCTGTCTATCCCTCTTTTCCTAATATAGACCTTTTTACACCCAAAGGCTTTTATACCATTTGGTGGTTCTATAAGCTTCCAGATTTTATTAGAATGCATATATTCTAATTCTGTTATTCATTACTCTTTGCCAAGATATTGCATCTTTACTTGGAGTGCTTCGTCATATGTCCGGAGATCAGATTCATGTCCTCCAGGGATCGAGTCCAAAAAAAAACTCTCCCAAAACATAAATCTTTTTAGGTTGCCTAACAACCCTCCCACTACGATGAGGCACTTTCTTCAATTGTGTATCATTTGTGATACGTGTTGCAGTTTCCTTATGGTATCTCATCTTGTACAGTTGGTACTAGATTAGACATGTCTTTTATTATTTCCTTAAGAACAAATTTTCTTATGGGCATGAGGTTTATTACATAGTTCTTTTCTAAAAATCGATCATTGATGCTAATAATGACCTTCTGATTTTTAAGACTATAAACCTACTTTCATTTCTCTAGGATAACCCACAAACAAGTGAATTCCTGTCCAACTTATCATTGTCTCTCTTCAGCATATGTGCTAGACTACCTGAATCCGAATATGCTTCAAAATAGGCTTACGCTTATTCAGCAATTCTATATGAGTAGAGAGTTATGAATTTGGAAGGTACTATGTTCACTTCCGTTTCCAGAGTATATCCTTAAAATGAATTTGATAATTTTCTAAATAACTCATCATCAATCTACTTATTTCCATAAGAGTCCTATACCTTCCTTTTTCTACACCATTCTATTGGGATATACCTAGGTGTAGTTAGTTGGGATTGAATCCCTACTTCTGATAAGTGACTCCTAAATTCTCCCAAGAGGTACTTGCCACTACGATCTCACCGTAGTGTCTTGATACTTTTACCTTGACATTTCTCCACATCAGCCTCATACTCTTTGAACTAATCAAAGCACTTAGACTTGTGGCACATCAAGTAAATGTATCCGTATATCAAATAGTTGTCTATAAAATAGATGAAATATTTGAAACAACCTCTTGCTTGGATAGTCATAGGATCACACAAATCAGAATGAACCAATTTCAACATATCTTTGACTCCATACCCCTTAGACTTGAAAGCTTCTTGGTTATTTTTCCTTCCAAGTAAGACTCGCAGGTTGGAAAGATTTCCACTACTAATGAACCCAAAAGTTCATCAGCTACCAATGAATCATACTCAAGTTAATATAACCTAGCCTTAGATGCCAAATATATAATTGGTTCATTTCCGAAGATTACTTTCTCTTAAAGTTAGAAGATGTGTTACTAATTTCCATTTGTTGCATCGTGAGAGTTATTGGATTTTAAATTTTCAACCAACATACCAGAATAGATAACTTCCCTATTTTTCTTGATAACAACTTTGTTATCAAAATAGACACAATATCTATTCTATAATAGTTTAGAAACTGAAATCAGGTTCTTTCTAAACTTAGTATGTAAAGACAATTTCTAATAATCCATATTTTATTCCTTTTAGAGAATAAACCTCTCCCACTGCAACAGCTGCTATTTTTGCAGTAATGCCCATGTGGACGGTGCTTTTATTTTCATTTAGTTGTCGGGTTTCCTGGAACCCTGCAATGAATTGCAGACATGATTAATGACATCTGTATCTACACTCCAGGTTTTGGTAGATAACACCACTAGACATGTTTCAACTAATGAATTAAATACACTTAAATTGTTCTTAGTTCTAAGAGGACAGTCTACCTTAATGTCCAAATCCTATTTCCAATCAATTATTATTGGGACCACTAAGTCTATCCTAAAGTATATCAGCTAGGGATTGACCATCATCCTAAGAATCACAAAAATATTTGGTTAAGACCAACTCCTTAAAAATCCCCATGAATTTTGTATGCCATGTATACAAATTCAAAGAGGAAATTTTATCATTTAATTTTATTATCTCGTCAACCTTACTTTATGACGAATAAAATTAATAGTTGGTCTATCTTTAATCAAATATTTGGTCAAGACTCTAAATTTAAAATAATATTGATTCCTCTAACAATACTATTTAAATTTACCAACACCTCAAAACACCGTGAATTTTGCATGCCACGTTAGTGTGGACGTATACAAAATCAACATTTGTAAGAGGAGGGTTTTACCCATTAACTATCTTGTCAACGTAACTTTATGACAAATAAAATTATCTCAAACACCGTTAATTTTGTATGCCACGTTAGTGTGTTTTTTTACAAAATCAATCATTTGTAAGAGGGGTTTTAACCCTTTAATTTTATTATCTTGTCAACCTAGTTTTATGACAAATTAATAGTTGGTTTCATTTGGTCACACAAATAATAACAGTGACTCCGATGGGGAGGATACTATTAGATGTGTCTAAGTGTATACCATTACTTGACACCAAGTCCATTAATAAGATTATGCCCCTTCCGTTGGGGAAGATCACACGCTCTTAATTAACTTCCTATAGTCATCCAAAAATGGAAGTCTGTTCTAGTGATCTGCAAACTAGCTCATCCGTTATGGAGGAAGGCACTCAGAGCCAACGCGCAAGCTTGTTTGCATCACTTATAAACCAGTAATGGAGATCATGGGATTTACTTAAAAATCCCTCTCCCACTTAGTTATTTATTAATGAGGAATTTTAACTATGCTAGCCTACTAAACTTGTAAACTAATATGCACACACAGCACAATATAAAAGCAATAAATAGAAAATCTAATTTTCAACTATTATGACTTTTATCTCTAGTTGTCCTCCGTGTGTTGTCATCCCAAGCTGCTGCCATATTTGGCCACCGCCACCGGGTCTAGCTGTCGCATCCATCTTGCTCCTTGTTCCGCTGCGCCTCTGGTCCTTAGAAGGTTCCACGCTTTGCAAGATTCGATCCGCGACATAAATAGAATTTTACAATTTTGATCCTATATTCCATAAAAGGAATGTACATGTATCTAGATCAAAAATAAAATCCTAATAAAACTAAATACCTCTATTTTATAATACAATCATGCACACACATATAAATGCCCTTGACATGTCCAAGGGTCCAATCACACACATAAAACTATAAGCCATAATAGTTGGATCCTGCATCCACAAAGTTAGCACATCCTACTATTATCCTGCCTAAATTATGTATGACATGTGCATAATTAAACTAATACCAAATACACAGAGGCAAAACCCTAGCTCTGATACCAATTGTTGGTTGCTACTCGGAAAGCCTAGAGGTTCCACTGTATAAAAATTTTGTACAAAGGTCTGAACCTTTTCCTAGCTACCATGCGTTCTTTTAAATTAAATTTTGGATCGCCTGCGGAACTTAACACGTTTGATCCAAAACTTAATCTATTCGTTCTTTTAGGTTTTGACTTGGGTCTCCTGCGGAACTTAACACGTTCGACCCAAATCACTTTAAGTTATTAATTCCATTAAATATTAATTTCCATAATCGGTTCCTAGTACTGACGTGGCGAGGCACATGACCTTCTTGGATATGGGAGCAACCACCACCGACTAGACAAAACCTTTTATAGAAAGCTAATATTTAATTTCCTAAAATAACTTTAGGATAACCGAAAAGAACAATCAAATCACAAGGAAAAGAAAAACAAAAGAACACTATATCGAAAATAAATTCGAAACTCTAGAATCGTATGCCTCTTGTATTTAGTATTATTTCCAAAAATAACTAGTATGATGCGGAAAGAAAAATTACTAGTTATACCTTTTAGAAAGACCTCTTGATTTTCTACCGTATTCCTCTTCTAACCTCGGACGTTGTGTGGGCAACGATCTTCCGAGATGAGAACCACCAAGCACCTTCTTCTTCCTTGCAAGTTTCGGCCATCAAAACTTCTTCTAGGATGAAGAGGTTCGGCCACCACCACCATGCTCCAAGGGATGCTAGAAAAGAAGCTTCTTTTCTCTCCTTCTTCTCCTTCTTAGATTCGGCCACCAAAGCTAACTCCACCATGAGAAAGTTTCGGCCACACAAAGGAGAGGAAAGAAAAGAAAGGGCCGGCCACACCCAAAGAAGAAAAGAGGGAGAAAAATAAATAGAGACATTCACCTTGAAGCCTCCTCTACCCCCTCTTTTATAATCCTTGGTCTTGGCAAATAAAAAAAATTTAATAAAAAACTTCCTTAATTCTTTTTCCATTAAAAAGGAAAATTTATTTAATTAAAAATAATTTTTATTTTCTATTTGTAATGGCCGGCCACCTTAATCCCTTTAATCAAGGAAATTTTAATTCACACAAGAATTAAAACTTCCTAATTTGCTTTCGGAAATTTATAAAAATTTCTCAAATAATTTTTCCCTTCATGGTGGTTAATAAAAAGGAAATTTAATAAATTAAAATCTTTCTTTTAAACATGTGGATAAAAAGAAAGTTATCTCTAAAAAATTAAAATCTCTCTTAATCTACAAATAAGGAAAGATATCAAATCTTTTCTTAATCTTTTGTAGAAACTAATAAAAGAGAATTATTAATTTTTAAACTTTCTTTTAAATCATGAACATGGTTAAAAAGGAAAGTTTTCTTAAAATTTAAAATCCTCCTTTAATCAACAAATAAGGAAAGATTTCAAATTTTAAACTCTCTTTTAAACATGTAGATGATTTACAAATAAGGAAAGTTTTTACCAAAAATTAAAACCATCCTTTTAAACTACAAATAAGGAAAGAGATTAATCTCTTCTCTTAATCTTTTGTAGAAAGCTATAAAAGGAAATTTTTAATTTTTAAACTCTCTTTTAAAACCATGATATCCACATAAGAAATAATTTTAATAAAAATCCTTTTTAATATTCTAGTGGCCGGCCACCTAAGCTTGGGACCCATGCTTTGGCCGGCCACCTACATGGCTCATCCACTTGGTCTTGGCCGGCCCTAGCTTGGGTTCCAAGCTAGCTTGGCCGGCCCCATTGGATGAGTAAGAAGGTGGGTATGCGGTGGGTATAAATCTCTATATACTAGAGGCTACGATAGGGACCGAGAGGAGGAATTGGTTTTGGTCTCCCGATGAAATTAAGCATCCCGTGTTCGCCCCGAACACACAACTTAATTTCATCAATAATAATTCATTCCACTAAAGAACTATTATTGAACTACCGCACCAATCCCAAATTACATTTTGGGCTCCTTCTTATTATGAGTGTGTTAGTCTCCCTGTGTTTAAGATAACAAATGTCCACTAATTAAGTAAGTTACTGACAACTCACTTAATTAATATCTAGCTCCAAGAGTAGTACCACTCAACTTCATTGTCATGTCGGACTAAGTCCACCTGCAGGGTTTAACATGACAATCCTTATGAGCTCCTCTTGGGGACATTCTCAACCTAGATCACTAGGACACAGTTTCCTTCTACAATCAACAACACACACTATAAGTGATATCATTTCCCAACTTATCGGGCTTATTGATTCATCGAACTAAATCTCACCCATTGATAAATTAAAGAAATAAATATCAAATATATGTGCTTGTTATTATATTAGGATTAAGAGCACACACTTCCATAATAACTGAGGTCTTTGTTTCTTTATAAAGTAAGTATAAAAGAAACGACCTCTAATGGTCCTACTCAATACACTCTAAGTGTACTAGTGTAATTATATAGTTAAGATAAACTAATACCTAATTACACTACGACCTTCAAATGGTTTGTTCCTTTCCATCTTGGTCGTGAGCTACTGTTTATAATTTATAAGGTACTGATAACATGATCCTCTGTGTGTGACACCACACACCATGTTATCTACAATATAAATTAATTGAACAACTACATTTATCACAGATATAGACATTTGACCAATGTGATTCTTATTTCTAGATAAATGTTTATACCAAAAGCTAGGCTTTTAGTATACACTCTAACAGGGAAATCCTGTGAAGTAACTCGTTCGAGTCTTCATAGGAGGAACCGGAGACTCTAAACTATTCCAGGGAAAAAGTCGATTAGGAAATTCTATGAAGTAACTCGGTCAGGTCTTCATAGGAGGAACCGGAGACTCTAAACTATCTCTTAGCAAAATTGTCTGCAACTCGAACGGGTCTTCTAAACCATCACAAATCACAAGTAAGCGATCTTATAATTTCAAGACCTAATCAACAGAGATTACGGGGACATGAGGCTGGAATTCAAAAGGGATGCTATACATATGATGCATTATTCATTTGGAGGCCTGTCCATTTAGAAGTCTTTATTTAAAATCCGCCTGGAATAATACATTCAGCTCGGAACTCAAGAATCTTACACAGCTTTCTATCCAGAGATCAGTTGAAATTATGCATTCTTTTGGAATTATGAAATATACCAGATGTGGTCCGCATGAGAATTCATCGGGACGGGGCTTAACTTCACAAGACAAACCAGGAATTCTTGCATAAAGCTTATACTCAACAAATCAAAAATATTTCAGAAGGGATATTCTCAAATCAGCATGATGAAAAAGCAAGTGAGTATCAAAATTTTCTTATACACTGCAAGTACTTAATTACACAAGCTTAAATTATACTTGTTTTTTCATTAGTAGCTCCTATAGTACAAGTCTTTTATAAACAATTTCTTTAAACATTCGGAAAGGAGCCTTTTAAATCCACGGGCAGCTCTTCATTAAGCCTGCGGCGATTTATGAAAGATAGGGGAGGTTCTTGGGGTAAATAACCACCCTCTCTTAATTGTTGAAGAACTCCCGATACAGAATGGTTTAGAGCACCTACTATCCTACGAACAAATTCCCGAGCAAAGGCTGAAGACTTCAAATAAGCCTGACGCCATTCCTCCCACCGGTTCTTCTCTTGCTCCTTGTAATTTTGAAAATCAGCTTGTAGCTTGGCGTTCTGATCTTTCAAAGCGTTCTTCTCTGATTTAAGCTGCTCCAATTCCTTTTGAAGCGATGACAATTCAACCTCTTGAGCTTTCCTTTGCTCTTGTTCCTGTAGGAGAGTGAAATCATGAGAGGCTAAGTCCTGAGCTTGGTCATAAAGACAGTCATTATGGAGCTTCTCTAATTTCTCTAAAATAAGGCTTTTTTGAGAAGCATCTGAAAGAGCTTTCTCTTTCAAAGCAATCTCTAGTCGAAGACCAGAGTGTAACCTCTCCACCTGTAATTCTAACGTCCTCCTAGCAAGCTCTTTGTCTTTCAACAGTTGTTGACATTCCTCCAATTCTTGCTTCAAGGTTCCCAATTGTTGATTTTGCAAGGCCACCTTCTCTTGCAATTAAGCCCTATCACTACCAGAAGAAGGTGAAGCAGCCTTCAATGTCTCCAGTTGAGCTTTCAACTTATTGTTCTCATGATCTTTAGCTGTAAGTAATTGATCGATATGCAGGCTTGTGGCTAGAAACTAAATAAGAGGATAATGTAAGTTAAAGATGAAGTTACAAAGCTAATAACACATAACTAGGAATACTTACAGCCACTGCCTGACGACTATGGCGATCCGCTCGATGTGGGAGACTAAGGCCTCGTAGTTGTTCATAACCCTGCATCCAAGATTCGACCAATAAACCTTGCAGTTGCAAAGTGCCATAGCCAGGAGGGCTAGAAGGCTGTCCCAATTGAGAAGGTAAGCCCGCAGCCACTTTAAATAAAGGAGGGGGATTAGAGGAAGCCGGAGACGGAGAAGAAGAGGAAGCAAGGGAAGGAAAAGGGATAGTAGAAGCAGGAGGAGCAGGGTAGGAACTAGATGGAATAGAAGGTAGTAGTGTAGGAGGGGTGGTTGCAATTGTGGAAACACTAACAGCTGAAGGGATGACACTGGGAGAAGATCTCCGGCAAGGTGTTCATTTTACTCGAGGCCTATAAGCCAAGGGAGGCAAGGCCAATGCCAAAGATGTAGAAGACATAGGAGGGATAGCGACCATCTCAGAGGCAGAAGCAGTAGGAGCTGAAATAATAGAAGAAGAAGGGATAAGTAGACCGGGCCTCATCATCCGAAGAGCAGGATTGGAGATAATATTGGTGGGAGTCATCGGTGCCTTACCTCTCTCAAAAGAAATAGGCGCCGGAACAAGAGGAGCTTGCACAAAAGTACCAAAAAAATCGCCAAAGGGAGAGTCCTTGGTGAGATTTGGCTTTTTAACTAAAGTGACAAAAGTCTCTTCTTCCTCCTCTTCCATGAGTGCGACACCCACTGCTTGCCCTTTTTCTTCGGAAAGCAAGCCCAAAGTAGAGGGATTAGGATCGGATCGGCGAGCCAACAACCATTTCTCTCCAAGATTATTGATAAAGGATTTGGTCATAGCGGAATTCCTGTACATAAAAGTCGGAAGAATAGCATCGGCTGAAATACAGAGGATAAATATTATTGTCAAAGAGATATGCTAATCAGCAAAGGCGAAGTAAAATAATTATATTCACCAAAGGAACTATCCAAAGGAGTGTCAATGTTGCCTATCCCGAAGGGAAACACCTCTTCAATCAGATGTGGCAAACTGAATTTCGCTCCTCGCAGTTTAGGTAAAGCAGAAGCAACAGAGGGATCGTTAAGAAGATCATGGGTGTCAGGAAGTGAAGGTAAGTCATGTATCCATTGGACAGGAAATGGAGGGGGAGAAGGGAGACGCATATAGAAAAATTTACGATACCATTCACCTTGAGGAGGAATGCGGTTAAATAGAATGACCTTAGGACGAGACTGAAACTTGAAAACGCCAACATCTACTCGGCGAGGAATGAAGAAGTGATGAAAAAGACGGGGAGACAAGGGGAAATCCAACAGTTTCGATACCCCAATGAAACCCATTAGAATAGAAAAAGATTGAGGGACGAGTTGGTTTAGTGGGATATCAAAATAACGGCTGACATTGCAGAAAAAAGGATGAAGGTGAAATCTAAAACCTTGTAAGACTTGGTCCCTGAAGATGGAAATACATCCTAGGGGGGGAAGATGTGGACCCTCATGGGGAGCAGGACGAATGATATAGGAAGGAAAACCATAGGTTGCCTGTAAATCCACTTCTTCTGTATCTGTGAAGTCAGAAGAACATGAGAGAAACCACGCAGGAGAAGAAACCGCCATAAGGAAAAGCAATCACAGAAAAAGGGATAAAGGAAGAAGACGAAAGATGAAGAAAAACAAGAGAAAAACTTCGTAAGCCCTTGTCTTTCTTTCTGCCTTGTGCTAAAACCCTTAAGATGAAACAGCAAAAGGAGGAAAAAGGTGCTTGGAGTATCAATCATCATAAATAGGTGATAATATTAAATAATAAAATCAGAAGAAAAAAGTGAAGTTAAAAAAGCTACCTCGGAAAAAGGTGTGAGTTTCCTCAGAAGTATTCTTAGGAAACCCTGACAAGGACAAATAGAAATTAGTGCAATAAACTATAAGTTTGAGGTGTGGATATAATAAAATGGAAGTTAAGCATCGGATAGTAGTTAATAGACGAAATCCGAAGAGGAAAATCGGACGGTTTTGACAAACCGGCCGAATTAAAGATCGTTCAAAATATATTGACCAAAGGCTTATTATAGTAAGGCAAATAATACACGTTATAATAAAACCCAGTGAGACTCAATTACTATGCGGAAAAAGACATATGAGGATACAATGGTAAACCGGTCAAGCAAAACAAATCGACCAATATCAAGGATAACATGACGAACCCTTGTTAAATCGGGCGAGATGTAACTAAGCTATTAAATATCGGGCGGTATTTATTGATATTAATATATACCGGTCGATCATTAAGAAAAGACCCATAGGGAAATCTCACGTTATGATAAACCAAATAACATTAGATACATTTACAGAAAACAGATATTTATCCTGAGAAAGAGTAAGATTTACAACCCAAGAGGAGTAATCAAAGTCACACGAGCTTATCAGTACTGAATCGCAATAACTCGAACTTAAGTTAGAGTCAGTTTGGGGTACAGATCAGGAGGTTTGTTTTCAATTAGTTTACGTTTGTTTAAGAAATTAGGAGGAGGATCGCGAGATAAATAATGCTCTTCTTTTAATTGCTGAATCGCCCCTTGAGCTCCTGCAGTAAAAGCGGATAGAATGGACCTCACGATCGGTCTGTTGAACTCGGGAGATTCAATCATGGTCATGGCTCGCTCCTTATAACGAACATCCTCGCCCCCTTTGTAGACTACCAACGCCATCTGAGAAGTTTTTAATTCATCTTCTTTGGCAGAAGCCTCAGCTTTAGCCGAATCAAGGGAGGTGGTCAAAGAGGCTACCTCATCCTCTTTCAACTGTAAGGCTTTGAGCTTCTCAGTCAATTCCGCTTCATAATTATCCTTTAGCTCTCCAAGCTTGGAAGTCAATTCTCGATTGAGGTCCGTAACCGATTTAAATTTTGTCTGAAGGTTTTCAATTTGTACTTTGAACTGTTCCTTAGCGGCAACAGAAAACGTAGTAGAAGACAATTCAACAACCTCTTGCTTTAGCTTGTCATTCTCTGATCTCAACCTCTGGTTCTCAGTATATAGGTTGTGCAGTAGTCGAGAGATACCCATATTTTCTAGCCATCGCTGGAAATGTAATGAAAGGGCATAAGATAATAGTTGAGAAATAAAAAATAGGCGTTGATAAGCATACCTGATTCTCCTTGTGCGAGAAGCGATCAATTGCCTCAGCAATAGAAAGCTCTTCAAAAAGGGGACGCACTTCGTCCCAAGAGCTGGCAAAAGAACCCCCTAATAATATAGGGAGAACAGGAATGGTAGAAGAACCGGCCGAGAAGGAAGAAGTAGGAATAGAGGGGGGAGCAAAGACTAAGTAAGAGGAAGGCGAGGAAGGCAAAGACCCCGAAGTTGGTATGGATAAGGGAAAAGTAAAAGAAACATCTCCAGAAGCGCCGGTACTAGAAAAAGGCGAGGCAGGAAAGTTGAGAGAAGGATAGAGCTCCGCCAGCATCGGCTCATCAGAAGGAAGGCTACCCGAAGCAAAGCCTTCTGAAACCAACTCGTCAGCAGGAAGAATGAGCCTCCTTTTTGAGGGAGGAGCCCTGGTTAGTTTGCGTCCTAGACGCTTGCCGGCGGAGACTTCAGCTATCAATTTACCCGAGCTACCAGGAGACGTGAGCTCAATTAAAGGAAAAGAGGTAGATGAGGAGACAGCAGCAACCACTGGAGAGGTAACAGTGGGTATAGGATTGGGAATGATCTCTGCAGCAGGATCCTCATGAGAACCTTCAGGAACCTCACGAGCCCCTGAAGAGCTAGGTACTTAGGCTAAGGAAGTCGGCTCTTCAATTGAGGGGGGAGGGGCGATAGCGGCCAGAAATTCGGCCTCCTTGGCGTGAAGCAATTCTTCTTCCACGCGTATTTCTTCGTCAATCAAAGCATCATAAAAACTCTCCACTGTATAGAAAAGAGAAATAGTTTAGGCAGTTATAAGCAAAAAGAAAGGAACAAGACGTTACCTAAGGAAATGTGGGTATCAGGTTTGACGGGGCTTAAACTAAATAGGTACAGAAGCTCGACCTTCAACCACTTCGGGATCGAGAGTCGGTGACCTAATAACTTCTCACAATAAATAGGAAAAGAGGGAAGAAGATGAAACTCTCTAACGTCGGGCAAGGGAGGCAAGAAAGATTTCCAAGCATGAGCCCAAGGAATAGGTCCCGGAAACTTTAAAAAGAAAAAACGAGATTTCCAGGCTTTGAGAGACGACGGCATATCCCCAAAAAGGACCATTTTAGTTCGCAACTGAAATAAGAAGACACCAGGTTTCGAATACTTGGGATAGGAAAACATGAAGAAATTTTGAGGAGTAGGAGGAATATCTCGTAGACGAAACAACATGTAAGTACCGCACAAATAGCGAAATGTATTAGGGGCAAACTGCTGCAAAGGAATATCAAAATACCTACTTATCTCAATCAAGAAAGGAGGAATGGGGAACCTTAAGCCCCCTATCAATTGATCCTTGAAAAAAGTCACGCAGTTGTCAGGAGGATGATGAGGTCGATAATTCGGTGTTGGGAGTATGATTCTATATTCCTTAGGAATTTCATATTGACGACGGATGGATAATCTAGCGTTCTTATCAAAGACAGAAGACATATGGACATACTAAGGAGCAATTGCTTCCTCAACCATGAACAAAGGTATAGGCTAGGGAAACAATGGATTACTTACTGGAGACAAGAAAGGGGATCGTCGTGAAACGGTGAGCACGAGGACTGGTTGAAGGCAGCAACAGGAAAAGAACTCTAGAGAAGGAAAAAGGAAGGACGAGGTTTAAAAAGGAGATGAAAGGTTTAGGGTTTGAAAAACGCACAACTGTCGTCAGATCATAACATTGGTATCTCAGCAGACGCTGAGGATCGCAATAGAAAGGCAAAAGACCTATGTGACGTGGCGGTCAGAAAAAGTATGTGTCATACCATCATAAAAACATTCACATCGGATATGATAGGTCGGATCACGCTGGGGTTGGTAACATCTCGGGGTGTGTTTCTAACACTCTCTCACCTAAAGGAGAACCAATCACTAGCCAAGAAGCTTTGAAAGAAGACATACATAACTGGGTATAATAAAATAAAAGGGATTGAACTTTTGACTAAGCCCAGGCTAAAGACAAAAGTATTTAAGGATTAAGATTTAGGTGAAGGATAGATTTCAAAATCAATGCCCTTACGAAATACAAACTAGTATTTGATCGAAATAATGTTGTATTAGCCGATATGATTTTAAAATTAGTTGTGATATGCCCATGGTTAAGACAACCTCAATCATGATTGCAACATTACATTTACTCTTATAAATCACAGAAAGGTTCCATAGAATCATTTAATTCAATACAAGAGTCCATTGTTACATTTAGAATCTGATCAAATACATAACGATACATTTTCCCTTAGAACAGTAAACCTCAGGCAAATAACCAAGTTCACAAACACAAGTTCTCACAACATTTAGAAAATTTTAGTCCCACTGGCTTCAAACTTACCATGGAGCAGAGATGGAAATAGCCCACTTCGTCCTAGCTTGCCTAGGCTCATAAGAGGCAATATTTTGCCCGGGACGAAGAAAGCAACAAAAAACAGAAAAGCTCAAGGGCGACGAGACAGGGAAACATTGATTCATTCCATAATGGAAAAATAAATGTGAAAACCACTTCCCCTCTCAAGCCGTATGAGCTCAGCAAGTGAAGCAACCAATTTTAGCCCAAGGGTAACAGGTGCTGTGCCCTTCACACAACACCCCTCGGTCATTTGGCTGCCCCTCTATAAGTAGTAAAAATTTCTCTGAAGTTTCTTGGGTCCTTCAGAGCACCTGCATCTTTGGATAGAAGATCTGGATTGTGAGGCTTCATCTCGTAAGACGATCCCTTGAACTCCAGAAGTAACCGAAGCAAAAATCTCAATAAACTCATATATAGATCTCACCTTGTCCAACAAAAGTTGCCCCCAAAGAGGAGGATCCACGACCATGGCCTTAGCAATAAAAGGTGGCAAGGAAGGGAAAGAACTGAGAGGGGTTGTGGGTGAAAAGAAGGTTGTAACCCTATTTAAAGGAGAAAAAGGCTCACAGGATTGCTATACTTAATTTATTAAGACAGTGGTACACAAAATCTGGAGCAAAGGCACGGGTAGGAAAAGACAGGACCATACTTATGTCTAGTCAGTCGTCTACACCTCCTTCGACTAGACTTGAAGAGAAGGCTAGTGATATGGGTTAGGTTTTATGGGTCTCCCGATGAGGAAAGAAAAGGAATCAAAAAGATAGGTTAATATCGATCGGGACGTGCCTCCATGATGAAGGTAGGGTAATATCGGCCAAGACATACCTTTAGGAAGGAGATAATCTAATATCGGTCGAAACATACCTCCTAAGCAAAGCTAGGTTAGTAACGACCAGGACATACCTTTAGGAAGGAGATAATCTAATATCGGCCGAAACATACCTCCTAAGCAAAGCTAGGTTAATATCGACCGGGACATACCTCCAGGGCGAAGTTAGGATAATATCGACCTGGACATACTTTCCGGGCAGAGTTAGGTTAATATCGACAGAAACATACCTCCTAAGCAAAGCTAGGTTAGTAATGACCGAGACATACCTTCCAGGCAGGGTTAGGTTAATATCGACTGGAACACACCTCCTGGACAAAGTTAGATATAATATCGACCGGGACATGCCTCCTATGCAAAGTTAAGTCTAACATCGACCGGGGAATACCTCCCTGACAGAGTTAGGTTAATATCGACTGAAACACACCTCCTGGACAAAGTTAGATATAATATCGATCGGGACATGCCTCCTATGCAAAGTTAAGTCTAACATCGACCGGGACATACCTCCTTGACAGAGTTAGGTTAATATCGGCCGGGACATACCACCCAAGCAAAGCTAGTCTAATATCGATCGGGAAATATCTCCCGGGCAAAGTTAAGTATAATATCGACTGGTACATATTGTTCAGGAAGAGTCAAGCTAATATCTGCTGAGACATGCCTCCCAAGAGGAGACAAGATCGGTCGATTGACCTATGATGGGGAAATACATTGGATAGAATATAATGACTCCGATCGATATAAGGAATGTTGGTGTATTGAATTAATCATAGCAAGAGGGGTAAGATATCCACAGTGTGTAACTATCTGACAGAAAATATATATTGTTTTGGCGAGAAATACGTTTTCATATTATGTTGCAGGTACTAAACGATAAAGAAGATACATCTGGGGTACGAAAAAGATTCCTTAAAAATCATCTACCACAAGTACGCAGCTGACGTCATCTCATAACGAACTCTAACAAACCGGGGTCCACTTCATGACTATGGAGGTTATATGAAGTGGTATAAAAGGGGGAATCCTCTCCGTTGGCCAGGTAAGTTCACAAGTTCATATCATTGCACATATTCATAACTCTAATTTCCAGCTACTGTTCATCTTCTTCTTCCTCTTTCTTCCACACCAAGAGAGAGCACTAACTTGAGCGTCGGAGGGCCTAGCCAGGGATTCCCACCCCGGTCATAGGTCACTGACGATAGTGTTGGTTGATCTCTTGTGCGCAGGAAGTCTTGGAAGCTTTGGATCGGGGTTTCTTCTCTTCAGATCTGGTTTCTTTCTTCGTCATCAGGTCTTCATACAAGGAAAGCTTCCGGTGACTCTACTTTTTCTTGATCCGCTTTGGGTTTCTCGGATTGGTATTCGGTAGACATTGTTCTTCATCAGTACGGTGGGTTTCTTTTTTCCGGATCTTCGTCGTGTCCAGCTTCTCAGACAGGATCAAATATCTTAGTCCAAGAGCAGTACCACTCAACCTTATTATCATGTCGGACTAAGTCCTCCTGCAGGATTTAACATGACAATCCTTATGAGCTCTTCTTGGGAACATTATCAACCTAAATTACTAGGACACAGTTTCCTTCTATAATCAACAACACACACAATAAGTAATATCATTTCCCAACTTATTGAGTCTATTGATTTATTGAGCTAAATCTCACCCTTTGATAAGTCAAAGAAATAAATACTAAATACATATGCTTGTTATTATATTAGGATTAAGAGCACACACTTCCATAATAACTAAGGTCTTGTTCTTTTATTAAGTCAGTAGAAAAAGAACCTACCTTAAATGGTCATGCTCAATACACTCAGAGTGTACTAGTGTAATTTATCAGTCAAGATAAACTTATACATAATTACACTACGACTATTCTAATGGTTTGTTCCTTTCCATTTTTGTCCTGAGCTATTGTTTATAATTTATAAAGAACCGATAACATGATCTTTTGTAACACCCGAAAATTCTCAAATTTATTTTTAGAAATAGTCTATTATTTTTTGGGAATTTTAGAATATTTTTATGGAATTTTTAGAATAGCCAAAGTAGCAAAAATAAATAAAAACATAAAACAACTTAAGCGGGAATCGAACCCGAGACCTATTAGACTCTATGCCTTATAAAATGACTTTAGTAACCAAGGGGCCCCAGCAGGGGTGTGCTGAAAGGAAAGGAGAACAATTATATTTAAGGTTTAGTTGGGGTGTATTAATTAGTTAATATAAATAGGGAAATTAAATGGAGAGTTGTTATTTTGATCGGCAATTCTCTTCTCCCTCAAACCCTCACCGCCGAAACCCCTCTTCTCCTCACCCTCTCGGCGCCCAAGCCTAAGAAGCCTAGGGTTCCGCCCCTAGGATCGTAGGAGCACTTTCCGGCGACAATTCTGGCACGAGGACGTTCCTCTCCGCGAGAAGAACGTGTAGGCGTAAGAAGATCGTCGAAGAGATCCTCTTCTCCGGAAATCTAGCGATCGGATTGTAAGAATATTTAACGCAGGAAGTAAGTAACCCCTCACCTGCAGTATAAGTAGCTAATCGCATGTTTTTATGTCTATAGTTCGCGATTATATTCATAATGCAGCCATATGTAGAGTTAGAGCACACCAGGTGCTCGATAAAATGCCTAATACAGTTATATGCTCAGTAGGTGTTTTAATAGCTCAGTTAAATGCCCTACATGCATTTTAAATAGCATATATAGCCTTGCTTCGATTATATGGGACTATGGTCTAATGGGTGGGCTCCTATAGTCGCCTCTAGGTTCAGATAACCTAGCTCTAGGTTCAGATAACCTAGTAAAAAGCAGGATATGATAAATCAGTTATAAACAGTATTTTACTTTATCAGTGACACTGTACTAGACTTCATTTGTCTTTGGGTTGGGCTCCCATAGTCGTCCCTAGGTTTAGATAACCTAGTAACCCTACTAGATTCGGGACTTGCTACCTCGGGCCTAGTTAGGGATGCGCACACAGCAAGTACAGATGCCGGGCCCATTAGCAGCATGTTTAGTATTTTTATCTATTTACGAAAATAGTTTTCAAACTTCACAAAACAGATAAGTGAATTCAGCTTAGCTTCAGTTCAGTTTTCTATTGATATAGCAGATAGCTCTATGTTTAGTTCTTGATTGTCATGATTTACATGCTCATGTTCCATGTTTTAGCATTTCTAGTATGATTCTCAGCTTGCTTATCAGCATAGCATCTTTTAAAAAGCATGATTTCTGCAAATGCATGTTTTTGTGAGGTAGATGATTTCTTACTAAGCTCCCAAGCTTATAGTTGCATTTTCCTTATACTGCAGATAAAGGCAAAGGAAAGATGGAATAGCGGAGACTGGAGGACAATGTGATGTGATGTGTGTGCGAAGGAACCTGGAATAAAGACCCTTGGGGAGTAGCGCATTTAAAGACTTTGTATTTCTATTTTTAGATACTTCCTTCACTGTTAGGATGTTAAGTATCATGAATTGTGATTCTAGGAATTATGCCATGCGTAGACTGTTAGTTGTCTTGCTGATAGATAGTAAAAGATGTATAAAGTCATGTCTAGTAGTATTGTTTCATAGTTTAGTGATTTCTGAAGGTTCTGAATAAGTTCGGGTGGGTTTCTGCTGAAATCAGAACCCCAATCGATCAGACGATCGATTGAGGAATCCTCAATCGATCAGCCGATCGATTGGGAGAAACTCCCCGTGCACAGAATGCTATTGAATCGATCAGCTGATCGATTGAGGAATCCTCAATCGATCAATCGATCGATTGAAACGTGATCTGTCGCATACAGTGAGTTGATGAGTCGATCAGCTGATCGATCGGCCTTGGATCGATCTGCCGATCGATCGGGAATTTAAATTCCGCAAACAGAGAGCCTCTGAATCGATCATCGGATCGATTGGCCAGGCTGGATCGATCAGCCGATCGATCCAGAATTGACCCCGTGCACAGTAGCCTGTTGAATCGATCAATGGATCGATCAGACCTCTCCAATCGATTAGCCGATCGATTGGAATGTCTGATTTCAACAAAAAAAAATGTCTAAGTTCAGCTTTTTGATCAAATAGAAAGTTAGTCTCCCTTCTTTAGCATGTGTACAACTTCAGAAGTGTACTCTAAGGATAATTTCATATTTCATTGTAAATAGCAGGGAGTTTTAAATTAGTTCAGTTCTATTCCGCACAAGAATAGTTAGCATAATGTAACCCCGGCCTTACAGCTTAGTCAGTAGGAGGCGGGTCGTTACAGAGTGGTATCAGAGCAAGTTCCATACTTCCTCACACACACATCAGTATTGAACCTGCAGCTTCCAAGTAAGAATATCCCTCACCTTAATTATGTTTCTTGCTTTCTTGTTTATAGATAACTAAAGCATGTTTAGTTTATATATGATAACATCTAACCAGATGATAGTAGTTATATAAACATGATTGTATTAGTTATGTATGCCCTTTGTCCTCTAGAAAATGGTACGAGGACGCCCAGGTAGAAAGACACCAGCTACTGAGCCCCATCATGAGGTAGGCAGCTCAGTGCCTCCTCCAGACCTTGCAGCAGTAGTGGCCTAGTTACAGAAACAACTAGCTGAACAACAACAGGAGATAGTCACCCTAAGGGCTAATCAGCATAACACTCCCACTGTCACTCCAGAACCTAACCTAACAACCCCAGTAGTGATAGAGGTTCCACCAGTCCAACCAGCAGCACCAGTAGCCCCAGCAGCAGGGGCAAGGAGGGAAGCTTATCTGATCTAGTGGAAGAAAATCAAGCTAGAGAATTTCTCAGGCACTAGCGAACCATGGGATGCTCAAGCCTGGTTCAAAACACTGGAAAGTACAATGGAGCTTCTGGACTGACCATAGTATGAAAAGGAGAAGTGTGCCTCCTTCTGCTTGACAGGAGATGCACGTATGTGGTGGGAGAGAATTAAAGCGAAGCGCCCAGTGAACCAGATGACATGGGCCGACTTCAAGAGAGAATTCTTTGAAGAGTTCTTTCACATGCGGGTCACAAACCGCCACTATGACGAGTGTTGGTGCGGGAAGCATCCGACGATCAAACCCGAGTTTTGATAATGGCAAAGGATTCAAAGTTAAGGGGTTTTGTGATCTGACAGCTTTGTTGAGTGTTTCAGGAAAGTCCTAACTGCGGTTAGGCAGGTGAAAACCCTAGGGGGTGGTAACCCTAGGTCCTAGGGGGTGGTAACCCTAGGTGGAGAAAAGTCCTAGCTGCGGTTAGGCAAAGGGAAAACCCTAGGGGGCGGTAACCCTAGGTCATAGGGGGTGGTAACCCTATGCGGAAAGTCTTGGCAGGTCGATGGCTTCAGGTAAAAGTCCTAGGGGTGGTAACCCTAGGTGGAAAGTCCTGGTGTCGCGAACCAGGTGAAAGACTGGACTAGCCGGGAAGCGGATGTCCAGCAGAAAGTCCGGAAGCGTCGAATGCTGAGCAAAAGTCCAGTCGATCTGGAGGATCACACCGCAGCAGGTAAATCTCTGAGTGGAGTAGGTGAGGACGTTCCCGTAGGGAACAGTAGGCGTCGAGTCGACCTAGGGTTTCATTGGAAACCCACTAGATAGTCCGGAGACTATCATTATCACTTCTATTATGCTTTCTATGCTAACTTTGTTTTGCGGTATGTGTTTGGGACTAACACATTTTGCGAACAAAGGAGCAAGTTACAACTCGGATGAACAGTGTCCAGGCGCCTGAGGCGCCTCGGGTGCGAACCAGGAAAAGCCAGCTCAGAAGGTTGGAGGCGCCTTAGATGAAGTTCAAGGCGCCTTGGGTCGAAGGTTGAAGGCGCCTTGGGTAGGCTGAAGGCGCCTTGAACTGGATGAAGTTCGACCAAGTCTGTGCTGATCTCCGCGGGTGACTCGGCCTGTTTAAGGCGCCTTGAAGGGCTTCAAGGCGCCTTGAACACCCTTTATAAGGGATCTCAAGCAGCAGCACCAGAATAACAAGTTTCAAGTCTTCTGTCTCCAACGTGCTGCTCTAAAAGACATCCGGAAGTGCTGCTACAAGTCTCCGACGACCCGAAGCTCCAAGACTCTGTTCCTGTCGTCGGTACCATTAGTTTTCTTTATTTCCTTGTACTTCAAAGCTGTAACTCTTTTTCGTACTTATAGTTGTTGCCCACGAAAAGCGATCAAGGATCGCGGGCCTTCGAGTAGGAGTCGCCACAGGCTCCGAACGAAGTAAATCTTTCGTGTCTTTGTTTGTATTTGTTTCTATTTCTTTCCGCTGCGCTTATACTCGAACGACGTACTTGATACGATTCCGATAATCGAAAAACGAAATAGCCACGAGCGCTATTCACCCCCCTCTAGCGCATCTCGATCCAACAATTGGTATCAGAGCGGGGTCGTCTTGAATCAGTGCAACCACTATTCAAGACAATTTTCTTTTCGTGGTTTTGTTCGGAGTCAATTAGAATTTAGCCTCATAACTATATTCTAATTTCTTTTTACGAATCGATTTTTTGCCCGAAGTTGGTGCAACACCACTCGAGCTCGTAATTATTACTATTCTCTTCCCACACTACTAATCCAAGACTCAGTCTTGGAATAGATATTGTTGTTTTTTTGTTCTTTTAGATCTAAATGGCCCAACAAGAAGGATATAGCACCGTTCGCCCCCCACTATTTTCCGGAGAAGACTTCGGATATTGGAAGGGGCGAATGGAAATATATCTAAAGATCCAGTTCGACGCCTGGATGATCGTCAGAACAGGACTACAACTACCAACTGGTACCGATGGTAAGCCTACATCCTGTGAAAACTGGGAGCCCGCATTTATCAAGAAGGTGGAAGCCGACGCCAAAGCCACCTGCACCATCCAATGCGGTCTGACCAAAGAAGAGCTCAACAGAGTCGGTCCATTCTCCTCCGCAAAGGAACTATGGGAGAAACTGATCGAACTACACGAGGGCACCTCGGAAACCAAGGTAAGTAAGCGTGATTTGTTATTAAATAAACTATACAATTTGAAAATGCAGGAAGGCGAGACGGCAAGCTCTTTGCACGCCCGAATTCAAGATATCCTGAATTCTCTACATGGAATCGGGCAGAAGGTAGAAAACAGAGATATAATAAGGTATGCCCTTAACTCATTCCCTAGGAGTACACTATGGGCATCAATGGTAGATGCCTATAAAGTCTCTAAGGATTTGTCTTCCTTAAAATTAGATGAATTGTTTAGTGAATTCGAACTCCATGAACAGACTAATGCACGGCCATCCGAGAAAGGGATTGCTTTGGTTGCAGGAACGAGTCGAACACGGGAATCAAGAGGACGGCGAAAAATTGAATCGGAATCAGAAGACGAATCCGATTCAGAAGATGAACTGGCCGGCGAATTTGTGAATCTTGTAAAGAAACTCTACAAGAAGAAGAAGGGATTCAACAAGAAAGATCTGAAGAAGGCAGTTCAATCCAAGGAGGCCCAATCAAAGACAAAATTTGAAGTCACATGTTACGGGTGCAACCAGAAGGGCCATATCAAGGCCAACTGCCCCAATCAAAAGGAAGCCAAGAAGCAAAGAAGAAAGAAGGCTCTAAAGGCAACCTGGGACGAATCTTCTTCGGAGGACGAAGACGACGAACTCAACCCAACAAGTTTACTCGCATTGATGGCCCGGGACCAGATCAGCGAATCCGAGAGCGAGTCAGAAGCCGACTCTGAGCAAAGCCACGAATCCGCATCCGTTTCCGAAGGACCAGACTCCGCTGTAAGTATTCCTAGACTCAATAATTTAGTCAATTATTTACTTCGCAAATTAGCTAAGTCAAATTTGAAAATTAAGTCACTTTTAAGAGAAATAACCACTCTTAAAGGAGTAACTAACTCAAAATCTTTAACTGAAGATTCAACTCAAGTACAACAACTTGAGAAAGAAAATTCAAATCTGAAAAATCAGTTAAACAAATTAAAAATTACTCTAGAAAAGTTCTCTCTGGGTTCCAAGAACTTGGATCTAATTCTTGGGACACAAAGAGCTGTCTACAATAGAACTGGGCTAGGATACAAAAGTAAAAAAGAAATATAAATCCTATTTATCTTTAATAAACAAACAAAGTAGTAAATCAGTCCAAGCATGGGTCCCCAAGTCCAAATTGATCAATCAAGTTGGGTTTGGTCAATACTGGGTCCCGAAGGATCAAATATACTACCTCGATAGACCACATCGAGGCCGTGATCCAGGGGGAGCAAAAAGAAAAACGATACTAAAAATAAATTAAATTTAAAATTCAAAATCTAAATTTAAAATTCAAATCTAAATTAAAAAAATCTAAATTTAAAATTCGAAATTAAACTATAAATTCAAAAATTCAATTCAAAATTCAAAATTAAACTATAAATGAAATTTAAAATTCGAAATTAAACTATAAATTTAAAAATTCAATTCAAAATTCGAAATTAAACTATAAATGAAATTAAACTATAAATTCAAAAATTCAATTCAAAATTCGAAATTAAACTATAAATGAAATTTAAAATTCGAAATTAAACTATAAATTCAAAAATTCAAATTCAAAATTCAAATTTAATTTAAATTCGAAATTCTAAATTCAAAAATAGATGGTGGATCCAAACTAGCTGGCACCTCCAACTGAACTACCCGACAGGGTAACTGAACCTAATTTACCCGAAATGGGTAAAACAAGAGTAGATTACCCGGCAGGGTAATTAAGGACAATTTAAAAAGGGCTGAGTTTAACTTTAACCACAGTACCGGTGAAGTTTTTGGATGATAGTACGTTAGGGAAACTTGGGCATCGCATGTCTAGGAAGATATGGCTTCGACCTGGTGCATTTGGCCAAGTGGAACTGACCGAAGCTACCTTTAAATGGATCCTAACTAGTTAGACCAGGGTTTAGTATTAAGTTTAATGGGTAGGACTATTTGGGAAACCTCGAAGGCATGGTTACTTTAATGAGTTCCTTGTGACTCACCATAGCCCAGAAGTTTATCCAAAGAATGCTTACTTGTTGAACCCAAAGCTAAACCTGAATCTAACACAAAGTTAAACCTTACCCCAAAATTCAACCATAATTCATCTCATAACAATTATAGGGTTCCCTGATTGACAATTTAGATCGAGTGAGATGACTAAGGAATTAAAAGTTCAAATTCAAAATTAAATTCGTAATTAATATCATGTTTTTTAATGAAATCAATTTAAAATTTATTTGAAAAATTTCAAAATCATTTTCAAAATATTTTCAAAATTATTTTAAAACTCTTTTAAAACTTAATTTCAAAATCATTTTCAAAATCTGTTCAAAATTATTTTAAACTTAATTTCAAAATCATTTTCAAATTAATTTCAAAATTATTTAAAAAAAAACTTTTAAAAATCTATTTCAAAAATCTTTCAAAATCATTTCAAAATCATTTTAAAATTATTTAAAAATCTTTTTCAAAGCTATTTAAAAATCTTTTTAAAATTAATGTCAAAATTATTTAAAACTTAAAATGCAAAGTAATTTTTTTTATCTTGAATACAATGGAATAGAAAACATAGTGTCTGCTTCAATCACGCTATCTTTAATCCATTAACCAATTCAACTACTTCATGTGTAGGAGTTGGATCAATGGATGTTGGATAGTGGATGCTCCAGACATATGTCTGGAGATAAATTGAAGTTTTCAAAGCTCAAATTAAAAAATTTGGGATCAGTTGCATTCAGCAACAATGGTCAACTTAAAGTAATCGAAAGAGGTAATATCGAACTCAGCTCCGAGTTTATTATTAGAAAAGTTTTGTTAGTTGATAATTTCAATTTCAACTTATTAAGTATAAGCCAATTATGTGATAGCGGATACTTAGTCACTTTTGACAAAACTAGGTGTTTAGTCAAAAATATTGAAAATCCTGAAATTACACTTAAGGGACTTAGGAAAAATAATATGTACTCAATTAATCTACCCACATCCCCAATAAAGTGTTTAATAACACAAGAAGAGGAGACTGACTTGTGGCACAGAAGACTGGGTCACACTCACACTAGACTCATTTCAAGAATGAGTCATAACGGTCTAGTTAGAGGTCTGCCCAAACTAAAATTCATTGAAACCTCAATCTGTAATGCTTGTCAACAAGGAAAACAAACTAAGTCAACACACAAACCAACAAATCTAGAAAGAACCAACTCATTACTTGAGCTCCTTCACCTTGACCTATTTGATTCACATGGAGCCAAGTCATTAAGCAAGAACCAGTATTGCTTAGTAATAATTGATGACTATTCTAGGTTTACATGGGTAAGATTCCTAAAAACAAAAGATGAAACCTATGAAACATTTAGTAATTTTTGCAAATTAATAGAAAATGAAAAAGATACTAAAATTAAAAGAATAAGAAGTGATCACGGGGGAGAATTTGAAAATCATAGATTTACTCAATTTTGTAAAATAAATGGATATCTACATGAATTTTCATGTCCTAGAACCCCTCAGCAAAATGGCCTGGTGGAACGTAAAAATAGAACACTACAAGAAGCCGCCAGAACTATTTTAAATGAATATAATTTAAATCACCAATTTTGGGCTGAAGCCATAAATACTGCAAATCATATTCAAAACAGAATTTTAATAAATAAATATCACAAGAAAACTCCTTATGAACTATATTATCATAAAATTCTTAACTTAAACTATTTAAAAGTATTTGGTTGTAAAGTTCACATTTTAAATACTAAAGATTACTTAGGAAAATTTACACCCAAATCTAACCAAGGAATATTCTTAGGATACTCCTCTACCAGTAGAGCCTTTAGAGTATATAATCAAAATACCTTGAAAGTTGAAGAAACAACTAATGTAATATTTGATGAAGAAAATAATTTAACTAATGAAAATATTGACACTAATCCAAGAGCAGTAGACGATGATGAAATCCAACCTAATCTTAATGAGTCTGAAGAACAAGGTTCTGACTCACAGATAAGACCAACTAGAATAAGCACTTCTCACCCACCTGACCAAATTTTGGGTGACCCAAACCTTGGAGTCAGAACAAGATCATCCTATAGAAACCTTAGTCAGATCGCTCTAATTTCTAAAATTGAACCTAAAACTATAGAAGAAGCCCTGCCTGATCCAGACTGGATTATTGCAATGCAGGAAGAATTAGCCCAATTTGAGAGAAACCAAGTCTGGGACCTTGTACCTAAACCCATAGATAAATCAATAATAGACATCAAATGGGTTTTTAGAAATAAGTTGGATAATCAGGGTGATATCATAAGAAACAAAGCCAGACTAGTAGCCAAAGGGTTTAGTCAAGTTGAAGGATTAGACTACGATGAAACCTACGCACCAGTAGCTAGACTCGAATCCATTCGAATGCTATTAGCCTATGCAGCAAATAAAGGGTTTAAATTATTCCAAATGGATGTTAAGTCAGCCTTTTTAAATGGTTTCATCAAAGAAGAGGTCTATGTAAGCCAACCCCCAGGATTTGAAGACTTAGACAATCCTAATCATGTATTTAAGTTAAAAAAGGCCTTGTATGGACTTAAACAAGCCCCTAGGGCATGGTACGAACGGTTATCCAATCACCTTATATCCAAAGGCTTCAACCAAGGTCAAATAGATCCAACTCTATTTGTAAAAACTGTAGATAAAGACATCTTCATAGCTCAAATCTATGTTGATGATATAATTTTTGGATCTACTAACTCTAAATTTCTAAAAGAATTTGTTAGACTAATGGAAAATGAATTTGAAATGAGTATGGTTGGTGAACTTAATTTTTTCTTAGGCTTACAAATAAAGCAAACTAAAGATGGAAGTTATGTTTATCAAACTAAATATGCTAAGGAGTTAATTAAAAAATTCTGTGTGGAAAATTCAAAAATAATAAATACTCCAATGGCAACCAACATCAATATTGACTCTGACCCAGTTGGAAAACCAGTAGACCCAAAATATTATAGAAGTATAATAGGTAGTTTACTGTATCTAACTGCAAGCCGACCTGATATATTGTTTGCTGTAGGTATGTGCGCAAGATACCAATCCTGTGCAAAAGAGTCACACTTAACCTATGTTAAAAGAATACTTAGGTACATTAAAGGTACTCTAAATATATGACTCTGGTACCCTAGAACTTGCACTCTTGACCTTCATGGCTATTCTGACTCAGATTACGCTGGATGCAAGTTAGATAGAAAAAGCACAAGTGGCAGTTGTCAATTTATAGGGCAATGCCTTGTAAGTTGGTCAAGTAGAAAGCAACATTGTGTTGCTTTATCTACCACTGAAGCTGAATATATAGCCTTAGGTGAATGCGCATCTCAATTGCTATGGATGATGCATACTCTTAAAGACTATCAACTAGAATATCATAAAATAAAAATTTCAATTGATAATATAAGTTCAATAAATCTAACAAAAAACCCAATTCATCACTCAAGGACTAAACATATAGAGGTGAAACATCATTTTGTAAGGGATCATGTAGCTAAGGGTGATATTATACTCAACTATGTTGAGTCAAAATCAAACCTAGCTGACATTTTCACAAAACCCTTACCTGAACTTGAGTTCAGCTCTCTTAGAAGACAAATAGGTATGTGTTGGGTAGAATAGATACTATAACATTATATTCTTGCATTTTTTTATAAATTCTAGGTAAAATCTTGATTTTGTCAAAATCCCTACTTTTCTAGAATTTCAAAATTTGGACTTAGCCTAGGATTTTCCCCTAGAAATCATGTTCCCCTAGGACTCAGCCAGAGCATCTCACAAACACCTAGGTTTACCTTGATTGTGTTTGTAAAACATAGAACGGCGTGAGATGCATAGGGTACAGCCTGGACTCAAGAATGCTTATATCTGTGCATCGATATGAGTCTGGGCGTTAAATATGCAATAAACATTAACCAAGTTAAGTTCTCCAGCTCTAGTCAAGTCTATCTGGAACAAAATAACTTAACTTGACTAACCAAGTGAAAGCTATTGTCCTGTAGACAATCAGCAAGTAACTCAAGGTTAGACAGTTGGCAAAGGATACTCAATCTTTTAGTTAAAAATGCCTATACTTTAGGGCTCTGATACCTGATCAACACTAATTACATTGCTATTCAACTTGACTCATGCTTGGACTTAACGACAAACTGAATTTAACTTAACTAAACATTTAGCTACTCTCTCTTTGCTAACAAAAGACTTTAAACTAAATATCTTTCAAACTTGAGAATGTTTTTAAGCTAAAATACTTAAAACTTTAGCTACATTTTCTAACTTTTACATCTTTTCAAAATCACCCTTGAAGACTCCTTCAAAAGTCAAGTTTGCAAAAGGCTTAGCTAAGTGATTTCTATGAAAATTAAAAGCTAAGTCAATGTTTCAAAAGAAAAATTCTTAATTTTTATTTCACTTAGCAAAAAGTTAAACAATGAAAATTAATTATAACAAAGCTAAGTGTTATAAAAGCTATTTCAAATTTTTCTAAGTATTACTAGTGTTTAAAAATTTCAGATTTTTTAAAAAGGTGATAAATTTTCAAATCTTGTCTACTCTTATCCCTCTTTAAAAAGTTAAGCATCAAACTAACTTGCTCTTCTGAAAAATTCAGACTTCTTTCACACTAGTATATTTTGATATATGGCAAAGGGGGAGAGTAGGAAAATTCAAAAGTAGGAAAATTCAAAAAACAAAAAGGAGGGCTTTTATTAAGGGGGAGTTTAGTATTACAAAGTTAAAAGTTTCCAGCTTAACTGTGCTTGCATTTAAAGTTTACTTACTTAAGCTTGGTTAAAACTTAATGCATCTATTTGTTATCACATGTTTTTCTTAACTTTGAATTTCTTGTTGCCATAATCAAAAAGGGGGAGATTGTTGGTGCGGGAAGCATCCGACGATCAAACCCGAGTTTTGATAATGGCAAAGGATTCAAAGTTAAGGGGTTTTGTGATCTGACAGCTTTGTTGAGTGTTTCAGGAAAGTCCTAACTGCGGTTAGGCAGGTGAAAACCCTAGGGGGTGGTAACCCTAGGTCCTAGGGGGTGGTAACCCTAGGTCCTAGGGGGTGGTAACCCTAGGTGGAGAAAAGTCCTAGCTGCGGTTAGGCAAAGGGAAAACCCTAGGGGGCGGTAACCCTAGGTCATAGGGGGTGGCAACCCTATGCGAAAAGTCTTGGCAGGTCGATGGCTTCAGGCAAAAGTCCTAGGGGGTGGTAACCCTAGGTGGAAAGTCCTGGTGTCGCGAACCAGGTGAAAGACTAGACTAGCCGGGAAGCGGATGTCCAGCAGAAAGTCCGAAGCATCCAAATCGGTCGATGGAGGATCGATTGGCAACAGGTAAATCTCCTGAGTGGAGTAGGTGAGGACGCGTTCCCGTAGGGAGCAGTAGGCGTCGAGTCGACCTAGGGTTTCGGTTGGAAACCCAGTCGACTCGGATAGTCCGGAGACTATCATTATCACTTCTATTATGCTTTATATGCTGTTTTGCAGGTATGTGTTTGGGACTAACACATTTTGCAGGAACAAAGGAGCAAGTTACAACTCGGATGAACAATGTCCGAGGCGCCTCCATGGAGCTTGGAGGCGCCTCGGGTGCGAACCAGGAAAAGCCAGCGCAGAAGGTTGGAGGTGCCTTAGATGAAGTTCAAGGCGCCTTGGGTCGAAGGTTGAAGGCGCCTTGGGTAGGCTGAAGGCGCCTTGAACTGGATGAAGTTCGACCAAGTCTGTGCTGATCTCCGCGGGTGACTCGGCCTGTTTAAGGCGCCTTGAAGGGCTTCAAGGCGCCTTGAACACCCTTTATAAGGGATCTCGAGCAGCAGCACCAGAATAACAAGTTTTAAGTCTTCTGTCTCCAATGTGCTGCTCTAAAAGACATCCGGAAGTGCTGCTACAAGTCTCCGACGACCCGAAGCTCCAAGACTCTGTTCTTGTCGTCGGTACCATTAGTTTTCTTTATTTACTTGTACTTCAAAGCTGTAACTCTTTTTCGTACTTATAGTTGTTGCCCACGGAAAGCGATCAAGGATCGCGGGCCTTTGAGTAGGAGTCGCCACAGGCTCCGAACGAAGTAAATCTTTCGTGTCTTTGTTTGTATTTGTTTCTATTTCTTTCCGCTGCGCTTATACTCGAACGACGTACTTGATACGATTCCGATAATCGAAAAATGAAATAGCCACAAGCGCTATTCACCCCCCCTCTAGCGCATCTCGATCCAACAACGAGTTCACTGAATTTCGTCAGGGCAACCTTTTAGTTGAGGAGGCCGTGAAGAAATTCAACAGACTGGCTCGTCTATGCCCCGAATTAGTCAGCACTGAAAGAGAACGAGTCCGGTTGATGCTTAAAATGTTAAGGTCGGAAATAGCAATGAATGTGGCCAGCGACGTTCATAGGCCGCAAACTACTGAAGAACTGGTAAGTAGTGCTCTGACCACCGAGCATTACCAGAATAGCATCAAACAGCAGAAACAAGCCGTTTCAGAGTCTAAGGGCCAAGGAGGCTCCGGTACTCAGAAACACCAGGGCCACAGCTCTAACTGAAAAGGGAACTCCAGTCACAAACGTAAATCAGGGAGTTACCCAAAAGGAGGACCAGCTAGTAAATAGCCTAGTTATCCCAAGTGCTCTACTTATGGGAAATTCCACCCAGGAGTCTGTCGCAAGGGCACACGAGGATGCTTCGAATGTGGCCAAGAGGGGCATATGACTAAGCAATGCCCGAACAAGACCAGCGTTCCCGCACCACAGCCGATTTAGTACGGAGGTAACCCAGCACAGCTACACCGGATGCATGCTGCTATAGATGGACCACACATCAGTCAGGGCAGACTAGAAGCCCCCTCAGCCACGACGAACGTGAGGATCTACTCACTCACGATAGAGGACGTAGCGAATGCCTCGATAGTTGTCACAGGTCAGATCAGTATTTTACAGCAAAGTGCAACTGTCTTATTTGATACTGGGGCAACCCATTCTTATATATCCAGGACATTCGCCGAAAAGTTAGCAATACCTCCAGAAGCACTTAGTGGCCAATTTCTTACGACACTACCATCAGGAGAAATCATGGCATCCACGCACTGGCTTCAAGCAGTGTCAGTCATTATAGCAGACAGAGAGCTTTTTGCTGATCTGATAGTGCTAGATATGACTGACTATGACGTCATCTTGGGAATAAACTTTCTAATCAAGTACGGTGCCTCCATAGAGTGCCGTAAACAGAAAGTCGTATTCCAACCTGAAATAGGAGTACAGTTTGGGTACATCGGAGAGCCAAAGAGAAAGGCCAAGAAGTTTCTCTCAGTTTTGAAAGCACAGAAACTACTGGATTTAGGATGTACAGGATTCTTAGCGCATGTAGTCAATACCAGTTAGGACAAGGACCAAAAGCTAGAAGAGGTCCGAGTTGTATGTGACTACCCAGTAGTTTTCCCTGAGGAGTTACCAGGCCTAGCACCAGACAGGGAGATTGAATTTGAGATAGAACTCATCCCTGGTACAAATCCTATCTCCAAAGCACCCTACCGCATGGCCCCAGCCGAACTGAAGGAACTTCAGGAGCAACTACAGGAGCTGCTTGACAAGGGATTCATACGCTCTAGTCACTCACCATGGGGAGCGCCTGTATTGTTCATGAAGAAGAAGGACGGGAGCCTGCGCCTGTGTATAGACTACCGAGCATTAAACCAGGTCACGATTAAGAACAAGTATCCTCTTCCCAGGATAGATGACCTGTTCGATCAGCTAAAGGGAGCAGCAGTGTCTCTAAGATAGACCTTAGATCGGGATACCACCAAGTGAGAGTTAAAGAGGGTGATATACCCAAGACGACTTTCAGGACCAGATACGGACATTATGAGTTCGTAGTCATGCCCTTTGGTGTGACGAATGCTCCAGCTACTTTCATGGACCTCATGAACAGGGTATTCAGAGAATACTTAGATAAGTTTGTTATCGTGTTTATCGACGACATTCTTATTTATTCCAAAACTCAGGAAGAACACGCAAAGCACCTGAAGATAGTACTGCAGATCCTTCAGCAGAACCAGCTATACGCCAAGTTTTTAAAATGTGAATTCTGGCTCGATCAGGTGTCCTTTCTGGGTCACATCATCTCTAAAGATGGTATCATGGTAGACCCCAGTAAGATAGAAGCTGTGAGTAACTGGAAGAGACCTAAGAATGCTAGTGAAATCAGAAGCTTTTTGGGACTAGCAGGTTATTACAGGAAATTCGTAGAGGATTTCTCCAGGATAGTCTCCCCACTGACAACTCTTACTAGGAAGAACATAAAATTTCACTGGACAGAGGACTGTGAAAACAGTTTCATGGAGCTCAAAAGAAGATTGACCAGTGCTCCCATTCTGACTCTGCCAGAAAACACAGACAGCTTTGATATTTATAGTGACACCTCTAAATTGGGATTAGGAGCGGTACTGATGCAAGAAGGTAAGGTGATTGCCTATGCCCCCAGACAACTCAAGGACTATGAGAGGAATTACCCTACCCATGACCTTGAGCTTGCAGCAGTTGCATTCGCCCTCAAAATTTGGAGACATTACATATACGGAGCTCAGTGCAGAGTGTATACAGATCATTCTTTACTCAGAAGGATCTGAATATGCGACAGCGCAGATGGCTCGAGCTAGTTAAAGACTACGACATAGACATCCTCTATCACCCAGGAAAAGCCAATAAGGTGGCAGATGCACTTAGCAGGAAGTCCAATGCCACCTTACTATCCCTAGCAGCCATGTCACCGCCCCTACAAAAGGAGATTACAGATTTCGGTCTCGAACTTATAGTTGGCCAACTCTCTACTATGACATTAGCATCTACCATACTTGGTGATATCCAGACAGCTCAGGATCAGGACCCTGAAATTCAAAAAATCAAGCAAGGGTTAGCAGAATCAGAAAGTGGAGAGTTCAGAGTATCGGATAGTGGAGTATTATATTTTGGTGACAGACTATGTGTTCCGGATCAGGAGGAACTACAGAGGAAGATTCTAGACGAGGCTCACAGGACTCCTTATACGATGCATCCTAGTTCCACCAAGATGTATCAAGACCTGAAGAGACGTTTTTGGTGGCCTGGGATGAAAAGAGACATCGCTAGATAGGTTAGCACCTATCTGACCTGCCAGAGGGTCAAGGCAGAACACCAGAGACCAGGAGGAGTTTTGCAGCCTATTCAGATTTCAGAATGGAAGTGGGAAGATATTTTCATGGATTTTATAATGGGACTACCCCGAACCACGAATGGTTTTGATGCAATCTGGGTAATAGTCGACAGATTGACTAAGTCAGCCCACTTCTTAGCTATCAGGATATCCTACTCTATGGAGCAGCTAGCTCAGTTGTATCTCAAGGAGATCGTCAAACTGCATGGAGTCCCACGGACTATCATTTCAGACAGAGACAGTAGATTCACATCACACTTCTAGGAGTGTGTGCAGTTAGCATTGGGTACCAAGTTAAAGTTTAGCACAGCCTTCCATCCTCAGACAGATGGTCAGACGGAGTGAGTAAATCAGGTACTCGAAGATATGCTCCGAGCGTGTGCCCTAGACTTCAAGGGGAGTTGGTGCAGATATCTGAGTTTAGTAGAATTCGCATACAACAATAGCTATCAGGCCAGCATTGGCATGGCACCCTATGAGGCTCTCTACGGGCGGAGGTGTAGATTTCCAATCTGCTGGTATGAAAGTGGTGAACAGAAAGAGCTAGAACTTCAGATAGATCTAGTAGCAGATACCACAGCAGCTATACAGCAGATCCGCCAAAGGATAGAGACATCTCAGAGCCGCCAGAAAAGCTATGCTGATACACGGCGTTGACCCTTAGAGTTTTCAGTAGGAGATACAGTATTTCTCCGAGTAGCTCCCATGAAGGGAGTAATACGTTTTGAGAAGAAGGGTAAATTAAGTCCCAGATATGTGGGACCATACCTTATTACCAAAAAAGTTGGAAAAGTAGCGTATGAGTTAGAGCTACCCCAGGAAATGTCAGCTATCCATAACGTATTTCATATCTCTATACTGAAGAAGCATATCCCAGATGTCGCCCAGGTGATTGAGCCCCAGTCGGTACAAGTTCGCGAAGACCTCAGCTATGACAGTCAACCTATTCAAATAATAGACCGAGCAGTTAAGAAATTGCGGAATAAGGAAGTACCATTAGTAAAAGTCATTTGGCAAAATCACACAATAGAGAAGGCAACTTGGGAGACAGAAGCTAGTATGAGACAGAAGTATCCAGAGTTATTCTAAGTTCGAGGACGAACTTTTTATAAGGTATGGGGGATTGTAACGCCCGAAAATTCTCAAATTTATTTTTAGAAATATTCTATTATTTTTCGGGAATTTTAGAATATTTTTATGGAATTTTTAGAATAGCTGAAGTAGCAAAAACAAATAAAAACATAAAACAGCTTAAGCGGGAATCAAACCCGAGACCTATTAGACTCTATGCCTTATAAAATGACTTTAGTAACCAAGGGGCCCCAGCAGGGGTGTGCTGAAAGGAACTGAGAACAATTATATTTAAGGTTTAGTTGGGGTGTATTAATTAGTTAATATAAATAGGAAAATTAAGTGGAGAGTTGTTATTTTGATCGGCAATTCTCTTCTCCCTCAAACCCTCACCACCGAGACCCCTCTTCTCCTCACCCTCTCGGCGCCCAATCTCAAGAAGCCTAGGGTTCCGCCCCTAGGATCGTAGGAGCACTTTCCGGCGACAATTCCGGCACGAGGACATTCCTCTCCGCGAGAAGAACGTGTAGGCGTAAGAAGATCGTCGAAGAGATCCTCTTCTCCGGAAATCTAGCGATCGGATTGAAAGAATATTTAGCGCAGAAAGTAAGTAACCCCTCACCTGCAGTATAAGTAGCTAATCGCATGTTTTTATGTCTATAGTTCGCGATTATATTCATAATGCAGCCATATGTAGAGTTAGAGCACACCAGGTGCTCGATAAAATGCCTAATATAGTTATATGCTACAGTAGGTGTTTTAATAACTCAGTTAAATGCCCTAGATGCATTTTAAATAGCATATATAGCCTTGCTTCGATTATATGGGACTACGGTCCAATGGTTGGGCTCCTATAGTCGCCTCTAGGTTCAGATAACCTAGCTCTAGGTTCAGATAACCTAGTAAAAAGTAGGATATGATAAATCAGTTATAAACAGTATTTTACTTTATCAGTGGCACTGTACTGGACTTCAGTTGTCTTTGGGTTGGGCTCCCATAGTCGTCCCTAGGTTTAGATAACCTAGTAACCCTACTAGATTCGGGACTTACTACCTCGGGCCTAGTTAGGGATGCGCGCACAGCAAGTATAGATGCCGGGCCCATTAGCAGCATGTTCAGTATTTTTATCTATTTACAAAAATAGTTTTCAAACTTCACAAAACAGATAAGTGAATTCAGCTTAGCTTCAGTTCAGTTTTCTATTGATATAGCAGATAGCTCTATATTTAGTTCTTGATTATCATGATTTACATGCTCATGTGCCATGTTTTAGCATTTCTAATATGATTCTCAGCTTGCTTATCAGCATAACATCTTTTAAAAAGCATGATTTCTGCAAATGCATGTTTTTGTGAGGTAGATGGTTTCTTACTAAGCTCCCAAGCTTATAGTTGTATTTTCCTTATACTGCAGATAAAGACAAAGGAAAGATGGAATAACGGAGGCTGGAGGACAATGCGATGTGATGTGTGTGCGAAGGAACCTGGAATAAAGACCCTTGGGGAGTAGCCCATTTAAAGACTTTGTATTTCTGTTTTTAGATACTTCCTTCACTGTTAGGATGTTAAGTATCATGAATTGTGATTCTAGGAATTATGCCATGCGTAGACTGTTAGTTGTCTTGCTGATAGATAGTAAAAGATGTATAAAGTCATGTCTAGTAGTATTGTTTCATAGTTTAGTAATTTCTGAAGGTTATGAATAAGTTCGGGTGGGTTTCTACTGAAATCAGAACCCCAATCAATCAGCCGATCGATTGAGGAATCCTCAATCGATCAGCCGATCGATTGGGAGAAACTCCCCGTGCACAGAATGCTATTGAATCAATCAGCTGATCGATTGAGGAATCTTCGATCGATCAACCGATCGATTGAAACGAGATCTGTCGCGTACAGAGAGCTGATGAGTCGATCAGCTGATCGATCGGCCTTGGATCGATCAGCCGATCAATCAGGAATTTAAATTCCACAAACAGAGAGCCTCTGAATTGATCATCGGATCGATTGGCCAGGTTGGATCGATCAGCCGATCGATCCAGAATTGACCCCGTGCACAGTAGCCTGTTGAATCGATCAGTGGATCGATCAGACCTCTCCAATTGATCAGCCGATAGATTGGAATGTCTGATTTCAACAAAAAAAAATGTCTAAGTTCAGCTTTTTGATCAAATAGAAAGTTAGTCTCCCTTATTTAGCATGTGTACAACTTCAGAAGTGTACTCTAAGGATAATTTCAGATTTCATTATAAATAATAGGGAGTTTTAAATTAGTTCAGTTCTATTCCGCACAAGAATAGTTAGCATAATGTAACCCCGGCCTTACAGCTTAGTCAGTAGGAGGCGGGTCGTTACATCTTCTGTGTGTGACACCACACATCATGTTATCTACAATATAAATTAATTGAACAACTATACTTAGCATAAATATAGACATTTTTTACTAATGTGATTCTTTATTTCAAAATAAATGTTTACAAAAGTAAGGCTTTTAGTATACACTCTAACAATCTCCCACTTATACTAAAAGACTAAGCTGTCATATCTACTGCCATACATCTGATTCTCATCCCCTCCATATGCCGATCAAAAGCTTTTGCCGGAAGGGCCTTAGTGAAAGGATCTGCCAGGTTATCTGCTGATGCAATCTTGGTGACGACAACTTCTCCTCGCTTTACGATATCTCGTATCAGGTGGTACTTGCGCTCTATATGTTTACTCGCTTTATGGGCTCGTGGTTCCTTCGAGTTTGCAACTGCACCGCTATTATCACAATAAATTGTGATGATTTTGGGCAAACCATGAATCACATCTAAGTCCATTAGGAAGTTCCTAAGTCATACAACTTCTTTGGCTGCCTCAGAGGCTGCCACATACTCAGCTTCCATGGTTGAGTCAGAAACGCATTTCTGTTTAACACTCCACCATGCAATAGCTCCACCTCCTAAAGTAAACACATATCCTGATGTAGACTTACTATTGCCCCTATCTGATTGGAAGTTTGAATCTGTGTAACCCACAGGGAGCAAATCATCTACTTAGTATACTAGCATATAATCTCTAGTCCTTCTCAGGTACTTTAATATATGCTTTACCGTAGTCCAATGTCCTTGTCCAGGATTACTTTGATATTTGCTAACCATGCCCACGGCAAAGCAAATATTCGGTCTCGTACACAACATTGCATATATTAGGCTTCCCACAGCCGAAGAATAAGGAACTGCCTTCATGTCCTCTATCTCCTTTGATGTGTTCAGTGACATCTCTTTAGATAAAACTATTGCATGTCGAAAAGGTAAGAAACCTTTCTTGGAGTTTTGCATGCTAAAACGAGCAAGAATTATATCTATATATGAAGCTTGAGATAGACACAACATCCTCTTCTTGAGATCCCTTATGATTTTGATCCCAAGAATATGTGCACATTCTCCTAAGTCCTTCATATCGAATTGTTTGGACAACCATACCCTCACGTCTGATAACACTTTGACATTGTTGCCAATTAACAAAATGTCATCTACGTATAGTACAAGAAATACCACCATGTTTCCGTTACCCTTTTTGTATACACAAGACTCATCTGGATACTGAATAAATCCATATAACTGGATTACTTCATTAAACCGGATGTTCCAAGATCTTGAAGCTTGCTTCAGTCCATAAATGGGCCGATTGAGCTTGCACACTAGATGCTCTTTGCCTTTTTCAATGAACCCCTCTGGTTGTTTCATATGGCTGTTTTCTTCAAGACTTCTGTTCAGGAAAGTTGTCTTGACATCCATTTTCCAAACCTCATAATCTATATGAGCGACAATGGATAAGAGTATCTTGATAGACTTAAGCATAGCTACCGGTAAAAAAGTCTCCTCATAATCGATTCCCTCCTTTTAAGTATACCCTTTTGCAACAAGCCTTGCTTTGAAGGTTTCTACCTTCCCGTCTGTCCCTCTTTTCCTTTTGTAGATTCACTTGCATCCAATGGCTTTTACACCATTTAGTGATTGTTGATGCAGGAAGCATCCGACGATTGAACTCGTGTTTTGATAATGGCAAAGGATTCAAAGTTAAGATATTTTGTGATCTAACAAGTCTGATTGAGTGTTTCAGGAAAGTCCTAGTTGCGGTTAGGCAAAGGGAAAACCCTAGGGGGTGGTAACCCTAGGTCATAGGGGGTGGTAAACCTATGCGGAAAATCTTGGCAGGTCGATGGCTTCAGGCAAAAGTCCTAGGGGGTGGTAACCCTAGGTGGAAAGTCCTGGTGTCGTGAACCAGGTGAAAGACTGGACTAGCCGGGAAGCGAATGTCCAGCAGAAAGTCTGGAAGCGTCGAGTGCTGAGCAAAAGTCCAGTCGATCTGGAGGATCGCACTGGCAGTAGGTAAATCTCCTGAGTGGAGTAGGTGAGGACGCGTTCCCCGTAGAGGGAACAGTAGGCATCGGGTCGACCTAGGGTTTCTGGACGAAAATCCGAAGTCAGATTCGGACAGTCTGGAGACTGTCATTATCACAACTATTATGTTTTATGTGCTAACTTTGTGCTGCAGGGTATATTTGGGACTAATGTATCTTGCAGGGACCAAAGAACAAAGATTAACCTCGGATGAACAGTGTCCGAGGCGCCTCCATGGAGCTTGGAGGCGCCTCGGGTGCAAAACCTGAACTGGTTGCGAAGCAAGCTTGGAGGCGCCTTGAAGGAAGCCAAGGCGCCTTGGGCAGCTTGATGAAGGCGCCTTGGAGAGGTTGGAGGCGCCTTGAACCTGATTAGGTTCGACCAGTTCAGCACTTATCTACGCGGCTGACTCGGCTCATTCAAGGCGCCTTGGTGAACAATAAAAGGTGCCTTGAACACCCTTTATAAGGGGTCTCGACCAGCAGCTCAATTCAATAATTCCCAAGTCTTCTGTCTCCAATGTGCTGCTATGAAAGACGCCCGAAAGTGCTGTGACAAGTTTACGATGACCCGAAACTCTGAGATTCTATTCTTGTCGTCGGTATAATTAGTTTTTGCATTTACTTGTACTTCATCTTGTAATCCTTTTATCGAGCTTATAGTTGTTGCCCGCGCAAAGAGATCAAGGATCGCGGGCCTTCGAGTAGGAGTCGATCAAGGCTCCGAACGAAGTAAAAATCTCTTGTGTCTTTGTATGTTTGTTTTTATTCCGCTGCATTAACTATTACGCTTTTTACGATTCCAATAATCGAACGAAATAGCCGCGAGCGCTATTCACCCCCCTCTAACGCTTCTCGATCCAACAATTGGTATCAGGGCGGGGTTATTTTGAATTGGTGCAACCACCATTCAAAACATTTTTTTTCGTGGTATTTTTTGGTTTTTCGGAATCAATTAGAAATTAGCTTAGTAGCTAAAATTCTAATTCTTTTCAAATCGGTGTTGCTCAAAGTTGGTCAATACCACTTGAGCTCGTTGTTTTTTCTATTTTCCCGCACTACTAATCCAAGACTCAGTCTTGGAATAGATCTTCCTGTTTTTGTTTTTGCAAGATTTAAATGGCCTAACAAGAAGGATATAGCACTGTTCGTCCCCCACTATTTTCCGGAGAAGACTTCGGATATTGGAAGGGACGAATGGAGATATATCTAAAGATCCAGTTCGACACCTGGATGATAGTCAAGACAGGACTGCGACTACCAACTGATACAGACGGCAAGCCACATCCTGCGAGAACTGGGAGCCAGCCTTTATCAAAAAGGTGGAAGCCGACGCCAAAGCCACCTGCACCCTCCAGTGCGGTCTTACCAAGGAGGAGCTCAACAGAGTCGGTCCGTTCTCTTCCGCAAAGGAGCTATGGGAGAAACTGATCGAACTCCACGAGGGCACTTCCGACACTAAGGTAAGTAAAAGGGATCTTTTACTTAATAAATTGTATAACTTGAAAATGCAGGAAGGTGAGATGGCAAGTTCACTACATGCGCGAATTCAAGATATCCTAAACTCCCTCCACGGAATTGGGCAGAAGGTAGAGAATAGGGACATTATAAGGTATGCTCTTAACTCGTTTCCAAGGAGTACATTGTGGGCATCAATGGTAGATGCCTACAAAGTCTCCAAGGACTTATCTTCTTTAAAGTTAGATGAATTATTTAGTGAATTTGAACTTCATGAATAAACTAATGCACAGCCAACTGAGAAGGGTATTGCTTTGGTTGCAGGTACTAGTCGAACACGGGAACCAAGAGTACGGCGAAAAATTGAACCGGAATCAGAAAACGAACCCGACTTAGAAGATTCAGAAGACGAACTGACCAGTGAACTTGTGAACCTCGTGAAGAAGCTCTACAAGAAGAAAAAGGGCTTCAACAAGAAAGACCTGAAAAAGGAAGTACAATCCAAGGAGGCCCAACCAAGTTCGAAGGTAAAGTTTGAAGTTATCTGCTATGGGTGCAACCAGAAAGGGCATATCAAGGCCAACTGCCCTAACCAAAAGGAAGCCAAAAAGCAAAGAAGAAAGAAGGCCCTGAAGGCAACCTGGGACGAATCTTCTTCGGAAGACGACGACGACGAACTCGATCAGACGAGTTTACTCGCATTGATGACCCGGGACCAGATCGTTGAATTCGAGAGCGAGAGCGAGAGCGAGTCAGAGGCCGAGTCCGAGCGAAGCCATGGATCCGCAATCGTTTCCGAAGGGCCAGACTCCACTGTAAGTATTCCGAGGCTTAATAATTTAGTCAATTATTTATTACGCAAGTTAGCTAAGTCAATCCTTAGGATTAAATCACTTCTAAAGGAAGTAGCTGTCCTTAAAGAAGTGACTAACATTAAATCCTTACCTGATCAAGTTCAGACTAGAAATTCAACTCAAGTTCAAAAACTTGAGGAAGAAAATTCAAGTTTGAAAAATCAGGTCAAAGATTTAAAAAATACCTTAGAACGGTTTTCTTTGGGCTCCAAGAATCTTGACCTAATCCTTGGGACACAGAGCCGTTTACAATAGAACTGAGCTAGGATATAAAAGTAAAAAAGAAATATAAATCTTATTTATCCTTAATAAACAAACAAAGTAGTAAATCAGTTCAAGCATGGGTCCCCAAGTCCAAATTGATTAATCAAGTTGGACTTGGTCAATACTGGATCCCGAAGGATCAAATACACTACCTCGATAGACCATATCGAGGCCATGATCCAGGGGGAGCAAAAAGAAAAACAATCTTAAAAATTTGAAATTTAAAAATCTAAAATCAAATTAAAAATAAAAAATTCAAATTAAAAATTTGAAATTCAAATATTAATTCAAAATTCAAAATTCAAATATTATTCAAAATCCAAAATTCAAATTAAAAAATTCGAAATTCAAATATTAATTCAAAATCAAAAATTGAAAATTCAAAGTTAAAAATAGATGGAGAATCCAGACTAGCTGACACTTCCAACTGAACTACCCGACAGGGTAACTGAACCTAATCTACCCGAAATGGGTAAAACAATAGTAGACTACCCGGCAGGGTAATTAAGGTTAGATTAAAACGGACTAGGTTTAACTTGACCCACAGTACTGGTGAAATTTTTGGATGATAGTACGTTAGGGAAGCTTGGGCATCGCATGTCTAGGAAGATATAGCTTCGACCTGGTGCATTTGACCAAGTGGAACTGACCGAAGCTACCCTTAAATGGATCCTAACTAGTTAGACCAAGGTTTAGTATTAAGTTCAATGGGTAGGACTATTTGGAAAACCTCGAAGGCATGGTTACTTTAATGAGTTTTTTGTGACTCACCATAGCCCAGAAGTTTATCCAAAGAATGCTTACTTATTAAACCCAAAGCTAAACCTGAATATAACACAAAGTTAAACCAGACCATTAAATTCAACCATAATTCATCTCACAACAATTATAGGGTTCCCTGATTGACAAATTAGATCTGGTGAGATGACTAAGAAATAAAATTATTTTTAAAACTCAAATTTCAAAATTATTTTAAAACTCAATTTCAAAATTATTTTAAACTCAAATTTCAAAATTATTTTTAAAACTCAATGTCAAAATTAATTAAAATTAAACTTATTTTTCAAAATTAATTAACTTTAAAATTATTTTTTCAAAATTAATTAACTCTAAAATTATTTTTTCAAAATTAATTAACTTTAAAATTATTTTTCAAAATCAATTAACTCTAAAATTATTTTTTCAAAATTAATTAACTTTAAAATTATTTTTTCAAAATTAATTAACTTTAAAATTATTTTTCAAAATCAATTAACTCTAAAATTATTTTTTCAAAATTAATTAACTTTAAAATTATTTTTTTCAAAATTAATTAACTTTAAAATTATTTTTCAAAATCAATTAACTCTAAAATTATTTTTCAAATTTAATTAACTTTAAAATTATTTTTCAAAATCAATTAACTCTAAAATTATTTTTTTCAAAATTAATTAACTTTAAAATTATCTTTCAAAATCAATTAACTCTAAAATTATTTTTTCAAAATTAATTAACTTTAAAATTATTTTTTCAATATTATTTAACTTCAAAATTCTTTTTCAAATTTAATTAACTTAAAATCATTTTAAAATCTTTTAAAAACTTTTCAAAATACATTTCAAAATTATTTAAAATCTTTCAAAATTCATTTCAAAATTATTTAAAATAATAATAATAATAATAATAATAATAATATTTATTAATAAGACACATGATGCCTCATGGAGGCGCCTGCCACACGGGAAGGCGCTTCCAAGCACGGCGGGAAAGTTCCCGCCGCATCAATCTAAGGCGCCTCAGATCGAACTGAGGCGCCTCCAAAAACTACTTAAGGCGCCTCAAGATGCTTAAGATGCCTTCAATCCCCAACTTTAGGAAACGAACAGATTCTTTTTGTTCGTTTTCTGCCGACGCCGAGCACATCTTCCGCGTGCGAATTCTAGCAACCAAGGCGCCTTCAACCCGTTGATCTTCCCTCGACACTTAGCAATGCCTCCTAGGTATAATCTCAATCCTTCCCGATCAAATTTTACATAAAACTTCTGCTTATTTTTGGTAAAATCGTTGAAAATAGGAAGCGCCGTCACGTTGATCCTACTCCAGCTAGACTTCCATCAGCTGATATCAGATTCCTTACTGTACATCTTAGGGATACCTTTGCTAATTACACTTTTGAACCTATCAAACCTAGATATGTAAATAGGAACTTTTTTACCCAGTATTGTCAGCCATCCATCCAGATGATAGAGCACTATCAGCTGGACCAACTGGTTTACTGCACTGATACAGTAAATCAGGAATTATGTGCACAGTTCTATCACAACCTTGAAAGGGTTGATGATAGTAGATACTCCACCAGAGTGGCTGGTGTTGACATTGAGCTTACTCCCTCTTTGTTACGTACCACCCTAGGACTTAGAGTTTCAGAGTCTGCTTTCCTATGCTACCCCAGTAGGGACCTGCCATTTGGCGATCTTTACTCCCATATTACGTTAGATACTATCTATACGTATTTCTTCGGGGAAGAGAGACCTCTTGGTCTGACTGAGTTCAGGTCAGTCTCTCTTCGGGTTCAGGACTACGTGATGTATAGGGTCCTGACAGCATGTATTTTGCCGATCTCATCTCGGGATGTCCCGAAGATGAGGCCTTCACACTCATTTTTCTTGTATGCCTTGTGTCATCGATTAGATATCGATATAGCCTTGCATATGTTCCAGAACATTATTTGTGCATCTGGGACAGTCACTTCCAGGATAGTACACATGCCCTATTGTCATATTTTGACACGCTTCTTTTCGACCATAGAGGGTATAGATGTGACTAGGGGGACAATCATTCCTCTTACTATATATGACGAGCTAGGATCCCGTAGTTGTAGGCTAGCCAGTGCTGATATCACCGCTGATGGAGTTCTAGCCTGGACAGGGCGACCACAGCCAGCGACTGCCCCTATCGCTCCAGCAGCCGAGGATATACCAGGCGAGGGAGAGGAGTGGGCTGATTTCTTAGCTGAGGATCTTTTCGCGGATCCCTCCCCGTCTGCCGCTCCATCCACCTCAGCTGGACCCTCGACCTCTGCATCACTCTCCGTCGAGGACAGACTTGCTCGACTCTAGGTCGAGTCCATCCATACACGACGGATAGTTCTCTCCATTCGATCCGAGATGGCTACCGGATTCACGTCCCTCCGGGACGAGATACAACGTCTAGTTCAGCCAGCACCCGAGCAACCTCATGCACCACCTCCTGCTGATGACCCGCCAGTTAATGATCCTCGAGTAGATGATCCTGCTATTTGATATGACTCTTTTATGCATTGTACTATGATGTGTTGACGATAGACACCTTCACTTCACTATCTATTCAGTTTGTTAGACCTTTTGAAGTGATATATACTTATTTGCATGTTTAGTCAACAACTTACTCATTTCAAATAATCTGGGTTTACCTGTTATGTTAAAAGTTCTAGGAAAACAGTTTTTAAAATCCCTTTTCTTAGAAGTTTACAAAAATGGTTAACTTACTTTAGGTTTACCCCCTAGAAATCATGTTCCCCTAGACTTGAGCCAGAGCATCTTACAAACACCTAGGTATACCTTGATTGTGTTTGAAAGACTTAGAACGGTGTGAGATGCATAGGGTACAACCTGGACTCAAGAATGCTTATATCTGTGCATCAATATGAGTCTGGGCGTTAAACACGCAATATACATCAATCAAGTCAAGTTTTCCAGCTCTAGTCAAAACTAACTGGACCAAATTGACTTAACTTAACTAACCATGTGAAAACTGTTGCCCTGTAGGCAATCAGTAAGTAGCTAAAGGTTAGACAGTTGGTAAAGGATACTTAATTTTCTAGTTAAGCATGTTTTAGGGCTCTGATACCTCTTAAAGTCAATCTTTTGAACTTGACTCATGCTTGGACTTAAGGACCAACTGACTTCCTAAACCAAATTTTTAGCTACTCTGCTCCCTCATAGCCCTAAAATTTAATAAGTATTGTTTAAAATTAAGCTAAGCTTTTTTTCTAAGCTATAGCTTTCAAAATCCAATACTTGCAAAGAACTTAGCTTTATTTTCAAAACTTTAAAACTTAGCTCCCTTTGAAATCTAACTTTATAAATTCTTGTTTTCTTAAGTAAAGCACAGTTTTCAAAAATTAAAAAGCTACATCAAAAGTATTTTCTTTCTAAATAAAAATTATAGTTTTACTAGCTTTTTAAACTGTCAAAAAGATCCACTTTCTAGTAGTTTTATAATTTTAAGTTTCCAAAAATCTAACATCATTTTCTCACTTAGCTAAACTATTAAATGTTTTTCAAAATCTTGTTAAATCAAATGACTATTTTTGCTTATTTTTGATATATGGCAAAGGGGGAGAATAGCAAATTCAAATATTAAGTAGCAAATTCAAATACTTAAACTCAAATACTTCAAACTTAAAATAATGAATATTAAAGGAGGAGTAACAGTTAAGGGGGAGCCTATACTTGGCACTATACTTCAAACTCATAGAGTTTATTCTTTTTGTGTTAAATGTGTTCTTCTATTCATTTTTTATATATGTTTACTTAACTTTGAATTTACGTTGTCATAATCAAAAAGGGGGAGATTGTTGATGCAGGAAGCATCCGACGATTGAACTCGTGTTTTAATAATGGCAAAGGATTCAAAGTTAAGATGTTTTGTGATCTAACAAGTCTGATTGAGTGTTTCAGGAAAGTCCTAGCTGCGGTTAGACAAAGGGAAAACCCTAGGGGGTGGTAACCCTAGGTCATAGGGGGTGGTAACCCTATGCGGAAAGTCTTGGCAGGTCGATGGCTTCAGGCAAAAGTCCTAGGGGGTGGTAACCCTAGGTGGAAAGTCCTGGTGTCGCGAACCAGGTTAAAGACTGGATTAGCCGGGAAGCGGATGTCCAGCAGAAAGTCCGGAAGCGTCGAGTGCTGAGCAAAAGTCCAGGCGATCTGGAGGATCGCACTGGCAGCAGGTAAATCTCCTGAGTGGAGTAGGTGAGGACGCGTTCCCCGTAGAGGGAATAATAGGCATCGGGTCGACCTAGGGTTTCCGGACGGAAATCCGAAGTCAGACTCGGACAGTCCGGAGACTGTCATTATCACAACTATTATGTTTTATGTGCTAACTTTGTGCTGCAGGGTATATTTGGGACTAATGTATCTTGCAGGGACCAAAGAGCAAAGATTAACCTCGGATGAACAGTGTCCGAGGCACCTCCATGGAGCCTGGAGGCGCCTCGGGTGCAAAACCCGAACTGGCTGCGAAGCAAGCTTGGAGGCGCATTGGAGAGGTTGGAGGCGCCTTGAACCTGATAAGGTTCGACCAGTTCAGCACTTATCTCCGCGGCTGACTCGGCTCATTAAAGGCGCCTTGGTGAACAGTAGAAGGCGCCTTGAACACCCTTTATAAGGGGTCTCGACCAGCAGCTCAATACAACAATTCCCAAGTCTTCTGTGTCCAACGTGCTGCTCTGAAAGACGTCCGAAAGTGCTGCGACAAGTTTACGACGACCCGAAACTCTGAGATTCTATTCTTGTCATCGGTATAATTAGTTTTTACATTTACTTGTACTTCATCTTGTAATCCTTTTATCGAGCTTATAGTTGTTGCCCACGTAAAGCGATCAAGAATCGCAGGCCTTCGTGTAGGAGTCGATCAAGGCTCCGAACGAAGTAAAAATCTCTTGCGTCTTTGTATGTTTGTTTTTATTCCGCTGCATTAACTCTTACGCTTTTTACGATTTCGATAATCGAACGAAATAGCTGTGAGCGCTATTCACCCCCCCCCCCTCTAGCGCTTCTCGATCCAACAGTGATTCTACAAGCTCCCAGACCTTATTAGAATACATACATTCTATTTCAGAATTCATTGCTCTTTGCCGAGATGTTCCATCTTTATCTTGGAGTGCTTCGTCATATGTCCGAGATCAGGTTCATGTTTACCAAGGATCAAATCCGAAGACTCTCCCAAAAACATGAATCTCTCAGGTTGGCTCACAACCCTCCCACTACGACGAGGCACTGTCTGCGGTTGTGTATCATTTGTAACACGTGTTGCAGTTTATTATGGTACTTCATCTTGTACTGGTGATATTAAAGTAGATGTGTCCTCTCTAATTTCTTCTAGAACAATTTCACTTATGGGCTTATGGTTCATTACTTAATCTTATTCTAAAAATCGAGCATTAGTTCTAACAATGATCTTTTGATTTTTAGGATTATAAAACAAACCACCTTTCGTTCCCTTAGGATATCCCACAAACAGACAAACTTCTGTACGTGATTCTAACTTGTCAGTATCTTCCTTCAGCACATGTGCTGGACTACCTCATATCCAGATATGACTCAGACTAGGCTTACGCCCATTCCACAATTCCATGGGAGTAGAAGGAACTGTTTTAGAAGGTACCATATTCAGAATGCACACTGTTGTTTCCAGAGCATATCTCCAAAATGAATTTGGTAATTCTGAATAACTCATCATCGATCTAACCATTTCCATAAGAGTCCTATTCCTTCGTTCTGCCACACCATTCTGTTGCAGTGTACTAGGTGCAGACAATTGGGATTGGATCCCGACTTCTGATAAGTAATTCCTAAACTCTCCAAAGAGGTATTCGCCACCACGGTCAGACCGTAGTATCTTGATACTTTTACCAAGATGTTTCTCCACATCAGCCCTGTATTCTTTGAACTTATCAAATCATTCAGACTTGCGGCGTATCAAGTAAATGTATCCATATCTTGAATAATCGTTTATAAAAGAGACAAAATATTCATAACCACCTCTTACCTGGATAGGCATAGGACCACACAAATCAGAATGAACCAGTTCTAACATATTTTTGGCTCTATACCCCTTGGTTTTAAAAGGTCTCTTGGTCATTTACCTTCCAAGTAGGATTCACACGTTGGAAAGTTTTCCAATACTAATGAACCCAAGAGTCCATCGGTTATTAGCTTTTGAATCCTACTTAAGTTAATATGACCAAGCCTTAGATGTCATAGATATGTTTGGTTCATTTCCAAAGGTTCTTTTCTCTTATTAGAATTAGAAGATGTGTTATTAATTTCCATTTGTTGTTTTGTGGGAGAAATTGGATTTAGAGTATACAAATTACCAACCAATACACCAAAACAGATAATAACCCTATTTCTCTTTATAACAACATTGTTATTAAAAGAAACAGAATATCCATCCAAATACAGTTTAGAAACTGAAATTAAATTCTTTCTGAAACTGGGTATATAAAGATAATTTCTTAAAACCAAACTTCTATTCCTATCAAAAGATAAGTAGACATCTCCCACTGCAACAGCTGCCACTTTCGTAGCATTGCTCATATAGACGGTTATCTCTCCTTCACATAGTCGTCAGGTTTCTTGGAACCCCTGCAAAGAGTTGCAGACATGATTAGTGGATCTTGTATCTACACACCAAGTGCTGGTAGATAACACCACCAAACATGTTTCAACTGCTAGAGAATAAGATATACCTTTATTGTTTTCTCTCTTACGAGGACAGCCCGCCTTCCAATGTCCAGTCTACTTGCAGATGAAGCACTTGCCCTTTAGATTCTTCATTCCAGCTTTAGGTCCAGTACCTAGAGATCTATTCACCTTCTTTGCTGAGCCAGCTTGTTTCTTCTTCTTCTTACCTTTCGACTTAGAAGAGGAAACATTTTCAGCAAAGTGAATCTGAGAACTATGACGAAATATTCCTTCTGCTGCCTGAAGTTCTATCAAAAGTTCTGCCAACGTATACTCCCTTTTTTTCATGTTATAGTTCAGGTGGAACTGCTCAAAACTTCTGGGTAGTGTTTGGAGAATAATATCGACCTGGGTTTCCCCATCGATTTCAGCTCCAAGGATCTGTATTTCGTTCAGATAAGCCATCATCTTGAGGATATGATCCCTTACGGGTGTCCCCTCTGACATGGTGGCTGTCATTAACTTTCTCATTGCCTCATGCCTAGCAGCCTGACTCTGGTGTCCGAAGAGTTCTTTGAGATTGTTCATCATGTCATAAGTAGTTGGTAAATCTTGATGCTGATGTTGCAGCACATTTGACATTGAAGCCAAAATGTAACACCGCGTCATCTCATCTGCCTTTACCTATTTCTTATGAGCCTCAATCTCCTCTTGACTAGAATCACTATTAGGCACATTAGGGCAGACCTCTAACAGTACAAACTTATAGCCTTCAGTAGTTAGGATAATGTCCAGATTTCTTTTCCAATCAATGTAATTGGGACCAGTAAGTTTGTTCTCTTTTAGTATAATGGCCAGTGGGTTGAAAGACATCCTAAGAATCACAAAACAAACTTTGGTCAATACTCTAAATTTAGAATAATATTGATTCCTCAAACAATACTATTTAAATTTACCAACATCTTAAAACACCGTGAATTTTGTATGTCACGTTAGTGTGGACGTATATAAATTCAACATTTATAAGAGGAGGGTCTTACCCATTAATTTTATTATCTTGTCATCCTAACTTTATGACAAATAAAATTAATAGTTGGTTTTTTCCTTTGGTCACGCAAAACAATAGCAGTGACTCTGTTGGACAGGATACTATTGAACGCGTCTAAGTGTATACCATTACTTGATACTTAGTTCATTAAATAAGATTGTGCCCCTTCAGTTGCAGAAGATAACACGCTCCTAAATAATTTCCTATAACCATCCATAAAGGAAGTTTGATCTAGTGATCCGCAACAAACTCATCCGTTGTGGAGGGAGGCACTCAGAGCCAACACGCAAGCTTGTTGCAACACTTACAAACCAGTAATGGAGATCGTAGAATTTATTTAAAAATCTCTCTCCCACTTAGTTATTTAAGGTGAGGAATTTTAACCTAGCACGCACACATCACACACATCACAGTGAATAAAAGTAATAAATATGAAAATTAATTTTTCAACTATTATGACATTTTCCATCACTGTCTTCGCGTGTTGCCAGCCCCAGGGTTCATGCTGTCGGGTCCATCGAGCTTCCTTTTCCGCTACTCCTCTGGTCCTCCAATAGCACCACGCCTTGCTGTTGGGATTTTCGGACCGTAAAAACCGCCTTTTTGCATTGCGGAAACCCCGAATCTCCCATGCCACCGGATCCGTGCGAAGTTTATAAACAAAAAATTCATGTATGAGTTTACTAAAGCCTAGATCTACACTAGAAGAAGGAATTTACCCTTGATGTGAAGCCCTTCGCAATCCCACTCGTCCTCGGTTCGCCGGATCTCGAAAGTGTCAAAGTAGACACTTCTCTATGTGTATCCACACAAGCAAGAGATGGAGAAGAACCTCTAAGGATGTGCTAGCAACCTTAGAGATTAGTAATGGAGGAGAGGGAGAGGGATAGCAAGAAGAAAACTAGAGAGGGAGAAAATGATGGAGTTACTCACATAAGCACACAAAAATGCACTTACACCTCATCAAAAGTGGCCGGCCACTTTAAGGGGAATTGTAACCTCCATGGGATGCCAAGAGTCACAACTCTTGGTAACTCCCATGAGGTGGCATTCCACTTAAGCAACCATGATGATGTGGAGCATCATCATTGGACCACTTAATGCCAACTCACCAATGAGATGGCAAATGGTCAAGTCAAAATTGACCCTTCATCCTCCTCTCAAGTCAAGTCAAACTAGACTACTTCTCTCCCTTGGTTGATCTAATCTAGCCATTGGTTCAACTCAATTTTAATTTAATGAATCTCTATTCATTGAATTAAATTGATTAAATGAGTCTAAATCCAAATTAGACTCACTTAACATATGAACCAAATTGAGTCCGACTCAATTAGCCTAATTTGGATTACTCTTAATCCAATTTGGTTCATCACATGAACCTAATCCTTTAGGTTCATCAAATGAACCTAATCTCCATCTAATTGCCCTTTGTGTGTGACCCTATAGGTTCTTGTAACGTTGGCAATGCTCCTAAACCTATTTAGAAGCATAAGTAATGAGCAGTATCTAGCAACACATCATTACTACCCAAGTTCCAAGAATGTTGAGATCCAACATCACCTTGATGTTGGGATCGATGATCGCGGCTAGAGAGGGGGGGTGTGAATAGCCGACCCCAAAATCGCGTTTCTTTCTACAAATTAGGGTTAACGCAGCGGAAAATAAAACAATAGAAACAAAGACAAGAAGATCAAACCTCAACGCGATGATGTAACGAGGTTCGGAGATGAAACTCCTACTCCTCGGCGTGTCCGTAAGGTGGACGAAGCCTATCAATCCGTCGGTGGATGAGTCCCCGGAAAATCGGCTAATATAAACTCCTTATAGGTGGAGAAACCTCGCCACAATGTCTTGCAACAGCAAGATGAACAGGAGTACAAGAATACAGCAAGAAACTAAGTACAATACACAAATGTAATAACCCTAGCTTGCCTTCTTGTCGACTGGTTGAAGCAGCAACTTCACGAGACGCCTACAACAGCAGGAACCCAGTCAAAGAAGCTCACACGAAGCTTCGGAACTCAGCAAAGCACAAGAGCACACCAGCAGCTCAGTAGAAAGAAGAGGAAGAAGAATATAGAACAGTAGCTCCTCAATCCCCTTTTATAACCTGCGAAGAAGACACAGAAGAAACTAGCCGTTGCTACGTAATGGCTAGGATGTGGACCGATCAGGCTTCATCCTGATCGGTCCACAAGGGTCCTGATCGGTCACAAGACCGATCAGGCCCTTCCCTGATCGGTCATGGAGACCGATCAGGTCCTTCCCTGATCGGTCCCATGACCGATCAGGTCCTTTCCATCCCGAAAGTGATCTCCATCTGATCGTCTACTGATCGGTCACTGATCGGTCTGCTGACCGATCAGATAACACTCAGTAGGCTACTGTTTGGTTACTGATCGGTCACCAGACCGATCCAGATACCCCGTGTATCACTGGATCGATCCACTGATCGATCCAGAGCTTGGTTTTTGCCCAAACCAAGTCCCAAACCTTCCAAACCAACATCTGGTCAGCCTTTACCTATTGGTACATCATGCTTAGCATCCGGTCACTCCCTTGACCTGCTAAGACTCCCCACCAAGTGTCCGGTCAATCCTTTTGACCCACTTGGACTTTTCTCTACGTGTCAAGTATCCGGTCACTCCCTTGACCTACTTGACCTTCTCAACACCAGATGTCCGACCACCCTTGATCCATCTGGATTTTTCCTTGCCCGGCTTCACTCACCAGGACTTTCACCTAGCTTCACTCACTAGGATTTTCACCTGGCTTCACTCACCGGGATTTCCAATCTGCCCGGCTTCACTCACCAGGACTTTTCCATCTGCCTGGCTTCACTCACCAGGACTTTCGCCTCGCTTCACTCACCAGGACTTTCCCACTGCCTGGCTTCACTCACCAGGACTTTCCCACTGCCTGGCTTCACTCACCAGGACTTATCCGTCTGCCTGGCTTCACTCACCAGGACTTTCCACATCCGGTCCAGAGAACGAGCTACCGAGCCCTCTCTGACCACAGTTCGGAGAACGAGCTACCGAGCCCTCTCCGACTTCCATCCGGTCCAGAGAACGAGCTCCCGAGCCCTCTCTGACCTAGTCCGGAGAACGAGCTACCGAGCCCTCTCCGACTTCCACTTCTGGTCCAGAGAACGAGCTACAGAGCCCTCTCTGACCTAGTCCGGAGAACGAGCTACCGAGCCCTCTCCGACTTCCACTTGCCAAGTTCCCATACTTGGACTTTTCCCGTGTCAGGTCAACTCACCTCGGGTCAACCAGGTCAACCTAGACCTAAGGTTGCACCAACAATCTCCCATCAAAATACAACTCTTTCGTTCTTGTCAAACATCAAAATACAACTCGAGTCGGGTCAACCAGGTCAACCTTGACCTAAGGTTGCACCAACAATCTCCCCCTTTTTGATGTTTGACAATACCTTTAAGTTAGGCTAATCCAATAGCCTCAACTTTCCTCATGCCACTAGGTAATGAAACATAAGTTACAACCTTACATTCTCCTTCTAAGAAGGCAACCTCCTTCTTAAATAATGAAGGCCTAACTTAAACCCTTCATTCTCCCCCTATTGGCACACATCAACAAACTCTCCCCCTGAAGAGTAAGTTATCGTTGTTCACAACTTCACTTGTCGTGATCAACAAACTCTCCCACTAACTCCAATGTTCTTCCTTGAACATTCTCTAGACATTCTTCTCCTTTTGACACACATCAAAAGGAGTGAATCAAGGTCAAGAGTTTCTTCCTAATGAAAGTCCCATACCTTTCATTGAAACCCTTAATTTCCCCCTTGATACTAATGTCAATAGTCAATTTAGTGATAATCCCATATCACTCACGACAACTCCCCCTAAAGGTCAACTCCCCTTGACCAATAGGTAAAACTCCCCCTAAAGGTCAACTCCCCCTTGACCATTGCACCAACAATGTCTTGGAGAGTTTCAACCCTTTAGAAATTCAAAACTCCAACTTCATTGCTGAAATTTCAGAGATTTCAGACAGCACAGTCAAAACTGGCATACCGATCAGGGATTCCCTGGATCGGTCACGGTGACCGATCTGGACCGATCAGAATCCCCTCTGATCGGTCCACAACTCTGATTTCTGATTTCTGATTTCTTCTCCCGAAATTCAGAAACCTCTAGAAAATCACAGAAAATTTTAAAAATTATAAAATTTTGAGAATACATTCCTCATAACATATACTATCATGGAAAAATAATTTTCTATGAAAATAAGTTCCATTTTCAACTCTTGATACAAAGTTCAAAAGTCTTTGAAATAGCTCAAAGTTAACTTATCTTTGTATCAACTTGTTCAATGATGAATGCTATCACTAGAAAAGCTTCATCAAGGTTTTTCAAATCAATTTTGAAATGGTTTTAAACCATTTAATTTAGGACCACAATCTTTGGGCTAAATGTACATGACTTGTACATGAGCTTTCCCTATGATCCCAAATTTCGAATTAGGTTCATCTAGGTACAAGAGCTATGCACCTTGATCCTAACTCATCATCCTAATATCTCACACACATCTAAGGTGTATCAAACACATCCAAGTCAATTTTGATGTGAGATATGGGTTTAGGTTAGCTTAGGCTAAGTTCTCATGCATTTTCTAAACAACAATTTGATCTCCATATCAAATTGTGTTTTTGTCCTTAAATCAAATTAATTGATTTTAAATGCAAAAGATGATGACATGACATATAATGATATCATAAGTAAAAACATGTGCCGATGTCATGATGTCATGGCATAAAGTGTGAAACTTAAACAAAGCATGACATTTAAACTAACCTAAGCATTATCATGACACTTTAAATGATCATAAAATAAGTATGATGTCATGACATGGCATATGACAAGCAATATATGGCGAATAACACGTACAGGTATAGAAAATACCTAACTCTAGCCTTAGTTGCCATTTTTGATCATTTTGCCATAAAATCCATATTCCTAAGTGTATTAGACCTAAAATCATATACTAAGGATTTTTGGATCACTATGTGCCAATTAGATTGACCCTAGAAAATTCTTCAATTGTGATTGGCACATCCTAAACACCTTAGGAATGATTTTCCATTTCATTTCCAAGGCTTGATTACACCTTGAAAATTCCTAAAGTGCCACCTTTTGCCATGATTAGGTTAACTACCTATTCAAGTAAGGTTGGCACACTCTAACTCATCTAGCGTGATGAAATCACGCTCCTAGGAACCCAATACCTATTGGAGCTCATTGGGTTCACTAAATATTCACTAGGGATGACTTCCCTAGCAACCCTCCTAATGACCCTCCTAGGCTTTAAAGCCTTGGTCATTTGGGACTCATCAAGATCCACTCTAGGGGTGACTCCCCTTGTGACCTTGGTGATGGTCTTCCTAGCCCTAGATTTTGTTCCATAATCGAATGGAACATTATGATAAGTGGGCTTGACCACTTGGGACTTAGGTTTGTGACCCAAACCTTTCTTGTCCTTGGACTTGGGTTTTGTCCCTAGACCTTAGAGTCAAATCCTCAAGAGCCTTTTCTAGAGAGTCAAGTCTTGACCTCAAGACTTGATTTTCTTTCTCTAATACCTCAAGCTTTAATTTATCATTTTTCTTTGAGGTATTCCTAGGCATATGTCTAGAAGTTTTGGGATTTCTACCTAGGTTCTCCTTAACCTTAGATGAGTTAATTCTAGGGTTAGCATTTCTAGAATTGTCCTTATCTAGGTTAACATGTTTGGCTCCTAAGCTCATGTATTGATTTCTAAGGTTAACATGTTATCATTATTGGCAATTGCAATAAGGCTACTAGCATGTGTCTTATTATAATTGAAAAAATGAGCCTTAGAGGGTACCTTAGGGTTTGCCTTAGCTCCCCCTATTGATGTGCTCGATCTCTTGTCCTTGTGAGATTGCCTCCCCCTCGGCCATTGGCTCCTATAGTGTCCCTTTCGCTTGCATTGGAAGCACACCACATGCTCCTTGCCCTTGCGTATCGGGACTCCGGCTTCCTTGACCTTTGGCGCCGGTGGAGTCTTCCTAATCCTCCTTGGACACTTACTCTTGTAGTGCCCAAATTCCCTACACTCAAAGCACATTATGTGTAATTTGCTAGAAATTAAAATGCTTGAGTTACCTAGGTTTGAGGATGGATGAACGCTCTCTTCTTCATCCCTTCCGGAGGTAGAAGCTTCTTCTTCTTGCTCCGAACTTGAAGAAGAACTCTCCTCCACTTTATCCTTAGATGTTGAGTGGCCCTCAACTTCTAATTCGACACTTCCATGATGTGAGCTACTTGGCTCACTTGACTCCTCTTCATGGCTTGATTTGGAGCTCTCCTCATGGAACTTCGCCAAGTTGTTCCACAACTCCTTGGCATTGTTGTAACCACCTATCTTACACAAGATATCGTTAGGTAATGAGAATTCAAATATTTTCATTACCTTGTCGTTGACTAGGGATTGGTGGACTTGTTCCTTGGTCCACTCCTTCTTCTCTAGGGTTTCTCCTTTCTTGTCCATCGGAGGCTTGAAACCTAATTGAACACAACTCCAATTTTCAAGGTTAGTCATAAGAAAGTACTTCATTCTTACCTTCCAAAACGCAAAGTCGTCGCGATCGTAGAAGGGTGGAATCGTGACATCTTCTCCAAATAGATCCATCTCTAGCTTGTGCTCCCTCGGGTGTTAATCCGGCGAAGAGCGACCTCGCTCTGATACCACTTGTTAAGATCGATGATCGCGGCTAGAGAGGGGGGGTGTGAATAGCCGACCCCAAAATCGCGTTTCTTTCTACAAATTAGGGTTAGCGCAGCGGAAAATAAAACAATAGAAACAAAGACAAGAAGATCAAACCTCAACGCGATGATGTAACGAGGTTCGGAGATGAAACTCCTACTCCTCGGCGTGTCCGTAAGGTGGACGAAGCCTATCAATCCGTCGGTGGATGAGTCCCCGGAAAACCGGCTAATATAAACTCCTTATGGGTGGAGAAACCTCGCCACAATGTCTTGCAACAGCAAGATGAACAAGAGTACAAGAATACAGCAAGAAACTAAGTACAATACACAAATGTAATAACCCTAGCTTGCCTTCTTGTCGACTGGTTGAAGCAGCAACTTCACGAGACGCCTACAACAGCAGGAACCCAGTCGAAGAAGCTCACACGAAGCTTCGGAACTCAGCAAAGCTCAAGAGCACACCAGCAGCTCAGTAGAAAGAAGAGGAAGAAGAATATAGAACAGTAGCTCCTCAATCCCCTTTTATAACCTGCGAAGAAGACACAGAAGAAACTAGCCGTTGCTATGCAACGGCTAGGATGTGGACCGATCAGGCTTCATCCTGATCGGTCCACAAGGGTCCTGATCGGTCACAAGACCGATCAGGCCCTTCCCTGATCGGTCATGGAGACCGATCAGGTCCTTCCCTGATCGGTTCCATGACCGATCATGTCCTTTCCATCCCGAAAGTGATCTCCTTCTGATCGTCTACTGATCGGTCACTGATCGGTCTGCTGACCGATCGGATAACACTCGATCTTGTTTGGTTCTTGATCGGTCACGGACCGATCCGGATACCGTGTATCATGGATCGATCCGATCGATCCGAGCTTTTTGCCCAAACCAAGTCCCACACCTTCCAAACCAACATCCGGTCAACCTTTACCTATTGGTACATCATGCTTAGCATCCGGTCACTCCCTTGACCTGCTAAGACTCCCCACCAAGTGTCCGGTCAATCCCTTTGACCCACTTGGACTTTTCTCTACGTGTCAAGTATCCGGTCACTCCCTTGACCTACTTGACCTTCTCAACACCAGATGTCCGACCACCCTTGATCCATCTGGATTTTTCCTTGCCCGTCTTCACTCACCAGGACTTTCACCTAGCTTCACTCACTAGGATTTTCACCTGGCTTCACTCACCAGGATTTCCAATCTGCCCGGCTTCACTCACCAGGACTTTTCCGTCTGCCTGGCTTCACTCACCAGGACTTTCGCCTGGCTTCACTCACCAGGACTTATCCGTCTGCCTGGCTTCACTCACCAGGACTTTCCACATCCGGTCCAGAGAACGAGCTACCGAGCCCTCTCTGACCACAGTTCGGAGAACGAGCTACCGAGCCCTCTCCGACTTCCATCCGGTCCAGAGAATGAGCTCCCGAGCCCTCTCTGACCTAGTCCGGAGAACGAGCTACCGAGCCCTCTCCGACTTCCACTTCTGGTCCAGAGAACGAGCTACAGAGCCCTCTCTGACCTAGTCCGGAGAACGAGCTACCGAGCCCTCTCCGACTTCCACTTGCCAAGTTCCCATACTTGGACTTTTCCCGTGTCAGGTCAACTCACCTCGGGTCAACCAGGTCAACCTAGACCTAAGGTTGCACCAACAATCTCCCATCAAAATACAACTCTTTCGTTCTTGTCAAACATCAAAATACAACTCGAGTCAGGTCGACTCGAGTCGGGTCAACCAGGTCAACCTTGACCTAAGGTTGCACCAACACTTGAGACTACTAATTGTGACTCCTCACAATATATGACATTGTCCTTCTATCCTAGACATCTAGATTGATCAATATGAGGCATAGACTGTGTCATCCTCTAATCAATCTAAATCTCGAACTCTAAGTAGACTCACTCGATCAAATGAGCTCAATATCTTATATTGACTCATTTGGGCATGGCCATTCACTTAGTGGTCTCACTCTATCAAGAATATCGATGTCTCTCCCGTCATATAGGAGGGATAGATCCCATCTACATCACTCACATCCCTCCACATAATTTGTTACATACCTAGTAATCGCCTTTATAGTCCACCCAGTTACGGGTGACGTTTGATGAAACCAAAGTACGTAACTCCTTATGTAGGGAACAATGGTGACTTCAGGTCCAAGGACTAGTAGTCATACTAATAGCCACATGAGAAAGTATATGACACTCATATAACGATCCATGATACTTTCTCATGGCGGGTCATTCAGTATATATTCTCCAATGCATATCCATGTGCCAACTTGATATCTCTATATCCATGACTTGTGAGATCAAGTCATCGAGTTGACCTACATGCTAGTCTCGTCGCATTGACATTGTCCCTGAATGTTAATACTCGACTAGGATTGATTAAGAGTAATGTTCCCTATATCATCTCACTATCGATTCAACCAATCGATTGATATAGGTAAGAACCTTCTACTCAAGGACGCTATTATACTTAGTTATTTGGCACCAATACAAGTAAGTATAATAACCAAAACAAATGCCTTTATTTATATACAAGAATATAATACAATGAGTCTATACAACAATCATCAAATGATTGGCTGGCTCTAGGGCTCTAACTAACACTTGCAAGGATATGATCCGCGACAGAAAAAAATTTTTCATACATCGATCCTATATTCCACAAGAGAATGTACATCAAGTCTAGATCGAACATAAATGTAAAATCCTAGGGCTAATACAGCTCCTGTTGTATTAGTTAAATACAATCATGCACACACAATAAAATGCCCTTGACATGTCCAAGCGCCCAATCACACACAATAACCATAAGCCATAATAGTTGGAGCCTGCAACCATAGAGTTAGCATATCCTACTATTATCCTGCCTAAATTATGTATGACATGTGCATAATTGAACTAAAAACCAAATACAGAGGCAAACCCTAGCTCTGATATCAATTGTTGGTTGATCCTAGGAATATCGTACTGGTTTCACTGTACAAAAATTTTATACAAGTGTCGAACCTTTCCTAACAACCTATTGTGTTCTTTAGAAATTAAATTCGAAATCACAAACGGAACTCAACATTATTGATTCCAAATTTAATTTATCTGTTCTTTTAGGTTTAGACTTGGATCGCAAATTCGAAATCTAGAATTATATGCCTCTTGTGTTTGGAATTCATACAAAGAAAAACTAGTATGATGCGGAAGATAATTACTAGTTATACCTTTCTTTGTAAACAACAACCTCTTGATCTTCTATTGTATTCCTCTTCTTATCTCAGATGTTGTGTGGGCAATGATCTACCGAGATGAGAACCACCCAAGCCCTTCTTTTTCCTTCTTGCAAGTTTCAGCCAAGCACCTCTCCTTGAGATGAAGAGTTTTGACTGCCACCACCAAGCTCCAAGGGATACTAGAAACAAAGCCTCCTTTTTCTCTTTCTCCTCTAAGCAAGATCCGGCCACCACTGTTGGGATTTTCGGGCCGCGAAAACCGCTTTTTCGCCTCGCGAAAACCCTGAAACCCCCATCACCAGATCCGTGCGAAGTAAAATAAAACAAAAAAATTCGAGTACGAGTTTACTAAAGCCTAGATCTACACTAGGAGAAGAGTCTTTCACCCTTGATGCGCGCCCTTTGCGAATCCCGCTCGTCCAAGGTGTCGGATCTCAAGATTGTCAAAGTAGACAATCCTCTACACATATCCACACGAACAAATCAATGGAGGGAGAGCCTTAGAGTGTGTTAGCACTCCTAGAGGGTCTCGGCCAAGGAGGAGGAGAGGGAGAGCAAGAAGATGCAAGGAGGAAGATGGAATTAATGCCTTGAATTGCATTCACTTGCAATTCAAATGTGGCCGTCCACTATTGGAGTTGTAACCTCCATCCTCATTTAATGTGGCTATTAAAGAGGAGATTTGTAACCTCCATGAGGTGGCACACACATGTGCTAGCCTTGATGGTGTGGCACATCATCATTGGTCCTCCTAATGCCAACTCACAAATGAGGTGGCAAATGGTCAAGTCAAACTTGACCTTTCATCTTCCTTCTCAAGTCAAGTCAAACTTGACCAAATCTCTCTCATGGTTGATCTAATCTAACTATTTGATTCAAACCAACTTAATATAATGAATCTAATTCATTTAATTAAATTGATTTAATGAGTCATAATCTAAATTAGACTTATTGAACACATGAATCAACTTGAGTCCAACTCAATTAGTTCAATTAGGATTACTCTTAATCCAATTTGATTCATCACATGAATCTAATCCTCTTGGTTCATCATATGAACCTAATCTCCATCTAATTGTCCTTTGTGTGTGACCCTATAAGTTCTTATAACGTTGGCAATGCTCCTAAACCAATTTAGAAGCATAAGTATGAACGGTATCTAGCAACACATCATTACTACCCAAGTTATAAGAATATTGAGATCCAACATCACCTTGTGACTACTAATTGTAACTCTTCACAATATATGACATTGTCCTTCTATCCTAGATATCTAGATTGATCAATGTGAGGCATAGACTGTGTCATCTTCTAATCAATCAAAATCTTGAACTCCAAGTAGACTCACTCAATCAAATGAGCTCAATATCTCATATTGACTCATTTGGGCATGGCCATGCACTTCGTGGTCTCACTCTATCAAGAATATCGATGTCGCTCTCGTCATATAGGAGGGATAGATCCCATCTACATCACTCACATCCCTCTGCATAATTCGTTACATACCCAGTAATCGTCTTTATAGTCCACCCAGTTACGGGTGACGTTTGACGAAGCCAAAGTACGTAACTCCTTATGTAGGGAACCATGGTGACTTCAGGTCCAAGGACTAGTAGTCATATTAATAGCCACATGAGAAAGTATATGACACTCATATAACGATCCATGATACTTTCTCATGGAGGGTCATTCAATATACATTCTCCAATGCATACCCATGTGTCAACTTGATATCTCCATATCCATGACTTGTGAGATCAAGTCATCGAGTTGACCTACATGCTAGTCTCGTTGCATTAACATTGTCCCTGAATGTTAATACTCAACTAGGAATGATTAAGAGTAGTGTTCCCTATATCATCTCACTATCGATTCAACCAATCGATTGATATAGGTGAGAACCTTCTACTCAAGGACGCTACTATACTTAGTTATTTGGCACCAATACAAGTAAGTATAATAACCAAAACAAATGCCCTTATTAATATACAAGAATATGATACAATGAGTCCATACAACAATCATCAAATAATTGGCTCTAGGGCTCTAACTAACAACCACCACCAAGCTCCAAGGGATGATGTCACCGGCCACCAAAGAAGAAGAGAAGAGGAGAAGCAAAGGAGCAAGGGCCGACCACCACCAAGGGAAAGAGAAGAGGAAAATAGAATAGAGTTGTGTCAGGTGAGGCACTTCTATCCCCTCTTTTATATTCCTTGGTCTTGGCAAATAAGGAAATTTAAATAAAAACATTCTTAATTTCTTTGCCATGAAAAGAAAAATTTTAATTGATTAAAAACAATTTCCTTTTCTTAAATCAACATGGCCGGCCACCTCATAACTCCAAGCAAGGAAAGTTTTAATAATACAAGAATTAAAACTTCCTAATTTGTTTCCGGAAATTAATAAAAATTTCTCTAATAATTTTTCCCTTCATGGTTGGTTATAAAAGGAAATTAAAATCTCTCTTTTAAAACATGTAGATGATTTCCAAAAAGAAAAGTTTTCTCTAAAATTAAAATCTTCCTTTCAATCTACAAATAATGAAAGATATCAAATCTTTTCTTAATCTTTTGTAGAAACTTATAAAAGGAAATATTTAATTTTAAAACTCTTTTTTTAAATCATGAACATGGTTAAAAAAAGAAAAGTTTTATCAAAAATTAAAATCTTCCTTTTAACTACAAATAAGGAAAGATATCAAATCTTTCACTTAATCTTTTGTAGAACGCTATAAAAGGAAAGATTTAAATTTTAAACTCTCTCTTTTAAAACTATGATATCCACATAAGAAAAGATTTTAAAATAAAATCCTTTTAATTTAATTAGGGCCGGCCACAACAAGCTTGGGCTCCAAGCAATGGCCGACCCCCCTTCACGGCTCAACCCTTGGCTTGGCCAGCCCAAGCTTGAACTCTAAGCTTGCTTGGACGGCCACCTAAGGGTGGGTAGGAAGTGGGTATGCGGTGGGTATAATTCTCTATATACAAGAGGCTATGATAGGGACCGAGAGGAGGAATTGGTTTTGGTCTCCCGATGAAATTAAGCTTCCCGTGTTTGCCCCGAACACCCAACTTAATTTCATCAATAATAATTCATACCTCTAAAGAATTATTATTAAACTACCGCACCAATCCCAAGTTACATTTTGGGCTCCTTCTTATTATAAGTGTGTTAGTCTCCCTGTGTTTAAGATGTCGAATGCCCACTAATTAAATGAGTTACTGACAACTCTCTTTAATTAATATCTTAGTCTAAGAGCAGTACCACTCAACCTTATTGTCATGTCGGACTAAGTCCACCTGCAGGATTTAACATGACAATCCTTATGAGCTCTTCTTGAGGACATTATCAACCTAAATTACTAGGACACAGTTGTTAGAGTGTATACTAAAAGCCTAGCTTTTGGTATAAACATTTATCTAGAAATAAGAATCACATTAGTCAAATGACTACATTTATGATAAATGTAGTTGTTCAATTAATTTATATTGTAGATAACATGGTGTATGGTGTCACACACAGAGGATCATGTTATCAGTACCTTATAAATTATAAACAGTAGCTCACGACCATAATGGAAAGGAACAAACCATTGGAAGGTCGTAGTGTAATTAGGTATTAGTTTATCTTAACTATATAATTACACTAGTACACTTAGAGTGTATTGAGTAGGACCATTAGAGGTCGTTTCTTTTATACTGACTTTATAAAGAAACAAAGACCTCAGTTATTATGGAAGTGTGTGCTCTTAATCCTAATATAATAACAAGCACATATATTTGATATTTATTTCTTTAATTTATCAATGGGTGAGATTTAGTTCGATGAATCAATAATCCCGATAAGTTGGGAAATGATATCACTTATAGTGTGTATTGTTGATTATAGAAGGAAACTGTGTCCTAGTGATCTAGGTTGAGAATGCCCTCAAGAGGAGCTCATAAGGATTGTCATGTTAAACCCTGCAGGTGGACTTAGTCCGACATGACGATGAAGTTGAGTGGTACTACTCTTGGAGATAGATATTAATTAAGTGAGTTGTCAGTAACTTAATTAGTGGACATTGTTATCTTAAACACGGGAGACACTCATAATAAGAAGGAGCCCAAAATGTAATTTGGGATTGGTGCGGTAGTTCAATAATAGTTCTTTAGTGGAATGAATTATTATTGATGAAATTAAGTTGTGTGTTCGGGGCGAACACGGGATGCTTAATTTCATCGGGAGACCAAAACCAATTCCTCCTCTCGGTCCCTATCGTAGCCTCTAGTATATAGAGATTTATACCCACCGCATACCCACCTTCTTACTCATCCAATGGGGCCGGCCAAGCTAGGGCCGGCCAAGACCAAGTGGATGAGTCATGTAGGTGGCCAGCCAAAGCTTGGGTCCCAAGCTTAGGTGGCCGGCCACTAGAATATTAAAAGGATTTTTATTAAAATTATTTCTTATGTGGATATCATGATTTTAAAAGAGAGTTTAAAAATTAAAAATTTCCTTTTATAGCTTTCTACAAAAGATTAAGAGAAGAGATTAATCTCTTTCCTTATTTGTAGTTTAAAAGGATGGTTTTAATTTTTGGTAAAAACTTTCCTTATTTGTAAATCATCTACATGTTTAAAAGAAAGTTTAAAATTTGAAATCTTTCCTTATTTGTTGATTAAAGGAGGATTTTAAATTTTAAGAAAAACTTTCCTTTTTAACCATGTTCATGATTTAAAAGAAAGTTTAAAAATTAAATATTCTCTTTTATAAGTTTCTACAAGAGATTAAGAAAAGATTTGATATCTTTCCTTATTTGTAGATTAAAAGAGATTTTAATTTTTAGAGATAACTTTCTTTTTATCCACATGTTTAAAAGAAAGATTTTAATTTATAAAATTTCCTTTTTATTAACCAATCATGAAGGGATTAAATTATTGGAGAAATTTTTATAAATTTCCGGAAACAAATTAGGAAGTTTTAATTCTTGTTTTAATTAAAATTTTCCTTGATTTGGGGCTTGAGGTGGCCGGCCATTGTATTTGAAAAAGAAAATTATTTTTAATTAAATAATTTTTCCTTTTCAATGGAAAAAGAATTAAGGAAATTTTTATTAAATTTTCCTTATTTGCCAAGACCAAGGATTATAAAAGAGGGGATAGAGAAGGCTTTATGGTTGATGATCTCTATTCTTTTCCTTCCTCTCCTCTTTGGTTTTGGTGGCCGGCCCTATTACTCTCCTCTCTTCTTGTTGGCCGAAACTTATCTCTGGTGGAGCTTTTGTTTGTGGCCGGATCAAGGAAGGAGAAGAAGGAGAGAAAGCAAGCCTCGTTTCTAGTATCCCTTGGAGCATGGTGGTGGTGGCCGAACCTCTTCATCCTAGAAGAAGTTTTGATGGCCGAAACTTGCAAGGAAGAAGAAGGTACTTGGTGGTTCTCATCTTGGAAGATCGTTACCCACACAACGTCCGAGGTTAGAAGAGGAATATGGTAGAAGATCAAGAGGTCTTTCTAAAAGGTATAACTAGTAATTTTTGTTTTCGCATCATACTAGTTATTTTTGGAAATAATACTAAATACAAGAGGCATACGATTCTAGAGTTTCGAATTTGTTTTCGATATAGTGTTCTTTTGTTTTTCTTTCCCTTGTGATTTGATTGTTCTTTTCGGTTAACCTAAAGTTATTTTAGGAAATTAAATATTATCTTTCCATAAAAGGTTTTGTCTAGTCGGTGGTGGTTGCTCCCATATCCAAGAAGGCCGTGTGCCTCGCCACGTCAGTACTGGAACCAATTATGGAAATTAATATTTAATGGAATTAATAACTTAAGGTGATTTGGGTCGAACGTGTTAAGTTCCGCAGGGGACCCAAGTCAAAACCTAAAAGAACGAATAGATTAAGTTTTGGATCAAACGTGTTAAGTTCCGCAGGCGATCCAAAATTTAATTTAAAAGAACACATGGTAGCTAGGAAAAGGTTCAGACCTTTGTACAAAATTTTTGTACAGTGGAATCTCTAGGTTTTCCGAGTAGCAACCAACAACAGTTTCCTTCTATAATCAACAACACACACTATAAGTAATATCGTTTCCCAACTTATCGAGCCTATTGATTTATTGAGCTAAATCTCACCCTTTGATAAGTCAAAGAAATAAATACTAAATATATATGTTTGTTATTATATTAGGATTAAGAGCACACACTTCCATAATAACTAAGGTCTTGTTCTTTTATTAAGTTAGTATAAAAAGAACTTACCTCAAATGGCTTTGCTCAATACACTCAGAGTGTACTAGTGTAATTTATCAGTCAAAATAAACTTATACATAATTACACTATGACTATTCTAATGGTTTGTTCCTTTCCATTTTTGTCCCGGGCTACTATTTATAATTTATAAAGAACCGATAACATGATCTTCTGTATGTGACACCACACATCATGTTATCTACAATATAAATTAATTGAACAACTATACTTAGCATAAATGTAGACATTTTTGACCAATGTGATTCTTTATTTCAAAATAAATGTTTACAAAAGCAAGGCTTTTAGTATACACTCTAACAATCTCCCACTTATACTAAAAGACTAAGCTGTATATCTGCTGCCATACATCTGATTCTCATCCCCTCCACATGCCGATCAAAAGCTTTTGCCGAAAGGGCCTTAGTGAAAGGATTTGCCAAGTTATCTGCTGATGTAATCCTGGTGACTACAACTTCTCCTCGCTTTACGATATCTCGTATCAGGTGGTACTTGCGCTCTATATGTTTACTCGCTTTATGGGCTCGTGGTTCCTTCAAGTTTGCAACTGCACCGCTATTATCACAATAAATTGTGATGATTTTGGGCAAACCAGGATTCAGATCTAAGTCCATTAGGAAGTTCCTAAGCCATACAGCTTCTTTGGCTGCCTCAGAGGCTGCCACATACTCAGCTTCCATGGTTGAGTCAGAAATGCATTTCTTTTTAACACTCCTCCATGCAATGGCTCCACCTCCTAAATTAAACACATAGCCTGATGTAGACTTACTATTGTCCCTATCTGATTGGAAGTCCGAATCCATGTAACTCAGAGGGAGCAAATCATCTTCTTGGTATACTAGCATATAATCTCTAGTCCTTCTCAGGTACTTTAATATATGCTTTACCGCAGTCCAATTTCCTTATCCAGGGTTACTTTGATATCTGCTAACCATGCCCACGGTAAAGCAGATATCCAGTCTCGTGCACAGCATTACATACATTAGGCTTCCCACAACCGAAACATAAGGAACTGCCTTCATGTCCTCTAGCTCCTTTGATGTCTTCGGTGACATCTCTTTAGATAAAGCTATTCCATGATGAAAAGGTAAGAAACCTTTCTTGGTGTTTTGCATGCTAAAACGAGCAAGAATTGTATCTATATATGAAGCTTGAGATAGACACAAGATCCTCTTCTTGCGATCCCTTATGACTTTGATCCCAAGAATATGTGCGCATTCTCCTAAGTCCTTCATATCGAATTGTTTGGACAACCATACCCTCACGTCTGATAACACTTTGACATTGTTGCCAATTAACAAAATGTCATCTATGTATAATACAAGAAATACCACCACGTTTCCGTTACACTTTTGGTATACACAAGACTCATCCAGATACTGAATAAATCCATATAACTGGATTAATTCATTAAACCGGATGTTCCAAGATCTTGAAGCTTGCTTCAGTCCATAAATGGACCAATTGAGCTTGCACACTAGATGCTCTTTGCCTTTTTCAATGAACCCCTTTGGTTGTTTCATATGGATGTTTTCTTCAAAACTTCCATTCAGGAAAGCTGTCTTGACATCCATTTGCCAAACCTCATAATCCATATGAGCGATAATGGATAAGAGTATCCGGATAGACTTAAGCATAGCTACCGGTGAAAAGGTATCCTCATAATCGATTCCCTCCTTTTAAGTATACCCTTTCGCAACAAGCCTTGCTTTGAAGGTTTCTACCTTCCCATCTGTCCCTCTTTTCCTTTTGTAGATCCACTTGCATCCAATGACTTTTACACCATTTGGTGATTCTACAAGCTCCCAGACCTTATTAGAATACATACATTCTATTTCAGAATTCATTGCTCTTTGCCGAGATGTTCCATCTTTATCTTGGAGTGCTTCGTCATATGTCCGGGATCAGGTTCATGTTTACCAAGGATCAAATCCGAAGACTCTCCCAAAAACATGAATCTCTCAGGTTGGCTCACAACCCTCCCACTACGACGAGGCACTGTCTGCGGTTGTGTATCATTTGTAACACGTGTTGCAGTTTATTGTGGTACTTCATCTTGTACTGGTGATATTAAAGTAGATGTGTCCTCTCTAATTTCTTCTAGAATAATTTCACTTATGGGCTTATGGTTCATTACTTAATCTTATTCTAAAAATCGAGCATTAGTTCTAACAATGATCTTTTGATTTTTAGGATTATAAAACAAACCACCTTTCGTTCCCTTAGGATATCCCACAAACAGACAAACTTCTGTACGTGATTCTAACTTGTCAGTATCTTCCTTCAGCACATGTGCTGGACTACCCCATATCCGAATATGACTCAGACTAGGCTTACGCCCATTCCACAATTGCATGGGAGCAGAAGGAACTATTTTAGAAGGTATCATATTCAGAATGCACACTGCTGTTTCCAGAGCATATCTCCAAAATGAATTTGGTAATTCTGAATAACTCATCATCGATCTAGCCATTTTCCATAAAAGTCCTATTCCTTCGTTCTGCCACACCATTCTATTGGGGTGTACTAGGTGCAGACAATTGGGATTGGATCCCAGCTTCTGATAAGTAATTCCTAAACTCTCCAAAGAGGTATTCGCCACCACTGTCAAACCGTAGTGTCTTGATACTTTTACCAAGACGTTTCTCCACATCAGCCCTGTATTCTTTGAACTTATCAATGCATTCAGACTTGCGGCGCATCAAGTAAATGTATCCGTATCTTGAATAATCGTTTATAAAAGAGACAAAATATTCATAACCACCTCTTGCCTGGATAGACATAGGACCACACAAATCAGAATGAACCAGCTCTAACACATTTTTGGCTGTATACCCCTTAGCTTTAAAAGGTCTCTTGGTCATTTTACCTTCCAAGCAGGATTCACACGTTGGAAAGTTTTACAATACTAATGAACCCAAGAGTCCATCGGTTATTAGCCTTTGAATCCTACTCAAGTTAATATGACCAAGCCTTAGATGCCATAGATATGTTTGGTTCATTTCCGAAGGTTCTTTTCTCTTGTTAGAGTTAGAAGATGTGTTATTAATTTCCATTTATTGCTTTGTGTGAGAAATTGGATTTAGAGTATACAAATTGCCAACCAATGCACTAGAACAGATAATAACCCTATTTCTCTTTATAACAACATTGTTACTAAAAGAAACAGAATAGGAGGTGTTTAGTTGATGAGTTTGGGAATGAGGGAATGGAATGATAGTAAAAGATAGTGTTTGGATTGTGGGTTTGGGAATGACATTTTGGGAATGATTACTAGATTTATGGGAATAAACCAAACCCATATAACTTGATGGGTCTCATTTCTATTCCTATTATCATTCCACCCTACTATCAAACTCATACCCATAGTCATTCCCATCATTTAACCAAACACCCCCTTAGTGTGTCTATTCCTTTCACTCATCTTATACCTATTTGGTTCAGAGCATGGTCTATATGTCAGTCCCCATTAGGCTGAATATCTCACACCTAGCCCAAGTAGTAGTTCCTTATCCTACATATTCAAATTACTCAAACATGTGTCTAAAAAGACCATCCTCTTGATGTGTAATGCTTTGGCCAAAGACTTATAAGTAATAATCTTGACAAGAGGTCATAGGGTATACATCTCCTTAAAAAATGAGTGGTGAATTATCTGTAGGTTATCCAATTACTTTTAGATACTTTGATTTATACGCAATCATCTCAAGGTTACACCTCTAAGGAAATGTTTGCTTAAGATGCCAAAATATAAGTCTTCATAACTAAAATAATTTGAATAACTCAAGTCGAAGGAAACTTAGCCTCGAGTTGTAATAAGATCTTCATAGACATGTATAAAAACACATGAAATCTCATTCAGATCTCATCGAATGAATTAGTTACCCTTAACTATATCCATATGTTAACTTTCAATATCCTAATATTTTCAGTCAGCTAGAATTGATTGCTTAGATATAGCAAGAAGCATAATATATGTTAGTCTTACAGATTTGATGATGTACAATCTCATCAATTTATCGACTAGGAATATTTCAATACATACATAATTACAGATGGAGAGATACCTACTAATTGCGATTCAATCATAATTTTTCTCATACTGTGCATTGTGTTATGGATTTCATTAATTGAGTTTAAGATCAATATCATATACACAGAGAATGTACACTCAAATAGTAAATTTATTTATCTAATAAATAATATAATATCTAAGACGATTACCGTAGAACACCTCTCAAATATAATAGTTTACTATGGAGAAGCGGTCGTCCTTATGGAAATTGGTGAAGAGTCTACTCTGGAAGCACCTATGGTCAAGACAACTCTGACCAGTGGCACCTTGATCTTGACTTGATCATTAAGACCAGGAAAAAAATAGTTGCCTAACTCATCGTATACCAACAGAGGATATGCCAGAACTACAACAAGCGAGTTATTCCTCACACTTTTCAAGTCATGGACTTAGTTTGGAAGGAGGTCAAGTATGTCAAAAACATCAACAAATTGGATCCACAATAGGGAGGACCTTTTCGGGTGATCCACAAGCTAAGTTTAGGGTCATAGTACTTGCAAGATTCAATAGAAAGGAACTCAATCGACCATGGAGCGTCAATCACTTGAAGTCATATTATTCTTAAACAGTTCATGTATCCTTCATTTATCTTTCACGCGCTATCAAAGTTTTATATCTTCCTAACTATTGATAAAAAAGAACTCCTAGAAGATTTGTGTTCTTTCTTCCAAAATTTCCCAACTCGGATATAGTTGAGGTCGAGATCAAAGATGATGATATCATCCACCTCTTCATATAAGGGTTAAGAGCATATCATTTCTTCATCAGTAAATGTCTATGTTTGGGCCCAAACTCCCACACCTCGGACATAGTTAAGGTCGAAATCAAAGACACTAATATTAACCTCCCCTTTATACAAGAGTCAAGCACATATTGTACCTCCATTGTCAAATATCCATTTTCGGGCTCAAACTCCACTGACTTGGACATAGTCAGGATCGAGATCAAAGGTGATGACAGCAACCTCCCTTAAGTATAAGGGTCGAGTGCATATCATACTTCTATCAACAAATGTCCGTTTCTGGACCCAAACTCTTCCAACTCAAATATAGTTGGGGTCGAGATCAAAGTTAGGACAAGGTGTTGGACCGATGCGGCCGGGTAAAAGAGGGGGTTGAATAGCCCTGAAAAATCAAACACAACCCTTTCTCGAACAATTAAGCTAACACTTGAAAAATAGATTAAACAGAAAATAAAGCATAAAAACGAGGCACCGAATTTGACTTGGTTACAACCGGGGAGGTTGTTAATCCAAGGATGAAGATCGCACTAAGAGCTCCTTCAGGCGGAGAAGCCTCGTTTACAGTAGTGTAAGCACAGAAAGACAGAAGCTAATCTAAACAGTGAAAGCACACAAGTGTTGTTTACAATTTCTGAACTGATGAAGAGCTTCTGGACCAAGGCTATATTTATAGCCTTGGTCGGGGCGCCTGGAAGGGTTCCGGGCGCCCTGGGGGGGATAAAATTTATCCCCCAACGTTCGGATCGAGATAATTCTCGATCTGGTCAAGATTACTGTTCCGGGCGCCCGGAAGGGTTCCGGGCGCCCCGGAGGGGTCCGGGCGCCCCGGACCCCGAAAGTCAACACAGTTGACTTTTTTATCCGGGACCGCTTCTCTGGTTCAGTCCCGCCTCGGTCCGGTTCTTCCGCTCCGGATCCGCTTGATTGGGTGATCTCTGACATCCGGAATAGGGCTCACCCGAACCCATCTTCCGGTCTTCTCGAGCGTGCTTCCCTCCGGCTTCTCGTCCCTCGGAATTGCCGCGTGTCCCTTCTCGTCCACCAGCGTACTCATCCGCAGACTTCGTCCCTCGATCGCACCCCGTGCCGACCTTCGCGCTAGCTGCGTCTCTTGCTCCCCGAGCAATCTTTCGCTCCGGCTTTCATACCTCGGAACTATCGCGCGCACTTCCTTCTCGTCTGCCGGTGTACTCTTCCGCAGCGCCTCGTCCCTCGGACGCACCGCGTGCCGTCCTTCTCGCTAGCTGCGTCTTCCGCTCGAGTACCTGTGCTCCTAAGCTCCTGCACACTTAGACACAAGGTTAGAAAACAACAGAACCTAACTTAACTTGTTGATCACACCAAAACCAACCTTGGGGTTCCAACAATCTCCCCCATTTTGGTGTGATCAACCCAAGTTAAGCTAGGGTTAACTAGAAAAAAAATAAACTAACTAAATTTACAATTTAGTGCACAAAGATAGAAAAAAATAGTTTTAGGCTACCTCCCCCTAGACTTATACTTATCCTTCTCCCCCTTTGATCATAAAAAAAAATGGGGTTCCAAAAAAAATCTAAGGGTTAAAGACTTAGAAAATTTTGAAAAGCTACCTTAAAAAAAATTTCTAAGTAAAACTTAATTTTTGCAATCAATAAAACTTAAATAAATATTTTGAAAAATATTTTTGAATCAATAAAAGCAGAAAAAACTATAAGTAAAATTTTAACTTAGGAAAAAATAATTTTTGAAAATTTTTCAAAAAATAATTTTTGAAAATAGAAATTTAAAAGACATTAATTATTTAAGAAAATATATGTCAAAATTTTGAAACATGTTTGAATAACTTTTTAAAGCATTAAATAATTCTAGTATTAATGCTTTATTAATTAAACATTTATTTCAATATTTGGCTTCCAGGCAGTGGCGAGGCACTAGGCCTTCTTGGTTATTGGAGCAACAACCACTTTCTAGTCAAAGCCCATAAAGAAATTTTTGTTTAATTTTCTCACTTAAAGCGCTAAATTTGATTTTACAATTTACACTAAGCAAGATTTAGGAACCCAATAAAGGTTCCAACCTACTGGATTAACTAAAAATTTCTTAGGGACATATTTTTTAGAGATATTTTTAATTTGTCCCTGGTGATATCTATAATACCAATTCAAATTATTGAACCTTCTAAAATTGGTTTTAGATGAGCAAGCAGAGTTTTTCAAGTTTTCTACTTGAATTTTTAAATTTTGAATTTCTAATTTTAATTTTTCATTTTCTAAATTTGATTTATCTAGCATTTCTAACGGACAAGATGTAGCTAATATTGCTTTTAAATCTTTATTTTCATTTTCTAATTTGCAGCAATCTTTTGTTAAAATTTTAATGAATTTAAACATTTTATCAGGAGGAAGAGATCGTACCTCACTTACCTTGTCGATCTCGTTGTCGGTTTCTCCCCCTGAACTTCTGCTCTCTTCGTACGTGGCTCCCCCTTCATCGATACTTTCGATGCTCATTTCGGAAGAGCTTGACTCGTAGTCGTCGTCTTGATGACTCGCCATTAACGCGAGCCCGGAGAACTCCTCGACTTCCGATTCCGACGACGTATCGTCCCACGTCGCTTTTAAGGCCTTGCGCTTTTGGATAGGCTTCTTACCCTTGTCCTTGCCTTTGTTCTTCAGTTTAGGGCAATTGTCCTTGACGTGCCCTTCTTCATCGCAATGGTAGCAGCGGATGGTTCTTTTCTTTCTTCCCTGCGGATGGTTAGATTTCCTAGATTTACAAATATTTTTAAATCGCCTTACCATCATTACCATTTCCTCGTCGTCGAGAGAAGATTCTGACTCAGGTTCGTCTCTCGAAGCTTTAAGAGCGACATTATTCTTGGGCTCCTTCGGACCTGCACATCTTGACTCATGCACTTCAAAAGTTGAAAAGAATTCGTCTAATGAAATTTTTTCCAGATCTTTTGAAATGTAAAAGGCATCTACTAGTGATGCCCATTTTGAGTTTCTAGGAAAGGAATTTAGGGCATACCTTAGCGAATCTCGATTACTTACCTTTTCTCCGAGATTCGTAAGTCTAGTGATGAGTTCCTGAATCCTCGAGTGTAGATGTGCAATTGTTTCACCTTCTTCAAATCGGAGGTTTGTAAGCTGGTTACGAAGTAAATCCCGTCTTGCAAGTTTGGCTTCGGATGTTCCTTCGTGTAACTCAAGGAATTTCTCCCAAAGCTCCTTTGCCGAGTTGTAGGTACCGACTCGATTGACTTCTTGTGTTGGAAGTACACTTAGCAGATGGAATTCTGCTTTCTTGTTTGCCACGTGGTCAGCCTGCTCCTTCTTTGACCATTGATTTCTTGCTTTGCCCTCTGGTGCTTCATAGCCAAATTCCATTGTTAGTAATAAATCATAATCTGTTTCAAGAAATACCTCCATTCGATTTTTCCAGCTAGCGAAGTCCCCTTCGAATTTTGGTGCGTGGATGTTGGATCCGGCCATCTTGTTGCTTCGTTCGGCGGGTAGTCCTCCTGATAAGTGTTGGACCGATGTGGCTGGGTAGAAGGGGGGGTTGAATAGCCCTGAAAAATCAAACACAACCCTTTCTCGAACAATTAAGCTAACACTTGAAAAATAGATTAAACAGAAAATAAAGCATAAAAACGAGGCACCGAATTTGACTTGGTTACAACCGGGGAGGTTGTTAATCCAAGGATGAAGATCGCACTAAGAGCTCCTTCAGGCGGAGAAGCCTCGTTTACAGCAGTGTAAGCACAGCTAATCTAAACAGTGGAAGCACACAAGTGTTGTTTACAATTTCTGAACTGATGAAGAGCTTCTGGACCAAGGCTATATTTATAGCCTTGGTCGGGGCGCCTGGAAGGGTTCCGGGCACCCTGGGGGGGATAAAATTTATCCCCCAACGTTCGGATCGAGATAATTCTCGATCTGGTCAAGATTACAGTTCCCGGTGCCCGGAAGGGTTCCGGGCGCCCCGGAGGGGTCCGGGCGCCCCGGTCAGTTCCGGGCGCCCCGGACCCCGAAAGTCAACACAGTTGACTTTTTTATCCGGGACCGCTTCTCTGGTTCAGTCCCGCCTCGGTCCGGTTCTTCCGCTCCGGATCCGCTTAATTGGGTGATCTCTGACATCCGGAATAGGGCTCACCCGAACCCATCTTTCGGTCTTCTCGAGCGTGCTTCCCTCCGGCTTCTCGTCCCTCGGAATTGCCGCGTGTCCCTTCTCGTCCACCAGCGTACTCATCCGCAGACTTCGTCCCTCGATCGCACCCCGTGCCGACCTTTGCGCTAGCTGCGTCTCTTGCTCCCCGAGCAATCTTCCGCTCCGGCTTTCGTACCTCGGAACTATCGCGCGCACTTCCTTCTCGTCTGCCGGTGTACTCTTCCACAGCGCCTCGTCCCTCGGACGCACCGCGTGCCGTCCTTCTCGCTAGCTGCGTCTTCCGCTCGAGTACCTGTGCTCCTAAGCTCCTGCACACTTAGACACAAGGTTAGAAAACAACAGAACCTAACTTAACTTGTTGATCACACCAAAACCAACCTTGGGGTTCCAACACAAGGGTCGAGCGCAAATCATACCTCCATCTGTAAATGTCTGTTTTTAGGCCCAAACTTCTATGACATGGAAATAGTCAGGGTCAAGATCAGAGGTGACTATATCAACCTCCCATTTGTACAAGGATCGAGTGCATATCATATCTCCATCCATAAATGTTTATTTTCAGGCTCAAACTCCCTCAACTCGAACATAGTTAAGGTTAAGATCAAGGCGCTGATATAAGTCTCCCTTCATATAAGGGTTAAGCAGATATCGTATCTCCATCAACAAATGTCTATTTTCGAACTTAAACTGCCTCAACTCAGACATGGTTAAGAACAAAGATGTGAATATCAACCTCCCCTTTGTATAAGGGTTGGGTGCATACCGTATCTCTATCAGTAAATGTTTATTTTCGGACCCCGAACTCCCCCGACTTGGACATAGTCGGGGTCAAGATCAAAGGTACCAATATCAACCTCCCCTTCATACAAGGGTCGAGTGTATATCATACCTCCATTGACAAATGTCTGTTTCTGGACCCAAACTTCCTGACTTAAACATAATTGGGGTCGAGATCAAAGACACCGATATCAACCTTCCCTCATATAAGGGTCCATCACATATCGTACCTTCATCGGTGAATGCTTGTTTTTGGATCCAAACTCTCCTGACTTGGGCAATGCCGAGGGAGAGACATCAAAGGCTCAATGGCAGCAACCTCTCCCCTTTAGTCAGGATTGAGTGTGTAAAGCCCATATTCTCCTTGACACTTCGATCAGCTGGATTTCTTATGAACTTAATCAGAAATATTCCTTTGACTCCTTCATCATTGATGAACGAATCTTTTCTCAAGAACTTAAGGTATCAAGAAGTCAGAGAATGAACAACATAAATTTCAATAGGCTTTCCTAATGTCAATAAATTAATTACAACCATTTAGAGTCATCAAAAAGAAAACGATGGAACATTAAGATCAGTTGGTTAGGTCTTCTTCAAGGATGTTATCGGTAATATTTGATAAGTTGATAGTGAGCACGTCGATTGGAAGGCTCTCATTCTCTAGCAGTTACTTTACTGTACCTTCCATCTTGTATTACATCATTCTAACTATGCGGGTGTCGAATAGAGAACAGAACTCCTCAAAGCATAGGAATTTCTTTTTCTTAGCAATCCAACGCTCCTCCTCCCCAACTCAATACTCCTAGAGTTTCACCTATTTGTTCTCCAATTGGCCTTTTGGGCCTCCAACGCCACCTGGAGCTTTAACTTTGTGGCTTCCATAGCCTTGATTCAGCTTTTGCTGCCTCTACCTCAACTCGGGTAGCCTCCATCTCGGTCTGTCTAATCTCAGCAACTAACTTGATTGCTTTGGCTTCATATTTGGTGGCTCTCAACTCCAACTTAAGTGTCTCAAACTCAGTTCTGTTGGCCTCCAACTTAGCCTTGGTGGCCTGTAGCTCAATTTTCTATGCCTCAAACACAACCTTTAGCTTGTCCATAGCCTTTCATCATTTTCTCCTCCCTAATTTCAATTTTTTATTCTGGGCTTCCAATGACTCTATCTCCCTCTTCACCTTGTCTAGGTCAAATCATGCCAGATGTTTCTCTAGTGTCTAGGTGTCGACTGCTATCCTCAGTCAATTGAACTTTGCTTACACTGAGGCGGGAACTTGGTCGATGGGTGTTGGCTAAGCCTCCAACTCAACCCGTCGAGCTCGCATGGCTCGATGATTTCATTAGAATTTGGGAAATCGTTGGTCAAATGATACCAGTTTAGCCCAATGCCTAGTTCCATCTAGCATAATCGCATTAGCCAAGGACCTGATGGATAGGTTATCATTTGTCTCCTTGGCTTCAGACCACTTCCCCACCATAGGATTGAAGAGAGCGAGATCAAGCTTGTACTCCTCAACCTTTTGTCCATGGGGCACCTATGAAGTAGTCAAGACGGGGTCTCTGCCCACATTGAGGTGAGACGACTCTACCAAAGTATCATTCTGACAAATAGGAAAACTGAGGCCTGGATGTGGATGTGGATATGAAGAACTGGAAGCCCCCCGACTCCACAAGTGAAGTTAGTTAAGACCATTAGTGGCGAGGTCGAGCCGCCTGGACATGGATGTGAAGAAATAGCCCCAACCTAGAAGCCCCTAAACTCAGCAGGTGAAGTCAGGGTTAGGATCAGTAGTGGCAAGGTAGGGCCAATTGGAGTCCTTGACGAACGATGCCTCTTCCTCCTTATTATTAAGTGTATCCTTACTCACCCAATGGAACTAACTCTGTAGCTGGCAATTGAGAGGCAATACCCTCTCCTCAAGCATAGCTACATCCACAGTCAAATTAAGGATCACCGTGGCCCTCGCCTCCAATTTAGCCTCAATCATCTTCACTACTTTGTTGACAGAGGCTTTCAGCATGGTGTCAGCTACATGAGTCAACAAGTTTTTAGCTAGATATCAAAACCTATGAAGGTAAAAAGTTTTACTGAATGGAGCTTTAAGAGGAATCAAGATGGGGCTCAGCCCGAATTTATAAAGTAACCCCTCCTCGAGTAGCAAGTTGCTATCGAATCTCAGATCTTGTAGCTTTTGGGATGTAGTAAAATAACCCAGCTCCAAATGGTACTTCTTCAAAGGAGGAGCTATAGGTAACTCGAGTTGTCATCAAGTGGGCCAAGACATGGGACTCGAAGGCTTCATGAAAAAAATGGGATTTCCACCCCTTGTGAGAGGAAGGGAGTTTCTTTAAAAAGTTGAACCCAAATCTGGAGGAAAAGAAGAATACCCTATCTTCTATTTTCTTTGGGTAAAATAAATAATGAAAGACTCGAGGAATCAAGGGGATTCAGTACAATCGAAAGAGGATGGATCTGCTGGTAAGGATTCGGAAAGGGTTTGGACTAAGTTGGGATAATGGAATACGAAAATAATAAGATACTTCGAAAAAGAAAACTAGGATGGGGAAACGAAACCCATTTAATAAGTGACCCTAGAAGAAGGTCACAAAACCAAGTGGAGGGCGATCGGGATGGTCATTACCATTCGGGATTACTATGCGGTGGTCAACAAGCATCTTATAAGACATTCTTATTATATCCAATTCGCCGCAATTAAAATCTAACTTCATGGATCTATACCAGGGAATGGAGGATGACTCTGTAGTCATTCAAAGGTATGATATAGAGCAATAGATCACATGAGGCTAGAAGATTAACAGTTGATTAAAATGAAGGTTGAAGGCAAAGAATAGACACTTATTAAAAGATTGGACATGGAGCACTCAGAGATGAAGAAGACGAAAGCGCAGGACGCAAAAGCAAAGATCGTGTGATAAAAGCAACGACATCTATTTTCGACCTAATATACCTTCGCTCACCCTACTCTGACCATTGAATCTCTGCAATCAAAGTAGCAGGATGGATTTCTAGTCATTCAATTGGACATATAGATCAGAATAAATATCAATAATCATTTTGACCCGGATGATGTTTCAGTCACATCACATTAATAGATGTGACCTCAGAAACATACTGCCAATGCACACCCGACTTGAAGATCAAGGAAGATCATGTATGATGCGCATTTATTTGGTGTGGCTACATTTAATGGACAATACCATTTGAATCATGCCTGGGATTCACCACGTGGATGATGAAATTAAGACAAAAAAAACCACCTTATTTGACCACACCATATGTTGGTGCGGTTAGCACAAACGGTCTAACTCAAGTTTTGATGAATGACAAAATAGGCTAAGTTAGTTTTGTTGTGATCTAACACTCTGACTGAGTGTGAAGGAGAAGCCCAGCTAGGTTGACGGGCCGACCGGATAGCTGGCACGAAGTCCAAACGGGTCGATGAGCTGACTGGACATTTGGCACGAAGTCTAGCTAGGTCGACGGGCTGACCGGATAGCTGGCACGAAGCCCAGACGAGTCGAAGGGCTGACCGGACGTCTGGCAGGTAAGTGAAGGTAAGTCACTGGAGGGGAGTGACTGTGAGGACGTGTTCCTGGGAAGAGAACATTAGGTGTCGATCCAACTTAGACCCATTTCGGATATCTAAGTCGAGATCGTGACTAGATTCTGGTCTCGAGGAGACGAAATCTAGCTACTACTCTGCTTGTTAATCTTAAACTGTGCTAACACTTTGTTTTGCAGGATGATATTATTTGCATTTTACCTCAGACTAACTCTTTCGTGCAGGAGAAGGACTTTCTGGAGAAGAGTGGTCCGGGCACCTGGAAGGGGTCCGAGCGCCCGGAGATCCGGGCGCATAGGAGGGATCCGAGCACCCGGAATGCAAAATATATCCTCAACGCCGCCTCGCCACGTGGAGATGCCTGGTTGGCTCGGCTATGTCATATTCAGGGCGCCCGAAAGAATCCAGGTGCCCCGAACCTCCTATATAAGGAGGGTAGAGGTTGGAGTCACAACAACAATGAAAGAACTACTCTTCTGTGCTCCTACGACGCTGCGAAAGCTTTTCGACAAAAGTGCTAGTTTGTTTTGTCTTTCTTTTCTTATTGTCGGGGTTTCTTCGCTAATTAATTCTTGTACTTAGTTTGTAATAAACTCTCGAATTATTAGTGATTGCCTATCAAAAGCACCCTTGCATATGGGCGTTGGAGTAGGAGTCGCTAAAAGCTTCGAACCAAGTAAATCTTTGTGTTTGCTTTGGCTTAATCATTTTCCGCTGCTTACTCTCGAATTTTTAAATCACTACTCTAGCGAAACTCACGATCCAATAAATGGTATCAGAGCAGGTACCGCTCTGATTTGGTGTAACCACTAATCAGACAAGGGGGTGAAACCTTTTTCATTTTATTTTCGATTTTTGTCGTAATTTTCCAAACTGCTACTATTACCTTTTTGGAAAAATTTTTCCGTTGCTATTAATCTAATTTGGTGCAACAGTAATTTAGTTTTCCAGTTTATCTTTTCTTCTCCCGCACTACTGATCCAAGATCAAGTCTTGGGACTCTCTTTGTCTATTTTTCTTTGTGTGTAGATTAATTATGTCTCAAAATGAAGGCTTCGGTACAGTACGCCATCCCCTATTCAACGGGGATGATTTTTCATACTGGAAGAAGCGGATGGAGGTTTACCTGAAGACTGATTTCGACCAATGGTTCAGCGCACAAGAGGCTACAAAGCACCAGTCGACAACTCTATAATTCCACTAGACCTGGAACAGTGGACTCTAAAGACGAAGAATACCTGATGAACTTGGTAAGGAAAATGTTCACCAGGAGAAAGAAAAGCTTCAGCAAGAAGGACTTATAAAAGATCAACTCCCCAAACGAACCGAGGAACGTGACCTGCTTCAGATGCAACAAGAAGGGTCACTACAAGAACGAGTGCCCGAAACTGAAGAGCGACAAGACAAAGACATCCCAAAAGAAGGCTCTCAAAGCAACTTGGGATGACTCTTCCTCAGACGAATCGAAGGCCGAAGATCAGAAGCACCAGAGCCACCTCGCGCTGATGGCCCTCGAAGCAAAGTCGGAGGACGAATCGGAAGATCGGTCCTAACCGGAATCGAGCCACGAGTCTGTACTCGTTTCCGAAGGTCCCGACGAGGTAAATTTTAATTTGAACAGAAAATTCTTTAAAATAATTGTATGTCTAAATAGTAAATTAATTACATTAGAAAAAGAAAACAAATTGCTCCTTGAAGAGAATCAAAATCTCAAGGAACAAATCAAAAATCTAAATTCAACTCAAGACTTAACACTTGAGGAGAAAAATTTATCACTAAAAATAGAAATTAATAAATTAAAAGATCTGTTAGAAAAATTTGCAACAAGATCTAAGAATTTAGATATATTTTTAAATAATCAAAAAGCAATTTACAACAAAATCGGACTTGGCTACAAGTTAAGTTCAAATAAAACATTTAAATCGTTAATAACCCAATACAAACAATCAAGTAAAGCTTGGGTTCCGAAAGTGTGTCTAATCACGCAAGTAGGATTTAACCAATACTACATACCCAAAGAAAAAATATATTATATAAAATTAAATAAGTCAAATCAAAAACCAAAATACAAACCTAGACCAATAAATTCAAAATCTAAATATTTTAAACCCCATCAAAACTTAGAATATCATCAAGTCAACAATAACTATAAAAAGAATAGACATAAACCAAGAACTAAAAATCAAAAATAAAGGTCAATAATTCAGGGGAGGCTCCAAAATAGTTGACACCTCCAAAACTAGCATACCCGACAGGGTAACCCAAACGAACCTACCCGATAGGATAATTAGAACTAGTTAGAAATGGACCAAGTTTAACTTGACCTATGGTACTGGTAAAATTTTGGATGATAGTACGTTAGGGAAGCTTAGTCCATGCATGTCTAGGAAGATATGGCTTCGACCTGGTGTATTTGGCTAAGTGGAACTAACCAAAGCTACCCTTTATGGATCCTAACCAGTTAGACCAAGGTTTTGTATTAAGTTCAATGGATAAGACTGTAACAACTTAAATTTCCTCATTTCGAGTCCTAATAGTACTTAAAAATATTTAGAAATGCTTTAGAAAAATTCTAGAGATTTTTAGAAATTTTTAGAGTATTTTTATGTAAGTTTTGGAGTTCGTTTGGTATTTTTATCAAAAGAAACAAGTTGCAAAAAGTAAAGAAAATTAGCCGAGATTCGAACCTGCAACCTCCGGCCGAACCAAGCCTTAAGCAAATCCAGATGACCAAGTGGTCAAGCAGGCGGTTCTATTTAGAAAAGGTAGTGAATTTATTTAAGATAGTTAACATAATATTATAAAAGGGATAAGTTGATGTTGGATTTGTCTATTTAGAAAAGGTAGCGAATTTATTTAAGATAGTTAACAGAATATTATAAAAGGGATAAGTTGATGTTGGATTTGTCTGTTTAGAAAAGGTAGCGAATTTATTTAAGATAGTTAACAGAATATTGGATTATAAAAGGGATAAGTTGATGTTGGATTTGTCTGTTTAGAAAAGGTAGCGAATTTATTTAAGATAGTTAACAGAATATTGGATTATAAAAGGGATAAGTTGATGTTGGACTTGTCTGTTTAGAAAAGGTAGCGAATTTATTTAAGGAGTTAACAGAAATATTAAGTTATAAAAAGGGATAAGTTAATGCTCTATTTTCCCGTGACTTAAACCATTCTCTCCTTCTCTTCTGCGTACGATGGCGGAGCTCGGGCAGAAAACGAAAGGGAGTTAGGGCATCATCTCCAGCGGCCGACCAAGGTCCTAGAAGCCCTTTTTGTTCGGTTGTGAGTCCAAGAAGCAAGGTAAGTGCTTCTCACCTGCAATAGGAGTAGTTTCGGACCTTTGTTCTTCTTGAATTCGAAGCATAAGAAGCGCTTATAGTGCAGATTTTTAATTAAGTTTATAGTGCAGATTTTAATTAAGCTTATAATGCAGATTTTTATGTAGAGCTTATATTGTAGATTTTAATTAAGCGTTTATAGTGCATATTTTTAATTAAGCTTATAGTGCAGATTTTAATTAAGCTTATAATGCAGATTTTTATGTAAGCTTATAGTGCAGATTTTAATTAAGCCTATAGTGCAGATTTGAATTAAGCTTATAGTGTAGATTTTTAATTAAGCTTATAGTGCAGATTTTAATTAAGTTTATAGGTGCAGATTTTAATTAAGCCTATAGTGCAGATTTCAATCAAGCTTATAGTGCAGATTTTTATGTAAGCTTATAGTGCAAATTTTAATTAAGCTTGTTGTGCAGATTTCTTAGAGTTTAAAATGCAGATTTCTTTAGAGCTTGTAGTGCAGATTTCTTAAGAGCTTATGGTGCAGATTTCTTTAAAGTTTATAGTGCAGATTTTTGGTGGAACTTATAATGCAGTTTTTAAAGAAAAAGATTATAGTATAGTTTGGTTAAGTATTATAGTGCAGAATTTATGTTTGCATAGTATGCAGAAATAGTGTAGCATAGAATGCAGAATCTTGATTAGAATAGTATGCAGAATTTTGATTAGCATAGTATGTAGATTTTTGTTTATGCATTTCAAAGTTAGAATTTGTTTAAACATTTCAGTTTTTAAAGAAGTCTTCTTTTATTAGAGGTATTAACAAGTATAAGAAAGATAAAGAAAAGAAAAAAAAAAAAGGCCAAAGCCTTAAGTAGATCCCAAAGTCAAGACTTTAGGGATTTTGGCACACAAGGTGCTCGTTAAAATGTCAAGGCATTTAAAGAAAAAGTAATTAAGATAATAAGATATTTTACTTTGAAGAGGCTAGTACCCGACTTCCGAGGTTGTCGTTAAACAAATCCAGGTGTCCAATTCCGAGGTCTTGGCCCTGGTAGACCGAGGTCTGCTCTTTTAGGATTGGTGGCTCGCTACCCCAACCTATTAGGGAACGCGCATAAGATGGTACTAAGCCTGGGCCCAAGAAGAAAGTTGATTATTATTTTGAAGTATTATAAGTATAAGTTTTTGAACAAGTAAAATATATTTCACATAAGTATAAAAGTATTAAAGGATAAGTTTTAAACAAGTGAGATAAAAGAATAAGTTTAGAACAAATGAATTAAGTTTCACTTTGTTTTAAAATCAGCAAGTTTAGTTTCCTTTTATGCTAGCATGTTTAGCATTTCAGCCTATTTGATTCCTTTACTATTGGATGAACATGAGTAGTCTTCAGTAAGCATTCAGTTAGTTCATGTTATAGATATATGTACATGCATATCGAGTTTTGTGAGTTAGATAGCGCTTACTAAGCAATTTTGCTTATAGTTGCATTTCCTCTTACTGCAGATAAAGGAAAGGAAAAGTTATAGCAAAGGAAGGCGACAAGGAGGTGCGGATGGATGTGTGATGCCTGGACTATAGAAGCCTTGGGATTTAGCATAAGAATTTATTAACAAAGAGTTGAGTAGAATGTATTAGATGAGTCATTTAGTCTTCCGCTGCTAGTTAATTGTATGTTTTGAGTTCTCCGAGAGTTTTAGGAATTACTTTCAACATGTGTGCAATGTTAGTTAAGATAAGTTAGTAGTCCAGTAGCGCTCCACCCTCACAGTCCAGTAGTGAGGAGGGTGCGGTGTTACAAAGACTATTTGGAAAACCTCGAATGGTTACTCTAATGATATCCAAGTGACTCACCATAGCCCAGAAGTTTATTCATAGAATGTCTATTTGTTGAGTCCAAAGCTAAACCTGAATCTAACACAAAGTTAAACCAAATCCTAAAACTGAATCTAATTCATCTCACAAAATTATAGGATTCCCTGATTGAAAACATATATCGGGTAAGATAACTAAGGACTTAATCAATTAAAATAAAATTGAATTAAAATTAATTCAATTAAATAAAACTTAATTAAATTAAATTAAATTAAAATCAATTAAAATAAACTAATTAAAATTATTTAAAAACCTAAAAAATTCTTTTAAAAATTCTTTTAAAAAAAATTTAAAAATCATTTTGAAAAATTCTTTTAAAAACTTTAAAAAATATTTTGAAAAATTCTTTAAAAACTTTAAAAATCATTTTGAAAAACTCCTTTAAAAACTCTAAAAATCTTTTTGAAAAATTCTTTTAAAAATTTTAAAAATCTTTTTGAAAAATTCTTTTAAAAACTTTAAAAATCTTTTTTTTAAAAAAAAATTCTTTTAAAAATTTTAAAAATCACATTGAAAAATTCTTTTAAAATCTTTAAAAATCATTTTGAAAAAATCTTTTAAAAACTCTAAAAATCATTTTGAAAACTCTTTTTAAAATACTTTTAAAATCTTTTTGAAAAAGTCTTTTAAAAACTTAATTTTTTTTTAAAAAAAATTCTTTTAAAAATTTTTAAATCATTTTGAAAAACTCTTTTAAAACTTTAAAAATCATTTTGAAAAACTCTTTTAAAAACTTTAAAAATCATTTTGGCAAACTCCTTTAAAAACTCTAAAAATAATTTTGAAAAACTCTTTTAGAAACTTTAAAAATCTTTTTGAAAAATTCTTTTAAAAGCTTTAAAAATCTTTTTTTTTTTAAAAAAAAATCTTTTAAAAATTTTAAAAATTATTTTGAAAAACTCTTTTAAAAACTTTAAAAATCATTTTGAAAAACTCTTTTAAAAAACTTTAAAAATCTTTTTGAAAAATTCTTTTAAAAATATTTTTTTTAAAAAAATCTTTTAAAAATTTTAAAAAATATTTTGAAAAATTCTTTTAAAAACTTTAAAAAAATTTTCTGAAAAACTCTTTTAAAAACTTTAAAAATCTTTCTGAAAATTCTCTTAAAAACTTTAAACACGTTTTTGAAAAACTCTTTAAAAAAACTTTAAAAAATTATTTTAAAAAAAACTTTGAAAATCATGTTGAATTTTTTTTTAAAACATAGACTAACCCTCAATTCCTGCCTATTGTAGGAAACCAAGTGGATCTTGGACAGTGGTTGCTCCAAACATATGACTAGAGATCACACCAAATTCACTCAACTTACCTATAAAAGTTTAGGAACAGTTGCCTTTGGAAACAATGGCAAACTCAAGGTAATTGGTATAGGTAATATTGAGCTTAAAATTGATTTCATTATTACAAATGTTTTACTTGTTGAAAATTTCAAGTATAATTTCCTAAGTATCCGTCAATTGTGTGATACTAGGTATAAGATTAGGTTCTTATTTTCGAAATGCTTAAGCAAACACCTAGATAATCCTATGATAAGTCTAAAAAGTTTTAGAAAAGATAACATCTATACTATTAACTTAACCACTTCTTCAATTAAGTATTATTTAACACAAAAAGAAGAAACTTGGTTATGACATAGAAGAATGTCACACACTAATTTTAGAAATATAAGTAAATTAAATGGATTAGTTAGAGGTTTACCAAAATTACCTAACTTAGACTCAACAATATGTAATTCTTGTCAACAAGGTAAACAAACCAAGTCTACTCACAAACCAACCAATCAAACTCAAACCAACTCAATATTAGAACTTCTACACTTAGACTTATTTGACTCTCATGGGGTAAAATCAATAAATGGCAGTTTATATTGCCTAGTAATAATAGGCGACTATTCTAGGTTCACTTAGGTAAAATTCTTAAAAAATAAAGATGAAACTTTTGAAAAGTTTACAAACTTTTGCAAACAAGTTGAAAATAAAAAAGACCTTAAAATTAAAAGAATCAGGAGTGACAACGGGTAAGAATTTAAAAATCATAACTTTAACAAATTTTGTCTTGAAAATGGATATCATCATGAATTTTCGTATCCTAAAACTCCCCAACAAAATGGAATAGTAGAAAGAAAAAATAGAACCTTACTTGAAGCTTCTAGAACTATGCTAAATGAATATAATTTACTCAAGTATTTTTGGGCAGAAGCTGTCAGTACAGCCTGCTATGTGCAAAATAGAACAACACTAAACAAAACACACAACAAAACATTTTTCGAAATATATTATAATAAGTAACCCAATATAAAATATTTTAAAGTATTTGGGTGCCCAGCCTTCATCTTAAACACAAGAGAACACTTAGGAAAATTTACCTCTAAAATAGAAGATGAAATTTTTGTAGGATACTCCCTAAACAGTAGGGGGTACAGAATATATAATAAGGTTACATTAAGAATTGAAGAAACTACTAATGTAAAATTTGAGGAATCCAAACAACAAACCCAACCTCAACCAATTGAATTTATTCAAGAAAATAGTAATCAAGAAGGAACCAATGATCACGAAGAAGAAGAAGAACCTTTAGAAAATCAACCGCCTAGAACTATAAGAGTCAACCCAAATCATCCAATTGATCAGATAATTGGTGATCCAGACTTAAGGGTTCAGACTAGGTCATCTTTTAGAAACCTAAGCCAAATTTCTCTGATTTCAAAAATTGAACCTAAAACTATAACTGAATCATTACTTGACCCAAACTGGGTCATAGCTATGCAAGAAGAACTAGCTCAATTTGAACGTAATGAAGTGTGGGACTTAGTACCACCACCCAAAAATAAGAAAATAATAGAAACAAAATGGGTGTTTAGAAATAAATTAAGCGAAACTGGGGAAATTACCAAGAATAAAGCTAGGCTAGTCGCTAAGGGGTTTAGTCAAGTTGAAGGACTTGACTATGATGAAACTTATGCCCCAGTAGCTAGATTAGAGTCCATTAGAATGTTACTCAGTTATGCAACCCATAAAGGGTTCAGACTATATCAAATGGACGTCAAATCAGCATTCCTAAATGGATTGATAAAAGAAGAAGTCTATGTAGGCCAACCACCTGGGTTTGAATGTCTAGAATACCATGAATATGTATTTAAATTAAAGAAAGCTTTATATGGACTTAAGAAAGCACCCAGGGCTTGGTATGAAAGGTTAACCTCTTACCTAATATCAAAAGGGTTTAACTAGGGCCAAATTGACCCAATCCTATTCGTTAAATTAATAAAAGAGGACGTATTTATAGCCCAAATCTATGTAGATAATATAATTTTTGGCTCAATTAATTCATAATTTTTAGAAGAATTCACAAATTTAATGGAACAAGAATTTGAAATGAGTCTGGTAGGAAAATTAACTTACTTTTTAGGATTGCAAATCAAACAAACAAATGAGGGAAATTATATTTATCAACAAAAATATACCAAAGAATTGTTTAAAAAATTTGGGATGAAAAATACTAAAGAAATAAAAACACCCATGCCAGTTAACACTATTCTAGATGATGACCCAAATGGAAAATCAATTGATTAAAATACTATAGGAGTGCTATAGGTAGCCTATTATACTTAACTACAAGTCGACCCGATATTTTATTTGCAGTGAGTATGTGTGCTAGATACCAAACCTGTGCTAAAGAATCTCATTTGACTCAAGTCAAAAGAATCTTTAGATACCTTAAAGAAACAACAAATGTAGAAATTTGGTATCCTAGAACTAATAATTTTGAATTAATAGGGTATTCTGACTCAGATTATGCTGGGTGCAAATTAGACCGCAAGAGCACAAGTGGTGGATGTCAACTATTAGGTCCATCACTTGTCAGCTGGTTTAGTAGAAAATAACATTGTGTTGCTCTGTCTACAACTGAGTCAGAATATATAGCCATAGGAGAATGTGTTGCCCAACTATTATGGATAATGCACATTTTAAAAGACTTTAACTTAAACCTTACAAATGTAAAAGTATTAATTGACAATATTAGCTCAATTAATTTAACAAAAAATCCTGTGCATCATTCCAGAACCAAATACATTGAAATTAGGCACCACTTTATCAGGGATCATGTCACTAAATGAGACATTGAACTCAAGTATATTGAGTCCAAATCTAATTTAGCTGACATATTTACCAAACCCCTCCTTGAAAGTGAATTTAGCAATCTACGTAGAAAATTAGGGATGTGTTTAATAGACTAGGATACTAAAATTCCAAAAACTGTTTTCAAGAATAATATTTTCAAATTCTAAGATAAAATCTTTATTTCTTTTAATAAAAAAAAATCTTCCATTTCTAGAATTTTAAATCAATTTTAGCCTTAGACTTAATAATTTCTTAGAAAACATATTCCCCTAGAACTAGTACTTGAGCATTTCACCAACATCCTAGGATTCTCTTGTTTGTGATTGCTAAACATAGAAAGGGGTGAGATGCATAGGCAAATTGCCTGAACTTAAAATGCTTATTTCAGTGCATCAACATAAGTCTGGGCGTTAAATATCAAATCAACATTAATCAGGTTAAGTCATTCAGTTTAGTCAAACACTAACTGATTACAATTAGACTTAACTTGACTAACCAAGTGAAAGCTGCTATTCTTTAATAATCAGTAAGTAGTTAATTGGTTAGACAGATTTTGTAATGTCAGGTTCAGGGGGAGGATTAATTGTTTTTATACCATATTTTTGAAAACTATCTCTAACTAAATGTTTTAAAATTTATTTTGAATTTTTCAGACTTAGTTTTGAAAGTTAGAAAATTGGATTGTTTAAACCTAGTTTTAAAAATTGGCTCTATTTTCAAAACTCTAAACTTTTCAAACTTAATTTTGAAGTTCATACTTTTTAAACTTAGTTTTGAAAAATAAACTTTATTCGGGTTTGTAACTTAGATTTTTCATTTTGAAAATTATATTCTGGTTAGTTTTCAAAACATATTTTTGGAAATTTATTTAAAACAAACTTGGGTTTGAAAATAGATTTTACTTAATTAGTTGGATTTTACAAATAAAATCTTATTTAGTTTTGAAAACTTGATTTTAAAATTATACTTAACCTTAATATTTTTTGTAAAAATGCTATATTTGCAAATTATGTTTTCAAATCGCAAAACTTTTTTCGAAAGATTAAGTTAAAATTATAGTTATCTTTCTAAAATTAAACGTAACTATTTTTTTTTAAGTTAACTATGTTTCTAAAGCTTAAAACAGAAGTTATCTTTTTAGCTTAAACTCCCCCAAGAAAATCTGACTTACACTTCTAGACTTTTCCAGACTTCCTTGCAATTTTAATTTGTTCTATGTTAATTTTTGATGAATGCCAAAGGGGAGGGTTAGGTGGTTTAAGTTAGTTAAACAAAACGAAAACAACAAAATTTCAAAGCTAACTTAACAACCCTATGCTTGTTTTTACTTGCATATTTTTCACTAACTTAACCAGGTTGTCATTGCATCAAAAAGGGGGAGATTGTTGGTGTGGTTAGCACTAATAGTCTAACTCAAGTTTTGATGAATAACAAAATAGGCTAAGCTAGTTTTGTTGTTATCTAACACTCTGACCGAGTGTGCAGGAGAAGCCCGCCTAGGTCGACGGGTCGACCTCCCGTCGACCGGATAGCTGGCACGAAGTCTAAACGGGTCGATGGGCTGACCGGACGTTTGGCACGAAGTCCAGCTAGGTTGACGGGCTCGCCGAATAGCTGGCACGAAGCCCAGACGGGTCGAAGGGCTGACCGGACGTCTGGTAGGTAAGTGAAGGTAAGTCACTGGAGGAGAGTGACTGTGAGGACGCGTTCTCGGGAAGGGAACATTAGGCGTCGATCCGACTTAGACCCATTTCGGATATCTAAGTCGAAATTGTGACTAAATTCTGGTCTCGAGGAGACAGAATCTAGCTACTACTCTGCTTGTTAATCTTAAACTATGCTAACACTTTGTTTTGTAGGATAATATTATTTGTATTTTACCTCAGACTAACTCTTTCATGCAGGAAAAGGACTTTCTGGAGAAGAATGGTCCAGGCAGCCGGAAGGGATTCGGGCGCCCAGAGGTCCGAGTGGCCGGGAGGGATCCGGGCGCCCAGAATGTAAAATATATCCTCAACGTCGCCTTGCCACGTGGAGATGTCTGGTTGGCTCGGCTACGTCATATTCAGGGCGCCCGAAAGAATCTACGTGCCCCGAACCTCCTATATAAGGAGGGTAGAGGCTGGAGTCACAACAACAACGAAAGAACTACTCTTCTGTGCTCCTGCGACGCTGCGAAAACTCTCCGACAAAAGTGCTAGTTTGTTTTGTCTTTCTTTTCTTATTGTCGGGGTTTCTTCGCTAATTAATTCTTGTACTTAGTTTGTAATAAACTCTCGAATTATTAGTGATTGCCCATCGAAAGCACCCTTGCGTGCAGACCTTGGAGTAGGAGTCGCCAAAGGCTCCGAACCAAGTAAATCTTTGTGTTTGCTTTGGCTTAATCATTTTTCGCTGCTTACTCTCGAATTTTTAAATCGTTATTCACCCCCCCCCCCCTCTAGCGAAACTCACGATCCAACACCATAGTCTAGTTAGTCAGACTCCTGCCTCTTTCGATTAGACTTGAAGGGGAGACTGGGGATACATGAGGTAATTGAAGAGTGTCACATGGTTAAGGGGAAGCCAATAGTCCTAGTGAAGTAGTAATCAAAGTCAATAGAAAGCCACCCTTCGGCTCTAGGCCGATCTCAACTTCATGTGATTTGACTCCAGACTGTCCCCGACTTTGTGTGATCTTCAACTCCAGACCATCCCTAACTCTATGGTCTCCAACTCCAGACTGCCCCCTACTCCAAGTTTCTAAGATTCAAATCGATATATTTGACTGCAGAGCATTGAGCCATTGCTCACTGAATATATGGACAATGTAGCAATTTTTCTTAAGAAGAACATGGAAAACATAGTCGTTTAGCTCATAAAAGGTGGGCAACGTAGCCATTTATTTTAGAAAATGTGGGTAATGTAAGAACGGATCTCAGAACACATGGAGAACATGAGAGCACAGCTATAGCTCTATAAAAGGTAGCATGTTCTTGCAGGCACAGGAGGAGATACCCATCTTGACTTGAGGGGACATCTACTACTCTTTTTTTCCCTTCTCCCCTGTTATATTCTTACTTGAGTATTGAAGTGGTCGAGCCAAGACATTCCCGGTCATCATTATGATCCTCTCTTATTTCTTCTTTTCAGAATTTAGAGGATCTTCCCACATGTTCCTATTGTCCCTAGGAGATTGACAACTTGGTCAACCTCAATGTCAACTCACCGATAGCTTATTCGCCAACAATCTAAACAACATTTAACAAAACTAAATCAGGAGAAATTTATTTTTATTATTATTAAAAGGATGCAATATATTAAAAAAATATTAACAAGGGCATTTATCCTAAAATATCTTTATTTTAACACTATTATAACAAATTTAACTAAAAGAGTTACAACATATTGATAAAAACTACTTAAATATTATTAAAATTGATTCAACTTGATTAAAATTAATCTAACATAGTCAACACTAGTCTAACTTGGTAAAAATTAATTTAACTTGATTAAAATTGATCAAATACTATTGTAGTAATTTTGACCAAATTACTATAATATGATTAATTTTGATATAAATTAATATTATTTGAGTAGTTTTGATTAAAAATGCTCCAACATTTTAACCAAAATTGCTCTATGTTGATATATTAATTTTGGTAAAGCTATTCGATGTTAGAGTAATTTTGATAAAAATTACTATAATGTGAAACACTTATAACTTAAATTATTCTATGTTACAGTAGTTTTGACCATTTCAATTGTAATCATTGTAATCCAAACTGTTCAAATGGAACACTCAACTACGTAATACTGAAAATCATCCGTATTGAATATTTTTCCATATACTCTAGTGATCGATAAAAAAATATTCATGAAACTAAATTAACCATCTCAGATTTAATATTACTTAATTCACCATTTTATTGTAATTCACCATTTTATTGTAATCAAAACTATTATAATGTTAAAATAAGAATTTTCCGACAAAAAAATTAGGATGGAACACCTTTTGACTATAGTGAAAATAAACAACGTACTCTTTTTTTTTACCCATATTTCCATCGGTGAGCTTTATTCTGTCTCTCAAAATGTTAGACACGCCGATCTTAAATTGCTACTCCACGACATCCTTTGTAGTGTTTTTCACAATAACAAAACTAATATCGTCTCTTATCCTGCTTTATAATAAGTAAATGTGGGAGCCAATGATTCGTAGAAGAGATGAGCTAGCACCATTTGTGTAGAAGAGAATATAAAGCTGTGACACCCTACTGCGAAATCTAATTATTGAAGCCGGAAGAATTTAAAGGACAGGGTTTTTTTTTAAATTTAGCATAAGAATATTTTATGGAGATATTTTATATTTTTTTTATATTTATTTTGATGTCAAATCATCATCATAATAATAAACAATCAAAAAAATATGAATATTTTTTCACTTCCCTAAGCCTCTATTTTTCACTACTTTTATGAATATAATTCGAAATCCTCTCCATTCAATTAATATCCTCCTTTCCATTAAACCTAGAACAATAGTACAATACTCTTCTTCACATAATAAACTTTTTCCTATATTTTTTTTAGAAAAGTATTTTAAGGAATTATAGTTTTTTACGTGGAGCTAAAATGAAACTTATGAACTCTTAAATCATATCTTATGATTTCGAAGTAACATGAATTCCTATGATGTGCACTTTAAGCGCGCACTATATTCTATAAAATATCATCCGTGATTTACTTCCTCCATAATTAACCTAAGAACGGATTGACCAAGATACAAGAAATGTACGAATCATCTTTTATCATATATATTCTATAAAGTAAACCTACTGCACCACTGTTATTATTTCTGTGTTTGGAGTTTTTTTTTATTTATTACTGGTGGCTCTGAAAAATATGACATTCAATTTCAAAATCCCCACTTCTGCAAGGAGAGACCATTCCTTCATATACTTTTAGACAACCAACCATTCCTGTGTTTACTTTTAGACTACACGAAAAGAGTCCGCAATCTGTTTTAAATTCTTATAATGCCTCTTCCACTGAAGACCTGCAAAAGGAAAGAAGTCAGTAAACGGGCCACGTTGAGATAAAAGTATTTCATTAATTTTGAAAGTCGTTAGATGCTGAACCAATGAACAATGTATGTGGCAGTGTGCCACAGAGTAAATTATGAGACGATTTTTTATCATATTTTAATAATAATAAATAATATGATTATATATATACATGAATTTGAATAAATATAATAATAATATATAATAGTCGATTTTATTTTATAACATATCAATTTAAATTAATTGTGAGAGTCAACATTCACTCTCAATTATTCTTAAGAATTAATATTCAAGAAGAATATTAATATACTAATACTATCATATAGGTTAACTAATGACTTAATCTCACATGAAGATATTAAGTTAACACATAAATATATATTAGAGAATATATAATAAATTGATCCGTTATAAGAATATTTCATGAATTATTATATGAGTATCATAATATTTTCATAGTGATTATTAGTATAAACACAGTACTTTAACCTAAAGTCATTACAATTCTCTACCTAAGGAGTTGTGTACTTTAATTAGTATTGACAAATGTCACATGTAATTAGGTTGATCATAAAATCGTTCATTAGGTATACAATCAATCATGCGGAGAGATATAAGTGATGCAAATAAAATTTGTCTCTTCCATTGAAGTGATGTTGGTGGGTCCTTTGATTAAGTAAGACTACAAAAATACATGGTCATGCTCAAATAAGTCAGTATAAGATATTGAACTTATTTAATTAAGTATACTTAGAAATCAAAAAACATATAAATTGCTGAGAAGATGATACAATCTATATCTCATAAATCAATACTGATATCATGAACAAAAGAACTAAGTTATATAATAAAATAGTCATAAGCAGGTTAGGTCGAATCTACGACATTCTCGTCACTTGGTAGCTATGATGCATTGCTAAATGTCATTTATTACTTATATCTTTAAAATGTGATTTTAGAGTCACTGCCAATGTTACAAGAGTCTACTGGGTCACACACCGAGAACACATCAATTTTGGAGTTTGTTTTAGTGTGACTAAAATAAAGTGGGCCTAAGTTTTAAGTTTGAAATTTATTCCAGATCTTAAACTTGTTATATTAATGGTTAATCATATTGGGTATTAAACTTGTTAGATTAATGATAATATTCATTTGAGAACAAGTTCGAACCAAATAAATCTCACATTATATGCCCATGTTTTATTTTAAATATGCAACAAAATAAAAGGTCTTATTATATAAGAGTTGAAGGTTGAGTACGAACGTGATCTTATCTCATAACATTGTGCCAACCTAAAAGTTAGGATTTTTATCTCACCTTAAATAGTGACTAGCACTACGGCGTAGGTACAGTGACTCCAATTGTATAAGATAGGCGGCGGCTATGCTCGTATGGATATCATACAGGCACGAACACTTTGATTGCACTTACATTAGCTTGACTCTCCAGATTCGCAAAGGTTCTGCGCAACGAAGAGTTAACTTGCCACACCAATAATCTAATTTGAATTCACATGAATCTCTAGTGGGTTGTGTTTTTATGTTTAATTTCGCTTGGAACCCAACAGTATGGTCTAAGGGAATAGGGCCAGGACCAATCCAAGCTCAGCACAAATCCAAGTAGAAAGGAAGTACTGCAATAACAATCAATTTGACAGTTTGATGAATGCACAACAGGTTAGTAAGGCATCATTTAAGGAACTCGTGTCTTAGAACCTATAAAAAGAAAAATGTTTTAACCATTTAAGGACATGTGAGACCCTGAACTAAGCAAGTTCTCTCTAAGTCGTCGGTCACTTCAACTATTTCACCGACCTTTTCGCCACTTCGACCTATTAAACTTTAAAACTTACACAACCCAAAGTTTCATCTCAACTCAAGGCCACTTAAACCCATCGACTAATCTCGAGCACCTTATCTAGCCAACTTCAATGTAGTCACTTGCAATTTAGATGAGTTGAATCCGTCACATCCCCACCTGCCTTACTCTCTTCAAACTGAATTTAGCTTTAGTGAACTAAATCCAATCAAGTCACAGCTGACCGAAACTCCTCTCAGCTTAGACTCATATTTTCATTTCCAACCAATGTCAATGCTAGATTTCCATAGCTAGGATACTTCTATCTGTTATCATAATATATTTGGCATCATCTATGGAAAACTCGATGCTAGGAATGTAGGAGAGAAGGCAGAAGAAGACATTGTAAAATTCACTAGATTGTTGGTATGGCAACAGCGAAGTGGTAGCTGGATAAGGAAAAAGGAGGTTGTAGTCTCCCTTCCAAATGAAAATTCTATTCAACTTTCAGGGAATTCAATGTGTTACAAGGGGGAACTTGGGAGGCAATGAGATCACAGCTTATGATGATGACTAGAATATTAGGGAGGGCATTTGTTGACTTGGAGAAGAAAAATTATGAAAGATATGAATTCAGGGGTTATAGTTATGGAGTACTTGAAGGGCAATTATAGTTCTAATGAGGAAGTGGAATTAAAAAAGCCAAGCAAGAAGAAAAATTTATGTCAAATGTAGATTTAGACTGGCTGAGAAGTGAATCAGAACCAAAAAAGAAGTATGCAAGGTTGGATGTGAAGACGCCCACTATCTTAGAGGTGAAAGAGAAATGTGCACCTTGAGAATTTTTAAATGCTGAATATGGACACTTCTGATGTAGGCACAGAATCTTGGGAGTATGTTCATGCTATTATCTCCTGTATGTCCATATACGATATGTTTGATGTGTTGAGTTTTCCAGCCGATATCAAGAGGGCTTGCTCATTGGTCATTCCTCAAGTTACTCCGGAAATAGCAAGTTTTAATGAGTTGACGTAGGGCTAAGCACCTCCAATTATTGGAGTTCTTCCCTAGTGAAGCAAAGCAGAATATTGAAGAAAGCCCATAAGAAAGACAATTGCATCGAAACTAGCAAGGAAGAGTAGAATACAAAGACTGATGTAGGACTATCATACCACTTCCAAATGGTTTGACAAGAGATGGTGTGATTGCCATGGTGGAAGAAAACCCTAAATGTCTAATGGAATAGCTTGTCAGATATTTTAATACCATATTTATGTGCCCCTACTAGAGGATCAGTAGTTAAAGGGTGGAAATGTAATAGGAGACCACATAAGGAATACTTGAACAAGAAATGGTTTCTAGGCTCTAACAATCTGTATAGGAGCAAGAAATAGATAGCAACTTGGAATACTATACTTGAGCTTTATCCTCTCAAGTTTAGTCGTAGTGATGGTGGATGGATTCGAGTGAACCTTCTCCTAGGCGAGCCTTGTGATTTATGCCTAATCCAGATTGGAAATATGAGATCGCAAGGGAAAAAGTTCTATAAGACATTCATTAGAGTTGGTTTGGAAGATATAGAAAATACGAGTACAATCAAAATGCACAAAGTTAAAAAAGGATGGATGCTACACTGAGTAGTATCTGAATTGACTTAATCTTCAGCGTATAACTAGGATAGTCCTAGAGGATCAAGGGATATATATATATATATTGCAGAGGAAGGCTACTTATTGGAAATAAAATTACCAAATTTGGGTCAAAAGTTCTATGACATAGGAAGCTGCCATGTTGGAGTTCGAGCAAAAGACGTTTGGAGCAGTAAAAAGTGTAGGTAAGGGAAAGTAAATTGGAGAGTTCTTTTATCCTTGGTTTCATATACGAGGCAAGAGTCAAAGAGAATGACAGCTGATGGTTACATTTATAATGGAGACACAGATAATCAAGTCATGAAGATTGAGGAGATCAAAGATAATTCATTGAATTCTATAAGAAATGCTTTGTTGAACTGATCCAAGGGAGAGCAATTAATGTGGGTAAAACTATCCACTAACTCTTAGAGTCGTTGAATGAGTAGCTCAGAGCTCAACAACTGTTAAGAGTGTATGATCTGTGGGAATAGAACAACACTCTGAGCTTGGCATGAGTCCAAGTAGGGAGGAAGTGTTACAACATAGAACAACTTAAATCTCTGATTGCACAACGCATGGAAAGGTGCCATTGAAAGGGTTTGCGTCATGTTGAAGGAGCAAGTAGGGGAATTTGGAATTGCTTGCCAAGCAACAATGTTTTTTCCAATTAGAACATCCTCTTACCCGTCTATTTGGCTATCCCCCAACCTTTTTCATACTTTAACCCACTAACCTTCAAAACTTCTACAACCCAAAGCTCTAGCTCAAATCTATTTAATTGCATCAACCATACTCAAGCACCTAATCAAATCCAACTTCTGCCTAGCCACTTGCAAGTCGGGCAAGTGAACTCAACCCATTCAGTCACAACTCTGCAGAACTCCTCTCAATTCAATCAGCCACAACTCTACAGAACTCCTTTCCATTCAAGCTGTGCTAACCTGGTTCCCGGCCAAGGTCAGAGCTAGGTTTCAGTAGTTAACAAACTTGTATAATCTGCTATAACTTCAGCATAATAAGTACTTGAACATAAAATGTCTAAATGTTTTCTTACCACTTCCAGTTACATTGAACAAATAGAGCCGGTTTCCAGCTGCAGTTGCTGTGATTAGAACGTGAGGTGGTTCTAGCTCAAATTGGTAGTAAGTTCTTCCGGAATGTTCTGCTACCTCCATGCTTATAACTTTTCCTTCTACATTTTCACCGATGACTTCTGGCCCAAAAGCACTGATAACCTTGTCTGGTGGTCCAATCAATTCAATTTCTGCTTCTCCTTCAATGTCTACATAAGGTTCGGCATGAGCATTGAAACCAGACTAAATTAGCAAACAATAACTCTAATGTGCTCATGGTTAATCAACTTTATGAACGAAATAGTAAGATATCTCAACATATAATATTGTTGTGGAAGATTCTAATTATAGTAACTTGTAGATAGAGTTAGATTTACGTGCAACTTCTGGCTGTAGGTTTGATAGCCACAGTTGCAAACAAATCAACTCAAAATCTGTTAAAATATAAGAAAAGAAGAGATTAAAGACCTGCAAATCGCCGAACAGGAGCTACAATAACAAACAAGCGGCCTTCTTTGGGGTTTCCAAATCTCAAGTCAATCTCGGTTCCGCCTAGATCTGCAATGGAGACAGGGACCTGAAAGGCAACCGGAAGTTTGCTGGATCAATTAGGCACCAAAATATCTGCTAAAGCTTTGTCCTTTCAAACAATCTTCTACCTCTTCCCAGCCTTGAGGGACTTTGAAGATGTAGGGAATTATCGGACTCCATCCCACTCCATGTCCTCCGGACTTGTCATCTGGCCTACGATATGTCCTCCAACCTGCCTGACCAATAAATTGCCAAGGTCATACCACTTCCGCAGCTATTTCAACAAACACCTCGAACAATACAACACAGTCGCCAACCATTTTGATCAGGTTCGGATAAGCCAGGGATCCTCCCTGCCACGAGCCCCTGTGTGACTCCCAGCCCATCTCCAGGGAAGCCCACCACCGTTCCCGAAATCAAGGACAAGGTAGAAGCCAGAGCGCACCTTCTTCCGATGAAACGAATAGATCGGATCCCATCTCCGCTGGAAAGTTGTACCTTCTTCTCTGCTACGGCATTGGACCTCCTTGGCTGTGGCCGGTGATAGTGTCCGTAAGGACGTCTCCCCACACGGAAGCAGCAGCTGGTGCAGAGGGGGGTGATTTCCATCCCTCTCTACGATTGGAACTGATTTTGCCAAACCGCCAGTGAGTCGATGCTGAAGAGACTGATGATCACATCCCTAAGACCCTAACCCTTTTACGTCTATACAGCTGCATGCCTTCACATTTTTTTGCAAAATTTTGTACTTTATCCTCGTTTTTTGTGGACCACTAGAACCGGAAGGCGGTGTGTTTTTTTTTCTGGTTGGTGTTGAATTACATAGTGTTGTGAAACAACCTATCTTATATAGAGATCGAATAAATAGAAGATAGTTACTTTTTGATTATTAATTAATTATTATAGGTTAATAAGTTTATTTATATAATTGGTAAAATAATATATAAAAAATATTAAGATAAATATGGTAATATATTATGATAATTATAGTAATAATAAATATAGAAATAATAATAAATATGATTTAACTTACAATTCAAATATGATAAATCATCAATAATTGAAATCAATCTTTGAGTCTTCTAAACTACTATTTTTAATGTTATTACCCCCAACAAACTTAGAGTTTGATTGTCAATAATCAATCAAATTTTCTAGAGCAAAAATCACCCGTACGATGATACGACATATCTATTGAACTTTACCTTTGATGAAAGAAGCAACAATTAAGAGATGAGGAGTTGTTGTTTGAAGGTTGAAATATGATCTATCATCGGAATAAGAGCAGCAAAGAGAGAAGTCAGAAGAGGACTAAAAAGAAATAATAGTTATGGAGGAAAGGCCGTCATAATGAACATGTTGTGTAAAAGATGAGAGGAGAAGAAAGAGAGGGAGAATAAAGGGAGATAAAGAGGAGAGGAGAGGAGAGGAGAAAAATAGTCTAGGTGAAACAAACAAAAGAAAAGGGTTGACCATTTTTTTTTAAACGAAAAGATAAAAACAAACAAAAAAGGTAAGAAGGATCTGACTTTAATATTTGCTCAAAGTATAATAGGATCCTTAGCTATTGTCTTTTTGCACCATATTTGGAGCATGATATGACGAATTTTCCGTGTGAATATCATACTCTGGTGGTGTTGCTTTTCAAAATCACGTGATTCAACCCCTCTCCGGCCTCCCCTCCCCCCCCCCCCTTCTCTCTCACACGTGTAACTCGATCCAATACTTTTAAGGAACTCTTACTAAATTTCGTATGGGGTGTCATTATAGAGTAAAATATTTTTCTACATGATATTTGCTCAACAGTTTTAAGACATTCACACATAGAGATGTTAGACGGAGACATTCCAATCATTTTGTGTAATTTTGAAAGAATATTTCCATTCTCATTTTTTGATTCTATGGAACACCTATTGGTTCACTTGCCATACGAGGTCAAAGTTGGGGAACCTATCCATTTTTTATGGAGGCATCCATTTGAACGATAAAAATTTCATCTTCTATACTTCGATAATCTATTACTTTAAAAATTTACTAATTTTATTATATATTAATATTTAATACAATTTATTTTATTATGATCAGATTCCTATATCATTTGAAGTAAAAAGTAAAACAATAAGACACGAGTTGAAACTTCTATTGTTAATGCATATATTGTGAAGGAAGTAATAATTTTTACATCATATTGTTTTGAGTCTCACATTCAAAGAAAAAGGTGAAGAGAGAGAAGAAATTATAAGAGTCTAATTGATTCAAAATTGAACTCATTCTCAATTTTTAACTACCTTGGTTAACCAAGTGGATCATGTAAGCAGAGATACTTAATTGGTCAAGAACGGTGGATCGCCTAGACGTATATTTTACTGAATTGTCCAGAAGTATCATCATATTACGAGTTAGAATTTATTATTTATTTATTTTGAGCTCGGAATGTCGTAAATTGTCTGTGTTATAATTTATTTATTTTTATCGTAGGATTTTCCAAAACTTATATTCTGAATTATCAACACAAGAGTTTGATCGCTTATGTGAAGAAGAATTTACACCATGATTCAAATCATATGTAAATAGACAATCTAAATTTGGTTTTCACATATGCAAATATTTCATAATTGGCATATTTGACTTTAGGTTCATGTAATCAAGCTTACCTTAAACATGATTTGTTAATCCATCAAGCAAAAGCATTGGTACACACTTGACCAACATAATTCATAAATAGATATAATTTTCATACTCAAGAATATGGAATGAGGAAGACTACAATGAATAGTGGGGTTTATGTTCAGTCATCCAATGATGGAGGTGGAAACAATGATTTTTATGGTTTACTGGATGAAATTATAGAGGAAGAATACCCAGAGCCAAAAATGTGAGTTATTTTATTTATGTGTCACTCGTTTGACACTGTCAGAGGGATAAAGGTGCATCCACATTATAATTTGATTGAAATAAATCATAAAAGATTGTATAAAAGATATGAACAATTTATGTTGGCACAACAAGCGATTCAAATATTCTATTCTTCATATCCTAGTTTGAAACATGACAAGATTAATTGATGGGTTGTTTGTAAAACCAAAAAATGAAAAAATATTGAGGAACATTGGGAAGATATTGCATATCAACAAGAGGAAGTTACGAATATATTTCAGACCAAAGAATATATTATTCCAATATTACGAAATCCTAGCGGAGTAGGGATAAACATTGATGCAAGTGAAATTCATAAAAATGATGATGATGATGATGATGATGATGATGATGATGATGACGACGACAGTGAGGATGATGATGATGAGAATGACAATGACAATGAGGACTTTGATGTTTGATGATGGGTAAGTTTTGTAATCTTAATATGACGACTTATTTTCATATACGATAATGTTTTTATTTATGAGCAAATTTAGTTTTAATTTACAAATTTACAAAACTCATAGCTTAATTAGTTGTTTATATATATACTTGTTGGTCCTGGAATTAGACAAGAACTTAATCAAATTAGAATGAAATAAAAAAAGAGTACGAGACAAATAGGTTTACTTGATTTGCAATCAGAAGATTATTATTCCAAGACAAAGAAAACTCACTACTATCTCCTTCTACGAGCAAATCCTCAGAGGCAGAGAAACCTCGTTCAAACAGTAAAGAACAGAAATGAAAGTACAAAGTGTGGAAATGAAAGTATAGTAAGTGTTGTCTTAAAACTAAGTGAACCAGGGCTCTATTTATAGTGCTCTAGTCAAGTTTATCCATTGCTAACGTGGCAGACTTCGAGAAGATAGACTTTTTTCATGTCTAGTGAGGCAAACTCTATCTCTATGCAACGACTTTGTAATGGCTAAAAGATAGAATTTTTTCATGTCTAGGCGCCTGAACCATGTCCGGGCGTTTGGCCTATTGCTAACATGTACCCGAAATGTGATCCACCACGATGAGGCACCTGTCCGGTACCCTAGTGGTTCGGGTGTCAGGACAAGATGGTCCGAGCACCCGAACCAATCAGCCAGGTGATGACTGTTCAATGCCTTCCCCAATCGTTAGCTTCTTCTCTAGTCGCTGGATAATGCTCTGGCCTTCCAGAGTAGAGCTCACCCGAACCTAACTCTGGCATTCTCCTCGAGTAATCTTCTACTTCAGCTTCTCGTCCCTCAGAAGCGTCGCATGTGTCCTTCTCGCTCCATCGGTGTACTTTTTCGTAGCTTCTCGTCTCTCAGATGTACTGAGCCCCTTGACTCAATTATCGTGCCATCCTTCTCGTCTGTCACATCTTCTGATCGACTTCTTATTTTCCTAAGTTCTTGAACACTTAGACACAAGGATCAAAAGACCACAAGACCTAACTTAACCTGGTTGTCACATTAAAACTTATCCGGATGCCCGAACCATCTAGTGAGCACCTGGTTCAAGGTATTTTTCGAACTGACTTTGATATAATGCTTTCTATTAAATTTGATTTTGAAGTCTCCAAAAGAAAAGATGGAAAATAACTTAAGGAGCATCTTTGGACTAAGAAGTAGCACAACAAAATCATGGCTAATGGTAAGGTCGGGTTCCACCTTCTAAGCGTTTTGCCTGTTCAGGAACTCGACAAAATCGACAACTACCACTATGCAAAATAACTTTTGAAAAAGTTCTTGGAACTCTACGAATAATCAAAAGAAGAAGAATCTGATTCTGCAATGGACACTGATTCATCTTTAGAAGAGTCCGGAACTGAGGAGATTGCCAGAACAGCACTGATTATCGTGTACCTACTTGAAGATGTTGAAAGCACCTCAAAGATGAGTATCGACAAAGGGAGAGCTACATCAGAAGAAAATAGTAATGAAGAGGGAGCGTCGAACAACAAAATTGATTCGGTAGGCCGTAGGTGAGGTATGTTCTCTAGCTCCAGATAAGTTATACAAATTTATCAAATTACTTTCTAAAAGTTCTTATCAATTAAAAATAAAAAATGGAAAATTAAAAAGAAAAAATTTAAAATTAAGAGTAAACTTAGCTTAATCATGTCGATTAGAAGATTTTGATAAATTTAAAATTGAAAATAAAAAAAATTAAAGGATTAAATAGAAAAATTAGAAAATGGTCATTTATTCACACATGTTCAAAATTCTAGGAACTATCAAGGGCTAAATTAATATTTTAAATATCACAAGAGTCAAATTAGAATAGCAATAAGAAAATATATTCCAAGGAAATTCCTTATTAATCTAAAAGGTAGGAATTTATATTGGGTTCCTAAACATGCTTAGGTTAAATATTTATCCATGTTGTAATTTTAATTTGCTTTAATATTTTATTTGCATGCTAGATATTATCTAATTTTTTAAATAATTTGCTTCATATATTTTCTATTCGAAAGTAATTAGACTTTAATTTCTCCATGAAAAAGGAATTTATTTCTTATCAGTAGGGAAAATATAAGAATTTTTCAACCATTGAATAAATTTTTATAAATTTTTTAATGAGAATCATATTTTAATATTAAAAATATTTTGTGAATTATTTTTATAAAAATTTATTTTTCTATGATCAAATATTATGCTTTCTATTAAAAGAATTTTTTTTAATATTCTTTGACCATTATCTGATTTAATCTAAATTATTTATCAAAATCAATGTTTCTATAATTAAAAATTATCTAGACATTATTTTTGAAAACTTTAAATTTTTTATAGATAAATATTAAAATTTATATATTTAGAAAAATTATCTCAATTTTTAGATTTCAGATTTTAATTTTAAAGATTTAATTTTAAAAATTATTATTTCTGATTAGAAAATTTATACTGGTCAAAATAAATATGTATTTTCATCAATTTTTTTAAGTTTATGTCTCTGTTTGACCGCCAAGAAATTTTTTAGTATTTTTCAAAACTTTAAAAAAATTTAAATTATTTTTTGACAAATTTGATCTATAATTCCTATAAATTAGAATATTCAAAAATAATACTTGAAAAATTTTCTCATAATCTTGTATTGTTTAAACAACCTTTAGTAAATTTTTCTCAAATATCATTTGAAAATTAACTTCTATTTTTTGTTGTGATCAAAAGGAGAGAAATTAGAGGGTGGATACCAATTCACATTTTTTGAAAAACACAAAATACGTAGCGGAAAGAAAAAGTAAAAAAAAAAATAGTTGACACAATTGGTTTTACTTGATTTGGAGCCTATGACGACTCTTACTCAAAGGCCCGCGATCGTCGTTCTTTTTCGTTGGGCAGTCTATTATCAATTCGAAGTATTACAAAGTAATCTTATTTATACAATATATATGTAAATATTTAAAAGTTACGGACAACTACAAATCTGAAGATTCTTGACTTCGGTAGTCGAAGCAGTGTTTAGGCGTCATCAAGTCATTTTTGGAGCAACGCACAAGAGCGAAAGTAGTTCGGATTGATATCCTTGAGCTCATAATCGAACCCTCTTTTTATAGCCCACTTTTGGCGCCTGGATCCCTCCCTGAGCACCCCCACAGGTCTGATGTTGTTGTACCTCATCGAAACTTCATTTAGGAAGTTTATCCACGGCTGAGCGCCTGAACCACCTCCGGGCGCTTAGACCGCTGACGTGGATCGACCAATCGTAGCATGCCACCATAGAAAGAAGATGAACTTTTGCCAATCCAGACACCTAGACCAATCCAGGCACCTGGACCATTTCGGGATCCTGGATCATCCAAGTGCCCTTGGTAGCCACCTAGATGCTCCCTCTTCGTTGCTGACCTGGGCGCTTGGAGCAAATCTGGGCGCTCAGATGTCCGAGCGCCTGGACATGCTCCAAGCGCATGGACTCCTCTTTTTTAACCATCAACTTTCTGCAACACAAGGTTAGAACTGTTGGTGTAGGAAGCATCCGACGATCGAACCTAAGTTTTGATAATGGAAAAGGGTTCAAAGTTAATGTTATTTGTTATCTAATGTGTTTGAATGAGTTTGTAGGGAAACCCTAAGTGTACTTAAGTAAAAGTTCTAGCTGTAGTTAGGCAGGTGAAAAATCCTAGGGGATGGTAACCCTAGGTCCTAGGGGGTTGTAACCTTGGTGGAGAGTCTTAGTGGGTCGAGGGCTTCGGGCAAAAGTCCTAGAGTCGGGGGCTCTAGGTGGAAAGTCCTGGTGTCGCGAACTAGGTGGAAGACTGGACGAGTCGTGGAACGGACGTCCAGCAGAAAGTCCTGGAAACTCGGGCGCTGAGCAAAAATCTAGTCGGTCTAGCAATGGGTATATTCTCCTGAGTGGAGTAGGTCATGACGCATTCCCCGGTGAGGGAACAGTAGGCGTCGGTTCGACTTAGGATTTTCGATTGAAAATCTGAAGTCAGAACCGGACAGTCTGAAGACTGTCAAATATTTTATTTATCATGTCTATATTGTGTTAACTTTGTTTTGCAAGGTATGGTTGATTTTTTGAACTAATATATTTTGCAGGAAGCGAATCAGACATGATTGCCTCGGATGAACAGTACCTGATGCGCCCTCCATGGAGCTTGGGGGTACCTCGGGCACCCTCGTTGATAGTTCCGCAACAAAGGTGTAAGGGCGCCTCCATGGAGCTTGGAGGCGCCCTAAACGCTGGGCAGAGGGCGCCCTGGACGCTGGTGGAGGGGGCCCTCCATGCGGTTGGAGGCGCCCTAAGGCAGATAAGCGGTGAAGGAGTTAAAGCTTATCATCGCTGCGGATTCGGCGTGGATGAGGGCACCCTCCATGGTGTCGGAGGTGCCCTCCATGGGCTACTTAAGCTCAGTTCGAGCAGTAGCAAGAATACAACAAGAACTCGCTACCATTCTTCCGTGTGCTGCTCAAAAGACGATCCCATAAAGCTGTAACAAGACACTGACGACCCAAACCTTTAAAATTCTGTATTTTCCATTGTCGGAATAATTTCATTACTGCTTTATTTGTATTTCAAATTGTAAATTTCCGAGCTTATAGTGATTGCCCAAAGTAAACGCTCAACGAGTGTGAACCTTGGAGTAGGAGTCACCACAGACTCTGAACTAAGTAAAACCAACGTGTCATTTCTTATATTGCTTTTATTCCGCTATGTATTACTCGATTGCTTTAAACAAACAAAATAGCCACGAGCGCTATTCACCTCCCCCCCTCTAGCGCTTTCAATCCAACAAGAATAAACACAAAATAATATATACAACAGAATAATTTTGACTGTCTCCGGACTGTCCTATGCTGATTTTGAATTTTGCTGAAACTCTAGATTAGACTGATGCCTACTGTTCCCTCTACAAGGAATGTATCCTCATCTACTCCTCTCAGGAAAGATTATCTTTTGCCAAATCGATCCTTTAGGCCATCAGAATATTTGCTTAGTATTCAAGACTTTAGGTTTTTACCTAGTGTCCTCGATCGTAGGATTTCCCACCGGATGTCCGTGACCCCCAAGACATTCACCTAGTGTTCTCGACTCTAGGATTTTTGTCCGACGTCCTCGACCTGCCAAGACTTCATCCAGTACCATAGACCAGGACTTCATTGCCTAGTCGTAACTAGGACTTTCCACCTGCCTAGTGTCCACTAGGACTTCTTTGCCTAGCCTCAACTACGAATTTCCTCTTGCCTAAGATTATTTAGAACTTTTCTACACACTTAATTAGACTTGTTAGAACAACAACATAGCTTAACTTTAAACTTTTGCCAATAATAAAACTTAAGTTAGATTAGCTAGTGCTTCCAGCACCAATAATCTCCTCCTTTTTTGGTTTATGGTAATTTAGTTCAAAGTTAAGTAAAAACATTCAGAATAATAACGTAAGATTTGTAGAACAAATAAAGTAACATATTTAAGTCAAAAAACAAAAATGAATGTAAATATTACTCACTTCCCCTTAAATATTACTCACTTCCCCTTCAAAAAAAAGGAACATTCTTCTTGTCCTTGGTTTTGTATTCCAAACCTCTATGGCCATTGGATGACTCTCGATGTCCTAAATTTAGGTTATGCTCATTTTGACTTTTTAGAATATTTTCCATCCTTTTTAGGGTATTTTCTAATTTATCAAGTCTTGACCTCAAGACTTGATTTTTCATTCCTAAATCCTTAGTTTTGGATTTTTCATTATTCCCATGAGTAATTTTTATGTTTGGGCTTATATCTAAAATTCTTAGAATTCTTGCCAAATTATTATCTATCTTTCTAGCCCTAAGTGAGGTAGTCTTTGCATGAAGAGTCACATGATTTTCATTAATTCTATCATACCTCCTATTTTATGGTAAATAGTATTAAAATAATATAAATTTGAACTAACATACTTTTTACCATGTGTCAAAGGAATTGATTTAATAAATAATACCTTACGTTTTCTCTTTGAAGCTCCCTCTTGACTTGAGCTTCCTCCTTTGACTTTGGTCACTTTCTTCCCCTTAAGACATTGGCTCTTGTAATGTCGCTTTTGATTGCAAGAGAAATACACAATGTGCTCCTTACTCTTCTTTGTCATGGGAGCAACCTTCTTGGGCTTCTCCTTGTCCTTTGGTGTCGCTTGGCCCTTCTTCTTGGCCAATTTTGGACATTTGCTCTTATAGTGCCATCTTTCCCTATACTCAAAGCATATAATGTGATTTTTATTATTAACAATTGAAATTATTATACCTTTGTTTATAGAGTTGGCACACAATCCTCCATTTGATTTTGCTTGACTTATGGAGGTGACACAATCTTCCTCTTTATTTGACGCGGACGTGGAAGCCTCTTCTTCCTCCGATGTCAACGAATGGCACTCCCTCTTTGCCTTTCTCGTTGCACTCCGTTGAAGATGAAGTTTCTTCTTCTTCTTCCGATGTTAAACATCTCTCAACCTCGAAGTCCTCCTCCTTTTGGTCTTGCTCCAATGAGTTGTCCTCTTTGGATTTCTCTTAGTTTGGTGTAGTGGAGGGAACCTCATGGACTTTAGCCAATTTGCTCTATAGCTCCTTGGCATCCTTGTATTCTCTAATTTAAGTCAAATATTGCTAGGCAATAAATTGACCAGTAGCTTGGTCACCTTGTCATTTGCCTCGCTCCTTTAAATTTGCTCTTGACTCCATTTGCTATTCTTGAGGATTTTGCCTTTTGAATTTGTTGGAGCTTCGAAGCCTTCCATTAGAGCAAACCATTACTCTAGATCCATCATGAAGAAATTTTCAACTCTTAATTTCCAAGAATTGAAACTTGTCAATCTATACGGTGGAGGCACCCTTGTGTCGTATTCAAATCCATCTTGGAATTCCATTTGAAGTTGAGTCTTGATAAAATCTTTGACTTGTTGAATTTGGTTAAACTTCTTCTCCCTCTAGCTTGTTGCCCATTCTGGCAATGATTCCGATGAAGAGCGACCTTACTCTGATACCACTTGTAGGGTCGAATTGTACTAAGGGAGGGGGGGGTGAATAGCTCGTCGCGCTTTGGTTGTTCGCTTTGTGATGATGAAATGCAGCGAAAATATACACAAAGCATACTCATAACGCTAACGCTAGGATTTACTTGGTATCCACATCAAGAAGAGGTGACTAATTCAAGGATCCACACACGACGCTCACTCCACTAATAAAAACACTCCTTCTCGGTAATTACCAGAGGTGGAGAAATATCATACAACACACATATACAACAACTCAACACAAGAAGAAAAATACAATGAATTCAAATGAAAACCCTCTCTTCTTTCTTATTTGTCGCTTGTTGTTGCCTCTTGAACCTTGGAAGTGCACCAACACTTGTCCCCAAGAGCCTTCAAGAACTGGTTGTAAGCAGTGGAGAAATCACATGAAGAATCGAGAAGAATCACGCGTGAAATCTGCTGAGAAAAATGCTCTCAACGGCTATATACTGTGCGCTCCTACGACTCCCAATCGATTGGGCTTCGTCCCAATTGATTGCCACATCACATCCTAGCCATCGCAGCTGTCCATCGCCTGAATCATGTGCAACGATCAAATCTCAATCGATTGACTGATCGATTGGGGAGGCTGAATCGATCGGCTGATTAATTCAGCCTTCTTCTGTGCTCTCATGTCTGCGCGAGAAAACTTGCCCCAATAGATTAACGAATTGATTGGGGAGCCAAATCGATCGCTTGACCGATTGGGGAGCATTATGTGCTCACGATTTCACTTCAATCGATCGGTCGATCGATTGGGCCAGTCTTCTTCGCAGCACACCTTTAATCGATCGGCTGATCGATTGAACCATAGTTTAATCGATCGGTTGATCGATTGACTTCCCTTTGACTTGCTTAACTCAAGTCTAGGGTCCCCAATTCCAACATCCGGTCAACCGTGACCTGTTGAAACTCCTCATGCCTAGCATCCGGTCAACCTTGACCTACCGGGACTTCTTTGCCAAGTATCTGATCAACTCTTTGACCCACTTAGACTTTTCTCCTCATGCCAAGTGTCCGATCAACCTTGACCAACTTGGACTTACCGTCTCATGCCAAGTGTTCGGTCTTCCATGACCTACTTGGACTTCCATCAGATGTCCGATCAACTTTGACCCATCTGGATTTCTTTGTGCCAAGTATCTGGCCAAGTCTTTGACCTACTTGGGCTTCCCAACACCATGTGTCCGGTCAACCTTGATCCACTTAGATCTCCACATGTCTGGCTTCACTCACCAAGTCTTTCCTTCTGGTTAATTTCACTCACTAAGACTTTCACCTAACTTCACTTACTAGGGTTTTCACCTGGTTTCACTCATCAGGATTTTTTCACTATCCAGCTTCACTCACCGAGACTTTCACCTGACTTCACTCACCAGGATTTTCCAACTACCTAGCTTCACTCACTAGGTCTTTCACCTGGTTTCACTCATCAGGATTTTCCCTTTGCCTAACCTCCAGTTAGGACTTTCCCAGTCAAGTATCCGGTAAATCTTTTGGCCTGTTTGACTCTTCTTCACATCTAACTGGTCAGTTCTTGACCAGAGGGGAATTGTTTCAACAATTCTCTAATCGGATGATTGCATCTGTAATCTTCATGTATTGTCAAACATCGAAACTCAAACATCGAAACTCAAACATCAAAACTCAAGCTTGAGCCAACTCAAGTTTAGTCAACTTGATCAACCTAACCCAAGGGATATTACACTAACAACAACTTTGGGAGGAAAATTAGTGTAAGTATCCGATCGGTGTAATGTTGAGTTTACAACATGGAAATGACAAACTACTACGAGAATGATCAAATAAAACATGTAAATTTTAAAGATCTAACCCATGTAAGAAATGTTCAAAGGCAGATATAGAGGAGGCCCAAGCATTCTAAACATGGAAATGCTAATGAACCTATCCAAGAATTATCAAGAGCTGCAAAATAGACTTGGTGCATTTGTTAGGTTACTTGGAATCAAACACAGATTGTGAACTAGTTAAATTTTAAAAATGATATTAATAAGTTTGATAAATAGAGGACTCTGTATATACTTGAAATAATAAGATTACGGTATGAAACAAACAATCGAAGTGTGCTAACCCTAACAGTTAAATAAATTGATATTTAGTTAGATAATGAATATATATTTAGTGTCTACATTCATCAACAAAATTAAAATAAAAAAAATTTTAAATTTTTTTAAAGTCCACGCTATTTTAGAAAAAGGCAATAGTGAAGTCATGATCCCAAACTACAATATAAAAATTCTCCATAGTTATGATTTGATATAATATGTTAGATTTTTTTTTGAGAAGTTTTCTAATAAAAAATTGATTAAAACCAAATGACATTTAATCCAAAGAGGTAGCTACTCTTTAGTGAACTGACACATAATATAAGAACACTAATTTCAATGAATAAGAAAACGCATCATATTACATAATATATAAGCTGGTTGCAAGTTCAAAAAATTCGAGTACGTTGACCTAAATAATTTTCTAATAGGTGATAGATACAAAGTAAAAGACATAGTTAGGAAAATCATAAAAAAAAAATCAACCTTTACAAGAAAGAACACAAAGTTTATTAAAGTTAGTGTTCAACTAATAAAATAAAGCACCTAGTATCAATATCCAACTTCACACGACTACTGATTACAGAAATTAAATAATCAGAAGACTATAAACAAGGCATCCCGGAGATAAGAAAAAATAGAATCGCATAAAGTAAAGAAGGATCACACAAACTGAGAAATATCATCCAATACAAAACTGCAAAAGTAAAGCAGAGATAGGAAGATTAAACTTAATATTCAAAAAATAATGCAAAAAAGATAAAACCTAACCAAATCCTACGCCCAGTCTTTTCTTTCCGTGCCTCAGTGGAAAGAACGCCGGAGAAGAATTGAAAAAATCACGTGTTCGTGCGTTGTAACATTCGATGTGATGCGGCAGGGCAGGGCGTCGAGGTGAGAGCACAAAGGAGAATTGCAGCCCAGTTCATGCATAAGACAGTCAAATGTTCATCCTAGACACTATTTCAGCCCAATTCATGCATAAGCCCAGTTCCTATGCTTCAGTCAATTCTGTCGGCTCAAAATGTTTGTTAAAATAATATTTGTTTGGAGACAATTCATAATTTATTATCCCTTAGCATAACAAATACAAGCACTTTCATGAAAAGAAGCAAATATCAAATGTATTAAGATATCCACACTAGCACTTGTTTTTTAAATAGTGTAGACAAACTCTTACCTTTCTACTTCTCCATTCCACTCTCATCATCTTCTAACTTGCTCGTCTCCATTTTTGGCGGTTCTTCAATTCTTCCAGACCTTTTGGAAATGCCCAGTCTCATACCTACGGCAACTAGCGTCTCGAGAGACCTTTCACTGTTTGAGAGAAGATCTTCATCTATCTCTATAGTATGCTGTATAAATCAAACAATAGCAAGATCATATTGTCTGACAAATTCCATAAAATAAATAATCGGTCCACTAAATTTATTTCCATAAATTGCACAGTATCCTGTACAATAACGTATGTACATGCAAACCAAATCAACAGAAGCGTCCTGAGGACTTGAGAAGATTCAGTGGATATGCTTACTTCTGTACACTCACAAATAATATTTTCAAGACAAGGAGGCATCGAGAAGCAAGATCTACATGGTGCTAATTACCACAATATTCTTACATTTTTCTTTTTCAAAGAAACATATTCATCACTTATTCCTCAGTTCTAGTCATGGAGGCCTTTTATTCTTATTCAAGCTGAATCTATTCAAGATGTGATTATCGTTTTGGATTAATTTTCTACGACGCCTTTGAACTACTATCCAAGAGAGCCACAGGCCTCCACAATATGGAAAATGAATGATATTTATAATAAAAGAGGAATTCCCTTTTAGGAAAGGAGGAATTTTAATATCTAAAATTTCAACTCATTTAGATGAATAGTGCTACCGGCTTAGGAGTCTCAGAATAGTTGAGGATCAATCTACTGACCTAAAACTGTAGCTGATAATGTCATGGATTATGCCAATGATTTACTATACTTAGTATGGATAGCCTTCTAGTAATGATGCGAAATGTAGAAACATTGGTAAATAGGCCAAAATGGAAGTAATCTCGATGACACTCATCAAGATAGGCCTTGCCTTAATCAATACTACCAAAATTGTGTTGATACGAGCAACACAACATTTATTTGTGTGGATACACATTTTGGTGTCAATAGGCTGCCAAAATGATGGATTTAATTGCTGATACTGATCTACAATTGACAACATGATTTCAACTATAGAAAATTTAGGCTTTTTCAACTACAATCATGATTTTAGAGTTTGCTTCTAGAATGCAAGAGGAAAAGCAAACTGCTTAACATGACACAGATGTGCAGAAGATAACCACAGATGCACCAACTAATGAGTCAATGAGATTGAGTGCAGCATAGGAAAACATATGAAACCTTTTCTGAACCATATAAATAGACAAAATAATATCATTTATTCAACTATAAATGTGTGATACTTCATTGTTCTTTCAAGTTTCAACTATCAAACAATTTTAACTAGCGAAGGTAAGAATCAGATACCAACCTTTTCAAAGATGCATATCACCGTGCTTCCACCAAATGAGAAATACCCAAACTGAAAATGGAACATGAAAAGAAAATCTGTCAAGGCTGGCTATGTTTTTTTCCCCATGAACAAATAATGCAAGGTAGAGTTAAAAAACCTCATCTCCCTTATGGACATAGTCACCCTTTTCCTTGGTAAAGGTGATACTTCCTACCATTGTAGCTCCTATTGCAATGAATGCCACCTGCCGCAAATGTGAACCATAGATAAGTATACTAAGTTTATAGAAATTTAGCCCTAAAATTCTATCCAATTAAAAAAAAAGTACTTGGCAAAGCAGAGATACAAATTGAAAATTTCTAATATCTTCATGTTTTGAACATCTAAATATGCTGAACTTGGCAGAATTCAAAGACAACATTGCTTGTAACTGGGTTTGTATCCACACGAAATAAAGCTATGCTCAATTTCAAATCCAAATTGTGATAAAGATTTTAAGGAGTCATTTCATGATATCTATTCCAATCACAAGAGTTGTGGGTGTCTGAAAGGGAAGAGGCTTCCTTAAGCTTTATAAAGTCTTGAGGCCCCTTACAACTTGCCATTGGGGGCTAAAACCCCTTCATCATATTTTTTATCACGGTCTTTCAAATTATTGGAAAAATAAAGAACTCTTGTTTCGACAAAGATCAAATGATCTCGTATCTATCCCAGAAGTAACCAAACTTCTAGAAAGATCTGGAAGTATTCATAAATGAAAAAAATTGAGAGCATAATATGTAGCAAAGATGGAATAAGGAAAAATAGGTAAATAGAGATAAGAGTGTTCATTGTAGCAAAATAGTGATGGAATTCCTTTTAGAATATTGAATTTACCACATATTATCCTGAACACAAACAAAAATAGCACTGACCATGTGATAAATTTTACCTACATTAACATCTTAAAAACCCAAATACATTATATACATAAAATGTCACAAAATCAGCTATTGGCCAAGTGCTTTCCGTAACAAAATTGGCATAAAACGATGCAAGTACATGATACTAAGAAACTACAAACCTTCCCAAATTCTGATGTCGAGATGACAGAGACAACTCGCTTATTCTCTGTAAAGACATTACAGTATTTGCTGTTTACAGCAATTGGATTCACCTTCAGAAAATTGAAACTAGGATCAAGCATTGAGCCAAAACATTAAAATAGAAAAAGAAGAAGAAAACATAGTTACATACTGTGTACAAGTATCCTGGAATTTCATGAAAACTCTCAATTGTCCCAGATACAGGAACATGGAACCGGTGGTAGTCCTGGAACCATGAAAAACAAATTTGAAAATTTTAACAAATAATGAAAATTTTTGAAAAATATTGAGCAAGTGAAAAGGTGAGAGAGAGACCTGCGGAGCGAGTCGAAAAATTACTAAAGATCCATCAACAAACTCATTATAGTATACATCCTTCCCAAGAAGGCCTTGAATTGAGAATTTTCGGCCCTGTAGAAAGCAGAAAAAGCATTTCTTTGTGTGCTTGATAAACATTCATAAATTATGAATTATTTTGCTCCCAGTAAATACAATCCAAAAATAAATTGCAAATGGTACTAAGATCAAATTTTTAAACCAATTGGCATATTTTAAATCTTATAGCGTCATCAATATCCTTCAGCTTACCAAGTTATCATCCAAAAATCAGTGGCAAACTGACAATCAGTGGCTAGACAATCTGCTCCAATAACTGTCCTTGAATTACACTACTAATACATTACCCATAGCTGTAGGGAGACTGATATGCAACGTGATCAACTAACAAGACATAAATGAGCAGGAAAGGTCAAAGAATTCAAAACGTAAATTGCCTATATTTCTCTGCAAAAATAAATCAATTTCAATCACATAATTCTGATAAATATGGATTATGAATTTAAGTTCTGAGCACCATTCATTATGTTAATTGAGAGACAATCTGTTGCTTATTCAATATATTTAAATTAACTTTTGGATGTTTAAATTTACCTTGTGATCCTCAAATATAGAAACAGAATTGAAAAAAGTGAACTACTCGAAAACAAGCATAGGGTACTTAGGATACACTTGTCAGAGCATTGTGAAGGGTTTTGAAAGTTCAAAATACTTGGGAGAAATAAAAGGGTGTTAAATAAGCATGGCAATAGCACTTACTCATCCACCAAGTTCACAAGTCATTTTAGCACATAGGTAAAGTTTATTAAAGGAATTAGTTATCACAAAAGTTGAAGCAACATTTCAACCATTTCAAATGTACAATTACATAAATAGTTATTGTGGAAAAGAGAAAATCTCTCTATTTTATCATTAATATGTTTACATGTAGGTATTTATATACATAAGGAGAGAAAAGAAAAATCAATCTCAATCCCTATAGTCAAGGGAATACAATCAAGATCAATTTCAATCCCAATAATCAAGGGAATCCAAATTAATCATAATCCCTACAATCAAGAGAATCTTCAGAAATATTCAAGACTCCCCCTCAAGCTGGAGAATATAGATCATATGCAGCAAGCTTGTTACATATGTAGTCAATTCGAGGACCTCTTAGTAAGTTAGTGAATATTTCTGTTAGTTGATCATGTGAATTGACAAAGCTAGTAGATGTTTCTCCATATATGACTTTCTCTCTGACAAAGTGACAATCAACTTCAATATGCTTTGTTCTCTCATGAAAAACTGGGCTCGAGGCGATATGCATGGCAGCCTGGTTGTCACATATAAGTGATACTTGTGTAACCTCTCCAAACTTTAGTTCCTGAAACAACTGTTTTAGCCATATAAGCTCTTGACTAGCTATAACCATAGCTCGATACTCTGCCTCTGCACTGGATCTTGCCACAACATTCTACTTTTTGCTTTTCCAAGAAACAAGGTTATCTCCAACAAATATACAAAACCCAGGAGTGGATCTTCTATCAATGGGAGATCCTGCCCAATCTGCATCAGAATATCCTACAACTCGAGTATGCCCTTTGTCTTCATACAAAAGACTCTTCCCTGGTGCGCCTCTGACATATCGAATAATGCGAGTCATAGCATCACAATGTTCCTTGCATGGAGAGTTGAGAAACTGACTTACTACACTTACTGCAACGAGATATCCTGATGAGTAACAGTACGATAGCTTAGTTTCCCTACTAATCGTCTGTACCGTTCAGGATCTGGAAGAGACTCCCCTTGATTTGGCAGGAGCTTGACATTGTTGACTGTCTTTGAGTTTAACATTCCTGTTTTTTCCAGAATATCCATTGCATACTTCCTTTGGGATATGATGATCCCATCTTTAGACTGTTACTTCTATCCCTAAGAAATATTTGAGTTTGCCGAGATCCTTTGTCTGAAAATGTTTGAAAAGATGATGTTTTACCTATGAAATCCCGAGATGATCACTCCCTATGATGATGATATCATCAACATATACTACTAAGTAGATATGCAACAAATAGATGAGTGGCGATAAAAGATAAAATGGTCAACCTCGCTCCGAGTCATGCCAAACTATTGAATTATAGTACTAAATCTACCAAACCATGCCCTGGGTGACTATTTGAGGCCATATAAAGATTTCCACAAGCGACATACAAGACCAGGAGACTTCCCCTGAGTGACAGAACTCTGAGTGGTGCGAGGAGGTCGACCATGGAGACTCCAATACTTATCAATCGTGTGTCCTGATCAGTGACAGTGATCACATCAAGGACATCCTTTGCCATCCTTATGAGGTAGTCGACTGTTGTTATTTCGAGAGACAAAGCTGACGAGTCAACAGGAATGGAAGGTGGCAACGACAAGACTTTGACAGGGACACGGAGGAGAGTTGCCCAGGTACTATCCATGGTAGCTTCTGTGGCTGCCCAGGATCTGATCACGATCATGAGAATAATCTGTGGGCAGACCATATAAAGCTAGAGACAAAAAATTTCTTCCGATTTTCAAGCTCCGCAACAGGAGTGGTCGTAGATGGAAGTAGTTCATTGAAATCACAAAGAAGGCTAGAGACTGAACCTAGATAGGTAGACATTGAATCCATAACCTGATGAGTACTGAGGATGGTCATGAGATCTTCACAAACCTGATAGAGTCGCCGAGAGATGTTTGTAAAGAGTTATTGAGCCTGTATCCAAATAGAGTTCCAGGTTTTGTGAGTGTGGAAGACATCCCTAAGAGATGGATGGATGATGGCTCGGATAATGCAACACAACTGGGCGTCAACCTTTTTCCATAAAGGACAATCGGCGACTTGGACATCCTCTTCGGTGAGAGTGAGATGTGTCTCATAACCCTATCCAACAAGCCAAAGCTCAATGTGAGAGGCCCAAGAAGAGTTCTTACCATCTAACTGCTCGGAAGGGAGTGGTATAGTGATGTGGTTGGTAAAGATTGAAATATCTGATTTTAGAGTGACGGAGAAAGCCATTGATTAGCTCAATGAAAGAGGGCACACGGTGAAGAAAGGCTCAAGCGATGCAAGAAGATAGGTGAGGACGGTGGAACTGCAGGAAGAATAATCCCTGTCGTCGCCAAACTGCTGATCTCCCAAACTTCTCTCCATCGTCGGACTGCAGGAGAGGACGAAGGACGATGTGCTCAAGACGTAGGAAAACGCCGACGCCAATTCATGAAGAGGAGAGGAGTCGGGCAATGCTGCGACGCAAGGAACGATGATGCGGAAAAAAATAGGGTTTGCCTTTCAACCTCGCTCTAATACCATGTGGAAAAGAGAAAATCTCTCTATCTTATCATTAATATGTTTACATGTAGGTATTTATATACATAAGGAGAGAAGAAAAATCAATCTGAATCCCAATAATGAAGGGAATCCAAATCAATCATAATCCCTACAATCAAGGGAATCTTTAGAAATATTCAACAATTATATTGAATATAATAATGTGAATACCTTTTTTAACATTAAAATTATATGATATTAATGGATTTAGTAATGAACTAAAAATGAACTAGAACAACTTTTTATTTGTATGACAAGTAAATAGAAATAGAAGATTATATGTACAAAACAATTTTGGCAAAAAAATATTATAGAAACATTGACATATTATTTAAAATTTTAATCAACCATTAAAAAAATTAATGTTAAAGAAACAAAGCATATATTAATTCTTTTTATAAAAAATGTCCTTTTAAATTGAATAGTACTGACATACATCAATTTTAAATTATTAAAATCAGTGTATGAAATGTCGTTCCGTGCCGCCCGGCATGGCCGGTTTTTACCGTTCCGCCGGGCGGCCGAAACCGGCACGGGAGGAGTCCCCTTCTCGGCAGCGCCGGAGGAGACGCGGGACGCCTCCGTCGGCGCCGGAGGAGACGCGGGACACCTCCGGTGGCGTCCCGCGACGCCTTCGGAACCAAAGGCGTCGCCGAAAGCTTCCGGCGACCCTGCCGGTGTCGCCGGGTTCTTCCGGTGTTGCCGGGTTCTTCCGGTGTCGCCGGAGGCGTCCGGCAACGCTTCCGGCACCGCCGGACACCGCTCGCGGGATCGCCCGCGATCATCGCGAGCAATCTCGTGTACGCGCGATTTTTTTCTTTTTTTTTTAATATTTATTTATTTTATTTAATTAATTAAATTAAATAATTCCTAAGGAGGACGTGGGTTATTTCGAAGAGCCTTTTATAAACCCTAATTAAATTATCCTAATAAAATATATAAAAAATATATTTAAAATTAAAATAAATTTAATAAATTTTATTAATTAATATTCTGAAAAAATTAATATTGTAAATTTAATTTAAAAAAATTAAAAAATATAATAATTCTTATTTATATTCTAATATTTTCTTTATTATTTTAAATTTCATTTAAATTTTAAATTTTTTTAAAAAAATTTTAAAAATTCTAATTTTTTTTAAAAGAATTCTAATAAATTATATTTATATTCTGATATATTTTTTAAATTTTTTTCTATTTAAAATATATATTAATTAATTAATAATTAATTAAATGAATAAATAATTAATTTATATTATTATTATTATTATTATTATTATTATTATTATTATAGATACTTCCATTTTAATTTAAATTATTGATATGTCAATTCTATTTAAATAAAACTATTTTTAATTATTTTTTCTAACAATATTAAATTATTCAATAATTGAGAACTTATAATAAATCAATATACAATTTATTTTTATATACACCATAAACATATTTATCTTATAATTACTATAGATAAATAAAAAAAAATCGAAATTGTATCGGCACGGTACGATACGATACGATACCGAAACCGTATCGTTCTGGTTTGAGACCGAAACCTCGGCACGGGTCGAAATTTTAAACCTTGATTAAAATTACTTTATTTAGAATAAAAAAATAATATTTATATAATTGCTTCATGTAATGGGCAACTGTAGTGTTAAAAAAAAATGGTTCATTTAAATAAATCAAGAATTATGGGTTTAAGTAATTAATATATTAATAAGTTAATGAACCTGGCCAAATTTGCTAGCAACCCAACCTGGTTTACCCTTTTAAATACATGCCTTATATTTTTCCCCCCTCTCCCCTAACCCTTGAAGTCGCCGACCTCCCCACACCTCCATCCGAACCCTATAAACTTTAGAGATAGAGGAAGGACTTCATCGGAATGCTTAAGGTCGTGTTTTCCCTATGTCTCGCTAGTTATTTTCCGTACGCAAAATACCAAGGCAAGGTTCCCTTTCATTGTTTTTGCATTTACTAATTTATTGCACCATATAGATCATACTATGATATTTTGATGTGTGTTGCATTTAATTTTGGAATTGGTTACGAAGATTTGGCGAAGTTTTACCGATTTTGGTTGAAAAATCTGGATTCTAGAGGGACTCAAAGTTGCTGCTATCTTGTAGGGGTTGTTCGAGTGAGGGAAGAAGGACTGGCGGTGGGGATATGGGTTTTCTTTCTGGGTTGTTCGGGTGAAGAAAGAAGGGAGCCGGAGAGGGGGGTTGTGAGGTGAAGTATAGTGATCGAAGAAGGGTGGATGGGAGGGCACGAGGGCAAGATCCTTTTCTCGACATTTCTATTTTTATTTACCTCCCATCTATTAGCACCTCGAACTCTATTATCATAATTGCTAGTAGAATATTGATGCACGCAAGTTGACAATTTGTTTTAGCATAGTATCATAATTGTTAGTAGGATGCTGATGCACACAAGTTGTCTATTTGTTTAACATGCAAACAAATCATTTTATTTATTTAGCAATGTCTTCCTATGCATGAAAAGTAATGTCTTGTTTTTAATAATATGATTTGTATGTGACAATGTGACGAGTAGAGGAATCCGGCCTAAGAAGGGTCCGATGAATCTTACCAAAACAAAAGAAGTTTGGGAATCCAGCTTAAGAAGGGTCCGGTGAACCTTACCAAAACAAAAGAGGTTTGGGAATTCGGCTTAAGAAGGGTCTGGTGAACCTTTATGATGCAGAGGGGTTTGGGAATCTGGCTTAAAAGGGGTCCGGTGAACCTTACCAACCTAGTATTATAATAAAAATTTAGCCAAACAATCAAAGGTTGAAATATAAAGTAACTACATCTGATGAACCGAATTCTTGTAATTTATGAGGAGGAAATTTATAAAACTAATGTCATTACATGGTAAATTATATAAAAAAAAGAATATTTCTCTTAAATGTTAACGGATGTAATTTTTATAAATGGTTGAACTTGCTGTGTCTTTAGACTCACTAGATCCATATGGTGCAGGTAATGAGGAGATAGAAGGACTTGATGGATGAGCTTTCTTGTACCTGACAGTGCACATCCAAGGGCCTCTTTTATTTGTCTAAGTTTCTACATGCGTTAGGATGTTGGGTCCTAATGTCGATGTCGAGTTATGTAATTGATAGTATGTTTAAGTTCTTGCACTAGTTGGTTGCACTTTCTGCTCTCTCGAAGAATTATTTACTATTATGATGTTCAAACATAAATTTATTTTTGGTATCATGTTGTACCAGTTCATAATGCATAATCTTTGGAGTTGGGTTGTTTAATTCGAATCGCTTAAATGTGGGTACTACATGGTTGGTGAAAGGTATGAAAAAGGAGTTCTAGGATTTTTCAGTAACAACTTTCAATTAGTAAACTAATATATTTTTAATAATTTCAATAATAGAATCATAAATATTTCATTTTAATTTTATTTGTTTTTTAGGCACAGAGAAAGTGAGAAATATTTATTACTTGATGGAATGATAAAAGTGGCATTTATAGAGAAAATGGATTGTACTATGGTGATTAAATTGCAAATCCTTAGGCTGCTTTAATATTTTCATATAATCATAATAATTTCCTGCTAGACCAATTTATCTGTGATTGAATAAATATATATTTTAGACTAATTATATGTATTTCATTAGCTGTTGATAATATAGTTATTTAAAAATGCATTCTAGATAGAGGCCTTGCAAATAGTATAAAAATGGAAAAGTCATTTACAAAACTAACTTCTTTAGGATGTGCATTAGCTTGACACAATTTTCCATAATAAACTCCCAAAATATTAGAGCCATGTAAAGCCCATCATAGCAACAAAACCTAATTTAGAATTTTTATTTTCTTCTAAGATGTTTAGCACGATTTTGATTGCATTTTAAAGCATAATGCAAATAAATTCTTAGGACCATGGATCGAAAAAGACGAGTAATATTTTGTAAATTAATTTAGCATGTAGAAATTGTGAAAAAAAGTTCAAACCTTTTCCCTAGGATTGTTAACAAAAGGATTTAATCTTGGACTAACTTTAAGGATTGAAGACAAAGGACTTAATTTTGGACTAACATTAAGGATTGTTAATAAAAGGGACTTAATTTTGGACTTTGGGAGTAAACATCACACCTTAATCCAAAACCTTAAGCTCTCTTTCGCAGAATTAAAAGCCATCAGACGGCTATCAGCTGCACAAATAGCTATGTCATCACGTCCAACAGAAGCAATAGGTCTTGCACCAGGTTTCAGTTCTCGAATAAAAAACTCATTGAATGTCTGTAAACAAAAATATTTGAAAGTATTAGTATGCTATTGACATTTATAAGAATAATAAGAATAAATAATTATCACACTAATATCCTCTTTGATTTGATTCATATTAGCTCAAAAGTTAGTTGTTGTATCAAAGTATCAATTATTTGGCACAGCTAATAAAAAGTTCACATCACTGGTTTTTAAATTTGTATTCCAATACTATATTGCAGATGTATTAACATCTATTTTTTTTCCATTATCTCCAAACTCTAGTAACTGAAAACATGAAGACTCTATGTCTTTACCATTAATCCATTATTCATGCAAATAGTTTGGAAAAAAAAAAGTAAAACTAAAATAAGGTGAATAACATTCAATCGATTGAGTCTTCTGAGTTAACTGATTGTTGATTGATATTAAGCAAAACAACAATTAGCTTTTATTTCGAAAATAAATTTTAAGTCCTAGTATTTCACTTGTGTTCTAGAATCTAGATATCTCAATACACAATCAAGCTATTAATGCAATTTTGTAAAAATTTAATAACTATAAATAACCTTTAGGTGTGCCAAAATGCTAAGGATAAATTTACCATTTTTCCTCTTTGGAACTCCTCAAGTCTTTCAGCAGATAGTTCTTTGAGACCTAAGAGTTGTTGGTCCCAACTGGATTCTTAAGATAGACTCTGGGACTTGACATCAACCTTGGTCCAGTAAATCCATTATAGTCATATGACACCCTATGGTAGGATGGCATATAAGTTTTCCGTGTGGGTAATGATTCATAGCCCAAAGCAAACACATGAATGTCAACCATGCTCCTTCCTATCATGGACGCATGATTTTCAAAAAACAATTGTTGGTGTAATAAAATAGAAACGTACTCTTCCAAACATTTATCATATTCTTTCAATTGTCATATTAGAATATGCACTTTATGTTTTAAATGATGTACCCTTTTCGGTTTGAGTCCTTTTTTTCTTGTGATCCCTTCATGGTGCTTGTTCTGGTTCAGTGCTCTTCTTTTTCCTCTGCTTTTGCTTGGACATTTCTTGTTACACAAGTTCTTGAAATGTCCTCTTTCCTTGCATGCAAAGCATATGATATGGTGTTTGAATTTTAAAGTACAAGAGATTTCAGCAGTAGGGCTCAAAGGGCTTCTGATGCTTTCTGCTTCAAGTTCAGATGAGATTTAGGGTTCTTTATTTTCTTCTTTAGATGCAGACATTCTAAATGTTTTCCATTCTCGGTTGTTCCTTCGCTGATCTGTGGTTCGTCTTGTGGTGCTTCTTTTGATAGTTTGTGCATTGGAGTAGTTTTTGTTAGTTTATCTGACAATTCCTTTGTGTCCACGTACTCGCCTAGTTTGCTTAAAACCTCATTAGGCAAAGACGCAAAGTATCGATCAGATGTTTTGTTGCCTTTCCATTTGCTTCAATTTTTAAATTGCTTCATTTCTCCTTCTTAAACATTTTTCCCTCTGTCTCTTGGTGCTTTGAATCCCCTTTTGTTGACAATATAGTATTTGATGTTGATCTAGATGTAATACTGCATCCTAATCTTCGACTTACGTGATTTAAAACTCTTAGTTCCTACTCCATGGCCTATGGCCTCATATGGTGAGTCAACCCACGAAAACTACTATTCCTCTCCATCTCAAAATCCTTTTTGAGATAGAGAAAATAATAAATGAAGTGCACTAATAGAGATCGGAAAATATGGAGAATGGAGGTAACGATCTTAAGCTCAAAATATTAGAATGAAAACAACAACAAAATTTTTAAAAAACACTTCAAAGATTTGAAATTGATGAAGGAAATATTGTAGATTGAAGCATATCAATGTGCAATATTGTTTAATTTGAAGTGTCTCTGGTTCATATTTAGAGGGTGAAAACAATCATCATTATAATCGACTAATTAAACCTTAATAGTCGACTGATTGACTTGCTCGATCATTAGTTCATCCAATTGACTCAACTCTATTATAGTCGATTGTTTAAACACTCAAGACTATAATGCCTTCTAGTCGATTATGATCCACTTGCTTGACCATTACTTCATCCAATCAACTCAAACCTAGTCAACTGAAATGCCTTCTAATCGACTCTTCTAAATTAATGTTCGACAAAACCTACCAATCCATGACTCTGACAATGAACTCCTTAATCAACTCCTTTTTGCTCTAGTGGCTATCTCATTAATCAATTCCTTTTTGCTTGCAGTAAACTGATCTAATCTATTAGTAACAAAATTTTCTGACAATGAATGTTTCATTAGTCAATTGATTGAACCTCATCAGTTAACTCCTTGTGATCACTATCGACTTCTCCAGGCAATACCTTTTCTAATAGTACAATAATTCAAATAAAAAATTATTCTTAGTCAACTAGTCTGTCATTCAATAAGTTTCGTCATTTAATCTATTAAACTTGAAATAGAAACTTCTATTTCTCATTTTTCTGTCTTCAATCGACTTCCTAGTTGACTAACTGTATGAATAGATTAAATGTGAGCAACAATCAACTAACTCATTGATTTTGACTCTGAAACACTAGTTTCTCAATCAAGTCATTGCCTATCTAAAACTACTTGCGCTCAAAATAGATGTCACTTATAATTTGTCACTACTCACATGCCAAGAGTTTATCTCTAAGACTTCTTACATAATAGTCATTTATTCAACCTCGACTTACTAGAACTTTATTTATGTTTTTAGTTGACTTCCTCATTTGCTAGGTGCCTAGACTAATCTTGATCTACTGAGACTTCTCATTTGCCAAGAGGCCTTGCATTTGGACCTTCTTCATCAGCTAGGTATCTAATCGACCTTAATCTTCCTCATCTAGCAGGTATCTAGTCACCTTGACCTGGGACTTCTCAGACCAAAAGCTTTACCTCTAGGTTTTCCTTATCTAGCAACTTTTATTGGTATTCCAAATCTGTTAGTACATGCGGGGCTTCTGTTTTACCAAATATATGATCAACCTCGACCCATTTAAACTTTATCCATCTTACAATGACCATTAGACTTTTCCTTTTCTTGCCAAATATCATAATGAACTTTACCCACTTGGATTTCTCCCATTATTATTGCAACAAAAATGTCAAGTAACCAATTACTACATACTTGACACAATGTAATACAATATGAATCTAACTTTAAACTTTTATCAAACACATCAAAAATCATATGGACTTACCACCTAGGGTATGATTATACAAACAAGTTCGACTAGAGAGACTTCAGGTTCACACATGAGGCACAATCATGCAAAAGCATACGAGTGGAAGCTTGTGGGTTAAGGCATAGAGCGAGTGTGCAAGGGTGGAGGTGCATGGGTTAGCATACATGGGTAGAGGCTTGCATGGGTAGAGACGTGTGGCCAAGCATGTGCAAGTAGAGGAGGACATGAGCTAAGATGTGCGAATGAACAAGCGTAAGTGGACAAGCACAAGTGGAAGTGTGTGGGTGGGTGGCGGTGCACGCGGGTGAGCATGTGATAGCATTGAAGAACTATTGGAGACTGCAAATGTAGGTGGCAGAATAATGGGCAAAGACTACAAGGAATAAAGAGAGAAGTTGCCAGTTGGTTTGGTGTTGTACGGTTACTGCAAAAATATCTCATATCATGAAAAAGAAAAGATTTAATTATATCCATAATCCCTAGGTAGTCCCTTTTACTTATATATATTATTTCATTTAGACCCTTGTAATGTATACTATTTACAAAGTGGTCCCTACAACATCAAACTTTTTGCTTTGTTTCTTAATCCCTTTTGGTTTCTTGAGTATCTTTATTTGAGAATCAATTGTTGTATTCAAGGATCTATATGACTGAACATTCTCTGATGATTGAGTAATTTGTGTTATATATCAAGATTATTTATGGTTAATTAGGAGATAAGATTGAGTAATGAGTAGCATTTCTAGTGGAGATAAGAGAGGATAATTGTGACAACTTTTTCTTTGGAGAGTTAGTGCTAAAAATATAAAAAATGATGGTATTGGAAAGTTTCTTGGATCCTTTAATTTTGTGTATTTGTAGATACGAGATGAGTTTGGCCTTGCATATTATAGTGGTTATTGTTATTTAAATGCCATATGTAATCAAAGATGTGGAATTTTTCTTTGACTATATTGATCAACAGCATAATACTTACACATGTCCATGCTTTGAAAGAGTATATATATGCATCGCAAAAGCTTACTTCTTTGCTAGATAGCGATTCATTAGAGGTGACAAACCACAGTAAAAACCACAAAACAAAAAAGGGAAACAGAAGCAAAACATTGTTAACTTTATTTGAACAAATACCTTGAAATGCTCAATTGGATACTTGGCCTCATCCATATTAAGTTGACCCTACATCATCACAAAAATATGACTAATATAAAAATTGTATCAATGGAAACCATGTTGCAGATACTAATTCAGAATAAATCTAAAACAGAACTTAGCACATTGGATACAGAGGTCACAAAATTCCAACCTATTAAGCCAACAATTTTTTCCCATCATTATCAAGGATTCAGTATATCAAAGTATCTTCATAATAATAAGAACTACAGGAACTAAGAACACGATTTCATTACAGTCCCTTCTATATGTATATTAGACTAACATTTAAAAAAAACTGGTACCTCCAGAATAATAAGTTACTAAGTATATTTAATATCTAGAAGGAAAAGACTTACCAAATTTATTTAATCTCTCGAATTTTGTAAGAATTTCACCATGCATCTTCTTGATTACCGAGATATTGAAGTGCATATTGGTGGAGGCATATTTGCTTTCTTTTATTCATCCTTGCTCAATGTGTGTTCTTTGGATGGATAGGATAGACAGGATTGGGAAAAAAAATGCTTTGACTTATCAGAAAGAAAAACAGAAAACAAAAAGGATGACTTTTTGTTCGTATGACCTATATATTATAGAACAATTTGTACCATAAATGTTAAGGAAGGTTATTTTTAATTGGAATATGAGTAGTTTCGCTACGTTTTTTAATGAAAATAATTACCTTTTCATTGTACATATGCTAGTGTCTAAATTCTTTATAAATAATAGCATAGTACAATCTTGAGAATCACAAGATTCTTATAGGTCATGCATGATCCCTTTTCTTTGTTTACAGCTTACAGTTAATTATAGTATTAGTAGTATTCATAAGAAACTAGCTTAAGCATCAAACAAAGTTTACACTGAAAAACTCAATGAACTTGGGTATGTCTTCTGCAGACTCAATAGAATTCATCTTCTTCCCTTGCTTGTCCGAGATGCTTTGTAATAACTCCTTGACTCCTGTAAAAATATAACGCATTCAATAAAATTCCTGTGACATAAAGGATGAATGCCTAAAATAGAACTTTATCATATGTGATAAAGATATAAGATGTCAGAGGTGCATAAGCCTGATTTCATGTTGACCAAAAAGAATACACTTTTTATTCAAAGGAGCAAAATCAACAATTAAGAAAAACAATAATATTACAATTTATGTTGTTTGAGATTTTGAATGCATATTAAGTCTCACATGGATTCTTTTTCTATTTAGCTATAGTGCTATAAATATGTGCATACTAATTGATTCCTTGATTGAATGATATTGCTATTGTTACTAACGTGGTAATCAATACGATTGAATCTTATGGTAAGGATTTAGTCTTCTTTAGTGATATTTTTGTTTGATGTAGCAGCATGGCCTCTCCTCCTTGGCATGCATCTGATTCACTCCAGCCTCTTCTTCCATGCACTTACTCAAGATTTTCTAGCCTTCCACATTTGTTTCTGCAGATCCACTCTCTCGAGCAAGTTGACTTCCATGCATCAAAATAAGACCTCTGTTTTTGTAATATATACCTTATTGATTTGGTGTAATTCTTGAGTTGTGAATTAATTTAGGGAATCGAATAGGGTGGATTAATTGGGGAAATGAGTAAAGGTTTAGTCTGAGCTAAAACTGAGCCAAATCCAGATTGAACCAGAGTTAGCCTAGAGGTTAGGATGAACCCATTGGGTTAATTTTGGATTTTATTCATATTAAAGCCCACTCTTTATCCTGTGCATTGGACCCCATCTCATCTCCTGCTTCAGCCTCTTATTGCAAGCATTAGAAAGATCTCTTAATGTGAGCTAGGGAGAAACCTCTTGTTACCCTAGTGTGAGTGCCACCCAATCCTTCCTGCTAACTCCCAGGCAGGATCTCTCCGTTCTCGAACAACCTACTCCCTACAATGCTCCTCTGAGTTCTCTTGATTCTCCACCATCCCTTCTCTCCCCCTTCAATGTAGCTTGTTGATGGCATGAATTTCAGTAGATGTCGGACTTCCTTATTCTGCTTTTGGGAAGGTAATCTAGGGGGGTAGCAACCATTATTTGAAATCTTATACTATGTTAAACAACACAATTGGATCAGACTAGTTCAATAAATTATTGATCTCAATACTAAGTATTCTCTTCTGTTTAGCCCAATGTTTGATAAGGGAGAAATTTATTGTTCCATCCGCAGTCCAACATGTGAAACACTTGACACAAGCACCAACACTGAAGTTGGGAAGAGAAGGAAAGTTACCGGAGAGAGATTGAAGATTGTTGCATCATGGTCAGTCTAGTGGCTACTGCAAGCGATAGGTCAAGGAAGCTATGGGCAGCGGGGTCTTTGGCGAGCGACGGTGGGTGGTGAGGCGTGCAAAGCTATGGGGCTATGGCAAATGGAAGAAAGTGGACTTCGAGCAGTGAGAGAACACGAGTTGCCACTAACAATGATACTCGGATGTGAGTGTAACAAATAGTGATACATGGATGTAACAGGAAGAAAGAAAAAAAATAATTTAATAATTTCTAATTTTATAAAAATACACAATTATCCTAATTAAATGTTTAAACCATTTATCCTGTATATAAATTTGATTTAGTTTTTAATAAACCAAAATAAATTCAAATAGATTTCAGTTTGATCCCACTTATCCTTAATCATCATATCCACTTGACATGCTTTATTTAATCCTAAAATAAATTTTAGAAATATTAATTTCATTTAGCTTAATTAGTTATTTAAAAATCATTTAAAATATAAAAATTAAAATAAAATTATTTTTTGTACTTAATATCATTTGATTTTTTTTCTTGTATTATTTTGTAAGTTCGAAAGATTAATTATGATTATAATAGACATTGATTAATTACTTTAAGAAAACTATATTTTCATATTTAAATGTGATTTTATCAAAAAATAAAATTTAAATTTAAATCAATCGAATCATAATCGAATTATATATATATATATATATATATATATAATATTTTAGGTTTCAAAATTAAAAAAATATTGAATCTATTTATTTTTCATCCTACTTTAATAATTATATTTATATAGAACAAACGAAGGTCAACGATGGAAAACAAGATGATTTAAAAAATTAAGGAAAATAAGGCGATTGAAAATCTATTTGGATTTATACCGAAGTTAGATATGTTCTCAAACAACTAATGAAAAAGTATCAAGAAAAAAAACAAGCCTTACGCATGATATTAATTCACTTGAAAAAACTATGATCAAGTCCTAAGAAAAATTATGTATAGAATTTTAAGAAATGAAAGTTGTCAGCAGAGTTAATTGAAATAATTAAGAATATATATACAAGGTTTAAAATTTCGACCCGTGCCGGGGTTTCAGTCTCAGATTGAATGATAAGGTTTCGGTATCGTATCGTGTCATGCCGATACGGTTTCGGTAATTTTTTATTTATATATAGTAATTATAAGATAAATATATATATGGTGTGTATAAAAATAAGTTGTATATTGATTTTATATAACTTCTTAATTATTGAATAACTTAATATTGTTAGAAAAATAATTAAATATAATTTTCATTAAATAAAATTGATCTATCAATAACTTAATTAATTATAATTTTCATTAAATAAAATTGATCTATCAATAACTTAATTAAAATTGATCTATCTATAAGAATAAATATATAAATTAATACAAAGATATATAATAATTATATAAATTAACTATTTAATCATTTAAATAATTATTAATTAAATAATATATATTTTAAATAGTAAAATAATATCAAGTAAAAAATATAAAATAATAAAAAATTATCCGAATATAAATTTAAGTTATTAGAATTTTTTAAATTTATTTAGAATTTTTAAAGAGTTTTTTAAATGAAATTTAAATAATACAAAATAATAAAAAAATATTAGAATATGAATAGAATTACTAATTTTTTTTTAAATTTTAAATGAAATTTAAAATATTAAAAAAAATTAGAATATTAATTAATAAAATTTATTTTAATTTAAAATATATTTTTTTTATATTTTATTAGGATAATTTAATTAGAGTTTATAAAAGCTTTTCGAAATATCACACTTAGCTTAGGAACTCTTTAAATTAATTAAATAAATAAAAAATGAAAAGACAAAAACAAAAAAGAGTTAATGCTACGCGAGACGCGACGGATCACAGGGGAGGACGAAAACACGTCCGGCGGCGCCGGAAGCATCGCTGGACACGTCTGGTGGAGCCGGACGCATCTGGTGGCATCGGAGGCGTCCGGTGGCATCGGAGGCGTCCGGTGGCATCAGAGGTGTCGCTAAACGCTTCCGCCGATGTCGGAGGCGTCGTCGGAGGCATCCCGCGACGCCTTCAGCGCTGCGGGAGGCGTCCCACGCCGAAGGCGTCGCGGGATGCTTCTGACACCTTCGGAAGCGTCTTAACTCTTCCAGCACCACAGAAGCATCCCGCAACTCCTCCGGCGCTACCTGCGATAACGTCGAGATGGGGATACTTCCGGTGCTGGTTTCGGCCACCCGGTGGAACAATAAAAACCGTCCATGCCGGGTGGCACGAAACGGTATTTCATTCCCTGTATGTATATATATATATATATATATATATATAAAGATGTAATGATCAAAGTAAAGATTCCAAGAGGATCAACCTAAGAATTTCTTATTAATAAGGTTATATCAAAGACCAACTTTAAGTCCATATCTGTTTACAGTCATGAATGAATTTGAGATGCATTACCAAAGTTATAAGAGTTTTAAATATCGAGGTTCGTTTATGAAAATGATAGAGGGATCAATAGAAATGTTTTACATAGACTACAAGTAACATAGTTGAAATGGAGGGGGATATTAGGTATTCTTTGTAATAAGGTTATATCAAAGATCAACTTTATGTCCATATTTTTTTACACTAGTCATGGATGAATTTGAGATGCATTACTAGAGTCGTAAGAGTTTTAAATATCGAGGTTTGTTTATGAAAAAAGATGGAGGGATTGATAAAGATGTTTTACATGGGATTCAAGTAAGATAGTTGAAATGGAGGAAGTTGTTAAGTATTCTTTATAATCCTAAAATATTTTTAAAGCATAGAGGAAAGTTTTATAAAATAACGGTTAGACTTGTAATGTTATATGAAGTTGAATGTTGACTATAACTCGAGCACATGAGCAAAAGATAAGAGTTGCAGAGGTGATGTTAAGGTGTATGCGCAAACATATGAGGATAGATAGATTAAGAAATGAGAACATTAAAAAAAAAGTCAGGAGTACGTCTATTGAGAGAACTCCAAAAGATGCGTTTATGATAGTATGAATATATATTTAAGTAACTAATAAATATCCAAGTTAGGCGATATGAGACCATGGTAAATACGCACATTAATAGAGGAAGAGGAAGAGCAAAGAAAACTTGGTTAGCAATGATAAAATACGATAAAATTGATTTAAATATAGATGATGATATAGTAGGGAATCAAGCTCATTGGCGTAGGAGGATTCATATAGTCAATCCTACTTGAAGAATCAAAGCTTGGTTGTACTTGTATATAACAAACATAATTAAATTAAAACCATATGATATTGTTGAATGATTATAGCATCTTATCTTTGACAATGTAATTAGCTTAATTATAGGGATTGCATCTGATCTTTGACCGTGCAATTAGTTTAATTATAGGGATTGATCTTGAACAGTGTAATTAGATTAATTGTAGGGATTGTAATTGATAGGCATAAATATAGGGTGATGCATGGTTTAAAGTGTCGTGTCGAGACGGACGAAACGGGCGAAACATCTTGTTCCGCTCGGCGGCACGACCCCGGCACCAGACCCACAACTGCTACGTCGCAACAGCTGCGTCGTGTTGCGGGACGCGGGAGGGGTCGCTCGACCCCATAACAGCAACAGAGAGGTCGCATAACCCTTCTGCTGTCGCCGCGGAGGTGTCGCGTGACCCAACGACCACTGTAAGGGGTCACATGACCACCACGGTCACACCGGAGGAGTCACGCAATTCCCCTGGCCATAGCTGAGGGGTCGGGCAACCGGCAACGCCGAAATCACGTAATCCTGCGGCAGCACCGAAGTCGCGCAACCCCTCGGCAACGCCAAAGTCGAGCTCGCTCGCGAGTGGTATCGGATTTCAGATTTTTTTTAATTAAACTTAGGTTAATTATTTTAATCAACTCCTAGCTATGATAGAGATAATCTAAAGAGGCTATATTAAATCCTAATAAAATTATCTAATTAATTTTATATTTTATTTAATTTAATTTAAAAATTATAATAAAATTTTTATTTATTTATTTATCTATTTTCATATCTTTTCCTTTTTTTAAAAGATTATTTTTTATATTGTTTATTTTTAAAATATTTATGTTAAATATTTTATTTTTTAATTAATATATTTTATATTTAAAAAATACTGAAATTATATTGGCACGACACGATACGGTACCGAAGTCGTATCGTTCCGGTCCAAGGTCGAAATCTCGGCACGGGTCAAAATTTTAAATCTTGGGGTGATGTAAATAAATACATACACATAAGTGAATAAAGATATAAAAAAATTATTTCATATCTTTCTCTTCTACATGGTATTAGAGCAGAGCATTATTTATCTCTGACGAAAGTTGATCTTTCTTTGACCTAACCTTCTATCCTTTTTTCTCTTTTCCTATTAACGGTTCTCGTGCCGTCACTACTCGAAACTTTGCTGCCGCCGCCGCTCTAATCTACTACTCAAGTTTCTGCCACTGACCTTCTACAATGACGTCTTCAGATTCTAAACCTAATTTGGCCACCTCTATTAAATTGAATGAGAACAACTATCTCTTATGGTCACATTCGTTTGAACTATTCCTTGGTCCCATAAGAAGTAGGAACATATTCTGACCCTCTTGATCCTAAAGATCCGAAATATTCATATTGGATCTCGGACGATTGTTCTATTATGGCTTGGCTCCTCAATAGTATGGAGGAGTTCGTAAGCACTAATGTTATATTCGTTGAAACTACAAAAGAGATGTGGGATGCCTTATGGGACATGTATTCTTATGACAAGAATGTTTCTCGTGTTTTTGAATTATATGAAAAACTCTTCGCTCTTCACAAGACGATTAGTTTGTTAGTAACTATTTTGCTACTCTTAAGGGGGCTGCCGATGAAATTCTACTATACCATCCTCTCTCGTGTCACACTACTCGAAAGAATCTGTGGAGGAATTCTGGGTCGCAAAATTCCTATCTGGTTTAGATTTCACTCTACCACCGATTCGGGATAATCTACTGACAAGTGATAGCATTCCCACGTTATCGAATGCTCTGTCTCGATCCCTTCGTGTGACCATGAACCGTCTTGACACTAGTTCTTCCCTATCTTTCAACACTTTGGCTATAGGTGATCGTGGTCGGGGGTTCTCTCGGGGTCATAATAGTGGTCACAATCGTGGTTGTGGATCTGATACCACCAGGGGTGCTTGTTCATGCATGCCTCTGAGAAGTGTTGGGCAAAGTTTGATAAATCTGATTGGATTAACAGTGCATCTACTGAAACATCGACACCATCACCTAACGACGATATGGTCTTTGTTTCTTGTACTGATTATGAGAAATTACTTCACTTTTTTGCTAACATTCCTTCTACCACTACTGCCTCATCCTCTATTGGTGCGTTTGCGGTATCTTATAATAAGTCTTAGATGTTGAATTTCGATAGTTCTACCCATATTACCGGTAACAAGTCTGTTTTATCTTCATCTTTTGTTTCCTCATCTTTATCCTTTGTACGTCTAGTCAATGGTATCTATTCTCCAATTACGAGATTAGATGTTGTCAGGCCCCCACTACCAATATCACTCTTAATAATGTTCTCTTCACACCGAAATTTTCTATAAGTTTACTATCTATAAGCTGACTATCCTATCTGGATAGTTGGTGAAGGACATGAGCGTGATGACCTATCCTATCTGGATTCTATTACACCTGCATGTCCCCATGCACTCTCAACAACGATGTCTCCTTATCAGTGTCATTATTGTCTAGGTCACCCATCTCCTTTCTCTCTTAAAAATTTAGTTTTTGTTCAGTTACTGATATTCAATGCGAATCATGTGAGTTCGACAAACACCATCACATATTTTTTCCTTCTAGAGTTGATAAACATAATCCTTTTGCTTTTGAACTTGTTCATTATGATATTTGGGGGCCTAATAGAGTTGAGTCTAGAGGGGGCTTTCAGTATTTTATAATTTTTGTTGATGATTATTCCCGCATGACGTGGTTATATTTACTCAAAAATAGAAGTGATGTTCTTAATATTCTATAATCATTTTATAATAAAATAAAAATCCAATATTATGTTAATTTGTGCACTCTTCGTACTGATAATGCACTTGAGTTCACTTAGAAAACGATTTCTACATTTTGTAATTCTTATGGCATAATTCATCAAACATCTTGCGGATACACTTCCCAACAAAATGGAGTTGCTGAATGCAAACACCGTTATATTTTAGACGTAACTCCTACACTTCTCTATCACATGCATGTCCCTAAGTATTTGTGGGATAATGTTGTTTTCACAGCTTGCTTCCTCATAAATAGATGTCATCTACTGTGTTACGTGGGGATATCCCACTCTCGTGTCTTTATCCTAACAAACTTATTTTCTCTATGCTCCTTCGCATATTTGGTTGTGTTTGTTTTATATATAATTTTACTATGACTTAGATAAATTGTCTCCTCGTTTTATTAAATGCATCCTACTTGGATATTCACATACACAAAAAAGGATATCATTGCCTTGACCCGCTCATAAAACGCAGTTACACCTATGATAATATTATGTTTTTTGAGTCACAACCTTACTTTTCCCTATCTGGCTTAGTCTCCTAGTACATTAACATCTTCTCCATTAACTATCCCACCATCCATGTCTCCCATCGCAAATGCTCCATCTCCTAAACCATTGCAGGTGTATACTGTTGGACCCCGTGGTTATTTTGATGTGATCAACCAAGTAAGGTTAGGTCCTGTTGTTATTTGATCTCTGTGTCTAAGTGTGTAGGAACTTAGGAGAGCAAGAAGTCGAGCGGAAGACGCAGCTAGCGAGAAGGACGGTACGGGAAGGGAGCCGATGGGCTCGGTACGTCCGAAGGACGAGAGAGCTGCGGAAGAGTACACCGGTGGGCGAGAAGAACGTGCGCGACATTCGAGAGACGTAAAGCGGGGACGGAAGCCTGCTCGAGGAGAAGGCCGGGAATTGGTTTCGGGTGAGCCATATTTCGGTTGGCCGAAATCACCCAAGCGATCGGAGCTTCGGAAGAAGAAAAGAAGACGAAGTGTGCTGACCTCACTGCTCAAGGCGCCTCCAACAAGTGTTGAAGGCGCCTTCAACACTGCTTGAGGCGCCTCCAAGCTGGTCAACTCGACCGTTTGTGCGCGGATAGAGTTTTATCCGCTTGACTTGGTTGGAGGCGCCTTGAACCTTGTTGGAGGCGCCTTGGACCCTCGGGATAAACTTTCCAGGAGCTATATAAAGGCCCCTGGAGCTAGGAAATATTCATTCAAGCAATCAACTCTGTAATCATTCCTAGCAACCTCTGAGCGTTCTAAGTGTGTAAAAAGGCTTCTCCGCCTACCGTGAAGGAGATATTCTAGTAGAGTTGTTCGACCGCCTTGGATTAATAACCGTCTTGATTGTAACCAAGTTAAAATTCTGTCTCCTCTTTTATTTCTGCTTTTTATTTTATTAGTGTTGCATTTTTGAGTTGAAAGTCTTGAGGAGGGTATACTTTAATTTTTCAGGCAATTCATCCCCCTCTTGCCGGCCCCGCTGCACCAACAAGTGGTATCAGAGCCCGACCGCCTCAGAAGGACTAACCGTCAACTGAAGCACAAAGATCAAGACGATGGCCGGAGGGAACATTCATCCCCCGAAGTTCAACGGAGACTTCGCTACGTGGAAACGCAAAATGGAGGCATTTTTTAAGACCGAATTCGATATTCTTTTAGTAATGAAATATGGATATACAGCGCCAAAAGACAAAGAAGAATGCAACTGGACGAAGAAGGAGCAGGTCGATTTCGTGGCCAATGCAAAGGCGGAATTTCACCTGCTCAGTGTTCTGCCGCCCCAGGAGGTAAGTCGGATCGGAAGCTACGACTCCACCAAAGACCTCTGGGATAAATTCCTGGAGCTCCACGAAGACACCTCAGAAGCAAAGCTAACGAGGCGTGACATTCTTCGAACTCAGCTGACGAATCTCCGGATGAACACCGGCGAGAAGGTAGCACAACTCCAAGCGAGAACCAAGGAGCTGATAACGCAACTGACAAATCTCGGTGAATCGGTAACAAATCCAGATTCCATCCGGTATGCACTCAACGCCTTCCCAAGAACTCCAGAGTGGGCTTCCTTAGTAGATACTTACTACATCTCTAAGGACTTTGAGGTAAGTAGTTTAGAAAATCTATTTTCTACCTTCGAACTTCACGAGTCTCGACTTGCAGAGCCTACACAAGTAGAAAAGTCGAACCTCAACATTGCCCTACAAGCCGAAAAGGACAATCCCGACTCCGAAGCGTCGATTGACGAAACTGAAGCGGCTCTTCTGGTAAGAAAATTAAATAAGTTCGTTAAAACTAATAAGTTTAAATCACAGTCAAGAAAACATCAACGCAACATAAGGACGGTCCGATGCTACAACTGCAACAAGGAAGGACACATCAAGGATGACTGCCCCAAGTTGAAGAAAAGGCATAAGGAAAAGTCTCAAAGACCGACGTCCTCTACACGCAAGAGTCTGAAGGCCACTTGGGATGATTCTTCATCCTCCGAATCAGAATCCGAAGCCTTCTCAGGATTAGCACTGATGGCCAACCATCTCTTCGAAGATGACTCAAGCTCAGAGATAAGGATAAATGAAGGGGGAGGAACATCAGAAGAAGAAGAAAGCTGCGACGAAGGGGGAACATCACCGCTTAAGATAAGTAAGGTACGTAATCTCACTCCTACTCAGTCCTTTCAATTTATCAAATTACTTACGAACGATCTAGCAAAATTAAAAAAAGAAAATACCGAATTGAAAATGAAATTAGCAAAGGTATGTCCACTTGAGATGTACGACAATCTAAAATCAGAAAATGAAAAATTAAAAATTAAAGTTGAAAAATTAAAAAATAATGCATGCTTAAATAAATTTCCAAAATCAAAAATTAAAATTTATGGAAAATTGAATTGGTATATTAGAAAACATCAGAGTCAACTTAGAAAAGTACCCAAAAGTTATATACCCCCTAAGTTTTTAAATAACCTTGTAGGAAGGAACCTCTATTGGGTTCAAAATCCGTGTTAGACTGATTCTTTTTAAAATTAAAGGCTTTAAGAGAGAAAATTAAACAATGAGTTTCCTTATGCGGATTTGACTAGAAAGTGGTTGTTGCTCTAATAACCAAGAAGGTCTAGTGCCTCGCCACTGCCTGGAAGTCAAATATAGAAATGAAATATTTAATTAACTTTCTGGTAAAAACGTTAAAATAAGAATGGAATAATGCTTTGAAAAGTTTTTTAAACATATTTCTGAAATTAAAAAGACTAAGTTTTTTTTTTAAAAAAAAATATCTTCTTTAAAAACATATTAAAATTTTTACTTAGAAATGTTTTCAAAAGACTTAGAAAATTTTTCAAAAGACTTAGAAATTTTTAGACTTAGAAACAGTCTTAACTAAGTTTTTTTTAAAATGATTTAAATATTAAACTTTTACTTAAATATTAAACTTTTAAAATGATTTCAAAAGACTTAGAAATCTTTTAAAACTAAGTGTTTTAAATGATTTAAATATTAAACTTTGACTTAGAAATTTTTCGAAAGACTTAGAGATTTTTCACATCTCTACTAAATAACTTAGAATTTATTTTGAAAATATTTTGTACCCCGGTTTTTGCTGTGATCAAAGGGGAAGAGTTAGGTACAAGTCTAGGAGGATTTTGGAAAATTGAGAATTTTAAATTTTTTTTGTGTTACAAATTTTTATTGCAATTCTTATGCTTAAACTGTTAGTTAGTAATTTCCTTAAAATTACTATTTGTTTTATACCCTAACTTGAACTTGGGTTGATGCACATCAAAAAGGGGGAGATTGTTAGACCCCGTGGTTATTTTGATATGATCAATCAAGTTAAGTTAGGTCCTGTTGTTATTTGATCCCTGTTTCTAAGTGTGCAGAAACTTAGGAGCGTAAGAAGTCGAGCGGAAGACGCAGCTAGCGAGAAGGACGGTACGGGAAGGGAGCCAATGGGCTCGGTGCATCCGAAGGACGAGAGAGCTGCAGAAGAGTACACCGGTGGGCGAGAAGAACGTGCGCGACGTTCGAGGGATGTAAAGCCGGGACGGAAGCCTGCTCGAGGAGAAGACCAAGAATTGGGTTTGGGTGAGCCCTATTTCGGTTGGCCGAAATCACCCAAGCGATTGGGCTTCGAAAGAAGAAAAGAAGACGAAGTGAGCTGACCTCACTACTCAAGGCACCTCCAACAAGTGTTGAAGGCGCCTTTAACAATGGAGGCACCTTTAACACTGCTTGAGGCACCTCCAAGCTGGTCAACTCGACCGTTTGTGCACGGATAGAGTTGTATCCGCTTGACTTGGTTGGAGGCGGCTTGAACCTTGTTGGAGGCGTCTTAGACCCTCGGGATAGACTTTCCAGGAGCTATATAAAGACCCCTAGAGCTAGGAAATATTCATTCAAGCAATCAACTCTGTAATCATTCCTAGCAACCTCTGAGCGTTCTAAGTGTGTAAAAAGGCTTCTCCGCCTACAGTGAAGGAGATATTCTAGTAGAGTTGTTCGACCGTCTTGGATTAACAACCGTCTTTGTTGTAACCAAGTTAAAATTCTGTCTCCTCTTTTATTTCTGCTTTTTATTTTATTAGTGTTGCATTTTTGAGTTGAAAGTCTTGAGAAGGGTATACTTTAATTTTTCAAGCAATTCACCCCTCTCTTGCCGGCCCCGATGCACCAACATATACAAGGTGTTCTCAGAACCTATCTCATGTCCCTCGCCTCCTCTTACTGTAGCTCCTGATACTCCTCACCCCCCCGATATTGATCTATCCATTGCTATTTGTAAAGATATTTGTTCTTGCACTACCCATCCTTTGTCTAACCATATGTCATTTGATTATCTTCGTCCTGCTTTCCGCACTTTTGATATTTCTCTCTCATCTACAGAGGTTCCAACTTCCTACTCCGAGGCTTATCAACACTTTTCTTGGCAGACTACAATGGATGAAGAAATGCCCGCCCTTATCTCTCGTGGTACTTGGGAGCCTATGCCTGCAACTGTCATTGGGTGTTTACTCTGAAGTATAAAGCTGACAATACTATTGATCGATGCAAAGATTGCCTGGTGGCCAAAGGATTTACCCAAACTTATGATGACTACTTTGAGACGGTCTCTCCTACTACCCACCCGACTTCTATTAAAGTTCGGTTCTCCTTGCCTGTCAATTAATCTTGGCCAATGTATCAACTAGATGTGAAAAATGTCTTCCTTTATGGCGATTTGCATAAGACCGTTTTTATGGAGCAACCTCGGGTATGATGCTCAAGGGGGAGAAGGCTACTATGGTTTGCAGACTTAAAAAGACTATTTATGGCCTTAAATAGCCCCCAGAGCTTGGTTTGATAAATTCAATAATATAATAGTGCAAATATGATCATTCTGTGTTTGTATGACATAAGACGAATGAGATTATCATTCTTATTGTTTATGTTTATGACATCCGATATAAGTAGCATTGACAAAACTAAGAAGTATTTACAGCAACACTTTGTTACTAAGGATATGAGATTGACATCCTAAGTATTTCTTGGGAATTAAAATTGCTCACAACAAAACTAGAGTTTCATTATGGCAACAAAAGTATGCTACAGATTTATTCAAAGAAACCGAATTGCTTAGAACGAAGCTGATTGATACTCTTATAGATATCAATCCAAGTGTTTGGAATGATACCGGAGAATTCTTTGAGGATAAGGTAAAATATAGACAACTTGTTGGAAACTCATATACTTAACACTAACGAGACCTGACATCTCCTTTACAGTTGGAATGGTAAGTCGTTTTAAGCCGAAGGAAGTTCACTAGGATGATGCGATCTGGATTCTTATATACATTAAGAAATCTTCAAGGAAAGGGTTGTCTTTTAAGAGAAATGGATACCTAAAGATTGAAGTCTATCCTAATGTCAACTATGTTGGATAAAAATTGACAGATGGTCCACTTCTGAGTATTGCACTTATGTAAGGGAAATCTAGTAACATGGAGAAGTAAGAAACAAACTATCATTGCTAGGTTAACTGCCGAAGCTGAGTATAGAGTCATGGTTCATATGTGATTGAGATGTTATGGCTAAAGAATTTGCTTGAAAAATTAGAATTCACTTACAATGAACCACTACCTATATGTACTGTAATAACCAAGCAGCTATTCACATTGCAAGTAACCCCATTTTTCATGAGAAAACTAAGTATATTGAGGTTGTCTGTCACTTTATTCACGAGTGCATAATGAGTCAGAAAATTATCAATCCATTCACATCATCATCCAATCATGTTGATGATGTCTTCACTAAAGTGTTAGGAGGAAACGATTCTCAGAACTCTATGATAAGCTGGATATGGTTGATATATATGCTCCAACTTGAGGGGAGTGTTGAATAGTTATAGCATCTTATCTTTGACCATGTAATTAGCTTAATTGTAGGGATTGCAACTTATGTTTGACCGTGCAATTAGCTTAATTATAGGGATTGATCTTGGAGTGTGCAATTCGCTTAATTGTAGAGATTGTAATAGATAGACATAGTTATAGGGTGATGTATATAAATACCTACACATAAATGAATAAAGATAAAAAATTATTTCATCTCTCTCTCTCTTCTATATAATTTTATATTATTTCACCCCATTTAGGTTTTTTATTTAGGGTTTTATCATATTAAATATAAAAAATTATATTTAAGCTCAAGTTCTTATCAAATGTTTATAAGTATATTTCACATAATTACATAAAAATATCTGATTTAAAAAAATAAATAAATCATTAAAAAATGAAAATTCCTATGTGCTTCAAATTTGAAATTGCTTCAATTGTAAAAATTGTCTCATTTTACATTGCTCATTTTAGCATTCTACCTAATAAAGGTTGAATGATTTTAAGTATAAAATATTTTAAAATTAAAGATGTATAGAATTTTACGTAATTAAAGAACAAAATTAAAAGTAAATGTTAATTGATACAGAGATTCTGTATAGACAATGCCACATAAAAGGATGCTCTAATCCATGCATTAGAGTGAGCCTCTTAAAAAAATACTTGAAATCCCAAGCTTGTTATACAATTCAAATCACATTATCACGAAATAGTATATCTTTGTTGTTGAAAATTGCAACAAATGCAAAGAGATATCCTTGATACTACAAATGCTTTGCTAAGTATTGTATCACTAGTTGCATTAATATTTAACTCGGATTTAGTCTAAACTTTTCAAAAATAAATACAATTTTAAAGAACTTTCATCTATATATTTATGTTTGAACATCAATTGTCCCCTCGGGGCGGTGTGATGGTTAAGGCATGGGGTGTTGCCACATGAGGTCTTGGGGTCGAAACTCGGTGTGACCGAGCATAACCTCCCCCATGTCTTGGCCATTTGCACTAATGGCTAGTAGCCACCCGTGATTTACCTCCTCCGTGTTGGCCTAGGGACGGGTTGGCGGGGCGCTGGGGCGAGCGAATCGCCTTTTGCCACATGTTTGAACATCAATTGCCCACGGGCTGGCGCAGTTGGTCATGCAAGGATGTTGCTGTCAATAAGCCTGAGTCAATTCCTAACGGGTGCGGAATGCCCTGCTGGTTGCCTCAAGCCTTCTTGCATGTATTGTTGCTGTTGGCGAAGCCTTCTCCCCCTGTGATTTACTTCCCTTCCTGACAATAGGCCACGCTGGAGCCAAGGTGACAATTTCACCTTTTGCCACCAATGTTTGAACATTAATTAAATAACTTTTAAAGATACATATTTTAAGTCAAATTCAACAAGGAATTGTTTTAATACCATGAAAATCTTAAATTTACCATTCAAACTTCTAGATAGTAACACAAAAAAGAATGCCACTGCAAGCAAATTGGAATCATGAGCTGTTAACAAGTCAGCCATTGCATAGTTGTGAATAAGAAATATTGGGATTTGTTTGCATAATGTTAAAAAACTTGAGCATATTAGATAACAAAGAAAATTTGGTGAAGACATGGAAGTACCTGCATTTATCAGTGTCAAGCCAACTTTTGATTGGTATATTGCTCTCATGGAGAGAACTATCTTTCCATCTATTATTTCCTCAACCAAACCCTTTGTCCGTCTATCAATCACCTAGTATCCAATACAATTTAATCATGTTTTGGTTATCAAATCCATAAATCTAAAAGATCTGCAAAAAGCAAATGCATTGGGTATCCTTTGGAGCATAAGTGGCGGCAATCAAAACCACTATGCTGAAAAACAGGATCTTCAGTAATAAGATAAAACCATATCATATATTTATCTAGCTAACATGATGAGTTTGTTAATATTTCAAGAAGTAAATCATTATGACTATATAGGTGAAATCAGGATATATGTTGAAGAGCCAACCTTTATATTGTAAATCTCCTTTCTTCTTTGACAAAAGTGAAAAAGATCTTAGAGACATACAAAGCTCCATTTTGCATTTAGATGGTAACCTATGAAGGAGAAAATTTTGGATCTCTTTAACCCTAACTAATCTATTTATTTATCAATAAAAGTAGCCCGGTGCACGAAACTCCCATTAATGCAGGATCTCGAGGAAGGATCTATTGTACAGAGTCTTACCCTACTTTGCAAGAAGCTATTTCCAAGACTTGAACATGTGACTTCTAGGTCACACGGCAATAACTTTACTGTTGTGCCAAGATTCCCCCGCTTATGTATCAATTATATCAAAAAGACCCCTACATATTTAGAATGAAATATTTTGGTGTTCAATACTCTACCTCAAGCTGGTTGAAAGGTATTACAACTACCAACTTGTTACAAATATATATTTAGTTAGCTAATCTTCAAAACTAGAAAGCAATGCAAAAATCATTTCAGATTGCACCTTTTCTCTACTATCCTTGCATTAAATCCTCTCATGAAAGACTGAATAAGTAATGTGCATGGCAATCCAATTATCACAATATGATTTCATTGGATTATATAAGAACTACCATACTCTATTAATTGTTGGGCAAAATAAGTGCTACAACCTTATATTCTTGTTTTGCACTTGGTCTAACCACTTATTGCTTTTTTTAAGACGTCAAATCACTTCCCAGAATAACAATAACTGCTTATATATGGGGAACCTGCCTAACTTTCAACTATGTACCAATGATATAGAGAAGACCCCAATCATGACACAGGAGATCCATGCATGAGATTTCAGGTGTAGTGATGGTGCTACATAGTTCAATTTACCAATCAATCTTTGATACTTCCCTAGGTAATATAATCATTCTCTCTGCCTCACATTAATCTAACATTGGGGATCTAGAGGAGTTTCACACGATGAAAGCTCTTAGCATATTAACTTCAATTATATCAAGCATATGCATTACGAGATAAATGTCAACCCTTGAACATTCTATTTATAGAAATTACTTTAGATCAGTCAAATTCTTAGTTTGAAAATGTTGGGAAAAGCAACTTTTGACCTTGTGGATTCCTACGACATCATCAAATAATGTGTCAGGTAACATTAGAAAATCTAGTACACTCCTTATCATACAAAACTAAATAAGACCACAATAAATTTTAACAAGGAACATTTTATATGAGACTGCTTGAGCTCACTTTTTTAATTTGAACACAACAAATACCCCCAAATCTAGTAGTGATTAGACACAATGGAATGTGTCCTTATAATCAACATTATATGTTCATCTATACCCTTTGGCATTTATCAAGCCTTGAATGCATTAATTAAGCCATTAAAGGATGTTTTTGGCGATCGATGAAAAAATCATAATAGACAACTGATTCACGAGCACGAGGAAGGATGTGGCGGAAACGCAAGAGAAAAGACGAATCGAGATATTAAGGTTTTATTAAAAAATTTAATATAACAATTTTAATTAACATCGTTATATTTAAATAAAATATAAATTTAAATGTTATAATTACTATTATATTATATAAGTTTTTTTATAAAATATATTATTTAAATTATATATATATATATATATATATAAACAATAATTATATATATATATATATTAATAATTAATTAAATAAATGGTTAATTAACTAATATAATTATATTATATAAATTAATATTTTTATTATTATTTATTATAAATATAAAGAACTAAATAAAAAAATATATTTTAAGTTAAAATTTTGAGTTCATATTTGTAATTTATTTAAAATCAAACCTTAAATTAGTTTTGAAAATTTAAAATAAATTAAAATTTTTAAAAAATATATTTAAAATTCTATCGTAAATTGCTGAACCACGTAGCCAAAGTTATCGAATACACAAATCATGTAGGTAAGTTTCAAAATTACCAAATCACATACTCAATTCCATTTTTGCTACTCCATATTCGCACGCGCCTACCCCCAATCGACTGTTACAGTAGCAATCAATTCGGACATTGTTTATTAGTGCAGTAATGCCCCGAATCGATTGCTATATTATAGCAATCAATTAAAAAATTTAATTTATGTTAAAAAAATTATTGCTCTCAATATAACGTATAGAAATGATGTTTGAGGGCATGAAGATAATCAAAAGAACTATACGAACACATATGATCTGATTACATATCATTCCGAGTTCGATTAGTCAATCAACCGATTTTGACCAAAACCAACTAGCTAGAAAGTTTGGAATGACATGAAAACATCATTTCCATTTGCCATATTGAAGCAATAATTTTTTGAACACGAATATGTCTGAATGTATTATATTAATTTTGTTAATGTTGTAATTATGAATTATTTGATTTTTTTACTATTAATTTTTTATAATGCATAGGTAATGATGGTGTCACTTTTCACTTACTCGGGCTCCTTCCTTCCTCCTCTTTGGGTAGCGGTCGCAACGGATCCTTCGAGGAATGAGCCTACGAATCAACGAGCATCAGTCGAGGGTCGACGTTGCCAGAGTTGCACCTCTGACAGTCAAGTCAGTAAAGGGACAAAGAGGAGCATAAAAAGCTCAAAGGAGAAAGACAAAAGCAAGTGTCGAGAAAGACCACACCTTCACCTACCTGCGTGAAGACCTATAAAGCCTCGACCGAAGTGGATCCATGTCGGCTGTCGCACTAGCCCTGGATGGGCAGTGTGAATTACCGCACGAGCAAGGCGCCACCCCTTGACCGATCACACAAGTGAACTTCCTCGTCTATAACAACAACTGTTAGTCTGTACTACCGGCTTTGTTTGCTTGTATGTCAATTTTTTAAGGGGGGCACTAGTGGATACTTACTCTGGAAGAGCCAACTCAGCCTAGTTCCTCCATAGCGGGCCTTGATGGGGTTGTTCGGACCAAAACTAATCAGGCTCCCATGGTTAGGAAAAAAGGGAGGTTAGTCGAGTATATCTGGTCTTGCAAGGTCGGGGGTCTGATAGGGTTTATCCGGGCATCATCACATGTCCCCCCTTCCAATCAGAGTAAAGAGCGAAGTCGAATGAAGTCCGATGAGGTAAAAAGTGAAGGGATTTGCCTTTGATATTTCATAAATAGTTAAATCTAATCATGCGGGCTACCTAGGTGGCAATGGAAGATAGAAGAAATCCCCTCTCCTTCCTAACTAAACATCATATTGTCGATGCCCACCATCGCTGTCCCGCACGGGGAGGAAAAATTGAAATTCCGAAATAGGGAGATCCTCTTCATCGAGACCAAAGTGAAGAGCTTGGTCTTGCGACCTAGAGTAAGTATATCTTCTGGACGAAAAGAGGTGGTTGATCCCTCGGCCAAGAATAATGACCTTTGCATCTAAACCGAGGAGAGGTGCTCAATCCCTCGGCCAAGAATAAGAAGGACCTTTGCATCTGGACCAGGGAGAGGTGCTCAATCCCTCGACTGAAAATAAGAATGACCTTTGCATCTAGATCGGGGAGAGGTGCTTGATCCCTCGGCCAAAAATAAGAATGACCTTTGCATATCGAGGAGAAGTGCTAGATCCCTCAGCAAGGAATAAGAATAACCTTTGCATATGGACCGGGAAGAAGTGCTAGATCCCTCAGCCAAGAATAAGAATGACTAATGTGGATACGAGGCCTCTCGCTTTGGTCATCAATAGCAAGAAAGAGAACCACACCCATTAATGGGGTTAATATTACCCGATCGAGTATTGTGTGAATCCTATCATCATGAGAGCTACACCAAGCCTGCAATCATTGTCTATGTATAGAGGGTAATTTGAGATATCAAAGTGCAATATAATGAGAATAACTCGATTCAAAAGATACACTTGTTTTCCAGTAGCTCAATGAGGGAAGGATTTTGGTGCATCACATATCCTCCTTCAATTACCAATTCAAGCACTACTCGGTACTTCATTTGTGTCATATGAGATGTTTGATTATGATGTCTTATCTGTTAATTCATCAATCTTGCACCTTGATGGTGCAAACGTCAACCGGCTCGGGGTTTAAGGCTTCATCCCATAATGTGTTTCCACTTTACATGCTTAATTCCGGCCACTCGATCTATCGTTTTATATTCCTGCACTCTTGTTCTAAACACGTGGAAGGCACTGTCTCCGAGCGGTCACAACCACAGCCGTTAGATGGGGTAGAATGAGAAGACACGTGGGATCTTAGTCGTCCATAATTTCCCCATTTACAAGCAGCATAAGTATAAAAAAGGGGAAATAACTTGCGGTAAAAAACCAATTGTTTTACTTTTGCAATGCAAGTGGTTCCCTGATCGCCGACCTACTTTAGCCGAGTCACTTCACTTTGGAGTAGCTTTTCTCACTCAATCTCTTTATACAACTAAGTCACCCATCCTCAGTTTCTTACTTGTTAATTATTTCTTTTCTCCATTATTATGCCCGTGAAAATTCAGGATTTGCTATCATCGTGAGGACTACTTTGAAGAAATGAGCTATGAAACATAAATGAGAAGCTGAAGAAGCAGATCTTACTGCCAAGGAACTTATGGTTTCCCCTTACATTGCTACGGGACTGAGCTGAGTCTCCACCTTACTTGGTAAGGACTTTAAGCCTCCTGTTCCTTTGCGTTCCATAATTTTAACCCTACTAGCTAGGAGCTTGCCCCTGTCCCATTCAAACCCGTTTCAATGATTGCCCTGGCCGGAGTATGCCACCGCTTGACCAGGATCAGGTCATGTGTTACCCAATCTTCATTAGTTGCTCCTATTCTCTATCCCTGATTTGCCAATTGTCTTCAAATAAGTTAGCAAGAAGTGTATCATTTTCTTATGGTGCAGACTTCCCCAGCACTTCCACTGAGGTTCCACAAGAGGAGAATACCCTGATTCTTCCCGAAGGGAGGTTGAGCCTTGCTACTTTAAACCCGCTCGGTCTTACTGTTCCAGATCCTCGCACGAGTGATACTACGCCTATTGACAGCTGGTCCTTTGTTATCCGTCCCCTTGTCTTTGCTGAGTTGGAGGCAAATATGTGATATTATGTTGCAAGGAATTCTAATGGTAATTTCTTGAAATCCTATGGCTCCCAGTCTCCCTACTATCTTCTTGGCTCCTAAGATTTTTTCATTCTTTTCAACATGTAGGGGCTGGAAGTGGCTCAGGAGATGAATGACAATCTAAGCAAGAAGATCATATCCAAGCTAGAAGGGCGGGTAGAAGATGCTGAACATCGCACCCAAGAAGCTGAGGAGGCCAGAGCTCAGTCCCTTAACAAGTTTTATTCAGCCTAGACTCTCAAAGACTTACAAGCATACAGCTCAAAATTTGAAAGTTGAGTTGGCTAACAAGAACGAAAAGTTGACTACCCAGGAGATCGAATGGGCGGCGAAGTTCTGGTCGGATCCAAAAGTTACTAGCTTGCTGGTGGATCACATGTTCTCTTGCTTGAAGACAAGATTCTATGATTGTATATCTCAGTTCGAGGAAGATAAATATCCCTGCTCAGAAAGGACTCCTCTTTCTTGAGTTTGGACCAAGCCATAGAGCGTGCACCCGAGGAGTTATTCATCTTCAAGCCTCCCACGAAGTAGCATATTAACAACTTCCAACGTCACATTGTAGGGCCCTAAGTATCTATATTTCTTTAAGGGCGAAGAGCCCGATTAACTTTACCCTTCTCATTAAGGAAGGATAATTTTGTAAGGCCATCAAGCCCATATTCGCAAGGTCGACTAACATTGAAACTGATTTCTCCCTTCAAGAGGGAATATTTTGGGGCCAACTCACCAAGATTTTCTTTATTGATGACTATTTGTTTCCTATCATTATTCTTACATCCTTAAGAGCCTTTGGGAATGCTTAAAGGCTGGTATTTGCTTGAGTTAGAGATATCGGCTCGGCTCTCAATCATATGACTACTCCCAATTGAGACAACTTCAGGCTATACCAATACTATTTTATCCTCCCAGGGTCGTCCGATAAACTATTATCTTCTCATTATCAATCAGTGACCAATGTCTTATCAGTGGCGTAGATAGGATTTTCAATAGGGAGCGAATTAAATAAATAAAAAAAAATAATACAACACAGAATATATAATAAAAGTCATATATATACTTCATATGTTTTTACAATATCACTCTCCAAGATTTTATACTTTGAAAATGTTGAATAGTAGCTTCATTATCAACTGTATCAAACACAACTCGCTCAATATATAATATCAAACAATCATTTACCATATCATATCTCAACCGATTACGAAATGAGGTTTTGATTATTTTCATTGCTGAAAACACTCTCTCTAAAGTTGCAGTTGCAACAGGTAATAACAATGCTAACTTCAAAAGTAAATATACCAAATAATACAAACGATGTTTCTTCAATTGAACCATCCTTTTAGCCATCTGGCCAATCCCCACAACCTCAAAGAATTGATTGCTACTCCACATATCAAAAATAAAGCTATCAAGTTGTGATGCTCAAGATACATTAACTCTATCGGGGAAAATCGGATGGATAACACTCAACAAACTATAGTAATTTTCTCTTATCATAAGTAGAAAATGAATTTGATGGATCAAGACAAGCTATACATAATAACAACTCTGTATTCACCTCGTTAAATCGATTGTTCAGCTTTTGAAGTTGCATATCTATCACTTGATAAAATGTTTCAATGCAATAATAGTGAAGATTTGTCCTTCCTAACATTTCGTCGTGATCTCCCATGAAAATTGAACAAGTCTTCTATGTGCAGGATGACTATCTCATATTTAACACAAAATAAAGAAACTTCATTTAGTAACAAATCCCAACCATCATCTTTCATGATTTACAGTTGATGTTTGCTTGATCTTACAAGCATCATGGCATTTACGAAGTCTTGATCTTTTCTTTGCAAAGCTTGCGACAAATCATTTATGACTCTTAAAATATTCTTCATTAAGTACATCTGAAATATAAATTCATATTTTCCAATCAATTCCAACAGATTATTTGCTTGCGCCCTTTGCTTATGATTTGTTCCCTCCTCTTCAACAAATAAAAGATATCAATAACTGAAGGATACAAGCATATCAAACTCAACAATGTATTATAATGTGAACCTCAACGTGTGCTCCCAGCTCATTTTAATGTCTTATACCGCGTCCAGTGAGGATATCACCATTGCAAATTCTTTTAATAACCTTTTCAATTGTTTCTCACAAAATATGTCTCTTCGCTTGCATGACGCTCCAACAATATTGTTCAATTGTGCAACCACATCAAAAAAAGTAAAAAAACCTCATGTGATTTTCAACAACAGCTACAAGTGAAAGTTGCAGTTAATGAGCAAAACAATGAACATAATAAGCAGACTTGTTCTTCATCATAATTAAGCTTTTTAAGCCATTGAATTCTCCTCTCATATTGCTAGCTCCATCGTATCCTTGCCCTCGTAAATTAGATATAGATAATCCATGTTGACACAACAAAAAATCAATAACAATCTTAAGTGGTAGTAGTGTCGTTTACATGTACAATGCCTAGAAAGTATTCAACAATATTTCCCCTTTCATCTAAAAATCGTAAAGCAACTATCATTTGTTCTTTAACAGATACATCATGAGCCTCATCAACCAATATAATAAATAATTCATCACCGAGATCTCCAAGAATAGAATTAGTAGTTAAATATGCAATGGATCCGATAATATCTTATTTGAATATCAGGCGATGTCGGTTTGAGGTTTGAGGGAGCATTATAAATATCCTCATTATAGTTAGTAAGAAATCTTAACAGTTTAAGAACATTATCATGATTAAGTGAGTCTGTTGATTCATCACAACCACAAAATGGTCATCCTTGACTTACAAGAAATCTTATGCAATCAATTGATGCTGTCAAATGAACACGATAATCAAAAGCTACCTGACGAGACTAATTAACCAAACAAGTTTCAATATGTTGTTTTTGATTCATTAAGTTATAAGTCGTCATCATACACCTATTGTGAATGATGCTCTGTTTTCCAACGTGTTCAAGAATTTTTTCTTTCTTTCTCTAATTTTTAAATCCCTCATTAACAAAAGAATCACCACCACTTTGACCACCATGATCCTCTTTGAATAAATAGCAATAAAGATAGAAGGTCGTGTCTTTTGCAATGTTGCATTCTAGCCAATTAGGATGAAGGCTAAACCATATAGCTCGAAATCTTCATTTCTCTTTTGGACAATAACGCTAAGGAAATTCATGATTCTTAGGCTAAAACAGACCTTTTTGTAAATAGTAACGTTGAACAATCTCCCTTTCATTCACATTATATTCGAGAAAGTTCTTTCTTAGCCTAGGATCGCTAGGATACTTACTTGAGTTAGCATCAGGAGGAGGTGGTGGAGGTGGTGGAGGAGATGTCTTATTTGAAGTAGGTTCATCTAGCATTCTCTTAAAATACCTCAGCATTGTTATTTTACCTAATTTATCATCAATATAATATTTTAGAAACATAATCATATAATTCAATGACTATCTTTTTTTAACAATTCAAAAACAAATAACAAAAAAATTGATAGGATTGACTTGAGAGTTAATGATCGCTTATTTTTCACACATATTGGTAGAGGTACTAAGTCAAATGTTTCCATTATAAAGACATACTTTTCTAGTTATATAACTATCCAATTTTAATTATTATCCTAAAGACGATTCTTTCCATATACATATAGTTATTACAAGATGTTCGTGTAAATTATATAATAAGTCTATCCATGCAATAAATGATGTGATTCAATTGATTAAATTTTCGAATGATCATCAATAACATTGATCATCTTTTTATAACAAATTAAACATCAAATGCATGGAAGACCTCAATATCGGTAAACACTTAACATACTTGACTAGCAACAAAAACATAAATATATGAAAAATTAACACTATGTTTTTTTAGCATTTAAATCTCTAATCGAAAGAGATCAAATAAAAAAACTCCGCCTTAATTAAAAGTCGTTTGCTATGGAGCGTTGACAAAGTGATGACTGTGGTGCTAGCAACAAATGACAATGGCACTGCAGTAATAGTGTAAGATGACAGCGGCGTGCAACGACGATGACGATGACAGTAGCGACAGCAATGTGAGGCGGAGAATTTTGAGAGTAAAATTAGAATTAGAGAAAGAATAAGAAGGGAATTAGGGGAGGAAAAAGAACCCGAGATAAAAAAAAGGGAAGGGGATTAGAGGAGGAAAAGAAAACGAGAAAGGAAAAAAAAGTTTGGAAAGGGAAAAACACTAATGTAGAGAGGCAATATGGGAGAGAGAAAAAAACAAAGTTTGTTGGTTTTAATTGGATTTTGTAAAAAAGTCCAAAACATCTTAAAATTTATAACTAACCTACAGTAGCTAGGCCCCTTGGCCTTGTAGTTTAAGAAATTTACCTAGAGAGATCCTTGCGACCCCTCATTCCATAATAGAAGTTGATGAAGGTAAAATGTGGGAAATTGATTAAAGCAATCTTCAGCCGTTCAACACGAAATTTGGATTCCTCTCTATCTTGCCACTCGTGTGTTATATGGTACTTAAAACCTAAGTTATGTGTCATATTTGTCTTCTCTCCTACTCATTGTCTCCAATAAGCATAAAATATTAATTATTCATCTAATTATCGTATCTACTGCCTCCATTATTTTGTTATAAAGTGATCCTTACCAAGGAGATATAATCCTGCAACGCATTCCTTTTAAGGAACAACCTAATATGTAGCATAATAATTTAATGGATTCATACATAATAATTACCTTTATTTAATGTTGGCTAACAACCTAATGCAACCTTCCTCTTTTATCCAAACTTAGGGCCAACCATAATGGAGTCTATTTACCATGGGCAAAGTTAAGTCACATCAAATGTAAAAAAATAATAGTCTAATGCACGAAGCTCCCGAGAGGAAGTGTTTATTATACATAGTCTTACCCTGCATTGTAAAAGACAATTTATGCGACTCGAACCCGTGACCACAAAGACACAAGGAAGCAACTTTACTATTGCGCCAAGGTTCCCCTTCAAATCACATCAATTGTACGACTCAGAGAAAAAAAACAATTTTCTTTATAAAGGTGAGAGAGTAGTCAAGAAAGACAATTAAATAGAATAACAAGGAACGACAATAGGTAAGGTTGTAAGTGTTGGTGCAGGTAGCACTAACGGTCTAACCTAGGTTTTGATAAATGACAAATGGGTTAAGTTAGTTTTGTTGTTGTCTGACACTTTGATCGTGTGCAGGAGAAGTCCAGAGAGGTCGACGGACTGACCGGATGTCTGGTAAGAAGTCCAGCTAGGTCGACGGGCTGACCGGATAGCTGGCGAGAAGTCCAAGCGAGTCGACGGGCTGACCGGACGCTTGGCAAGAAGTCCAGACGGGTCGAAAGGCTGACCGGACGTCTGGCAGGTAAGTGAGGTAAGTCACTGGAGGGGAGTGACTGTGAGGACGCGTTCCCAGGAAGGGAACATTAGGCGTCGATCCGGCTTAGATCCATTTCGGATATCTAAGTCGAGATCGTGACTAGATTCCGGTCTCGGAAAGACGGAATCTAAGTCATACTTTTTCTGTTAATTCATTGTGCTAACAATCTGTGTTGCAGGGTATATTTTGCCTCGGACTAACCTTGTTTTGCAGGAGAAGGAATCTCTGGAAAAAGGTGGTCCGGGCGCCCGGAGGGGATCCGGGCGCCCGGAGGCAAGTTTTATCCTCTGCGTCGCCTTGCCACGTGGAGCATCCTGACTGGACTTACCACGTCACACCAGGGCGCCCAGAAGGGATCCAGGCGCCCGGAGCAGCATATAAAAGAAGCCCCAGGGGTGGAGCTTCTCAATACAACATCTCTCAGAATTCCCAGATTGCTCTGCTGCTCTGTGCTCCAGCGACGCTAACAAAGCTCCGACAACGCGCCCTTGCTCTTTAAGTTTTCTTCTCTGTCGGTACAGCTTTGTGTTTTGTTTCATTAGCATTTCTTGTACCCTTTTTGTAATCACATTCGAATTGCTAGTGATTGCCCAACGAAAGTGGTCAAGGACCACGGGCCTTCGAGTAGGAGTCGTCACAGGCTCCGAACGAAGTAAAATCAATTGTGTTCATTTACTTTTCCGCTGCGTACTTTTACACTCGAGTTTTCGAATCGATATTCACCCCCCCTCTATCGAACGATCACGGTCCTACAAGTGGTATCAGAGCAGGTACCGCTCTGATTTGGTGCAACCACCAATCAGACAGGGGGTGAAAAATTAATTTTTTTTCGGTTTTCAGTTTTACGTTTAATTTCAAACTGGTACTATTACCTGCTTTGAATTTTTTTTTCGTTGCAATTAAATCTAAATTGGTGCAACACCAATTTAGATACTTCTATTACTTTTCATCTTCCGCACTACTAATCCAAGACCAAGTCTTGGGATTTTTGTTTTTCTTTTCTTTCTTCTGTGCGCAGGACTAAAATGTCTCAAACAGAAGGATTCAGCACAGTACGACCTCCACTCTTCAACGGGGATGATTTTCCGTACTGGAAGAAGCGCATGGAGGTTTACCTCAAAACAGACTTCGACCCGTGGATGAGCGTTACGAGACCCTATAAAATTCCAGCGGACACCTCCGGGAATATATTGGATCCTGAAGACTGGACAGCAGATTTGAAGAAGAAGGCGTCAACAGAAAATAAAGCGATCAACACTCTACAGTGCGGATTAACAAGAGAAGAACTGAACAGAGTCGGTCCATACAAAAACGCTAAAGAGCTGTGGGACAAATTGATCGAGCTGCACGAGGGAACGAGCGACGCCAAGGTAACAAAACGAGACCTGCTTTTAAATAAAATTCTTAATATAAAAATGCAGGAAGGTGAAACGGTGAATCAGCTCCACGCGAGGATCAAGGACATCCTCAACGGGCTTCATGCGATAGGCCACCAGATGGAAAATAGAGACTTAATAAGGTACGCATTAAATGCTTTTCCACGTAATAGTTTGTGGGCATCAATCGTAGATGCCTACAAAATTTCTAAAAATCTTTCTAAGTTAAAATTAGACGAGCTTTTCTGTGAATTAGAATTACATGAACAAACTAATGCTGGAGCCGAGAAAGGTATAGCTTTATTTGCAGGTTCCTCCAAAGAAAAGAAGAGCAAGCCTGAATATGAAGAAGATTCCGACCAAGACTCCGAAGACGAAGAACACCTGGTGAACTTGGTAAGAAAAATGTTCACCAGGAGAAAAAGGAGCTTCAGCAAAAAGGACCTTCAAAAGATCAGTTCTCCCTCAGAACAAAAGAATGTGACTTGCTTCGGCTGCAATAAAAAGGGACACTACAAGAACGAATGCCCAAAACTGAAGTTCGACAAACCGAAGCCAACCAAAAAGAAGGCCTTCAAAGCAACGTGGGACGACTCCTCGGACGAATCGGAGGAAGAAGAGCAGAAACATCAGAGTCACCTCGCACTAATGACCCGCGAAGCTGAAACAGAAGACGAGTCGGAAGATGAAGACGGGTCTGAACCCGAAACAAGCCACGAGTCCGTACTCGTTTCCGAAGGCCCGAATGAGGTATATTTTAATTTAAACAAAAAAATTTTTAAATCATTTCCTGTTTAAATAGTAAATTAATTAAAATAGAAAATGAAAACAAATCACTTCTTGAGGAAAATCAAAACTTCAAGGAACAAATCAAAAATTCAAATCCAACTCAAGATCTAACACTTGAGGAGGAGAATTTATCATTAAAAAATGATATTAACAATTTAAAAGAAATGCTAGAAAAATTTACAACAAGATCAAAAAATCTTGACTTAATCCTGAACAATCAAAAAGCATGTTATAATAAAACCGGACTCGGATATAAGTCGAACTCAAATAAAACTTTTAAGTCATTAATAACTCAATACAAATCAACTAATCAAGCCTGGGTTCCGAAAGCGTGTTTGACCACGCAAGTAGGAATTAATCAATACTACATACCTAAAGAAAAAATATACTATATTAACTCAAATAAACTAAATCAAAACCCAAAACACAAATCAAAGAAATCAAAATTTAAAAATATTAAAACTCAACAAAATATAAATTATCACCAAGTTAATTATAACTATAAAAGGAATCGACACAAACCTAAAACCAAAATTTAAATTAATGGTCAATAATTCAGGAGGAGACTCTAGAATAGCTGGCACCTCCAAAACTAACTTACCCGACAGGGTAACCTAAAACAAACTAACCCGGCAGGGTAATTAGGATTAGAGACCAAGTTTAACTTGAATCATGGTACTGGTGAAGTTTTTGGATGATAGTACGTTAGGGAAACTTGGGCATCGCATGTCTAGAAAGATATGGTTTCGATCTAGTGCATTTGGCCAAGTGGAACTGACCGAAGCTACCCTTAAATGAATCCTAATCAGTTAGACCAAGGTTTAGTACTAAGCTCCGTGGATAGGACTATTCGGAAAACCTCGAAAGGTTGGTTACTTCTAATGACGTCCATGTGACTCACCAAGCTTAGAAGTTTATCCGAAAAATGTCTGTTTGTAGAGACCAAAGCTAAATCTGAATCTAACACAAGTTAAACCAAAACTCCATAATTAAAAATCCAATTTCATCTCACAAAATCATAGGATTCCCTGATTGATAATATAGATCGGGTGAGATGAATAAGGCTTAAATTTGTTTAATTAAAATTAATTTCAAAATTTTAATTTTAAACTTAAAAATTAATTTCAAAATTTTAATTTTAAAACTTAAAAATTAATTTCAAAATTCTAATTTTAAACTTAAAAATTAATTTCAAAATTTTAATTTTAAACTTAAAAATTAATTTCAAAATTCTAATTTTAAACTTAAAAATTAATTTAAAAATTTTAATTTTAAAACTTAAAAATTAATTTCAAAATTTTAAACCTAAAAATTAATTTCAAAATTTTAATTTTAAACTTAAAAATTAATTTCAAAATTTTAATTTTAAACTTAAAAATTAATTTCAAACTTAAAAATTAATTTTAAAACTTAAAAAATAATTTCAAAATTTTAATTTTAAACTTAAAAATTAATTTCAAAATTTTAATTTTAAACTTAAAAATTAATTTCAAAATTTTAATTTTAAACTTAACTTAAATAATGTCTGCTCAAAAATAAAAAGACTAGCTTTAAATCCTACTTACTGTAGGAAACCAAGTGGATTTTGGACAGTGGTTGCTCCAAACATATGACTGGAGATCACACCAAGTTCACTCAACTCACTTAGAAAAGCTTAGGAACAGTTGCCTTTGGAAACAACGGCAAACTCAAGGTAATTGGTATAGATAATATTGAATTAAAAATAGACTTTATAATTACAAATGTTTTACTTGTTGAAAATTTTAAATATAATCTTCTGAGTATAAGTCAATTATGTGATACTAGGTATAAGGTTAAATTTCTATCCACAGAATGTTTAATCAAACATCTAGATAATCCTACCATAAGCCTAAAAGGTTTTAGAAAAGACAACATCTATGCCATCAACTTAACCACTTCTTCCATTAAGTGTTATTTAACACAAAAAGAAGAAACATGGTTATGGCATAGAAGAATGTCTCACACCAACTTTAGAAATATAAGCAAATTAAATGGACTAGTGAGAGGCTTACCAAAATTACCTAACATAGATTCAACCATATGTAATGCTTGTCAACAAGGTAAACAAACTAAATCCACTCACAAACCAATAAATCAGCCACAAACCAACTCAATATTAGAACTTCTACACTTAGATCTTTTTGACTCCCATGGAGTCAAATCCATAAATGGAAACTTATACTGTTTAGTCATAATAGATGATTATTCTAGGTTTACTTGGGTAAAATTCTTAAAACATAAAGACGAAACTTTTGAAATCTTTACAAACTTTTGCAAACAAATTGAAAATGAAAAAGATCTTAAAATTAAAAGAACTAGGAGTGACAATGGGGGAGAATTTAAAAATCATAATTTTAACAAATTCTGTCTTGAAAATGGCTACCATCACGAATTTTCATGTCCTAAAACCCCCCAACAAAATAGAATTGTAGAAAGAAAAAATAGAACCTTACTAGAAGCCTCTAGAACTATGTTAAATGAATATAACCTACCTAAATATTTCTGGGCAGAAGCTGTTAGCACAGCCTGCTATGTGCAAAATAGAACAACATTAAATAAAAGACATAATAAAACCTTCTTTGAAATATTTTATAACAAACAACCTAAAATAAAATATTTTAAAGTATTTGGATGTCCAGCCTTCATCCTAAATACTAGAGAACATTTAGGAAAATTTTTCTCTAAAATTGAAAATGGAATTTTTGTAGGATATCCCCTAAATAGTAGAGGCTATAGAATTTATAATAAGGTTACCTTAAAAATTGAAGAAACTACTAATGTAAAATTTGAAGAAACTAAACAAAACTTAGAACTTACACAACCACTTGAATTTGTTCCAGAAACCAACCAAACTCTAAGTCATGAAGAAGAGGAACAACATCAAGAGAGTCAACCCCCTAGAACAATAAGGGTTAACCCAAATCACCCAACTGATCAAATAATTGGTGACCCAGACTTGAGAGTACAAACCAGATCATCCTTTAGAAACCTAAGTCAAATTTCTCTAATTTCAAAAATTGAACCCAAAACAGTAGATGAATCCCTACTAGACCCAGACTGGATTATAGCTATGCAAGAAGAACTAGCCCAATTTGAGCGTAATGAAGTTTGGGACCTAGTACCACCACCTAAGAATAAGAAAATAATAGAAACAAAATGGGTATTCAGAAACAAATTAAGTGAAACTGGGGAAATTACTAGAAATAAGGCTAGGCTAGTTGCCAAAGGGTTTAGTCAGGTTGAAGGACTTGACTATGATGAGACCTATGCCGCAGTAGCCAGATTAGAATCCATTAGAATGTTACTAAGTTATGCAGCCCATAAGGGATTCAAACTATACCAAATGGATGTTAAGTCTGCCTTTCTTAATGGACTAATTAAAGAAGTTTATGTAGGTCAGCCTCCTGGGTTTGAAAGTCTAGAGCACCCTGATTATGTTTTTAAGTTAAAGAAAGCATTATATGGACTTAAACAAGCACCCAGGGCATGGTATGAAAGGCTAACATCTTACTTAACATCTAAAGGATTCAACCAAGGTCAAATTGACCCAACCTTGTTTGTTAAATCATTAAATATAGACATATTTATTGCACAAATATATGTAGATAATATAATATTTGGTTCAACAAATTCAGATTTTTTAGAAAAATTTATTAATCTAATGGAAAAAGAATTTGAAATGAGCTTAGTAGGAAAATTAACTTATTTCTTAGGATTACAAATCAAACAAATAAATGAAGTAAATTATATTTATCAACACAAATACACTAAAGAATTACTTAAAAAATTCGGAATAGAAAATACAAAAGAAATAAAAACACCTATGGCAGTAAACACAATCTTAGATAATAACCCAAATGGAAAATCAGTTGATTTAAAATATTATAGGAGTGCAATAGGTAGCCTACTGTACTTAACTACAAGCCGACCTGATATTTTATTTGCAGTTAGTATGTGTGCTAGATACCAAACTTGTGCTAAGGAATCCCATTTGACACAAGTTAAAAGAATTTTTAGATATCTTAAGGGAACAACAAATGTAGGAATTTGGTATCCTAGGACCAATAATTTTGAACTAATAGGGTATTCTGACTCAGATTATGCTGGATGTAAATTAGACCGCAAAAGCACAAGTGGTGGATGCCAATTATTAGGTTCATCACTTGTTAGCTGGTTTAGTAGAAAGCAACATTGTGTTGCTCTATCTACAACTGAGTCAGAATACATAGCTATAGGCGAATGTGTTGCACAATTATTATGGATGATGCATACTCTAAAAGATTTCAACTTAAATATCACAAATGTAAAAGTATTAATTGACAATATAAGTTCAATTAACTTAACCAAGAACCCTGTGCATCATTCAAGAACCAAACATATTGAAATTAGGCACCACTTTATCAGGGATCATGTTACTAAAGGTGATATTGAACTCAAATACATTGAGTCCAAATCAAATTTAGCTGACATTTTCACAAAACCACTCCCTGAAAGTGAATTTAGCAACTTACGTCGAAAATTAGGGATGTGCTTAATAGACTAGGAGCTTCAAATTTCAAAAACATTTTCAAAAATGGCTTTCTCAAATTATAGGTTGAAACACATTGTGTTTTCAAAACCTTCCTTCTTCTTAGATTTTCAAATAAAGTTTTAGCCTTAGACTAGTTCAAAATCCTTAGAAAACATGTACCCATAGGACTAGTCTTTGAGCATCTCACCAACACCTTAGGTTTACCTTGCTTATGTTTGACAAACATAGAAAGGGGTGAGATGCATAGGCCAACTGTCTGGACTTAAGATGTTTATCTCAGTGCATCAGCATAAGTCTGGACGTTAAATACAAATCAGACATTAATCAGATTAAGTTCATCAGTCAAGTCAAACACTGGCTGCTTATAATCAACCTAATCTGACTAACCAAGCGAAAGCTACTATCTTCTCATAGTTAGTACCTAATTGGTTAGACAGCTGTTTAATTTTAAGTGTCAAGTTCAGGGGGAGAAATTAATTAAAATTTTGTATATTTGAAAAATGCTTTTGTACATCTATTTTAAAACTTACTTATTTTTGAACACTAGTTTTCAAAAAGTTAAATTTAACTGAGTGTTTGAAAAATTAGAAGTTTAAAAATCCCACCTAATTTTTAAAACTTGATTTTAAAGTTGAAAATTATTACAAATTTTCCAAATTAAACTTTCCAAATTTAGTTTTTATCAAATTAGCTTTAACAAATTTATTTTGGCTAAAATTTTACTTGTTTTTTAAAAATTTTGCTTAAAAACTAGATTCAACTTAGTGTTTGAAAATTGGAATTTGAAAATTAGATTTTACCTTTTGAAAAGTAAATGTTACTTAAAATCTAAATTTGAAAAACCTGATTTGAAAAATTTTACACGTTTGAAAAGTTTATTAACTTTAAACTTATACCTTTTAAAATTCATTATTGCAAATATTATCTCTGCAAATCTAAGTTTTTCATAACTTAGCTATTTTTCAAAGGCTAAAAAGTAAAATTTAAAACAATTTTTTTTTTCTAGACTCCCCCAGGTCAACTTGACTATTTTTTTAACTTGGTACTTTTATCAGTATCTTTGAATTTTGAATCAAACTTAGATATTTTCCAAAATTAGCTGTTTCTTAAATTTACAAATTTTTACAGTAACTCTACACTATGCTTGTTTACCATTGCCTATTTTTTTATGAATGCCAAAGGGGGAGGGTTAGGTGGTTAAGTTAGCTAAACCAAATTGAAAACCAAAACTAACTTTAAAAACCATGTACCTGTTTTATTTATTTTTTGCATCTTTTCACTAACTTAACCAGGTTGTCATTCCATCAAAAAGGGGGAGATTGTTGGTGCGGGTAGTACTAACGGTCTAACCTAGGTTTTGATGAATGACAAATGGGTTAAGTTAGTTTTGTTGTTGTCTGACACTTTGATCGAGTGTGCAGGAGAAGTCCAGACAGGTCGACGGGCTGACCGGATGTCTGGCAAGAAGTCTAGCTAGGTCGACGGGCTGACCGGATAGCTGGCGAGAAGTCCAAGCGGGTCGACGGGCTGACCGGACGCTTGACAAGAAGTCCAGCTAGGTCGACGGGCTGACCGGATAGCTGGCGAGAAGTCCAGACGGGTCGAAGGGCTGACCGGACGTCTGGCAGGTAAGTGAGGTAAGTCACTGGAGGGGAGTGACTGCGAGGACGCGTTCCCAGGAAGGGAACATTAGGCGTCGATCCGGCTTAGATCCATTTCAGATATCTAAGTCGAGATCGTGACTAGATTCCGGTCTCGGAAAGACGGAATCTAAGTCATACTTTTTCTATTAATTCATTGTGCTAACAATCTGTGTTGCAGGGTATATTTTGCCTCGGACTAACCTTGTTTTGCAGGAGAAGGAATCTCTGGAAAAAGGTGGTCCGGGCGCCCGGAGGCAAGTTTTATCCTCTGCGTCGCCTTGCCACGTGGAGCATCCTGACTGGACTTACCACGTCGCACCAGGGCGCCCGGAAGGGATCCAGGCGCCCGGAGCAGCATATAAAAGAAGCCCCAGGGGTGGAGCTTCTCAATACAACATCTCTCAGAATTCCCAGAGATTGCTCTGCTGCTCTGTGCTCCAGCGACGCTAACAAAGCTCCGACAACGCGCCCTTACTCTTTAAGTTTTCTTCTCTGTCGGTACAGCTTTGTGTTTTGTTTCATTAGCATTTCTTGTACCATTTTTGTAATCACATTCGAATTGCTAGTGATTGCCCAACGAAAGTGGTCAAGGACCACGGGCCTTCGAGTAGGAGTCGTCACAGGCTCCGAACGAAGTAAAATCAATTGTGTTCATTTACTTTTCCGCTGCGTACTTTTACACTCGAGTTTTCGAATCGATATTCACCCCCCCCTCTATCGAACGATCACGGTCCTACAGTAAGGGGATTCAACCATCAAGACAAAAGAAGGCACATTAAAGAGTCTCATATGAAGGTAAGATTATTGTAATGTCAACAAAATATCAATTCTTCCACTCTCAACACTATTTCACTTAAGTGTACCAACATGATCGATAGAGTCTGTAGGCTAAAAAGAATATAGTAAAAGGTACTAGAAAAGTCCAAGCATTTACAATGGTGCCAAAATGAACTTTCACCACTACTTGAAAAGATGAAAAATACAGAATTTTTCTTTCACTAGGAACTATGTTATGCAAGAAAAATACCAAAAAAAAATTAAAGGGATAGAATTCAGACACCAAATATCAAAAAGATTAGATGTGTAAAGTGTGTTAACTTTATTAGGGAATGAAAAGCAAGGTTTAAAATCTTGACAGTCAAAGTTTTAGTCTCTAACTGGAACATGTCGTGTCAGTGTTTTGATATGGTTTCTGCTTTCAAATACAACTGTTTCGTGTTATGTCAGTGTTTTGATATGGTTTCCTCATCCTTTGGAGCATTAGGAAAGTATATCAACATGAAATTGCAGAAAAAAAGTTTGTGGGATCTCCAAATATAGCTTGTCAAATTATAATACAGAATTTGGTAAGTTCAAATAGTAAGTTCTTTCAGATAACAAAAATTTAGCTATATTTTATATGACATGCAGATAGAATCGCAGGATACCAGAATATGGGAGGCACTGGATCCAGAACGCAGTCCAATGTCATATGATGAAACATGGGCCCACTCACTAATTTTGAATAGCCACCTGAAATGCAACACGGCATCTGGATTTACTAACTAGAAAACAAAGATATTATTTCCAGGTGCAAGAAAAAACTCAGAAATAAGCTTTACCCATAAGATGCTTGTTTATCGGTTAGAAATCCACCGGTCATAATGTGATTCCCAGTACCCTCATCAAAACATAAAGACATATGGATCATATCATTCAAGTTGTCAAACTTCCCAAGATCCTCACCACATACAGGACAGTTACCGATCAGCGGTTCACTGCAGTACCACACATATAACAGCAAGTCATAAAAAAAGTTATGTAACAACTTGTTCATTACAGGGTTAATCAATCAAATCCTATTCCATCAGATTTCAATAATTTTATCTACAAACATCTATAGTCATAATTTGGTGCGTGAATGAATTCTATACTAGAGGATTGTAAAATTTTATCTTCAACCATTTATTGTCATAACTTGATGCATAAATAGAAATGTGCCATTCACTAATAAATGTAACTAAATTGATGGGATAGCAACCTTATCAGTCAGCTTGTTAAGACTAGCAAAATTTCAAGTCACATTGGTTATATAAAAGTCATTTTTAATGTCAAAATTAAATGTGAATGAGAATAAAGTGTGGATTTTAAGGATTTTCATATAATTTGGCATCTTTCTAGATTGACAAGAAATATAACATTAAGCTGAGACAACCACCTCATTGCTTAACCACAATCTAAGATATACTAAACTATTAAATTTTAGATTTAATAGGATCAGATGGGCATAAATTGCTGAATTTAGATATCAAATTGTTAATCCTAAACCCTATAGTTCAGGATATACTAGTACATTAACCATTCTTAATGAGCTAACTTTAACAATTGGAGCCACAGCTGGTAATAATGTAATCACGACAAAGTTGCACATGGATAATACCTTTCCTGATGAACAGCTAAAAGTGTAGACAACTCATCTAAGTCAACTACGCCATCACCATTCTTGTCTGCTTGCTCAAAGAGATCTTTTGTCTATTTAAGAAAAATTAATGGTAACCATGAATCTCAACATCAGAATGATGTTGGTGTGATGAAAATTACTTACAAGATCAAGAAAGTTGATGTGAAAAGGAATCATGAAGTAAACAGAAAGACAAATAAAAGATTTAAACAAACAGGAGAATTACTGACCTTACTTGCTGCTGTTTGATTACCAAATGCATTGATCAACTCAGCAAATTCAGAATATGATAGTTGACCATCACTGTTTAGATCCTACAGAAGATATGCAAAATTTCAACTCTTATCCATTATCCAGAAAAATGGTTTACAATCTAATGAAGTCAATATGTAGAGTTTTTTGAGTTTAGAGTCAAATATTAAAACTTAAACCAGTTGTAGACAACCATTTGGAATTCTGTCATGGATATCTATTAAACCACCAAATAGCCATAGTAACCTATCAACAAATGCATGGATATAGAATTCCCTTCAGTGAAGAATGAGTGCTACAGAAAAATGACTCCAGGAAAGCCATCCAGTTTACTTAAAACTTATTTAACTCTCTCATAAACCAAACATAATTTACTGGGTTTGAAATCTTCTTTCAAGCAACATGACTGAATTATTGGAAATCAATATTCAAGACACATACAATATATCTGCTTATTAATTCACAATGGAATAGAAGATCCTAAAATGCTCCATCAGTTCAAATCATAATATAGTGAGAAAATCATGTTCTAAGGTTGAATTTGCAACAGGAAACCCCCAGACAGAAGGATATTGGGTAAATATAGATATTCCAAAAAATGTAATCTAGTCATGGTATATGAAATGAGAATACACTGTAAGGATCTAGCGCGCTAAAAACGCAGAAAGTGTTGTTGGACCCCGTGGTTGTTTTGATGTGATCAACCAAGTTAATTAGGTTCTGTTTATTTTTTATCTCTGTGTCTAAGTGTGCAGGAGCTTAGGAGCGCAGAAAGTCGAGGGGAAGACGAGCGAGAAGGACGGATCGGGAAGGGAGCCAACGGGCTCGGTGCGTCCGAAGGACGAGAAAGCTGCGGAAGAGTACACCGGTGGGCGAGAAGAACGTGCGCGACGTTCGAGGGACGTAAAGCCGGGATGGAAGACTGCTCGAGGAAAAGGCTGAAAATTGGATTCGGGTGAGCCCTATTTCGGTTGGCCGCAATCACCCAATCAATTGGAGCTTCGGAAGGAGAAAGGAAGCCAAAAGGAGCTGAAGAAGCTAGCCAGAGGTGCCTCAGACCAATGCTGAAGGCGCCTCAGCTGCCTCCACTTTCTGAGGTGCCTCAGATAGCTTAGAGGCGCATCAGACCTAGCCTGAGGCGCCTCCAAGGCCATTTGAGGCGCCTCAGACCCGGTAAAACTTGTCGTTTACAATCGGATAAAGTTTTATCCGATTGACTTGGTTAGAGGCGCCTTAGACCTTCGAGATAGAATTTCCAGGAGCTATTTAAAGGCCCCTGGAGCTAGGAAATATCAATTAATTCAAGCAATCAACTTTGTAATCAATTCCTAGCAACTAGTGAGCGTTCTAAGTGTAAAAAGGCTTCTTCGCCTACAGTGAAAGAGACTCTGCTAGTGGAGCAGTTCAATCGCCTTGGATTAACAACCGTCTTGGTTGTAACCAAGTCAATTTCTGGTCTCCCTTTTTTTCTGTTATTTCATCATTTTTATAGTTGCTATTATTTTAAGTTGAAAGCTCTGAGGAAGGTATAATCTTATTTTGCAAGCAATTCACCCCTCTATTGCCGGCCCCGCTGCACCAACAAGTGCAGCGGAAAAATAAACTAGATTCTCTCTAGAAGATTCATAGGAAGGAAAACCATATATATTAAGTTTGATGAATTATACCTTTGTTGCATGCCCTTCACAATCCCGACAGCAACTTTTCTTTAGATGCAGATCTCAGCACGATCAAGTAGTCACGCCTCTACGGTATGCACACAAACACGTTCCATCCATCTCACGCCTCTACGGTATGTACACAAACACGTTCCATCCATCTCACGAACTCACGATTTGAAGAAGAACCACCATTGTGGTGCTAGCCACATATGGAGCATAGTTGTAAAAAGCGGTCGCTTCACTCGCTTAAGCGCGAGGCGCAACGAGGCGAAGGCGGCTCGCTTCTGTGAACTCGGAAGCGCAAGCCTTCCAAGAAGCGTGCGCTTCGTTGCGCGTCGCGGTGCTTCCCTGCGCGTCACGACGCTTCGCTGCGCGTCGCGAAACTTTCTCTACTTTCCTTTTTTTTTTTATTTGTTTTGTTTATAAGTTTAAAGCCCTAAACAACCTCATTAATGTTCATCTGCTATTCTGCTTCAAATCGCTGCTGCCTCTTCGTCTTCCTCACGTCGCCGCGATCGTCCCTTCCAGGTATTTTCCTTGCTTTCGTTTCTTCCTGTGAAAATTAAAATCTTCTTCGGTGAAATATTGCCGTCGGAAGCTTCTCTGGCGTTCGGCGACGCTTCCGGCGCCATCGGAGGCATCCGGCGAAGCTTCCAGCACCGCGGGACAATTCCCGCGGCACCAGCGGCACCAGCGGCAGCAACCCGCGATGCCTCCGGTCGCTCTGGACGCCTCCGGCGGCGCCGGAGGCATCGTCGGACTCCTCCGACGGCTCCGGCATCGTCGCCAGATGCCTCCGGCGTCGCCGGCAGCGTCTTGCGACGGTTCCGGTGCCGCGACGGTGTCGCGGTCGGGCGTGAGCCCTGTAGCGCAGCGTCAAATTTTTTTTTGTTTTGTTTTTTATTTTTTTGCATTTAATTAAATTAAAGAACTCCTCACTTAAATAGGGTATTTCGAATAGGTTTTATAAAGTCTAATTAAATTATCCCAATAAAATATATAAAATTATATTTAAATTAAAAAAAATATAATAATTTTTATTACTTAATATAAATCAGATTTAAAAATTACTAAAAATATATTTAAAATATAAAAAACTAATAAAGTTTATTAATTAATATAAATCAGATTTAAAATTTATAAAAAATATATTTTAAATATAAAAAAACTAATTAATTTATATAAATCAGATTTAAATATATAAAAAATATATTAAAAAATTTTATTAATTCAAATAAATCAGTAAATTAGTTTTAAAATTTAAATACATAAAAAAAATTTTAAAAATTAAAATATAAAAATCTGATAGATTTTATTAATTAGATTTAAATATATAAAAAATATATTTTAAATATAAAAAATCTAATTAATTTATATAAATCAGATTTAAATATATACAAAATTTATTTAAAATAAAAAAATATTAATTCAAATTTCAAATAAATCAGTAAATCAGAATTAAAATTTAAATACATAAAAAATATATTTAAAATAAACAAATTTGATAAATTGTATTAATTAGATTTAAAATTTTAAATATATAAAAAATAAATTTTAAATTTAAAAAATTACTAAATTTTTTTAATTCATATAAATCATATTTGTATTCTATATTCTATAATTAATTTTTTTTTCCTGTGTTTTTATTTTATTTATTGATTGATCATTATTATTGATTTCATTTTCAGCAGTATTGATTCTTAACCATGTCAAATACAACAACTTCATCAACTCGAAAGGATATTGCTTGGAATTATGCAACTTTTAATTTTGTTTTGTAGATACATTCTAAGAAAAGAAATAAGTTGTCTTAACAACGATTGAATGATTTGGTATATATCAAGTACAATAGAGCTTTGAGGAGAAGATATGACATGCGAGACAAAATTGATCCTATTACTTTGTCAGAGATAGATGATAGTAATGAATGGTTGTTGGGTAAATTGGATGACAGTGATAAAGACAATGATAATGATTTTGTCTACGAAGGTGAAGATTTGCGTTGGAGTGATGTAGCACGAGCATCTGGGGTTGGTGAAAGTGCATATGGCTTTCGATCTCGAAATGCATCTTCTTCAAAAGGGGCATCATTATCTGCATCAGCAAAAAGAAAACTATCTTCAGCTCAAACTAGTCTTGTTAATGAAGAAGAAATTAATCTTGATGATGAAACTGAAAAAGAGGATACTGATGGATACAAATCAAGCGATGGAGCTGATGACGTAGATTTGGACAATGAAGATGAAGAAGATGATTATTTTGATATTTGATATTTCGTCTATTATATTTTCAAAGACTTGTGATTTTCAATAATCTACAACTTCATCAAAGAATATTTGTTTTGGTTATTTGGATTTTCAAAGACATTTTGAAAGATTTTTAATAAATATAAGAGTCATATTGTTTATTACGCTTTTTTTCCATAAAGCCCGCGCTTCGCCTTGCGCTTTGCGCTTTAAGCCCCAAGACCCTTGAGCGCTTTTTTGCGCCTCTCGCTTTTGATAACTATGATATGGAGGTCCGGCCGTAGAAAGGATTCGGCCATGAGAATGAAGAGAAGGAAGAAGATGGAGGAAGAACACAAGTCATCCACAAAACGAATACAAAACCCCCCTTTTGTATTCATTCACCCAATTAGTCTTAATTAACATTAATTGCCTTAATTGGCAATAATTCTCCATTAATCCAATTAAATCTTGATCTTTCCTCTTCCTTGGTGAATTTGGGTTCATCCAATGAGTCCAACTCATTGATCCTCATCAATCCAAATTGACTCCATGAGTCTAATTCGAATTGGACTCAATCCAATAGTTGGATCAAATTGAGTCTAACTCAATGATCTTCCCTCTTCAATGCATAATTAATCTCCATTAATCATCTTTAATGGGTTGGATTTTAGCATATTAGATTAACCAATTAACTCAATAAGGACATTATTCCAATAAGTCTAATCATCTCATAATTGGCTCTTAGGGCTAATACTAACAATCTCCGACTAGCACTAGGGTCCATCACTATAAAGATGATACCAACACTTTAGACTAACCTATTATTCTAAAGGTCCATAGTACTTTAGTCAAATTAAAATAATTCCATCTCTAAAATAACATATTCTTTGTGTGTGACCCAATAGGCTCTCGTAACGTTGACAATGTATCTAAATCAACATTTTAAATACATAAACAATGAGTGACATCTAAAAAGGCATTATTGCTATCCAAGTGAAGAGAATGTCAAGATCTGACTTAATCTTTCCGTGGCTATTATCTTGTATGACTCAATCCCTCTATTCTTGATATTTAGATTAATCAATGAAGTATATAGACTGTGTCATCCTCTTATCAATTTTTTTGTTTCTTAATCTCTAAGTAGGCATACTCATACAAATAAGATCAATATTTCATATTGTCTCATTTGAACATGGTCATGCATTCTTGTGTCCTACTAATCAAGGGGTCACAGATATCGCTTCCGTCATATAGAAGGGATAGATCCTAGCTACATCACTCACATCCTTCTACATAACTTATTGCATACCCAATAATCGACTTTATAGTTCATCCTGTTATAAGTGACATTTAACGATACCAAAGTACACAACTCCTTATGTAGGGAACCATAATAACTTCAGGTATAAGGCCTATTCATACCAATAGTCACATGAGAATGTTTATGATACTCATATAACGATCCATGAAACATTCTCATGGTGGATCAATTCAGTACATATTTTCTAATATATACTCATATGTCAATGTGATATCTTATATCCATAACTTGTGGGATTAAGTCATTAATTGACCTACATGCTAGTCTCAATGTATTAATATTATCCTTGTATATTAATGCTTGACCAGGAATAGCTAAGAGTAGTGTCTATGTGTATCTATAAGTCTCACTGTCAATTCAACCAATTGATATACTGTAGACTAGAACCTACTACCCTAGGATATTATTATACATATTCATTCGACATTGAACTGAAATAAATATAACAACCAACTTTACCATTTGTTAATAAAATAAAATATGATATAATAATGCCTATCAATCATCTCATAATTAGTACTAGAATTAATACTAATAATCTCCTTATATTACTAGTGTCAATCTGAGATATCTAATATCCATTGACCTAGTGCAACCATCATATTTTCTCTGTGCCAAAGTATTGGTTAATGGATCCGCAATGTTAGCATCGGACAATATTATGCATAGTCTCACATCTCCTCTATCAATGATCTCTCAAATGAAATAGAACCACCGGAATATTTAATACCAGCTTCACCATTTAAGTAAAATATATACCCTAACTGTGATATGAAATCATCTTATCAATTTGGAAGCTAGCATCGGTGTAACCCTTTACAACAAGCTCTTCATCACCTCCAAAGATCAAGAAATAATCTTGAGTTCTTCTCAAGTACTTAAGAATATTCTTAACAGCTGTCCAATAACCTTCACCTAAATTTGACTGGTATCTGCTCTTTATGCTTAATGCATATGAGACATCTGAGCGAGTACAAAGCATGACGTACATGATAGATCCTATAGCAGATGCATAAAGAATCTAATCCATGCGGTCCTTTTCTTCCTTAGAAGAGGGGCATTGAGTCTTCGAAAGACTCATACGAACATCGACAGGAATCCCTTCTTGGAATTCTGCATGGCAAAACGATTAAGCACCTTGTCAATATATGTACTCTGACTTAGACAAAGCAATCTCTTAGACCTATCTCTATAGATCTTGATGCCTAAGATATAGGCTACTTCACTTAAGTCCTTCATTGAGAAACAATTCCCAAGCCACGTCTTCACTGACTGAAGAGTGGGGATATCATTTCCAATGAGAAATATGTCATCTACATATAATATGAGAAAGATTGCTGCTCCCACTAAGCCTCTTGTAGACACAAGGTTCATCTTCATTCTTAATGAAACCAAACGCTTTGATTGCATCATCAAATCGAAGATTTCAGCTTGTAGAAGCTTTCTTTAATCCATAAATGGATCGTTGCAACTTACATACCTTTCCAGCATGCTCTGGATCGACAAAACCCTTAGGTTGTGTCATGTACACATCCTCGAGTAGATTTCCATTAAGAAATGCAGTCTTGCCATCCATGCCAGATCTCATGATCATAGTAAGCTACAATAGCAAGTAGAATTCGAATAGATTTAAGCATTACAATTGGTGAAAAGATTTCATCATAGTCTATACCATGAATCTACTTGAATCCTTTAACCACCAATCATCCTTTATAAGTATACAGATGACCATCCATGTCCGTCATTCTTTTAAAGACCCAATGAGTTTGATCTCTTCAAGTAGATCACCCAAAGTCCATACATGGTTAATATACATAAATTCCATTTTGGATCTCATGACCTCTAGCCATTTCTCAGAATCTGAACCTGTATAGCTTCTTGATAAGATGTAGGCTCGTTGAGACTAATAAGCTACATCGCCATAGTCAGACAAGAGAAAAGAATCTCTCTCAAGTTGACGACAGGTCCTATCAGATCTGCATAGAGCTTGTGCTACTTGAACAGTTTGTTGCTCCACAACTTTTTGTAATATAACAAAATCATGATCCACAACATCTTGTAGTACCTGTTCAATTTCCATCAAGGCTTCGATGTTAGATTGTGTATCTTGAATTTCTTCAAGATCAACTTTACTCTCACTAGTTTTTCTATAAATAAACTCCCTCTCTAGAAAGACATCATCTCTGGCAGCAAACACTTTGTCTTATGTGGGATTATAAAAGTAATATCCTTTTGTTTTTTTGGGATATCCTACAAAAATAACACTTGTCTGATTTGGGTCCTAGCTTATCTGAGACTTATCGTCAAACATAAGTCTCACATCCCCAAATCTTCATGAAAAACATCTTGGGACTCTTCCAGTCCATATTGTATATGGTGTCTTTATGACGGCCTTAAATGGAACGCGGTTAAGTGTGAAAGCGGTCGTCTCTAGAGCATGTCCCCAGAAGGAAGTAGGAAGATCTGTTTGATTCATCATCAATTGTATCATATCTAATAAAGTATGATTTCTCCTTTCTGATACACCATTCCATTGTGATGTTCCAGGTGGAGTAAGTTGAGATATAATCTCACACTGAATGAGATGGTCATGAAACTCTTGGCTAGGGTATTCCCCACCTCGATCTGATCGAAGCATCTTAATACGCTTACCAAGTTGGTTTTGTACTTCATTCTTGAATTCTTTAAATTTTTCAAAAAATTCCGACTTGTATCTCATCAAATACGCATAGTCGTACATACTGAAATCATCAGTAAAAGTAATGAAGTAGTGATAGCCTTCTCTAGCTGCTATTCTGAAAGGGCCGCATACTATGAGTCCTAACAAGTCATTAACTCTTTCACGGTATCCATTAAATGGAGTCTTTGTCATCTTGCCTTGAAGATAAGATTCATATACTTCATATGATTCACATGAGTCCAAAAGTCCATCCATATGGAGTTGGGATATGCGACTCTTATTTATATGACCTAAGTGACAATGCAGAGATATATTTAATATTTATTGTTATAGATTGGGTTGCCAAAGTCTAGAACATAGAGTTCATTCACAAGATGTAAATTGTAATAGAACATTTCATTGAAATAAACAGAACAACATTTTATTGGACCGCGTTGGCCGGCTAGAAGGAGGGTTGAATAGCCCTGCAAAAGTAGAAGAAAACTACCCTTCTCGAACTCTCAGAATATCACTTGCATAAAATAAATAAACAGAAAATAACAAAAAGAAGAGGCACCAGATTTGACTTGGTTACAACCGGGGAGGTTGTTAATCCAAGGAATGTGTCGCACTAGTATCTCCTTCAGGCGGAGAAGCCTCTTACAGCAATGACGTACAGAAAAATAGAAGCTAAACTCTAAAGAAAGCGTACAAGTGTTGGAAATACTAATTGCTTGAGTTGATTGAGCTTCTTGAACCAAGGTCATATTTATAGCCTTGGTCGGGGTGCCTGGAAGGGTTCCAGGCACCTGGGAGGGGATAAAACTTTATCCCTTCTCGCATAGATCGCGTTTGAACGCGATCTTGATAAACTCCAGGTCCGGGCGCCCGGAAGGGTTCGAGGCGCCCCTTCCAGGCGCCTGGGAGGGGATAAAACTTTATCCCTTCTCGCATAGATCGCGTTTGAACGCGATCTTGATAAACTCCAGGTTCAGGCGCCCGGAAGGGTTCGGGGCACCCCGGACTGGTTCGGGCCCTCTACTCCGGTGCTGCTCGCCTCGATCCGGATCTTCCACTCCGGCTACGCTCGCTTGGGTGATTTCAGCCAACCGAAATAAGGCTCCCCCGAACTCACTTTCGGCTTTCTCGAGCAACCTTCCGCTCCGGCTTCTCGTCCCTCGGAAACGTCGTGCGCCTCCTTCGCGTCCGCCCGCGTACTCCTCCGCAGCACCTCGTACCTCAGACGCACCAAGCCCGTCGACTCTCTCCCGTGTCATCATTCTCGCTAGTTGCGTCTTTTGCTCGACTCTATGTGCTCCTAAGCTCCTACACACTTAGACACAAGGTTAAAATACCACAAGACCTAACTTAACTTGTTAATCACATCAAAACAACCTTGGGGTTCCAACAATCTCCCCCTTTTTGATGTGAGCAACCCAAGTTAAGCTAGGGTAAATAGACATAAAAATGAAATAACTAATATTGCAATAAAGTGCAAAAAGATAGAAAAATTGTAAAAAAAAAAAAAAAAAATTGGTCTACCTCCCACAAGACTTATACTTTTCCTTCTCCCCCTTTGATCACATAAAAAATAGGGTTCCGAGAAAAATCTAAGGGTTAAAACTTAAAGAATTTTGAAAATTATTTCAATGATTTTTAGAAAACAATTTTAAGTGAAAGAAAATTTCTAAATTAGAAAAAAAATCTATGTTAGACAATTTTGCTTGAAAAAATATTTTGAAATTTTTTTAAGTTTTTGCAATCAAAATTATTTTTGAGAATTTTCTAAGCAAAAAACTTAGACAAGAAAATTTTTCTAAGCAAAAAAAAATAATTTTTTTTAATTTCTAAAAAAAATATTTAAAAGACTTTCTAAAGCATTATTTAATTTTAATTTTAATTTTAATGCTTTATCAGAAAGTTAATTAAACATTCATTTCAATATTTTGGCTTCCAAGCAGTGGCGAGGCACTAGGCCTTCTTGGTTATTGGAGCAACAACCACTTTCTTAGACAAAACCTCATAAAGAAATTAACTGTTTATTTCTCTCGCTGAAAGCACTAAATCTAATTAATAGTTCAATTTAAACAAGACTTTAGATCCAATATAGGTTCCAGCTTACTGGATTAACTAAAAATTTCTAAAGGGCATACCTTTTTGAGATATTTCTAATTTGTCCCTGGTGATATCTAAAATACCAATTTAAATTGTTGTATTTTCTAAAATTTGTATTATGGGAACATGCATGATTTTTTAAAGAATCTATTTGTCTTTTCAAATTTTCATTTTCTAACTTTAATTTGTCTAACTCTTCTAATGGGCAAGACTTAGCTAGAATTACTTTTAAATTTTTAATTTCCTTTTCTAACTTGCAGCAGTCTTTAGTTAACAATTTAACAAACTTAAAGAGTTTATCGGGCGGAAGAGATCGTACCTGACTTACCTTATCGATCTCGTTATCCATGTCTCCCCCTGAACTGTTGTTTTCTTCCGAAGTAGCTCCCCCTTCATCGATACTCTCGATACTCATTTCAGACGAGCTTGAATCATAGTCCTCGTCTTGATGACTTGCCATTAATGCAAGTCCGGAGAAGGCCTCGACTTCTGATTCGGACGACGTATCGTCCCACGTCGCCTTTAAGACCTTGCGCTTATTTGTTTGGACAAACTTCTTGCCTTTGTCTTTGTTCTTGTTCTTTAGCTTGGGGCAGTTGTCCTTGCCGTGCCCTTCTTCGTTGCAGTGGTAGCTGCGAATCGTCCTTTTCTTTCTACCCTGCGGATTGTTAGTTTTTCTACATAACTTCTTAAAGCGTATTACCATCATAACCATTTTCTCGTCGTCGAGAGAAGACTCTGACTCAGGTACGTCTCTCGATACTTTGAGGGCGATGTTTTGCTTGGGCTCCTTCGTACCTGCATATCTTGATTCATGCACTTCAAATGTGGAAAATAATTCTTCTAATGTAATTTTTTTTCTAAGTCTTTCGAAATATAAAAGGCATCTACTAGTGATGCCCATTTTGAATTTCTAGGAAATGAATTGAGTGCGTGCCTTAACGACTCTCGGTTACTTACCTTTTCTCCGAGATTCGAAAGTCCGGTGATGATTTCTTAAATCTTCAAGTGCAGATGTGCGACTGTTTCATTTTCTTCAAGTCGCAAGTTGGTGAGCTGGTCGCGAAGTAAATCCCGTCTTGCGAGCTTGGCTTCAGACGTTCTTTCGTGCAGCTCAAGAAACTTTTCCCACAGTTCCTTTGTTGAGTCGTAGTTGTCAATCCGGTTGACTTCTTGTGACGGAAGAACGCTCAGCAGATGGAATTCTACCTTGCCGTTTGCCACGTAGTTGGTCTGCTCCTTTTTCGTCCATTAGTACTTTTCTTTACCTTCTGGTGCTGTAAAACCGAACTCCATTATTAATAATAAATCAAAATCGATTTTAAAAAATACCTGCATTCGCTTTTTCCAGCTAGCGAATTCCCCTTCGAATTTCGACGGGTAGATGTTTGGTCCGACCATTGATTCGGTGCTTCGTTCGACGATTAATCCTCCTGAAATGTCCTAGCTCTGATACCACTTGTTGGACCGCGTTGGCCGGCTAGAAGGGGAGATTGGATAGCCCTGCAAAAGTAGAAGAAAACTACACTTCTCGAACTCTCAGAATATCACTTGCATAAAATATATAAACAGAAAATAACAAAAATAAGAGACACCGGATTTGACTTGGTTACAACCGAGAAGATTGTTAATCCAAGGAATGTGTCACACTAGTATCTCCTTCAGGCAAAGAAGTCTCTTACAGCAATGACGTACAGAAAAATAGAAGCTAAACTCTAAAGAAAGCTTTTAAGTGTTGGAAATGCTAATTGCTTGAGTTGATTGAGCTTCTTGGACCAAGGCTATATTTATAGTCTTGGTAGGGACGCCTAGAAGGGGATAAAACTTTATCCCTTCCCGCATAGATCGCGTTTGCAATCTTGATAAACTCCAGGTCCGAGCGCCCGGACTAAGAAAGTCAACAGAGTTGACTTTTTCTGATCCAGGCCCTTTGCTCCGGTGCTGCTCGCCTCAGTCAGGGTCTTCTGCTCCAGCTCCGCTCGCTTGGGTGATTTCAACCAACCGAAATAAGGCTCACCCGAGCCCAATTTCGGCCTTCTCGAGCAACCTTCCGCTTCGGCTTCTTGTCCCTCGGAAACGTCGTGCGCTTCCTTCTCGTCCGCCCGCATACTCTTCCGCAGCACCCCATACCTCAGACGCACCGAGCTCGTCGACTCTCTCCCGTGCCGTCCTCGCTAGCTGCGTCTTTTGCTCGACTCTCTGTGCTCCTAAGCTCCTGCACACTTAGATACAAGGTTAAAATAACACAGGACCTAATTTAACTTGTTGATCACATCAAAACAACCTTGGGGTTCTAACACATTTATCTTTTATTACAAATGAAAAATCTTTCTTGTCCAAACAAGAAATAGAGATGATGTTCTTAGTCAAGGCATGCACATAACAGCACTCGTCAAGTTCTAAAATAAATCCAGTGGCCAAAAATAAGGAATATGTACCTACAGCTATAGCAGCAAATTTTACGCCATTGCCTAGTCATAGGTTCACTTCGTCCTTTGTCAGTGTTCTACTATTTCTCAGCCCCTGCATATTAGTACAAATGTGATATGCACACTCGATATCTAATGCCCATGAAGAAGAAATAGATAGATTGACTTCTATAACATATATACTTGAGGCAGAAGTTTCACTTCTCTTCCTTTTCAATTCCTCTAGGTACAACTTGCAGTTCCTCTTCCAGTGTCCGATCTCATCACAATGGAAGCAGGTTCCTTCCTTAACAACCCTACCTTTGGGTTTCAATGCATAAATCTTGCCCTTGCCTTTGGCTTGGGTCTTACCCTTACCTTTGGGCTTCCATTTGTCTTTGCCCTTTGACACCATCAAAATGGTACTTGGCTTTGCCGTCTTAAGATTGAGTTCAGCAATTCTAAACATGCTCAGCATCTCAAGTAATGATTTTTCAATTTCATTCATGTATAATTCATAATAAATTGGCTGTAGCTCTTAGGCAATGACTACAAAATAAAGTCAATGGCCAATTCTTGGCCTAGTGGAAATCTCAACCTTTGTAGATTCTCCACATACCTGATCATTTTGAGCAAATAAGACGCTACGGGGTTTCCTTGTATTTTGCATTGAAATAGAGCCTTAGAGATCTCAAATCTCTCATGCCTTGTTTGTACTTGATATAGTTGTCTAAGATGTTCGACTATATCATAATCATCCATATTCTCATGTTGCTTCCGAATCTCAGAGTTCATGGTGGCAAGCATAAGGCATGATACAACTAATGCATCATCACGATGCTTCTTATAAGCATCCTTATCATCTCTAGTGGCAGTAGTGGGGGTGGTTCGGGAATGGGCTGCTCTAGGACATATAATTTTCTCTCTTGTTTAAGAATTATTCTCAAGTTTCTATACCAGTCTAGGAAATTAGCTCCATTGAGTTTGTCCTTATCAAAGACAGATCGCAGAGAAAGTGTATTTGACGTACTAGACGACATGGTGATCTATAACAATAAAATGCATAAATAAATATCATATTTAGATATTTAATTAGGACTTTAATTAAATAATTCTCCCACTAAATTTGAAAGCTTTGGTAGGAGCAAGTCATGGATATGGTTTTACCCACACTAGTAGCTCCAAAACCAATCGCGATGATATTCATGTGGGACAAGATCCATATTATATCTCATCTTGAGTTAGCTTTGGCTAATCACCTAAGATTTAGTATAACTTAGGTAGACAACGTGTACCAATTACATTCTATGTAACTGTTGACTTATCTGGTGAACACGACTATTTGTTCACTTGTCCATCTTATGAAATCCATATTATAACACGTCTTGAGTTAGTTTTGGCTAATCGCCCAAGACTAGTATAATTGAATTACATCGTATGAGATATGCCTCTAAGTTCTCAATCCAATTAAGGTAACTTAATTAAGTTCACCCAAAGTCTAATAGTCGCACTCTACTAAGATAAAACGAGTCACTTTACATTGGCAAAACCTGACTACAAATGATCGAGGTAGTAGTGAGTACCAAAATTTGGTAGGCATATGAAAAGGTCCTAATTATGATAGCTACACATGCATCACATACATTCATAGCATATCATGGCATACATCAATATATACACTAATTAAATGTGACATGGTTATGCCCCATCATTTATGATCTTCTCAAGCCAATGAGAAGATCGAAAGGTCAACCTAGGTTAAAGCATCTTCTCCAAGTGCTTCCTTGTCGCCGTATGTTGTTGTCCTTCTTCCTTTTTCACCTTCATCCAATAGACTGATTCTTTCTCTAATTTGTACATTATAAAATCTAAAAAAATCTCAAGTTACATTAAAGGCTAGTCTAAATTTACAATCGAAATGAAAAAGAAGAGAGGCACGACACGCAGGCCGTAATACGAATTACAACATACACACACATTAAACCACATTAAGGGTTAAAGGGTCATAATCATGCACTATATCATATAATATTCATAATTTCTTTATGACATAAAATCTACTATAATTTCAACAAAGACTTATGAGCCGCAACGCCATAGCGGTCTTGATAGTCATTTAGTTGGAGGGAGCAATGCCTCTGGTGCTAAATTGTTTTGTATACTCATTGTATGAGTTACTATCATACCCAAGACCCTGCTACCCACAAATCCTTTGGCCACATTCTTGCTGTTCACAACAGTGTTGGCCGAGACCTTGCTATTCACCAGAAAAATCTAACTCATAATCAAGCAAATCATAGAAAATATCTCGTGCTATTTCTATATCACATATAAAAATCTAACTACAACTTAGTATACACTTTCGTAAGTCGCTCTAATACCACTATAAGGATCTTAGCACGCTAAACACGCAGAAATCACAGCGGAAAAATAAACTAGATCTTCTCAAAAAGATCCATGCAAAGGAAGAGCATATAGACTAAGTTTGATGAGAGTTATACCTTTGCTACGTGCCCTTCGCAATCCGGGCAGTAACTTTTCTTTGGATGCAGATCTCAGTGTGATCAAGTGGCTGCGCATCTACGGTATCCACACGAGCACGTTTTGTCCATCTCACGAACTCACGATTTAGAGAAGAATCACCACTGTGATGCTAGCCACACATGGAGGTTCGGTCATAGAAAGTATTCGGCCATGAGAATGAAGTGGAGGAAGAACACAAGTCATCCACCAAATAAATACAAAACCCCCTTTTGTATTCATTTACCCAATTAATTTTTGTTAAAAAGAGAAACTCATGTCTTAGATACCACGGAGTTATTATCTTATATAGAGGAGAATATATAGCATAATTACAATAATACCCCTAGTTATGTTACAATATTCCAACACTCCCCCTCAAGCTGGAGAATATAAATCATATGCACCAAGCTTGTTACATATATAGTCAATTCGGGGACCTCTCAGTGACTTAGTGAATATATCTGTTAGCTGATCATGTGAGTTGACAAAACTAGTAGATATTTCTCCTGATATGACCTTTTCTCTACCAAAGTAACAGTCAACTTCAATATGCTTTGTCCTCTCATGAAAAAAATAAGTTCGAGGCAATATGCATGGCAACCTAGTTGTCACATATAAGTGACATTTATGTAACTTCCCCAAACCTAGGTTCCTAAAGCAACTGTTTTAGCCATATAAGCTCTTGACTAGTTATGGTCATACCTCGATATCCTGCTTCTGCACTGGATCTTGCCACAACATTCTGCTTTTTGATTTTCCAAGAAATAAGGTTACCTCCGACAAATATACAAAACCCAAAAGTGAACCTTCTATCAGTGGGAGATCCTGCCCAATCTGCATCAGGGTATCGTACAACTCAAGTATGTCCTTTGTTTGCATAAAAAAGACCCTTTCTTGGTGCACTTCTGATATATATATATAATAATGCGAGTCACAGCATCCCAATGTTCTTTGCATTGAGATTTGAGAAACTGACTTACTACACTTACCGCAAATGAGATATCCGGATGAGTAACAGTGTAGCTTAGTTGCCCTACTAATCGTCTGTACGTACCATTCAGGATCTGGAAGAGGTTGCCCCTGATTTGGCATGAGCTTGACATTAGGATTCATAGGGTTGTCGACTGTCTTTGAGTTTAACATTTCTGTTTCTTCCAAAATATTCATTGCATACTTCCTTTGGGATATGGTGATCCCCTGTTTAGACTGTACTACTTCTATCCCCAAGAAGTATTTGAGTTTGTCGAGATCCTTTGTATGGAAATGTTTGAAAAGATATTATTTTACCTGTGAGATCCCAAGATGATCACTACCTGTGATGACAATATCATCAACATAAACCACTACGTAGATGCAATCAGTAGATGAGTGGCAATAAAAGACAGAATGGTGTGTCTCGCTCCGAGTCATGCCAAACTATTAAATTACAGTACTAAATCTACCAAACCATGCTCTGGGTGATTGTTTGAGGTCATATAAAGATTTTCGCAGGCAACATACAACACTCGAAGACTCCCCCCGAGTAACAAAATATAAAGGTTGCTCAATGTAGACTCCCTCGAGTAGATCACCATGTAAGAATGCATTTTTTATGTCCAACTGATAAAGAGGCCAATGGCGAATTGTAGCAATTGACAGGAATAGGCGTACAGAAGATATCTTGGCAATAGGAGAAAAAGTATCCCCATAATCCAATCCAAAGATCTGAGTATAACCTTTAGCGACAAGACGAGCCTTAAGTCTGTCAACCATACCGTCTAGACCAACCTTCACCATATATACTCATCGACAACCAACAAATGACTTCCTAGGTGGCAGAGGAACGAGGTCCCAGGCCCCACTACTCTGTAAAGCACAAATTTCATCAAGCATAGTCGGTTTCCATCCTGGATGGGCAAAGGCATCACCTGCAGCCTTTGGAAGAGAAATAAACGATAAGGAAGAAAGAAAAGAATAATAGGAAGGAGAAAGATGATGATAACTCAAAGAAACATAGTGAGGAGAAGGATTACAAGTGGAACGCATACCCTTTCGAAGTGCAATGGGAATATCAAAGTCAAGAAATGGGACCGGAGGAAACGGCGAAGGACTTGTTTCCAAAGATGTGTCTACGGCAGTGTCAGTGCTAGGATGCGGCAAAGCAGGACGAGAACGACACTGATAAACCTGTAAAGGAAGAGACGAGGCTAGGGATGATAGAGGCGCCGTCAGAGGACAAAAGATAATCACTGGTGCAGGTAAAGAGGGAGATACCTCGAACTGGAAAGCGAGAGGCCCAAAAAATGAAACTGAATCAAAGAATGTGACATCAATAGAGATGAAGTATCGACGAAGAGTAGGGGAATAACACTTGTACCCTTTCTAAGACCGTGGGTACCAAGGAAAATGCACTTATGAGACCGGGGAGAGAGTTTATCAATGCCAGGATCAAGATCATGAGCAAAACAAATAGAACCAAAGACCCGAGGTGGTAAAAGATGAAGAGGATGATGAGGGTAGAGAATATGATGAGGTATTTTACCCTGGAGAGTGGAGGAAGGCATGCGATTGATGAGATAACACGCAGTATGTACGGCATCACCCCAAAACTGATAAGGAATATGAGAATGGAGAAGAAGAGTCCGAGTGGTCTTAAGGAGATGACGATTCTTGCATTCTGCAACCCCATTCTGTTGAGGGGTATGAGAGCAAGACGTGCGATGCAACACACCATGAGATGCCAAGAAGGAACGAAACTGAGTAGAAAGATACTCGTGTGCATTATCACTTTGCAAAGTTCGAAGAGAAATACTAAGCTGAGTTTTGATTTCATGAAAAAAAGATTGAAAAATAGAAAATAATTCTGAACGTTCCTTCATCAGATATAACCATGTACAACAGGAAAAATCGTCTATAAAAGTAACAAAATATCGTAATCCTAATGTAGAAGAAACACGACTCGGACCCAAACATCAGAATGAACTAAAGTAAAGGGGTCTTAGCCCGACTCACAATGCGAGGAGAAAAAGAACTACGAATATGCTTACCTAACTAACACGACTCACAAGACAGACTCTAAGTGAGAAAGACTAACTAAGCATGAATAAGTGGAGATGTCGCTGTTGAACCAACAAGAGAGGGTTGTTGCAGCCGATAAAGGACATGAGACTCACATCCGAAGCTAATCATCCTCCCCGTACTCCGGTCCTGTAAGGAAACAGACGTTTTAGTAAAAGGAATGACACAATTAAGAGACCGAGTAAGTTGACTTATTGACAATAAATTAAAGGGAGCTCCGGGAACATAAAGAACATTATGAATGAAAAGAGACGGAAAAAGATGAACAATACCAATACCCTTGGACTGAGTTTGGGAGCTATTGCCCATTGTGACAATTGGTAAATAACCAAAAGTAGTGAGAGAAGAAAATAGGGATTTATTACCAGTGATATGATTGGTGGCCCCAGAATCAAAAACCCAAGGACCTGAAGAGTGAGATATACCAGCAAAGGAATTACCAGCGTGTGCAACAGTAACAGTGGAATCAGAAGCCTGACGATCCTCAAATCATTTCAGAAAGTCATTATAGGAAAGTGGTGGAGTTGAATCCGGTGTTAACTGTGAAGTGGAAGCTGAAGAAACAACAGAACTCTGAACGATCTGAGCAGCGTGAGGAGGTCGACCATGCAGACCCCGGCACTTATTAATCGTGTGGCCCAGGCGGTGGGCGAAGGTCTGTTGTTGTATCGAGAGACCAAAGCTGACGAGTCAACAGTAATGGAATGAGGCATCGTCAAGATCTTGGCCAGGACACGGAGGAGAGTCGCTCAGGTATTGTCCATGGTAGCTTCGGGTTGTCCAGGATTTGATCATGAACATGAGAATAATATGTGGGTAGACCATATAAAGCCAGGGACATAAAAAATTTCTTCCGATTTTCAAGCTCTTTAAGAAGATTAGCCACAAGTGGTTGCAGTTCATTGAAGTCACAAAGAAGGCTAGAGATCAAACCCAGGTAAGTTGACATTAAATCCTTAATTTGATGGACACTGAGGATGGTCATGAGATCTTCACAAACTTGATAGAGTCACCGAGAGGTGTTTGTAAAGAGTTGTTGAGCCTGTGTTCAAACAGCTTTGCAGGTTTTGTGAGTACGAAAGACATTCCTAAGAGATGGATTGATGGTGGCTCGGATAATACAACACAATTGAGCGTCAACCTTCTTTCATAGAGGACGATCGGCGACTTGAACATCTTCTTCAGTTTAAGTGAGATGTGTCTCATAACCCTGTCCAACAAGCCAAAGCTCAATGTGAGATGCCCAAGAGATGTAATCTTTATCACTCGAAAGAGAGAGGTGCAATGATGTGGCCAGTAAAGATTGGGGTATCTAGCTTTGGGACGCCGGATGTAGCCATTGATTAGTTTAGAAAGAACTGTGAAGAAAGGCTCCTGACTACCGGAGAAAACAGTACCAGAGAAGACGAGGGTTGTAAAATACCAAAAAATAGCGATTAATGATAAGGGAATTTTCCGGAATTTTTAGAAATTTTCTGAGAATTTTTCGGAGCTCGTATGAACGAGTTTACGGGGATAAAAATAGGGTCCGGAAAAGCCTGTTTAGGCTACCCTATTTTAACGAGGAAAAGTCGAATTTTCTTTTCTATTTTTCTTTTTCTTTTCTTCTTTTCCTCTCTCGTGCCATAACTGTTCCCCCTCTTTTCTTCTTCCCTCACTCTGCGCCGATCACTTCTCCTCTCCTCTGCCCGACGTCGACGACGCCGGGGAACAGAGAGCCGGCCAACTCCTTCTCCCCTGTGCTCGCACACTGCTGATCTGTTCCCTAGCACCCATATTGGCGCCACAGCCGACGCGGCCGAGACCCCCTTCTCTTCCTCCTTGCCGAGCGATGGCGCCGATCACTCGACACTGCCTTCTTCCGTGCCCTAACCGGCGCCGAGTAGTTTCCTCGCTTTCCCCACGCGTACAAAGCCCCAATTTCTCGGCACTTTATCTCCTCTCATCTGATCTGCGCGCCGAGGCCAACCATCGCCCCTCACCCCATCGCCGTGGAGATCCCTAGCGCCGGCTAATTCCCTGTGCCCTAGCTGCCAGCCATCGAGAGCCCTCTGATTTTCGGCCGTGCCCTAGCTCCGAGTCTAACTCAGCCATCGATCGCCTCTTCTGGCCTAAGAAGGTATGGTTGTTTCCTTACCTCTCCTTGTTCTGATCTTGGTCGGTGGTCGCTGTAGTTTATCATCAGATCAGAAATTCTTGGATTCCAGATCCCTACCACAGTGTACCGGCTTTCTTGAGATGAATTGGTTGTTGGATGGATTCATCACTGCTGGAGAAGGTGCCAAGTGTTGTGCCAGTGAGGTAACAGAATTTGTGGGATACAAGTTTGGGATTGTTGGTATTCAGCTTTGATTTCAATTGATGTGGAATGAGGATTGCAAGGAGTGACTTGTTTTGGAATCTTTATAGGTGTTGTTAGCCATTGCAGCTCTAGCTGTGCTGTTCGTGGACGATCCATGGCTTCGGCCAACCTTCCGATCTAAAGTCATCCTTTGATGGTGAGCTATCAGCAACCCACTTGAATTCGGGTAAGTTTTGAGGTTGATTTATGATGCTTAGTAGTTGATGGTAGTGAACTTGATTGGATAAGTGGATCATTAGTTTATGTGTTCTTGGATTAAATTGATGTGAAGGAAAGGGTTGGATCAGATTAGAGGGATTAATAGTTGATATGTTGATCATAGATCCTTAGTGTTGTTGAATACCCTGTATTTGTAGGATTTGAGTTGGATGCGATCTCTTGGACTTGTTGAGGACGGTTGATACGACCTGCGTATGAAGGCGGGTACCTCTTGACTTATCTTTTATGATATTGTCATTTGGATATGCATAGTATTTTATAGCTACAAGCAATGATCATGTTGTTTTTGGTATGTCACAGTTTGATATCCATAGCATGTTCTGTTTTGTCGCTTGTTATGTATCCATGTTTATACCTTGTGATTATTGCCATGAGTACCTTAGTTCCTAGAGTAAGTGACATACCATGCTTTACTGAGTTTAGGACAAGATTCTGGATTTTTTTTATTATCTGACATGTGTATCCATATTTTTATAACATACTTGATCTGTGTACCTAGACCTTTTGCTTTGATCCATGTACATTGTTGGTACATATTTTATGGAGGTGGATATATTCAGGACTTAGGGTTTATTTGATATCCTATCTGATTTGTGTACCTTTCATTTGATACATTGTCCTGTGGTACACATTTTATGTTTATATATATGGATCTCGTTATGTTGTTCATGATATTGCCATGTTTAGTGTCATACATCATCTTGCATGATTGCATGCTGTGCGATAGTCTGCTCCATTATTATCGAGCACATCGCCAGTTACATGTATCCGTACACACCACCACTCATGGGTTAGTGGTAAATCAGACAGGTGTGTGACAGTTCTGCTGTTTGGCTCCGTTAGTCTGGTGACTCTGCGTGGTAGCCAGCAGACAGTTCTGCTCTGTTTGGCTCCGCTGGTTTTAGTGTAGCAGCGTGGTAGCCGACAGGCGGTTGGGCTTTGTTTGGCTCCGTTGGTCCGCTCATGGGTAGTGAGACGCAGCGTGGTAGCCGGCAGAGATTTCCTCCCCGTCAATGTGTACCGAGAGATGAGAGCATTGAGCTCCCCCATTTATGATTTGGGGTAGGAGTATGTGTGTACTCCGACAGCATCCCGTCCATTCGGTCACTCATCAGGAGCAGTGACGTCAGAGTGCACAGTTGTCACAACCCTACCCACCCAGTATCACCATTGTGTGTGAGATGACTGACTGGCGTCAGGGGTGACCATGTCATTGACATCATATGCATTTATTGCATTTATTTGCTTGTGTTTGCTGCACTTATATGCTGCATTTTGGTGGATGCATTTGTTTGACATGCATACAGGAGGCATATTGTGTATCTGGTTTGATGACCCTTTTGTTCTGGATAGGAGTTCCTGGTGAGTACAGCTTCCTCAGTTACCTTACAGTTTTGCATATTTTCTATATATGATTAGAAAGTTGTATTTCATGTTTATTGCTGTTAGATATTTCTTATTAGGCATGTCTATTGGTATTCGCTGAGTTGTTGAACTCACCCCCGTGGACACTATCTTTTTCAGGTACCAGGTTGTTTATGGTGTCGCTTGGAGTATCCTGCCTGCTGGTCCCATGTCACCTCAGAAGATCTGTCTTCGTTGTTGTCCATTTGTACTTGGTATTTGTGTAACTAGCTTGTGTTTTGACTTTGTTTCCGGAGTGGTGTTTTGTGGTGTGGTGTAAGCCTAGCCGGCTACCATGTCATGTATTTTGGTTTTCTATCGTTTTTCTGCTGTGTTTTGGATTTTTGTTCCAGCCGAGTGGGCTGATGATATAAATTGGGTGGATGACTTTGTGTTATATTTTTATTACTGTTATTGTTCCGGCCGTGTTGGCCGAGGTATATGTGGCCCTGAGGGCTTTGTATAAATGTTTCAGATTGTCACCCGTACAGGGGAGGTGCTGCCGAAATTTCTTCGGACAGGAACTTCCTCGGGGTGTGACAAGGGTCGTGGTTGCACACAAGTCTTTGGTGAACAAGATGTAGCTGAGGAAGTAGAAGTTAGTGGTGTACTCCTGATTCAGCAGTTGGAACAACCTCATGGGCGAGCAACTACAGAAGGTAGCGTGAGGGTTGGTGTCGCCAAACGTCGGAGGAGAAGGCATAACCCTTCTCGGAGGAGAAAGGAAGAAGAAGTGGTGCGGGAGGCGCTGTTCCGTGCCCTAGCAGAAAATCGCGAGGAGGAGCTAGAGGCGCTGTTCCGTAACCCTTCTCGGAGGAGAAAGGAAGAAGAAGTGTTGCGTTTTCCTAGTTGTAAGAGACGCCCTGGTTGCAACGGGGAGGACAGCGTTGGCCACCTGCGGGACAAGGGACTCACCATAGAAGATGTGGATGATGCGCTCCATTGGAACAAGGGGAAGAAAATTAAGGTTTTGGCGAACGGCACTGTGCGTGTGCGAGAGAGGAATGACGGCGCAGAAAATTAGAATTTTGGCTCTGATACCATGTTAAAAAGAGAAACCCGTGTCATAGACACCACAAAGTTATTGTCTTATATAGAGGAGAATATACAACATAATTACAATAATACCCCTAATTATGTTACAATATTCCAACAGTTTTAATTGACATTAATTCTCCGTTAATCCAATTAAGTCCTCCATTAATCCAATTAAATCTTGATTTTTCCTCTTCCTTGGTGAATTTGGGTTCATCCAATGAGTTCAACTCATTGATCCTCATCAATCCGAATTGACTCTATAAGTCTAATTCGAATTGGACTCAATCAAATAGTTGGATCGATTTGAGTCTAACTCAATGATCTTCCCTCTTTAATGCATAATTAATCTCTATTAATCATCTTTAATGGGTTCGATTTTACCATATTGGATTAACCAATTAACCCAATAAGGACATTAACCCAATAAGCCTAATTATCTCATAATTGGCTCTTAAGGCTAATACTAACATACACATGGCTCAAAATTATTAAAGTTCACTTGTTCGTATTGTTTAATTGTGAATGTGTATCTGCATTAGCATAACTCTTCATATCTGATATGTGAGTGTGTTATATATGTTTATTGTGTATACATATACATAATATATGCTTCATTGAGAATTGATTCTCTATGATGGAGAATTAGATAAAAAAAATGCTAAATCCCAAGGAAAAATTGATGGTTGTTTGTTAGAAATGGAACTAATTTTACAATAACATCACTATTAGCACTATGCACATTAACAAAATAAGAATATAAAAAAAGATAGCCCGATGCAACTCCCGCCAATACGGGGCTGCAACAAGCACCAATCCAACGAAGGGAACGGGGGAGGAAGAGAGGAAGAAAGTCAAGGGCCATAGGGTTCAACCGTTAGGGTTAGATCTTTCGTAGTTTGAATCATTCACGACATTGCTGAGATACGAACGATTATTATAGCGATATAGATGGGACACATATGAGCCTATACCAGAGAGACTTGTGAGATCAATATAGAGACAACGAGGCCAAGGGAAGAGACCTATTCTTTATAAGAGAACAGGAATATGGATTGGACATTATTATTAATCAACTTAAACATCAAGATTGGGAAAAAAAGAATTCAGAATTTAGAGAAAATAACCCTTGCATTGATTCCTATTTTTGAAAAAAAAAATATCAAGTTAATGAATCACAAAGGAAGTACAATTTCTTCTAAGTACTTAATGGAACTTAACTAAAGAAAGGAAAATAAAGAAATGGAAAGAAATACCACAATTGATAAGATACGGTGTGCAAAGGATTTTTCTGTTTCAATTGGATCCTGTCATATAGCAAAAGTAGTTTCAGAAACATAGAGAACCAAGCCTAGTATTTCTCTTGCTTCACACAAAATAATGCAGGATGAGCATACCTCAACATAACACAAAATTGAAATAGTACCCACGATCATATTAGCTGATGATGGATCTAAGAGGTTCAGTATCTCAATGTTATCCTCGGATTCCTGCAACCGTCAGTAAGGAACAACTCTGACTTACAAAGATGAACACATGCTAGATGACAGTACTAGTGGAATTTTATGTTAAACTACAATCAATTACATGAAATATTAACGTTAAAGAAAATATACAGGTAAAAGGAGGACAAACATAGTAAAAATATCAACCATCAATGACATCAATTATCACAAGAAAAATAAAATTTGATCTTTACAGTACAGAATGGGGAGTGAACTTGGCACAGGTATGTGAGGATTCTCCCACCTTGTCGACACTTACTGTTTTCCCTGACTTGAGTAGCTTCCTTGATATCAAGTAAGGCGACATGAGACAAGGGGAGTCCATCTGAGCAGAAGGGTGAGACAATGTGAGAACAAGGGCAAGGCAACACAAGAAAAGAGTAAGTCAAGACCAAGTAGGTGCTTCTTCTTGCCATGAGGAGGCAAGGACATAATACTTCCAGGAGAAGCTCTCCCAAGTAAGTCATCAACCGGCCAAAGTTTTTAGCTCCTTCAATTAACTCTGCCTTCTTCCTCCTCCCAATTCTACCCTCCTAATTGGTACTATTTTTCTACTTCCAGATTCCTCCCTTCTCTTAATGGTGCCACTAGCACCACATGTTGGTAAGGCACCAGAACAGTAGCATTCCAGATGAGGACCAAAAGCATAGCTCGGAGAGAGATACTTAAACCTTGATTTCTATCAAGTTGGTCAATTTTTATCATTTATACTTGTACTATTTCTAGCAAATCTACTATATTTTGCTTAAGTTAGATGAGACCAAGTTATTGTATGACCCACAAACTAGGCTTTTGTCTCATTGGTTTCATTATTTACGCAATAATACAATTGTTTGTTCATGTATATTTTTTCTTCTCTTGCACGAGATCATTATTAAGGTCATCACCCTATAAAATTATCATTCAAGGTACACATTCATCCTAGTGGTACATCAAGTGGTATTAGAACCTAACTTTACTCCTATATTGTGCTGCCTCATCAATATCCATCAATATGAGAAAATTTTCAATGGGAGAAGGGAAAAATGCAAAAAAAAGGTATAGGAGAAGAATGAAGTGCATTGCAAAGTTAGAGATGGAACTAGAGCATCCATAAATAAGTATCAATGCTAAGAATTATCAAAACCAGACAACAAACTTTGGCCATCGTGAACTCTTCCTACAGGTGATTTAGATTTCTAGGATTCATATATAACGAGAAGATGCATAATAACTTCATCTCATTTATCTCAGAGGGCAACAAAGGATACATTTGAATCCAAGATTTAAAATTTTGACCCAAGGTTTCGGTTCTACATAGAACGATACGATTTCAGTATTATATCGTGTCGTACCGATACAGTTTCGGTATTTTTTTTATTTATATATAGTAATTATTAGATAAATATATTTATTGTGTATAATTTAAAAATAAGTTATATATTAATTTTATATAAGTTTTTTATTATTAACAACTTAATATTGTTAGAAAATATAATTAAATATAGTTTTCTGTAAAGAAAATAGATCTATCAATAATTCGAATTAAAATGAATACATCATAATATATTACCTTATTAATACTAAAACGAGTGGCATAAATCAGATGGAAACATTAGTTCTTGTAATATTTTACTTAGATAACCTCTATAGTTCTCCAATGCCCAGATTAAATAATCATAATTATATAAATTAATACAAAGAAGTTATTTTATATATAATAATTATATAAAATAACTATTTATTCATTTAATTAATTATTAATTTAAATAATATATATTTAAAAATAATAAAAAATATTAAAATATCAATTAAATATTAAAACACTAAAAAAATATAACTAATTAAAAAAATACAGAATATAAATTTAATTTATTAGAATTTTTAAGAATTTTTAAATAAAATTTAAAACGGTAAAAACAATTTCATAATATAATTTAATAAAATTTATTGATTTTTAAAAAATTTTAAATATATTTTGATATTGTATTGAGATAATTTAATTAAGGTTTATGAAAGTCTCTTTAAAATATCACTTAAGTGGGAATTGCTTAAATTATTTAAATTACAATATTAATTTTGCACAAGATATGCCCGCGACGCGCGCGCGCCCTCGGCAAGCACCCGTGATGCGCGTTTGCGGTGAGCGCCGGTGATGCGCACCCGCGACACCTTCAACGCCCTACACGCCGCTGGTGACACAGGAAGCATCGCATCATGACGCCTCTAGCGCCCGTGACGCTTCAAGCGCCCCATGACGCCTCCGGCGGCACTTGAAGCGTCCGGCGACACATTTGGGATGCCCTGTTGCTCTTGACACGTACTCAAAATGGTCAAGCATGGGGTGCCTATTTCGCTTCCCTAGCAACAACAACAACAACAACAACAACCCAGCCTTTTCCCACTAGGTGGGGGTAGCTGTATGAATCCTTTTATGCCATTGAACTCTATCTCCTATTATATCATCATATATATTTAAATAAATTTTATCTTGTTTTATTGTTGCTAACCAAGTCTTTTTTGGTCTTCCTCTTCCTCGTTTGATATGCATGTTTATCATAGTTTCACACCGCCTAACTGGAGCATTTATTGGTCGTCTAAGTACATATCCGTACCATCTTAAACGTGTCTCTCGGAGTTTTTCCTCAATAGATGCAACTCCGACTTTCTCTCTAATACTCTCATTTCTTATTTTGTCCATCTTCATATGCCCACACATCCACCTTAACATCCTCATTTCTGCAACTCTCATCTTCTGCTCATGTGCTCGGGTCATAACCCAACATTCAGCTCCATATAATATAACAGGTCTAACTGCGATTTTATAGAACTTACCTTTAAGTTTAAGAGGTACTTTACGGTCACATAAAACACTCGACGCTCCCCTCCATTTCACCCATCCTGTTTGTATTCTATGTAAGACATCTCTCTCAATCCCTCCATCATTTTGTAAAAATGATCCTAAATATTTAAATCTCTCGGTTCCGAGCAACTCGTCCTCTCCTATCTTAACAATTGTTTCATTATTTCTAATATTGCTAAACTTAAATTCCATATATTTTGTCTTTAATCTAATAAGCTTAAAACCTTTCCCTTATAGTGTTTCCCTCCAAGATTCTAGTTTAGCATTTACTCCTTCACGTGTCTCATCTACCAAAATAATATCATCTGCAAACAATATGCACCACAGTACTGTGTCTTGAATGTGCGCAGTGAGTTCGTCCATAATTAGTGTAAAAAGATAAGGACTTAGAACTGATCCTTGATGTAACCCTATCTTTATTGGAAATGCTTCAGTTACTCCGCCTTAAGTCTTTACTCTAGTCGTTACATCCTTATATATATCCTTAATTAGTTTAATATATGTTACGCTAACACTTCTCTTTTCTAAAATTCTCCATATAATTTCTCTTGGGACTCTATCATAAGCTTTTTCTAAGTCAATGAATACTATATGTAGATCTTGTTTTTGCTCCCGATATTTTTCAATTAATTGTCTAAGAAGATGTATAGCTTTTATTGTCGACCTTCCAGGCATGAACCCAAATTGATTTTCTGTGACTGTTGTCTCCTTCCTTAATATTTTTTCTATTACTTTTTCCCAAAGTTTCATAGTATGACTGATTAGCTTAATATCCCTATAGTTTGCACAATTTTGTACGTCTCTCTTGTTCTTATATAAGGGAACTAGAGTACTTATCCTCCATTGATCAAGCATTTTTTTCGTTTTCAGTATCATGTTAAATAATTTTGTAAGTCACTCAATACCTTGTTTCCCTAAGTACTTCCATACCTCTATCGGAATATCATCTGGTCCAACGGCTTTTCCATTGTGTATTTCATTTAAAGTTTGTTTTACTTCTAAAGTTTGAAGTCTACGATAAAAATTAAAATTTCTATGCTCATTTGACCTAATTAAATTACCTAAGTTAAGTTGGTCACCTAAACCTTCATTAAAAAGTTGATGAAAATACCTCTTCCACCGCTCTTTTATTTCTCCATCGTTTACTAATACTTTATTATATACATCTTTAATACATTTTATTTGGCTAAGATCTCTTGTTTTCCTTTCTCTCATTTTAGATATTCGATAAATATCTCTTTCCTCTTCTTTTATATCCAATTTTTGTTATAACCGTTCAAAAGTTTCATTTTTTGCTTCACTCACTACTTTCTTAGCTTCTTTCTTGGCTATTGTATATTTTTTTAAGTTTTCCTCGTTCTTACAAATATATAATTTCTTATAAGCTATTCGTTTTTCCTTCACTTTCTCTTATACTTTCTCATGCCACCACCAAGGTTCTTTACTTAGTGGTGCATGTCCCTTTGACTCACCAAGTACAATCTTAGCTATTATTTTCAACTTTGATACCATCTTATCCCATGTTGTATTAGAGTTATCGTATATTTCACCTAATGTTTGTACTTCAACCTTCTCCTTAAATATATTTTGCTTCCCATCCTTTAACTTCCACCACTTAATTCTAGGAATTGTATATATTTTCTTTCTATTGATACTATGTTTGAGACGTATATCCAACACTACTACCATATGTTGGGTAGTTAAGCTTTCTTCAGGGATGACTTTGCAATCTTTACAAATCTTTCTATCCTTCTTCCTAACCATAAGAAAGTCAATTTGCGATTTATTATTCCCACTTTTGAATGTGATTAAGTGTTCTTCTCTTTTCTTAAAAAGCGTATTAACTAATATAAGGTCATATGCTATCGCAAAATCTAATATAGTTTTCCTTTCCTCATTCCTCGTTCCAAACTCACAACTCCCATGTACTCTCTCATATTCCTTATTTTTCACTATGACATGCTCATTTAGATCACCTCCTATTAAAATCATTTCATTTGATGGAATATTTTGTAATATTTCATCTAAGTCCTCCCAAAACCTTGATTTGGTAGCTTCATCTAATCCTACTTGTGGTGTATATACGCTAATTATGTTCATAGTTTCTTTCGCCACTATTATCTTAAGGATTATAATTTTATCCACTTTTCTAACTACTCCTACAACTTCATCCTTTAACAAACTATTTACAATAATACCCACTCCATTTCTTGCTTTACTCTTTTCAGTGTACCATAACTTAAAACCCGAGTTCTCTATCATCTTTGCCTTCTCGCCTGTCCATTTTATCTCTTGTACACACAAAATACTAATTTTTCTCCTAATCATCATATCTACTACCTCCATTGATTTACCAGTGAGAGTTCCTATGTTCCATGTTCCATGTTCCAAATCTTAAATTATTAGTTTTCCTATCATATTTGTTCTTATACAACCTATGGTGTGAGAACTCTTGTCTATTTAACACTACACCCAAGTTCTAATGGAGATGTAGCGGTCCTTGCTGAGACCCTGTAACGCGAACTCTTGTATATTTATTACTACACCCGAGTTTTGGAGATGTAGCGATCCTTGCCGAGACATTACAGTTGGACCCTGCAACGCGTTCCTTCCGGGGAATAACTTAGCATTAGCACAATAGTTTAATGGATTCATACATTGAATATTTGTCATAATTTGACGCTGGCTGGCAGCCTAACACAACCTTCCTCCTTTATCCAGGCTTGGGACCGGTCATGACCGGTCGTCACCTGAAGCGTCCGACGACACATTTGGGATGCGCTGTTGCTCTTGACACGTACTCAAAATGGTCAAGCGTAGGGTGCCTATTTCGCTTCCCTAGCATAACGATAAAAACCGTCTATGCAGCCTAGCACGAAACAACATTTCAAGCCCAGCCCGAAGGTGCTTTTTCGCCTATAACTTGTTAAATTTATTAGTATTAATAAATTTCCTAAACCTTCTTACCATTAATGCTACCTCGTCTTCGTCGATGGATGTTTCGGAGTCTGGATTGTCTGTTCTTGCCTTCGGGCAATTGTCTGACTTAGCTCCTTTAATTCTACACATAGATTCGTAAAGTTCTAAAGTGAAAAATAAACTTTCTAATGTACTTACCTCTAGATCTTTAGAAATATAATAGGAGTCGACTATAGAGGATCATTCGGGTGTCCTTGGAAAAGCATTTAATACGTACCTTAGAGAATCTCGGTTTGTTATCTTTTATTCGAGATTTGTGAGTCCGATAATCAACTCCTTCAGTTTGGTGTGCAGTTGCGCTACTGACTCTCCTTTTAGCCAGAAGTTCGTTAGTTGATTCCGGTGAAAGTCCTATTTCGTGAGCTTTACTTCAGACATTCCTTCGTGTAGCTCCAAGAACTTTTCCCAAAGTTCCTTTGTCGATTCGTAAACGCCGATTCTGCTAATTTCTTGAAGTGGCACTTAGTAAGTAGAATTTGGTTCGTCCGTTTGCTCTTTCTTTGCCCAAAGGTACTCTTCTTTATATTCGGCTTTTTAATATTTTGGAGCTTCAAAACCGTATTTAATTATTAATAAAACTTTAAAGTCGGTTTTAAAAAAATACCTCCATTCGATTTTTTCATAGGACGAACTCCCCCTCAAATTTCGGAGTGTAGATAAGTCCGGCCATCATTTTATTTGCTTTGGTCGGCGGTTAGTCCTTCTAAAGCAATTAAGCTCTAATGCCTGTTGGTCCCGTGTGGCCGGCAAGAGAGGAGTGAATTGCCTAAAATCATAATTTAAAAAAAAATATCTCTTGTTTTACTTAGCAAGGATGCACAATTAGATTAAGCAACTCAAGACAATTAACATTAATGAAAATAACAACTTAAAAAGAATAAGTAAGAAGGTCAGGATTTACGTTGTTACAACCTACGTGGTTGTTAATCCAAGGCAGATGAAAGCACTAGAAAAATCTCCTTCGTTAAAGGCGGATAAGCCTCTTATACTCTTTGATAGCTCAAAAAGATACTAGGAAATGAATACAGAAATTTATCGTTGATTTCCTAGCTCTATGGATCTTTTTATTGTCCTTGGAAAATTCTATCCGTAGCTTGAAGGCACCTTCAAGTGGGTCCAAGATGCCTTCACTAGGCTAAGGTTTATCCTCCAAAGATAAAGTTTTATCTTCAGCTAATGGCTATTGAAGTCACCTCCAACAAACTGGAAGGCGTCTTCGATATTGTTCATGGAAAGTTTCTTCTAAGCAATTGAAGATGCCTTCCCTGAGGTAGATCAGCTCCTTAGCTGATCTTCTTTGCGTGGGTGATACTCCAGTTAACCGGAGTTAAGCTCACCCGAACACAACTCCGACCTTCTGCTCGAGTAGGCTTTCTCCCCAACTTCTCATCCCTCATACGTCGCACACATCCTTCTCATCTACCACAGCATCTCGTCCCTCGGATGCACCGAGCCCATCGACTCCCTTCCCGTGTCATCCTTCTCGCTAACTATGTCTTCCACTCAACTTCTTGTGTTCATAAACTCCAAAATACTTAGACACAAGGATCAAATACACAAGGTCTAACTTAACTTAGTTAACTACATCAAAACTATCACGAGATACTTACACTTAGGGCTTACACTAACAGAGCAAGTATTATCTCTTGCTATATCATATTGGGTTGGATGTGCATTGAATTAGTTTTGCTTCTCAATGAGTTGCAGTTTGTGATTTCCTTTATTCATTTCTTTTCCTTTAATGTAAATATACTTCATAGTGTTAAGTCATAATCAATAATTATTCTTATTCATTGGTAACAAAAGGTGAAACCGTCACCTCGATCGTATTGTCACAGGGGTAAATTTTTCGCCTCTGAAAATCTCCTGCGCGGCAGCCAAGTTCCGCACTTGACTCTCAGCCTTCCCAACAAATGCACCACAATGGCACACGAAAATCTCAAAGCAACGCCACAAGAAAGCCATGCAAAGCAACACCAACAGATTACGGGAAAACTCCCAACCTTTATTGCCTCAACAAAGGAAATACAATGGAACAATTACAGAATCACTTACAAGCCGCTAAGGATCCGCCCATACAAATCCTTCACGAGTTGCTCACAACTCTTCACAAACCGCCTTCACAAATTCCCACGAATTTGCTCACAATGCACACTCCTTAGGCACACCCTTGCACCTTTGGCACTCTCTTGGCACTCCCTCTTGGATGCCTCTCCAATGAACCCACCAAGCCTATTTATCATGCATAGGCGGCGGTTACAATGGAGGTTACGAGGTGGTTACACCAACCACTTGTGCCACATGGACATAACTTCCTCAACTTACAAAACCGCCACGTCCATGTGTCATTGGCTTCCATTGGCTCCATGCCAAGTGGCAGCCTGCACCCATGTGCTTGCTCCATCATAATGCTGCATTGGATCCACGCCAAGTGTCAGCATGTTCTGCGTGTGCTTCGCCCCATGGCTTCACCGCATTGGTCCACGCCAAGTGTCAATCCGCACCGCTTGTGCTTAACCACGTCTTGGCTTCGTTGGCACCCACGAACAGTCCATCTGTCCGCCTAGTGTTCGCACAATTGGCTCCAAGTCTTCGGCACCACGGACAGTCCATCTGTCCACCTTTGGCACCACGGCAGTCCATCTGTCCGCACCACGAACAAGTCCCGTCTGTCCGCGTTCTCCATGGCTCCGTTGCTTTGGCCCCGCGCCAAAGTCTGCTCGCACACCAAGTGCTCGGTCCACGGCACAAACAAGTCCCGTCTGTCTACTTCCTTGGCGCCACGGGCAAGTCCCGTCTACCCACATGTTCGTTGCCTCGGACAAGTCCCGTCTGTCCGCTCCATTGGCAACACGAGCAAGTCCATCTGCTCGCACAACGGACAAGTCCCGTCTGTCCGCCTTTGCTGCTTCGGCATGCCCAGCACACATGCCTTGCTCGCCTCAATGCCAAGTCCTGCCGCATGCACGACGGGCTTGGGCAACACCCCGCGTGCTACCGTATCCGCAACATCGACATGGCTTGTGCACAACCACGCCCGGATCATTGCCAAGCCTTGCTCAACTAAGGCTTGGGCTTTAGACAGCCCCATGCTGCTGCTCCACTGGCCGCTTGGCATGTCTAGCACACATGCCACGCCCGCTTCGCTGCTAAGTCCGCCTCCTGCAGACTTAGGCTTGGACAGTGCCCCGCGCACTGCCAATCTGCTCCTTGGCATGGCTTTCGCCCATGCCACGCATGCTGGTTTGCCACGTCCGCCTCCTGCAGACTTGGGCTTGGACAGTGCCCCGCGCACTGCCAGTCCGCTACTTAGCATGGCCTGCGCACATGCCATGCTCGCTGGTTTGCCAAGCCTTCCTCCTATAAGGCTTGGGCTTGGACAGTGCCCCGCGCACTGCCAATCTGCTGTTTGACATGGTCTGCGCCCATGCCATGCTTGCTGTTTTGCCAAGCCTTCCTCCTGTAAGGCTTGGGCTTGGGCAGCCCCGCGCCGCCGCTTCGCTTGGCATGCCTTGCGCGCATGCCACGCCTTGCCAAGTCTGCCTCCTGCCAAACTTAGGCTTGGACAGCCCCGCGCCGTCCATATGCTCCGCTGCTTGGCATGTGCCCCGCGCACATGCCCAATAGGCTGGATCAAGGAGCAACGAGCCAATCCTTCATGTCCAGCCTGGCCGCCAAACTTAAGGGGGTAACAAACCACCCCCACCCGATGAAGTCAACGCCCTCGTCGAACTCTTCCGTTGGCGGGCCTCCTTCTTTGACATCGTCCCCATGACTTTGCCAACCTGCTCTGCATATACCTCCACGTTTCCTTCATCTTTGTTAGCATCAAAACTAACAATTGAATTCAGCATTTGTAAAGGATTAACGAATGCAGCAACTTCCTGATCATGGCCTTCCTCGTTCTCTACCGCTAAGAGAACATTCAACTTCTCTCGCTTGGGGCACTCCCGCACCAAGTGAGGCCCATTGCATAGAAAACAGCCTTGAGTCTTCAAGTTGTTGTTTCCTTGGGCTACAGAATGATCCTTCCCGCCATTCCGCCGACTGCTTGCCGTATCTTTCTTTCGTTCCACCTCCTTCGCCTTACGATTCTTCAAGATTTTGGGAGGGGAAGAAGGCTCTAAACTCTCCTTGTTGGATCGAAAATCGGCCAAGGCATCCGCAGCAATGATAGCACTAGGAAGATCCCGCACATTCTGCCTTCGAAGTTCAATTTGCGCCCACGGTTGCAAACCGTACAGAAAGTTGTAGAGTTTGTCCTCCTCGGACATGTTGGAAATATCCAACATCAAGGAAGTAAATTCCTTGACATAGTCCCGAACAGAGCCCTTCTGCTTGAGACTTTTCAGTTTGTCTCGTGCCACCCACGAGACGTTGCCTGGAAGAAATTGCGCCTTCAATTCCTTCTTCAACCGAGCCCAAGTGTCAATTTTCTCCTGCCCAGCATCGACATCATCCACCATGCGAGTTCGCCACCATAGCTTCGCATCACCACCAAGGTACATGCTGGAAATTGTCACCTTCTCTGTTTCAGGCACGCGAGCAGCAAGAAAATACTGCTCCATGTCCCACAAGTAGTTCTCAAGTTCCTTGGCGCTCTATGCACCCCCATAAGCCTTGGGTTCTGGAACTTTTACTGCAGGACGATCCTTTGGATGTTCAGCACTTGAAGAAACCGCTCTTCGCAGAACAACCAATTCGGAGTGCAGTGTCTCATTGTCTTTAAGGATTTGCATCAGTTCCTCCATCAAAGACCCACGAATTTCATTAATAGAAGCCTCCAAGTAGGCAATCTTCTCCATAAGATTGTAATCAGCAACATCTCCTTCAGGGACAGTTCCGATCAAAGCCTCAAGATGAGAAACTCGTTCTCTGATTTCATGGTTGCCTCCAGCCATCTTGCTTGAGATTTCGCCCAAACTTTGTTTCCACAACGAAAGTTTGTCACCTCAGTTGGTCATCTACCATGCTTACATTTATGCTGTCATGCTTATGTCACTGCTTATGCTTATGTTCATTGTATGTACGTTAGGAAGTCCTAAGATACCTTTGATAGGGTTTTCCTTAGTACATTAGATTATGGACGCTAACTAATGCATGTACAAGGTAGAGAACGTACTATAGAATTATTCTAAGTTCGAGGACGAACTTTTTATAAGGTATGGGGGATTGTAACGACCCAATTTTCCCTATTTCGAGTTCTAAATGTCCTTAAAAATATTAGGAAATGCTTTTAAAATATTCTAGAGATTTTTAGAAATTTTTAGAGTATTTTTATGCAATTTTTGGAGGTCGTTTGGTATTTTTACTAAACGAAGGAAGTTTTGACAAAAAAATCGTCAAAGCCGAGGTTCGAACCGTGGACCTCGGACCTGAACCGAACCTTAACCGAATCCGGCCAGCCAACTGGTCCGCGACCTGTTTGTGAACAAATAGGAACTCAATTGATCTTAAGTCAGAATTAACCTTAAGCCATAAAAGGAAACGGAAATACCAAAATAAGGGGCTGAGGCAAGATTCGAACTAACGATCTCCGACTCAGCCAAGCCTTTATCTACCCAGGCTGACCAAGTGAGTAAGCAATTGTTTTTTGAAGAAAACCGAAACCAATAGTAGTTAAGCGATATTTTAGAAACCGAAAATAAACTTTGGAATAAAAAGTGCACAGCTGAGGAATCGAAGCCCAGACCCTTGGCTCGGTCAAAACCCAGCCAACCAACTGCTCCACGGCTATTTCGTGATCAAATAAGAATCTGTAATATAGTTAAGTTATAAGGAACCGAATTAAACCTAGTTATAAAGGGATTAGGTTTTCCCTTTCTCGCCGAAAACCAAAATCCTTCCTTCCCCTTTCTCGCGACAGCGCGTTTCTGTTCGGGCAGAAAGGGGCGACGACGGGGCCTAGATCTTCACTCCGGCGGTCGGCGAGGGACTCTTTTCGAAAGAGCTTCACGGAATCGGGATCACCTCGGCAAGGAGCACCGTGAGCACGAAGGAGAAGTCGAGATCTCCATCTCTTCGAAACCCTAGAACCTCCTTCCTCCTTCAGTTGTAAGTCCAAGAACGCTAGGTAAGTTGCTTACTCACTTGCAGAAGAGTAGTTTTGGATTTTCCGTTAGCCTTTTCTTTTCGATTTTTGCAGCATGTTATTAAGAAGGTTTGCTTCCTTAAGTTGCTGCCGCGAATTGAGGATTTAAATCCTTGTATCTTCTTGATGTTTATTTTGAAACATGCTGTAAGGAATAGGTTGTAAAGGGTTAGTACACGGTTTGAGTTTTACAGAATTCGGATTTAAGCTGTAAGATTTGTTGCTTAAGCTTTCTGCCGTGAGTTAAGTTCAATTCACCAAATGACTTAAGTCTTCTGTCGTGAGTTAAAAGGAAGAACAGGAAAGGATGAGTATGTGGGGAAATTTTGTTTCTTGGTTTTCTGCCGTGCTACAGTTCGAGGAATTTCTTACATGGCTTTCGGGTTTTAGGTTGTAGAGAATCTTGGTTGCTTATAAAAGTTTAAGCTGTGAATTTGCGTTAATGGAACCCTTAGATTTCAGAATCTGGTGCATCATTGTTTTCTTACAGCATTAGGATAGCTTGAAGTTTAAAGGACAGCAAGTGCTTCATTGTTTTCCTTGGTTCGGATTTCTTCCTATGGTTTCCGGATCATGCTTTACATTTCCTTAGTTTAGCTTGATCTCAGATTAGTGCCAAATCCAGATTAGTTTTAGATCAGCGTTAATTCTGAGCATGAACAGCTTTAATTCAAGTGTGCAGTCCAGATTTCTTTTGTATCTCCATAAGCAAGAACTGGCCACAAATTGCATACTAGTTTTAGATCTTTTGCAGATTTAATATGAGCAGTTTTCTTGTTGTAGTAGAGCAGATTTTGTTAGTTATAGTATGCAGAATTTTGTAGCGTAGTATGCAGAATTTTAGTGCAGTTTTGCTAAGTATCATAGTGCATACCTTGTTAAGTATTATGTGCTTTGAGTTTAAGAAAAGTATAGGAAAGATAAAGAAAAGAAAGAAAAAGGCCAAGGCCTTAAATAGATCCCAAAGTCAAGACTTTAGGGATTTTAGCACACAAGGTGCTTATTAAAATGTCAAGGCATTTAAAGAAGTAATTTATTTAGTTTTGAAAGCAGCAAATTGAGTTTTCTTTTATGCTAGCATGTTATTTAGATTAGCTTACTGTTCTTTGCTATTAGAAGAGCATGAGTAGCTTTACATGTTTAGCATTTCAGCCTGTTTGATTCTTTTACTAGTAGATGAGCATGAGCAGTTTTCCTTTTGAGCATTCAGTTTTAGTTTTCAGTATATTCACATGCATATCGTGATTTTGTGAGTTAGATAGCGCTTACTAAGAATTTTGCTTATAGATTGCATTTCCTCTTACTGCAGATAAAGGAAGACGACGAGGAGGTGCGGATGGTGTGTGATGCCAGGACTATGGGAGAGACTTGGGATGTTGTTGAGTTTTCCGCATTTTAGTAATTAATAAACATTTGAAGTTGTATTTTAAGTTCATGTCATTTGAGATTATTTTTGTTTAGATTGCATGGAGATGAGTTTGACACTTATTTAACTGCGTGGTTGTTTGATAAATGTTCCAACCGCCTGTGGCTGTGTATATTATGTTATGTATTAATGATTATGGTCACCGGTACAGGGGAGATTCTGCCGAAATTTTTCGGTAAGAATTCCTCGTGGTTTTTAATTATACCGGTTAAGTAGAGTTAGTAGTCAAGTAACGGTCATCCTTAGAGTGTAATAGTATAGATAAGAAGGATGGTCGTTACAGTTGGTATCAGAGCTTACAAGCCACGCACAAAGAAGACAAGCCAACGTACAGGAAACTCCTGGATACCAGACCAAGACATGGCGCCAAGGCAGCGACTTCTTGGATAACTTTGTTGTTGTTTACTTGGACGATATTGTTATCTACAGCAAGTCCTTGGAGGAACACTTGGAGCACTTGGGGATGGTGCTCGAGCGGCTAAGGAAGCATCAACTCTTTGTGAAGAAAGAGAAGTGCGAATTTGCAAGCCAAGAAGTCATGTTCTTGGGACATATGGTCAGCAAGTGCAAGGTGCGGATGGATCCAAAGAAGGTGCTTGTCATTGTTGAGTGGCAGACCCCTTCAACTATTCCAGAACTACAGTCATTCTTGGGCTTGGCGAACTACTACCGCAAGTTTATTGCTGGATATTCAAAGAAGGTTGCCCCATTGACAGACCTCCTAAAGAAGAACACGCGGTGGGAATGGTCAGATGCATGCAAGGAAGCATTTGAAAAATTAAAGGCAGCAATAGCATCTGAACCTGTATTGCGACTACCGGACTTCGAATTGCCCTTCGAAGTTCATACGGATGCTTCTGATAGAGCTATTGGCGGCGTGTTGGTGCAGGAAGGCCATCCCGTTGCCTTTGAAAGCAGAAAACTCAATGCGGCAGAACAGAAGTACTCTGCCCATGAAAAAGAGATGGTGGCAGTAGTGCATTGCCTACAGGTTTGGCGGGTATATTTGCTGGGAACAAAATTTCTTGTTCGAACCTACAACGTTGCTAACACTTTCTTTGCAACACAAAAGAAGTTGTCTCCTAAGCAGGCCCGTTGGCAGGAATTCTTGGCTGAGTACGACTTTGCTTGGGAGCACAAACCTAGAAAGCACAATCAAGTGGCTGATGCATTGAGTCGGAAAGAAGTTTTTGCTACTTTCTACTCTATCTCAAGAGTAGAATCTGATATGTTGGACAGGATAAAGGCTGTTGCTGCAAGCGACACAACTTATGGGAAGTTGGTGCAGCAAGTAAGAGACGGAGTCATTCGGCGGTACTGGATTGAGGATGATCTCCTAGTCTACAAGGGGGGGAGAGTCTTTGTGCCTGCAGCGGGTGGTCTGCGGAAAGAGTTGCTGAAAGAGACTCATGATCTACTATGGGCTGGACATTCGGGTGTCGAGCGGATGTTGGCTTTATTGGCCCGTTCTTACATATGGCCAAAGATGGAGAATGACGTAGAAGCCTACGTCAAAACTTGTCTTGTGTGCCAACAAGACAAGACAGAAAGAAAAAAGGAGGCAGGACTACTTCAGCCGCTGCCCATTCCGGAGAAACCTTGGGTTTCTGTCTCGATGGACTTCATTAGTGGCTTTCCGAAGGTGGACGGCATGTCTTTGTTGGTGCGGGAAGCATCCGACGATCGAACCTGAGTTTTGATAATAGCAAAGGATTCAAAGTTAAGGTTTGTGGTGATCTAACATGTTGAATAAGTGTTTCAGGAAAGTCCTAGCTACGGTTAGGTAAAGGGAAAATCCTAAAGGGTGGTAACCTTAGGTCCTAGGGGGCGGTAACCCTAGGTAAGGGAAAACCCTAAGGGGCGGCAACCTTAGGTCCTAGGGGGAGGTAACCCTAGGTGAAGGAAAACCCTAAGGGGCGGCAACCTTAGGTCCTAGGGGGTGGCAACCCTAGGTGGAGAAAAACCCTAGGGGGCGGTAACCCTAGGTCCTAGGAGGTGGTAACCCAAGGCGGAAAGTCCAGTCGGTCTGGAGGACCGGACTGGCATCAGGTAATCTCTCCTGAGGGGAGTAGGTGAGGACGCGTTCTCCGTAAAGGGAACAGTAGGCGTCGGGTCGACCTAGGGTTTCCGGTTGGAAATCCGAAGTCAGAATCGGACAGTCCGACGACTGTCAGTTCTTCTTTACTATGATTTATCAAATTCTAACACTGTCTTGCAGGGTATTTGCTCGGACTAACCTTGTTTTGCAGGAGAGGAACCTGCTGGGAAAAGGTGATCCGGGCGCCCGGGATGGATCCGGGCGCCCGGAGGTCCAGGCGCCCGGAACAGGTCCGGGCGCCCGGGACCAAGTTTTATCCCAGCCACGACTTCGCCACGTGGAGCATCCTGGTTGGTTGGCCACGTCACACTCCAGGCACCCGGAAGGGATCCAGGCGCCCGGAATGTCATATAAAAAGAGGGTCGAGGGAGCAGCTAAAGCACAACAAATTCTAACCTTTCTTCTGTGAAGTGCTGCCATCGAGACGACCTTGAAGTGCTACGACTCGACGCCGACGGCCCGAAGCTCAGACTCTTCGATCTTTCGTTATCGGTATTAGTTTTCGCTTTACACAATTGCAATCTCAACTGTATTCCAGTTGTAATATTTTACGAGCTTATAGTTGTTGCCCACGGAAAGCGATCAAGGATCGCGGGCCTTCGAGTAGGAGTCGTCCCAGGCTCCGAACGAAGTAAACTCCCTGTGTCGTTCTGTGCTTGCTTTACTTTTTCCGCTGCGTTACTCAATTTTACGATTCCGATATTTCGAAAAACAAAATAGCCACGAGCGCTATTCACCCCCCCTCTAGCGCTTTCGATCCATCAATTGGTATCAGAGCGGGGTCATTTTGAATCGGTGCAGCCACCATTCAAAATATTTTTCGTGGTATTTTCAGATTTTTCGGAGTCGATTAGAATTTAGCTTCATAGCTATATTTTAATTCTTTTTCTCAAATCGGTTTTCTGCTCGGAGTTGGTGCAGCACCACCCAAGTTCGTGATCCATTTTCTTCTTTCCGCACTACTAAGCCAGGACCAAGTCCTGGAACATCTTGTCAGTTGTTTTCTTTTTAGGTTGATCTGAAATGGCCCTTCAAGAAGGCTACAGTACAGTCCGCCCTCCGCTATTCACCGGAGACGACTTCGGGTACTAGAAGGGTCGGATGAAGGCATATCTCCAGACTCACTTTGAAGTCTGGATGATTGTCAAAACCGGACTCCAACTGCCAACTGATAGCGCCGGCAAACCACTACCATACGAGGATTGGGACGCATCTCTTATTAAGAAGGTGGAAGTTAATGCCAAGGCAACCTGCACCCTCCAGTGCGGCCTATCAAAAGAAGAACTCAACCGCGTCGGCCCCTTCAACAGTGCCAAAGAGTTGTGGGAGAAGCTCATTGAACTTCATGAAGGGACATCCGACACCAAAATAAGTAAAAGAGACTTAATTTTCAATAAATTATTTAACATCAAATTGCAGGAAGGTGAATCAGCTGCCCAACTCCATGCTCGGATTCAAGATCTGCTCAATGGTCTTCATGCAATTGGACAGAAGGTATACAACTGGGACATCATAAGGTATTCTTTAAATGCTTTTCCAAGGAACATCTTGTGGGCATCCATGGTAGATGCCTACAAGGTCTCCAAGGACTTATCTACCATTAAGTTAGATGAACTTTTTGCAGAATTTGAACTTCACGAACAGACTAATGCACCCCCAACTGAGAAAGGGTTGGCTTTGGTTGCAGGAACAGGGAGAACGCGCGAATTAAAAATCAAGCGCAGAACCGAACCTGAGTCAGAAGAAGAAGCAGATTCGGAAGACGACGATGAACTTACAATCGAAATAGTCAACTTGGTAAAGAAGCTCTGCAAAAAGAAGGGGTTCAACAAAAAGGATGTCAGAAAGGCCATCCAGTCTAAAGAAGCCCAACCAAGCTCGAAGGTTAAATTCGAAGTGACCTACTACGGGTGCAATCAGAAGGGGCACATCAAGGCAAACTGCCCGAACCAGAAGGATCCAAAGAAACCAAAAAGAAAGAAGGCATTGAAGGCAACATGGGACGAGTCTTCTTCCGAGGAATCCGACAACGAAGAACTAGAGCAGACTAACTTTCTCGCATTGACAGCCCGGGACTACACCAACGAATCCGGAAGCGAGGACGAATCGGAAGCCGAGTCCGAGAGAAGCCACGGATCCGTATCCGTTTCCGAAGGGCCAAACCCCTCTGTAAGTCAAAATAGGTTATATTGCATAATTAATTATTTAATGCATAAAGTAGCTAAGTTCAAAATTCGAATCAAGTCGCTTCTAAAGGAGGTAACACTCCTTAAAGAGACGACTAATAACGAATCCTTGACTGATCCAGTTCAGACTGGAACCTCAACTCAAGTTCAAAAACTTGAGGAAGAGAATTCCAACCTAAAAAGTCAAGTCAAGGATTTGAAGACAACCTTAGAACGATTTTCCTTGGGGTCCAAGAATCTTAACTTGATTCTTGGAACACAAAGGGCAATCTACAATCGAACTGGACTAGGATACAAAACAACAAACAAATATAGGTCATACCTATCTCTCATACAAAGAACCAATAGAAAAATGGTCCAAGCATGGGTTGCCAAGTCCAACCTAATCAATCAAGTTGGACTTGGACAGTATTGGGTCCCTAAGGATCAAATACATTACCTCAATAGACCTTATCGAGGCTATGATCCAGGGGGAGCTAAAACGATCAAAATTCGAAATTAATTATTAAACTTAAAATTCAAAATTATTAAAATTCAAAATTAATTATTAAACTTAAAATTCAAAATTCAAATTCGAAATTAATTATTAAAATTCAAAATTCAAACTCGAAATTAATTATTCAAAATTCAAAATTCAAAATTAATTATTAAAATTCAAAATTCAAACTCGAAATTAATTATTAAACTTAAAATTCAAAATTCAAACTCGAAATTAATTATTAAACTTAAAATTCAAAATTCAAAATTCGAAATTAATTATCAAAAATTCGAAATTAATTCAAAAATCCAAAAATCAAAATAGAAGGAGGGTCAAGAATAGCTGGCAACTCCGAAATCTATTTACCCGACTGGGTAACCGAACTTAATCTACCCGAAATGGGTAAACAAGAGTAGATTACCCGACAGGATAAGTAAGGATAGATTAAAAGGGTTAGATTTAACTTGAAACACAGTACTGGTGAAGTTTTTGGATGATAGTACGTTGGGGAAGCTTGGGCATCGCATGTCTAGGAAGATATGGCTTCGACTGGTGCATTTGGCCAAGTAGAACTAACCGAAGCTACCCTTAAATGGATCCTAATTAGTTAGACCAAGGTTGAGTATTAAGTTCAATGGGTAGAACTATTGGAAAACCTCAAAGGCATGGTTACTTTAATGAGCTCCTTGTGACTCACCATAGCCCAGAAGTTTATCCAAAGAACGCTTACTTGTTGAACCCAAAGCTAAACCCGAATCTAACATAAAGTTAAACTAAACCCTAAAAAATGAACTAATTCATCTCACAAAATGATAGGATCCCCTGATTGAAAACATACATCGGGTGAGATGACTAAGCAAATTAAAATTTAAATATTTTTCCAAATTAATTAACTTAATTATTTTTTAAAATTAAGTAACTTAGAAATTTATTCTTAAAATTAAACTCTTTAAAAAAGAAAAAAAAACCGACCAAAACAGGGGTCAAAACCAGGGCGGGCGCCCCCGGTATACGAACCCGGGGCGCCCGCAGAGGACCCGGGCACCCCGCCTAACACGACCCCAGGTCCTCTTTCAAAAATGTTGCTATTAAAACCAATTCTAAGATGTTGCTTTTCACTTATTTTTTTTTTGCCTCTTGCCTAAGTTAAGAATTTTAAACAAATTCTGCTAAGTTTTGTCTTGAAAAGTTAAGTTTTTTCAAAACTAGCTTATTTTTGATATATGGTAGAGGGGGAGAGTAGAGAAATTAAAAGAGAACAAAAATCCAAGTAGAGAAATTCAAAGAGAACAAAAATTCAAAGGGGAGGTTATATTAAGGGGGAGTTTGTAATGCCATTTTTTTCTTTCTTTCCTTGTACTTAAACCTTACTGCATATTATTACTTAACGTTGAATTTCGGTTGCCATAATCAAAAAGGGGGAGATTGTTGGTGCGGGAAGCATCCGACGATCGAACCTGAGTTTTGATAATAGCAAAGGATTCAAAGTTAAGGTTTGTGGTGATCTAACATGTTGAATAAGTGTTTCAGGAAAGTCCTAGCTGCGGTTAGGCAAAGGGAAAATCCTAAGAGGTGGTAACCTTAGGTCCTAGGGGGCGGTAACCCTAGGTGAGGGAAAACCCTAAGGAGCGGCAACCTTAGGTCTTAGGGGGAGGTAACCCTAGGTGAAGGAAAACCCTAAGGGGCGGCAACCTTAGGTCCTACGGGGTGGCAACCCTAGGTGGAGAAAAACCCTAGGGGGCGGTAACCCTAGGTCCTAGGGGGTGATAACCCTAGGCGGAAAGTTCAGTCGGTCTGGAGGACCGGACTGGCATCAGGTAATCTCTCCTGAGGGGAGTAGGTGAGGACGCGTTCTCCGTAGAGGGAACAGTAGGCGTCGGGTCGACCTAGGGTTTCCGGTTGGAAATCCGAAGTCAGACTCGGACAGTCCGAAGACTGTCAGTTCTTCTTTACTATGATTTATCAAATTCTAACACTGTCTTGCAGGGTATTTGCTCGGACTAACCTTGTTTTGCAGGAGAGGAACCGGCTGGGAAAAGGTGGTCGGGGCGCCCGGGATGGATCCGGGCGCCCGGGACCAAGTTTTATCCCTGCCACGACTTCACCACGTGGAGCATCCTGGTTGGTTGGCCACGTCACACTCCAGGCGCCCGAAAGGGATCCAGGCACCCGGAATGTCATATAAAAAGAGGGTCGAGGGAGCAGCTAAAGCACAACAAATTCTAAGCTTTCTTCTGTGAAGTGCTGCCATCGAGACGACCTTGAAGTGCTACGACTCGACGCCGACGACCCGAAGCTGAGACTCTTCGATCTTTCGTTGTCGGTATTAGTTTTCGCTTTACACAATTGCAATCTCTACTGTATTCCAGTTGTAATATTTTACGAGCTTATAGTTGTTGCCCACGGAAAGCGATCAAGGATCGCGGGCCTTCGTGTAGGAGTCGTCCCAAGCTCCGAACGAAGTAAACTCCCTGTGTCGTTCTGTGCTTGCTTTACTTTTTCCGCTGCGTTACTCAATTTTACGATTCCGATATTTCGAAAAACGAAATAGCCACGAGCGCTATTCACCCCCGCTCTAGCGCTTTCGATCCATCAGTCTTCCATCATGGTGGTGGTGGACAGATTCTCAAAATATGTCATTTTCATTGCGGCTCCTTCGGCTTGTCCCTCGGATGTCGCTGCGGAATTATTCTACCATCATGTGGTAAAGTTCTTTGGCTTGCCTAATGACATTGTGAGTGACAGGGACACTCGATTCACTGGGAGATTTTGGACGGCCTTGTTCAATATGATGGGGACTGACCTAAAATTTTCAACAGCAAATCATCCGCAGACGGACGGGCAAACTGAGAGAATAAACCATGTGCTTGAAGAATACTTGCGGCACTATGTGACAGCAAGTCAGAAGAACTGGTTGGGGCTGCTGGATAGTGCGCAATTCTGCTACAATCTGCACAAGTCCTCAGCAACAGAAAAGAGTCCATTTGAAATAGTGCTGGGCGAGCAACCTACAACTCCTATGGAGATAGCAAAGCAAAAGTCTGGAGGAAAATGCCCTGCAGCCTACAGATATGCAAGGAAAAAACAGGAGTTGCTTGAGGAAGCCCAAGACAGTCTGAGGAAAGCGGCTAGAAGGATGAAAAAGTATGCTGATAAGAAACGAAGGCCTTTGGAATTCTCTGTTGGGGACGAGGTATTACTAAAACTCACACCTCAAATCTGGAAGAGAATAAGCAACAAGAATGCTCACCGGGGGCTAATTGCCAAGTATGACGGACCCTTCCAAATTGTGGAGAACGTTGGAAATGTGGCTTACAGGCTGAACTTGCCTGAAAGGCTCAAGGTACATCCCACATTTCATGTAAGTTTCTTGAAGAAATATCATGCAGATGACATGGATCCATCAAGAAGTTGTGCCAAGAGAGCTCCGCCTGTTGTACGGATGCAATTCAGTGATGATGTTGAGGAGATTCTGAACCACAGAACATTTGGCATGAGCAAAAAGAATAGAAGGACAGAATTCTTGGTTCTGTGGAAAGGGAAACCCAAGTCAGAGGCTACATGGGAAAGAGATGTTACTTTGTGGCAATTCGAGAAGCAGATCCAAGCATACTTACAGAAGCAATCGACGAGGGCGTCGACTTCTTCTGGTGGGGGTGGTTTGTTAGCCCCTTAGACTCAACGGCATGGCTGGGCGCAAGGATTGGCTCGCTGCTCCTTGGATCCAGCAAAGTGGGCATGTGCGCAAGACATGCCAAGCAGCGGGTGGACATGGGACAGTGCACGGGCACTGTCCAAGCACAAGTCGAGCGAGAGGTCGACTTGTCGGTGGCAAACAGATGCGAAGAAGCGGACGCGCGGAATCGGAGCATTTGGCCAAGCATGGCTCGGAGAAATCGTGAGCCATGGCATGCAGCGGGTGCATGCAATGCAGCATACGGAAGGATGCAGCAAAAGGGGCTACTTCGGCCCAAGCCCATGAAGCAGAACCATGGACAGCACAGGGGTGCAGGCTGGCTTTGACATGGCGCCAAGGCAGCGACGAGGTGGCTGGCGGTTTGGGACATGTGGCATGGCAGTTGAGCCAACTGCCATGCAACTGCTTGTAAACTGTCAAACCAACCCTGCCTATGCATTATAAATAGGCAAGGGGGTGGCAAAGGCAAGGCACAAGAGAGATGTATGAGCATTCTGCCAAGAGAGTCACTGTAATCCTTTGTTTGTGAATACAAAAAGGTTGGGAGTTTCCTGTATGTTGGCTTGTCTTCTTTGTGCGTGGCTTGTGCATTCTCTAGCACGTTGGTGGTGCAACTCGGAGGCTGAATCAAGTGCGGAACTTGACTGCCGCGCAGGAGTTTTCAAAGGTGAAAACTTTCGTTGTGGAAAGTTTGGCGGCCCGACCCATTTGGCGACCCTCGGGTCGTCGACCGTGCCGTTACTCTCTAGGACTTTCCACCCCTGGCCAGTGGATTTTTGCCTCCCACAGGATTCGAACTCTAAACCTCCAGGCTTAAGTACTAGAGTTTATGAATTCTGGTAACCAAGTGAGATCATCTCACTTGGTCGCCAAACTACCAAATGGGTCGGGTCGTTAGAATAAAAAGGCGCCAGGTGAGAAACCTAGTAGTAACGGCACGGCCGACGGTCGACGGTCGACGACCCGAGGGTCGCCAAATAGGCCGCCAAATGGGTCGGTCGTTACAATAAAAAGGCGCCTTTTTATTGTAATTTGGCGGCCCATTTGGCGGCCCATTTGACGACCCTCGAGTCGTCGACCGTCGACCGTGCTGTTACTCTCTAGGACTTTCCACCCCTGGCCAGTGGATTTTTGCCTCCCCGAGGATTCGAACTCTAGACCTCCAAGCTTAAGTACTAGAGTTTATGAATCCTGGTAACCAAGTGAGATCAAGTGAGAGACGCTCACTTGGCTACCATGATTCATAAACTCTCACTTGGCCAGTGGATTTACTCACTAGGACTTTCCACCCCTGACCAGTGGATTTTTGCCTCCCCCAGGATTCGAACTCTAGACCTCCAAGCTTAAGTACTAGAGTTTATGAATCCTGGTAACTTTGTTTCCACAAGTGAGAGACGCTCACTTGGCTACCAGGATTCATAAACTCTAATACTTAAGCCTGGAGGTTTAGAGTTCGAATCCTGGGGAGACAAAAATCCACTGTCAGGGGTGGAAAGTCCTAGTGAGTAACGGCACGGCCAAGAGTCGTCGGTCGACGACATGAGAGGTCGCCAAATGGGCCGACGACATAAGGGCCGCCCAAGAGGCCAAAGGGCCGGTCGTTACAATAAAAGTCCCTGTAGGGTGGCCTCCTACTGTCTGGAATGGAGGTAAATCACGGGAGGCTTTGTCCAACAATAACAGTGCACACAAGGAGGTTAAGGTAACCAACGTGGTATTCCGCACACGCAATAATTATTCTTATTAATATTTACATACTTAGTTGTTAGAAGAGTATAAAGACGGACTTGCGTTTGATGAAGAAGTAGATTTCTTCATTTAAGGTGAGTTTTTCTTGATTGTTTTATTACATTTAGAGAACTATTTCCATAATAATCTCTACACTTATTCCTTGATTTTTTTTTTTGTTGTTGCTTCTCCTTTGATATTCATATCTATCTAGCTTGGCATGTTTTGATGACACCTATTAATAATAAGTTGATTAACACGAGATAACATATACACTGCTTTGAAATGGGTTGCATAACTAGATTATACTACATTGATAGATCCACAAATAAACCACATTTACTATAGAGCTTCGGTTCCATGCTCTGAAAGAGGTTGCATGATTACATATACTAAATTAAAAGGATAATGAATGCAACCCTACACATGTTATGCTCTTTCAGTAAAATCTAGTAGATTGCCATTGAGTTTGCTTGTTTGTTTGTCATGGCTTGACACCCATAATCGACTGATCATTACCCGTCAATCCATTGATACAACCTTAATATCCCAAACAAAATTAAACTTGGGGTATGTGAATTCTAGTTGACTAAATATCACCATCAGTCGACGAACTCTAACGTCGAATCCTCCTAAGTTGTTTCTCTACCCTTCGCCCCATGTATACAAGAGACTCCACTCATCCTGCTTGGAGTATATTCAAGTCTTGACGTCTTCTACCGTCAAACTGAGTCCCTCGGATGCTCTAAGACCGTAACTCCCCTCTAGTTATCCTTCTCACCTTTGCTTACGTAGAACTCCTCCTTGACTTGTCATGCGTCGTCCATCGAATACATCATCCTTCTTCGATCTTATGAACCTTGGACGATCGAGCTTTCATAACCCTTGGTCTCACCAAGTCAACTATAGGTAGACCTTGCACAACTTATCAAAGTCAAATATTCACAAGTCTAACTTCCCTTTGCTGCCTAAATGCAAAGGGGGTCGAGAGTCCTAACAATATCTCCTTTTTTAATGATTTGTTTAAGTTAAGCAAAATCATAAACAAGATAATAAATATAATAAAGAAAGGCAAACGCCCCTAAAGTTAGGAATTTTCAAAAAATTATAAATGGTTTCGTTAACACTAAAATCCCCCCTTTACAACTCATCAAAAAACCTTACTGGTTATGCCAGTCAACTCTGAAAAACATGAATACTAATGAACATACTATAAGCTAAGTTTATGAAATTTTTTAGAAAATCATTTTTTTTCAAAGTCATGTTGGAATTTTTGGTACAAGTATGGAAGTAGTCAAAAGCTACCATGTGTCAAATTTCCAAATCATGAATCTTCAGCAAAATATCTAATTAAAAAAATATTTGTTGAAGTATTTTCCATAATTTGCCATGTCAAACATATAATAAATAAGAATTTATACAAAGATGGTTGGCCCTAAGGGTCTTCTATGATTTAACCAATGATCTTAGTACCCTAAACCAAGTTAGGTACAACCCGGTAAACTAGAAACTCTTTAGGCACCCATGTTTTTGCTATAGTCTTGATCTTTAGTTCTCTTCCCGCCTGTAACCAATAAGATTTTTCTATGATGTTTTCCAATTTTTCAATTTTTGCCTTTAAAACTCGATCGTCTAAATCTTGGTTTTGAATTCTATATGTTTCAAAATTTCTAAATTTTGGTACCATGAATCTATCATACATATTTATTCTAGAATTTTCATGTACATTGGTATGATGTCCAAAACTATGGTTATAAATAGGTCTAGACTTAAATTGTGCTTGGAAGAATTAAATTTCACATTCAAAGTTAAATAGAGAGACATACTTCTCCTTTACCTTTGGAGCTCCCACTTGACCTGAACTTTTCATTTTCTTCCATTTTCTCATTTGTTTCTTTTTCTTTATCATTTTTCCAATTGGACACTTGGAGTGGTAGTGACAGCTTCCTTTGCATGTGAAGCAAATTATAAGATCTTTGCTCTTCTTTGCTTCATATCTTCTGCACTTTGATTAGATGAAACTTTTAATTAACTAGATTGGGAGTTTACCTTTTGATTTTACTTTCTCTTGATAGTTGGACATTTATTTATGTAGTGCCTTTTTTGTTTACATTCAAAACAGATAATGTGCTCCTTGCTATTATTTTTTATTATAATACTCGATGCTTAATCTTCTATTTGGATTTCCTCTACTTCACATCTTGGAGAAGTAGAAGACTCTCCACATGAGTTCCTCCAAGGGAGGTTTCTCTAATTTTTCAATTAGTGGGCTTGGTGTTTTTTCATGTGGGATTTCTATTTTCATGTTCTTTCTTCACCATTTCCTCAATCTTTTCTACTTGGACTATCTCTTTATGAATTTACTTTTCATGGTACTTAACAACTTTTTGCCACAGCTTCTTTACATCTTTATATTTACCTATTTGGTTTAAAATATTGTTAGTAAAATTAAAAGAATAGACTCAATACCTTCCTGGTTAACTCTACCAATCTCAGTTTGAAGTTTCATCCATTTTTTTCTTTTGCAAGGCTCTCCCCTTCTTGTCTTTTAATAATTCCCATGCTTATTCTATGTCTAAGGCGACATCGAAGTCAGTCTTGAACCACGTCTATAACAATAACACATCTCCATATGTTGTAATTTTAAAATTCATCCTCTTGATGCTCTCAAGGCGATCAGTCCTTTAAAGAGGAAATTGTCTAATACCACTTGTTAGATCATGATGCTAATGTGGTAGAGAGCGTGAATACCATAACTCGCCTACAGTGTTATTGTCCAATACAAAATAGCGCCAACAGAAATGACAAACACAATTATAAAACCAAACCAGAGAGACGTCTTCGATTTACTTTATTCACAACCCCCATTTTGCTACGTCAAAGGCCTAAGCACACCAATGTCCACTGTCTTTCTCCTTTAGTTAATCATAAAGGTAGAGAAACCTCTTACAATCAATCAATAACAAATAACTAAGAAGATACAAAAGAATGAAGGATGGTGAAAGCTTAAAACAGACAGCGTAGGCATGATTTTGAGATCAAGGTCTATTCTTCTCATAGCCTCTCGAGTCTTAATTATAGCTTTCAGCTTAAATCTTCCTATTGACTGATCTAGTGACCATCAGTCGACTACTTGTTGCACATCAATCGACTAATCATCAAATCTTATATGTATCATGTCTTTTATCTTTCCATCTTCAACTCCATAATATCAATCAACTAGTCCGACATCAATTGACTAATTAGTGCGCAATCTAACTGCCCAGTCAACTCTTAGACATTATGTGCTCTTCTAGTAAAATCCAATCAGTTGCCCCAATTGACTCAAAAATATTCTATTTGTTTATTTTTCATAGCTTTGATAAACTACAGTCGACTGATACTACCATAATATCTTAAATAGACTTAAACATGGGTACGTGAATACTAATCGACTGAATCTCACCATCAGTTTAAATATTCGACTAGCATCCTCTCTTACAAGTTCTAAGGTCAAATCCGCCTAAGTTGTCTGTCTACCCTTATCCCATGTATACAAGTCTCCCTACTCATCTTATTTGAGTATGTTCAAGTCTTGAGGATTTCTACCATCAAGCTGCATCCCTTGGTTGCTCTCATCCCATAGCTCTCTGTTTGCTATCCTTCTTGCCTTTACTTACATACATCTCCTCCTTAACTTGTCATACTCCAATGCTCCTCATCCTGTAGTCCCTCGAATGCATCATCCTTCTAAGCCATCAAACCCTCATAACCCTTGGCCTCGCCAAGTCAACCTATATGCTTGGTAGTGCACAACTTATATACAAATCAGATAACCACAAATCTAACTTAAATATTTTACCAATTTCATCAAAACCATCAAAACCCTTTGCTTCCTAAATGTAAAGGGGGACAAGAGTCCTAGCATAGGTTGGTGCAAATTATCCACAATCATTAAGCTGACTTAACATAATAAATTTTCTACCATATTGTTGGGTTCTCTATGGATTGTTGCTAGAATCAAGTTGCAAACTTAGAGTTCAAGTTGCTGAAAATTCTCACATATTGAATTTAGAATGAGCTACTTCAAACTATGTTGATATAAATGTGTGTGGTCTCTAAAACAAATTGTTGAAAATTGTCATCATTATTGGACCACTTTTCGATTAAGTAACCTTGGAAAAGTTGCAAGCTAAAATATTGTGAAATAGTTATTTATGGATCTAGACATGGATGTTGGATTGCTAAATTGTAATTTGTGATTTGATAATTGAGATATATCAATCAAAGCCAAATTTATAAGCCTAGATTTAAATTGTTATCCTATAGCTTGATTACACTCAATTTTTTTGACTTGTGAATCCAAATAATGTATTAATATGATTTAGTATTGTCAAAATTTTATTTTGTTGTGTGAAATTTGAATACAAGAGTGGGGAACCTTATACCTAACGGAAGGTAGTGCGTTGGGTATAATTTTAATAGGAGTACTTCTTTCATGTAATTTAATTCAACCAGAGTTTGATTTATCTTGAGATTGTAGTTTAGTATGAAGAGCTCAATATTTATTATAGTCATTGCAGTTGCAAAAGCTGCTATTGGACCTGCTATTGTTTCGTTGATTCATCAAAAGAAAAAAATCAACATGTGTTAACCAATCGAATTTGTTGAATAATTAATTAAAATTATCATGATCATATACTAAAAAATTCATTATTTTATTTATATATCTATAGATTATTCATCTATTTTATTTCTATATCTATAGATTATTTATCTAGTTAATATAGAAATAAAATATAAATAATATATTATATATAAGTGTTTTTTGGATCAAAGTTGGAGCTAAGATACTTGAGTTAAATTTGAGCTAAAATAAATTTAAGGCAAAATTGAGTCTCTCACAATACGGAAATTATATGTATTAGAAAGATTAAGTGCTAGTCAAAATATAATTTTTGTGAACATTATAGCAAAAAATGATTACACTCACCCTAGGCTCCCCTCGCAGTTTGTCCCCATGTTATATGAAAGGAGGTAAATCACGGAATCAACTTATAACCAACCGCCACCATGAAGGCAGATTGGCTTATTGGCACATTGACAAAACCACATTGACTAAGTGGTGACATGAGAACTAGAATATAGCATGTAAGTTGAATACCCTCATTTTAGATGTATAGGGCATTATATTATTTTTTAAAATCTAATTGTAATTATTGAAAAAGTATGGATTCATTTGTAAAATGTCAATAAATACTTTAGCCCACTCCTACCACTCATGTTTTTATTTCTTTCTTTCTTCCTCTTTCCCTCTTTGTCACAATCAGCATCGTTGGCCCACCATTGCTTACCCTCCTTTTCCTTTCGAGAAATCTAATCACGAAAGACCCCTTTATCACTCGCATGTGATCCCACCATTGCTTCTCATCGTCCCTGAATAAAGGTCATGTGGCTGCTGCCACCACCTACATCGAGTTGTCTCCATCCCTCTCTTACGGATTAACCTACCATTGCCACCCTCACTTGCCAATCAGCCATGTCATTGTTGATTGTACCGTTGCAACTTGCTACCAACTGTGTTATGGCCTATACCATCCTCCAAACTTGTGTTCTCTCCTCTCTCTCACTCTCAATCGGAAGCCAAAACCCTCCTAGAGAATGACCATATTATGGATCTCACACGAGCTCTCCTAGTTTTTAGAGAACAATGAGAGTAATGATGATAAGATTTCTCAATCAAAAACATAAAAATGCCAAGGCAGCAAGATTAAAGTTCATAAACTAGATGAAAGTTATAATTCTAGGAATAAAATTATTGAAATGCCAACTAACTATGAATGCATAGAATAGTAGCACAAGTAATTTAAAATGTTGTGAGAAACTTGATGTTTAAAAAGGACTTAAACCTTCTTAGGATCTCAAGGAAGGAAACTTGACATTTGAACTGACATGACCGTCATGTTTTCTTGTAAGATAGTAGAATTCTTAAAACCCAATTAATTCACAATTGCTTGTATATGCCATAGATCTGTATGCTATACTTGGAATTGTTGGTATCTATTGCTTAGAACATGGGAAATGATACGTTTCTGTGTACTTCTAGGCTTAAAAAATTTAAATATCAAAATCAGAAACCATTCTTAGTCAAATACATGGAGAGCAGAAAAGGATACACTTGCCTTGACCTAACAACGTTATAAGGTTTTGTTGACTGGTTTCAGATGTTAGAAAAAATCATGAAATATAGATGGAATTCCCATAAGATCAAATACTATAGCCTCCTACAATCCAATAACACTAAATATATGGAATTAAAATTTTAGATTCTATATACAAGAAACTAATTAATACAAAGAACAGTTGAAATCCTTCAGGAATTCAGCTGCTCCAAGACACAGAAAGTCGCTTTTAATCATTAAGTGCAAGTTTTATTTGTTTATGAAAATAGAAAATCAGCAAGGGACAATTGTTAAGAAAGAATGCAAAAAAAAAAAAGAAAATAAATGTGTGAGAATCTATGGAAGCATTAAATGCTGCACAAACCAAAGATGAGGCAGTCTTACAAGACTCAGAACTTCAAAGAGATCAATCTCACAATAGCCAACCAGATTATTCCTGGATAACCTGTTTGTCTACACAAAGACAATTAGCATATTATTCAAAAAGGCATAGTTAGATATTAACAAAATTAATAGAGGTGTACTCTTAGAATAAAATATCCAAGTAAAGAGAAACCATATATGTAGAAAAGAGAGATTGAGGTTGTTGACAATATAAAAGCAAGAATTGGCCTCTTTTGTAATGCCTCAAAGAAAAGGTAAAATTTTTAAACCATGAATGTAAATTAGAAAAATGGCAAGCTAGTGCAGTTGGTGAATCTAGTTTTATAAATTCCCACTAGATGCACCTTCCTAAGTCATATCCCTAAAATACCCCTATTTCAAAACCCCTCTCTCCCGCTCAACTGACAAAAACCCTACTGAACCTAACAGAGTCCGTATAAAACCTCGTAACTTTAGCATTCACCATAACCACTCCCACTTTTTACCATAATTGGTGGCCCTCTCCTTCCCTCACTTCTCTTCCGGTGATTCTTTCCTATATTTAGGGGCACCTCATCAGATACAATTTGTATTTTTTGTATATTTTTTTTTGAATATTTCTCTCTCCACCTAAAAATCTATTCCTTTTTATTTGATAGACATCAAGAGATAGGAATAGAGAAATAGGGGCATTGATGGGTTCCTAGGCACACCACGAGCACACTAGTAGCCTCACATCTGCCATCATACCTCCCTAGCTCTCTCAAGATAGTCACCATGACAGATCTACACATGTCCAAAATTAGAAATGAGATATGTGACGGATCTACACATGCACAAAATTAGAAATGAGATATGGATGAGTTCTTATGAGTCTTAGTAGCACGTTGGTGGTCTCATCCTTATATTTTGACCTATACATATCTATCAAGATAAAAGCTTATTTCACCTTGATGAATTTGTAATGGTTAAAATGTAAATGTGTGGGTATGGATGGATTCCTAATAGAATGGATGATTAAAATGTAAACATGACAATGGATATGTTGTGAATAACCCATCCATTAAACGTGACTTACTATAGAAATTGATTTGATGTGTTACTTAGTGCTTATTGGGTCTCACGCATTTAGGTACAAACGCTCTTGAAACATAAGGATACCACTCACCTTATAAGAGACCCAACATATTTCCCTTGAAATCATTGAATATATAGAAGATGTGTAGCAACCTTATGGGCATACAGTAATCAATGCAGGCCATTACTTTTGGTAAACAGGAGATTATATGACATGGCCGATTTGATTAGTGACCATTTGGATTGACCCTGTCCATAATGGAATACAATTGATAAAAATTTTCAAGTTGATATTCCTTGAAATAGATCGTGGCTATATCAAATAAATACTAGATATGTCCTAGTACGACAAACATTATCACAAGTCCTTAGGGAACATCATGTAAAGATAATAAGGTGACTATTCCCAACGGGCGCATGTCCTCGAGGATAAAAAATCCCTCTCATCCCTAGCCAATTTGGCAGTCAGCTATAAATTGACCCCATGATTTATCTCCCTCAAAATCTGGCTATGAGTGGCGCTTGGGTGAGCATAATCACATTTTGCTACCATAAAGGATCTATATTATATAATAACTATATTGAAAAAAAATGAAAAATTTGATCAAAAAGTATTGATGACACTGTTAGTATGGTAAGAGCATATGCAGTTACACATATAAATCAAAATCTTGAGCATATGAGAGATATAGTATAAGGAAGAGTAGTGGATAATTATTATGCTCAATTAATTAAATAAATAAATATTAATTGATCCTGTCCGAACCAGGGGTCAACGAACGCTGGGGACGTGGCGCTTCTTGCTGAATCCTCGAGTGCTCCGGCCAACCTGCAACAAAACCGAGCCGGGAGGGGTGTCCCGGCGACGGCCCTCCGACGCTCAAGTCAGGCGAGGGAATAGATGAAGGAAGTGGCTCAAAGATGAAGACTCGTGTACCTCCGGTTGAAGAAGTGGAGGCCTTATATAGACTTCTGAGGAGGCTGATGTACATATACCGAGGCACACACACGTGTCCTCAACCCATACCCAGTATGGGCTTGTCAGAGGAGCTTGCCTGACTCCTTACTGCTACAGTACGAGCACGTCTTTGATGGGACAGTGAGCATGTCTTTGATGGGACAGTGAGCTCATGTCCTTGATGGGACAGTGAGCCTGTCTTTGATGGGACAGTGAGCCCATGTCCTTGATGGGACAGTGAGCCCATGTCCTAGGATCCGGCTTATCATCTGCTGTCAGAAGATGTTCCTATCCTTGCCTTTTCTTACTCCCCGTCAATCGTCCGACCGGTCGGCCGTTTCCTCGCGTCCGGCCGATCGGATGTTCTGATCCGCGCGGGAGCTTCCGGGTCATGTGCTCTGGACTGTTCGCAGCGTTGATGTTTTATTCCTTCGGCCGAGCAGGCCCTCTGCTCGGCCTTTCCTACTGTTCATCATGAGCGTCGGAACCCCGCCTCCGGCGGGGTATATTGCTTCCGCTCGGAAGCCTCAGCTGGTCGTCGCCCTCCTTATCCGCTCGGCCAAGGCCTTTGGCCCTCCTCGCGGCGTTGACTCTGCTAAATGGGGTCCCCCATTCTTACTGCCGGATCACTTGCCTCCTCTTCAAGTCTAGTCGAAGGAGGCAGTGAGTCCGACTGACTGGACTATGTGTCCGAACGGGCGGTCGTCATCTTACCGCCGCTTATGATATACCTAGAGCCGTTCGACCCTCATAACTCGTCATCCGCTCGGCTCTTCGTTCTGAATGTCTTGGCCTCCAGCGTGGATGTTTGCTTGTCTAAATCTTCTCGAAAATCGCGCAAATCTTTTCCATTAAGTCGAAGCATGCGCGGTATGGGCGCATTAATTGCGCCTGGTGACAGAGTGCCACGTGGCTCTTCTCGCGTGGCGGTGATGATCCGTACGATGGGACGCGATTACTTTGAAATGGACGGTTAGATGATAACCTCGTCTCTCGTGACCTGCATCCGACGGACGAGGTCGATCAGCCTCGTTCGCATAAAGCCTTCGTCTCCACCCTTACGCCGCATTTCTCTGTTTCATCGCTCGTCCTCCGTCGAAGGTGCCCGCGGCTGCTTCATTCCGGTTGTCCTAGCTTTCGGCTCTTGGTGGTTTTCGGCTTTCTGGTGATCTTCTCCATTCACCTTTCCTCAGTAAGCTTCTCCCTTCCTTTCGTTCGGCCTTTCCTTTTCGCGTGGAACTCCTTTCGTTCCCCTGCTTGCGAACTCTTGTCTGTCCTCCGTTTCCGAGTTTCCTTCGGCTTCCTTCTTTCTTTTTCTTGATACTTCAGTCATGGCAAGTACTTCCGTACCCACTGTGGATGTTCATGGCCCTTGGTATATGACCATGGAGAGTCGGTTTGATGAAGAGGGTGCTCGGCGTCTTGTTCGGACGTATGGGATCCCTGATGACCATGAAATAATTATAGCCGACCCGGCCGATCGGCCCCATAACCCGCCGATCGGTACCATTTGCTTTTTTCTGGACCAATTTCAGGGCGGCCTTAGATTTCCTACCCATCCCTTTATTTTGGAGGTTTGTAATTATTTCCGCATCCCGCTCGGCCAACTTGTGCCGAACTCCTTTAGGTTGCTGAGCGGGATGGTTGTCCTCTTTAAGCTGCACAGTATCCCACTTGACCCCAAAATATTCCACTTCTTCTTCTACCCCAAACAATCCGAGCTGGGCACTTTCATTTTCCAAAGTAGAATAGGCTTTAAATTTTTTGATAATATGCCGACTTCCAACAAGCACTGGAAGGAGTTTTTCTTCTATATCCGACTTCCCGAGCGGCCAGCATTCAGAACCAAATGGCAAACCGCAATCCGGCCTACCTTCATGCGGCGAACTGGTTGTCTGGTCAGCAGTACAAAATCGACCAGTTGCTTCTCAAGGGGGTGTTATACATTTTCGGATTATCTCCCGTTCGGGCAAATCTCCCCTACCGCCTGAGTAAGGACTTTTTACTCTCTTCACCTTTTTTGTCTAACTGATTTTAATTTCTTCCATTGCAGCTGAAGTCATGTGGCGCTCCAAGGCCACCGATCATCTGAAGTTGAAGGCCGTGGAAATTGAGGCGGCGACTAAAAAAGAACTCGCCGAGCGGGGTCTTATTCCCAGCCGCCCGGCAGCTACCGGAGAGGGGGGGACGCAGTCCGCTCCTGAAACAGAAGTTACCCCATCCGAAACGTCAAGAGACTCCAGCCTTCCGCCGACCCAACAGGGCGGACCACAGGCGCCGATCGGGGTAGCTTCGCCAGATCGCACGCCGTCGCAGATCGGGACTCCAGTGGCCTCGCCCACCGCACAGCCCTCTGGTTCTCCTCTACGAACTCGCCATCGCTTACGACGGTTGGGCGAAACCTCTACCATAGGGGAGTCCTCGGGCAAGGCGAGTGCGGCCGAGGAAACGCCGTCCGGCCACCCGACCATCAAGACTACCCTCCGATTTCCATCGGAGGAATATTTGCTGTCCGCCGATCGGCCATCAAGCCCCGTACATGAAATAACCCTGACGGGTCCGCTCGCCAAGCTCTTCGAGGATGCCCAGATTCAAGTGGCCCTCATGACGCCTAAGCAGCTCGGCGATAACAACATGCAGCAGGCCACTCAGGTGAATTCATTTTTCTTTCTGTGCCATGCTACTGTCCGGTTCCTCATTTTATTATTTTCGTTACAGCGTTGGGCTGAGCAAATCGCCACTAGCCATCGGCTAGCCGAGCTGGAGGATCTCCTGGAGAAACTCCAAGTGTCGGGGGGTCCATCGGCCGAGCGGGAGAAACAAGCCCGCGAGGCCAAACAGAAGAAGGTCGCCGACCTGTCTACAGAGGTGGCTCGGCTAGAGGGCCAAATCAAGAAGCGCGAAGCGGATGCCAAACGCGCCACTGCCCAGAAGAAGCGAGCGATAGCTGATCTGGACAAGATGAAAGTAGATGTCCGTGCGCTAGATCAGCGATCCAAGGATCTGGAGGCCCAGCTGAACACCGAACGGGAAGACCGTTCGACAGAACACACAATGGACTTGCAGTCCAAGATCCCTTAACTGCTTCCCGGGCGGTACTCAGAAAATATAAGGAGGGAGAGCCGAGCCGCCTAGTAGCAGCGCGCCAAGACTACCTCCGCTCGGAACGATTCGGCGCAAAATTCGGCGGCAACGTCTCATCAACCTTCGCCGAGGCGGTCAAGGTCACCGTGGCGTACTTGAAGAAGGGTGGCCACCTTCCTGCGGGAATGCACATTCCCGCCTCCGACCTGGCGGCCATGATTGACGATATCCCGGATGCCTTTTTCAATTTTGAGGACCCGGAGTGAGGCGAGTTCTTCCAAGTACTTACTGTATTTCATCCGCTCGGCGGATGTAAAATTTTTGTACGTGCCGTTCGGCCTAATTGTATTCCTTTGCTTCCATTTTTGTCGGTCCTTTATTGCCCTCTTCTGTCTGTTTGGTGCTCATTTGTAGAGTCAGTTAAGCTATACGTGTCTCCCACTAGACAACCGATCAGGTTAATCAATTAACTCGTTTTCCTCGAAATCATTTAGCGCTTGGCTATACTGTTTGCATTCAGTGAATGCGAAGTATTAACAAACCGACGGCCGATCGGACTTAAACAATTTAGTTTTTGCGAATGCTTGTTGCGCGGATGTTTATAGACAATCGGCGCGGTTCTCGATTTTTAACGACGGAGCTCGTCGGTCTTCCGCTCGGGGATTTATAGACGCCGGCTCGTCTCTCGATATTTAACGTCGGTGCTCGACGGCGCGGATATTTATAGCCGGTCGGCGCGGCTCTCGATTTTTAACGACGGGGCTCGTCGATCTTCCGCTCGGGGGGTTTATAGACGCCGGCTCGTCTCTCGATATTTAACGACGGAGCTCGTCGGTCTCCCGCTCGGAGGGTTTATAGACGCCGGCTCGTCTCTCGATCTTTAACGACGGAGCTCGTCGGCGCGGATATTTATAGCCGGTCGGCGCGGCTCTCGATGTTTAACGACGGGGCTCGTCGGCGCGGATATTTATAGCCGGTCGGCGCGGCTCTCGATGTTTAACGACGGAGCTCGTCGATCTTCCGGTTCGTCTCTTGATATTTAACGACGGAGCTCGTCGGTCTCCCGCTCGGAGGACGTCGCCTCGTCTCTCGATATTTAACGGCGGAGCGTCGGAGCGGATATTTATAGCCGGTCGGCGGCTCTCGATGTTTAACGACGGGCTCGTCGGCGCGAGGTTTATAGCCGATGGCGCGGCTCTCGATGTTTAACGACGGGGCTCGTCGGCGCGGATATTTATAGCCGGTCGGCGCGGCTCTACGATTTAACGTCTGGGCTAGACGGCATCCCGCTCGGAGGATTTATAGACGCCGGCTCGTCTCTCGATATTTAACTACGGAGCTCGTCGGCGCGGATATTTATAGCCGGGCTCTGATTTAACGTCTGGGCTGACGGCCTCCTTCGGAGGGTTTATAGGCTCGTCTCGATATTTAACGACGGTCGGGGCGGATATTTATAGCCGGTCGGCTCTACGCTTAACGTCTGGCTAGACGGCCTCCCTCGGAGGGTTTATAGGCTCGTCTCGATATTTAACGGAGCTCGTCGGCGCGGATATTTATAGCCGGTCGGTGCTACGGTTTAACGTCTGGCTAGACGGTCCCGCTCGGAGGGTTTATAGACGCCAGCTCGTCTCTCGATATTTAACGACGAAGCTCGTCGGCGCGGATATTTATAGCCGGTCGGCGCGGCTCTACGGTTTAACGTCTGGGCTAGACGGCCTCCCGCTCGGAGGGTTTATAGACGCCGGCTCGTCTCTCGATATTTAACGACGGAGCTCGTCGGCGCGGATATTTATAGCCGGTCGGCGCGGCTCTACGGTTTAACGTCTGGGCTAGACGGCCTTCAAGGCTAACTCCTTACCAAGTCGAGCGACCTTGGCCTTCATAACTCATCTCGTGCTTGAACTATTTTTATGCCCGGCCGAACAGCACGGGTCATACGCCCTTTCCTCCCAGCTTGGAGAACGTACTCCTGGCCGAACGGCTCAGGGTTTGCTTCGTCGAGCACCTTGGCTCGACCAATATACCTCCGTCTGAACGGCGCGGGGCCTTCGTTCATCGGTGACGGTGCCATATATTTGTTCTCTTGATTCTTCATTTCTGCATTTCCAGTATTCGGTCGAAAAAAGTACACAGGATGATTTACAGTGGTACACCTTTCATCCCGCCCGATAAGGCTGGAGGTGGTTCGCGCTCCACGGCCTATCCAACTGCCGACCGTCTTCATCCTCCAAATAATACGCACCCGAGCGGAGTTTTTCGGTGATTTTGAAGGGACCTGCCCACGGAGCTTCAAGCTTGCCGACGTCGCCGACCGGTTTGACTTTTTTCCAGACAAGGTCGCCGACCTGGAATGATCGGGGAATGACGCGGCGGTTGTAGTTTTGCTTCATTCGTTGACGGTATGCCATCAGCCGAACGGATGCCTTGGCTCGCCAGCTCCATGTTCCTCCGATCGGCGTTCCCTTCATCGTACAATTGGACCCGGACGGACTCGACGCCGACTTCAACTGGAATGATTGCTTCGTCGCCGTACACCAGATGAAAAGGTGTGACGCCCGTTGCTTCCTTAGGAGTCGTCCGGATGGCCCATAAAACGCCCGGCACTTCATCCGACCAACTCCCCCCCACGTGGTCGAGCCGAGTGCGTAGAATACGGAGAATTTCCCGGTTGGCTACTTCGGCTTGACCGTTGCTTTGGGGGTATGCCACGGACGTGAAGTGTTGCTCGATGCCGTAGCTTTTGCACCAATCTTCTAGCACCTTCCCTGTGAATTGCCGCCCATTGTCAGAAACCAACCGACGAGGGATACCGAACCTACAGATGACGTGTTGCCAGATGAATTTTTTGACCATCTGCTCGGTGATCCTGGCTAGTGGCTCGGCCTCCACCTACTTGGAAAAATAATCGACCGCCACCAGCAAAAATTTCCTTTGCCCGGTCGCCATCGGGAATGGACCCACAATATCCATTCCCCATTGATCGAACGGACATGAAACGGCTGATGTCTTCATCTCCTCTGCCGGTCGGTGCGAGAAGTTGTGATACTTCTGGCATGAGAGGCACGTAGATACTGTCCGAGCGGCGTCCATTTGTAAGGTTGGCCAAAAATATCCAGCTAGCAAAATCTTCTTGGCTGGTGATCGTCCGCCCGGATGTCCTCCACACGATCCTTGATGTACCTCTTGGAGGATGTAAGCCGAGTCTTCCGAGCTCACACACTTCAACAGCGGGCGAGAGAAAGCCTTCTTGTAGAGCTGATCGTCGATGAGTGTGAACCGACCGGCCCTCCTCCTGAGCAGCTGGGCTTCTTCCCGATCGGCAGAAGTGGTGCCCGAGCGCAAAAACTCTATGATGGGTGTCCTCCAGTCGTCCGGAAATCTGAGGCTTTCCATCCGGTCAACATGTGCCACCAAAGATACTTGTTCAATTGGCTTCGGGATAATGACCGACGTCATAGAACTTGCTAGTTTGGCCAACTCATCGGCTGCCTGGTTCTCCGTTCGGGGAATCTTCTGGATAAGAACCTCGCGGAAATTAGCTTTGAGTTTTTCAAAGGCCTCAGCATAGAGTTTAAGCCGAGCGCTGTTGATTTCAAAGGTGCCAGATAGTTGCTGAGCGGCCAACTGTGAATCTGAATAAAGTGTCACCCGACCGGCTCCCACATGCCGTGCTGCCTGTAATCCGGCTATGAGGGCCTCATACTCTGCTTCATTGTTGGTAGCTTTATAATCCAGCCGGACGGATAAGTGCATCTTTTCTTCTTGAGGCGAGAGCAGCAATATTCCAATCCCACTTCCGAGCCGAGTGGAAGACCCATCCACATATATTCTCCACAGAGCTTCCGGCTCTGGCTTTTGCACTTCGGTCACAAAGTCAGCCAAGGATTGCGCTTTGATCGCCGAGCGAGGCTGGTATTGGATGTCAAATTCACTTAGTTCTGTCGTCCATTTGATGAGCCGTCCGGATGCTTCTGGATTCAACAGCACCCTTCCCAGCGGGCTGTTCGTCCGGACAATGATGGTGTGAGCCAAGAAATAGGGTCGGAGGCGCCGAGCGGCTAGAACCAAAGCAAAGGCCAACTTCTCGAGCCCGGTGTAACGAGATTCAGCATCTTTTAAAATATGGCTCAGAAAATACACCGGCTGCTCTTCGCCGCTCGCCCTCACAAGTGCTGAGCCTACAGCATGCTCAGTTGACGACAGATAAATATAAAGTGACTCACCCCCGATCGGCTTGGCAAGTATAGGTAGAGAATTAAGATATGTCTTCAATTCTTCGAATGCTCGGTCACATTCTTCATCCCACTGGAACTTAGTAGCCTTGCGCAGGATCTTGAAGAATGGTAGGCTCCGGTCGGCGGTTTTGGAGATGAATCTGGACAAAGCAGTTATCCGACCGGTCAACCGCTGCACTTCCCTTGTATTTCTTGGAGGCCTTGCAGAGCTTTCACCTTGCTGGGATTGGCTTCGATTCCCCGCTCGGTCACTATGTATCCCAAGAAACGCCCTCCTTTTGCTCCGAACAGGCACTTTTGGGGATTTAGCTTGACTCCATATTTGCGAAGCGTTCGGAAGGTTTCTTCCATGTCCTTGAAGAGATCGGCCGCTCGGGCGGACTTGATAAGAATGTTGTCCACATAAACTTCCAGATTCCGCCCGATCTGCTCCCTGAACACTTTATTCATCAAGCGTTGATAGGTGGCCCCGGCATTCTTCAATCCGAACGGCATCACATTGTAGCAATATGTGCCGTCGGCCGTTACGAAGCTTACTTTTTCTTGATCTTCCCGGGCGAGCGGCACTTGATGATAGCCTTGGTAGGCGTCAAGCATACAAATTAATTCGCAGCCGGCCGTAGAATCCACCAGCTGATCTATCCGGGGCAGGGGATAAAAATCTTTGGGGCATGCTTTGTTTAAGTCCCGAAAGTCGATACAGACTCTCCACTTGCCGCCCGGCTTGGAGACTAATACTACATTAGCCAGCCAGCTCGGGAACTGCACTTCGCGTATATGGCCGGCCTCCAGAAGTTTCTCTACTTCCGCCCGGATGATTGCATTCTGCTCGGCACTGAAATCCCTTTTCCTCTGCTTCACTGGACGAGCGTCCGGTCGGACATGCAACTCATGCTGCGCTATGCTTGGGGAAATTCCGGGCAACTCATGTGTCGACCAGACGAAGACATCATGATTTCGTTGGAGGCATTGGATCAGCTCCTCCTTCTGCTCCTCCTCCAGATCAGAGGCAATAAAAGTCGTGTTCTCCGATCGGGTCGGATGGATCTGAACTTCCTCCTTTTCATCATAAATTAAAGCAAGAGGTTTCTCGGTTATGGCGTGCACCTCGATCCGGGCCGCCTTCCGAGCGGAACAGGCTTCTACTCGGATCATCTCTATATAGCACCGCTGAGCTGCTAGCTGATCTCCACGTACTTCTCCTACTCTATCCTCCACGGGGAATTTGATCTTCTGGTGGGAGGTGGAGACAACCGCCCGGAACTCGCTGAGCGCCGGTCGTCCCAAAATGACGTTATATGATGAGGGAGAGTCCACCACCACGAAGTTTGCTGTTCGCGTCCTCCTGAGCGGCTCTTCTCCCAGTGAGATAGTCAGCCGTATTTGTCCGACCGGCTGCACTTCGTTACCCGTGAACCCGTAGAGCGGCGTTATCATGGGCAGCAGCTCGGCTCGATCAATTTGCAGCTGATCGAACGCCTTCTTTGAATATAATGTTGACCGAGCTCCCTGTGTCAACAAATATGCGATGAATAGTGTAATTTGCTATTACCGGTTTGATGAGCAGAGCGTCGTCGTGGGGCACTTCTACTCCTTCTAAGTCTCCGGGCCCGAAAGTGATTTCCGGTCCACTTGCCCGCTCTTGGCTACAACCGACTGCGTGGATCTGTAGCTGCCGGACGCCCGCCTTTCTGGCTCGGTTGGAGTCTCCTCCGGTCGGCCCACCAGCAATAACGTTGATCTCGCCTCGGGCAATATTGCTTCTATTCTCCTCTTCCCGAGCGGACGGTCGGGACCGTTCTCTAGACGCCCGTCGATTCTCCTGTCTTGGAGATCGGTGCCGATCGAGCGTCTGTTGATGTCGCCTCTCGATGCGGGTCCGGTCGGCTTCATGGGTCCTTTGTCTCCTGTCGATGGGAGGAGACCGTCGTTCGGCACTCCTGGGGACGGGATTAGCCACGAAGGGAAGACTTCGACAATCCCTCGTGTTGTGCGTATCCGTCCGGTGGAAGGAGCAGAACATAGGGGTCCATCTCTTCTTTGGCTTGGGCCGAGCGGCAGCTACCTCTTGTACGTGTGATCTGGCATGGGGGGATCGGATTGCTTCAGCCCTCGGTCCTCTTGGCGGTTGATGAGCGGCCAAGGGTCTCCGCTCGGCAGGAGGAGCCCGTTCGGTTGGTGTTTCTTTCTTCCTGGCTGCCTGCGCTTCCTCCACGTTGATATATTCATTGGCCCGGTGCAACATATGATCATAATCTTGGGGCGGCTTTCGGATGAGCGACCGGAAGAAGTCCCCGTCCACAAGGCCTTGCGTGAAGGCATTCATCATCGTCTCCGATGTGGTCGTTGGAATATCCATCGCCACTTGGTTGAATCGCTGGATGTAAGCTCGAAGCCATTCTCTCGGCTCTTGCTTGATGGCGAACAAGCTGACACTTGTCTTTTGATAACGCCGACTGCTGGCGAAGTGGTGGAGGAAGGCTGGTCGGAAGTCCTTGAAGCTAGTGATGGATCCGTCCGGCAGCCTCCGAAACCACCGTTGAGCCGATCCCGAGAGAGTTGTAAGAAAGACTCGGCACTTTACTCCATCTGTATATTGATGGAGCGTAGCTGTGTTATCGAACTTACCCAGATGATCATCCGGGTCTGTTGTTCCATTGTACTCGCCGATCGCCGGGGGCGCGTAATGTTTAGGCAGAGGGTCTCGTAGAATAGCCTCCGAAAATTGGCGATTAATCCGCTCGGGAGATAAGTCCGCTCGGGGAGCTTTCCCCTTTCTGGCGTCTCGTCTAGGCATTTCGTCGGAAGAAGATCCTCTATCTCTCCGAGCTGGTACGGCTTCAGGGGTGCGGAATAAGGCCCGATGGAATGCAACGGTGGCTTGAGGTGCTTCCGCTCGGCCACCCGATGCAGATGTTGCTTGTTGCTCCGGCCGCTCGGCGGCTGCTTTCTGTTTTAGCTCCATAAGTTTGGCGGCCCTCATCTCGACCAGAGCGTCGAGTTCTTCCGTCGAAAGCGTCACCGTGTGTTGTCGTCCAGCCTCGTCCTTTGTTCCCTTTCGGATGCAGGTGCGTTCCCACAGACGGCGCCAAATTGATCCTGTCCGAACCAGGGGTCAACGAACGCTGGGGACGTGGCGCTCCCTGCTGAATCCTCGAGTGCTCCGGCGAACCTGCAACAAAACCGAGTCGGGAGGGGTGTCCCGGCGACGGCCCTCCGACGCTCAAGTCAGGCGAGGGAATAGATGAAGGAAGTGGCTCAAAGATGAAGACTCGTGTACCTCCGGTTGAAGAAGTGGAGGCCTTATATAGACTTCTGAGGAGGCTGATGTACATATACCGAGACACACACACGTGTCCTCAACCCATACCCAGTATGGGCTTGTCAGAGGAGCTTGCCTGACTCCTTACTGCTACAGTACGAGCACGTCTTTGATGGGACAGTGAGCCCATGTCCTTGATGGGACAGTGAGCCTGTGATGAGCCCATGTCCTTGATGGGACAGTGAGCTCATGTCCTAGGATCCTGCATATCATCTGCTGTCAGAAGATGTTCCTATCCTTGCCTTTTCTTACTCCCCGTCAATCGTCCGACCGGTCGGCCGTTTCCTCGCGTCCGGCCGATCGGATGTTCTGATCCGCGCGGGAGCTTCCGGGTCATGTGCTCTGGACTGTTCGCAGCGTTGATGTTTTATTCCTTCGGCCGAGCAGGCCCTCTGCTCGGCCTTTCCTACTATTCATCATGAGCGTCAGAACCCCGCCTCCGGCGGGGTATATTGCTTCCGCTCGGAAGCCTCAGCTGATCGTCGCCCTCCTTATCCGCTCGGCCAAGGCCTTTGGCCCTCCTCGCGGCGTTGACTCTGCTAAATGGGGTCCCCCATTCTTACTGCCGGATCATTAATTATATTAATTAATTAAAAATTTAATTGGGATAAATCAAGATTTAACTTATCTGATTAAAAGAAAAGAGAACGATTACAAAATTAATAGTTCATTTATGCAATGTATATTTGAGGAGTTAAATTAGAAATTAATTAAGAATTAATTATTTTTATTTTGTTTCAAATAAAATTAATTTTATAAATCCTATAGATATTAATTTAGAGTGAAATATGATTTTAGAGTTAATTTACAATAATTATAAAATATTAAACAGTTTAGAATTTTTTATAATTTTCAAAATTAAATTCGCTGATAATTAATTAGATAAGATTGTAATCTCTCTCTAATTAAATAGACAAATTAAAAATATTGAGAAAAAAAAACCTCTAAATAATTAATTAGATAACGCCGTCATGAGTAATCCTAAGCCCAAAAAAAATAGGAAGGTTGCATTAGATTGTCAACCAACGTTAAACAAAGACAAATGTTATGTATGGATCAATTAAACTATTCTACTAATAGTAGATTATTCCTTGAAAAAAACACGTTGCAAGTCCAATTGCAATGTCTAAACAAGGACCGATATTGTAACACCCCCAAAATTTAAAAAAAAACAAAAGATGTCCATGTAAACCATATGCATGAAGAATTTAAATGTGCTAAAATAATTTAAATAAATATTTATTTTAATGGCTCGAAATTATGTTTATTTAAGCATGAAATTTTCTAAAAATTTATAGGTTTTCGATTTAATTATAAGTCGATGTTTATTTTATTTTAAGAACCAATTTTCGACAAATTAAGCGACTTCTTGTAGACTAATCAAATAATTTCAAAAACTTTAATATTATTAACATTTTATGCAGGTTGTATTTGACTTTAATTGAGCCTAATTAACTAAAGTTAGTGGATTTAATTAACCCTAAGTTTAAATACCCAAAACCCTAGCCTCCTTAGGCATTATTTTTGAAAATCCCACCATCAAACCTAGGGTTCCTAGAGGGGTTGTAGCCGTGGAATATAGCAGTAAATAACAATGAGAAAAACGTGATTTAGGAGTTTATGGGTATGATAAAGGGTAAAATGGGAAAGTTATGTTTAAGGGAAAAAAAATAAAAGTCCTGGCAGTGTCCCTAGTTACCATGATAAATGCTTGAACAATTATATGAAAAGATTTATAAGTTTCGAGGCTTTATGTTAAATGTATGAAATTTTCGGATACATGTTTATTTCATGAAAATGAGAAAAAGGTGCGAGCAATGAACTTACAAATGATTGATGGGAAAACCGCTAGGAAAAAGACCCCAAAGGAAGCCCATTTATGGGAAAAGACCCCAGAAAAAGATGAATATCGGATTTTCATGTTTAGGCCAAAGGAATGCGATAAAAAAGTGGTCGTTAAACTTTGCCGCATGATACCATGTTTTTTTTTTTATATAGATTGATCAATCGAACAGAGGATAAAGGAGTCACTCTCAATGAACAAACTTCATCTAAAATGTTTATGATTAATGATGAGGAAAAAGTTATATGATGCGTAAAGTATTTTAAAGATTTATGTGAATGTAAATGCAAATGATTTTAAAGTTAAATGTAGTTTTCTTACAAGTATTTTTAAATAAATGTAAATGTATATTTATGTATTAGTATCATGGTTTGAATGTGTTGAGTCATTAGACTCACTAGGTTTGAAAGATGAGATTGAGGTAGGAGACTCTGACTCTTAATTGGACCGAGCTGGGAAGTACACTCCCGAAGACCCTTGCATTTGAATATAAAACTATGATTTATGATTTTATGAGAGGTTTCATGAGAGAATTAAATACTTTTTAAGTTAAATGTTGGATTTTTATTTACTAGTTGGTTTAAATAATTTTGGATAATATGGGTTGGACTAATGTTAGATGGATGATAAATTCTGATTTTTATTGCATATGAGATTTATTTTAAAAATGATAGTAAATTAGCTTTTAAATATTATATTATAGATATTGTATTTCTCAGCTATATTTTTTTCCTAAAAAAATAATTTTAGTAAAATGGAAGTTAGGGTCGTTTCAGTTATATCTCTATGAAAACTTAAGTGTATTGTTAAGAGTTCACACCCTAAGTTGGATATGAAATGACATTATAGGATACCAATATTTTAGATTTGGAACATGAAACATAAGAACGCTCACAAATAAAGCAATAGAGGCAGTTGATGTGATGATTAAGAGAAGAACTAATGTTTTGTGCTTGCAAGAGACGAAATGGGTTAGGAAGAGAACTGAGGTTTAAGTAATGGTATACAAGAAAAAGTAAAAGGAGAAATGAAGTAGGCATTATTGTAGATAGTAGGCTAAAGGATGAAGTAGTAGTAATTAGGAAGAGAGATAAGATTATAACACTTAAAATAACGATACAACAATAATCATACCTTATCCCACTATAATGATAGCAAAAGAAATTATTAATATAATTAACATGTATGTAGCTCAAGTAGGATTAGATGAAAAAAACAAATTTAGGAAGCCCAGGTAGTGCAATAAAATTAAATGAAATGACTTTAGTATGAGAAGATCTAAATGAGCATATAGGAGCGAGAAATTAGACATATAATAGGGTGCATTAGGGCTATAGTTTTAGACAAAAATGAAGAAGAAAAAGTTATATTATATTTTGTAATAGCATATAAACTTATAATAGCTAATATGCTTCTCAAAAAGAAAGAAGAACATCTTGATATATTTAAAAGTAGGAATAATAAGTTATAAATTGACTTTTTTTTATCAAGAAGAGGAATACAAAAATTTATAAAAATTGCAAGGTCATCCCTAGTGAAAACTTAACCACACAATATAAGTTAGTGGACCCATCTGCTAAAGTAATAGCAGAAGTAGAGGTATGTGACTGAAAAATAGAGAAAAATTAGAATTACCTATCATATGATCTATGACACCAACATCAATGACCCGTATGGAGGGCGAGGAAATAAGACATGTATTTGGTTTACATAACTCAACGATGGTAGTAGTTATTGTAGATGAAGATTTTAATGATTCATGGTACCTAGAAAATTTCACATATTCATCAACAAATCATGAAAAACTTCTCAAAAATATCACCAAAGAGCAGCAAGAACAAAAGAAAACAGAGAACTAAATTTGGAATATCAAAGAAACTTTGAACCTATTACTCAAAAAAATCTCACACATGAACAGATATTGACTCAATCAAGTATGTGAAGATGTTGTATGAAGTAGAGTAAACAGAATAGTGACAACCAAAGAGAATTCCAATAATGAATGTGCTTTCACACGCCGACTCATGGGACTAGACCAGAAAACTCATAACGGTGCATGTGGCTCACACACAATGATTCTAATTACTAGAATTTGGGTGATGATAGATTGGCGATAGATGATTTCACCTAGGTGTGGATAATGCAAGAGAAGAGTTGTCACCATCAATCAATAATGGAAGAGAAAAGAAAGTTTGGTTTGGAATGATGGCTAGGCTTTGGAATGACGACTAGGGTTTGCTCTGATATTATGTTAAGAAATTTTAGAAGAAAAAATATGTTAATGATTTTACTTATCAATCTCATACATATAGAGAAAGTACCTAGACTTGATCAAATTCCTACAATTAAGGTAAATCATATCTCTATATTTCTTATTTTTATTTATATAATCTATAACAAATCTCTTATTTTTCCTTTCATGTCTATCCAAAAACTTATTCGAAGAATTAATAAGCTCTATTAAATCTTCTTCAAAAGAGGAATTTACCTCATTTACCAAATGGTCCGAGCTACAACCTCTTGATTCGACCTCACCTTTTCTTCTTCGGATGAGGTTGAAGAGACTCCACCATCAATTGCCATAAAATCCAAGCTCTCACTATTCTTGCCTACTATTTCTTCTTCTCTTTTCTTTTTCTTTCTTTAACGTTGGGCATTAGTACCTCACTTAGCCTTTCTTTTGACAAGTGTAGCATCGGCCGACTTTCTTCCTTTCTCCTCTTTTCCCTTTCTTCCTTAGGTACTCCTTCAAGTTGTTCCTTCTCAATTTCAATTTATTTTTGAAATTTATTCTTAACTTACTTGTCATACAAGCCTCTTCATCTCTATCCTCCACCACACGAATCCATCAGTGCTCGAGGATGATAATTTCTTCCTCTCGTCTCTTCCCAATTAATGTGAGGTCTCTTAACTTATAGGCTTCCTCCTTCTCAACGTCAAATTCCTAGACACATGAAGCTCCATTTTAGAAAACAACTCATCAAGAGTACTTTATTGATGGTCTCTTAACTTGTAGACTTCCTCCTTCTCAACCTTGGATTCCTAGACACATGAAGTTACATTTTTGAGAACAACTCATCAAGAGTACTTACATTGAGGTTTATCACGAGATAGTAGTCATTTATCATTAAACTCCAATATAAAGTTCATGGGAATGTGTTGAGTGCATTGTAAGAAGATCCTAATTCAAAATTTCTTCGCCAATGCCAATGAGTAGGTGCATGATCTCCTTGTATCTTGAATGCATTTAAGCCACCATTTCTCTTTTAGCATCTTAAAGTTGCTCAATTGAGTATATAGGGGATCCTTCATGCATTGCAATTACCTTTTCCATAATTCCTTATCATTTGAGTATTTTCCAATTTTGTTCATTTTTTATTAGAGAGAGCCTTAGCAAGTGTTAATGTTGCTTTGGTGTCTGAAACAAGCTCTTCTCTTTGTTTCTTTGTCAACCTAGATAATGACAGCAGTTCTCCATCATTATCAAATGGAAAATCATAACCTTTTAACAATTATTGTCATGTCAGTTTTGAGTCAGAAATATAGCATCATCTTCCTCTTCCATGAACTAAAATTCCCCTAAAGCTATGTAGCACCTTGCTTGATTAGCGGTTAAGTTTTTCAAAACTTCCTAACTCTGATACCACTTGTTAAAATTAGTAGGTGAGATGGTGAGATAGATAGAGGGGAGAGAATAGTGAACATTCCTGCAATTTAACACTTAAAGAATCCTGCCAAAGATTTAGCAAGGTTAATTTAAAGCAATATGCAATGGAATAAAAAATATAAGAGTTGAGTGAGGTTGCTGGTCAGTGGTTGGTATGTGAAGGTGAGGTTTGTTTCCCTCCCATGTCCCTCACATTCCCTCTCCCCGGTATTTCTTCCTCTCCCATGTCTGTTTTGTGTTGGGTTATTTCCTGGTTTTCTGGGTTGGGTTGCTGTTCATGGAAGGCTTTGTTCTGGGATTTCTTTGTACAAGCAAACGATTGGGTTTCTGGGTTTCCGGTGAGAAGAAGCAGCTGTGTTCTGCTGGGTTTCTGGTTTCCTGGTGCAAACAAGCTGTGGTTCCGTTTTCAAGTTTTTTCCAGCAATCGCTGGAGCTCTTCTTGGCCTTGGGAGGAGATGGCTGGTCCACAACAGGACAAGGGAATTGTTGGCTGGTCTGAACATGCAGGGGCAGCTGCAGGAGGGTGCAAGACACCAAACAGGCTGTCATTACTATTTTGGGTGGCGGCAGGTTCTTGTCTGGCCTGTGTAGGAACCTCCCATTTGGCTCTTGCACCAAAATGGCAAGGAGGAGACAAGGAAATGCTGTAAGCAGGGCCCAAACCCAATCACCAATCTGTCTTGGTCCCCAAGGAGTTGGAAAGGTGAAGGGAAGTGCATAAGCTGTAGCTGTGATCCCAAAAATGGCGATGCACCTACAGTAGCACGAGACCACTAGGAAAAGAATACAGGTTGAATATGATGAAATTGAATCTGTGGAGGAATCAATGTGCTAGTGCTTGGTAAGTTGCTTCATGGGACGACATCTAGGAAGGATGGTGTGGAGGTTGTGGCTCGTAGATGGAGGCTACCCTATAAGTTTTTCATACACAAGAGCGGCTGGATAATTTACAGGTTTGTTACAGCTAAAGACCGGGAGAAAGTTGTGCTTGGAGGCCCTTATTTTGCTTTCGGAATTCCTCTATTCCTAAAGCACATGTCTAGCTATTTTCTTTTCAATGAGGATAGGAGATTCATTCCAGCATGGGTTCAGATCCACGGTCTTCCTTCGAACTGTTGGACACCAAAGGTGCTTAGCTGGATAGGCTCGGAGATTGGGCAGCCGTTGTACACCGACAAACTGACGTAAACTTGAGAAAGACTAACCTTTGCTTGTCTCTTGGTAGAGGTTGTTGTAATTGGTGAGAAAGTTAAGAGGGTTCCAATGACACTGCCCACGGGAGTTTATCTTGATTTGGAGATAATATATGAAGTCATGCCGGATTTCTGTGAGGGATGTTGGAGAATTAGCCATCGAAAGGAGAGCTGCTAGAAGGATCCACCACACCACACAAGGTCGGCTGCAAATGCAGTGAGCAAGCGCTCGCAATCTTTACGAGGAAGACGTCTTTCAAGGTACAGATGGCGACCTCAAGTATCCCAGCGGTAGATGGTGGGACCACAAATGGTGAAGATCTTGCAAATCAACTTTCAATAGTGGAAGTGGTAGACCCAGTTGTTGTGGAGCATCCATTGGCAGCGGATAATCATCCCCAACTATTGCGAACAGAATCCAGGCAGCATGATCATTTGCAATTGCAACTGAGCCAAGAGCAACAAAGAGTGATCACAGCATCACCGGCTAATTCGCAGCAAACCAGGCATCTAAAGTTCAAGACTCAACTATGGCACACCGTGAGGGATTTTTTTCCTGAAGAGTAGCACACCTGAGAATGTTGGCTGTCAGGATAGGCCTCCACGCGTACTTTCCCGATTTACCTTGGTAGCTGATTGGAAACTTCCGTGGGGAGGCTAGTCACCCCCAAAATTAGTCGGGCAAAAGGCTTAGATACCAAATGCCAACTAAATTGACCAGTGGTATTTAATGCGAACCAACATAGAAAAGGAGATAGAGGAAAAATATTCATGGAGGTGCTAATCGCAATAGCAAATAAATTTTCTCATGGCTCGACCATTAGGGAGGAGACGAACCGGTAAAAATATGGGATAGCCATAAGATGGACATGTGAAGAAATTAATTCAAATACTAATATTGTAAGAGAAGTATTTTAATATAAGTTGGAAAATAATAGAATTTATCTCATAAAAATGTTACAAGAATCAATATATAACACTAATCTTGCTATTAAGAAGGAAAAATAATTATTTGAGATTTTGTTATATTTTTATAACTTGTTACTCTTAAATTTAATTAAATTGAATTTGAAAAATTATAATTGTCATATGTTTATATTTAGAGGTAAACATGTGGTAGTTAAAGGCAGAACATTTTAAAGGTGTATAAGTATGTTGCATGGGCACAATAGAAACCATACCACTTTAAAAATAGACCTAGCCTTCAACACAGAATGATATTTTAAACTTTGACACAGATAAATTATTGTTGCTTTCCTCAGTATTCACACACAAAAAATAAATTACTATCACTTATCTACACAGCACCAAGACTACTACCACTTACATGATGGTTCCTGCAACTGTGAGCATAATTGTCCCACTACTACGCTACTTTGCATCTTAATTAGCGCTACTTGACTGTTTCTTCAACTGAGACTGCTTCCACGTCACTGCCTTCAGCTTGTGCTGATTCTGTGACTTCCTATATGTCCATCTTTTGTACTCAAACTGCTAACCCTCGTGTGTATCCATGTCAACAATCATATCAGGGTAACTACCTAATAATTTAAGTTGGTTCACATATTAAACTTATCAAAGGCATATCCATTTTCAGAACAAAAGTTGAATAGCAAATGGGAAGCACTCCCGGAGACTAGAAAGAGATAAACTTAAGAATTATTATTTCATTATCCAAAAAATGAAAATGCATATATGAACGAAAGCTCTTAGAAAATCAAACCAAACAACCAACTAATATGAAGTAATATACTATTAGACGAATTGCTAAACCACAGAAGAACAGAAAAGAAACACTATTAATGTTCCAAGTACAAGATACCTCAAAAACAGATATACGAGCTACATGAGGTCCATCCCTTTCCAGCGGAACCTTTTTTTCCTAGAATGGATATAAGAACAAAAGAAAATATGAGATACCATGACCTGAATTTTAATTTTTAAAAATAATAACAATAAATGATTAGTTTTGAAATTAACAAAAGGAGAATGTTCCAGAATCAGAAAATGTTACGATGAAGAAATGCAAACTTCTATTGGGTAGAAAATCATTGTTCAGGTTATGAATAATTGCTATCTTGATTTTTTTTTCCTTAAATTTCTATAATAACTTTTATCTAATTTTTGGGCAAGATTGTCATCCGTATAAAAAAATTATTAATACAATGGTATTGGAAAAAATGATGATAGATATTTTTAAATTTTATTTCCAATTTCAGTTTATTCTTTTACTTTGAAAAAAAAAAAGAAACTAAAAACTAGAAAATGAATTCATTTTCTACAAATTAGAAGACGATTATACAAGGGTACAAGAAAACTATGATAGCAGAAAAAGAAGTGCAATCTTCAAAATTTATTTTGAATCATGTATGAAACAATATTTGGCACTAGGAAACAAAGTCCTTAATCTAAATAAGCACAATCCTTCGGTAGAACTAGCAACAAGAAAATAATCACCATCCATCGTGTGACATAATAAAATGGCATTTCTCTCAATCTTTCATTAAAATATTAAATAACAAACTGGAACGAAAGGTTAAAAAAAGTGTGCATTTTATTTATGACTCTCTTTTCCATGGTTAGCATTACATAGGATTGATACACAATCCAATTTCTGCCACAAAAATGCTCTCTATTCTCTCTAGATTGTAAAACAATTTTCAAAGGTGCTGATCTAAATAAGCACAATCCTTCAGGAGAACTAGCAACAAGAAAATAATCACCATCCACCGTGTCACATAATAAAATGGCATTTCTCTCAATCTTTCATTAAAATATTAAATAACAAACTGGAATGAAAGGTTAAAAAAAGTGTGCATTTTATTTATGACTCTCTTTTCCATGGTTAGCATTACATAGGATTGATACACAATCCAATTTCTGCCACAAAAATGCTCTCTATTCTCTCTAGATTGTAAAACAATTTTCAAAGGTGCTGATCTAAATAAGCACAATCCTTCAGGAGAACTAGCAACAAGAAAATAATCACCATCCACCGTGTCACATAATAAAATGGCATTTCTCTCAATTTTTCATTAAAATATTAAATAACAAACTGGAATGAAAGGTTAAAAAAAGTGTGCATTTTATTTATGACTCTCTTTTCCATGGTTAGCATTACATAGGATTGATACACAATCCAATTTCTGCCACAAAAATGCTCTCTATTCTCTAAATTGTAAAACAATTTTCAAAGGTCCTGCATTCAGGAAACTATGGATTTATGCAGCAAAAGATATTATCCAACCAAGATATTAACATATGGACTGTGTATGAAAATGATATATTGCAGAGTGCTTCTGGGTACTGAATTTTTTTATTTCTAGAAGATATGCTAAGGAGATTGGGCATATCTCCATGCATGATTGCACAAGATATCTAAGTCATTTTAACAAATGAATAAAAATGAAAACATCAAAATACACTATTGCGAACATCAAAGGAATATCTAGCCAAACTAATGATGGTGAGAACAAAATCAAGCATCAATACACTCACTGATTTCCAGATGGGCTTCTCAGTGCTGCAGCATTGTATTTGTAGGCATAGAGTGAAACCATTTAGAAGAAAAGCAAAAAGGCCAAGGTTAGTAAAGGTAATGAACGGAACTAAGAAAAAAATCTACATTAACAAATATGAATCATGCAAAGTAACTTTGAAGTTGGTACACAAGGAGTTAAGTATATTAACACTTCTATGATCTGAACGCCACACTGGCACCAAGATAGGTAGAGTTATTCTAGTATCAAGGAAGTAACAGTGACTGATTGTTAAATTGAATTATCGTTTTATTTTCTATGAATGTAATAACTCAATTTCTCAAGTTTCTGCGTCATAATGATAAGGAGGCAAATGTCATTGGAGCTAGGAGCATAACATCAAACCTATGTTTTAATGTATGGTTAAGTTTAAAGTAAATATGCTTTGTGTTCTGATGAAATGTTATCAAGTGTGCAGGTGCAAAGTTCCTTGACAAGAGGAAAAGTCCTAACGAGGCTAGGCGGTGAAAGTCCTAGCAAGGTGGTAGAAGTCCTGGTTGGGAACTAAGTAGTAACTAAGTCCTAGTATAGCTAGGCATCTGAAGTCCTGATTGAGAATCAAGCAGCAGCTAAGTCTTGATTGGGAACTAAACAAGAAAGTCCTAATTAGGAACTAGGTGAATCAAGTCCAAGTGGAGTCATCTAGAGTTGAAGACTTGGCGGACAAGTCCAAGTGGAGTAAGCTGAAAGCCGAAGCTTGGCAAACAAGTCCAAATGGAGTAAACCGACAACTGAAGCTTGACATACCAAGTCCAAGTGGAGTAAGCTAGAAGCTAAAGCTTGGGAGATAAATCCAAGTGGAATAAGCTAGAAGCTAAAACTTGGCAAACAAGTCCAAGTGTAATCAGCTAAGACTTGTAGCTTGGCAACTCAGTCGAGATTGGTTAACTAAGAGTTGAACATGCGAGTAACTTTAAATATTGCATCGTACTCATTACACGTAACGGAAGCGAAGTTTGACGATTCCAAGCGACTAGAGGGAGTCCGGGCAACTGACTGGTGATAACTCTTGGCGTGCGAAGTCAGAGGGTCCAGGCGACCATAGCTGGGCGACCGAAGCATATGAGCGATCGAAACTGCTTCCAAGCAACCGATAGAAGATGTTATCCAGCGATCCAACTGAATCGGGTCAAGATCAAGTTTGACCCTTCTCTAGGCAACAAGAGGGCTTCCAATCGACCAGAGAACATAGACGACGTCAAGGTTTAAAATTTCGGCTCGTGCCAAGGTTTTGGTCCTGGACTGGAACGATAGGTTTTGGTACTGTATCGTATCGTGCCGATATAGTTTCGGTATTTTTTAAATATAAAATATATTAATTAAAAATAAAATATTTAACATAAATATTTTAAAAAATAAAAAATATAAAAAATAATCTTTAAAAAGGGCAAAGATATGAAAATAGATAAATAAATAAATAAAAATTTATTATAATTTTAAAATTAAAATAAATGAAATACAAAATTAATTAGATAATTTTATTAAGATTTAATAAAGCCTCTCTAGATTATTTACATCATAAATAGGAGTTGAATAAAATAATTAACCTAAGTTTAATTTTAAAAAATTTGAAATCCGACACCATTCGCAAGCTCGCGCAACTTCGTTACCGCGGGGTTGCGTGACCCCTCAGCCATGGCCACAGGGATCACGTGACTCCTCCAATGCGACCGCGATGGTCGTGGGACCCTTCTACAGTGGTCACAGGCAGCGTATGAAATACCGTTTCGTGCCGCCCGGCACGGGCGATTTTTACCGTTCCGCCAGGCGGCCGAAACCAGCACGGGAGGCGTCCCCGTCTCGGCAGCGCCGGAGGAGACGCGAGACGCCTCCGTCGGTGCCAAAGGAGACGCGGGACGCCTCCGGTGGCCTCCCGTGACGCCTTCGGCGTCGCCGGACGCTTCCGGCGACCTTGCCGGCGCCGCCGGACACCGCCCACAGGATCACCCGTGAAGGGCGATCTCACGTACGGCAATTTTTTTTTCTTCTTTTTTTAATATTTATTTATTTTATTTAATTAATTAAATTAAACAATTCCTAAGGAGGATGTGGGATATTTCGAAGAGGCTTTTATAAACCCTAATTAAATTATCCTAATAAAATATATAAAAATATATTTAAAAATAAAATAAATTTAATAAATTTTATTAATTAATATTCTGAAAAAAATAATGTTGTAAATTTAATTTAAAATTTTAAAAAATATTATAATTCTTATTTATATTCTAATATTTTCTTTATTATTTTAAATTTCATTTAAATTTAAAAATAAATCTTTAAAAATTCTAAAAAAATTTTAAAAATTCTATTTTTTTTAAAAGAATTCTAATAAATTATATTTATATTCTGATATTTTTTTAAATTTTTTTACTTGATATTTTTTTTGCTATTTAAAATATATATTATTTAATTAATAATTAATTAAATGAATAAATAGTTAATTTATATAATTATTATTAATATAAAGTAATATCTTGTATTATTATTATTATTATTATTATTATAATAGATACTTCCATTTTAATTTAAATTATTGATATATCAATTATATTTAAATAAAACTATTTTTAATTATTTTTTCTTACAATATTAAATTATTCAATAATTGAGAACTTATAATAAATCAATATACAATTTATTTTTATATACACCATAAATATATTTATCTTATAATTACTATAAATAAATAAAAAAATACCGAAACTGTATCGGCACGGTACGATATGATACCGAAACCGTATCGTTCCGGTCTGAGACTGAAACCTCGGCGCAGGTCGAAATTTTAAACCTTGGTCACAGGGTCGCGCGATGCCTCCGCGGCCACAGCGAAAGGATGATGTGACCCCTTCGTTGCTGTTATGGGGTCGAGCAACCCCTCCGCTGCGGCCACGGGGTCGTACAACACATCGCAGTTGTCATGGGTCTGGTGTCGGGGTCGTGCTGGTGTTGGTTGCCAAGCGGAACAAGATGTTTCTCCCGTTTCAACCGTCTCGACGCAGCACTTTAAACCATGGATGACATTATCTACTGGATAGACGTTGCGCGACTGAGAGGTTCTGTTGGACCTTGTGATTGTTTTGATGTGATCAACCAAGTTAAGTTAGGTCCTGTTTTGTTTTGATCCCTGTGTCTAAGTGTGCAAGAGCTTAGGAGCACAGGAAGTCGAGCGAAAGACGCAGCTAACGAGAAAGATGGCATGGGAAGGGAGCCGACAGGCTCGGTGCATCCGAGGGACGAAGTGTTGCGAAAGAATACACCGGTGGATGAGTAGAATGTACATGACGTTCGAGGGACGAAAAGCCAGAACGGAAGCCTATTCGAAAAGAAGGCCGAAAATTGGGTTCGGGTGAACCCTGTTTCGGTTGGTTGCAATCACCCAGGCGATCGGAGCAGCAAAAAAGCGAAAGAAGTTGATGAAAACGGTTGGAGGCACCCTCAACAAGGGTTGAAGGCGCCTCCGAGGCACGCCCGCGCCTTCGCCACCTTCAGGCGGAAGGTGCCCTCCATAAGCATGGAAGGCGCCCTCCATGCTTATGGGAGGCGCCTTTGACCAGATTTTTAGTCGTTGCCAAAGGATAAAGTTTTAGCCTTTGGCACCTCGCTAGAGGCGCTGCTGTAATCAATTTCCTAGTCTTTTCTGAGCTTTTCATAGATTGTAAGAGGCTTCTCTGCCTACACGAAGGAGATATTTCTAGTAGAGCTTTACAATCGCCTTGAATTAACAACCACCTAGGTTGTAACCAAGTTAAACCTATTAGCCTATTTTAATTGTATTAATTGTTCATTTGAGTTTATAATTATTGTGATAGTGCTACTAATCTTAGTTGGAAAAACAGAGAAAGGTTTTGTTTTATTTTTTTTAACAGACGTTGCGCCCTCTTACCGGCTCCGCTGCGCTAATAAGTAGTATCAGAGCACAACCGTCTCAGAAGGACTAACCGTCGACTGAATCATCAAGATCAAGACGATGGCAAGTGCAAGCATTCACCCACCAAAATTCGAGGGAGACTTCGCACAATGGAAACATCGGATGGAGGTATTCTTCAAAACAGATTTCGAAATTCTATTAATAATGAAATATAGTTTTATAGTTCCAAAAGACAAAGAAGAATATTAGTGGATGAAGAAGGAACAAGTCAACTTCGTGGCGAACAGCAAAGCAGAGTTTCATCTGCTCAGCGTCCTTTTGCCCCGAGAGGTCAATCGAATCGGCAGTTACGACTCCGCCAAAGATATCTGGGAGAAGTTTCTAGAATTTCATGAAGGCACCTCGGAAACAAAGTTAGCAAGGCAAGACATTCTCCGAACCCAGCTAGCAAACCTGAGGATGTACAATGAAGAAAAGGTAGAGCAACTCCAAGCACGAATTAAGGAACTAATTACTCAGTTAAACAATCTCAGAGAATCGGTAACAAACCGAGATTCAATCCGGTATGCGCTCAACGCCTTCCCGAGAACTTCAGAATGGGCGTCCTTAGTAGATGCATACTACATCTCTAAGGATCTTAAGATAAGTACGCTAAAGAATTTGTTTTCCACTTTTGAACTTCACAAATCTCGAATTGCAGATCCTAAAGAAATAGAAAAGACAAATCTCAATGTTGCCCTAAAAGCAAAGACGAAAGATCAAGACTCTAAAGCATCCATCAATGAAGTTGAAGTGGCTCTTATGGAAAGCTCAGACCGTAGAGCTCAAATTGAAGAGCTTGAGCTAAAGAGCTCAAATTGGAGAGTTGGAGCTTGGGCTAAAGAGCTTAAATTTGAGAGTTGGAGAGCTTGAGTTGAGAGTTCAGATTAGAGAGCTTGGAATGACTCGGCTCAAGAGGTCGGCTTGTTGATGCCAGCATGGAGTGAAAGCACGTAGGCATGGTAGCTGACTTGATGTAAGCTAATTTCCAATGGTATCAATACACATAGAGATACATAATTCTGTCGAAGAAAAAGTGTATCAAGATACTTACATCATCTCTTAGCTCTAATGATAACTTAGTGAATTCGTTAGCTAAATCCTAAAGAGGTCCTAGAATTGAATCAATTTATAACAAGATGGGATTTATACTATGTTTGAACAAGATGAAGGAGAAGTGTTGAGGACCTAGTTGATATATTGTAAATATACAAAGGTGTTACTGCAATAAGAATCTATACTAATTGAATGAGATACTACCTAAGTGTTCTTAAGCTAAAATAATTTCTCAAAAGGTAATTGTAGAGGTTATAAGAGAACAAACAGTTTGTAGAAAGAAGGATTTTCTTGTGTCTGGCAACTGCTTGGGTAAGGTTTTGTTTATCAAACAGTTTTCTTTCTCAGTGTGGTGAGAATTTAGGGAGGTTTTTAGCATGATAGGACTTCAGCAAATATCAAAGGATTTTCTGTTCAAGAGTCTGTAAGGAAATACAGTTTTCTTTGAAGTGATTGTTGATGTCACATATGTTGGCACAGTAGCCTAAGAGAAGAGTAACGCAAACCATCAGATATTAACGAGGATGACTGGGATACAGCATAAGCAAGAGCAGTTATACAGGGAGATACAGGGAAGCAAACTCAGCATTTACCTTCTTTGTATTCATACCACGGGTGATCTTTCGGTAGTATTACTAGAACATGTGGTGCTGGGGCGGACTCAACCCCCAACACTAGAAATTTCAACATCTATACAGTCAAACAAGTTTCATTTTCTACCTAACCTAAGAAAGCATGAAATTAACATTACTTTTACAGAAAGCACTATAGAAAATCAAGCTTTAAATTTTGTAAATTCGATTGACTTGGTGAAGGTCATATAATATGTCCAACTCAACTGATCCGAGATCTCTGTGCGGTACGTCCGCTCTCCCAACGAGAAGCAAGCCATCCACCGGTCCTTGAACTGCATCTCTGCCTGAGAAATGATGCGCAATCTACTATCATCATTGAAAGTTCGCTCGAAAGACCTCGTTCATAGAGCAAAAGTGTGGAGGTCAGAATCCGCTTACACAGATGATCTCGATCCGAGCTATCCCTGCAAAATCGTTGGCGGAGATGTTCTTAAGGAACGGAGGGTCAGAACCGTGACTGGGGCGGTCGGACCTGAATCGCCGACGGAATCGAGATAGCCGAGAGGGACGGTGGTGGGCGTCGTCATAGCCGGAGGTGACAACTCGGGAGCTGCCGTGCCCCATTTTCAACGGGGCGGCGACAAACGGGTGCTGAAGTGAAGAGGGAAAAGTCGGATTTACAAACAAAAGTCAGTCATTTGACGAGATGGTGGGGATAACAACGCTTCAGCTCCAGGTTGGTGAAAACTGTAAGCCATGCTCTGCCTTTCGTTTATCTCATCCGCGGATATTCTATTTCATTCTGGATCTGGTCCCCTATCAATCATGTCTGATAAAGATCGAACATTGGATGAATTTTAATAGCAGCCGCAAATTGGGCCTGGACTTGGCGCTGTAGGGCCCAGCGGCATTTTCAAATGCCTTCGTTTTAAAAACAAAACAAAATTTAATCATTTTAGATAAATAAATATAGTATTAAATCTAGAAGAGCAAAAGTTGTCATATAAAATCATTTATAATTAATACGAGTTTGAAATAATTTTATTATAAAAAAAGAAATCTTCTTGTTGAAACTCAATAATTTGAAGATGTTTTTTATAAAAATAATTTGATAAAATCATAAAAGAAAATTAAAATTTAACTATGCTTTTACCTTTTAAAAACAAAATATATATATATATATTTACAATACGATGGTCTTACATTTATTAAGAATTTAAAATGAAACAAAAGTTCATATATATTTTTTTATTATCCTACTTATTAGTGTAAGAAAGTTATCAGTGTTTTATAAAATAGTGCAAGGTATCCAAGTGCATGTATTTTGAAAAAACAACTTAATGATCTAACTTATTCAAACTCTTAAAAAAGATCTAACTTATCTCGAATTCTCAAAAACTCATTAGTCAACTTTGATTTCAATAATTTTACTATAAGATTATAGTGTTTTTATTTTTATTTACAAAGACACGATAATATATTTTTGTAAAAGCAAAACTATAATTTTTATAGTTGGTACAGTGTTAAACCCAACATGGTATTTTGATGCGGTTGATAAAGATTTAAAATTAAAATTGTTTGGACTAACAATTCTCTTGATGATAATATTGTAGGTGTAATAAACAAGTTCAACAGGGATTGACGTAACACCGAGTGGATCAAGACTAACTAGATATTAATTGACAGAATGATACATAGGTGTTGGCATATAAAGTCTTGATGAGTAAATATAGACCAAATACCAAATAAAGAAGGAAACATGGTTCGTTGGAATGGTCGTGGTGACCATTGCAAACACTGTCGTTCCAGTTCTAATATCATTTTGCAGAACGGTTGCGACGCGGATATATCAAAAAATCACAAAAAAATTAGAGAACTAGTAATAAAAAAATAAAATACATAAAGTCATACAAAATCAATACATTAGTGCATAATTATCCTACAATAATATAACATAATGGGGAAAAATACAATGATAATTATACCAAATCAAAGCTAATACTACGAAAAGTGACGGGGAGGAACCAAATCTTCATTATATTCTCTTTGAGTATCATGCTGATTAAATTGATCTCCAACATATGGACGTTGATATAAATTTAGATTAAATTGTCTATATGGATATTCATTTGATTGAGTTGATGAAATATGTTCAAAATTAGATGATTGACTTTGTAATAATGTTTCATCATGATGATTGTAATATCCAAAACCATGATAGCCAATAGAACTGACAGTACCACCTGACGATTCACGATCACGACTATGATGTCCAATATTGCTCCCAAGAGACGTTGAATAATTTGAAATTACACTCTGTGCATTATCAAAATAACCCTTAGATTCATGATGTCTAATTCCATTTGTATAGGATGGTAAATAATCAAATGATATGTCATATGAATCATATCTGGGTTGATTGCTACTATAGTATCTATATCCACCTGATTGATATCCAATTGGATCATGCCCAATATCTTGAGACTCTCAATTATCACTTCTTGATCCATAATCATCTCTCAGTGGAATTTGTTGGTTCCCTCTCAAAAAAAATGTTTCATATGTTCTTCAACACTCATATGCTATCGTGAAAATCCAATCGAATGTTTTTTATCATTAGCATCGGCAGATTCTGATAGACTTGTAAAAAAGTGATGTTATTTCTCCATTTCAGGTCGATACCCATGATTACTATCTTGTGTTGCATAATAATTTTCATGACCTCGTGCCCATGTCATACCCATGTCATGTTGATCATCTTGATGACTTTGATGAACATGATGTTCACCATGACTTTGTTGATTATTTCCATCATTTGAATCATCACTATCATCACTGTTGTCACTTTTATCACTATCTTCACTATTGTTTCTTGATAAAACTTCTTTTCCTTTCAATTGTTTGGACTTTTCTTGTCACGCCCCAGAGGGGTCCCTGTCCGAGAAAATTTCGGCAGCATCTCCCCTGTACGGTGGACAATCTGAAACTTTTCTGCATCCTCATATACCTCAGCCACAGGTGGCTGGAATAATAACAATAAATAAAAACAATCACCACGCAGTTTATATAGATATTCAGCCTCTGGCTATCACAACCACGCAGTTAATAATAGTAATCACAAACAATAGTACTCTGACTCAAAAATCCACCCTACTCAACTACACTCGTAAAACTCAAATCCGGCGAACTCACCTCTTCTGCCGTCCAGGCAGGCATGTAGTAGAATAAAATCCAAATCATACCAAAAGTCCATAAAAACGGAAGGATTCCATACAATATCCATATGTAAAATCCAAAACAATACTAAAACAAAGTCTGATAGAGCAAAGCTAAAATAAAATATCCAAGTATCAAATCAACCAAGTCTAAAACATAGTCAAATGAGAAGCATAAACAAAACCAAAGATAACTATAGTTGATGGTCTGCAGGGGACTAGCAACTGGAACTCTCTCTCCTGATAGCATCAACCTGAAATATAACAACAATGGAGGCGGGGTGAGTCCAACAGTCAGCAGGTACAATTGATATACAAAGTAGGGAAATAACACCTAGCACTAATTATGCGTACAGTCTCCTGATAAGAAAGATAAAAATGCATCTGAAGTAAACAGGAGAGAAACTGTACTAACCAGGACCTGAGTATAAGGTCAAACAGTCCGAGGGATAGGGAAATCCTGTATGCATGTCAAGCATAGGTATCCAAACAATATGCAGCATATAAATGCAGCAAACACAAACACAAGCAATAAATGCATCATGCATATGATGCCAATGATGCGTCCTGGTCACCCCTGACGCCAGTGGATCATCTCACAGAATGGTGAGGCCGAGTGGGTAGGGCTGTGACAACCGTGCACTCTGTCGTCACTACTCCTGATGAGTGACCGAGTGGACGGGATGCTGTCGGAGTACACCTATCATCCTACCCCAAATCATAAATGGGGGAGCGCAATGCTCTCAACTCCCGGTACACGATGATAGGAAGGAATCCCTGCCGGATAACACGTTGTGTCACACTACTCATGAGCGGACCAACGGTGCCTAATAGAGTCCCTGTTGCAACACACTCTACCTGAATCGACCACTAACCCATGAGTGGTGGTGTGTGCAGATCCATGTAACTGGCGATGTGCTCAACAATAATGGAGCGGACTATCGCACAGCATGCAATCATGCAAATGGTGCATGGCACTAACCACAAAATATCCTGACCTAATCCACATGTATATAAAAATGCATCATAGGTCAACGAATCAAAACAATCCAAAGGTACACAGAAGGTATAAAACCTAGGTCCTGAACATGGTAAAGCATGGTATATCACTACCCCTATAAGCATGTATAAACAGGTAAAATATACATGAGATGCAAACCAATCAATCAATCAAGCATGTACCAAGATTTGGGTAGTGATTAACCGAAACAGATAAGAAACACAATTAATGCAACATGTTAATTTCATTACTAAGCATATCAAAGACAAAAAGTCAAAAGTACCCGCCTCCGATAAAAAAAGTCCAAATCTGACTCCGAGATACCCGTCTCGTGTCAAAGTCCTGTGTCACCAATATATATACATTTTTATTTAGCTACAACCATATAAATAGCCAAATAAAAATCTCTAACACTAAATTAGGGCAAAACCCTAATCATATAGCATTAATCCTACCAAAATTAAATCCAACGATTATTTAGGGTTAATTGCTTTAACCCTAATCATACCATTAATTTAATTCCAAACCTAATCCATATAACCTAATTATTCTACACAACCTAATGATGAATAAATTACCAATAGGTATCCAGATCATACCTAAACATGGATTAATCCAATATATTCCTAATCCAATACATGAACCTAACTCATCAACATGTAACAATTACTCTACTTCTTACCTTGATTCAAACCTCTGCTCTTGATCCAACCCACTGGTGATGCTGGTTTGAGTGTTGCCGGTAAGAAGATCACAGATCAAACATAATTTGTTAACATCCTACTACTAAAACAACCTACAAATCAAACCAACAGAACAGGAAACTGATCCGAGATCAATCAAGATCCTCAAATCCCTAACCTTCTCAACACTGCCTTACCTTAACCGTGACCTAATTCCACCACAACGAAGGAAGATTGATCAGGAACAGAGGAGAGGCGGCACAGTGAGAATCAGAGAGGCGTCAGCTAGGGCACAAGGGTGAGGATCGGCGCTGGCAGAGGAAAACGGTGGCCGGCACAGAGAAGCAGCCGAGAGGAGTCAGTGGCGTCGGCTGTGGTGATCGACTCTGGCAGCACAGAGGGCGATGGAGTCGGGTGTCGCGGGCTGAGGCTAGGGCACCGGCTCTCGGCGCTGCTCCGTACGTCGTCGGCGGCTATGGCACGGTTTGCGGCGGTGCTACTCGGGTCGGCGGCGCTGGAAAGGGGCAGAGGGAAAAAGGGTTCGGCGTGAGAGGAGAAGAGAGGAAATGAAACAGAATAAAAGGAGAAGAAGGGCGCGGGCAGCTAGGGCAAGGAGAGGCACGGCTTGGCGTCGGCGCGAGTTCGGCATGGAGAAGGAGTGAACGGCGACAACCAAAAACAAAGAAAAAAGAAAATAAATAAAGAAAAAGGAATTAAGAAATTCAACTTTTCCTCTTTTAAATAGGGTAGCCAAAACAGGCTTTTTCCGGGCCCCATTTTGTCCCCGTTAACTCGTCCATACGAGCTCCGAAAAATTCCCGGAAAATTTCCAAAAATTCCGAAAAATTTCCTTATTAATATTCGCCTATTTTCCGGTATTTTACATTTCTACATTATTCTTCTTTCTTGAATGACTTTGAATGCTTGTAGTTATGTTGTGTTCTTCAGCATTTGATGCTCGAAGTGCTTGATCTAATCATGCTAAATCATCATCTTCTAAAACTGGTGATTCATTATCTCTTGTCCATTCATTTAAGATGTCATCATCATGAAAAATGTGATTAAGGTCTATCGGGCTATAAAAATCATCATCTTCTTGTTTGTGCATCATGTTTTATACCCTAAGCTGCATATTATAGTGAACATAAACTAATTTGTGCAACTTTTTGATAGCCAAGCGATTATGAAGCTTTGTGTGTATAAGATACCATGTACTCCAATTTCTTTCATATCCTGAAGATGAGCATGTTTGACTTAGGACTTTTATTGCAATTTTTTGAAGGTGTCGGGCATCTTCACCATAATCGCTCCACCATTCAGCTGATACAAAAAAAATCAATATCATATATATTTTTTAATTATATATATTTGTAAAATTTAAATTACAAACCTGGGAGACTTTTTTAAATTGTCATTTTTGTTAGTGGAGACCCAAATTCATCTATGTGGTATGTGAATAAGTTAATCTAAAAATTATAAGAAAAAATAAATAATTATTTTTTATGTTTGGAAAAAAATATAGGAACATAAAAAAAATTACCTCATTGATGGTTGAAGCTTGTGCATTTAAGTCGGGCTCTAATCTCTTAATTACAACCTTTAATCCTCATTTAACTTCATCATTATAAACACAAGTTCTAGAATATTGAAGTAACAGATTAAGGAAATATGATGAAATATCAATAAGATAATATGAAATTAGAAATGAGGAATTTGTAAATGATTTTGATGACATACTTTGTACTCTACAATTTAAGCAAATAAATTATATGGTTACCTGCCGCATATAGATGTTGGTGTAATTAATTATACCATCGATTATCAATAATATCCCAATATGATTGTCAATCTCTGGTATTATCTTTTATTGTCATTTTTTGCTCTATCCATTGCTTCATAGATAATTGGCATTGTTGGTTTTTGATCTTAGTCAACTAATTTCAAAACTTTTACTAATGGTTCAATTGCAGCAATATCACGAGCTCTCTTCCAAAATCTTCCATCCATTATGATGCTTGCAATGTTTTCTACTTCTTTCCTTCTTTTGTTTGTATTATTGTATGCTTCCCAATCATCAGAAGTGCACATTCTTTTTAAATCTGAAGAATGTCGAACAAGACTTTCAATTGAAATAATTTCTGTCACAAATCTGGTTATTCCTGGTCTCAATAATTCATGGTCATTTGTAAATATTTTCATCAAATTCACAACTTTATAGTTGTTATATATGAAGCACGCGTTATTTGCTTAGCTTTCTCAACACACTTTTTTTACTTTTGTCATCTTACCAATATCTTCTAGTATGAGATCAATACAATGTGCTGCACAAGGGGACCAAAACAAATGTTGTCTTTCTATCATCAATTTGGCACCAATGGCCTTATTTGCACCTTTGCTATCTGTGACTACATGCACAATATTTTCCTCTCCAATTTTGTTAATAATTTTACTTAATAAAGATAAAATAAAATCAACTGTCTTTGCTTTATAATGTGTATAGATTATATATACTTTTAATCATGTGTTTGACGCACATCTACTTGTATTTCATTAGCATAATCTATGTTTATTGCACCCTATTTTATTATAATCTTATATTTCCATTATATTATATTCGGAGATCTGTTCTTTGCATATTTTGATTGGCAGGACGCAAATTGGAGCGAAAATGGAGTAAAAACACATACGGGAGCAACTCCGGAAGAAATCAAGCTTGGGTCGTGTAGGCCACATGGTCGTGTGTCCATCTTGAAGTAAATCATGCCACAGCCGTATGACCCACACGGCCGTGCCAATCTCCCTGTGGCCAGGCAGCACATGGTCATGTGACTTTGGCAGAGAAGAAGAAGGTCACGGTCGTGTGAGCCACATAGCCATGTAACTCAACCCGAGAGGAAGTCAGGTAAGGTTGTGTGAATCCACATGGTTGTGTGACCATAGCCGAGGCCAAGAAGAAGTTGGTCGTGTGGATGCCGCATGGCCATGCCATGGGGTCGTACCACGCCAAAGCAGAATTGTGCTGAATTCTGGAAAGATTGCTAATCGATCGTAAAACAGCCATAACTTTACGTTCGGTTGGAGTTTTGAGATGTTCTTTATACTGAAACGTAGCTAACTTCATGATCTACAACTTTTATTCAAAACCAACAGAGAGATAACATTTTCTACCTATGCTAAATGGCACGGTCGTGCCTCTCAACTACGGGTTCATCTGGATCTCCGCCCAGACTGCAGACCAAACTTTGAACTACCATAACTTTCGGCTTGGTTGGAGTCAGGGCTCAATCCAAATATCATATTGTAGATAATTTCAAGAAATACAACTTTGATTCAGGATGAATCACGAGAAACCCTACTTTAATGGGTGAAAACCCCAGTTTACTAGACTCCTGTAATCCTAGTTTTCCTGGGCGGTTTGGAGGAGGTATAAAAAGGTCAAGAACCTCATTCTTTGACTTATCTTGGGTTTGGAACTTCGTCCCTCTCCTTGGGTAAGTATTCTCCCCTTAGGGGGAAATTCTAGAGCTTTATTCAATTCCATCCCTTGATGATCCGTCCATCTCCGAAACAAGGAGGCATCCCTAAGATATCGGAAACATCGACAAGCATCTCTTCTTCCCCTTCTTCTCACATCTAGGGTTGTAAGTATGCTTTACTTTATATTTTGGGGTTATTCTTCCTTTGCAATGGAGTAGATCTCCTTTCTAGAATTAGGGAGTATTTGTGATCTGATGGAGATGTAAAACTATGTGGATTTGTCATATTTCTATTCAATGACTTGTTAATGCTTTGTTCATGTTTGATGAAATGTGTGTGTAAAACTTATATATATCTTTTGCATGTGTTATCAAATGATTATGTAGAATTGTTAATCCCATAGGGGGGATACCCAAGATTGTATGATCGAGGGGTGCTAGTGACAGGTTGCCCCGCTAACGGACGTCTAGGATAGCACCTTAAAAGGATAAGCAAATCTCCACAAGGAAGTAGGGGATCAGGTATAATCACTATTTCTATTTCTATATTATTGTGTGTTAGTGTGTTTCTATGTTGTATGACTGAGGGACATTGGTGACAGACTGTCCCGCTAATGGACTTCATAAGAATCACTTCCATTTAGTACTATAGGACATGAAGTAGGAGATTATGCCAGCTTATCCACTGCAGGGGAGAGTCGGTAATGCATCTAACTTTCTACAAGACCATGAACATAGAGGATAGGAACTAAGCAATCTATGTAACATCGCCTAGCATCACAAGGAAATCGAAATTCTAGAATCGCACCTTAAACCATCTCTCACATCCTCTTAGCTCAACTCCTCTCAAGATCCACCATCTCTTCTCTCTTCCCTTTCTTTTACTTTCTTTTCCAACCAATCTTACGTTTGTCTAGATAATTCACCGTGTAAAGTAAACTAGTACTTAATCAACAGTCCCTATGAGATCGATAATCTTTTTATAACTGACGATGAAACTGTGCACTTGCGGTTGCGTAATAAATTTTTGGCACCGTTGTCGAGGGTTGTTTTCGATTAACATTAGTTGATTAGCATATGAGTTACTCTAAACATTTTCTTCTTTTTTTTCCTTTTTTGTATTTTCTTTCCATTGTTTTTAATTCTGTATTTTTTTTTTGTTACTTCTACATGTCTATCTTGGTCTGACTATAGTCATTTAGATGGGCATGTTTAAACTGAACACTAGATTGAAAGCTTTATTTCAAAAGTTTGACCAAATGTCTGTTGTGAACTCTAATACTTTTTTTTATGAGATTTGTTGTGCAACTGGTCATATATATGATAATTGTCCAACATTGTTTGACCGTCCACATAGAATGCATATTGAAAGAAGGGGTGTTTTCTCTAACTTTAATCAATGTTCAAAGCAAAATTTTTGTAAAGTTTGCAAAGAGATAGGTCATTCAATCGAAAGTTACTACAAGCTACGCAATTTGGGAACATCAATAGATGAACTCAATAGAAAAATAAATGAAATGACCTCATCAAATTTACACACATATGGCTCTGATTCGAAGGACCCCCAATTTTATTTTAGTTTCAATAAGGGACAAGACAACTATGTAAATGCTATGGAAGCTTAATCATCATCTACGGTGGATAGAATTTTGAAAGGTTTAAAGGAGCTTCATGGCCTTCAAGCTGAATCACGCAAGGACATCAGAAAATGAATGATACGCTTGATAGTACAAACTCAACAAATAATAGAATTTTAGCTAATCTCTTAGCCTGGCAAGAGTCTATAATAAGAAAATATTGTAATGAGCTTGAGGATCATAAATATGAGACTTTTATAAAAGAGTGCACCACTTTAATTCCATTACCTCCTAATATTAAAGATCCAGAAGAGTCTTCCCTTCCTACATCTGAACCAATTTGCAGTCACATTATGGAGGGATGTGTAGGGATGACCCAAGAATCACTCCCCTTAGTCGCACAACCATTAGTCATTTTGGATGATGTAGAACATGAACTAGTTGATATTGAGAGTGTAGGGACTTGTGCAATAGAAATAAAGTCTCAAGAATCACCTCTTTTAGTAAGACTACCACTTGAGCCAGAACCTTCCTTATCTAAATGTCAAACCATGTTCGATGATTTACTTACATTAGTGATAGGTAAAAGTTAAATTTCAATTGATTTATCTACTATTACTAATCAATTCTTTTTTAAGCATGGTGGTGGTAGGACGTGCGTTGCACAGGAGTCACAAGGATAAGATAGTGTTGAACCTTTGAAGGAGGGCATTTTTGTTGAAAAGCTGAGGGCCCTTGGTAGGAGGGTGTTGAACTATCTTACCCCTCTAAGAGCAAAATTTAGATGAATCTAACGAGGTGGTCGAGCTAATGACCTTAAACAAGCGCTTCTTGGGAGGCATCCTAAGTTCAATATTATTTTCATTTTAGTTTTAGTTTCCTACAAATTCCTTTTTAGTTTCTTTACTAATAACAAAATCATATCCTCTACTTAATTTTTTTTTGTCTATCTTATTTTTGTAGATTTCAAAGTTGTGGAGGAATGCAAGTATCAGATAGAGGAGTATCTTCAAGCATTGAATGTCAACTATTTGGAGCTTATCATTTGGTAACTTCTCTAAATTTCATAAAACCTCCTCCATATATCATTTCTAGTTTTCATTGGAACAATGAAAAGTTTAAGTCTGGGGGATGCATTAGATGCATTTGGTTTAGTTTAATTTTTGTTTATTTCTTTTTGCTTAATAATTTTTTCCTAGTTACATCATTCATCACATCATGATTGTTTGTTCCTTAATGCAAAATACTAGCATATTTCATCTAGATATTTATGTTATGTGATTTGGTATGCTAGTATATCTATTGATCTATGTTTTCCTATCCATAGTAGCATGAAGTGAGCATTGTTATTACTGGAAGAATTTGAATATTGGCTTAGTTTTAGGATCTCTTCACATTATACTTGACTTTGATGGTAGATATTTTTGAAAATAGTCATGATTCATAGAACTGGACTAGTACTCTTGTTCTATGGTGACCTCTCAATTACATTTTGGTTACTGGATAAACTCAGATCATGCAACCTTATTTAGAAAAATTAATCGCTAAAAAAATGATAAATGAAGGTTTGTTCAAGTTTGATACTTTGCAAACATTTAAAGAAAGAAAGAAAATAAGGGATAAAAAATAGTCATCGTGAGTGGAAACTAGTAATTCACCCCTTTGAGTCCGAGTTAGGTTACTAGGGAAATGAATACTATGTTTCTCTTGATACTGAGTATTCCTTTGAGACCTTGTGTAGACGATGTATAGTATTTTTATGGGGAACAAACCTTGCGTGTGGCAGGTAAATGTCTATCGCCGGAAGTATGAGAAACACGGTTAAATGAAAAATTAACTAGGCTTAGAGATTGACACTTGAGAAAGTTAAGCCACTTATCACACTAAGCATGGAGAACTTCTACTTAGGCGTACACTCAAATAATTTTTGTATCATGCTCATCAATAAAACTATATGATAGGTTTATATTGATTCATTAGGAATTATTACATGCCATCTACGCATATAAATCTAGATTGCCGATTTTGCTTGAAGACAAGCAAAGGTTTAAGTCTGGGTATGTGATGTGCATAGATTATATACACTTTTAAGCATGTTTTGACGCACATCTACTTGTATTTCATTAGCATAATCTATGTTTATTGCACCCTATTTCATTATAATATCATACTTCTATTATATTCTATCTGGAGATCTGCTCTTTGTATATTTTGATTGACATGACGCATATTGGAGCGAAAATGGAGTAAAAACGCACACGGGAGCAACTCCGGAAGAAATCAAGCTTGGGTCATGTAGGCCACACAGCCGTGTGACCATCCTAAAGTAAATCATACCATGGTCGTGTGACCCACATGGTCGTGCCAATCTCCCCATGGTCAGGCAGCACACGACCATGCCAAATGGCACAACCGTGCCAGCAATCCAGAGGTAAAGAAGGCTACGACCGTGTGAATCCACAAAGTCGTGTGACTTTAGCAGAGAAGACGAAGGCCACGACCGTGTGAGCCACACAGCCCTGTGACTCAACCCGAGAGGAAAATGGGTAAGGCCGTGTGAATCCACATGGTCGTGTGACCAGAGCCGAGGCCAAGAAGAAGCTAGCAATGTGGATGCCACGGGGTCGTGCCACGCCAAAAAAGAGCTGTGCTGAATTCTAGGCAGATTGCAGACCAATCGTAAAATGGTCATAACTTTGCGTTCGGTTGGAGTTTTGAGATGTTCTTTATACTAAAACATAGCTAACTTCAAGATCTACAACTTTTATTCAGATCCAACAGAGAGATAGCATTGTCTACCTGTGCTAATTAGCACGACCGTGCCTCTCAATTGCGGGTTCATCTGGACCTTCGCCCATACTGCAGACCAAACTTTGAACCACCATAACTTTCAGGTCGATTAGAGTCAGGGCTCGATCCAAATATCAGATTATAGATAATTTCAAGAGATACAACTTTGGTTCAGGGTGAATCACGAGAAAACCTACTTTAATGGGTGAAAACCTCAGTTTACTAGACTCTTGTAATTCTAGTTTTCCTGGGCAGTTTGGAGGAGGTATAAAAAGGTCAAGAACCTCATTCTTTGACTCATCTTGTGTTTAGAACTTCGTCCCTCTCCTTGGGTAAGGATTCTCCCCTTAGGGGGAAACCCTAGAGCTTTATTCACTTCCATCTCTTGACGATCCATCCATCTCCAGAGTAAGGAGGGATCCCCAAGATATCGGAAACATCAGCAAGTATCTCTTCTTCCCCTTCTTCTCACATCTAGGGTTGTAAGTATGCTTTACTTTATATTTTGGGGTTGTTCTTTCTTTGCAATGGAGTAGATCTCCTTTCTAAGATTAGAGAGTATTTGTGATCTGATGGAGATGTAAAACTATGTGGATTTACTATGTTTCTATTCAATGACTTGTTAATGCTTTGTTCATGTTTGATGAAATGTGTGTATGAAGCTTATATATATCTTTTGCATGTTTAATCAAATGATTGCGTAGAATTGTTAATCCCGTAGGAGGGATATCCTAGTTCGTATGACCGAGGGGCGCTAGTGACAGGTTGTCCCGCTAACGGACGTCTAGGGTATCACCTTAAAAGGAGAAGCAAATCTCCACAAGGAAGTAGGGGATCAGGCATAATCACTATTTCTATTTCTATATTATTGTGTGTTAGTGTGTTTCTATATTGTATAACCGAGGGACGTTGGTGACATACTATCCCGCTAATGGACTTCATAGGAATCACTTTCATTTAGTATCATATGACATGGAGTAGGAGATTATGTCAGCTTATCCACTGCAGGGGAGAGTCGGTAATGCATCTAACTTTCTACAAGAGTATGAACATAGAAGATAGGAACTAAGCAATCTATGTAACATCGCCTAGCATCATAAGAAAACTGAAATCCTAGAATCGCACCTTAAACCATCTCTCACATCCTCTTAGCTCAACTCCTCTCAAGATCCACCATCTCTTCTCTCTTCTCTTTTTCTTACTTTCTTTTCCAACCAACTTATGTTTGTCTAGATAATTTACTGTGCGAAGTTAACTAGTGCTTAATCAACAGTCCTTATGGGATCGATAATCTTTTTATCACTGACAACGAAACCATGCACTTGTGGTTATGTAACACTTTGTTAGCGCAATCAACGATGTTGATACAGTCTGACCTGGCTGTTGTTTTGATATTGACACGGATTTAAGTTTGTATCAGATGTTAATTAAACTCAGTTTGATTAATGATCAAGGTTGATCAAGTGGAAGGGAAAAGTCAAAGTTAGAAACTTGGCACGCGAAGTCGGAGAGAGCTCGTTCTCAGGACTAGGTCAGAGAGGGCTCGGTAGCTCGTTCTCTGGACCTGACGAAGTTGGAGAGGGCTCGGTAGCTCGTTCTTCGGACTAGGTCGGAAAGGGCTCGGTAGCTCGTTCTCTGGACCAGACGAAGTCGGAGAGGGCTCGGTAGCTCGTTCTCCGGACTAGGTCAGAGAGGGCTCGGTAGCTCGTTCTCTGGACCTGATGAAGTCGGAGAGGACTCGGTAGCTCGTTCTCCAGACTAGGTCAGAGAGGGCTCGGTAGCTCGTTCTCTGGACTGGACGAAGTCGGAGAGGGCTCGGTAGTTTGTTCTTCAGATTAGGTCAGAAAGGGACCTAAGTGGACATTCCATGGTACATTGGATCGGTCGGCAGACCGATCCAGTGACACATAAGACAGTGGATCGGGCGGCAGACCGATCCAGTGAAACTAAGTTTCCATGGATCACTCAGTAGCACACTGAGTGTAATCTGATCGGTCTGTACACCGATCAGGAAACACTCAGTAGCACACTGAGTGCAATCTGATCGGTCTGTAGACCGATCAGGAAACACTCAGTAGCACACTGAGTGCAATCTGATCGGTCTTGGAGACCGATCAGGAGATGATATTGCGAAGAAAAGAAGGCAGGGGATCGGTCTGCCGACCGATCCACCTGCAGTCTGATCGGTCTCCACGACCGATCAGACAAGCTGCGGACCGATCAGGATATGTCCTGATCAGTCCATGGATCGGTCTGATGACCGATCCACACACAATCAGATTTGTTCGCTGTTTCTGCGATTCCTCCACTGCATTTGATCTGCCTGATTCATGTGATATACTCCTCTGTGCTGTTAGCTTTTGAGTTTGTAGGATCACAAGTATCATTCCAAGCCTAATTTCAAATTAAGTCCATAAGAGGAATACGACAAATGGCCTTTCTGCTGTGATTCACGGCGCTTGGTGCATTTGAGGCATCAACGGCTACTGGTGTGATCTGGCTGCGATCCGCTTGACTCCTGGTGATTGGTTCGAGCTCAGAAGACACCAGTGAAGACTGTGATTTCATTAGTGTGAGTTCAGAGAACCAGTAAGGAGGAAGAGGGATTGGCTGCAGCGATGATTCTGTGCAGATTGACCATGATCCATGACAGCAGAGGACAGGGGCTTAAGAAGCAGTAAAAAGCGAGAGGAAAGAACAACAAGCAAGAAAGTGAAAAAACAATATGTTCTGTTGATCGTTGAGGTGTGCGAAGTTCTTGAGCTCTCGGGTGAGAAACTGCTGTCTGTGAGTTCTCTGTTTCCACTGATCCTCGCGTGGTTGTAAGCGTTAGTTCATTCTTCTTTGCCACCGAGCTCTGTAAGTCTTGTGCTTTAACATATATATTTCTTGAGACTTTGTGGAGAGGTTACTCCACCGAGAAGGAGGATCTTTAGCCGGAATTTTTTCGGGGTGCGATCTACCGAAGATCGAGGGGTCGTCCACCTTACGGACACGCCGAGGAGTAGGGGCAAGTTATCCCCGAACCTCGTAAATCCTTGTGTTAGTGTGCTTGTTTCCTCCTTGTTTTAGTTTCCTAATTCCGCTGTGCTAACAAGTTTCTTTGTAGAAATTTGTGTTTAAGTTTTTAAGAGGCTATTCACCCCCCTCTAGCCATCTAAGATCCTAACAAGTGGTATCAGAGCCTGGTGCTCCTCATCTGGACTAACATCCTAAGGAGCAAGAAGATGGCCATGAAGGAAGGATTCAGCACCAATCGTCCTCCCTATTTCGACGGAGCAGATTTTTAGTATTGGAAGAGCCGCATGGAGTATTACCTCAAGACTGATATCTCCATGTGGTTCTCGGTCAAGGAAGGATTCACACCACCGAAGGACGAAGAAGGTAAGGAACTCGATTCATCAAGGTGGTCTACCGAACAAACTCGTAAAGGGCAAGCCGATGCCAAGGCGGTAGTCACCTTACAATGTGGGATTGCCAAGGACCAACTCGTCAAGGTAGGTCCATTCTCGAGTGCAAAAGATTTATGGAACAAGCTTATCGAGCTCCAAGAAGGAACTCGTGATTCTCGGATAGCCAAGAGGGACCTATTCTTGAATCAACTACAAAATCTCACCATGAAGGAAAACGAAACGGTAAGTGAACTACATGGGAGGTTCAAGGAAATCATCAATGGTCTACATTTCGTAGATGAACGCGTGGAGAATCGCGATCTAGTAAGGTACGCTCTTAAAGCCTTTCCAAGGAATGCCTTGTGGTCATCTATGGTAGATGCCTACAAGGTTTCCAAGGATCTTTCCATTATTAAATTAGACAAATTCTTTTGTGAAATGGAACTTCATGAACTTGCTAACAAAGGTCAAAGCGAAAAAGGTATTGCCTTAGTTGCAGGACCAAAGAACAAGGATGGAAGAAGAAAGAGGGAAAAGGAGAAGGAGAAAGAGATTTCTTCATCTACATCCTCCTCCGAGTCCGATGATGAAGGTGGATCATCATCAAGCGAGATGGCAAATTTTGTGAGGAGAATTATGAGAAGAAGCCGAAGATACAAAGGAAAAGGTAAACCTAATGATCAAAATATCGATAAGACTAATGTTACATGTTATGAGTGTAGCAAGAAAGGCCACTACCGGAGTGAGTGTCCAAAACTCAAGAAGGAGGAACGGGCCAAAAAGAAGGAGGAAAGAGCCAAGAAGAAGAAAGCTCTCAAGGCCACTTGGGATGAATCTTCCTCAAGCTCATCGGAGGAGGAAGAGAAGAAGGAGAAGAGTACTCGGCAATTGGCACTCATGGCAAGGGAGGAGTCCGAGTCCGAGAGTGATGACTCAAGCACTTCAGCCGCGGCTTCATCATCTTCGGATGATGAAGAGGTAACCTCTTATCACTTAGAAAAATGTTATAAGACTATTACACATTTGTCTACCTTGCTTAAAAAATCAAAAACAGAAAATAATCATTAAAAGAAGAAGTAGAAAACTTGAGGGCCCTTAGGGAAGATGAGGTTGATGACCTACATCTAGAGGTCCTTGAGGATGAGAACAAGGCCTTGAAGGGTAAGGTTGAGAAACTCAAGAAAATGCTTGAAAAATTCTCAACTAGCTCTAAGACCCTAGACATGATTCTAAATGCCCAAAGGGTGGTCTACAACAAGGCTGGATTAGGATACCAACCTAAGGAGTCTAGCTTTATTTTTTTAGTGTCAAGAACCCAATTTCATAGATCGCATGTTTCTAGGGTTCATGAGACTAGGAAGAAGGTAACAAAGGCATGGGTGCCTAAGTCTTTCATTGAAGATGCATTAGGTCCCAAGATTTGGGTACCTAAAACATCTATCTTTCGTGTCTTGTAGGCATTGGTAAAGGGGGAGCGTCTATCAACTTGGTTTGTTGATAGTGGATGCTCCAAGCACATGACCGGGGACAAGTCACTATTTTCTACCATTCAAAACAAAAATAGAGGTAATGTGTCCTTTGGTAATAATGGTAGCCTTAAGGTTATAGGGGTTGGAGACATTCATATATCCGAATATCTCCAAATCAAGAATGTCCTTCTAGTCAAGGGGATGACTTTTAATCTGCTAAGTGTCAACCAATTGTGTGATACGGGTTACACAATTGAGTTTCATTCGAGTCAATGTCTAGTCAAAAACATTGACACACTTGACACGGTACTAGTAGGCACAAGGGTAGATAACATTTATCAAGTTTCTTTTAAAAGTGCTACTAATGCTCTTGATAAGTGTTTCATGTCAAAAGAAGAAGAATCGTGACTTTGGCATAGGAGGTTGGCTCATGTGAACATGAAGAATATCCGGAAGCTGGTCAACAAAGGGTTAGTGCGAGGCTTACCAAGCATCAAGTACCAAAAGACCAAATTGTGTGATGCATGTCAGAAGGGTAAGCAAACTAAAGCGCCTCATAAAGGTAAAAGCGCTGTAAGTACAACCACTGCCTTAGACTTATTACATATGGATTTGTTTGATTGTAGTAGTGTTATTTCATTAAATGGAAGTAGATACTGTTTTGTGATTATTGATGACTTTACTAGGTATACATGGACCTTCTTTTTGAAAACTAAGGATCAAACCATAGATATTTTTATTTCCTTTTGTAGAAGAACTGAAAATGAAAATGAAAAATCAACAACAATTAAAACCATTAGAAGTGATCATGGTGGGGAATTTCAAAATCATAGGTTTTTAGAATTCTGTCAAGAAAAGGGATATATGGATGAGTTCTCTACTCCAAGGACCCCACAACAAAATGGGGTTGTGGAGAGAAAGAACCGAGTCCTACAAGAGGCTGCACGAAGTATGCTCAATGAGTACTCACTACCGAGTTACTTATGGGCTGAAGCTGTAAATACAGCTTGCTATGTGCAAAACCGAATCCTGATACATAGGTTTTTAGGAAAGACTCCCCATGAACTTTGGTTTGGAAAACCCCCTACAATTAAACATCTTAGGGTGTTTGGTTGTAAGGTGTTTATTTTGAACACCAAGGGCCATCTTGGAAAATTTTCGGCCAAGACTGATGAAGGGATACTGGTCGGGTACTCGCTCACCAGCAAAGCCTATCGAGTCTACAACAATAGGACTAAATTGATTGAAGAGTCCTCTGATGTAGCTTTTGAAGAAATCCCTAACTTAAATGATCAATCAAGGGATGTAGGAGAAATTCAATTTGAACTTAGAAGGCTAAGTTTGAATGATCGAAACATAGAAAGAGTCGAAGTTGACTCTGATGATGATGAGCAAAGGCAACAAAGAACTCAATCTGATCCTTTGCCTGATATTGAGTCCTTGCCTGTGCCTAGTGAGACCATTCATGAGGCACCACCAACACCAAGACAATCTAGGATAGCCACTAGTCATCCCCAAGACCAAATTGTGGGAGACATCCAACAAGGGGTTAGGACTAGGTCATTCTTTAGAAATGAGTCTAATGAAGTCGCATTGATTTCAGAGATTGAACCAAAATTAGTTGATGAGGCATTGCGCGATCCTGATTGGATCATAGCTATGCAAGATGAGTTAGGTCAATTTGAAAGGAGCCAAGTGTGGGACTTAGTTCCTAGACCTAAGAAGACCACCATTATTGGAACTAAATGGGTCTTCAAAAATAAGTTAAATCAAAAGGGAGAAGTTGTAAGAAACAAGGCAAGACTTGTAGCCAAGGGCTATAGTCAAGTCGAAGGTCTCGATTATGATGAGACTTATGCTCCCGTGGCCCGATTAGAGTCCATTCGTTTGATGCTAGCTTTTGCTGCACATAGAGGTTTCAAGCTCTATCAAATGGATGTTAAATCTGCCTTCTTAAATGGCTTTATTAAAGAAGAAGTCTATGTTGAACAACCACCGGGGTTTGTGAATACCGAAGCTCCAAACCACGTGTACAAGCTCAAGAAAGCACTTTATGGGCTTAAACAAGCACCACGAGCTTGGTACGAAAGGTTGTCAACATATTTACTAGAAAAGGGTTTTGTAAGAGGCCAAATAGACCCAACACTATTTCTACGTAGAGATGGTGAAAATATTTTTGTAGCCCAAGTGTATGTCGATGACATAATTTGTGGCTCAAATAACAAGGGCTATTTGAATGAATTTAGTTCTCACATGGAAAGTGAGTTTGAGATGAGTCTAGTAGGAGAATTGACATTCTTCTTTGGACTTGAAATCAAACAAACTCGAGATGGAATTTATGTCCATCAAACGAAATACACTCAAGAGATGCTCAGAAAATTCAAAATGAGTGACTCTAAGGAAGTATCCACTCCAATGGCGACAAACACTCGTCTTGACAATGATGAGAGTGGGAAACCAGTTGATCTAACGCAATATAGAAGCATGATCGGTAGTCTTCTATATCTCACAGCTAGTCGACCGGACATACTTTTTGCTGTGGGCATGTACGCTAGATATCAAGTTTGTGCCAAGGAATCTCATTTAACTGCAGTTAAGAGAATTCTAAGATATCTCAAGGGCATAATTAGAGTAGGACTGTGGTACCCTCGTACGGAGTCTTTTGATTTGATAGGCTATACCGATTCCGATTATGCTGGATGCAAATTGGATCGGAAAAGCACTAGTGGGGGTTGCCAATTTTTAGGTTCATCGTTGATTAGTTGGTCAAGTCGGAAGCAACATTGTGTTGCTCTCTCCACGACCGAGGCTGAATACATTGCCATGGGAGAGAGTGTATCACAATTGTTGTGGATGATTCACACTCTAGAAGATTATGGACTTTCATATAAAGGAGTGCAAGTGTTGTGTGACAACATTAGCACAATAAAACCTAACGAAAAATCCAGTCCATCATTCAAGGACCAAACACATTGAAGTGCGTCATCACTTCATTAGAGATCACGTAGCTAGGGGAGACATTGCACTTACATATGTTGAGTCAAAGTCAAACTTAGCCGACATTTTCACCAAACTCCTTCCGGAAAATGAATTTAGTCATTTAAGGAGAGAATTGGGGATGTGTTTGGCTCAATAGGCCATTAGGATTTCATCATGATCAATAAGGACAACTAAAACTACAAGAGAAATTGGGAAATTAATTTGGGCAACTTGGGGACATCTCACACAAACTATAAGGTTTAACAAATTGTTTTTGTTTGCTAAATATGGGGTGAGATGCTAGGATCAACCAAATTATTCAAAATGTATCATGCATCCCTTGAATAATTAGGTTGAAGAGACATAAATTGAGTATGGGAAAGGTCATTACATAATTCATGTGTATTTGACTCCTAGATCTTACCCATATATTCCAACCAAGGAATCTTGGTTGGACCTGTGTCTAGAAATCATCTAACCTTGTTGATGTGTTGATTGATACCCTTGATTGATACATTCCTGATTTTGATTGAAAATAGGACAAGTTGGTGAAGAAATTTTGACATATTTTGACAAACTTGTAACTACTCATAGCAAGGATATATTTTGAACCGATAGCCTGAGTCAGATTTACTACCTTGGTTCACTATAGATCATAGTTTCAGCAAACAAACAAAACAAACTTCTCTGGTTTTGAAACCTTGAGATTCAACACATTTGTTATGAAGTATCTGAAACTTTCAAGCCTAAATAATTCCAAATCATTAGAGCTCATCATTAGGAAATATTCATTGGTATCACTGAATATAATCTGTGGGCTCTTCAGATCCTAGGTTCTGAACTTGGAAGTTGTTGAACCAAGTTTCAGAGCTTTCGATATGAATTTCAGAGACTGAAATCACTGATTATCAGTCACTGATCGGTCCAGGGACCGATCAGGATGATATCTGATCGGTCTCTACGACCGATCAGGAGAGTTCCACCTCTTTGTTCGATATCTGATCGGTCCGGGGACCGATCAGGAGGTTCCCTGATCGGTCTCCACGACCGATCAGGAGGCTCTGGCACGCGACCTCTGATCCACCTCTGATCGGTCCGGGGATCGATCAGGAGGTTCCCTGATCGGTCTCCACGACCGATCAGGACACTCCCTGACCGATCAGGACGTTCCCTGATCGGTCAGGATTTCTCCTGATCGGACAGCCGTCCGATCTTATGATCTGATCACTCCCTTTAACTTCCCCCAATCCTTCGTTCTCTCATTTCACGTCGAAAACCCTAGCCGAACCACTCCTCAGTCCCGACTCTTCTCTCCATCTTCTCCGAAAGCCTCAAATGGCGCCTAGGTAACTTCCTTTCTCCCCGAAATCTGTTCATTTTTGGCATTTTAGCTTCTTTTCACAGTGTATCTCTGTGTGTTGTCTCGGTTCTCGACTCTGTGGCTCCCGTGGACTCCCATTTGCCCCGACCATGTCCCATTTTTGACCTATTTAGGAAGAAATCAGCCGGTGAGGGTACGTCTAAGTCATCTACTGAGAAATCCAAGTCCCAGGCACCCTCCCGACCTCAACCTTCCTCTTCTTCAAGATTCCCGAACCGACAGTTTGAACAAGCGTTTCAACAGAGGACATTCAAGCTACTCCCATGTCGATCTGTGGATCGGAAGTACATGGATGAGTTTTGTCCCTCTGTATCCGAAACCCTGACTTATTATAAACTTGACTCGTTAGTCTACCTAGAAAGGGACATCAACTATGACCTAGTATCTGAATTCTACAACAATCTTCATCAGGCCAGTGATGGTGCTTATAGAATCAAAGTTGCTTAAAGAACTATCGATTTCTCCATCGTAGAATTCTTTGGGTATCTAGGTTGCCGAATGTGTTCAGGAGATCCTTTTTCCATTTATCCTGATTTACCCCATCCTTTACCTTCTCCATTTGATGTCTCACCTGATTCCATCTATGAGTACTTCTTCGGTCATCCTAGACCAGATGGATTGGATGAGTTGGATGTCGAGTTTCCTACTTTTGCGGCTCTAAGACTATCTCCTCCTGACTATATTCTCTTTAAGATAGTCACAAACTGTCTTCTTCCAATCACATCCAAACCTCTAACAGAGATCTGACCCTATCATTGTTTGATGCTTTATGGGTTGCGTTGGCGTCTCGATTTTGATATCATGTCGAGCATCTATTCTTCGATCATCTCATATACTCAGCCTAGCAGCTCCACTATTTATATGCCTTATGGGAATATAATTACAGATTGGCTCGAGACCCTTCTGATAGATGTGTCTAAGGGTAGGATAATGAAGATGGTCAGACAGGATTGCCGACTTGGGAAACGGGCATTTTCCAAGTCCGATATCTTGGGACAGAATGGGGCTATTCGGTGGAAGGATGGGAGAGGTCTGGGAGAGTTACCACGGGCACTTCCTCGATAGGTTGCTACTCCTCCTCCTGCTGCTGATGAGGCTGATCCTGATCTGCGCTGGCAGATCGCTGAGCTAGAGAGCCGCTTCGATCAGCACGATGAGCTGCTGTCCGCTGAGCTCCATGGGCTGCGTGTTCGGATCGACCAGCGCTACGATGACTTACGCAGTCAGCAGTTGGTGACGCAGCAGCTGCTTCTGGGCTGGATGGCCAACTACCCACCTCCGCAGCATTTCTCGGGTCATCCACCTTCGAGCTCCAGCATGCCGCCTCAGGGTTACGTGCCTCCCGCAGATGATGATGAGGTTCCTCCTGTTGAGGATATTGATTGATACATTCTGTGTGTCACTTTGCCTGTCTGTGTTTTGGATGCTATTTGTTGGATATCTTTGTCTGACCTGGATACTTATGCTACTCATATATTTTTGCTATTCATTTGTCTATTTCTTACTTTTCCTTATGCTTCCGTTCATATTAATATGTTGTTCCTATGCCATGACTTGATTGTATCTTATCTCTTTCTTACTGTCATATAATACACTTAGAGGGAACTCTAGGTGCATTAAGAAAAAGACAGTATGGGTTAAGGGGGGAGCCTTTTGAGTTTTGTCACCTCATTTGCACCTTTTCGGTGTTTGACAAAGGGGGAGAGGATACCTAAGTTTAGAGATGTATGAAGGCTTGATTTTAGGGGAGAAGATAACGGGAAGGATCTTGATTCCCGTTATTGACTTAGTGGTGTATCCATCTTAGGGGGAGGATCTTGATTCCCCTAAAATTATGAAAATAAGAACATTTCTGATCTAAACTTAAATCGTGTTGTCAAACAACAAAAAGGGGGAGATTGTTGATACAGTCTGACCTGGCTGTTGTTTTGATGTTGACACGGATTTAAGTTTGTATCAGATGTTAATTAAACTCGGTTTGATTAATGATCAAGGTTGATCAAGTGGAAGGGAAAAGTCCAAGTTAGAAACTTGGCACGCGAAGTCGGAGAGAGCTCGTTCTCAGGACTAGGTCAGAGAGGGCTCGGTAGCTCGTTCTCTGGACCTGACGAAGTTGGAGAGGGCTCGGTAGCTCGTTCTCCGGACTAGGTCGGAGAGGGCTCGGTAGCTCGATCTCCGGACCGGACGAAGTCGGAGAGGGCTCGGTAGCTCGTTCTCTGGACTAGGCTAGAGAGGGCTCGGTAGCTCGTTCTCTGGACCGGACGAAGTCGGAGAGGGCTCGGTAGTTTATTCTCCGGATTAGGTCAGAAAGGGACCTAAGTGGACATTCCATGGTACATTGGATCGGTCGGCAGACCGATCCAGTGACACATAAGACAGTGGATCGGTAGGCAGACCGATCCAGTGAAACTAAGTTTCCATGGATCACTCAGTAGCACACTGAGTGTAATCTGATCGATCTGTACACCGATTAGGAAACACTCAGTATCACACTGAGTGCAATCTGATCGGTCTGTAGACCGATCATGAAACACTCAGTAGCACACTGAGTGCAATCTGATCGGTCTTGGAGACCGATCAGGAGATGATATTGCGAAGAAAAAGGGCGTTGGATCGGTCTATGGACCGATCCACATCCAATCTGATCGGTCGCCACGACCGATCAGACCAACCTCAGACCGATCAGACTGTTGTCTGATCAGTCCATGGATCGGTCTGATGACCGATCCACACACAATCAGATTTGTTCGCTGTTTCTGCGATTCCTCCACTGCATTTGATCTGCCTGATTCATGTGATATACTCCTCTGTGCTGTTAGCTTTTGAGTTTGCAGGATCACAGGTATCATTCCAAGCCTAATTTCAAATTAAGTCCATAAGAGAAATACGACAAATGACCTTTCTGCTGTGATTCGCGGCGCATGGTGCATTTGAGGCATCAACGGCTACTGGTGTGATCTGGCTGCGATCCGCTTGACTCCTGGTGATTGGTTCGAGCTCAGAAGACACCAGTGAAGACTGTGATTTCATTGGTGTGAGTTCAGAGAACCAGTAAGGAGGAAGAGGGATTGGCTGCAGCGATGATTCTGTGCAGATTGACCACGATCCGTGACAGCAGAGGACAGGGGCTTAAGAAGCAGTAAAAAGCGAGAGGAAAGAACAACAAGCAAGAAAGTGAAAAAATAATACGTTCTGTTGATCGTTGAGGTGTGCGAAGTTCTTGAGCTCTCGGGTGAGAAACTGCTGTCTGTGAGTTCTCTGTTTCCACTGATCCTCGCGTGGTTGTAAGCATTAGTTCATTCTTCTTTGCCACCGAGCTCTGTAAGTCTTGTGCTTTAACATATATATTTCTTGAGACTTTGTGGAGAGGTTACTCCACCGAGAAGGAGGATCTTTAGCCGGAATTTTTTCGGGGTGCGATCTACCGAAGATCGAGGGGTCGTCCACCTTACGGACACGCCGAGGAGTAGGGGCAAGTTATCCCCGAACCTCGTAAATCCTTGTGTTAGTGTGCTTGTTTCCTCCTTGTTTTAGTTTCCTAATTCCGCTGTGCTAACAAGTTTCTTTGTAGAAATTTGTGTTTAAGTTTTTAAGAGGCTATTCACCCCCCCCCCCCCCTCTAGCCATCTAAGATCCTAACAAACAAAACTATGAAATACCATGTTGCGGTCACAATATATCATAAAATTTATGATTGGATGTTTGTTGTATATGCTTCAACCATCACACATTACTGTGCATCCATACTTTGACCATTTTGATTTTAAAGTGTTCGAATATCCATTTATCTCATCCAACTCCTCTTTTAAATAAACACCACCAATTTGGCATCCTGTGGGACCTTTTATTTTTCTTCCAGCCTCAGCAATGGTGTTTATCATAGATTGATAGTATGGACCACTATCTATTGTATTAAATAGAATGACATTATATATAAACTATTTTGATATTGCCTTACCAACATTTTTTACTTTTTCAACACCAAACTAGTTTTTGAGACTCTTTTGTTTTGTGGGAAACATAAAAGAGTCAATTCCTTATGATGGTAATCAAGAATCTCCTCTTACACTAAAGCTTCGAGACATCCCTTTTTTTAAACCAGGATCTAAGCCAGATGAAGAACCAGAAAATCCTACAATTATAAAATTTAGAGTAGTTAAGTACATTAAATTGATAAGATATATACACATAAATTTAAAATATTATTTATATATTTTACCTTGACTATAGTGATTATGCATTTTCTCCTCAATGGCTCTTGTTTTACGACTTTCTTTGATGACTTTTTGTATTTTTCGATTTTTTATATCTTCTATGTCATCTCCACCACTACTACCACTTTCTGATACACGTATATTTTTTGTAATCGAATCTAAGACTATTTGTTTTTTTCCTTTGCATTGAATTTCTACTTGTCTTAGAGTCTTGAAGATGTTTTCTTAACATTGATTATATTTTCTTAGGAGCTTTATGACATATTTCAATATTTCTAGTAACGTGTGCAATATGTTTCTTTAATCTTGTAATTCCTCCAGTTATAAACTTTCCACAAAATTTACATCATATTGTTTTATGATTATCACCCATCATTTGACCAAATTACCAACCAATATCAGAGTTTGGTATCATTCTAAACAAATAAATAAATAAATAATGAATAATTTTGACTTAATAATAATGATAAAAATCATGATAACGAGAATGAAGCACCTAAAATTAAACCATTCTTAATAACTTAATTTATTGAACTAAAAAATTAAAAAACTTACATATTTGTGAATGTAATGGAAATGATAGAAGAAACTTAGTTTAGAAAGTTAAGTAGAGTAAGGCGCACCCTACTTGGTCTACTTAATTAAGTAGAACTAATCGAAGCTATCTCGTCATATCTTAGACTAGTTAGACCAAGGTTTTTCAATAAGAAGGTTAAATGTCCAATTTCTTAAAAAGACTTTATCTAGAAATGATCGTTGTGCCAATACCTAAAAAGACACCTATGCCTCACCATAACCTAGAAGAAAATTTTTGAAATGTATATTTAATTAACTGACGATTAAATCTGAATCTAACACAATGTTAAACTATCTTCAAAATAAAAATTAACTAAATATCTCACAAAACTATTAGAATGCCTTGGTTGAAAACTTAGACGGATGACATGAATAGGTTAACTAAAGTCTAAATTTAAACAAAACTTAAATAAAAATTTTAAATTACAACTTAAATTAAAATTTTAAATTACAATTTAAATTAAAACTAAAAATTAAAGCTTAAATTAAAACTTAAAATTAAAACTTAAATTTAAATTTAAAATTTAAATTTAAACTTAAATTAATATTAAATTAAAATAAAACCAAACTTAATTAAAAATAGTTAATTAATGATTAAATAATAACATCTCCTACTTTTTTTTAGGAAACTAAGTAGATACTGAATAGTGGTTGTTTCAGACATATGACTAGGGATCACACCAAATTCATCGAACTAAAATACAAGAGCTTAGGAATAAGTTGACTTTGGAAACAATAACATACTTAAGGTAATTGGGACATATAACATTGACGTCGAATCTAATTTCATTATTCGAAAGTATTATTTATTGAAAATTTTGAATTTAATTTATTTAGCATCAACCAATTGTGTGATTCTAATTATAAGGTGAGGTTTCTATTATTTAAATGCTTAATTAAACACACAAACAACCATAACATAAAACTTAAAGGATTTAGGAAAAATAACATTTATGCAATTAACCTAGCTAACTTCTCATTTAAGTGTTAATTGACACAAAAAAAGGAAACATGACTATGACATAGAAGACTGCCCCACATCACTTTAGAAACATCACTAAATTAAATGTCCTATTTACAGGATTACCAAAATTACCTAACTTGGAATCAATAATCTGTAATGTTTGCCAACAAGAAAAACAGACTAAATCAACTCATAAACCAACCAATCAAGCTCAAATCAACTCAATACTCGAACTATTATACTTAGACTTATTTGACTCAAATGGAATCAAATCAGTTAATGGAAGTCTATATTGTTTAGTAACAATTGATGATTATTACTTGAGTAAAATTATTAAGAAATAAAGATAAAACATATAAAATCTTTAGTAATTTTTTAAACAAGAAGAAAATGAAAATATTTAAAAATTAAAAGAATTAGGAGTGAAAATGGTGAATAATTTAAAAACCATAGGTTTGATAATTTTTTCTTAAAAAATGGATATCATCATGAATTCTCATGTCCTGAAACACCTTAACAAAATGAGATAGTAAAATGAAAAATAGAACTCTACAAGAAGGCACTAGAATAATGCTTGATGAATATCAACTACCCAAGTACTTTTAGGCTGAGGCTGTCATGCCTCGAGGGTAAACTCGTCCGCTAAATCGGATTGTACCCTCTAGTGACAATATAGAAAATAATCGATATTAAACCAATTCAAGCCAACACCACATTGATGCACTATAAAATCACCAAAATACAAATGACAATGCGTATATATATGCTTGTACACAAGATCATACTCATTTACACAAGATAAAAGTCATATTATTCTAACAAAGCTCAAAATCAATATAGAAAGGAAACTATAACTCAATAGAAATCTAAACATTGAGCGGGACTAGCAGCCAGAACCTCTGAGCGACACAACACATCCTCTATCTGCTAACATGAAAGTCAAAGAAAAAGCAAGGGGAAGTGGATATAACAACTCTGTAAGTATAAGAAGATAGTACATGATACTATATATAAGGAGATCAAAGAGAGTAGTATACCTACTATATAAGTAAGAGTATCAATATAATCCCTCCTTCATGTTGGCCCTGGGACGGGTTGACGGGGGCGCTGGGGGCGAGCGTATTCGCCTTTTGCCACCACAAGAATATCAATATAATCAACTACTAACAAAAATATAAACAATTATATACACTCAACTAACCTGCTCAACTAGGTATAACCAATAACTTGAGAGTATATATAGTACGTCCAAACCCTGCACAAACAAATGCATAACTAGCATATAACAAATCTTGACTACACACCAACTCGCTACCATGAATGTCTTATGGGTAGACAAGGTATATACATAGCTATTTAGCTATGGACTGCATGTAAACTCCCTACAATGGATGTCTCGTGGGCATTCAAGATACATACAAGTATAACAACAACAAGAAAAATAGTCAACCAATCTCATTAAAAAAATACTAGTCAACCAATCTCATCCAGAGAATACTAGTCAACTAGTCGTAACATCTCAACTAACTTCATGGTATCATTATAAATATTCTAAAATAACAAGGTCATAATCAAGTAGTCCCAGATAGCAGTCTGAAATAAATAACATACTTAGACTACATAGATACCAAAATAGATCAAAATACAAGATCAAACAATAAAAGATCAAGATCAAGAAGTAATATAGAGTATATATCAAGGTAAAAATAACTACTATACAAGCAATGCAAATAACATAATTATGCACTAAGATTAAAAATCTAAAGAAGTTAAAGCAAGAACTACCCATCTCAATTGTAGCTCGTGCTAAACTAATCTCATGACGTGACTCTTGTCTTAAATCAAAATCCTATAATCACATAATGCATAATTTAGCTAATCTCATATACAACATCTAGATAAACTAAATCTCAAACTAATTAGGAAAAACTCTAACCAAAACGATCATTAATTAATCCTAATTAATGATTAACTTCAAATAAATTCCCATTAATTAATGATTAACTTCAAATAAATTCCCATTTCCTCGATCAATTAGTTAACCTACTACTTAATCTCTTTCCGATTAAGAAAAACCCTAATTGAATTGATTAATCTTGATTAATCAAATCCCTTGATTGAATTAGGTTTAACCCAACATCATCAACTCATTAACTGATCCATGAATAATCCATTTACATGTTAATATTAACCATCTATTAATTGACCTAGTGATTCAATTGAACTCATTAGGGGTGAGCAGTCAACCTGTCAAACTGATCAACCCACTTATACCGACCCGAACCGAACCTAAAAAAAATCCGCCGGATATAGGGTCGGATGTAGGGTCCTAATATTACATTATCCGATCTAGTAGAGCCGGATAGTTTTTTATCTCAATAACCGAACCAACCTGATCTGCGATCACCCCTACTTGTAGTAACTACTATCGATAAATTGCTACACGTTGTAGTAGTTACTGTCGATAAGATGCTACACGTTGTAGCAGCTACTGGCAATTAGCTGCTACAACGTGTAATGAATAATGTCTATTATCATTTTAAAATATTTTATTTTTTTATTGTTTTATATTTATATTTTATATTTCACTGGATATAGGGTCGGATATCTAAATAACTGACAATCTGTCGGATATATGATACATAATAACCGCTGGATATAGGACCGGATGTAGGTCCTGATATTGTATTATCTGATCTAATAGAGCCGGATAATTTTTTTATCCTAAAACCCAAACCAACCCGATCCATGATCACCCTTAGAACTCATCATGAATCAAACACACCCAATTCATTCAAACATACCCAATTCATCCCTAATTGAATCAACATAATGATCCAACAACTTCTTTCAAATACCATATCTTATGATCTAATCCAATCAGTTAACCCTTAACATTTTTCAATCATTTAATCAAGCATTTAAGTCAATCCATCAATAAATCTATCCACTATGAATTTTCTTAAATAAATTTCTAAATCCGTAAATAAATCAAACTACCTAACTCACTTTATTTCAATTAAATATGTATCAAAATCAGATGATAAATCAATTATGTAACTAACCTAATGAATCATCCAATAAGTTAATAACTACTTAAATCAATTTCCTCAACTTAACCCATCATCCATTGATTAATAGATAAAATTGTTAAACTCCTAATTAAATCCATTACGTCACTATTCCTCATTTTTTTTCTTCCACGGTGGCGAACAGGGGCGATGGCTGATGGCTCACGGAGGGAGGTTGAGAACCACGAGGTGTTCCTCGTCAAGTGATGGCGACAATAAACCCGTAGGAGCTCGACGTCATCCCTGACATCACAATCTTTTGGCTCTACCGCGTTTGACCGTCGCTAGTGGTCTGACGAGAAGCACAAGGTAGCTATAAGGACACGCGACACTGGAGGTGTGGGTTGTGGCACGCACAACGATGTCTAGTGGAGTCGATTTGGTATTTGGACGAGAGTTCGAATAGTGAGAAACCGCTTGGTTTGCAACGCGGCTGTTGACGAGTCGGCGGAGCCTTTGCTCAGGGCCGACGTTGAGGGAGGAGAGGACCGGCCGGGGCGGCTACACCAGCGGTCGGGTGTGAGATGGTGGCTGCAAGGATGGCGCTACGATATATATGCTCCGTCGGTCTATCTTTCTAAAATTTTGTATAACAATGAAGTTCTATACACATGATTCATTAAAAACTCTCTACCAAATAATACAAAGAGTCAGTTTAGCATGTTAATAGAAAATGGTCGAACTTAGTTAATCGATCAACGATCATCGAATTTGAATCATTCTCCCTCCAAAATCCATTGTACTATATTTCCTTAATACGTACGACCAATTGTCCCAGGGCGTAGTACAGATAGTGGACACATAATATCTTTCGTTTAATGGCTAGGGGACTATTTTCAGAAACTGACGACCTGAGATTTATTTCATCATGCGTCAAATGCTTATACATCTATATTTACCTCTCTTTATATCCATAGGACTGGTACTAAAAAGATCCATTAAAATAACAGATGTACCTTTTTCTTAATGCGTACCACTAAAAAATTGGCTAAACAATCATAATTATCTAAGTGCTCTCACTTCCAACTTGTAATAAAATTGAATCAAAATAATAAGCCCTTTTTATGCTGCATGAATATTTTAGTAAGGAGTGGGTTTTTTTTTTAAGCATTTCCGATGGCTAACTTCATTATCATATTCTTCCTCTTTAGGAAAGTGTGGTTTGGATTGGAAACAAGGTAATGGCACTACTAAGAAAAATAAAACATCCATTATATCTCAGGAACAACAGATTCTAATATCAGCAATGTACACTATGTTCTGGAGTAATAAAAAAACGACTGTAGTATATTTTGGATTGCAGCATGATTTCAGTTTCTCAATCAATGGAAATTTGGTGAGTTTCCCCGGCTAAACCTGGCAAAATGCCTTACAATAAAAAAGAAAGGCAGGTGAGGATAATTTCCACCATTCCTAACTGATTAAATACTAATTTTATTAGGCACTACATGAATCAAACATATAGTCTAAACATAATGTAGCCTTAGCACAAGTACCACCACTGCATACAATACAACCATATGAACAATGAGAATTAATTGACCAATAAAACAAGCAACCAGACCCTATCATAAGTCGAGTATGAAATGTATTAGATAAATAGACCCATGTGTTCATCCTTTTGGTGGATTGGTTGGAACGATAGATAACTTAGGAAGGATAAACAAAGGAAAAAAATAAAGATTTTGATTTAACTCTTATTAAAAATAACTATTAATAGGGTATATTGTGCTATTATTATCCTCTTGTCTAAATTCTATGGTTCTTTCAATTTCTGGTGTCACCTTAGTGGCTTATTCTAAGGGGCATTCTTGATTCTTCCAAATCTATATAATAAAAATGGCATTATCTCCCCGTTCTATGTTCTATGTTTTATGTTCTATATTCTATGCTATGAGGTCTGGATTCGAATCTCGGTAAAGTCGAGTTAAATGTCTTTTTTATGTGCTAATCATTATTCCAAAGGCTAGTAGCCGCCTGTAATTTACCTCCTTCGTGTTGACCCTGAGACGGGTTGATGGGGACGCTGGGAGCGAACGTATTCACCTTTTGCTACCATGTTCTATACCATAAAGATTATGCCTCCTTGAAATGACGTAATGGTTGAAATATGAGTGAGATCAAAATTCGACGTGTTTAAACCTATCTTCTTTTATATCTTAGTCACTTATACTTAATAGATAATAGTCAATCTATGATTTATCCAATGAAGACAAAGGATGAAAAAATTATCCTTCTTTTGCCCCATGTCATAAAATGACGAGTGTGAGTGGTTATAGGAATGCAGGAACAGAGGTCAACATCACTGTTATTGATTTGTTCATCATGTTTCTAAAATATTTTCTAAAGGATATTGCTAGCTTGAGTTATGATGTTCATGCTATGCTATGGTGTATGAATAGTGTGTTGTGCCAGTTAGCATAGGCAACATTTTTCATTCTGGCACCGATCGATACACGGAACGACCTCGGGATAGCAAAACCCCACCATCGACACTGGCAGCGGCTTTCCAAGAGTCCTGAGACAGAAGCAATCTTGCTCAAGGTTGGCCAAGGTTCTGCATCACGACAGGGCTTTCCACATGACTTCCAAAATCAGTGACATCTTAGCTTGAGATGAAGGGCATTTTTGTTTGAGGTCGGCAAAGATGTCACAAGTTCTTGAGACTTCCACACAACTAATAGCAATAGCTACAACTTCTCATGGTCCATGAAAACTTCTCGGATAAGCTTTGACGTCTCGCCACATACCAAGGATTAAGATTTCTTCTCTACACTCGAAAAATCATAAATCAAAACGAGATAAAAATTCTAAAAACACAAAACCCAACATTCATATCGAACTTGACTTTGATACTAATAAAATTATCATACCCAGAGGATATACTAAAAAAGATAAAACAGAATTATCAAAACCGGATCAAATTATCAAATCAAATCATATTAGTATTTGGATTATTTTAATAATTCTGTTATAATTATTCTCAGAATTATTCACAGAATTATTCTTACAATAATTCTGTTATTTATTAATTAGTTAATTGACCAAGTACTTTTTGAACATTATATATTGTATTGTCCTTAGGACAAATATCAATGAACAATAGATTTTATTGCTCTCGTATTATTTCTTGCTCTCTCCCTATTCTTCTTCTTACATAGTATCAGAGTCATCTATTTTTTTATCTTCCCTCAATTCCTTGATACGGAGATCCTATAAACGACGAATTAAAAATTTTTCCCTCATGCCTTTTATTTTCTCCTACATGTTTTAATTTTCTTATTCTTCTCTATTTTTTAGAACAAATAAAAAAATACTTATTTTCTCCCGCTACCAATCCTTTTGCTTCTCTTTCCTCTTCCTTAATCTCTATTTTTTTCCGTCTCAATGGGGTTTCTCCATTGCCACCAGACAAGTTATTTTTTTATTTTAGATGTCAAATACTCGACGATATCAAAGAGGCCAAAAATAAAGTTCAGATTGATGTCAGATTTGTCACATCGTTGGTCATACTAGAAATATATGCCCTAAAAGACTTGATTGGTCTAGGGTAAAATGTCAAATTTATCTTGAAATTGGACATTTTGGTATTCAATGTCCTAGTCCATTTGACTTAAATTTTATTGGTCGCCCTACAATCTCAAGACAACCAACTATTTCACAAGTATATCCTAAAGTTCTTTCGTCTGTGCCTACTTATGGTAAAACCCCAGAGTTTTCATCTACTGATTGGTATATTGACACTGGAGCAACTCATCATGTCACATCAGATTATAATATCCTTACAGACGTAATGCCATATTATTGTTCAGATACGGTGTAAGTAGGCGATGGTTCAAGTTTGCAAATTGCTTATCTCGGAAACACATATGTTCATCTATCTAATTGAACTTTTCACATGCGCAATGTCTTTCATGTTCCATCTATCACTAAAAATTTACTTTCCACATGTCAGTTTTGTCTTGATAACAATGTCATTTTTGAGTTTCATCATAATCATTATCTTATAAAGAATAGAGGAACAAATGCTATTGTGTTTTATGGGAGAATAAAAAATGGACTCTATTGTCTTCAGAGTTCTTGAATCAAAACTTTTGTTGGTGAACACACAAATAAACCAGCTTAGCATGCTCGACTTGGTCATCCTTCCCTTCGTATTGTTCAGTCAATCATCAATAGGTATGGTTTACCTACTTCTATTACCTCCTCTTCATCTCATTCATGTAGGGACTGCATGGAATCTAAAAGTCATAAGCTACCTTTCTCTTCATCTGATCATGTTTCTAATTTTCCACTTGAAATAATCCATTATGATGTTTGAGGCCCTGCACATATTTTGTCTAATCAAGGTTTCCTATATTATGTTATATTCATTGATCATTTTAGTAAATATACTTGGCTCTATCCTATGAGAAGGAAATCTGATTTATTTGATATATTCTGTAATTTTCAAATTCAAGTTGAACGATCTTTTAATCGTAAAATACTCTCTTTTCATTTTGATTGGGAGGCGAATATCAAACTCTCTCCATCGTCATCTTGTCTCTTATGGAATTGTTCATCGAGTTTCTTGTCCTCACACTCCAGAACACAAAAAGTCTTATGTTCAACCGACTCTTATCTAACCGATCGGGTATTAAGATCTTTGTGAGGCTAAGTGTCTTTGAGCCTAGCCGGACTTTGTCCGACCAGATGTACACAGAGAGCTTTATGTTCGATCGACCCTTATCCGGCCGATCGTATATTAAGATTTTTGTGAGACCCAATTGCCTAGAGTCCGGATGGCTTTTCATTCGGTCGGGCTCCTTTGAACACAGCCAGCTATTTGCTGATCGAGTGCATTGTTTCTTTAATTTCAGAGTAAAACCTTAAAGTCCTTATACTCGACTGAATGCATAGCCGACCAACCTTATCCGAACGCTATGCTTCAGAACAATGCAAGCAGAACCTGAGAATTTTAAGACTGGATGATTAACAAGACCAAGTGTGAAATATCCCTCTATCTTAACTTTGACTATTACATCACTTTAATTTTGACTATCACATTATTTTTTAGATTCGCTAGCTATAACCCGTATCAACATTCATTGGAGTGTTATGACCCCAAAATGTGCAAAAGCACAACTTATGTTATGCCTACGTTTGTTCTTTCAAAATATAAATGTAGGCTTTGAACGCAGTTAAACCATTTATTTTAAAAAGAAATAAATTGGTTGATAAATCTGTTGTTAATTGAACTGTGGGATATTCAAATGAATGCACAAACATGATGCAAACTAAAATCGAATATTTCACCAACACATTTTGTCAATTACTTCAACAATCGAAGTACTTGCTAACCATAAACAGTGACATTTTCAGTGCAACGTTTGAAAAATACATTGAGAATGTTGGCAACTAGCTTGCCATCGACAGACAAGTTCGCAGTCGCTACCCCTGCATGTTAGCACGTATGCCACCTGTGATATATAGCATTGCCATTTTGATTGCTCACACTTGAAAACGTTAACAGCCTGTAAAATTGGTGAAGTTGGTGTCTTTTGTCCTCCGGCAGAAAACATTTTATGAAACTTGGATGAAATATATCCGAGGAAATAGGAAGTATCAGGATAGCTTCAAGCAATTCGGACATGGCAATCTTCCCTTAGATTGACAATTAATGCATGGTGTCAACTGTTTTTGGGTTCTTCCATCTCCCAAAGCCTCAGAAATCTCTTCCAACATGATGAAACTAAAGGGGCCTCCTTTCTTGGCTGATCGAACTCCTTTACACCGCGAGCATGCAATCATTCTTAGATCTCCGCATCTCTTACACATGCCCAAAGAACTGCAAAAAATTGCAAAGAAGAAATAACAACCACTGAACTCAATTAATTATATATTTAACTTCATGAACCAAGCCAGATTTAATGACGAAACTAAAATCTGTCATAGTGACGTGTCCAAAAAACGAGGGTAATTTGTTGAAATTATAGAAATAAGGGGTGATGAAAAAAATAGAATCATCGACTGTTAGAATAAAACCTCTCTTTCTTTTTAATAAAAACTCTCTTTTTCTACTTTCTGCTCTAGATTTTTTTTTTCTTTTTCATTTTTTTTCACTCCTCTCATCGTCACTTTTTATTTTCTCACACTCCTTTTCTTTTCCATTTTTTCCTCTCACAAATTTTTTTTCTCACTCTCATTTTTTATCCTCAATTGATTTTCATATACTTGCTTAGGAGTTAATGGTACAAGAGTTATAAGTTACCATGCATCTTAAAAGAATATTTATTTGTGAACCCATTGTGCATGACCCTCCTATCAATTGCCATGGTCTACCTAAAAGAAAATGACTTGCATGCATTGGCAAAGAACATCATCATGATACCTAGCGCCTAGAATACTTATATTTCCAATTCCGTATTTCCTTTAAAATCTTGTCTAGTATACTCCGCATTTTCTTTAAAGTTTTACCTAATATACTTATATTTTTTTTTTCAATTCCGTAATTCTATTTAAGTTTTTGCCAAGATTTAATTCTGGCAAATTTCCTTTCAGCCCTTAATCTAAGTTTTCAATTCTGCAATTTACATTCTTCTATCAATCCCTATCTTTTATCCTAATACCCTTGGGATTTTCAATTAGTCAAAGAACGCCTATAGGGAATTGTCACAATTCTAAGTTATTTAAAGAGTTAACATTAGTGAGTTGAGTGATTGAGTGACAACAGATTATATTAATGGCGACAAGTAGAGAGGAAGCAAGACCTAGAGAAACACTTGAACAACGTGCCTTGAGACAACATTTGGAACACATAGAAATCAGATTCAATCAAATCCTCGACAGATTAAAGAGACAAGATGATATAATTTCTATATTGCAAAATAGCCAAGCTGGTAGAGTTCCTACATGAAGTTCAAGGCAATATAACCGTGATGACAACAACATTGATGATGATGGCATTTCTAAGGACATTGATGCTAGAGCTTCTAGTAACAGATCAGGCCATGCTAGAATTGGTGGTAGAAAAGTAAGGATGAATGATTATGTTGATAGAAACTTGGAAAATATCAAGATGAAAATTCTTTTATTTCAAGGCAAAAGTAATCCGGACATATATTTGGAGTGAGAAAAGACAGTGGAATTAGTGTTTGATTGTCATAACTCTGAAGAGAAGAAGGTAAAATTTGTTGTTGAATTTATTGATTATACTATTATTTGGTAGGATCAAATTATTCTAAGTAGGAAAAGAAACAACGAGAGACCTGTTGGCACTTGGGAAGAGATGAAATCAATTATGAGAAAGAGGTTCATTCCATCACATTACTATCCAGATTTGTACCAATGACTACAAAGTCTAACCCAAGGATCCAAGACCGTGGAGGAATACCACAACGAGATGGAGATTGTCATGATTCGAGCCAATGTGGAGGGGATCAAGAAGCAACCATGCAAGATTTTTACAAGATTTGAATTCAAAAATTGCAAATGTAGTGGAGTTGCAACATTATGTGGAGCTGGAAGATATGGTGCATATGCCTATGAAAGTTGAAAGGCAACTCAAAAGGAAGGGTTCAATCAAGCATGGGTAAAATTCTAATTCATCCACTTGGAAATCTAGTTGGAATAAAAGAGATGATAAATTTGCATCAAAGAGTAAGACCGAGTTTTTGAAGAATAAAGATGTTGGTTCTCCATTGGTCAAAGGTAAAGAACCTATTCAATCTTCAAGAAATAGAGATATTAAATGCTTTAAGTGTTTGGAAAGAGGACATGTTGCTTTACAATGTCCAAACAAAAGAAGTATGCTTTTGAAAGAAAATGGTGATATTAAAACTGAGAGTGAGTCTGAAGATGATAATGCCTTGACACCATTGACGGAAAGTGATGTAGAAGAGTATCTCGTTGAAGGTGAAGCCCTTGTCACTAGGCGTGCTCTAAATGTGCAAGTGAAGAAGATGAAGAACAATAAGATTAACATATTTCATACCCGTTGCAACATCTAAGATAAGGTATGTAGTATGATTATAGATAAGGGAAGTTGCACTAATGTAGCTAGTACTATCTTGGTTGAGAAATTATGCTTACCTACCACTAAGCATCCTATACCTTATAAACTACAATGGTTGAATGATTGCGGGAAAGTTAAGGTCACTAAGCAAGTGTTGGTTTCATTATCCATTCGTAGGTATCATGATGTTCTTTGTGATGTTGTACCAATGCATGCAAGTTATTTGCTTTTAGGTAGACCATGGTAATTTGATAAGAGGGGCATGCACGATGAGTTCACAAATAAATATTCTTTTAAGATGTATGGTAAACTTATAACTCTTGTACCATTAACTCCTAAGCAAGTATACGAAGATCAATTGAGGATAAAAAATGAGAGTGAAAAAAGAAAAGATTATGAGAGAAAAAATGGAAAAGAAAAGGAGTGTGAGAAAAGAAAAAGTGAGGAGAGGAGTGAAAAAAATGAAAAAGAAAAAAAATCTAGAGAAAGAGAGTAAAAAAAGGGAGCTTTTATGTGAAATAGAGGTTAAGAGAGCTTTTTATTCTCAACAGCTGATGATTGTACTTTTATACAAGGAGGCTTATTTCAACACTAACAATCATAACCCTTCTTTGCCTAGTGTTGTTAAATCTCTTTTGCAGAAATTTGATGATGTCTTTCCTGAAGTTCCTAATAGATTGCCACCATTTAGGGGAATAGAGCACCAGATTAACTTCATCCCAAGAGCATCCATTCTTAATCGACCAGCCTATAGGAGCAATCATATGGAGATGAAGGAGCTTCAAAAGCAAGTTGAAGAGTTCATGAGAAAAGGATATGTCCGAGAAAGTTCGAGTCCTTATGCAATTCCCGTTTTACTTGTGCCTAAGAAGGATGGAACCTGAAGAATGTGCATTGATTGCAGGGCTATCAACATTACAGTAAAGTATCGTCATCCTATTCCTAGATTAGATAATATACTAGATGAACTATATGGTTCTTGTTGAACCCCGTGGTTGTTTTCATGTAATCAACCAAGTTAGGTTAGGTCCTGTTTTGGTTTAATCCCTATGTCTAAGTGTGCAAGAGCTTAGGAGCGCAGGAAATTGAGCGGAAGACGCAGCTAGCGAGAAGGATGACACGGGAAAAGAGCCCACGAGCTCGGTGCATCCAAGGGGCAAAGTACTATGGAAGAGTACACCGGTGGACGAGAAGAACGTACGCGACGTTCGAGGGACGAGAAGCCAGAGCGGAAGCCTACTCGAGGAGAAGGCCGAAAATTGAGTTCGCGTGAGCCCTATTTCGGTAGGCCATAATCACCCAGATCGGAGCAGCTCAAGACCATATAGAGGTTGGAGAATCTGCTGAAGGCGCCTTCTAAAGGAATAGAAGGTGCCTCCGAGGCACCCCATGCGCCTCCACTTCCTTCAAGTGGAGGGCGCCTACCATGCCTATGGAAGGCACCCTCGACTTGGCCAAAGTAGCCGTTAGCAACGGATAAACCTCCATTCCCCTTGGAGGCACCCTCAAGCTACTGATAGGATTTCCAAGAGCTATAAAAAGACCCCTGGAGCTAGGAAAGAGTATCATCAACTCTTGTATTAACTTCCTATCAACTGTTTGAGCTTTCATTGTGTGTAAAAGGCTTCTCCGCCTTTAGAGAAGGAGATTCTTAATAAGCTTTACAACCGCCTTGGATTAACAATCATCTAAATTATAATCAAGTAAATCCTGAGTCTCTTCCTTATTTTTTGTCACTTTTATTTTATTATTACTGTTGCATTTTAAATAGAGTTGAAAGAACAAGAAGGGTATTTTAGTATTTCAGGCGATTCAACCCTCTTACCGGCTCCACTGCACCAACAAGTGGTATCAGAGCCCAACCGCGTCAGAAGGACTAACCGCCGACTGAAGAATCAAGATCAAGACGATGGCCAGTGCAAACATTCACCCCCCAAAATTCGACGGAGACTTCGCACAATGGAAACACCAAATGGAGGTATTCTTCAAAACAGATTTTGAAATTCTGTTAATAATGAAATACGATTTTGTAGCACCTACGGATCAGCACGGAGCCAAGAAAGAAGAATATCAGTGGACGAAGGAGCAAGCGGACTTCGTGACGAACGATAAAGCAGAGTTCCATCTGCTCAGCGTCCTTCCGTCCCAGGAGGTCAATCGAATCGACAGCTACGATTCAGCCAAAGATCTCTAAGAGATGTTTCTAGAACTTCATGAAGGTACCTCGGAAGCAAAGTTAGCAAGGCGAGATATTCTCCGAACCCAGCTAACAAAGCTAAGGATGAACAATGGAGGTAGCACAACCCCAAGCACGAATCAAGGAACTAATTACTTAGTTAAACAATCTCGGAGAATCGGTAACAAACTGAGATTCAATCCGGTATGCGCTCAATGCCTTCCCAAGAACTTCAGAATGGGCGTCCTTAGTAGATGCATACTACATCTCTAAGGATCTTGAGGTAAGGACGCTAGAGAATTTGTTTTCCACTTTTAAACTTCACGAATCTCGAATTGTAGATCCTAAAGAAATAAAAAAGACAAATCTCAATGTTGCCTTAAAAGCAAAGACGGAAGATGAAGACTCCGAAGCATCCATCGATGAAGTCGAAGGGGTTCTTATGGTAAGAAAGTTTAATAAATTTATTAAATCTAATAAATTTAAATTGCAAATGAGAAAACATCTTCGAAATAGAAGGACCGCCCGATGCTACAATTGCAACGAAGGACACATCAAATATGACTGCCTGAAACTGAAGAACAAAGACAAGGAAAAGAATAAGAAGCCAGATCGGCCCAAACATAATCTCGAAGCCACGTGGGACGAGTCGTCATCTTCTGAATCTGAAATCGAAGTATACGCCGAACTAGCCCTAATGGCAATCCATCAAGAAGAAAATGAGACCAGCTCAGAGATGAGCATAGATGAATGGGGAGGATCATTAGAAGAAAGCAACGATGAAGGGGAGCATCAGAACTTAAGGTAAGTGAGGTACATGCTCTATCCCCAAGCAGTCCTTTCAGTTTATTAAAATTCTTACCAAAGATTTGGCAAAATTAGAAAAAGAGAACGATGATTTAAAAGGACAATTAAACAATTTAAAGGTTGAAAATGCAAATCAATAGTTTGAAAAAAAGGTGCATGCTCAGAATTAAATAACTTTAAAAAATCAAAACTTAGAATTCATGGCAGGTTAAACAGAAGACCTAGTGATTCGCCATAGCCTGGAAGCCAATTACTGAATTAAATATTTAATTGACAAACTGATAAACTTCTCAAATTAGATAAATAATGCTTTTAATATTTGTCAATTATTTAAAAATTTCATGACTTAGAAATTGGTTAACTAGCAAGATTTACTATTTTTTAACTAAGTTGCCCCCAAAGATTTAATTTCAAAATTTTTTCCTAGTTTTTTTAATGTGATCAAAGGGGGGAGGAAAGATACAAGTTTAGGGGGAGTTAGGGGGAGTGAGGATTTTTTTTCAATTTGAATATTTCTAACTCAATTGGCATTATACTTGTTTTTTCAATTTCTTATATTGCAATTTAATATTTAAAATGTTTTGCAAATTTTTTTGATCTATTTATTTTATCCTAATTTGAACTTGGGTTGATGTACATCAAAAAGGGGGAGATTATTGAACCCCGTGGTTGTTTTGATATGATCAACCAAGTTAGGTTAAGTCCTGTTTTGGTTTGATCCATGTGTCTAAGTGTGCAGGAGCTTAGAGCACAGGAAGTCGAGCGAAAGACGCAGCTAGCGAGAAGGATGGCATGGAGTCGACGGGCTCGGTGCATTGTGACTAGTTGATCTTCCAGGCACATAACTAGTATTACGACTCACCAAAGCACCACTAAGAGGAATAGGTATAGTACTTTCTGTACAGAGAATAAGACTAAATACATCTTATAAAGAGGAGACCTCAGAACCAGAGAGAACTTGTGACTTAGCTGACTCAAAGTCAGGAGCCTAGTGAGGAAGCTCATTATAGTCATTTGCTCTTGTTAGCATTGTTAAAGCTTCACATCAAGGCTAAAGGGCAACAACATATTAAGCTCCTTATATATCTTCTTGAATGCCATAAAATAATTGATTAGAGGTTGATCTTGTTTTTCCACACGGTAAAATGCTTTGCAAACCTCATACAAGCAGGAGAGATTCCCTTTTCCATAGTATAGAAAGTCCAAGTAATCCATTAGTTCTTTAACAAATTCACAGTGATTGATCAATTGATCAATCCAATTACCTAACTATCAATGCAATTCCGAATCTTAAGGAACAAGCGAGCATCCTCTCTAAGCTATGTGTGCTTTAAATTATCTTGAGGAGGGTCATTAGTCAAATGACCATCTTTGTCAATACTTCATAGATAAAGACGAACAATCTTACTCAAATCTAAATAGTTTGAACCATTTAACTTATAGTATGTGATTTTAGACATCATAGGCACCACATCCGTCACAATAGAAGGCTCATTTTCAACTATAAGGTTTTATCCCAAAGGAAGTCAAATAAGAGACAAAGGAAGGAAGAATTCTCTATTTTTTATTGAACGAAGACTAAGATGCAGTGATTGCTCGAAGAGGAGAGCACCAAAAAGATGACTTCTCTATTTTCTATCGAAGGAAGACTAAGATGCAACGGCTACTCGGAGATGAGAGCAGCAAAGGAAGATTTCTCTATTTGTTGTTGCTGCTCGAAGAGGGAACGACAAAAGACTTCGTTGTTTTCTCTGTTTGTCGCCGAAGGGAGACGCAACAACTATGACTGCTCAAAGAAAGAACGATAGAAAACTTCGCTGCTTTCTCTCTACCACGTTAGGGCAAGAGGCAATGGTGTGAGGTAGCAGCAAAGGAAGGTTTCAGAAAGCCAGCAAGAGATGGCAAGTGAGAGGAGAACAACGACAGAAGACTTCGTTGTTTTCTCTCTGCTGTGTTAGGGTAGGAGGTGGCGCTATGAAGTAGTGGCGGCGGGGAAGGAGCCAGGGTCCTTGTGGCGAGAGGGGAGTATCGGCAAGTGAACTGTGGGGGGTGGGGGGGGCACGTGATGTGTCGACGAAGAAGGGGTGGCAAGAGGCTTTGTCATACGCGGATTTAGGGGACAAAAATAGCAGCGATAGAATAAACCCTAATTTTGAATTTCTAATGCTCTGATACCATATTGAGATAAAAAATATTCATGCACTTTATTAAATAGTAAGGCATTTATATACAAACTAGGGATATATTTTAGGAAACTATAATTAGACTAATTGACAATTAGCCTAATTGACAATTAGCCTAATTGACAGATATATATTAACTAATATATACCAATATTATGGTAACCTATATATACTGATATGGCATTTAATATATATACATAATACTAATGAACAATTGCATCTTTATCCTCAACTAGAGAAATATCCCAGCAACACACATCTCTTCCTTACCAATGAACGTGATACTAATATGTTTTCTACCCAACAAGTTTAGTAATGATAGCAACCCAAGAAGTTTAGTAACAATAACTATTTACTCTGGGAAACACAATTTTTCACATTGTTTCATGTCATAACTTATTTTAAATTTTATTCTCACCTTAAAGCTCTTTTATTTTCCTTATCTCAGCCCCTTTTAGGTTTTCTTTATTTTTTGTTATTGTTATTTTTTCTTCCTTAACTCATTTTTATGTTTATTTTTTTTTATTGTTAGCATTTATCTTTATATTCTTTTTCTTCCCACTACCTTTATTTTTTAAAATCTCTTTGCTTCTCACCAATTATAAGGTTTGTCATTTATCCTCTACTTCCATTTTAATTTTTTTTTCTCTTTTTTTTCCCCCTTGTGACGCCTTCAATCAAAATCTTAAACCAACAACAGCATAATTCAACTTCTTTTCTCTTTCCTTCTCTCTTTATTAGCACACATCATTTCTTTTAAGTCATCCTCTACACATCTATTGTTGTCTCCATCTTTCACCATTTATTCCATCATCATTATTGATTCCTTATTCTTGAATTTTTCCTTTTTCTTATAATAAGCCTTCATACCTCAATTCTTTTCTTTAACCTTCATCATTCATGACTTATTTTGCTCAGCCTTCATTGCCATTTTTTTAATAGATTCCTTTTACCAACCTTTCATAGATGCATTTTTCCTTTTTTGCTCAGCTTTCATTACTATTTTTTGATCCAACTTTCATAATTAGATTCACTTTATCATCTTTTATAGTTGCTTGGCTTTTATTATTATTTTTTTTTAACTGGCCTCGACCTTCATAGTTAGATTTTCCCCTTTTGCTCCGCCTTCGTTGCCATTTGTTTCTTTTGCCAACCTAGCTTCCTTTTACATTTTTTTCCCTTTTGATTAGCCTTCATTGTTGAGTTTTTGATGGATTTTTTTCTTTTTGTTCAGCCTTTATTGTTGATTTTTTCTTTTAACAGTTGGATTCTTTTATGTGCCAAATTTTCCTTGTGCTCGATCTTTATTGCCAATTTTTTCTTTTACCAACTTCTACAGTTGGATTCCTTTTACTAGCCTTCAAATTGGATTTCTTCTATTAGCCATCAAAGTTGAATTTCTTTTACTGACCTTCATAGTTAGATTTTTCCATCTGGTTTTCATTGCTGATTTTTCCTCGACACTAACCTTCATAACTGGATTTCTTCGGGTTTAGAATCCAATAAAACCTTAACATTGTATCTAAACATGCACACTACAAATAATTTTGTCCCTAAGATATTTGGATTATTTTTCTTAGAATGAGTACAAGTGTTATTATCCTCCGTCAAGAGAAGTTTATGTGTCGGTAGGCATTCCTTTCATCTACAAGCAACTCACCAAGCATTACAATGTCTCAAAGGAACACCAACAAAGGCTGTTATGTTTAAAAGAAATGATGATGCGAGAGGCATATATGTATGATTATGATGTTGGATCAATGGTTAATAGGAAGTCAAGCATAAGATATTGCACCCTTATGTAACCTTGTGACATAGAATAAGAACAAAATGTTGCAACATAGTGGTCTAGTGTAGAGACAAAATTTTGAGCAACGGTTCATGGTGTGTGTGAACTACTTACATTAAAAATCATCTTCGAAGGCTTGAAGATCAAGTGGGACAAAACTACGATTAGCATAGCTCAAAATTTAATAGTTCAACATGATGGAATGAAATACATTTAACACTTCATAAAGGAGGCTAGAGAGAAGGGTTGATTTGTAATCTAACATTACACATGGACGACTTTTGTAGAAATAGTTATTAAAGGGTTAAGTAGCTCAGAGTTTCATAGTATTATATCCATGTTGAAGATAATGTGAGAAAATATAATTTTGTAACCATATATAGCTAAAAATATTCTATAAATTACAGGATATGATAGCATATCTAGTTTCCATATAAATATATTTAATTTTTTAAAATAAGTCTATGGTTTTTATTAAAAAGGTATATTGTTTTATGAAGAACAAGTCGATTTATCAATTTATCAAAAGAGGTTAGGATCTCATATATTTGAATATAATTTTCAATTTACAAAAGTAAATCCTTGTCTAGTTTGTGTGTGTTGTATTAGACTAAGATTTGTTGCGTGTTAATTTGCCACTGTTGCATTTAGATTAATTAGCCTATAGTGACCTAGATCAGATAAAAGCTTGTTTTTTTCTCTAAATGGGTATCACTCCCCATGGTATATTCTTAAACACTAGTGAACATAAGTAACGGATCATCCTCACCTCTATCCAATGCCTTGGTATGCTTTCTTTTCTTTGTTCTTGTATTTGATCTTCATCTCGTGGTAACAACACTCCACTCTTTATTATGCTTCATACCTATAGTAGATCTTCCCCTCCTTTTTAAGGTAGTAATAATATAGCATATGTAAAACATTACAACAATCTTGTAAATTAGAGCATCATAAAGTTCTCATGGAAGTGCAGCAGATTGTTGCACAAAATAGTCGAAACCATTAAGATCATTCATAGTATTCATAGCCATGTGGTAAACAAGATTTGCTCCATGAAACTTGTTTATAACACCTAGTGTACAAGATATATGTAGAAACGGAGCTTGTTCCATGGGATCTAATTTATGCAAGATTAGCAAAAGGAGAATATTTAAACAAACATCTTGCCCATGCAAGATCGTTAAAAACTAGAGATTCAGGTGAACATCTAATCAATGTGAATTTGCAAAAACTAATAAGATTCAAAAAATGTAGACATCAAAATTGTTGGTGTAATCATGCCCCAAGTGGTCTAGTGTAACATTGGAATTTAATGTTTGGGATTTAAGATATGTCCCTACATATTTGATATGTGTGTTTGAGTTTAAAGGAATTTGCAGACATATATGGAGCTTCGAGAGCTCATATGACTTGATGAGGTCGAGTGTATGGTCATTGATTGGGTTGTTGAGTATATGGAATATCAAAGCAGAGCAACTTGGGAGTAATGATCTGGCATGGTAGGGTTAGCAGCACAATGACTCCAAGTTCGTAAAGATCGGAGAAGATTGTATAAGGTAGACCGAGGGACCATAGGACGAGGAGCATTAAGGATAACAACCGATGAGAGCGAGCTTCATAGATGAGTGGGTGAATGATGACATATGGAGGAGCTGAGGCCTCATGCATATATGAGAGACTAAGTAACCAGAGGGGCAAAATTAAGCTGCAAAAAAGTAAAGACTATGTTGAGCTTTGTGTTGTGTGACTTGTATCTATGGGGATGAATGGTAGAGCTCAACATAGGCATATGATGGATATTAATTGATTAGGGCAGTCAACTAGGTCCATGGAGTCAACTAGTTGACTGATTTACAAATATTTGATTTCATGTTTATGTTTGTTCCACTGCACTAATCGTGTTCGTCCTTGCTACTTTGATAGCAAGAGTATAGAATCATCACTTACAAGTCAACGATCACTATTCACCCTCTTTCCCAACCTCCTCTAGCTTAGCTATTCAATCCTAACAAATGGTACAAAGCATCTTACTTTTTGTTGGACTAAAAATCAAGAGGACAAATTAAAGATGACCAGAATGGAGTACAACATGTCTTTGTTTGATGAAAACTATAAAATACCACCATATCATGAGGACTTCAATTTTAGGAAGGATTTGGTGGAGTGTTAGTTTTCAATCAACTATGGAAGAAATTTCGTCATGCTTTGGGTATCAAAGGACTATAGATGAAGGAAAGAAGATTTGAAGAATAAATTGGAAAATGCAACAAATTAAATTATATAAAGTAAATAAAAAGAAGATTTGCGATACCTTAATATTTGTGGTGTGAAAGAAAATCTTATACGAGATAAATGAAGAATGCAAGCATGCATGAGACCTTTAGGAGCAAATTGTGCTCATTCATTAAAACCTCAATAGAGAAAAATTCCAATACAAGGAGACAATTAAGGAGGAAGTGGAGAAAAGTGAAAATGAATCCGAAGCACCACAAGAAGTAAAAGGGGAAGACATTAGTAATCTAATAATTAAGGAAGTCAAAGAGGACCCTAAGCCTTTTACATTGGATGGATCAAGTGTGGAGACATCCACCTCTTCCAAGGATGAAGATGAGTCCAAACAAGGTGAAGAAGCAAGCTTAGAAGAACACCTCCATGACAATAAGCCAAAAGAGCATATCATGTGCTATAGGTGGAATCAACATGAACACTACAATAATCGGTGCTCATTCGTAAAAAAAGAGGTAAAGAAGGTAAATTCTAAATATGTTGGATCATTAATTCTACTAAACCAAGTTATAAGGAAAAGGAAGCTAAGAAGAAGAATACATCATTTGCTTCACGCATGCAGAAAGAGGTCACTACCACATGGAAAATGAAAGAAAGTTGGATGATCATGCCAAGGGGGAACTCTAAAGGTAAAGGAGAAAGTATTCTTTCCTTGCTTTAATTCAAGTTTAAATTTCAATTATTCCATATTTAGGGGTAATACATATATGCATGTACCATAAAGAATTTTGGCTTCTAATATCATGATAGATCTAGGGTTCATGTTCATGATAACACTACGATTAAGGTTCATGAACCTACCCTTCCTAAAGATAGGAAGGTAGTTAGGAAGCTAGGCAAGAAATTCAATAAGGATAGACACACATGCCTAGGAATAGGTCTAGAGATTTTCAAGGGGATAACATACCTTAATTTGAAATTAGAGGGAGAAGAGAGAAAGGTTGTGAGAACCTTGTTCTTCTCTAATGATGTTTTTTTAAAGAATCTATTTTTAGGGGAAGCTTAGGTGTAGGTCTTGGTGTATGATAGTGCATTTATTGCATGTGCATTGTTGTTATAATCAACTTAAATGGATCATCAACAAAAAAATGAGAAGATTGTTGGTGTAATCATCTCCCAAATGGTCCGGTGTGACCTTGAATTTTGATGTTTAGATAAAAGGAATAAGTTTAGGACTTTCATTGTGTATTTAATATGTATGTTTGAGAGTGCAATGACTTGCAGGAACACACATGGAATGCGAAAAGCTCGTGGTTGTTCAATGAGATCAAGTATATGTTGTTGGCTCGACGTGGTCAAAGTGGTACCCTCAGTAGTTTGGAGGTCCAATGACATTAGAGAAGAATAGTACGAGACATTTGAAAGATTGCAAGATAAAGAGCACTAAGGTGGTGTTGGAGCAAGTTTAGAGCAATGGCCTACTTTGGTTAGGTCGACAACTCGATGGCTTGAGGTATGTAGAAATAGGTTGAATGAGGCAAACTGAGGGATTGCAACATAAGTAGCATCAAGACAATGAGGACGACAGCAAATGAAGCCAGACTCCGTAGGTGAAGGATGGCATGTGGATGAGCCGAGGGCTCATGCGCATCCAAGAGACCAACCTGATGAAAGATGGCCAAGGGGCGAAGTAAAGCTACAAAGAGTAAAACTTCGGTGAGCTTCGAGCGTTGAGTTGCCTATATCCATGGGGTTGAAGGGTAGAACTCAACATAAGCACACTCGACCTTAGAGTGGTGGTAGTGGGGGTTGGGGTTACTAATCAATTTGTATTAGAGATCAATCGACTAGTAGCTAGGAAACCCAGACCCCAAAGTGTTTCGGGATTTATAATTTGAGTATTCGATTAATGATTGATATCAAGCCAACTAGTGGATCATTCAATTGGGAAAGTCAATTGGGTCCATGGAGTTCCTGAACAAAATGGTTCTGTTTATAGCAAAGTCAATTAAGTAGTCAACTGATGGCATCAAACAATTGATGGCTTCAATCGAGTGATTGTCGACATGGAATGCAGAAAAGATCCATAACTGCACAATAATAGTCGGATCATGAAGACCAATTAACTGATGGATCAACTTTAGGCGACAAACAACAAAAGATATTGGAGGAATGAGGCCATAAATGGAGAGCTCGTTGGAGGCTTTAATGCTAGGGAAAATAAGGATGGTTAGGTCTTATTAGAGCTTCTCCCTTTTCTCTAAGCTTTCTTGTAATCCATTATAAATATCTTGAGCTTGTAAGAGGTTTCTCTGCTTCCGGTAATTGACTAAGAAGGAGAAAGTTAGTGTCTTTAGAGGAGTAATCCAACAATAAATCATAGGCCTTGGCGTTGGAAGCTGGGACTATTGAATAACCTTAAATGGCATGTGTTTACAATTGATTAGTGGTTGATTGCTTGTTTATGATTTTCCACTACACTAATCTTATTCGACCTTTCTAGTTCAATAGCAAGTGCATATAGTCATCACTCGTAGGTTAACGATCGCTATTCAACCCCTCTAGCTTGGTCATCCAATCCTAATAAAAATTATTTCCTTACTATTTAAGATATGATCTATATGTAAATCAAGATCTCACTACTAGCACCTCCTGCAAAATCCAACTGCTCGACTCTAGCTACCTAGAGTTGGCACTAAAATATAGAAAGTCATACTAAGATCTCATGAAACTAAAACCTTGAAGCACACTATCAAAGTCGCATTTGAGATACTTCAAGGTTGCAAATCTTACTTACTCAACTTTTTCCTCAATACTGACAATTAGCCCAATATTTTCTAACAGCAACATCACCAATTACAGTAGATGTTGCAGATTGCCTTATATCATCATTATTGCAGTTGAGATAGGCTATGATAGGCCTTTACTGAGTTTTTAAAATAGTTAACAGATACAAGCACCACCATGCAATCATAATGTTGGTCAACTCCAACAACTAATATGTAGATATAAAAAACATGGATGCAAATAGTGGTACATGATGCATAGTATCAATCTCTCTTTAAATCAAATGATAGTCCACTATTCAATATGCTAAATATAGACCTCAATGTTTTATGCTAAATAGGGGTGGCTAGTAATGCTCACATTCTAAATTTTTTGTAACAAGTATGATGTTCTATCTTAAATAGTATTTCTTCTATGTTAACACTTGTGTTCTAGAGTCGAGCTTAAACATTTTCCATTTCAAAAAAGGGAGAGGGGATGACAAATTCTTTATATCTATCAAACCTCACAATAGGCTCGTTTGTGTAATCCCTTTAATGTGATTTATGCTTCAACATGGCAAGAATATTAGAATAAATAGTCATTTTTCTTTTCAGGTACTATTTACTATGTCAAAGGTTTATACAATTTGAGACACTGTTAATTTTTTTAAGCAATTCAGTTAATCATTTGCTTTCAAGAAAATTACATGAAGTGGACCTCGTTCAATTACACTGCCGAATCATGTTATGAAGATATGGAAATTCAAGCTTCAGTTAACATAAGGATCTTCTACTGGAGGAACAAAGTATGGCCAAAACCGGCTCACCTTAAAATGACAATGAGAAACAAAGCACTTACTCATCCAATGCCATTAACTTTAAAGGTGACCGGATTCCTTTCATTTGGCTCCCATAACTCTCGAGGATGATCCCATGGTGACTACTGAACCAGACAGATTACAACCGGTCATGTTATTTTCTTTGTTACTTGAAATGGAGGAAACAGTGTAGTTTTCAACATTCAACCTTGTGCTGACACACAAGTTTTGAATTTTCAACACTTCCCGTGGAGTTTAGGATATTAAAAAAAATCAGGGTAATCTGCTTCGTGATTAGTAAGTACGCTCTTCCCACTCCCACTTTCAAAACATTTCACAACTTAAGAAAAGCAGGCGTGTTTAAGAAGTAGAAAAACTGAAAGGAGAAACAAGAGAAGGAACAAAAGAGTATAATTTGAGGACTGACCTCCTCTGGGAGGATGAGATGAAGGCGTCGACTTTAGTGGCGGCTATGGTTGCGCACAGCAGGAGAGTTCCCACTCCGAACCCAGCTATCTCGCTAGCTGTCAGGTTCTCCATCCGCGACTTTAATTTGATCTTACTGCTCGCAGCAAAGCAGTGAAAGGAAGGGAATGGAAACCGCACGGTAGAGAAGATGTAGCGGGCATTTCGTTGGTGGGAGGACGGCCAGAGGATAAGGAGTCGGCATGGCATGGGATGCTTAATCACAAGTATTGCGACAAGTGGCGTCCGTTGCTCGACAGGCGGTGAGAAACGGGGATCGTCATTTTTAAATGAGAGCTGCTTTTCCCCTCCCGATTCACACCCCTCCCCTCCCCCCCTCTCTCTCTCTCCCTGTCAAAAGACGCATGTACCCTCCTCTTTATTTTTTTTTAAAATTTTTTATTTTATTTAATTCTCATTTAATTTTAATTTTTTAATTAATTTTATTTAAAAATAACTCTCATATAATTATATTTTTAATTTTATTTTTTAATTAATTATTTTTTTATCAATATTTTATTTTTCAATTTTATATAAATTTTATTTAGTTTTTATTTTTTAATTAATTTAATTTATTATTTTTTCATAATACTTATATTTTTTCAATTGATTTTTTAAAATTTTATTTTTTTATTAATTTTTTAATTAATTTTTTTTATCAATTTTTTATGAGTTTTATTTTTTTCAATAATTTTTTTTATATATTTATAATCTTTTATTTATTTTTAATTTATATTTAAAACTAAAAAAAATACTACCAATTAATAATGAACACATTCATAACTTAGAAACAAACATATTTTTTCCAAATAAAAAGTACATGTAATAATACAAAAAAAAATATAAAAACATATAAAAATAGAAATCTTAATCAATATTGCCTCCAAATTCTGCTCCCGATGCGTTTGATGGTAGTGCACCTATTATTTCGTACCACAAATGAGCATGTATCCTGTAACGAGTGACCCATCCTTTAGCTTCATGCGATGAATGTTGCCACCACCAAGTTGGAATGGGTGGTACAGGATAATGAGGATATAAGAAAATTTGTACGAAGTGATTGTCAATATGAGCAATAGCTATTTCTCGACGCTCTTGGTTTGGAACTGGAGGAGTTCTTATAAACAAAATTAATTAAAAATAAAACTAAATAAAATTAAATAAAATTAAAAATATATATAAGTATTAATGAAAAATAATAAATAAAATTGATTAAAAATTTAAACTAAATAAAAAATTTAAAATATATAAACTAAATAAAATTTTTAAAATATATAAGTATGAATGAAAAAAAATTAAAAATAAAATTAATTTTAAAAATAAAACTAAATAAAATTAAACTAAATAAAAATTTTAAAAAATATAAGTATGAATAAAAAAATTAAAATTAAAATTAATTAAAAATAAAAAAATTAAAATTAATTAAAAATTAAAAATTAAAAGTATATAAGTATGATTATATAAGTATGAATTAAAAAAATTAAAATTAATTAAAAATAAAAAATTAATTAAAAATAAAAAATTAAAAATAAAAAATAAAAAATTAAAAATTAAAAATATATAAGTATGATTATATAAGTATGAATTAAAAAAATTAAAAATAAAATAAAAAAAAAAAACAAAAAAAGATAGAGGGTAGAATAGTCATTTGTAGGGGAGAGAGAGAGAGGAGGGGGTGCGCGTGTCAGGGAGGGGGGAAAAACAATTTGTTTTTTAAATACATATTCCAAACTTCTTTATCCCATATCCTTTATCGATTAGACGGATCAGATTATATTTCAAAAATATTTTATACATCACGAGGATACTGTACACATCTTAAGGATGTCATGATGTCTTAAAATATAATTTGATCTATCCGATCGTCAAAGAAATACAAGGACAGAGAAATTTCGAAACAGAGTATCCGAACTAATATCCCACGCTGTAAATTATCAACTTCAGAGTAATCTCATAGTATTGCCAATGGATTAACACAAAAAATTATGATATTTTTCTTTTATATAAATGGAATTGAGTCAATTAATTTTGGATGATGAATTTGATTTTATAAAAATATTTCGTGGGTTATCAACATAGATTTAAAAGTATTCATAAAATCAAAAAATAATAAATAATTCATCAGTTTAATATTTTTAAATTAATCACCTATTAAAAAAAATATGGATGATAGTACATTAAGCTTGAGTTAGCTAAATTTGAATTTCAATATTTGATAATATAATTATTGATGAGAGTAAGATTTTTAAGTGAAAGGAGAGTTTGGTAGAGAGAGAAATTGTTAATACAATCAATCGCTATAAGAAAAAATTCTTAAAAATCATTGTTTTTTGTTTGAGGTAGACAACAATTTTGATAAAAAAATTATTGTGTTTTCAATTGAAAGCTAATAGTTTGATAACAATTTAAAATCGTTGTCTTTAATTATATTTTACATCATTTTAAAATCATTATTTTATTTAAATAATATATTTACAAAATTATTGTCTTATATTTAAAAGATAATTTTGTTAAATAATTAAAAAATATTGGTCTTACGTACTATATATCAATCAAATTTTATATAAAATCAATTTCAAAATCATCAAAGTATTATTGATCAAGAACCTACATGCATCAATTACAATAGACATATCATGAATAGACTAATAATTTACTAATAATTAAACCAAAAAAAATATAGTTACATTCCATAAACTTCTGAGCCAAATTTACAAAATTAAATAATACTCACAACAAATAGAGAATCACATATATGAATTCTAAAATATCTTGTATTATTAGATCAAATTTCCCCACTTGTGCATCTTTTAAGATATCATTTCCTATCTATGAAAACAAAAATCACATGATTTTAATCCAATTCAACAATAAAAAAAACAAAAAGGGAATAAACAAACATATCTATTAAAGTTCAAATGTAAGTAAGAAGTGCTCTAAGCATAGGGTAAAAAAATAGGTTTTAATGCAGACGCTGTTAATTGGATACATGTAGAAAAAAAAAACGTACGTATCCCACAATCTTTAGAGATATTACAATTAGTAGACGATACATTTCTAATCAGGGGAAGTTAACCTTTCAACAAACTGAGTTTGATAGAAATCTGTACAACTATCATAGGATCACATATTCTAATTTCTACCTCTACCTCCTATTTCAACAAAACCATCTCGATGAAATAGGGAAGTGGGAACAAATTTGCCAATATAGCTCCCATACTTGTAGATGAAAAGACATACAAATAGCTCCTCTAGGTATAATCAATGTCCTGGTTATAACTTTAAAGAACTAAAGAAAGTTGCCTCACTTAAATTACAAGAAGATAATCAACATTAAGTAAAGGAAATATGCCAGTTGCAAGGTTTCAAAGAGTGTGTGCAAGTGAACTACATCCGGATTATGATATGATGCATATGCATTGTCTGGCCCAAACATGGACACAACAACGACAGCTTGACATGCATAATGGTTACAAATAGTATCTTAATTTCCAACACTAGCCATTGGAAAAATATATTATATGATCTTAAAGAATAAAGCATAATTAGTTAGAAAAATGATAACGAAATAACTTTTAATTATTTAAGATATAAAAATAATATTATTATCAATCACAGTGCATCCCCCTCGATCGTTGCAACTTTTTTCAATAATTTATTTCATAAATTCCATCACAAAATAACTGTATTGTTTTGCATTTGGCTACTTAGAAGCTTACATTAAAGGAAATAATTCATATTGTTAATAACTAATATATACATTAAAATATTTAATTGAAATAGAAGTACACATATCTTGATCACTTCCCATTGTATATGCTTTCTTCCTTTTCTTCCTTTGTTTGAATTAAACAATTTTAATGCCTTCATATATACATTCAACATAGTTGATATATGAGTGCTTTATGACTAAATTAAATGCATAATAAAAAGCATATATGAACTCACATTTCCACAACATATTTCCAATCCTCATCATGAATGTGATGACTTAGAGAATCCAACAAGTAAACAATCTTCTTATGAGGTTCAATGACAATGAGATTCTAATGGAAATTACACAAACACATAATTAGTGCATATAATTCACTAAAAAAGGCAATTGAAAATGATATTAAGGATGTTAATTACCCATTGCAACTTGGCACCAAAACTAATTGATTAACTAATACACCACTCATCCTATCCACTAAAAAGCATGCCCTTTGGTTGAACCTATTCAGTTTTACCTATTTTGTCCTATGTGATTGTTTAAAAGTTTGGGATGCTGTGCAGATTTACAAATATGAATTTATCGATCTTGTTTTCTTTCACCAACATTTTATAAAGATGTCTATCATTTAAAATAAAAGAAAATCAAAATTATACTAAATACTAAATTAATAAAGTATGTGCTTCGTATATACTAAATTAATAAAAAAAGCAAACAAAGTTTAAGGAAGTTTGAAGACTTACCATATGTAAACAAAAACATAATTTCCTGAAATTGGCTCCAAGTGATACAAAGGACTGATGTCCTCAACGTGCAAGTTCAGTTCATAATCTTGAAATACCTCATAATCTAAAAAAATTGACAATTTCCTTCCATTCTTAAGAGTAGACTTACAATAACAATACAACATGCGTAACGATCTTGGCACACTTGATGACAAAGTCTGGTTGTTTTCTACATGAGCAGTGTTCTTCATTTGATGCTTTTAATAATTGTAATTGTAAACTTTTATATAGGTGCAATACTAAATAATTTCATGGATATTTACTTTGAAATATTATCTTAGATATACCTCATGTCGTAGCATTAGCAAGTGTTTTGGCTTAGCCATATGTGTTCCAATAGCATCACCAATAGTTTCACATTCATTGGGAAGCAGAACTGGCCAATGTGTTGATTTTTGTATTGCTTCATCAATGGATACATGCATACAATTCTTGGGTAATAGAACACCATTGAGAAAGTGACTATCTCCATTGACCTCAATAACTATTCCATATGCAGCAATGTCATGTCTTAAATATTTTGAAGAAAAGAATGCAATTCAACTTGGCAAAGTTTCTATCAAGCAGGAATTGAAGAAGCTTAAAGAGGAGTCAATTTTAGTGTCAGCAAATTATCTGAGGCTTATGCTTCCATCAAATTACTTGAAGATGAATTGGCAAAAGCACAAAAGGATATGAACCAAAAAGTCCTACAGGTCAGAGCATGGTGCATGTAAGACATGGCACGTAGGCTATAGGAAAGAGATATGGTTCATGTTGCTTCTGATGATGTGTTCTTTGGCAATATAGAGCATGTTTCAGCGATCAAAATTGTACATGAGAATATGGACCAAAAAGTCTTGAACAAATGAAATGACAATTCTCTGTTCTTTTTGTTTATGTGTTTGTTTGTTTGTTTACCTATAGGCCAGTGCTAGTGATATGTGATTAGGGATGATATGTACAACTCTGCATGATATTGAATCAATTGAAACAAAAGTGCCACAGTTCAGTAGAGATTTGCTAATTGCATTTCATTTTTGTAGAATTTTGGCAGCCAAAGTTTCAGCATGAGTTAGAAACTAAAATAGAAAAGAAAGGAAAGGAAGATATTGGTAGTAAAGAAAACAAACATGAAGTGAAAATGAATTAAGTCAACTTGTATCCTACCTTTTGTAGATGATGATATATAACCCTCCCTCAATCATGACATATGAGAAAAATAAACATAATGAGGAATTAGATCATTCAGTAACAATATTTCAAGAAACAAGACACATTTTTATGCTTCCAAGCAATAAGTGAGTAAAAGAGAACAATCAGAAAAGTGATGACAGTTGGGAAAAATGATACTCGACAAAAACAAATCACAAAGAAGAGAGAAAAACATTCGAGACCTGTAATTCTGTTAGCTAGAGCCCTAGAGTCAATCATTTGATGATTGTATTATGGACTTATTGTATCATATTTTTATATTAATAAAGGTATTTATTTGGTTATTATACTTACTTGTATTGGTGCCAAATAAACTAAGTATAATAACGTCCTTGAGTAGAAGGTTCTTACCTATATCAATCGATTGGTTGAATCGATAGTGAGATGATATAGGGAACACTACTCTTAATCATTGCTAGTCGAGTATTAACATTCAAGGACAATGTTAATGCAATAAGACTAGCATGTAGGTCAACTCGATGACTTGATCTCACAAGTCATGGATATAAAGATATCAAGTTGACACATGGGTATACATTAGAGAATGTATACTGAATGACCCGCCATGAGAAAGTATCATGGATCGTTATATGAGTGTTATATACTTTCTCATGTGGCTATTAGTATGACTACTAGTCCTTAGACCTGAAGTCACCATAGATCCCTACATAAGGAGTTATGTACTTTGATTTCGTCAAACGTCACCCGTAACTAGGTGGACTATAAAGGCGATTACTGGGTATATAACAAATTATGCAGAGGGATGTGAGTGATGTAAATGGGATCTATCCCTCCTATATGACAGGAGAGACATCGGTATTCTTGATAGAGTGAGACCACGAAGTGCATGACCATGCCCAAATGAGTCAATATAGGATATTGAGCTCATTTGATTTAGTGAGTCTACTTGGAGTTCAACATTTAGATTGGTCAGAGGATGACACGGTCTATGCCTCACATTGACCAATCTAGATGTCTAGGATAGAAGGACACTTGTCATATATTGTGAGGAGTCACAAGGTGATGTTGGATCTCAACATTCTTGTAACTTGGGTAGTAATGATGTGTTGCTAGATACCGCTCATTACTTATGCTCCTAAATGGGTTTAGGGCATTGCCAACGTTACAAGAACCTATAGGGTCACACACTAAGGACAATTAGATGGAGATTAGGTTCATATGATGAACCAAGAGGATTAGATTCATTTGATGAATCAAATTAGATTAAGAGTAATCCTAATTGGGCTAACTTGAGTTGGACTCAAGTGGATTCATGTATTCAATGAGTTTAATTTAGATTATGACTCATTAAATTAACTTAATTTAATCAATTAGATTCATTATATTAAGTTGGCTTGAATCAAATGGTTAGATTAGATCAACCATGGAAGAGATTTGGTCAAGTTTGACTTGACTTGAGAGGAAGATTAAAAGTCAAGTTTGACTTGACTTTATGCCATCTCATTGGTGAGTAGGCATTGATGTGGACCAATGATGTTACTCCACATCATCATGGGTGCCACCTCATGGAAGTTACAAAGCCATTTTCTTTAATAGCTTCACATTAATTGCACTTAATGCAATTTTTTTTTGGGAGTTACACTTTGAATATGGCCGGCCACTTTTGAATGGGGATGAAATTGATTTTCCTCATTCAAGTGCATTATTCCTTCTTCTTCCTCTTGGAGCTCTCTCCCTCTCCCTCTCCTCCTCAACTTGGCCAAACCACACATAGGTGCTAGCACACCTTTTTGTGTGGTTTTCTCCACCTACGTGTTCATGTGGATACTTCTAGAGGAGTATCTATCTTGATACTCTTGAGATCCGGCACCGTTTGGACGAGCGGGAACGCGAAGGGCTTCGCTTCAAAGGTATAACTCGTTTCATGTAGATCTAGGAGTAGATCTAAGGAGAAACTCGTACTCGTAATTTAGTTTTGAAATCTTTTCTTCGCACGAGATCCGTTGGCTAGGGTGATTCGGGGTTTCCGCGACGCGAAAAAGCAACAAAGCCACGTGCGAAGCGAGTACGAGTTTAAATTAGTATTTTTGTGAAAAATATGCATACTGTAACATTCTGTGAATTTCCTAATTTTTATGATTTTATGGGTATTTTTCTCGTAGAAGCGAAGCACAAGTGTTTCGGCACTTGTAGGCTTCGACTACCGAGAAGAATTTTCCAAAATGGTGATGTTTCGACCCAAAATCTTTTGGGACAGCGGGCTAAGGTGCTTTTGGATCGCTTAGGAGCAACTCGCGATGGTTAGATCACGGGTAGGGGTACTGCCCCTAACCCCGCAAGGGGATTTGCTCCGCGATTGCGCCCGAAATCGCTAATCGGGACCGTCGGGAAAAATTTACTCATAAAATCTGTAAAATTACAGAAAAATTATGAAAAATATATAATTTTGAATTATATATTATTTTTGTGATAGTCATGGCCTAAAGACCCAATTTGATTGGACAATTATGTTGTAATTCATAATACGGTCTGCGTGCCGTTATGTAATGTGCGTGCTGTATGTATCTTATTTTTATTTATTTTATTTTTTTGCGACCTGCGCGTTGTGCCTTCCTTTTATTCTGGTTGTAAATTAGATTTAGACTTGAATGTAACTCGAGTTTCAAAATTGTAATGTAAATTTTGAAGCGGTGGAAGGTCCACATGAGACGGAGTTACGAGGAGGGCGCGAGCAATACAAGGTGGTCAAAGGAAGAAGCTTGAGAAGCTGTTGACCTTAGGTTGACCATCCAATCTTCTCATTGGCTTGAGAAGATCGTAGTAGGGCCATGACATAATCACAAAATAATTTAATTAATTGCTTATATGTATGTGATGCATGCTAGTTAATTAAGTAATTAATTAATGCCTAGCGATTAGATTTGATCTAAATCGTGCACATGATGCACCCTTCGATTAGATTAGATCTATCGAGTATATGATACGCATCATCGTTGAGATTAGATCTAAAACGCGTCAACTCATAATGCCTACCATGCCGTGATACCTACCACTACCTCGATCGCATGCTGTTGTTGAATCTGCCAAAGCAGAGCAACACATACTATCTTGGTAGGGTACGGAGGGACAATCTTGGTCCCGCCTATCAACGCATGGGTGAGTACAACTTAATTAGATTGAGTATTTCTTGTTAACTCGGTTGGATCGAGTATAACTATAGACATTCTTCCAACGGTTGGAAAGTTAGGTCAAAATCACATATATATTAACTCTCGGGCGTATTAGCCAAAGCTAACTCGAGTTTTAATATAAATGCGGATTTTTGATTCTATAAACAAGAGTTGCATAGAGATGTAATTGGTAATTGTTACCTACCGATCATACTAAGTCTTGGGCGTATTAGCCAAAGCTAACTCAAGGGTTAGTATGATGTGGATCTTGTCCCACATGAATTATAGAATTCAGTGGGAGCATCATTTAGTTAAAGGCCTAATTAAATAATTAAGAATATGACACTTATTTCTGCATTTATTTCTGTTGTAGAATTGCCATGACGTCGAACACGAACACCTTCTCCCTGCGATCTGTCCTCGAGAAGGATAAGCTCAACGGAGCAAACTTCCTGGACTGGTACAGGAACCTGAGAATAGTTCTCACCCAAGAACGTAAACTGTACGTTCTGGAGCAGTCCATTCCGGAGGCTCCTCCTGACAATGCCCCGCAAGCTGACAAAGATGCTTACAAGAAGCATCAAGATGACGCATTAGATATGTCCTGTCTAATGCTCGCGACCATGAACTCTGAGCTTTAGAAGCAACACGAGTTAATGGGCGCTTATGATATGGTTGAACATCTTCGTCAGCTGTATCAAGGACAAGCGAGGCATGAGAGATTTGAGATCTCAAGGGCACTGTTTTAGTGCAAGATGTCAGACGGGGCTCCCGTAGGCCCATATGTACTCAAAATGATTGGGTACATATAGAACCTACAAAGATTGGGGTTCCCTCTTGGCCAAGAGCTGGCTACTGACCTGATCTTGCAATCCTTGCTGGATAGCTACAGTCAATTCGTTCTAAACTACAATATGAACGAGATTGACAAGCCACTGCCCGAGCTGCTTAGCATGTTAAGAACCGCTGAGCTAAACCTTAAGAAGGCTAAGCCCAACACTGTTCTGATGGTTCAGAAACATAAGGGCAAGGGCAAGCCCAAAGGCAAGGGAAAGTCCCAAGCCAAGGGCAAAGGCAAGGCACTGAAGCCTAAAGGAGGGGTCGCCAAGGATGCTACCTGCTTCCACTGCGGTCAGACCGGGCACTGGAAGAGGAACTGCAAGGTATACTTGGAGGATCTTAAGAAGAAGCGAAGTGAGACTTCCACTTCAGGTATATATGTTATAGAAGTCAATCTATCTATTTCTACATCATGGGTATTAGATACTGGATGTGCTTCTCACATTTGTACTGATGTGCAGGTGCTGAGAAATAGCAGGGCATTGACAAAGGGCGAGGTGGACCTACGAGTAGAAAATGGAGCACGGGTTGCTGCTGTTGCTGTAGGGACTTACTGTCTATCTCTGCCCTCTGGGCTTGTACTAGAGTTAGTCGATTGTTGTTATGTGCCTGCATTAACTAAGAACATTATATCAGTTTCTTGTTTGGACAAGAAAAGGTTTCTCGTTTACTATAAAGAACAAATGTTGTTCCGTCTATTTAAACGATATGTTCTATTGTAGTGCACCTCTGATAAACGGACTCTATATTCTAGACCTTGAGAGCCCTATCTATAACGTAAATACCAAGAGGTTCAAGTCAAATGACATGAACCAAACCTACCTCTGGCACTGTCGCTTAGGTCATATAAATGACAAGCGCTTATCCCAGCTCCATAAGGATGGTTTATTGGACTCATTTGATTTTGAATCATATGAGATATGCGAGTCATGCCCAGAGGCGATTATAGATACTTCATCACATTTACTGATGACTTCAGTAGATATGGTTATGTGTACTTGATGACACATAAGTCTAAATCTTTTGAAAAGTTCAAAGAATTCAAGAATGAAGTACAGAACCAGCTTGGCAAGAGTATTAAGATACTTCGATCCAATCGAGGTGGAGAATACCTTAGCCATGAGTTTCGTGACTATCTAGCAGAGTGTGGGATCCTATCCCAATTCACTCCTCCTGGAACACCACAGTGGAATGGTGTATCCGAAAGGAGGAATCGTACCCTATTAGATATGGTGCGATCTATGATGAGTCACACAGATCTTCCGATATACCTTTGGGGTTATGCTCTAGACAAGGCAGCTTTTATACTCAACAGAGTTCCATCCAAGGCCGTGATAAAGACACCATATAGGATATGGACTGGGAGAGATGTCCAAGTGTCTTTCATGAGGATTTGGGGTTGTGAGGCTTACGTTAGACGTCAAGTCTCAGACAAGTTAGGACCCAAATCCGACAAGTGCTACTTTATAGGATATCCCAAGGAAACTAAGGGATATTACTTCTACATTCCCAGTCAGCACAAGATAGTTGTGGCAAAAACTGGGGTCTTTCTAGAAAGGGACTTTGTTTCTAGAAAGACTAGTGGGAGCGCGTTCAATCTTGAAGAAGTTCAAGATGCGAACAATAGCACTGATGCCTCGATGGAAATTGAATTGGAACCACAAAGTGTTGTGGATGGTGTTGTTCCACAAGGAGTTGAGGAATAACAACCAGTTCAAGTAGACATACCTCTTCGCAGGTCTGATAGGGTACGTCGTCAGCCTGAGAGATACTCATTTCTCTTGTCTGACCATGATGACGTTATGCTCATAGAGGATGAGCCTACCACCTATCAGGAAGCTGTGATGAGACCAGATTCCGAGAAATGGCTAGAGGCCATGAGATCCGAAATGGAATCCATGTACACCAACCAAGTATGGACTTTGGTTGATCCACCTGAAGGGGTAAAACCCATTGGGTGTAAGTGGGTCTTTAAGAGAAAGACTGACATGGATGGACTTATCTATAAGAGTCACTTGGTAGCTAAAGGTTTCAAGCAGATTCATGGTATTGACTATGATGAAACTTTTTCTCCAGTAGCGATGTTTAAGTCCATTCGGATCATGCTTGCTATTGCAGCTTACCATGACTATGAGATATGGCAGATGGATGTCAAAACCGCGTTTCTGAATGGAAACCTGCTCGAGGATGTGTACATGACACAACCTGAGGGTTTTGTAGATCCACAGCATACTAGTAGAGTATGCAAGCTGCATAGGTCCATTTATGGACTAAAGCAAGCTTCTCGGAGCTGGAATCTTCGATTCGATGATGCAATCAAACAGTTTGGTTTCATCAAGAATGAAGATGAGCCTTGTGTCTACAAGAAGGTTGTAGGGGACATAGTTGTCTTCCTCATATTGTATGTGGATGACATACTACTCATTGGGAAGGACATCCCTATGCTTCAGTCTGTCAAGACTTGGCTAGGGAGTTGCTTCTCAATGAAGGACTTAGGTGAGACATCCCGCATTCTAGGGATACAGATCTATAGAGATAGATCTAAGAGATTGCTTGGCCTAAGTCAGAGTACATACATTGACAAGGTACTCATTCGGTTTGCCATGCAGAACTCCAAGAAGGGATTTCTGCCGATGTCACATGGCGTGAGTCTTTCGAAGACTCAAGGTCCCTCTTATAGAGAGGAGAGAGACCGCATGGATCAGATCCCTTATGCCTCAGCCATAGGATCGATCATGTACGCCATGCTATGTACTCGACCTGATGTCTCGTATGCTTTGAGCATGACGAGCAGATACTAGTCAGATCCAGGTGAAAGTCACTGGATAACGGTCAAGAATATTCTTAAGTACTTAAGAAGGACTAAAGAATATTTCTTGATATATGGAGGTGATGATGAGCTAGCTGTAAAGGGTTACAGTGATGCTAGCTTCCAGACCGACCAGGATGACTATAGATCGCAGTCGGGGATCGTATTTTGCATTAATGGTGGTGCTGTTAGCTGGAAGAGTTCGAAGCAGGATACAGTAGCTAATTCTACAACAGAAGCCGAGTACATTGCTGCATCAGAGGCAGTAAAGGAGGCAGTTTGGATCCGCAAGTTCATCACTGAACTTGGGGTGGTTCCTAGCATTGCTGACCCCATTGAGCTCTATTGTGACAACAATGGAGCTATAGCACAGACGAAGGAACCTCGCTCACACCAGCGGACCAAACACATACTACGGCGCTTCCATCTCATTCGAGAGATCATCGAGAGAGGAGATGTGAAGATTTGCAGAGTACCTACAGAGGCTAACATCGCAGATCCCTTGACCAAGACTTTGGCATAGAGGAAGCATGATGGTGACACTAGGTCATTTGGGCTTAGAGCCTACACTGATTGGCACTAGTGCTAGTGGGAGATTGTTAGCTAGAGTCTTAGAGCCAATCATTTGATGATTGTATTATGGACTTATTGTATCATATTTTTATATTAATAAAGACATTTGTTTGGTTATTATACTTACTTGTATTGGTGCCAAATAAACTAAGTATAATAACGTCCTTGAGTAGAAGGTTCTTACCTATATCAATCGATTGGTTGAATCGATAGTGAGATGATATAGGGAACACTACTCTTAATCATTGCTAGTCGAGTATTAACATTCAGGGACAATGTTAATGCAATAAGACTAGCATGTAGGTCAACTCGATGACTTGATCTCACAAGTCATGGATATAAAGATATCAAGTTGACACATGGGTATACATTAGAGAATGTATACTGAATGACCCGCCATGAGAAAGTATCATGGATCGTTATATGAGTGTCATATACTTTCTCATGTGGCTATTAGTATGACTACTAGTCCTTAGACCTGAAGTCACCATAGATCCCTACATAAGGAGTTATGTACTTTGGTTTCGTCAAACGCCACCCGTAACTGGGTGGACTATAAAGGCGATTACTGGGTATATAACAAATTATGCAGAGGGATGTGAGGGATGTAGATGGGATCTATCCCTCCTATATGACGGGAGTGTCATCGGTATTCTTGATAGAGTGAGACCACTAAGTGCATGGCCATGCCCAAATGAGTTAATATAGGATATTGAGCTCATTTGATTTAGTGAGTCTACTTGGAGTTCAACATTTAGATTGGTCAGAGGATGACACGGTCTATGCCTCACATTGACCAATCTAGATGTCTAGGATAGAAGGACACTTGTCATATATTGTGAGGAGTCACAATTAGTAGTCACAAGGTGATGTTGGATTTCAACATTCTTGTAACTTGGGTAGTAATGATGTGTTGCTAGATACCGCTCATTACTTATGTTCCTAAATGGGTTTAGGGCATTGCCAACATTACAAGAACCTATAGGGTCACACACTAAGGACAATTAGATGGAGATTAGGTTCATATGATGAACCAAGAGGATTAGATTCATTTGATGAATCAAATTAGATTAAGAGTAATCCTAATTGGGCTAACTTGAGTTGGACTCAAGTGGATTCATGTATTCAATGAGTCTAATTTAGATTATGACTCATTAAATTAACTTAATTTAATCAATTAGATTCATTATATTAAGTTGGCTTGAATCAAATGGTTAGATTAGATCAACCATGGAAGAGATTTGGTCAAGTTTGACTTGACTTGAGAGGAAGATTAAAAGTCAAGTTTGACTTGACTTTATGCCATCTCATTGGTGAGTAGGCATTGATGTGGACCAATGATGTTACTCCACATCATCATGGGTGCCACCTCATGGAAGTTACAAAGCCATTTTCTTTAATAGCTTCACATTAATTGCACTTAATGCAATTTTTTTTGGGAGTTACACTTTGAATATGGCCGGCCACTTTTGAATGGGGATGAAATTGATTTTCCTCATTCAAGTGCATTATTCCTTCTTCTTCCTCTTGGAGCTCTATCCCTCTCCCTCTCCTCCTCAACTTGGCCGAACCACACATAGGTGCTAGCATACCTTTTTGTGTGGTTTTCTCCACCTACGTGTTCGTGTGGATACTTCTAGAGGAGTATCTATCTTGATACTCTTGAGATCCGACATCGTTTGGATGAGCGGGAACGCGAAGGGCTTCGCTTCAAAGGTATAACTCGTTTCATGTAGATCTAGGAGTAGATCTAAGGAGAAACTCGTACTCGTAATTTAGTTTTGAAATCTTTTCTTCGCACGAGATCCGTTGGCTAGGGTGATTCGGGGTTTTCACGACGCAAAAAAGCGGTTTTCGCGGCCCGAAAAACCCAACAAATTCTTCACCAAATCAGAAGAAGAAAAATGCACCTTAGGTCGAAGCCTGGTCTGGGCCGCTAGCGAGCGATGACGATCACTAACTTGGGATGGACGTGGAGTAGAAGGAGAGAACATGGCCGACGCAGTTGGGTAGAAGCGCGTGATTAGGGTTGGTATGTGGATTTTTGGGCGTAGGGATCCTCTGGTCCAGAATTTTCTGGATCAGAAGAGGCCCTGTCCATTCATTGGCTGGATGAACTGGACCCCACTTGTTAAACAGGTGGGGTCCAAATCATCCAGCCAATGAATGGATAGGGGACCAGGACTGGTCCAGGGATCTAGGACCAAGACTGGTCCATGGATCTTGGACCAGAGGATCCTACCCCGATTTTTGGTGGCACCGTTTTAATTCACTCCTTATTATTTTACTAAAAAAAAATCTCCGATGGCAATGTGATAAAAAAAAATCTAAGAAACTTGAGCAATGGTACTATGGTTAGGTAGAAAATTACAAATTTTCCCTTGACTATTTGAATAAATCCATCCAGCTCAAAACAAACCACAAACTTCATCTTAAGAGAGAAAACATCTAGGGATATAAATTTCACTTCATCCATGAAAATTAGCACAGATAAATAATCTATAAAGACAATACTATCCATGAAAATGGGTAAAAATCTATTTTTTTTTAAAAAATAACTTTTAAAGATAACACCATTGACTTAAACCTCAAAAACATACACATAGACAATATTTTAATAAAATCATTATTTATTATCATGTAAGCAATACTAATAGACAACGGTTGATTAAAACTGTTGTCATAGACGTAAAAAAAAAGGCTTATAGACAACGGTTCTAAAAATCGTTGTCTTTGACATACATAAGACAACGATTTTTTAAAAACCGCTATTTAAGAAAAACATAGCCAACAATAACAATTTTCAATAAATCATTGTTAAATAGAAAAAGACAACAATTTTTTAAAAAATCGTTGTCTATTGGGTGTGGTTGTAGTGAACCTTGGATTAGGTTGACAAAGATGGATGGTTGAGTGAAAAGTCAAGAAGGTCTTAACTGGATACTTTATAGTGGAGAAGTTCAAGTGAGGCATGGTTGACTAACACTTGACAATCATAAATCTAATAGGGAGTTGGTGTTAGATTTTAAGGGATGTCCTAAGACAATCGCCTTACGATTTTTTACTAAATATAGATTCACTATTTGAGTGCATATTATATGTTTGATTATCTTAAATTCATTTACTGAATGTCCGTAATATAATTCATAGCATGAGAGAAATTATGATTGAATCACAATTAGTGATTATCTCTACATGTGCACATTATGATCGTATTGAAATTTCCTTAGTCGTTGAATTAACGCATTCGGACATTATCAATTCTGTAAGACTAGCACGGGTTATACTCCTTGGTTCGCCAAGCAGCTATTTTCTCACTGGCTAGAGATATTGGGATGTCGAGAGTTAAACGTGGATGCTAGTTATGGTAACTAGTCATTGGAGTGACTCATTGTAAGACTTCATATGATTATCTATATATATGGATATGTTTGTGAAGCTCTTATTATAGCTCAAGTGCAAATTTCCTTCGACTTGAGATATACAAGTTATCTTGGTCATGGAGACTTATATTTTGACATCTTAAGCAATTACCTCATTGAGGTGTGGACCCGGGATGATTGGGTGTAAGTCGAAATGCCCGAAAATATTTGGATAGCCCACAAAGAATTCACTATTCCTTGCGAGGAGACGTATACCCTATGACCACTCATTAGGATTATTACTCAAAGTCTTTGTCCAAAGCATCACATATTAAGAGTACAAGATGAGTAATGTGAATCTGTAGAATGAGAAAGTATTACATTGGCTAGGTGTGACATGGTTCAAGACATGGTCTATGTGTCTGAACCAAGTGGGTATAAGACGAGTGAAAGGAACAAGGCAAGACTCACTATAGCTGCTGAAGGGTTTAGAATTAGTTATAAGATCAACTATGATTTTTTAGCTAATTAGGGATTATGATGTACTACTAGATGTTACTCATGACCGTTCTATAATTAGTAATTAATTATGGAAGACCAAGATAAATCGGGAACCTATTAGGTTACACACACTAACGAGTCTCTAAAAGACATAAAACAAGTTAAAGAATAGGATTCTTAGATCAAGAGATAAATGTTTGGGTGGACCGTGCATAAGATAAATATGAAAATATTTGCCATAATGGAAGCGCGGATAAGCTACATCTCTTATGGTAGAGTTAAACCATATTTAGTTTAATCATGAATTAGTCATGAACCAACTTAATTTAGTTGTAAACTAAATCAAGGGATTAATGAGCTAATTTTTAGTTAAGGGAATAGTTGGATTTGACCTTTCTAATCCAACTCATTAAAGAGGATTATATATAGATGTAATTGGGAGAGAATTAGATACAAGTTTCATTATTTGGTTGATTGACTTTTGGAAACTCAATCCTCCTCTCCCTCTCCTATCTTTCCCGCAGCCAACAAGAGGGTGTTCCCTCTTGTTGTCGTGACCACCACAAGGGAGAAAAACTCTTCCTTGTGTGCTTCTCTTCTTTTTTCTCTTGATCCTACTTCTTCGCTCGTGGCTAGTAACTTTTGAAGGAGAGGCTTGTACTTAAGGAGTTGTCTTGAGGAAATCGACGTGGATACAAATAGAAACAAGGTTCGACAACGTCACTACTGTTGATGCCCTTCTCATTACAGGTCATTCGTAAGGTATACCTAGCATAAATTTACTTTCCATAAAATTTTAATTATGCGATCATATTTGACATATTGTATCCTTATATGCGTGTGGTGTGTGTGATGTAATAATTATAAATTATTATTATTTTATTTTTTACTACATATGTTTATAAAATATGTTCTAGCACGCACCCGCATCGAGCATATCCCAATAGTTGGCATGATAGGGGAAGTTCAAGTGGCTCATGAAGGATAGAACATTTGGTGGTTGGAAGTCTAATAGATAGTCAAATAGTTTACAAGAGTAAAGTCCAAGTGGGTTATAAAGGACTAGAGACTTAGCACGAGATGTGAAATCTAAGTGGGTTAAAATTAATCAGATATTTGACAATAGAGGAAGTCCTAACAAGTTATGGAGGATTGGATATTAGGCACAAGAAATGCAGTCCAAACAAGTTAAGAAGGACCAGATGTTTGACAATGGTGAATTCTTGGCAAGTCAAAATTGGCTAAATACTAGGTAGTGATAAAGTCTTAGCAAGTTTATCTGATATTAGGTAACGATGAAATCCCAATAGGTCAAGGTTAACTAGATGCTAGGCAGCATAACATCCTAGCAAGTCAAGGTTGATTGGATATTAGGCAACGATGAAGTTTTGACAAGCCATGGTTGACCAGATGCTAAGCAATGGAAAGTCTCCACTAGTTAAGATTGTTTGGATGCTGGGCAAATAAAGTCTTGGAAAGTTAAGATCAATTGGATACTAGGAAAGATAAGGTTTTAACCTTGAAAAGGCTAAAATTAGAGCTATTAATCAACTGTTAGGTAGTAGCAATCGATTGATTACCTCTAAATTCTCAATTCAAGATTTGAGAGGGTTTAAGGTTGTTTGTTGAATGATCAGTCAATTAATGTAGTTGATCAATAAATTGATGGGCACATCAATTAATTGATAATTTTGACCAATCAACTGATGAAACTATAACATCAAATAAATTATGTAAAACTTAGTGGAAGAACTCAACTGATAGACATCGATTGATCGGTGAATAATAACAATTAATTGTTGTTACTATTGTAGTGAGCAGAAGGTTTCTGGGTCAAGCTGAGAACTCAACTGATACAAAACAATCAATTGATGAACAATAATAGTCAATGGTCAATAGTCAAAGATGAGGTGGAAGAGTTATTCTATAGGTGAAACAATGATGAACAACAATAGTTGATTGTTGATAGTCAAAGAGGAGGTGGAAGAATTGTTCTCCAAGTGAAACAATTAAATTCAATAAAGCAATTGATTGATGGTGATGAGTAGTCGTCTGTTAGGCAAAAATTAGTCTTAACATGAAGGTTATAAAAGAAGAGTTTTAAGGAGAATTTTGGTGCTAGTTCTTGGAGATTTAGAGAAGAGTGTTGTTGCATTTTTAAACCTCAAGAGGCAATCCAAAATATTCAATAGTGAGAAAATCAAAGTTTTATTTGTAAATTATTGATTTATATTGTATTCATTATTATCTTTTTATTTGCTTGTATGAATACGGGTTATGTAAGAGGTTTCTCCACCTCTAGAAAGTCTCCAGCAAGAACTAGGGGTTTCGAACTATGTACATTAGTTTGTGTCTTTGTTTTTGTATTTTCTTTATGTTTTTTTTTGCTATGTATTAACATGTTGTAGATGAGAACATGATCAACGAAGAATAAATTCACAAATCTCTATTCAGTCTTCCTCTAGCAATTTCAATGATCCAAACAAGTGGTATTAGAGTAAGCCCACTCTTTATTCGACTACCCATCGAAGAAGCATAGTGCTAGTGGAAGGACGAGAAGATGTGATTTTAGAATGGATCCCTGAGATGGATTTGGATTTGACATTGAGTACCTCCACCATTCAGAATGGAAACCTGTTAATATTGAAAGTCACGGATAGAGCATTTCACCACAGTGGATATTAATAACTGGTTTATATTAATGGAGAAATTTAAAGGTTCAATTGATAGCAAAGGAAGACTCCTCAAAAAAAGAAATGGATTAAGGAACAAGTCAAAAATCTATAGCAAATGAAAAGGTAACTAAATTACTAGTTGATACGGGTTATATCGAGCGGATCCAGAGGATGACATGGTAGTCATAGTCAAAGCGATGTAGCAGGCCAAGTTGAGATAGGGAGGTATTCCTCATGTGGTTCTGTTGATCGCCCAGCATCAAAGCTCTCAAGTCCTGCCTGGTAGTCCTAAAGCAGGATACTCAAAGAAACCCAACCGGTTATAGACTTGATCGGGTATAAGGACCCTAGGACTTTACTCTGAAACTAAAAAAAATAATGTGCTCGGTCAATCAATGGACAGTCGGGTTCAGGGGAGCTCGACCAGCTAAAACGTCGTCCAGGTTCTAGACACTTAAGCCTTATAAAGTTCTTAATATAAGATTGGTCGGATGAAAGCCGATCAAATATAAGACTCCCTGTGTGCACTCGATCAGGCAAAGACCTGGCAAGCCTAAAGACACTCGGCCTTAGCAAGCTCTTAGCATATAATTGGTTGGGTAAAGGTTGATCAAGCAAAAGACTCTTTATGTTGTGCTTAGCCGGGAAAACACTGGACGAGCCTAAAGACACTTGACCTTATAAAGCTATTAGCATACGATTGGTTGGGTGAAGGCTAATCGAGATTAGGGATCTCTATTTGCGCTCGGCCTGGCAAAGATCGGGCGGATTTAAGAACACTTAGCCTTGCAAAGTTCTCAATATACGACCGACCAAGCTCAGTATGCCCAACTCCATAAATCTTCTAAGGAAAGGTTGATCAAAGGGCAAGTACGTACTATCCAAATAAGAGCCAATTGTGATAAAGGTATCTAGCCCCATGTGAACATCCAGGAGAGTTCAGCTGATGTGAAGATAATATATCTATTTTCTCTTTGTCAGATAAGTAGATGGATGGGTTTAATGTTCTTGATCTCAGTGACTTGCATAGGCTAATCAAACTTTAGGTTGCCCAGGTATAAATGCAGAATAGTTTCATATGAAACTCTAAATATATTTATAATAGGCAGTCTATCATACAACTTACATATTGTTAGCTTAATGACCGACTAAAATACATTCAGTAGAAGACATTCTTAATATACGACTAGCTTAATGGCCGACCGAGATATATTCAGTAGAGGGTAATCCAAGCATACGGCTGACTCAATGACTAGCCGAGATATATCTAACAAATAGATAGTCGACAATATTCTAACAGTCTATCAGATTTGTCAGGGAATATTCCTTCGAGACTTCCTCATTGATTGATTATTTACAATAGTATACTCCTTTGATTACTTCATAAAGAGCCTAATTGATAAGCGATAAAAGAGGTACATCTATGGGTAGATAAAAGATTCCTCGGAGGATGATAACACAATGCGTAGGTTGTACTTCTCTCATCTTCTAACAAACTCTAAGGTACTCGGGTACCACCTCACAATGGCGGAGGTTATGTGAGGTGGCATAAAAAGGGGATCCTCTCCACTAGAAGGTACACAAACTTCCGCATCTTAACCCTACTTTCACATGAGCACTTTCCCTACTGTTCTCTCTCCACTTTCTGAAAAATGTACTGACTTGAGTGTTAGAGGGACTAGCCAGGGATTCCCACCCTGATCTTGGGTCACTAATGATTTTTTGGGTCATCGGAGTTGTTAGGGTCGATTTGTAGCTAGAGGGGTGGGGGTGAATAGCTCATCACGCTTCATTGTCTTGTTTTGATAATGATGATATGTAACGAAAATACACATAAAGTGTGAGACTATTGCGGCCGGCTAGAAGGCGGGGTTGAATAGCCCTGTAAAAATAAAACACAACCCTTCCCGACTTTTTAAACTAACACTTGCATATAAAATAGAAAAGCAATAAATCAAAACAGAAAAAGACGAGGCACCAGATGTTTACTTGGTTACAACCGGGAAGGTTGTTAATCTAAGAAAAATGATCGCACTACTATCTCCTTCAGGCGGAGAAGACTCTTTTACAGCAATGTAGGCACAGAAAGAAAGAAGCTAATCTAAACAGTGGAAGCGCACACTCGTTGTTACAATTTCTGAACTGATTTAAAAGCTTTTGGATCAAGGCTAAATTTATAGCCTTCGTCGGGGCGCTTGGAAGGGGTTCCGGGCGCCCTAGGGGGATAAAACTTTATCCCTCGACGTTCAAATCGCGTTTGACGTGATCTAGTCAACAAACCAGGTCCGGGCACCCGGAAGGGTTCCGGGCGCCCTGGGCTGCTCCGGGCGCCCGGAATGGTTCCGGGCGCCCCGGAGCCTAAAGTCAATAGATGTTGACTTTTTCATCAGGGGACGACTGCTCTGGTTCAGTTCACCTCGGTTTGGGTCTTTAACTCCGAATCCGCTTGTTTGAGTGATCTCTGCCATCCGAAAAAGGGCTCACCCAAACCCAACTTCTGGTCTTCTCAAGCGGGCTTCCCTCCGGCTTCTCGTCCCTCAGAATCACCGCGTGTTTCCTTCTCGTCTGCCTGCGTACTCATCCGCAGTCTTCGTCCCTCGGATGCACCGCGTGCCATCCTTTCGCTAGCTGCGTCTCTTGCTCCTCGAGCAGTCTTCCGCTCTGGCTTTCGTCCCTCGGAACCACCGCACGCTTCCTTCTCGTCCGCTGGTGTACTCTTCCGCAGCGCCTCATCCCTCGGACGCACTGCGTGCCGTCCTTCTCGTTAGCTGCGTCTTCCACTCGACAACCTGTGCTCCTAAGCTCCTGCACACTTAGACACCAGGTTAGAAACACACAGGACCTAACTTAACTTGTTGATAACACCAAAACAATCTTGGGGTTCCAACATAAAGTACACTCACAATGCTAACGCTAGAATATACTTGGTATCCACCTCAATAAGAGGTGACTAATCCAAGAATCCATCCCTCACTCATTCATCTACTAATAAAACACTCATTCTCGGTAACTACCGAAGGCGGAGAAGCCTTGTACAAACTCTCAATACAAGAAGAAAGAAAAGAAAAGTAAATACAAGTAAAATCTTACAAGATTTACAATATAAAATCCAAACCCTAGCTTCTTCTTCTTGTGTGGAACGCCTCTTGATCTTGGAAGTGCAACAACATTTTTCTCTAAGAAAGCATCAAGAACTAGCATGAATTGATGAGAGTGATAGATGTGCGTAGATTATATATACTTTTATGCATACTTTGACGCACATCTACTTATATTTCATTAGCATAATCTATGTTTATTGCACCCTATTTCATTATAATGTCATACTTCTATTATATTCTATTCGAAGATATGCTCTTTGTATATTTTGATTGACAGGATGCATATTGGAGTGAAAATGGAGTAAAAACACACACGAGAATAACTTTTGAAGAAATCAAGCCACGACCGTGTGAGTCACATGACCGTGTCAATATCCTGTGGCCAGATAGCATACGGTCATGCCAAATGGCACGACTGTGCCAACTTTCTAGAGGCGAAGAAGGCCACGACTGTGTGAATCCACACGGCCGTATGACTCAACCCGAGAGGAAGTCTGGTGAGGCCATGTGGATCTCACACGGTCGTGCCACGGGGTCGTGTCACCTCCGCAAGCATGACCAGAACATGGCTATGTAGATCTACACGGTCGTGCAACATTCCAAAGAAGAGGCAAGGCCAGGCCATGTGTGCCACACGACCGTGCAAGGGATCCAGAGGCCAAGATTAGCATGGTCGTGTGAGCCACACAACCATGTGAGCAAACCAGAGAAAGAACAGTACACGACCGTGTGAAGGCCACATGGTCGAATGACCTTGGCCGAGAGCAAAACAGCCAGGGCCGTGTATGCCACACGGTCATGGCACGGGTCGTGTGGTACCCATGCTCTACTCTATAAAAGGGCGTTTTCTCCCATTTTCACTAATCTTTGGCTTGGGGCTCACCCCCATTCCTTGGAGAAGGGTTCTCTGTAGGATCGAAAAGAATTTAGATATCTCCATTAGGGTATGATATTGTCCACTTTGTTAGGACCAAAAGTAGCTAGAGGGGGGGGGGGTGAATAGCTCGTCGCGTGCTCGTTGCTCGGTGTTGCTTGTTTCTTCAAGAATGCGCAGCGGAAAATACAGAAACAAACACAAACACGCTAACACTAGGATTTTACTTGGTATCCACCTCACAAGAGGTGACTAATCCAAGGATCCACACCAACGCACACACCCTCCACTATGAATAACACTCCTTTATGGTAACTACCAAAGGCGGAGAAGCCCTACAACACTCTCAATACAAGAAGAAGAAAGGGAAATACAAGTTAAGCAAAAGCTTACAAGATGTGCCGTAAAAACCCTAACCCTAACTTCTTCCTCTTGCAATAGATCCGCCTCTTGACTTGGAAAGCCTCCAAGAACCTTCAAGAACTGGCGATCACGTGCTTGTAGAGAGCTGTGGAGGAGCTGGAATGAATCTGAGAAGAGCTCGTAAAGAGATACCGAAGACCACGCTCGCCTGCGGTCCAGCGCCAGCGGTCGGATCCCGATCGATTGAATGTTCGAATCGATCGGGAGGCTTTGATCGATCCACGGATCGATCCGGCGCGCGAGCAGAAGCGCGCTGGATCGATCCACGGATCGATCCGGCGCTTATCGCGCGAAGCAGCCCCGATCGATGGATCGATCGGGACCTCTGATCGATCCACGGATCGATCCGAGCTTCGCTGGGAAGAATCTAGATCGATCCACCGATCGATCCACTAGATCGATCCACGGATCGATCCAGCACTTGGTTTTTGCCCAAAACCAAGTTCCAAACCTCCCTAACCAACATCCGGTCAACCTTGACCTGTTGGTACATCATGCCTCGCATCTGGTCACTCCCTTGACCTGCCAGGACTCCCCACCAAGTGTCCGGTCAATCCCTTTGACCCACTTGGACTTTTACTCGTCGTGCCAAGTATCCGGTCACTCCATTGACCTACTTGAACTTCCACCAGATGTCTGGTCAACCTTGACCCATCTGGTCTTCCTTCCTTGCCAAGTATCCAGTCAATCCTTTGACCTACTTGGACTTCCCAGCACCAGATGTCCGATCATCCTTGATCCATCTGGATTTTCCCTTGCCTGGCTTCACTCACCAGGGCTTTCACCTAGCTTTACTCACTAGGGTTTTCCATCTGCCTAGCTTCACTCACCAGGGTTTCCATCTGCCTAGCTTCACTCACTAGGACTTTCATCTGCCTGGCTTCACTCACCAGGACTTTTCTTCTGCCTGGCTTCACTCACCAGGACTTTCATCTGCCTGGCTTCACTCACCAGGGCTTTCACCTAGCTTTACTCACTAGGGTTTTCCATCTGCCTAGCTTCACTCACTAGGACTTTCACCTGGCTTCACTCACCAGGGTTTCCATCTGCCTAGCTTCACTCACTAGGACTTTCATCTGCCTGGCTTCACTCACCAGGACTTTCATCTGCCTGGCTTCACTCACCAGGACTTTTCTTCTGCCTGGCTTCACTCACCAGGACTTTCATTTTGCCTAACATCCCAGTTAGGACTTCCCAGTCAAGTATCCAGTCAACCTTGACCTACTTGACTCTTCTTCAATCAATATCTTATTGTCAAACATCTAAACCTAAACCAAGACTCAGCTTGGTTACCCAGGTCAACCTTGACCTGAGGGATATTGCACCAACACACTTTGGGCCTAAGCCCTCATGGTTTTGCTCTTGGGCTCTACTCAAAAGGCCTCACACTAATAGAGATATCTTTTCTCTAATTCATGATCTTTCTCATGTATTTTCAATGTGTGACTATGTTTGCAACCTTGCAACCCCAACAATCCCCCCTCAAACAAGAACCACAGGCTTCCCACGTTCGATCCTCGACCCACCAGGTCTTCTTACCCCTCGGTCCACCTGACCTACTAAGACTTCCTTGCCTAGCCACAACTAGGACTTCTTACCTGGTGTCTGGTCCTCTTGATCTGAATATAGGAGCCCCCACTTTCTTTGTTCGAGGTCAATATTGTACCCACATGGCTTAATCAGACCATAACTCTTATGCACAGTCGGCAGTTAAACCTTCTGGCAGTTCGGGCTCTAATACCAATTGTAGGATCAAAAAAAAAAATAGATATCTTCACAAGGGTATGATATTGTCCACTTTGGGCCTAAGCCCTCATGGTTTTGCTCTTGGGCTCTACCCAAAAGGTCTCACACCAATAGAGATATCTTTTCTCTTATAAACCCATGATTTTTCCCATGTATTTTCAATGTGGGACTATTTTTGCAACCTTGCAACCCCAACATTCTCCCCTTTGGAGGTGTTAGAATGTATACTAAAAGTCTAGTTTTTTATATAAAACATTTATAAGAATCACATTGGTTAAATATCTACATTTATATTAAGTGTAGTTGCCCATTTAATTTATATTGTAGATAACATGGTGTGTGGTGCCACACATGAAGATCATGTTATCAGTTCCTTATAAATTATAAATAGTAGCTCACAACCAAGATGGAATGGGACAAACCATTGGAGTGGTTGTAGTTAATTTGGTATTAGTTTATCTTGATTGTAAAATTACACTAGTACACTATGAGTGTATTGAGCAGGACCATTTGAGGTAGTTTCTTTTTATACTGACTACATAAAAGAACAAAACATCTATTATTATGGAAATACGTGCTCTTAATCATGATATAATAACAAGCATGTATACTTAATATTTATTTCTTTAATTTATCAAAGGGTGAGATTTAGTTCGTTAAATAAATAGGCCCGATAAGTTGGGAAGTAATATTATTTATATGGTGTGTTGTTGATTATAGAATGAAACTGTGTCCTAGTAATCTAGGTTGGTGATATCCCCTTGAGGAGCTCATAAGGATTGTCATGTAAACCCTGCAGGTGGACTTAGTCTAACATGACAATAAGGTTGAGTGATACTACTCTTGGAGCTAGATATTAATTAAGTGAGTTGTCAATAACTCATTTAATTAATGTGCATTCAATATCTTAAACACAGGGAGACTAACACACTCATGATAAGAAGGAGCCCATATTGGGATTGGTGCGGTAGTGCAATAATAACTCTTTAGTGGTATGAGTTATTATTGATGAACTTGAGTTGGGTGTTCGGGGTGAACACGGGAAGCTCAAGCTCATTGGGAGATTAAAACCAATTCCTCCTCTCGGTCCCTGTTGTAGCCTCTTATTTATAAAGCCTTATATCCACTTAAATCCTAGCTTCTTACCCATCTTGATGTGGCCAGCCAAGCTAAGCTTGGAGCCCAATCTAGGGTCGACCAAGCCAAAGATTGGAGCCAAGTTGTGGCCGGCCAAGCTTGGAGCCCAGGCTAGGTGGCCGACCACATAAAAATTAAAAGGGTATTTTAAATTTTAAAATCTTTCCTTTTGTGGAAGTCATGGTTTTAAAAGAGAGTTTTTAAATTTTAAAATCATTCCTTTTATAGCTTTCTACAAAGGATTAAGAAAGAGGTTTGATATCTTTCCTTATTTGTAGTTAAAAGAAAGATTTTAATTTTTGATAAAACTTTCCTTTTTTGTAACCATCCAAATGTTTTTAAAAGAGAAATTTTAATTTATAAAATTTTCCTTTTATAACCAACAAGGGATTTAAAAGAGAAATTTTCTATTGAAAATTTCGTACGAGAAACAAATAAGGAAGTTTTAATTTTATGTTTGAAACTTTCCTTATTTGGAGCACATGTGTAGGGTCGGCCATGACAAGCATTAAAAGGAAGTTTTAATTTTTTGTTTTAAAACTTTCCTTTTTAGTTATTGGCAAGGAAAATAAGGAAGTTTTAATTATGTTTAAAACTTTCTTTTTTTTCTAAGACCAAGGATTATAAAAGAGATGGAGGGGGTGCCTCATGAGATAACACATCTTCTATTCTTCTCTTCTAATCCATTGGTGGCCGACCCTCTTCCTTTTCTCTTCTCCTTTTGTTTTCTTCCTTGGAGGCTGGCGGCATCAAGTTTGGTGATCTCTTGGTGGCCGATTGCTTGAAGGAGAAGAAGAAGAGAAGGAAGCTCTCTTGTCTAGCATCCCTTGGAGGTTAGTTGGTGGCCGAAACTTGGAAGCAAAGGAAGAAGCTTGGGTGGATTTCATCTTGGAAGATCGTCGTTCACACGATGTCCAAGAGAAGGAGAGGAATACAACAGAAGATCAAGAGGTCTATAAGCTACAAAAGGTATAACTAGTTATTTGTTTCCGCATCATAACTAGTTCATCTTTTTATATAGATCTTGAAAAATCAAACACAAGAGGTTATCGGTTTTAGGTTATCGTTTTGTTATCGATTTTATTTTTTGATTTCATGTTTCGATATTGTGCTTCTATTGAGGTCTCTGTAGTTAAACCTAGTTTACTGTAAGAAGTTAAATATCCGATTTCTTTGAAAGGCTTTGTCTAGAAAGTGGTGGATGATCCTATACCCAAGAAGGCCTAGTGCCTCGCCATGTTTAACCTTGAAACTGATCTTTAAAATAGATATTTAATTAACTTCTGTAATATGATTTAACTTATGAAGAACACATTGATTAAACTTGGAGTAAAAATGTTAAGTATCGTTTCCAATCCAAGTTTAACTTCTGAAGGATAATTTGGATTAATAATGTTAAGCATCATTTGCAATCCAAATTTAACTTCAGTAGAGCACATGGGTAGCTAGGATAGTTCTATGCTTATATAAATTTTTGTACAAGGGAACTAGAACGGTATTCCTAGTAGCAACCAATAGGAGGAACCCTAGATCTTCCATCTTCGCTGATCCGTCCATCTCCAGAGCAAGGGTTGCAAGTAATAAGACCGACGACACATAGATAAGCATTCCTCTCTTCTCTATCTCTTGTTTTGGAGTGTGGATTGCTTAATTTCTTGTCTCTTATTTGTAAATCCTTTGCTATGGAGTAGATCTCTAGATCTAGGATGTAGGAAGTAGCTATGATGTGATTGTGAATGTATGAATTATATTTTTAGATATTTTCCTATGCAATGAAGTGTTTATATCATCATGTATGTGTATTGTGCCTTGTATGAGTTTGACGAAATATGTGTAAGGTAAATCCATGTAGATGTAGGGTTAGATCACCATGTAGAGGAAGAGCCTTGGAATGTAAAATCATGGGATCTTGTGACAGAAGGTATCCCTTACTTGCTACGGTAGTTCCTTGAAATGGGGATCAATTCTTGTTAGGAAGATTAATTAAAGTTTAGAGGATTCTCTAAATTAATGCTAGGAAGTGACTTGTGTAATCTAGGAACGTAGACCGTGGGCCCTTGTATAAGAAGGATGTTCTCTATAATCGAACTTCCTAAATTACCTCTTCTACTTAATTGTATTAATCTACTGTTAGAAAGTGATCTATGTAATCTAGGAAAGTGGACCGTGGGTCCTTGTGACAGAAGGATGTTCCCTATAATCAGACTTCCTAAATTACCTCTTCTACTTAATGGCGGTAGAACTTGGGTAAACTCTTCAGTGTGATCTTCGCGGGATAGTATCAGACTTTAGTTAGGACTCCTACACAAGTGTAAGCATGGAGTTAGGGAGATGAACAATGCATAGGGACATTAACTAGCATCACAACGAAACCGAAATCCTAGTATCTATCCATCCCAAAATCCAACTCTCCCTCTTTCTCTACTCTTTACATTCGCTCTTTTATTCACTCTCTATTTTCCAACCAATGTTACATTTGTCTAGATAATTCACCATGTGAAGTTAACTAGTGCTTAATCAATAGTCTCTGTGGGATCGATAATCTTTTATATTACTGATAACGTAACCGTGCACTTCCGGTGATGTAACAAGTTTTTGACACCGTTGTCGGGGACTGTTTCCGATTAACATTAGTTGATTAGCATATGACTTACTCTAGACATTTTTTTTTCTTTTGCCTTTTCTTTCTTGTTTTCATTATGCACTTTCTTTCTTGCAATTTAAATTCTGCATTTTTTTTCTTATTTTTCATATAGCATTTTATTTCTTGTCTTTATTTCTTTATTTTTATTTTTTCTCATAATTTTTTTCTTAGATATTCATGAGCACTAACATGTCAAGCAAGCCTTTGAGAGAATTTTCTGCACCTATTTCTGTAAGATTTTTTATCTCTGATTGTGCAACCTCATATTGAAGCAGAAAGTTTCCAACTAGACCCATAGTTAATTGTTATGATACAAGGTTACAAATTTGGAGGAGAAGTATCAGAAAACCCTTATCTGTACCTTGAGACATTTCTATAGCTTTGTGATATGGTGAACTGTGAAGGAGTGTTAGCGGATGCAGTTCGATTGATGACATTTCCTTTCAGTATCAAGGATAAAGCAAGGACTTGGTTATATTCTCTCCGTCCTCAAAGCATTACAAGTTGGAAACAATTGGAGCAGAAATTTCTGAATCATTTCTTCCCTCCAAGCAAAACAGTGTATATGATGAATTGCATTACAAATTTTGTTCAAACAGATGGAGAATCATTATTTGAAGTATGAGATAGATTCAAGAGTCTACAAAGACAATGCCCTCATCATGATTTGGAAAAATGGCCGACCTTGCACATATTTTATAGAAAAATTTCTTTCTCAGATAAATATTTATTGGATTCATCAGCTGGAGGTTCTTTTATGAATAAGAGTATGGATGAAGCATATACATTAATTAATCAAGTGGCATTGAACCTCTATGAATGGTCGAATAAAAGTTAGATGAAATCTCCTTCAAAAATTCAAGAAGTGTGATGTGCGTAAATATTATGATCATTTATACATGTTTTAACACACATTCACTTGCTTTATATGTATATATTCTTTGCATGATCGCCTCTTTTATCATGTACTCATCATATATACTCTTTGTTTGGATATCTTCTCTTTATTTAGTTTTGTGTTGGCAGGGACAACTTTTGAAGCAAAAACAATGATTATTGACATACCAGAACGAGCTAGAGAACACGGTCGTGCAACCTCGCACGACCATGTGGCCAAACAAAAGAGGAGCAGTGCACGACCATGCAACTCTTGCACGACTGTGCGGCCAACTAGAGGTAGATCAGAGCATGGCCATGTAAACTTGCATGGTCGTGCCCCTCACGACCGAAGCCAAGCAAGGAACGGCTGTGTCCCAGGAGCTGAGCATGAAGTTCATACAGCCGTGTAAATTGGCACGGTCATGCAGCGCGACTAGAGACAAGAAAGGGCACAACCGTGCCATATTGGCACGGCTGTGCCGCCGTTGTCGTGCCCTTGCCTATAAAAGGGGTTTAACCTTCTTCTCAAGGGGGAGAGCCAAGAGGCGAGCCATCAATAGGAGAATCACCTTGGTGTTATTCCATGCCGTCCAGGACCTCTGCCCAGCGATCTTTCATCACCACATCAACTCCAAAAGCAAAGGATTGGATCTGAAGATCACTCGTCGTCGTTGGATAAGCATACTTCTTCTTTCTCTCTTCTTGTTTGAGGATGCTTATTTACATTATGTCTTTGAGTTTTTCTCTGGCGTCTATGGAGTAGATTCCTTGTTCTAGGATGAGGGAGTAATTGTGGATTGGTTTTGATGTAATACTCATATTGATGCTTTATTTCATTGGATGATTTCGCTTGTTTTGTTTCGACTACTCGATCTCTATATCGTGTTAATTGATTGTGTAGGAATTGCCAACCTCGTAGAGGGAATATCTTAGATTATACACCTGAGGGGCACTAGTGACAGGGGTAACCCGTTCACGGACATCTAGGGTACTTCCTTGAAAGGAGAGGTAACTTTTTCACAAGGAAGTAAGAGACTAAACTAAGCTCCTTATTTCTATCCTTAATGACACCAATTAGAGTTGCGTTCTTGTGATTTACCGAGGCACCCTAGTGACAGGGGTTAACCGTAACATGATTTCATAGGGATCTTCTCTATTTGGTACTTAAGGATAATTGCTTTAGCTTCCGGTGAATGCATGTTAATGGACAATGAGTAAAGGATAGAATGTGATACGCCAATACCACCACAATGAAATCGAACTCCTAGGACTCTTTATAAACTAAGTAAATTACTTCTACTTTGCTAGTTCTCGTTTCTGCTTCCCAATCTCATTTCTTTAGATAACTTACAACCATCGATAGTTTAGCTAATCCAAAGTGATCCATCCCTAGTGCTTATAACCAGTTCTCGTGGGATCGATAATCTTTATTACTGATGATGAATCTGTGCACTTGTAGTTCGTAACAAGTTTTTGGCGTCGTTGTCGGGGACTGCGTCTATAACATTAGTGAAAGTCATATTAGATTAGACTAGACTTAGTTTCTTTTTCCTTTATCTTTCCTTTTTCTAATATTTTACATTTTAGAGATAAATAATTTTATTTTTGCTTTTCTTTATTTTTTTACATTTTTTATTAAAAATCCTATATATATATATATATAATATTATTTCACTCTCTTCTTTACTATATTCCGTATCTTGTTTTTGCATGCAAAGAGCTAATCTTTCAGGATAACTTCTACCGTTTGATCCAGAGATCGATAGGACTTTCCTGAGAAGAAGAAACCTACAGAAAGAATTTCAAGCCGCATAGGAATCTTCAGAGATGACTGACAAATTGTTAAAGGACTACGCAACACCTTATGCACGAGGGGTTCGGTCTAGCATCACTCGACTGCCAATCGAAGCCAATAATTTTGAAATCAAGCCTGCAGTAATCCACATGGTTTAGTAGAATCAATTTGGAGGAGGTCCGCACGACGATCCAAACCATCACTTAGAGCTTTTCTACAAGATTTGCAGTACTATGAAAGTGAATGGGGTCCCTCCAGAATCAGTAAGACTACTTCTTTTTGGATTCTCCCTGAAAGACAGAGCCAAGCAGTGGCTAAATTCTCTTCCAACAAATAGCATAACATCTTGGGAGCAGTGTGAGTAAAATTTTTTGGACAAGTTGTACCTGCTAAGCAAAACTTCCCACATGAGGAATTTGATTGTAAGCTTCAAACAGATAGAGTCAGAATTATTATTTGAAGCTTGGGACAGATTCAAAAGTATGCTGAGATAGTGCCCCCATCATGGCCTTGAGAAATGGTTGGTTCTACACACATTCTACAATGGATTCAACTATCACATGAAGGTATCCTTCGATTCTGCAGCAGGAGGAGCACTAATGAACAAGGGCCTTAATGAAGCTGAAGATATCATAGAGAATGTGGCACAGAACCACCATTAGTGGGCAATTGAAAGATCTGGTAGTTCTTTCTCAGGGAATCCAATTAAGGCGTCAGGAAAATTCGACGTAGATGCAGTCACACTCATATCTGCAAAGCTGAATGCCCTGACCAAGAAGTTTGAGGCCATGGGAAGCAACACAACTAATGCAATAGTTTGTGTTTGTGAAACTTGTGAAAGTACGGATCATGCTCAAGATACTTGCCCCCTAGGGCCAATACAGGCACAGATAAACCAACTTGAGCAATGTGATGCGATCGTCAGTTACAACCAGAAGTAAAACAATCCGTACTCCAACACATACAACCCTGAATGGAGGAACCCCCCAAATTTCTCATATCGGAATACTCAGGACCAAGGACCATCAAAACAAAGCTATAAACCTGGACAACAGAGCTACCCATTTGGACAACAGACTTATCTATTAGTATTAGCCCTAGTGTCAATTATGAGATGATTGTAATGGGCACATTTCTGTATCATATTTTATTATAAATAAAAGGCAAAGTTGATTATTATATTTATTTCAGTTCAGTACCAATTGAATAAATATAATAATGTCCTTGGGTAGTAGGTTCTTATCTATAATATATCAATTAGTTGAATTGATAGTGAGATATGTAGATATATATAGAACACTACTCTTAACTATTCCTAGTCAAGCATTAATATACAAGGACAATATTAATGTGTTGAGACTAGCATGTAGGTCAACGGATGACTTAATCTCACAAGTCATGGATATGAGATATCAGGTTGATACATGGGTATATATTAGAGAATATATACTGAATGACCCGCCATGAGAATGTTTCATGGATCGTTATATGAGTGTCATAAACATTCTCATGTGACTATTGGTATGAATAGTCCTTGGACCTGAAGTCACTACGGTTCTCTACATAAGGAGTTGTGTACTTTGGTATCGGCAAACGTCACTTGTAACAAGGTGGACAATAAAGTCGATCACTATGTATGCAATGAATTATGCGGAGGGATGTGAGTGATGTAGATGGGATTAATCCCTTCCATATGACGGAAGCGATATCTGTGGGCCCCTTGATTAGTAGGACACAAGAAAGCATGACCATGTGCAAATGAGTCAATATGAGATATTGAGCTTATTTGATTGAATGTGTCTACTTAGAGAATAGGAAACACAAAGGTTGATAAGAGGATGACACGTCTATGCCTCATTGATCAACCTAGATATCAAGAATAGAGGGACCAAGTCATACAAGATAATAGCCATGGACAGGTTAGGTCGGATCTTGACCTTCTCGTCACTTGGGTAGCAATGATGCCTTGCTAGATGTCACTCATTGCTCATGTATTTAAATGTTGATTTGAGCACATTGCCAACGTTACGAGAACCTATTGGGTCACACACAAAGAATAAGTAGATTTGGAGATATATTCATATGATGAATAATTGGATTAAGTCTAATCCGAATTGGACTTATTGAGTTAGACTCAATTGAATCTAATTATTGGATTAAGTCTAATTCAAATTAGACTAGAGAAAGTCAATTCAAATGAATGAAATAGTGATTCAATGAATTTGAATTGTATGAGGATTAATTGAGTAAGACTCAATTGAATTAGACTTGAGTTAGACTCAAGTGGATTAGACTTGAGTTAGACTCAAGTGAGACTTAATGGAGGCATTCATTGAATTTTGAATTCAATAAATCATTTCATTCAATTCAATTTTCAAAATTGATTTGAAAATGAGGAGTTTTGAAAATGAGGAGTTTTGAAAATGAGGAGTTTTCAAATGTGATCCTTAATGGAGAGTGAATGAGCATTAAGGCTCATTAATGGAATTAATGATTATTAAGTATTTTCATTGGATGAAAATCCTTAAGCCATTTTTCTTCTCATTTTTCATAACTTCTTCATCATCTCCTCCCTCTCTTCTCCTCTTGGCCGAATCCTCTTTCTAAGGTTGCTAGCACAACCTTAGGTGGTAGGCATCTCCACTTAGTGAGTTTGTGAGACAAACGAACCCTTGTTCGTGTGGATACCATAGAGGTGCGAGCGTGAGTTCCTGCTAAGATCCGAGCTATCGGGAGTCCGTGAGTACGCAACAAAGGTATACTCCATCATGTTTTAGATCTAACTTAGTATAAGTTTTTGTTTCCCTTCGCATGGATCTTCTAGAGGAACTAGTATTTTCCGCTGCGCGTTTGTGTGTTTAGCGCATCTAGTTCCTTATCAACAACAACAACCTTCACAGCTGTCCAGAATCGAAAAGATGCTTGAAGAAGCTCTGTCAGAGAAAAAAGAGATGAAGAATGAGATCAAGAAATTGACTCAAAGACTGGAAAATTTAGAAAAACATCAGAAGATGCAAGACAGCCAGATAGCCCAGATAGCCTAGTCTTTTTCAAGAGCATAGAGAACATTTCCAGGAAAGCCTGATATAAACCCAGTGGAACACTGCAACCGTATTGAGCTGAGGAGCAGACAAACTATGGGAGACCCCCAAATCACTACTCAGAAAGGACCTGACTCAGAGGAAGAGCCCTCTCCCCTAGTGCCCAATCAGATCTAGAACAGAGATGGAGAGGAGATCACCAAGAAAGTTGAAGGATCTCTTCAAATTCCCCCACAAAGTTGTTAAAATGTATACTAAAAGCCTAGCTTTTTGTATAAACATTTACTTAGAAATAAGAATCATATTGATCAAATATCTACATTTATAAGTTAAGTGTAGTTGTTCGATTAATTTATATTGAAGATAACATGGTGTGTGGTGTCACACACAAAAGATCATGTTATCAATTCCTTATAACTTATAAACAGTAGCTCACGACTGAGATGGAAAGGAACAAACATTGGAATAGTCGTAGTGTAATTAAGTATTAGTTTATCTTGACTGATAAATTGCACTAGTATACTCTGAGTGTATTGAGCAGGACCATTTAAGGTAAGTTCTTTTTATACTGACTTAATAAAAGAACAAGACCTCAGTTATTATGGAAGTGTGTGCTCTTAATCCTAATATAATAACAAGCACATATATTTAGTATTTATTTCTTTGACTTATCAAAGGGTGAGATTTAGCTCGATAAATCAATAGGCCCGATAAGTTGGGAAATGATATTACTTATAGTGTGTGTTGTTGATTATAGAAGGAAACTATGTCCTAGTAATGTAGGTTGATAATGCCCCCAAGAGGAGCTCATAAGGATTGTCATGTTAAACCTTGCAGGTGGACTTAGTCCGACACGACAATAAGGTTGAGTGATACTACTCTTGGACTAAGATATTAATTAAAGTGAGTTGTCAGTAACTCAATTAATTAGTGGACATCCGACATCTTAAACATAGGGAGATTAACACACTCATGATAAGAAGGAGCCCAAAATATAATTTGAGATTTGTGCGGTAGTTCAATAATAATTCTTTAGTGGAATGAATTATTATTGATGAAATTAAGTTGAGTGTTCGGGGCGAACACGGGAAGCTTAATTTCATCGGAAGACCAAAACCAATTCCTCCTCTCGGTCCCTATCGTAGCTTCTTGTATATAAAGAATTATACCTTCCTATACCCACCTTTCTACCTATCCTAATGGGGCCGACCAAGCTAGCTTGGAACCCAAGCTAGGGCCGGCCAAGACCAATAGGATGAGCCAAGTAGGTGGTCGACTAATGCTTGGAGCCCAAGCATAAATGGCCGGCCCTAATCAAATTAAAAGGGTTTTAATTTTAAAAATTTTCTTATGTGGATTCCATGGTTTTAAAAGAGAGTTTAAAATTTAAATCTTTCCTTTTATAGCTTTATACAAAAGATTAAGAAAAGATATGATATCTTTCCTTATTTGTAGATTGAAAGGAAGATTTTAATTTTGAGAAAACTTTCCTTTTTTGTAACCATGTTCATGATTTAAAAGAGAGTTTTAAAATTATAAATTTTTCCTTTTATAAATTTCTACAAAGGATTAAGAAAATATTTGATATCTTTCCTTATTTGTAGATTGAAATAAGATTTTAATTTTAAAGATAACTTTCCTTTTTGGAAATCATCCACATGTTTTAATAGAGAGATTTTAATTTATAAAATTCCTTTTATAACCAACCATGAAGGGAAAAATTATTAGAGAAATTTTTATTTTAAAATTTCCGGAAATAAATTAGGAAGTTTTAATTTTGTGTTAAAACTTTCCTTGCTTGGAGCTATGAGGTGGCCGACCACTTGATTCATGAAAAGGAAATTATTTTTAATCAATTAAATTTTCCTTTTCATGGCAAAGAAAATAAGGAAGGTTTTATTTAAATTTTCCTTATTTACCAAGACTAAGGATTATAAAAGAGGGGGTAGGGGTGCCTTCATGGGAGCTAACTCTATTCTATTTTTCCTCCCTCTCTTCCTTGGTGATGGTTGGCCATTGTTTCTAGATCTTCTCTTTTTCTCTTCCTCCTTTGTGGCCGGCAGCATCAACACAAGGAGTCCTTGGTGGCCGGTTCTAGCTAGGAGAAGGAGAGAAAGGAGGTTTTGTTTCTAGCATCCCTTGGAGCTTGGTGGTGGTGGCCGAACCTCTACATCCTTGGAGGAGCTTTGGTGGCCGAAACTTGTTGAAGGAAGAAGAAAGGCTTGGGTGGTTCTCATCTCAGTAGATCGTTGCCCACACAATGTCCGAGATAAGAAGAGGAATACGGTAGAAGATCAAGAGGTCGTTGCATACAAAGAAAGGTATAACTAGTAATTATTTCCGCATCATACTAGTTTTTTCTTTGTATGAACTCCAAATACAAGAGGCATATGATTCTAGATTTTTGGATTAGATATTCAAAGTTATGTTATTATCATTTTTTGATCTTGTGATTCGATTGTTCTTTTTGGTTAAACCTAATGTTATTTTAGGAAATTAAATATTGAATTTCATTAAGAGGCTTTGTCGAGGCAGTGGTGGATGCTCCCATACCCAAGAAGGCCATGTGCCTCACCATGTTTGACCTGGGAGCCAATTTCTGAAAAAAATATTTAATTGAATTTGTAACATAGGTAGATTTGGATCAATAGTGTTAAGTTCTGCTTGCGATCCAAGTCTAAACCATTAAGAATAGATAAGTTAAATTTGGAATCAATAATGTTAAGTTCCATTTGCGATTCCGAATTTAATTTCTAAAGAACACAATAGGTTGTTAGGAAAGGATCGACAATTGTACACAATTTTTATACAATGGAACCAGTATGATCTTCCTAGGACCAACCAACAATTGGTATCAGAGCTAGATTTTGCCTCTATGTGTTTGGTTTTCAGTTTAATTATGCACATGTCATACAAATTTTAGACAGGTTAATAGTAGGATATGCTAACTTTGTGGTTGCAGGCTCCAACTATTATGGCTTAATGTGATTGTGTGTGATTGGACCCTTGAGCATGTCAAGGCCATTTTATATGTGTGCATGATTGTATTTATTAAATACAGCAGGAGTTGTATTAGCCATTTTACTTTTTTTTCGATCTAGACTTTATGTACATTCCCTTGTGGAATATAGGATCGATATATGTAAAATTCTATTTATGTCATGGATCGTATCCTTACGAGGTGTGGTGCTATTGGAGGATCAGAGGCACATCGGAAAAGGAAGCTTGATGGACCCGACGATATGAACCCTAGGGCTGGCAGCATGCGAAGGACAGTGATGGAAAATGCCATAATAGTTGGAAAATTGATTTCCTTATTTATTGCTTTTATTTACTATTATGTGTGTGATGTGTGCTTGCTAGGTTAAAATTCCTCACCTTAAATAACTAAGTGGGAGAGGAATTTTTTAATAAATTCCAAGGTCTCCATTACTTGTTTGTAAGTGATGCAACAAACTTACGTGTTAGCTCTGAGTGCCTCCCTCCCCATCGGATGAGTTTGTTTGCGGATCACTAGATCAAACTTCCATCTTGGATGATTATAGGAAATTAATTAGGAGCATGTGATCTTCCCCATCGGAAGGGGCACAATTTTATTTAATGAACTAAGTATCAAGTAATGGTATACACTTAGACACATTTAATAGTATCCTCCCTATCAGAGTCACTGCTATTATTTGTGTGACCAAAGGAAAACCAACTATTAATTTGTCATAAAGATAGGTTGACAAGATAATAAAATTAAAACTCCCTCTTATAAATGTTGAGATTTTGTATACGTCCACACTATTGTGGCATACAAAATTCACGGTGTTTGAGGTAAGTTTCTTTGTCAAGTTGATAAGATAATAAAATGGGTAAACCCCCTCTTACAAATGTTTGGATTTGTATACGTCCACACTATCGTGACATACAAAATTTACGGTGTTTGAGGTAATTTTATTTGTCATAAAGCTAGATTGACAAGGTTATTAATGGGTAAAACCCTCCTCGTACAAATGTTTGATTTTGTATACATCTACACTATTGTGGCATATAAAATTTACGGGGATTTTGAGGTGTTGATATTGACCAAATATTTTTGTGATTCTTAAGATTTCAAATGTTTGTCAATCCCCTAATTGTTATACTATAGAATAGACTTAGTTGTCTCAATTTTAATGATTGGAAATAAGACTTGGACATTAAGATGAGCTGTCCTCTTAAAACTGAGAACAATATAGGTGTATTTTATTCATTAGTTGTTAAAACATATTTAGTGGTATTATCTACCAGTACCTGGTGTGTAGATACGAGGAGTCACTGATCATGTCTGCAATTCATTGCAGAGTTCCAAGAAACTCGACAACTACATGAAAGGGAAAGCACTGTCTACATGGGCACTACTGCAAAAGTAGCAGCTGTTGCAGTGAGAGATGTTTATCCTCTGATAGGAATAAAATATGGATTTTGAGAAATTATCTTTATGTACCAAGTTTAGAAAGAATTTGATTTCGATTTCTAAACTATCAAAGAGCTTGATGTTTTGTCTCTTTTGATAACAAAGTTGTTATCAAGAAGTTATCTGTTCTGGTACGTTGGTTGACAATTTATAATCCAATAACTCCCACGATGCAACAAATGGAAATTAATAACACATCTTTTAACTCTAATAAGAGAAAGCAACCTTCGGAAATAAACCAATCATATCTTTGGCATCTAAGGCTAGGTCACATTGACTTGAGTAGGATTCAAAGAATAATAGCCAATGAACTTTTGGGTTCATTGGTGGTGGAAAACTTTCCAACCAGCGAGTCTTACTTGGAAGGAAAAATGACCAAGAGACTTTTTAAGTCTAAGGGTATAGAGCCAAAGAAGTGTTGAAATTGGTTCATTTTGATTTGTGTAGACCTATGACTATTCAGGCAAGAGGTAGTTTCAAATATTTCGTCTCTCTTTTATAGATAACTATTCGAGATATGGGTACATTTACTTGATGCGCCACAAGTCTAAGTGCTTTGATAAGTTCAAAGAGTACAAGGCAGATGTGGAGAAACGTCAAGGTAAAAGTATCAAGACACTACAGTGAGATCGTAGTGGCGAGTACCTCTTAGGAGAGTTTAGGAGTCACTTATCAGAAGTTAGGATTCAATCCCAACTAACTGCACCTAGTACACCCCAACAGAATGGTGTAGTAGATCGAAGGAATGAGACTCTTATGGAAATAGTTAGATCAATTACCAAATTCATTTTAAGGATATACTCTGAAAACGGAAGTGAACATAGGACCTTCTAAAGTCAGAACCCTTTACTCCCATAGAATTATAGAATGGGTGTAAGCCTAGTCTGAAGCATATTCGGATTTGGAGTAGTCTAGCACATGTGCTGAAGGGAGACACTGATAAGTTGGAATTAAGAATAAGAGTTCACTTGTTTATGAGTTATCCTAGAGAAATGAAAGGAGGTTTATAAAGGAGGTTTATAGTACTAAAAATCAAAAGGCCATTGTTAGCACTAATACTCGATTTTTAGAAGAGGACTATGTAATAAACCACATGCCCATAAGTAAATTTGTTCTTAAAGAAGTAATAAAGGACACATCTAATCTAGTACCAATAGTACAAGATGAGATACCATAAGAAACTACAACACGTGTCACAAATAAAGTCTGGGAGCTTATAGAACCACCAAATGGTGTAAAAGCCATTGAGTATAAATAGGTCTACAATAGGAAAAGAGGGATAGACGGGAAGGTGGAAACTTTCAAAGCAAGGCTTATTGAAAAAGGAAACTTTTTCACCGGTAGCCATGCTTAAGTCTATCTGGATTCTTTTATCTATATGTAACGACCTGCCTCCTACTGACTAGGCTGCGAGGCCGGACCGTCACATTATGCTGTGCTAAGCTATATCCATGACCATCACTAAGTCTAGGTGCGGAAAGCTGTACCAATTTAAATCTTTGTTAACTGCTACTAAATTCGAAATTTTATTATCAGACATATGCTAAGGGGTGTAATCTAAGATATACATGTCGTCTATTACATCCCCTATGGTCAAGGAATCTAAATAGGGATTTGCAGCTAATATCAGACCTCCCAATCGATCAGTGGATTGATTGGAACGACCTGATCGATCCACTGATCGATTCAGGTGGCTACTGTATATGAAAACTTTGTTTGGATCGATCAGTTGATCGATCCAGACTTGTTGATCGATCCAGTGATCGATTCAGCACGCTACTGTGCACGAAGGAATTTCTGGATCGATCGGCTGATCGATCCAGACTTACCAATCGATCGGAGGATCGATTCAGCAAGGTTCTGTTCACTGGAATCAGGCCCGATCGATCGGCTGTTCGATTGAACTGAATCAATTGATCGGCTAATCGATCCTGAGACCTTTTGTTTGCGTATAACAGCTACCCAATCGATCAACCGATCGATTGGGAAGCCTCCAATCGATCGGCTGATCGATTGTGGGTTTCTGATTTCGCAGCTGAGCTCTGATTTCAGCACTGATTCGTGCTTAAATCACACACATCAACTCTATAAGCATGAGATAAAACTACTAGGAATGACATTACTCTTGGAGTGCTATCTAATATCAAACTGAATGTATACTACACAATTCATACTACTCAAACAGTCTAAAAGGTAGAGAAGTAACTAAAATTAGAAATGCTAAGTTTCAAGTTCGCTAGTTTCCAAGCATCTTTATTCCAAGTTCCTTATTCCACACACATCTTCATCGCATTGTCCTCTAGCCTCCACTAGTCCATCTTTCCTTTACCCTTATCTGCAGATAAGGAAAAGAAGTATCTGTAAGCTTTCGCTTAGTAAGAAATCATCTACCTCACAAAACATGCATACGATGGAATCATGCTTTTAAAACATGCTATTTAGAATACATGCTGACATGCTGAATATAAATACTGAAGTTATTAGTCATGTACACTAAAACATGGCATCAAAACTAGTCATGGAACATCAAGAGCTAAGCATGAAACTATTGTTAGTTAGAGCCCTAGAGCCAATCATTTGATGATTGTATGGACTCATGTATATCATATTCTATATATTAATAAAGGCAATAGTTTGGTTATTATGCTTATTTGTTTTAGTGCCAAATAAACTAAGTATAGTAACGTCCTTGAGTAGATCGTTCTTACCTATATCAATCGATTGGTTGAATCGATAGTGAGATGATATAGGGAACACTACTCTTAATCATTCCTAGTCGAGTATGGACGATGTTAATGCAATAAGACTAGCATGTAGGTCAACTCGATGACTTGATCTCACAAGTCATGGATATGGAGATATCAAGTTGACACATGGGTATATATTGGAGAATGTATACTGAATGACCCGCCATGAGAAAGTATCATGGATCGTTATATGAGTGTCATATACTTTCTCATGTGGCTATTAGTATGACTATTAGTCCTTAGACCTGAAGTCACCATGGATCCCTACATAAGGAGTTATGTACTTTAGTTTCGTCAAACGTCACCCGTAACTGGGTGGACTATAAAGGCGATTACTGGGTATGTAACGAATTATGCAGAGGGATGTGAGTGATGTAGATGGGATCTATCCCTCCCATATGACGGGAGCGACATCGCTATTCTTGATAGAGTGAGACCACTAAGCGCATGGCCATGCCCAAATGAGTCAACATTAGATGTTGAGCTCATTTGATCGAGTGAGTCTACTTGAGTTCAAGATTTAGATTGATTAGAGGATGACACGGTCTATGCCTCATATTGATCAATCTAGATGTCTAGGATAGAAGGACACTTGTCATTATTTTGTGAGTAGTCACAATTGGTAGTCACAAGGTGATGTTGGATCTCAACATTCTTGTAACTTGGGTAGTAATGATGTGTTGCTAGATACCGCTCATTACTTATGCTCCTAAATGGGTTTAGGGCATTGCCAACGTTACAAGAACCTATAGGGTCACACACTTAGGACAATTAGATGGAGATTTGGTTCATATGATGAACCAAGAGGATTAGATTCATTTGATGAATCATATTGGATTAAGAGTAATTCAAATTGGGCTAATTGAGTTGGACTCAAGTTGATTCATGTTTAAATCAACTTAATTTAATGAATTAGATTCATTATATTAAGTTGGCTTGAATCATATGGTTGGATTAGATCAACCATGAGAGAGATTTGATCAAGTTTGACTTGATTTGAGAGGAAGAGAAAAAGTCATGTTTGACTTGACTTTTTGCCACATCACTAGTGAGTTGGCAAGATGTGGACCAATAGGATTGCTCCACATCATCAATGTGTGCCACCTCATGGAGGTTACAAGCCTCCATAGCATTTAATGTGGCCGGCCCACATTAAATGTGGAGGTTACACATGTTGCCATGTCATTTAGTGAGGTGGCAATATGTGGACCAATGGTGTTGATCCACATCATCCTAGAGTGCCACCTCATGGGGGTTAGAACTCTTTAATGGTTTCATATTAATTGCAATTAATGCAATTAATTTGGTGGTTTTACCATGGAGAGTGGCCGGCCACTTTGATTGTGAAGGAGAATTTTGATTTTTCATTATTCATGTGTTGCATCTTCTTCCTCCTTCCTCTCAAGCTCTCCCTCTCCCTCTCCTCCTTACTTGGCCGAACCTTACCAAGGTGCTAGCACACCTTTGTGTGAGGTTTTCTCCACCTAAGTTGTCCGTGTGGATACTTCTAGAGGACCGGCGCTTGACGGTCTTGAGATCCGGCAACACCTTGGAAGAGCGGGATTCGCGTAGGGCGCGCATCAAGGGTAAACACTTTTTCCTCATAGATCTAAGTAGTAGATCAGTTTTTGAACTCGTACAAGAAATAGTTTTTCGAATTTTTATACGAATCTTTGCACGGATCTACGGCTTTGGGTCCTTCGGGGTTTCCGTGACGCGAAAAAGCGGTTTTCACGGCTCGAAGAACCCAACAACTATCACATGTATCAATGGAAAGAAACTAAACTGATATAACACTGAGCTGAACTGAACTAAGCTAATACTGAATTTAAATCATGTTCACATAACTGATTGTTAAATTTTGAAAAACTATTTATAATAATAGATCAAAATACTAATCATGCTGCTGATGGGCCCGACAACTGTACTTACTGTGCGCGCATCCCTAACTAGACCTGAGGTAGCAAATCCCAAATCTAGTAGGGTTACTAGGTTATCTAAACCTAGGGACGACTATGGGAGCCCAACCCAATGGACATCTAGTCCAGTACAGTGCCACTGCTGAAAATAAAATACTGGTTATAGCTGAATTTTTCTTATCTTGCTATTTCTAGGTTATCTGAACCTAGATCTAGGTTGTCTGAACCTAGAGGCGACTGTGGGAGCCCACCCATTGGACCGTAGTCCCATATAAGCTGTAATAAAACTGCATGTACTGAATAAATGCTTCTATTGCATTTAGCTAAGCTATTAAAATGCCCGTGGTAGCATTTAACTGAGCTACACATTTTATCAAACATATGGTGTGCACTAGTTCACACCCTACATGTCAAAATTCTGCATACGACTAAACTAATGCGTAAAAACCTCGAAAGAGCTACTTATACTGCATGTGAGGGGTTTCTTACCTCCTGCGCTAGATTTCTTACGATTCTAGTCGCTAGTTTTCTGGTGGAGAAGATCCCTTCGGCGATCTCCTTGCGTCTATGCATTCTTCTCGCGGAGAGGAGTGCCCTCGTATCCTTGATATCGCCGGGAGGTACTCCTACGCTCCTCAAGATGGAACCCTAGGTCTCCTTGAGGTTGGCGCCAAGAGATAAGGGAGAAAGAGAGAGGGTCGGCGGGTGAGGTTTGTGGGAAAAGCTTTCTCGTTTAAGAAAAATAACAATTCCTCACTTAAATTCCCTATTTATATTAAGTGGGTAATCCGGCCCAACTCAAATATAAATATAATTGTTCCCCTTTCCTTTCAGCACGACCCTGCTGGGTTCACTTGGTTAGTAAAGCTATCTAAAGGTTACCGGACCCGATAGGTCCCGGGTTCGATTCCCGTTTAAGCTATTTTACGGTTCTATTTATTTTTGCTACTTTCGCTACTCTAAAAATTCTGTAAAAATATCCTAAAATTCCAAAAAATCATAGAAGATTTCTAATATAATTTTGAGAATTTTTCGGGCGTTACACTATAGCTGCTCATATGGATTATGAGATTTGATAAATGGATGTCAAGACAACTTTCCTTAATGGAAGTCTTGAAGAAAACATCCATATGAAGCAACCAGAGGGGTTCATTGCGAAGGGCAAAGAGCATCTAGTATGTAAGCTTAATCGGTCTATTTATGGACTGAAGCAAAGCTTCAAGGTCTTGGAACATCCGGTTTAATGAAGTAATCCAGACATATGGATTTATTCAGTATCCGGATGAGTCTTGTGTATACAAGAAGTGTGATGAAAACATGGTGATATTTCTTGTACTATACGTAGATGACATATTTGGTAGTTGGAAACAATATCAAAGTGTTGTCAAAAGTAAGGGTATGATTGTCCAAATAATTTGATATGAAGGACTTGGGAGAATGCACATATTCTTGGGATCAAAGTAATAAGGGATTGCAAGAAAAGAATATTATGATTATCCCAAGATTCATATATCGATACGATCCTAGCTCGTTTTAGCGTGCAAGACTCAAAGAAATGTTTTCTACCTTTTAGACATGGAGTAACTTTATCTAAAGAGATGTCTCCGAAGACATCAAATGAGATAGAAGACATGAAGGCAGTTCCTTATGCTTTGGCTATCGAAAGCCTAATGTATGCTATGCACGAGACCGGATATCTGCTTTGCCGTGGGAATGGTTAGCATATATCAAAAGAAAATTTGGATAGGGACATTGGACTGTTGTTAAGTATATATTAAAGTACCTGAGAAGGACTAGAGATTATATGCTGGTTTATCAAGCAGATAATTTGCTCCCTGAAGGTTACATGGATTTTGACTTCCAATCAGATAAGGACCATAGTAAGTCGACCTCGGGGTTTTGTGTTTACTTTAGGAAGTGAAGGCATAACAATGGAAGAGTGTTAAGCATAGGTGCTTTTTGGATTCCACCATAGAAGCTGAATGGCTCAGAAACTTCATGATGGACTTAGACATGATTTCTGGTTTGCCCAAAAATTATTACACTTTATTGTAAGGTGAAGCAGCCCGTATTCTAGGCATAAAGATCTATAGAGATAGATCTAAGAGATTGCTTGGCCTAAGTCAGAGTACATATGTTGACAAGGTATTACTACGATTTGTCATGCAGAATTCCAAGAAAGGATTTCTACCGATGTCACATGGTGTGAGTCTTTCGAAAACTCAAAGTCCCTCTTCTAGAGAGGAGAGAGACCACATGGATACGATCCCTTATGCTTCAGCCATAGGATCTATCATGTACGTCATGCTATGTACTCGTCCTGATGTTTCGTATGCTTTGAGCATGACGAGCGGATACCAGTCAGATCCAGGTGAGCGTCACTGGATAGCGGTCAAGAATATTCTTAAGTATTTAAGAAGGACTAAAGAATATTTTTTGATATATGGAGGTGATGATGAGCTAGCTGTAAAGGGTTATAGTGATGCCAGCTTCCAAACTGACCAGGATGACTATAGATCGCAGTCTGGGTTTATGTTTTGCTTAAATGGTGGTGCTGTGAGCTAGAAAAGTTTGAAGCAAGACACAGTTGTTGATTCTAAAACAAAGGCAGAATATATTGCTGCATCAGAAGTAGCAAAGGAGGCAGTTTGGATCCGCAAGTTCATTACTGAGCTTGGGGTGGTTCCTAGCATAGCAGATCTTATAGAGCTCTATTGTGACAACAATGGAGCAATTGTGCAGGCTAAGAAACCTCGCTCACACCAGCGGACCAAACACATACTACGACGCTTCCATCTCATTCGACATCGATAGAGGGGATGTGAAAATTTACAGAGTACCCACAGAGGCTAACATAGCTGATCCCTTGACCAAAACTTTGGCACAGAGAAAGAATGATGGTCACACTAAGTCATTAGGCCTTAGAACCTACACTGATTGACACTAGTGCTAGTGGGAGATTGTTAGTTAGAGCCCTAGAGCCAATCATATGATGATTGTTGTATGGACTCGATGTATCATATTCCTATATATTAATAAAGACATTTCTTTATGGTTATTATACTTACTTGTATTGGTGCCAAATAACTAAGTATAATAGCGTCCTTGAGTAGAAGGTTCTTATCTATATCAATTGATTGGTTGAATCGATAGTGAGATGATATAGAGAACACTACTCTTAATCATTCCTAGTCAAGTATTAACATTCAGGGACAATGTTAATGCGATGAGACTAGCATGTAGGTCAACTCGATGACTTGATCTCACAAGTCATGGATATAGAGATATCAAGTTGACATATGGGTATGCATTGGAGAATGTATATTGAATGACCCGCCATGAGAAAGTATCATGGATCGTTATATGAGTGTCATATACTTTCTCATGTGACTATTAGTATGACTATTAGTCCTTGGACCTGAAGTCACCATGGTTCCCTACATAAGGAGTTGCATACTTTGGCTTCATCAAATGTCACCCGTAACTAGGTGGACTATAAAGGCAATTACTGGGTATGTAACAAATTATGCGGAGGGATGTGAGTGATGTAGATGGGATTTATCCCTCCTATATGACGGGAGCAACATCATTATTCTTGATAGAGTGAGACCACTTAGTGCACGACCATGCCCAAATGAGGCAATATGAGATATTGAGTTCATTTGTTTAGAGTGAGTCTACTTGGAGTTCAAGATATAGATTGATTAGAGGATGACACGGTCTATGCGTCAATTTAATCAATCTAGGTGTCAAGGATAGAAGGACATTATCATATATTGTGAAGGGTCACAAATAGTAGTCACAAGGTGATGTTAGATCTCAACATTCTTGTAACTTGGGTAGTAATGATGTGTTGCTAGATACCGCTCATTACTTATACTTCTAAATGGGTTTAGGAGCATTGCCAACGTTACAAGAACCTATAGGGTCACACACAAAGGGCAATTAGATGGAGAATGGGATCATATGATGGAGCAAGAGGATTAGGTTTATATGATGAACCAAATTGGATTAAGAGTAATCCAAATTAGACTAATTGAGTTTGACTCAATTTGATTCATATATTGAATGAGTCTAATTTAGATTATGACTCATTGAATCAATTTAATTTAATGAATAGAGATTCATTAAATCAAATTGACTTGAATCAATGGTTAGATTTGATCAACCATGGGAGAATTTAAATCAAGTTTGACTTGACTTGAGAGGGAAGATGGATGGTCAAGTTTGACTTGACCAAATGCCACTTCATTGGTCAAGTTTGACTTGACCAAAGCCACTTGGCATGGGGCAGGCCAATGATGGTGTTCCACATCATCAAGGTGTGCCACCTCATGAGGGAGATCAAGAGCCATGACTCTTGATATTCCATGGAGGTATTAAACCCCTCATGAAGTGGCCGACCACATTATTACATGAGTGAAGAGCATTGTGTGCTCATTGAAGCCATCTTCTTCCTCCTCTCTTCCTCTCTTCTTTCCCTCTCTTCCTCCATTGTCGTGACCTTCTAAGGGTGCTAGCACACTCTTAGTTGTGTTTTTCTCCACCTATTGTTCGTGTGGATACACATAGAAGAGTGTACATTTGATACTCTCAAGATCCGGCAACCCTTCTGGATGAGCCGAAGGGCTTCGCTTCAAAGGTATAAACCCCTTTCTTGTAGATCTAGTGTAGATCTAGGATTAGGAAACATGTACATGATAATTTTATATATCTTCACATGGATCCGTGGCAAGACTTCGGGGTTTCCGCAACGCAAAAAGCAGTTTTTGCGGCCCAAAAGTCCCAACAAATTATGCACATATCATACATATTTTAGGCATGAAAATAGTAGGATGTGCAAATAGATTAACTCTGTGGTTGCAGGCTCAACCTATTATGGCCGATTGTGATTATGTGTGATTGGACCCTCGGACATATCGAGGGCATTTTATGTGTGTGCATGATTGTATTTATTAAATACAATAGGAGCTGTATTAGTTTTAGGATTTTACATTTTGTTCGATCTAGACTTTATGTACATTCCTTTGTGGAATATATGATCGATATATGTAAAATTTTATTTTTATCATGGATCGTATCCTTGCGAGGCGTGGTACTAATTGAGCACTGGAGGCGCAGTGGAAAAGGAAGTATAATGGATGCGACGACGTAAACCCTTTGGCAGCTAGGGTTGGCGGCATTTGGAGGACAACTATGGATGAAGCCATAATAGTTGGAAAATTAGCTTTCATATTTATTGCCTTTTATGCTGTGATGTGTGCGCTGTGTTTGTGTGCTTGTATGCATGTTAAAATTTCTCGTTTCTAAATAACTAAGTGGGAGAGGAATTATTTAAATTCCACGGTCTCCTTTACTAGTTTGTACGTGATGCATTCAAACTTGCACGTTGGCTCTGAGTGCCTTCCTCCACATCGGATGAGTATGTTTGCGGATCACTAGATCAAACTTCCTTAATGAATGATTATACGAAATTATTTAGGAGCATGTGATCTTCTCTATCTAAAGGGGCACAATCCTATTTAATGGACTAAGTATCGGGTAATGGTATACACTTAGATGCATTTAATAGTATCCTCCCCATCAGAGTCACTACTATTATTTGTGTGACAGAAGAAAAACCAACTATTAATTTGTCAGAAAGCTAAGTTGACAAGATAATAAAATTAATGGGTAAAACTCCCTCTTACAAATATTTGAATTTGTATACGTTCATACTATCGTGGCATACAAAATTCACGGTGTTTGAGGTAATTTTATTTGTAATAAAGTTAGCTTGATAAAATAATTAATGGGTAAAACCTCCTCTTATAAATGTTTGAATTTGTATACGTCCACACTATCGTGGCATACAAAATTCATGATGTTTTGAGGTGTTGGTGAATTTAAATAATATTATTTGAGGAATCAATATTATTTTAAATTCTAAGTTTTTGACCAAATGTTTGATCGAAGATAGACCAACTATTAATTTTATTTGTCATAAAGTTAGGTTGACAAGATAATAAAATTAATGGGTAAAATCTCCTCTTACAAATGTTTGAGTTTGTATACGTCCACACTAACATGACATATAAAATTCACGGTGTTTTGAGGTGTTGGTGAATTTAAATGATATTGAGGAATCAATATTATTTTAAGGGCTTGACCAAATATTTTGTAATTTTTAGGATTTCAAATGTTTATCAATCCCCTAGCTGTTATATTAGAGAATACACTTACAAGTCCCAATTATATTGATTGGAAACAAAAAGTAGATTGTCCTCACAAAATTGAGAACAATAAATGTGTATCCTATTCATTAGTTGTTGAAACATGTTTAGTAGTGTTATCTATCGGTACCTGGCATGTAGATACAAAAGTCACTGATCATGTCTGCAATTCATTGCAGGGGTTCTAGGAAACCCGACGACTACATGAAGGGGAAATCACCGTCTACATGGGCAATGATACGAGAGTGGCGGCTGTTGCAGTGGGAGATGTTTATTTATCTTTTGATAAAAATAAAACATTGATTTTGATAAATTGTCTTTATGTACCAAGTTTTAGAAAGAACTTGATTTCAATTTCTAAACTATTTAAGGATGGATATACTATTTCTTTTGATGACAAAGTTGTTATCAAGAAAAAAAGGGAAGTTATCTGTTCTAGTACGTTGGTTGGCAATTTGTATACTCTTAATCCAATAACTCTCACGATGCAATAAATGAAAATTAATAACACATCTTCTAATTCTAATAAGAGAAAGCAACCTTCGGATATGAACCAAACATATCTTTGGCATCTAAGGCTAGGTCATATTAACTTAAGTAGGATTCAAAGGTTAATAGCCGATGGACTTTTGGGTTCATTGGTGGTGGAAAACTTTCCAACCTGCGAGTCTTGTTTGGAAGGAAAAATGACCAAGAGACTTTTTAAGGTTAAGAGGTATGGAGCCAAAGATGTGATGAAATTGGTTCATTCTGATTTGTGTAAACCTATGACTATCCAGGCAAGAGGTGGTTTCGAATATTTCATCTCTTTTATAGATGACTATTTGGGATACGAGTACATTTACTTGATGCGCCGCAAGTCTGAGTGCTTTGATAAGTTTAAAGAGTAGAAGGCTGATGTAGAGAAACGTCATGGTAAAATCGTGGTGGCGAGTACCTCTCAGGATAGTTTAGTAATTATTTATCAGAGGTCGGGATTCAATCCCAATTGTCTGCACCTAGTACACCCCAACAGAATGGTATGTCAGAATGAAGGAATAAGACTCTTATAGAAATGATTAGATCAATGATGAGTTATTCTGAATTACCAAATTCATTTTGGGGATATGCTTTGGAAACGACAACGTACATTCTCAACTTAGTACCTTCTAAATCAGTATCCTCTACTCCCATAGAACTATGGAATGAACGTAAGCCTAGTCTAAGACATGTTCGGATTTGGAGAAGTCCAGCACATGTGCTGAAGGGAGATGCTGATAAGTTAGAATCATATACAGAAGTTCGCTTGTTTTTGGGATATCCTAAAGGAACGAAAGGTGGTTTGTTTTATAGTCCTAAAGATCAGAAGGTCATTGTTAGCACCAATGCCCGATTGTTAGAAGAGGACTATATAATGAGCCACAAGCCTATGAGTAAAATTATTCTTGAAAAAGTAAGAGAGGACACGTCTAATTCTAGTACCAACAGTACAAGATGAGATACCACAAGAAACTACAACACGTGTCACAAATGATGCACAATTACAAGTAGTGCCACGTCATAGTGGGAAGGTTGTTCGACAACCTGATAGATTCATGTTTTTGGGAGAGTCTTCAGACTAGATCCCTAGTGAACATGAACCTGATCCCTGCACATATGATGAAGCACTCCAAGATAAAGATGCAGCATCTTGGCAAAGAACAATGAACTCTGAAATAGAATCTATGTATCAGGCCTGGGAGTTTGTAGAACCACTAAATGGTGTAAAAGTCATTAGATGTAAATGGATCTACAAAATAAGGAGAGGGACAGGCGGGAAGGTGAAAACTTTCAAAGCAAGGCTTGTTGCAAAAAGGGTATACTCAGAAAGAGGGAATCGATTATGAGGAAACCTTTTCACTGGTAGTCATACTTAAGTCTATCCGGATTCTTTTATCTATTGCTGCTCATATAGATTATGAGATTTGGCAAATGGATGTCAAGACAGCTTTACTTATTGGAAGTCTTGAAGAAAACATTGATATGAAGCAACCAGAGGGATTCATTACGAAGTACAAAGAGCATCTTGTATGTAAGCTCAATCAGTTTATGGACTAAAGCAAGCTTCGAGATCTTGGAACATCTGGTTTAATAAAGTTATCTAGTCTTATGGATTCATTCAGTGTCTGGATGAGTCTTGTGTATATAAGAAACGTAACAGAAACGTGGTGGTATTTCTTGTACTATATGTAGATGATATTTTGCTCATTGGCAACAATGTCAAATTGCTGTCAGAAGTAAGAGTATGGTTGTCCAAATGTTTTGATATGAAGGACTTGGGAGAATGTGGACATATTCTTGATATCAAAGTAATAAGGGATAGCAAGAAAAGTATATTGTCCTTATCCCAAGCTTCATACATCAACACTATCCTAGCTCGTTTTAACATGCAAAACTCCAAGAAAGATTTTCTACCTTTTCGGCATGGAGTACCTTTATCTAAAGATATGTGTCCTAAGACATCAAAGGAGATAGAGGACATGAAGGCAGTTCCTTATGCTTCGGCTGTAGGGAGCCTAATGTATGCGATGCTATATACGAGACCGGATATCTATTTTGCCACGGGCATGGTTAGCAGATATCAAAGTAACCCAGGAGAAGGACATTGGACTGCCGTAAAAGATATATTGAAGTACCTGAAAAGGATTAGAGATTATATGCTGGTTTACAAGGCAGATGATTTACTCCCTGTGAGTTACACAGATTCGTGTTAGTTAGAGCCCTAGAGCTAATCATATGATGATTGTTGTATGGACTCATTGTATCATATTCCTATATATATAAAGGCATTTGTTTTGGTTATTATACATACTTGTTTTGGTGCCAAATAACTAAGTATAATAGCGTCCTTGAGTAAAAGGTTCTTATCTATATCAATCGATTGATTGAATCAATAGTGAGATGATATAGAGAATACTACTCTTAATCATTCCTAGTCAAGTATTAACATTTAGGGACAATGTTAATGCGACGAGACTATCATGTGGTCAACTCGATGACTTGATCTCACAAGTCATGGATATAGAGATATCGAGTTGACACATGGGTATGCATTGGAGAATGTATACTGAATGACCCACCATGAGAAAGTATCATGGATCGTTATATGAGTGTCATATACTTTCTCATGTGACTATTAGTCCTTGGACCTAAAGTCACCATGGATCCCTACATAAGGAGTTGCATACTTTAGCTTCGTCAAACATCACCCGTAACTGGGTGGACTATAAAGGCGATTACTGGGTATGTAACAAATTATGCGGAGGGATGTGAGTGATGTAGATGGGATCTATCCCTCCTATATAATGGGAGTGACATCGTTATTCTTGATAGAGTGAGACCACTAAGTGCATGGCTATGCCCAAATGAGTCAATATGAGATATTGAGTTCATTTGATTATAGTGAGTCTACTTAGAGTTCAAGATTTAGATTGATCAGAGGATGACACCGTCTATGCCTCAAATTGATCAATCTAGATGTTAAGGATAGAAGGACATTGTTATATATTGTGAATAGTCATAATTAATAGTCACAAGGTGATGTTGGATCTCAATATTCTTGTAACTTGTGTAGTAATGATGTGTTACTAGATACCGCTCATTACTTATGCTTCTAAATGGATTTAGGAGCATTGCCAACGTTACAAGAACCTATAGGGTCACACACAAAGGGCAATTAGATGGAGATTAGGTTCATTTGATGTACCTAGAGAATTAGGTTCATGTGATGAACCAAATTGGATTAAGAGTAATCCAAACTAGACTAATTGAGTTGGACTTAATTTGATTCATGTGTCTAGTCAGTCTAATTTAGATTATGACTCATTGAATCAATTTAATTTAATGGATAGAGATTCACTAAATTAAATTGACTTGAATCAAAGGTTGAATTTGATCAACCATGGGAGAATTTAAGTCAAGTTTGACTTGACTTGAGAGGGAAGATGAAGAGTCAAGTTTGACTTGACCTTGACTTGACCAAGTGCCATGTCATTGTGACTTGGCATAGGGCCGGCCAATGATGATGTGCCACACTATCAAAGGTTACATGAGTGTGTGCCACCTCATGAGGGAGACCAAGAGTTGTGACCCTTGGTATACCATGGAGATAAAAACTCCTCCATTAAGTGGCCGGCCACTTAAGTGTGCATTTTGTGTGTGCTTGTGTAACTCCATCTTCTTCCTCCTTGCTTCTTCTTCTCTCCCTCTCCTCCACCTTGGCCGAAACCTTCATGAGTGCTAGCACACTTTAAGGTTTCTTCTCCATCTTTTTTGTTCGTGTGGATACACATAGAGGGGTGTTCACTTGACACCTTTGAGATCCGACGAACCTTGAACAAGCGAGATAAGCGAAGGGCTTCGCATCAAAGGTATAAACTCCTTAACATGTAGATCTAGTGTAGATCTATGTTAGAAAACATGTACACAAAATTTTTATTCTTTTAATCTTCGCACGAATCCGGTGGCATGGGACATCGGGGTTTCCGCAACGCAAAAAGCGGTTTTTGCGGCTCGAATGTTCCAACAGCGGTATCAGTTTTGATTTTTATGAAAAACTACAAATCTGTAAGTTTCTATATATTTACTATTTTTATGTATTTTATGGGTATTTTTTCGTAGAAGCGAAGCAACAAGTGTTTGGTCACTTGTAGGCTTCGACTACCGAGAAACACCTTCCGAAACGGCAAGGTCTCGCCCAAAATGTTTTGGGACAGTGGCTTAGGGCACTGTAAGATCATCGTGGGATACTCGTGAGACTCATTTCATGAGAAGGGGTGCTGCCCCTAACCCCGCAAGGGGCATTGCCTCGCGATCACACCCGAAAACCGCTAAACGTGTCCGCCGGGAAGTTGCGACTCATAAAATCGTAAAAACAGTAATAAAATCACAACAATTTATATAAAATACATAATTTAGAATTATGTATGATTTGTGATGGTCATGGCCCAAAAACCCCAATTGGATTGGTTGCATGTGTTGTAATTCATAATATGGCCTGCGCGCCATTTTTGTGTGATTGTGCGTGTTGTATATGTGATACGCGACTTGCACGTCGTGCTTTTCTATTTTATTTCCTGTTATAAAATAGTTTAGACTTGAATGTAACTCAAGTTTCAAATTTGTAATGTACAAAATTGGAGCGATGGAAGGTCCACTCAAGGAGGAGTTACGAGGAGGGTGCGAGCAACACATGGCGGTCAAAGGGAGGAGCTTGGAGAAGCTATTGACCCTAGGTTGACCATCCGATCTTCTCATTGGCTTGAGAAGATCGTAGTAGGGTCATGACTAATCACAATTTAATTAATTACTTTTGTGTGTGTATGTGATACATGCTAGAGTAGAGTAATTAATTAGTGCCTTAACGATTAGATTAGATCTAAATCGCTATATAATGCACCATGATTAGATTAGATCTAAATCGAGTATATGATACACATCAACGATTATATTAGATCTTAATCGCGTCAACTCAAAATGCCTACCATGCCGTGATTGTAACGCCCGCCCCTCCTGCTAGTAGGGTGCGGGGTTACGTACTTAACCATTTCTATTTTCTAATTGCGGAAGCATATATGCATATTAAAATTTCTTTCGAAAATAAAAACACTTAAGAATATCTTGAAGTCATACGGACAATAACATAGCACACTAGTCCATATCAACATAACCAAATAACTTAAGCAGGTCTTCATTTGCCTTAGCCGAGCCACCACCACACACATCTCCTTGCCTCTCCTGTAGCTCCCTTAGATCATCCATTCTTTACCCTTATCTGTGGTACAAGGAAAGTAAGCTATAAGCACACAGGCTTAGTAAGATCCTTTCCTACTCACAAAATCCATATATCAATGCATAAAACACATAAGCATACAACCATAAAAATGTGATCATCTAACATCATAAGGGCATACCATGTTATATCATAAATCATAAGGAACATCATATCAGCTCATAAATGACATCATGCTATATCATATCATAAAACAGAGTATCATAAAAGCATAGCATGTCATATCGTAAATCATATCATATCAGCTCATAAATAACGTCATGCTATATCATATCATGAAACAGAGTATCATAAAAACATAACATGTCATATCGTAAATCATATCATATCAGCTCATAAATAACATCATGCTATATCATATCATAAATCATCATGTCCCATAAATCATAAATCATATCATGTAAGATGTCTTTTAAAACATGTGTCATGTCATGTGCAAGATGTTTTAAAAACATAGCATATAGTACTTGAACATAATATCATCATGAGGGCCCGGCTTGTACCACATACATACATAAATGCGCGCAATCCCTAGGACAGGGTAGCTAGCCCCGAACCTACTAGGGATCTAGGTTCGTTCATAGTCCGTCAACCTAGGGGCGTACTAAGGAGCCCATCCCTTTACTAGACCCGTTCATAGTTCGTCGGCCTAGGGGCGCTTATGGAGCCCACCCTTGGTACAAGCCATACAAAGTAAAATATCATATCATGGTTCATATCATAACATAACACATCTTATCTTATCATATCATGAGGAGTAAAGCATGCATATTTGGGCACACAACACATGCATGGATCATAAACATACTTAATGAACATGTCATTTATCACATCATAAAACATGCATATTTGGGCACACAGCACATGCATGGATCATAAGTATACATAATGAACATGTCATTTATCATATCATAAAACATGCATAATTGGGCATAAAGCACATGCATGGATCATAAGCATACATAATCAACATGTCATTTATCATATCATAAACAAGCATAGCATCCGTAAATAACATTTCCTAATTCATCACGGATCATGTGAGACATATCTAAGCTTTTAACTCATAATGGCTGAACCACTCATAAGGAGAAAAATCAAGCTATAGGCAACATACAAGTGTGAACTCCTAGCTAAGTTCATATCATATTATTAGGAGATACATGAGCATGCTAGGTTAACATTTTAGCTTCTCTAAGCCCTAGTTATTGTTCTTGGCCGAAACATACATGAAGAGGAAACTAGGTTTTCAATCAACATATAAGCATAATCACCTAGCTAAATTCTTATCATATTATCAAGAGATACATGAGCATGCTAGGTTAACTTTTTAGCTTGTCTAAGCCCTAGTTTTGTTCTTGGCCGAAACACACATGAAGAGGAAACTAGGTTTTCAATCAACATATAAGCATAATCACCTAGCTAAATTCATATCATATTATCAAGAGATACATGAGCATGCTAGGTAAACTTTTTAGCTTGTCTAAGCCCTAGTTTTGTTCTTGGCCGAAACACACATGAAGAGGAAACTAGGTTTTCAATCAACATATAAGCATAATCACCTAGCTAAATTCATATCATATTATCAAGAGATACGCGAACATGCTAGGTTATCCTTTAGCTTCTTTAAACCCCTAATTTTGGTCTTGGCCGAAATACACATGAAGAGGAAACTAGGTTTTCAATCAACATATAAGCATAATCACCTAGCTAAATTCATATCATATTATCAAGAGATACATGAACATGCTAGGTTATCCTTTAGCTTGTCTAAGCCCTAGTTCTTGTTCTTGGCCGAAACATACATGAAGGAAAAGCTAACTTTAAGCAACATTCAAGCATAAGAAAACTAACCCAATCCCTTAACATAGCATACAAATCATAAGGATGTAGTAACCATGGTTAGTTTTAGGTCTTAAGCTTTCCTAGGTCCTTCATCTATACTTGGCCGAAAGTTCATGTTTACAAATCTAGGTTTTAAGTCAACATACAACATGAGAACATTAACTAGCTTCTTATAGTAGGGTACTTATCATAAGAACATAATGAACATGCTTTATTTAGATCTTGATCTACCCAAATCTTTCCCTTTTATTTTATACTTGGCCGAAAATTCCAACTTGTGACCCTAGGTTTTAAGCATTCCACTCCTATGTAAAAACAAAAGCAACTTGTACCACAGGTGAGGGGATACTTACATCCTTTCTCTTGTGATTTTTCTTAAGGAAAGATACTCTAGGTGAAGGGGAAGAAGAGAGCTTCTTCTTCTAGCACTCCCTTTTGATTTCTCTTGCTTGGAAGGGGTAGACCTTGAAGGCTCCTTCTTGTAAATTAGTTTTCTTGGAGAGGAACCTTAACTTAGCTTTTGGAAATGAGGAGAAGGGGAGCTTTTGGTTTCGGTGGAGAATGAGGAAGGAGAAGGAAGGATTAATCTCTTGCTTTTCTTCCCTTAATCCTATTTATTTCCATGTAATGAACATACCTTCATTCATCCCCCTTAGCCCTCTTATTTTCTCTTCTCTTTTAATTCCATGAAAATAGAGAGAAGGAGGGAAGCAAGCAACTTGTCTTTTGCTTGCTTCTTCTCTTAACCAAGAGGAAGAAAAAATAAGCTACTTGGTTTTCTCTTGTTCCTTTACTTAACCATTCTCTCAACTTTATCTAATATTTCTATTCTTTTCTATTTACATATCATTCATGTTTCTAGTGGTTATCATACACCAATTTAATTCTATCATTTGTGGGAGGTTCAAGGTTCAATCCTTGACCTCACCTCTTTTTGTTTTGGTTTCTATTTTTCCATTTTTCTCTTTCTTTCTTTTATTTTAAAAAAAATACTCCTAGGCATAGCTTGGCATTTTCGTGGGTGTTATAGTGATACCCATCACTACCTCAATCACATGTTGTTGTTGAATTTGCCAAAGCAGAGCAACACATATTATCTTGGTAGGGTGCAGAGGGATAATCTTGGTCCTGCCTATCAACGCCTGGGTGAGTACAAACTCAATCAGATTGAGTAAAACTAGTTAAACTCAATTGGATCGAGTTTAACTATAGGCATTTTCCAATGGTTGGTAGATAGGTCAAAATCACATTTATATTAACTCTTGGGAGATTTAGCCAAAGCTAACTCAAGTTTTAATATACATGCGGATCTTGATCCTATAAACAAGAGTTGCATAGAGATGTAATTGGTAATTAGTTACCTACCGATCATACTAAGTCTTGGGTGATTTAGCCAAAGCTAACTCTGTTGGTGCGGGAAGCATCCGACGATCGAACCTATATTTTGATTATGTCAAAGGGTTTAAAGTTAAGGTGTTTTGTTTTCTAACATGTTGAACAAGTTTGCAGGAAATTCCTAAGGTTTCTTAGGCAAAAGTCCTAGCTGCGGTTAGGCAGGTGGAAAACCCTAGGGGGTGGTAACCCTAGGTCATAGGGGGTGGTAACCCTATGCGGAAAGTCTTGACGGGTCGAGAGCTTCAGGCAAAAGTCCTAGGGGGGTAACCCTAGGTGGAAAGTTCTGTCATATTTTGATTATGTCAAAGGGCTTAAAGTTAAGGTGTTTTGTTTTTTAACATGTTGAACAAGTTTGCAGGAAAGTCCTAAGATTTCTTAGGCAAAAGTTCTAGCTGCGGTTAGGTAGGTGGAAAACCCTAGGGGGTGGTAACCCTAGGTCATAGGGGGTGGTAACCTTATACGGAAAGTCTTGGCGGATCGAGAGCTTCAGGAAAAAGTCCTGGGGGGGGGGGGGTAACCCTAGGTGGAAAATCCTGGTGTCGCGAACCAGGTGAAAGACTGGACGGGCCGGGAAGCGGAAGTCCAACAGAAAGTCCGGAAGCTTCGAACGTTGAGCAAAAGACCAGTCGATCTGGAGGATCGCACTGGCAACAGGTAAATCTCCTGAGTGTAGTAGGTGAGGACGCGTTCCCCGTAGAGGGAACAGTAGGCATCGGGTCGACCTAGGGTTTCCGGTCGGAAATCCGAAGTCAGACCCGGACAGTCCGAAGGCTGTCAGTTTATTTGCTTATATATTATCTATTATGTTCTAACTCTGTGTTGCAGGAGACTAACATTTTTGTGCAGAGTTAGAAGTGACTAGGATAAGTTGACTGAACCATGAGATCGGTCAACCGAACCCCCAAGCCAGCAGATCAGATCTTCAGAGGTTGGACTAGGCTCGACCAGGGGATCAGTCGACCGAACCAGGGTTGGGCATTGACTTATTGATCAACCGAACCTACTTATCAGTCGACCGAACCTCGGATGGAGTTTGACCAGATCGAAGCAGAGCAAGAGGATCGGGCGGATCAGATAGGAGGAGATCGCCTGATCGGTCGACCGAACAGGGGATCGGTCGACCGATCCGCCTCGGGTCAAACTTGATCCCGAACCCTGGGGATCTGGATCAGACTTTGCAGAGCTATAAAAGGAGGCCTCGGGGTGCAGCTTCAAGATTAATCTCGAACAGAACAACCTGCGCTCTTCCGTGTGCTACTCCAAATGCTGTTGTGACGCTTTGCTACTCCAACATTCAGCGGCTACATCTACATCTCCTGTACTGTCAGTATATTTTCATTAGTGCACTTATTGTAATAATCAATTGTAAACTTTGCAATATTATAGTTGTTGCCTATTGAAAGCGATCTACGATTGCGGGCCTTGGAGTAGGAGTCGCCCTAGGCTCCGAACCAAGTAAAATCTTGGTGTCCTCTGTGTTTTGCATTTTATTATTTCCGCTGCATTTACTCGAATGTTTTTTATTCCGAAACGAGTGAAAGCCACGAGCGTTATTCACCCCCCCTCTAGCACTTTCGATTAAACAAACTCAAGGCGTAGTATGATGTGGATCTTGTCCCGCAAGAATTATAGCTAGTTGGTTAGAATCTAATGAGTGTGGTTTGACCACATCCATGACTCGATTCTACAAAAGTTCTATAATTCAGTGGAAGCATCGTTTAATTAAAGGCCTAATTAAATTATTAGTGGAATATGATATTTATTTTCTGTATTTTCTGTTGTAGATTGCCATGTCGTCAAACACGAACACCTTCTCCCTACGTTCTGTCCTTGATAAGGACAAGCTCAATTGAGCTAATTTCCTGGACTGGTATAGGAACCTGAGAATTGTTCTCACTCAAGAAAGGAAACTGTACATCCTGGAGACGCCCATTCCCGAGGCACCTCCTGCCACTGCCACGTGAGCTGACCGTGATGCTTATAAGAAGCATCAAGATGATGTATTAGATGTGTCCTGTCTCATGCTCGCGACCATGAACTCTGAGCTTCAGAAGCAACACGAGTTGATGGGTGCTTATGATATGGTTGAACATCTTCATCAACTATATCAAGGACAAGCTAGGCACGAGAGATTCGAGATCTCTAAGGCACTGTTTCAGTGCAAGATGCAAGACGGGACTCCCGTAGGTCCATATGTACTCAAGATGATTGGGTACATAGAAAACCTACAGAGGTAGGGATTTTCCCTTGGCCAAGAGCTGGCCACTGACTTGATCTTGCAATCCTTGCCAGATAGTTAAAATCAATTTGTTCTAAATTACAACATGAACGAAATTGATAAACCCCTGCCCGAGCTGCTAAGCATGTTAAGAACTGCTGAGCTCAACCTTAAGAAGGTTAAGCCCAACTTCATTTTGATGGTGCAAAGGCACAAAGGCAAGGGCAAGCCTAAAGGTAAGGGAAAGTCCCAAGCCAAGGGCAAAGGCAAGGCACTGAAGCTCAAAGGAGGGGTTGCCAAGGATGCTACCTGCTTCCACTGTGGTCAGACCGGGCACTGGAAGAGGAACTATAAAGTGTACCTGGAAGATCTTAAGATGAAGAGAAGTGAGACTTCTACTTCAGGTATATATGTTATAGAAGTTAATCTCTCTATATTTTTCATCATGGGTATTAGATACTGGATGTGCTTCTCACATTTGTACTAATGTGCAAGCGTTGAGAAATAGCAAGGCATTAACGAAGGGCGAGGTGAACCTACGAGTATGCAATGGAGCACGGGTTGCTGCTGTTGTTGTAGGGACTTACTATGTATCTCTACCCTCTGGGCTTGTACTAGAACTAGATAAATGTTGTTATGTGCCTGCTCTTACTAAGAACATAATTTTAGTTTCTTGTTTGGACAAGAAATGTTTTTCATTTATAATAATGAACAAATGTTGTTCAGTTTATTTAAATGATATGTTCTATTGTAGTGCACTTCTGATGAATGTGCTCTACATTCTAGACTTAGAGAACCCTATCTATAACATAAATACCAATAGGTTCAAATCAAATGAAATGAACCAAACCTATCTCTGGCATTGTCGCTTAGGTCATATAAATGACAAACGCTTATCCCAGCTCCATAAAGATGATTTGCTGGACTCATTTGATTTTGAATCATATGAGACATGCGAGTCATGCCTACTAGGCAATATGACCAAGACTCCCTTTAGTGGACACAGCGAGAGAGCGACTGACTTGTTAGGACTTATATATAGTGATGTATGTTGCCCTTTCAATATCGCTGCCAGAGGTGGTTATAGGTACTTCATTGCATTTACTGATGACTTCAGTAGATATGGTTATGTGTATCTGATGACACATAAGTCAGAATCCTTTGAAAATTTTAAAGAATTCAAGAATGAAGTGCAAAACCAGCTTGGCAAGAGTATTAAGATACTTCGATCAGATCGAGGTGGTGAATATTTTAGCCATGAGTTTCGTGACTATCTAGCTGAGTGTCAGATTCTATCCCAACTCACTCCTCCTGGAACACCACAGTAGAATGGTGTATCTGAAAGGAGGAATCATACCCTATTAGATATGGTACGGTCTATGATGAGTCAGACAGATCTTCCTATATCTCTTTGGGGCTATGCTCTGGACACAACAGCCTTCATACTCAACCGTGTTCCATCCAAGGCTGTGATAAAGACACCATATGGGATATGGACTGGGAGAGATGCCCAGGTGTCTTTTATGAGGATTTAGGGTTGTGAGTCTTACGTTCGACGTCAAGTCTCGGACAAATTGGGACCCAAATATGATAAGTGCTATTTTATAGGATATCCCAAGGAAACGAAGGGATATTACTTCTACATTCCCAGTCAACACAAAGTAGTTGTGGCTAAGACTGGGGTTTTTCTAGAAAGGGACTTTGTTTCTAGAAAAACTAGTGGGAGTATGTTCAATCTTGAAGAAGTTCAGGATATGGACCATAGCACTGAAGCCTTGATGGAAGTTGAACTGGAACCACAAAGTGTTGTGGATAATGAGATTGTTCCACAAGGAGTTGAGGAACAACAACCAGTTCAAGTAGGCATACCTCTTCGCAGGTTTGATAGGGTACGTCGTCATCCTGAGAGATACTCATTTATCTTGTTTGACCATGATGACACTATGCTCATTGATAATGAGCCTACCTCCTATCAGGAAGCTGTGATGAGACCAGATTTTGAGAAATGGCTAGAGGCCATGAGATCCAAGATGGAAACCATGTACACCAACTAAGTATGGACTTTGGTTGATCCACCTGAAGGGGTCAAACCCATTGGGTGTAAGTGGGTCTTTAAAAGAAAGACTGACATGGATGGACTTATATATAAGGGTCGTCTGGTAGCTAAAGGTTTCAAACAAATTCATGATATTGACTATGATGAAACTTTTTCTCTAGTAGCGATGTTTAAGTCCATTCGGATCATGCTTGCTATTGTTGCATACCATGATTATGAGATCTGGAAGATGGATATCAAAATCGCGTTTCTGAATGGAAACTTTCTCGAGGATGTGTACATGACATAAACTGAGGGTTTTGTAGATCCACAGCATACTGGCAGAGTATGCAAGTTGCATAAGTCCATTTATGGACTAAAGCAAGCTTCTCGGAGCTGGAATCTTCGATTCGATGATGCAATCAAACAGTTTGGGTTCATCAAGAATGAAGATGAACCTTGTGTCTATAAGAAGGTTGTAGGGAACACAGTTGTCTTCCTTGTATTGTATGTGGATGACATACTACTCATTGGGAACGACATCCCTTTGCTGTAGTCTATAAAGACTTAGCTGGGGAATTATTTCTCAATAAAGGACTTAGGTGAAGCAACTTGTATTCTAGGCATATAGATCTATAGAGATAGATCTAAGAGATTGCTTGGCCTAAGTTAGAGTACATATATTAACAAGGTATTACTACGGTTTGCCATGCAGAATTCCAAGAAAGGATTTCTACCGATGTCACACAGTGTGAGTCTTTCAAAGACTCAAAGTCCCTCTTCTAGAGAGGAGAGAGACCGCATGGATACGATCCCTTATGCCTCAGCCATAGGATCTATCATGTACTCCATGCTATGTACTCGTCCTGATGTTTCGTATGCTTTGAGCATGACGAGCAGATACCAGACAAATCCAGGTGAAAGTCGCTGGATAGCAGTCAAGAATATTCTTAAGTACTTAAGAAGGACTAAAGAATATTTCTTGATATATGGAGGCGATGAAGAGCTAGCTGTAAAGGGTTACTGTGATGCCAGCTTCCAAACTGACCAAGATGATTATAGATCGCAGTCTGGGTTCATGTTTTGCTTGAATGGTGGTGCTGTGAGCTGGAAGAGTTTGAAGCAGGACACAGTTGCTGATTCTACAATAGAGGCCGAGTATATTGCTGCATCCGAGGTAGCAAAGGAGGCAGTTTGGATCCGCAAGTTCATTACTGAGCTTGGGGTGGTTCCTAGCATAGCTGATCCGATAAAGCTCTATTGTGACAACAATGGAGAAATTGCGCAGGCTAAGGAACCTCGCTCACACCAGCGGACCAAACACATACTACGGTGCTTCCATCTCATTCGAGAGATTATCGATAGAGGAGATGCGAAGATTTGCAGAGCACCCACAGAGGCTAACATCACTGATCCCTTGACTAAGGCTTTGGCACAGAGAAAGCATGATGGTCACACTAGGTCATTGGGTATTAGAGCCTACACTAATTGGCACTAGTGCTAGTGGGAGATTGTTAGTTATAGACCTAGAGGCAATCATATGATGATTGTTGTATGGACTCATTGTATCATATTCCTATATATATAAAGGCATTTGTTTTCGTTATTATACATACTTGTATTGGTGCCAAATAACTAAGTATAATAGCGTCCTTGAGTAAAATGTTCTTATCTATATCAATCGATTGATTGAATCAATAGTGACATGATATAGAGAATACTACTCTTAATCATTTCTAGTCAAGTATTAACATTCAGGGATAATGTTAATGCGACGAGACTAGCATGTAGGTCAACTCGATGACTTGATCTCACAAGTCATGGATATAGAGATATCAAGTTGACAAATGGGTATGCGTTGGAGAATGTATACTGAATGACCCGCCATGAGAAAGTATCATGGATTGTTATATGAGTGTCATATACTCTCTCATGTGGCTATTAGTATGACTATTAGTCCTTGGACCTGAAGCCACCATGAATCCCTACATAAGGAGTTGCATACTTTGGCTTCGTTAAACGTCACCCGTAACTGGGTGGACTATAAAGGTGATTACTGGGTATGTAACAAATTATGCAAAGGGATGTGAGTGATGTAGACGGGATCTATCCCTCCTATATAACAGGAGTGACATCGTTATTCTTGATAGAGTGAGACCACTAAGTGCATGACTATGCCCAAATGAGTCAATATGAGATATTGAGTTCATTTGATTACAGTGAGTCTACTTGGAGTTCAAGATTTAGATTGATCAGAGGATGACACCGTGTATGCTTCAAATTGATCAATCTAGATGTCAAGGATAGAAGGATATTATCATATATTGTGAAGAGTCACAATTAGTAGTCACAAGGTGATGTTGGATCGCAACATTCTTGTAACTTGGGTCGTAATGATGTGTTGCTAGATACCGTTCATTACTTATGCTTCTAAATGGGTTTAGGAGCATTGCCAACGTTACAAGAACCTATAGGGTCACACACAAAGGGCAATTAGATGGAGATTAGGTTCATTTGATGTACCTAGAGGATTAGGTTCATGTGATGAACGAAATTGGATTAAGAGTAATCCAAACTAGACTAATTGAGTTGGACTCAATTTGATTCATGTGTCCAATGAGTCTAATTTAGATTATGACTAATTAAATCAATTTAATTTAATATATAGAGATTCACTAAATTAAATTGACTTGAATCAAAGGTTGAATTTGATCAACCATGGGAGAATTTAAGTCAAGTTTGACTTGACTTGAGAGGGAAGATGAAGAGTCAAGTTTGACTTGACCTTGACTTGACCAAGTGCCATGTCATTGTGACTTGGCATAGGGCCGACCAATGATGATGTGCCACACCATCAAAGGTTACATGAGTGTGTGCCACCTCATGAGGGAGACCAAGAGTTGTGACCCTTGGTATACCATGGAGATAAAAACTCCTCCATTAAGTGGCCGACCACTTAAGTGTGCATTTTGTGTGTGCTTGTGTAACTCCATCTTCTTCCTCCTTGCTTCTTCTTCTCTCTCTCTCCTCCACCTTGGCCGAAACCTTCATGAGTGCTAGCACACTCTAAGGTTTCTTCTCCACCTTTTTTGTTCGTGTGGATACACATAGAGGGGTGTTCACTTGACATCTTTGAGATCCGGCGAACCTTGGACGAGCGGGATAAACGAAGGGCTTCGCATCAAAGGTATAAACTCCTTAACATGTAGATATAGTGTAGATCTTGGTTAGAAAACATGTACACGAAATTTTTATTCTTTTAATCTTCGCACGAATCCGGTGGCATGGGACTTCGGGGTTTTTTCGCAACGCAAAAAGCGGTTTTTGTGGCACGAATGTTCCAACAATTCAGACTTCCAATCAAATAGGGACAATAGTAAGTTGACCTCGAGGTTTTGTGTTTACTTTAGGAGGTGGAGCCATAACATTGGAGGAGTGTAAAGCAGAAATGCCTTTCAGACTCCACCATAGAAGCTAAGTATGTGGCAGTCTTTGAGGCAGCCATAGAAGTTATATGGCCCAGATACTTCATGATGGACTTAGATGTGATTCCTTGTTTGCCCAAAATTATTATAATTTATTGTGATAATAGTGGTGCAGTAACAAACTCGAAGGAACCACGAGCCCATAAGGCAAGTAAACACATAGAGCACAAGTACCACCTAATACGAGGAGAGGTTGATGTCGCTAAGATTGCATCAGTAGATAGCCTAGCAGATTCTTTCACTAAGGTCTTTTCGGCGAAAGCTTTTGATCGCCATGTTGAGGGGATGAGAATCAGATGTATGACAGCATTTATGGCAGCATAGTCTTTTAGTATAAGTGGGAGATTGTTAGAATGTATACTAAAAGAATAACTTTTTGTATAAATATTTAGTTTGAAATAAGAATCACATTGGTCAAATATCTGCATTTATATTAAATGTAGTTGTCCATTTAATTTATATTATAGATAACATGGTGTGTGGTGGCACACAGAAGATCATATTATCAATTCTATATAAATTATAAATAGTTGCTCACAACCAAGATGGAATGGGACAAATTATTGGAATGGTTGTAGTGTAATTTGGTATTAGTTTATCTTGACTATAAAATTACACTAGTACACTCTGAGTGTATTGAGCAGGACAATTTGAGGTTGTTCTTTTTTATACTAACTGTAAAAAAGAACAAGACCTCTGTTATTATGGAAGTGCGTACTCTTAATCATGATATAATAACAAACACGTATACTTAATATTTATTTCTTTAATTTATCAAAGGTTGAGATTTAGTTCGTTAAATCAATAGACCCGATAAGTTGGGAAATGATATTATTTATTTGGTGTGTTGTTGATTATAGAATGAAACTGTGTCCTAGTGATCTAGGTTGATGATGCCCCCTTGAGGAGCTTATAAGGATTGTCATGTAAACCCTGCAGGTGGACTTAGTCCGACATGACAATAAGGTTGAGTGGTACTACTCTTGGAGTAAAATATTAATTAAGTGAGTTGTCAGTAACTCATTTAATTAGTGGGCATTCGATATCTTAAACACAAGGAGACTAACGCACTTATGATAAGAAGGAGCCCATATTATAATATGAGATTGGTGCGGTAGTGCAATAATAACTCTTTAGTGGTATGAGTTATTATTGATGAACTTGAGTTAGGTGTTCAGGGCGAACATGAGAAGCTCAAGCTCATTGGGAGATCAAAACCAATTTCTCCTCTCGGTCCCTGTTATAGCCTCTTATTTATAAAGCCTTATATCTACCTAAAGCCCATCTTCTTAACCAAGCTTAAGGGTCGGCCATATCCTTGCTTGGAGCCCAAGTAAGGGGCCGGCCAAGCCAAGCTTGGAGCTCAAGCTAGGGTCGACCAAGCCTTGCTTGGTGCCCAAGCAAGGGGCTGGCCATATAAGAAGAGAAAAGGAAATAAAAGGGAGTTTTTATTTTGTTAAAAACTTTTCTTTTATGATGCTTTCCACATGGTTATAAAAGAGAGTTTTAAATTTTAAAATCTTTCCTTCTATAGCTTTCTACAAAGGATTAAAAGAGAGATTTAAAATCTTTCCTTATTTATAGTTATCTATAATGTTTAAAAGAAAGATTTTAATTTTAAACTTTCCTTTTTGTAACCATGATATAAAAGGAGTTTTATTTTAAATCTTTTATTTTATATACATCCACAAAAGGATTTAAAAGAGAAGATTTTAATTTTATAAAATATGCCTTTTATAGCTAACCACAAAAGGGATTTTAAAAGAGAGATTTTAATTTTTGTTTAAAGTCTTTCCTTATTTGGACATGATGTGGCCGGCCATGTAAAGGAATAAAAGGAAGTTTTAATTTTTTATTTTAAAACTTTCCTTTTTTAGATTCACCAAGGATTATAAAAGAGAGGAAGGGGGTGCCTCATTAAGAACAACCTAAGCCTTGCATCCTCTCTATTATGGACGAAACTCCTCTCTTCTATTCCCTTGGTGGCCAGCCCTCTTCCTTCTTTCTTCTCCTTTTGTTTTCTTTCTTGGAGGCTGGCGGCATCAAGCTTGGTTTTCTCTTGGTGGCTGGTTGCTTGAAGGAGAAGAAGAAGAGAAGGAAGCTCTCTTGTCTAGCATCCCTTGGAGGTTAGTTGGTGGCCGAAACTTGGAAGCAAAGGAAGAAGCTAGGGTGGATTTCATCTTGGTAGATCGTCGCCCACACGATGTCCAAGAGGAGGAGAGGAATACAACAGAAGATCAAGAGGTCTATAAGCTACTAAGAAAGGTATAACTAGTTATTTGTTTCCGCATCATAACTAGTTCATCTTATTTGTATAGATCTTGAAAAACCAAACACAAGAGGCTATCGATTTTAAGCTATCGTTTTTGTTATCGATTTTATTTTTCAATTTCATGTTTCGATATTGTACTTCTATTGATGTCTCTGTAATTAAACCTAGTTTACTGTAAGAAGTTAAATATCTGATTTCTTTGAAAGACTTTGTCTAGAAAGTGGTGGATGATCTCATACCCAAGAAGGCCTAGTGTCTCGCCATGTTTAACCTGGAAGCCGATCTTTGAAATAGATATTTAATTAACTTCTGTAATATGGTTTAACTTAGGAAGATCACATCGGTCAAACTTGGAGTAAAAATGTTAAGTATCGTTTCGAATCCAAGCTTAAATTCTGAAGGACAATTTGGATTAATAATGTTAAGTATCGTTTGCAATCCAAATTTAACTTCAGTAGAGCACATGGGTAGCTAGGATAGTTCTATGCTTTTACAAATTTTTGTACAGGGGAACTAGAACGATATTCCGAGTAGCAACCAACAGGCATGTCAGGCAGGTACTGACATATCTTGCAATATCTCTTTTCATTCCAGACCACCAGAAGCGTTCCTTTAAATCTTGGTACATCTTGGTGGAACCAGGATGCATAGCGTAGGGACACGTAGCATCCTTGCAACAGATTCCAGGATGCATCTTTCCACACGTGGGGCACGTAGAATACTTAGGTTGCTTGCTTATGGATCCTCCCTTTTTATTGCTCCACTACTTTCTCTTGGAGCTCCCCTTCCAGGTTGAACCATGGCTCTGGGGTTTCTGAGTGCCAGAACTCCCTTGACTTTTATTCTCAATCAGTATTGGCTTCTGCTGCTTGATACTGTTCAAGTAATGATCCATGATCAGGGCACTACTAATCAGCTCTTCTGCAGTCTGCGGTCTATTAATTCCGCCAGCTACATGCAAAGCTATCTCTAGCCTCAGCATCTTGAGCATTAGTCTTACCCTTTCTTGTTCTGTGCTAACCAACTCAGGGCATAGGTGAGCCAGCCTATTGAATTTCTTCATAGCTTCGTCAATTGATAAACTTCCTTGTCGGAATTCCGTGAACTCGTCGTAATGTTTGTTAGTGACCCGCATATGAAAGAACTCTTCGAAGAACTCAGTCTCGAAGTCAGACTAGATCATTTGATTCACTAATCTTTTCGCTTTGACCCATTCCGACCACATTTTTGCATCACCAGTGAGGTAGAAGGAAGTGCCACCACATTAGCTTCCGGTGGGACTACGGGAGGAGCTCGCTAGTTAGCAGTCAGGTTGGCTATAACCTGCTACTATTCTGCTAATTGTCTCTACAGCTGAGTTACTACTTCTAAAAGATTGGCTGGTGGTACAGACTCATTTATCTCTGGTTGAGGTTCATTAACTCTCGACTGTCTAGCCGGCCGTCCTCTAGCCATCTACATATTCATAATCAACCAGTGAGACATACGTCAGCCCACCATCATTCTTACTTGCTGCCCTCAATACTTTCAAGTATAAGCATGATTAACCTTATCAAACAGTTCTTACTAATCATAACAAAAATAAAATGCATAAAAGTTGTGAGAAGGTACTTTCTTACTTGGAAGCTGCAGGATCAATGCTTGATGTGTGTGTGGCAGAAGGGTGGAACTTGTTCTAATACCAAACTGTCATGCCCGCCCTTCACACCCATACCTATCAGGACAGACGTTACCCTTTCCATATCTAAATTTTTGACATTCTTACCCATTATATATTGCTCAATCCATAGATCCACTCTAACTTGTTTCGACTGATAGGACATGACTTGGAGCCAAGCAGAGCTGCACGATCGTGTTAATTCACACGGTCGTGTCCCCTTGGTTGAGAGAAAGAGGTGCACGACCGTGTGAATTCACACGGTTGTGTCCCCTTGGTGGAGGGGAAGAGGTGCATAGTCTGTGAATCCACACGACTGTGTCCCCTTGGCCAAGAGGAAGAAGTGCACGGTCGTGTGAAACCACACAGCCGTGTCACCTTGGCCGAGAGCAGAAAGTAGGGGGTCGTGTGAATCCACACGGCCGTGACACGGGCCGTGTGGAGGTCACACCCTGCTCTACAAAAGGGTTTGTTCTCCCCTTTGGGGAGACCCTAGAGCTCCCCTCTTCGCCACTTTAATTACGGTCAAACTAACAACTACATCCTAGACAATTAGTGATAGTATTTCATGTAGAGCGAAAAGAGGAAATTACTTTAACACCAAGTTCCAACATGTTCCATACAATAATAAGTTCCTGATCTCCTTCTACTGTTCCGTCACACACACACAAAACACTACTCCTGTTACCTCCTCCTACTCGAGCTTTCCTTTTACTTTATCTATAGTATAAGGAAATGCAAATCTATAAGCGAATGCTTAGTAAGTACCATCTACTCACAAAACAAGCATTAAAAGGGAAACATACTTTTTCAAAACTGCTTGGGGAAAACACAAACAATGGAAACATGCTTTTCAAAATTGCTTGGGGAAAACACAAACATGCACTTGATAGTAATTCACGCTAAAACGCATAATTCAGAAATATGTGCATGACATGTATTTTTAAACAGTTTTATCATGCAAAACATCAACTTAAAAGCATGCGAGTAATATAATGAAAACAGGAATCTTGCATATTATAGAGTTCATCAATGCTACACTTTATAACTCAGGTTCTCAACTTTAGGAAAACTTCCACTAAGACAAACAACGAAGTTTGAAAAATTTGTATTACATAACTAGTGAAAATAGTAATAAACAACTTGAGTTTTGATAATGGCAAAGGATTCAAAGTTAAGGTGTGTTGTTATCTAACATGTTAAATGAGTATTTCAGGAAAGTCCTAACTGCGGTTAGGCAGGTGAAAACCCTAGGGGGTGGTAACCCTAGGTCCTAGAGGGTGGTAACCCTAGGTGGAGAAAAGTCCTAGCTATGGTTAGGCAAAGGAAAAACCCTAGGGGGCGGTAACCCTAGGTCATAGGGGGTGGTAACCCTATGCGGAAAGTCTTGGCAGGTCGATGGCTTCAGGCAAAAGTCCTAGGGGTGGTAACCCTAGGTGGAAAGTCCTGGTGTCGCGAACCAGGTGAAAGACTGGACTAGCCGGGAAGCGGATGTCCAGCAGAAAGTCCAGAAGCATCGAGTGCTGAGCAAAAGTCCAGTCGATCTGGAGGATCGCACTGACAACAGGTAAATCTCCTAAGTGGAGTAGGTGAGGACGCGTTCCCCGTAGAGGGAACAGTAGGCGTCGGGTCGACCTAGGGTTTCCGGACGAAAATCCAAAGTCAGACCCGGACAGTCCGGAGACTGTCATAATATTCTTTATCATATTCATGCTATTGTTTATGCTAACTTTGTGTTGCAGGATATTGTTTGGAACTAACATGTCTTGCAGGTACAAAATAATGAAGTTTTCCCTTGGATGAACAGTGTCCGAGGCGCCTCCATGGAGCTTGGAGGCACCTCGGGTGCAAAGCTAGAGCTGGCTGTGAAGCACCCATGGAGGCACCTTGAAGGAGGTATAAGGCGCCTTGGAAGGCGCCTTATGCAGATGAACTTCGACCAGTTCAAGCTTGATCCACGCGGAGGACTCGACAGCATGGAGGCGCCTTGAACAGCCTTCAAGGCGCCCTGAACACCCTTTATAAGGGGGTTTTGAGCAGCACCTTAATCAATCAAGTTCTAGGCTTTCTGTCTTCAACGTGCTGCTAACAAGATCATTCCGAAGTGCTGCTGCAACATTCCGACGACCCGGAGCTCTGTAACTTGTCATTTCAATACTGTTGTCGGTATAATTGTATTTCTTTCTACTGTACTTATTTGGAATACTTGTACTCTATTCGAAATTCTAGTTGTTGCCTACGGAAAGCGATCAAGGATCGCGGGCCTTCTAGTAGGAGTCGCCTTAGGCTCCGAACGAAGTAATTCCTTGTGTCTCTGTGTTTGATTGTTTTTTATTCCGCTGCTTATTACTCTGTTAGTTTCTCGTACGATTTACGAATTCGAAAAATGAAATAGCCGCGAGTGCTATTCACCCCCCCTCTAGCGTGTCTCGATCCAACACATGCTTGGACCCAGCATTGTACCATTTTGCGTGCATCCTTAATAAGATCCGAGGTAGTTAATCCCGAACCTATTAAGGTACTACTAGGCAATCTAGGGGCCTAGGGGCGATCTAGGAGCCCACCATGGACCTTGTGTCCAGTACATGCCATTTTAAAGTAAAATACTTTCTTTTAAATATCGCTTTCTTGTACTTGCACTTATTTATCATTTAAACAAACACCTTATGTGCGCTTAATCCCCTCACACTTATAGGGAAGCACTTTAGGGCCCTTGAATATGCTTCTTAGCCCCAAAACTAAATGGGAAGCAATTCAAGGTACTCTAAACATGCTCTTAGTCCCAAAACTTTAGAGGGCATCTTACATATCCTATCATGCATCTTCTTTAACATGTAAAAAAAAATATATCATAACATGTGTCTTCTTAATCAGGCATAAAAGATATCACCACATGCATCATCGAAATAACTTATACTGCAGGTGAGTAGTACTTACATCCTCTTGCTATTTCTTACTCTTACACCGTTAGGGTTTAGGGAGAACGACCTCTCTTGTATGCCTTACTCTTCGGATAGCCCCTCACACGCGTACTACTTCCTTGGGAGAAACCCTCCTCTTAGAGTCTCCCCTTGAAAAAAAACTTAGCACCTTGGAACCCTAGGGTTCTTGGCCAAAAACCAAAAAGAAAGAAGAAGAGGAGAAGGTTTCGACTAGGGAGGAGAAGATAAAAGGAGAAATTAGGTTTTCTTCTCTTCCCTCCCCCTTTTATATTAAGTGGAAGTTGAAGCATCTCTTCACACAAATCAACATATAATGAATGGTTTCCTATTTCCAATGTGATACTTTACCACCACCTAATGGCTACTTAAACCAATCTAAAATCAAAGGTCTAGGGTTCAAATCCCAGCCCAAGTCATTTATATATATAATATTTTTATTTCTTTTCTATTCTTCTATTTCTTTTTTCTCTTTTAGAGGAAAGGAAATTTATGGGTGTTACATTTCATATGATTTTTATACTACTAACTGATGAATCTGGAATTATGTCGTGAACCTGTTGCTTTTGGTTCTGTTGTGGTGTAAATTAGCCTCAATGGGTGAACGAATTTCACTTTGATGTCTTCTATTGAAATATAGAAAATTTAATTATCTTTCATTACCAATGTACGAAACCCTTTTCGGATCAAAGATGAATTTTATATGATTTTTATACCACTGACTGATGAATATAGAATTATGTTGTGTGACCTTGCTACTTTTGGTTCTATTGTGGTGAGTTTTAAATTATGTTTTAAGATTTATGAATATGAATGTTGCATTACAATTTGGGCCATGCTTCTAGTTGTCTTCCTTTAGAAGATCATGCTTAATTCTAAGTATTAAACTTTTAAATTATAGATTTATGGGAGTAGTTCTAAATTCTGTTTAGGGGTCTTATTCATCATGATGTTGCACTATTGTTGTTCCATGTTTTTCCCACATCTTGTTTTATTTTAGTTCTTTAAGTTTATGTATGTTTAGGTACCCTATATAAGTTTCGGTTTTGGTGGTATGTATGTGTTAAGGAGATGATACCATGTTAGCTTTTATAGATTTGTAGGGTTTGGATTGTATAAGACCTCATGCTCTTTTATTACTTAGAAGTTGATACCATGCTAGCTCCTAGAAATTTTGATACCATAAAGTTGAACCCAAGTTTATGATTACTTTGTGTCATGTGTAGGTTCAGATCTTAGGGAGTAAGTTGCCATGAAACTAACTATCTTGTGCTTAAGATATATGTAAATTTTTGGAATTTGATTTTGTTATAACCTTTGTTTATTTTTGCTTCTTATCATGCTAACTAATGAGTCATATGTTAATGTTAGGCAATTAGGATGTTGGATCTAGTTATGCACATGTTTCTTCTTTCTCTTCATCATGTTAACTTAATGAGTCATATGTTAATTCTATGTGTTTCAGACTTTTGGGGTTATATATGCACTCAATTATATTTTGATAACTTAGTATGTTAGATTAGTTCATTATTTTAGGGACATGTATGTTTTGGAATTGATGATAATATGCATGTGTAATGTGGTTCCAATGTGTAACTGATACCATGTGAAGTTATGAGTAGTTCTCTTTACGAAGATAGTTTAAGAACCATGCATGTATTCTTGGAATGTATGATATGAAAGAGTTATATGGATAAGTAGAGGAATACGTGCATGTGTAGTGACAATACGGGATTGGTGCCTTGGGATGAGCTCCGGGGAGGGCCTTTCCAAAAAATGAATGATGGTGCAACGCATTGATTTCAACTAGTGTGAGTTGTACTATAAGTCATTTGCTTGTTGCGCAACTAATTACATGATCATGGACCAAATGAATGGGATCTAATGATGGTTACTACACCTGCGTTATGTTTGTCCCTTATTCATTTATGCATATGTTTTCCTTTCTGTAAAGTAAGTTTATGCTCCATGCTTCCTAATTTTGTTCTTGCTTATGTTATGCTCTTGTTAGGTTTTAGATCTTTGCATTAGTAATGCTTAAGATTATATTTTTCTATGCTCATGTTATGCTTTATCTATGTAATTATTTATGTGGGGCGAAAAGTATGATAGTATATATATTTGGCAAGAGTATGTTCACGACTATACTCTCCTTATGTTTATGCAAAATAATTAGCTAGAGGATAAATTAGTTAATATAAGTTACTCGATAGGACGCATGGATATAAGAACTAATTAATACATAATATTGCTTGAATGTGCTGAGTCTCTCGACTCACAAATTTTAACTATTTCAAGTAATGAGACGAATGAGGCAGGAGGCGTTGACAAGTGGACCAGCTTGCAACAATGGCAGTACAATTCGAAAATCTTCCAGTTTAGTTTCCGCATCAGTTGGATGCTTCCTTTTGTAGAATAAATTCTAGAACTAATGACTAGTACCTAATGTGGCTAGTAGTTAAATATTTTAAGGACTATCCAAGTATCTCAGTTAAATCGAGAGTATGTTATGGTTGTAAGTGCATTTATGATTTAGGATGTCCGTAAAAAAAAAATTGGGACGTTTCGATTGGTATCAGAACAAAAGTTCCTAAAAGGGTTGTGCCTACTCCTAGTTTTGAGAAGCTCACGGAGTCAAGCCTCAAGTCTGTAAGTTTATATGCTTTATATCTTACGTGCATGAAGAAAATAAATGCTTGTTGAAATGTTAAGTTAGAGGTTTGATAGTATAGGTAACATTGATTAAAACTACTTAGTCTTAATTAATTGTTTGATGGATGTCAAAATATTATGGTTAGCTTTATGCCCAACCTAATATTTTTCCCCTAATATGGAATGACTTTTGCCCTTAGTTCAAATTGCCATATAGCAGTTAACTTCCGAATCTAGAACAATTTTTTTCATAGGACCTTAATGCTCATAACTGAACCTTTGATCATAACATGTCTTAGAAGTTTTGAATTTACTTTCCTAAGTAAGTTTGGGAGAACTTTTAGGGACTCTTGAATGATAACCAGTTTGAATGGAGGGATTCGACTTTGATGTCATTTCTATTTCTTTCAGCCATGCTCTTGTGTTCATCTAGGTTCGATTCCTGAAGCTGAACACGGTGGGTGTTGTATTGGTTTTCTTATACGATTTGGTGCTGGTTTTGTTTCTTAAATAGGTATTGGGTTTCTACATATGTTTTTCTTTTGGGAAGTGGATTTGGTGTTCGTGTTCTATGAATATTTTGAGTCTTGGTTCTTGATGTAAAGAGTGGTGAACTAGTTCAGCTTTGTGTTGTTTTGTGATTGATCTGTGATAAGTCTTGCTCTTGTGTTGGGGTATTCTCAGAACTGATCTGTTGAGATTTCAAGGTTTTATTTTTGTGTTCTAACACCTGGTGACGTTCCCAAAATTTTGATAAAAATAGTGGTTTGTTTTTTTAGCGTATGCAAATTTTTGAGTTGATGTAGGATTTCCTTTGCTGAATTGGTTTGGAGTAGGGGCTTGGGTTAATGATGTTGGGTGTATTCCTCCCATTAGCATATGTTCGGGATAGATTTGAATGGGTCTAAATCAGTGTTGCAGTCTACCATTGTTTCTTAGTGATTCTTAAATGGCACATCCACTATTAGCTATACCCAATAGATCATTTTATGAATGTCGGTAGAAGAACAATGCATGATTACTTGAGTATTATGGTATGTTAAATTGAGTTCTCTATCTAGCTAACTAAATGAACATAAGCATGAGTGGAAACAGTACAATATGGGTGCCCTGGGATGAACTCCGGAGAGAATCCTTCCAAACATGAATGATGAGGATATGAAGAATAGTTATAGTTACATGTATTAATCCTATTGATTTCCCCAAAGAGGTACCTCACAATGGAACAAGAACAAGGTTCAAAGGAATGTGCTCTAAATATGGTTGCCACAATTGTTTCATGTTTACTCTTAGTAAGCATGGTGGAGATTTTCTTTTCCTGTGTGCATGTTTACTCTCATTTATGCATGCATGGACTATGGTTACAGATAAAGTTTTCTTTGAAGTAGTGCTGGCTTATATTTAATAATTTCAGTTGTTGACTTTGTTATAGTAATTGTAGGAATTTTTTCATGTTAAGTGATATCTAGCATGTAGCCTAGGAATTCCATGCTTAAAGGTTACAGAGTAAGGTGAGAAAAATGGTCAAGATTAGGTGGTCAAATTGCATCTAGGAGGAAATTACTTGTGAGGCCGAGAGAGATATAAGAAGCTGCTAGCCATGATTGTTTGATAAATGTTAATTTCGAGGATGAAATTTCATTTAAGGGGGGAGGAATTGTGGTGTTCGAAATCACTTATTTAATTGAGGGGATTTATTGGATTAATTACAATTTAATTAGATTTCAAAAGTTATTTAATTAAGGATATTTATTGGGGTAATTGTAATAGTTCACTTGATTTAATTAAGAATTTATTTACATAAATAGATTTAATTAATTAAGTTAGCCTACAATTAGAAAATTTGGATTAGTTAATTATATTAAAAAACTAGAAAAATACAAATATATAAAGACTTAGTATTTATATAATTTATGTGTATAAATTATTCATCTAATTAATTTGGAAATGAAATATAAATAATATATATTATATATATATAATACAAATTATAGAGTATGAATTTAATGTAACGTGTATATAATAATTAAGAAACTATAATTTGTGAATTATAAATTGATAAAGCTTAGTATATAGGAATTATATGACTTAGCATTTATAAAAAGATAAAACTTTGTATGTATATTCAAATTTATATAACGTAATATATATATATATATATATATATATATATATATATATATATATATATATATATATATATATATATTACTAGGATATAAATGTATAAAGACTTAGTATTTATATGTCTATAAATTTTTATAGATTATTCATCTAATTAATATAGAAATAAAATATAAATAATATATTATATAATATGAAATGTATAATACAAATTATAAAGCATAAATAAAATTAAATAAGGAAGATATAAGATATAGAACGTTTAAAAATATATAGTGCATATAAACTAATTAAGAAACTATAGTATTACAAATTATATATATCATGAATAAAATTTATATGACTAAGTAATATATATATATATATATATATATATATGAAATTATATAACCATAGATATATGTTTCTATTTAGACTTAGTATTAAGTTTTATAAAAAAATATTATACAGGACTTATCATTTATAAAATTGGTAGGAATTAGAAATTGAGACCAAGTCCTAAGTTCCCTATTTTATTTAAACCCTCGGCTAAAACTCCACCTTGTCTTCTTGTTTCGACCGACCCTAAATTCTCACCTCACCCAACTCCACCGGTTCTAAAGCTCCAAGAGAAGACAACTAAAGGGTGGGTTGGTAGCTAAGATTTAAAGGAATATTTTCAACCATGTTATTGTTTTATTTAGCTTCTATGTCTTGTGAAGTTTCGGATTTTATAGTTTGTTAGGTTTGGTTCTGTTTGTTAGGATCCTTCGTACTCGGCTAGAGAGGGGGGTGTGAATAGCCGCCCCAAATCGCTCGTTTCTTCCTACAATTTGTTAGCGCAGCGGAAAAATAAACTAGAAACGAAAGGAAGAATATCAAACCTTAACACAGCGATGTACGAGGTTCGGAGATGATGCTCCTACTCCTCGGCGTGTCCGTAAGGTGGACGAACCCAATCAATCCGTCGGTGGATGAGTCCCCGGAAAACCGGCTAATAAAAACTCCTTCTGGGTGCAGAAACCTCGCCACACTTGTTTGCAACAGCAAACAGGAGTACAAGTACAAAGAATAAGCAAGAAATACAATAAGAATACACAAGCACTCTACCAAACTTGCTTTCTCGTCGACTGGAGTCCGGATGAAGCAGCAGCTTCAAAAACCCTAACAGCAGTAGCTGTTCCAGTCGGGGAAGCTCACGCGAAGCTTTCGGAAGGAACTCAACAGAGCTCTTATCGCAGCCCACAAATCTTCAGCAGAAGAGAAGGAAAAAAAAAGGAAGAATAAGCACCAAAGCCTTGATCTCCTTTTATAACCTGCGAACCTGCACAGTGAAGACAGAAGCCAGCGGAGAAGACGGAGCGACCCGTTGTGACTCAACGATCGAATCGTGGACCGATCAGGCTCCACCCTGATCGGTCCAGGACCCTTCTGATCGGTCTGGGGACCGATCAGGCCCTGGGCTGATCGGTCCCTAGACCGATCAGATTGCTCCACAGAAAGTTGCCCAACTTTCTGTTTGTTTCCTGATCGATCCGTGGCGAGCCATACCGATCGGTCCGCACCGATCCTACCTCTCTCGGTGTCTCGATCGGTCGTGGAGACCGATCAGACTTCATCCGATCGGTCCCGACCGATCGAAGCTCGAAGCTGCGCTTTGCCTTTTTGTTATCGATCGGTCACGGATCGATCGGATACACAACGATCGATGCGGGCCGATCCAGAGCTTGGTTTTTGCCCAAACCAAGTCCCTAACCTTCCAAACCAATATCCGGTCAACCTTGACCTATTGGTACATCATGCTTAGCATCCGGTCACTCCCTTGACCTGCTAAGACTCCTCACCAAGTGTCCGGTCAATCCCTTTGACCCACTTGGACTTTTCTCTTCGTGTCAAGTATCCGGTCACTCCCTTGACCTACTTGACCTTCTCAACACCAGATGTCCGATCATCCTTGATCCATCTGGATTTTCCCTTGCCCGGCTTCACTCACCAGGACTTTCACCTAGCTTCACTCACTAGGGTTTTCACACTGCCTAACATCCCAGTTAGGATTTTCTCACTGCCTGGCTTTACTCACCAGGACTTTCCAACTGCCTAACATCCCAGTTAGGACTTTCCCCGTGCCAAGTCTCCATACTTGGACTTTCCGCGTGCCAAGTTACCTGCTTGGACTTTTCCCCGTGCCAAGTCTCCGTACTTGGACTTTTCCAGTGCCAAGTCTCCATACTTGGACTTTTCACGAATCAGGTCAACCAGGTCAACCTTGACCTAAGGTTGCACCTACAATCTCCCAAACACCTATTCTTGTCAAACATCAAGAATACAACTCTCTTCTCGTCAAACATCGACATGCAACTCAACTAGGTCAACCTTGACCTAAGGTTGCACCGATAATCTTCCCAAGTCAAACATCAAAATACAACTCGAGTCAAGTCACCTCGAGTCGGGTCAACCAGGTCAACCTTGACCTAAGGTTGCACCAACAATCTCCCCCTTTTTGATGTTTGACAAAACCCATAATCAAGTTAGGTTAACCCGATAACCTAACTTAGTTTTTCCAACCATCTTCCAATGTCCAATGTTCTTTCCTTGAACATTCTCTGGACATTCTCCCCTTAGGTTAACCCGATAACCTAACTTGGGTTCTCCAATAATTCTCCCCCTTTTTGACACACATCAAAAGAATTCCAATGTTCTTCCTCGAACATTCCTTGACATTCTTCCCCTAGCTTAGGTTAACCCGATAACCTAACTTGGGTTCTCCAATAATTCTCCAATGAACACTCTCCCCTTTTTGACACACATCAAAAAGAAAAAGGAGAGTATCAAGGTCAAGAGTTTCTTCCTAATGAAAGTCCCATACCTTTCATTGAAACTCTTAATTTCCCCCTTGATACTAAACTCAACAATCAACTTAGTGATAATCCCATATCACTAATCCTCAAAAGTCTTAAGGAGTAAAAACTCCCCCTAAGAGTCAACTCCCCTTGACAATTAGGTAAAACTCCCCCTAAAGGTCAACTCCCCCTTGACCATTGCACCAATAATGTCTTGGAGAGTTTCAAACCTTTAGAAACCCGAAACTCAACTCCCACAGCTGAAATTTCAGACCACAGTCAAAATTCCGCAAATTCAGCATTTGGCACGCCCTGATCGGTCACCGGACCGATCAGGCCTTCCCTGGATCGGTCACAGTGAGCGATCCACACAGACCTGGACCGATCAGACTCCCTTCTGATCGGTCCACAACTCTGATATCAGAAGTTTCTGATTTTTCTCCCTCCGAAATTCAGAAACCTCTAGAAAATCACAGAAAATTCGAAAAATTATGAAAATTTGAGGATACATTCCTCATACCACATACTATCATGGAAAAATAGTTTTATCTGAAAATAACTTCCATTTTCAAATCTTGATACAAAGTTCAAAAACTTTGAAATAGTTCAAGTTTACCTCAACTTTGTATCAATTCGCTCAATGATGAATGCTATCACTAGAAAAGCTTCATCAAGGTTTTTCAAATCAATTTTGAAATGATTTTAAACCCTTTAATTTGGGACCACAATCTTTGGGCTATATGTACATGACTTGTACATAAGCTTTCCCTATGATCCCCAATTTCTTGAATTAGGCTCATCTAGGTACAAGAACTATGCACCTTGATCCTAACTCATGATCCTAATATCTCACACACATCTAAAGTGTATCAAACACATCCAAGTCAATTTTGATGTGAGATATGGGTTTAGGTCATCTTAGGCTAAGTTCTCATGCATTTTCTAAACACCAATTTGATCTCAATATCAAATTGTGTTTGTCCTCAAATCAATTTCATTGATTATAATGCAAGAGATGATGACATGGCATAAAATGATATCATAAGTAAAAACATGTGCCAATGTCATGATGTCATGGCATAAAGTTTGAAAACTTAAATAAAGCATGACATATAAATAACCTAATCATTATCATGACATTTCAAATGATCATAAATTAAATATGATGTCATGACATGGCATATGGCAAACAATCATGGTAAGTTAGCACAAATGAAATACCTAGATTACCTATCTAAGTATCCTTAATCACTTAGCTAATTTAACATCTAATCCTAGATTGCCCTTATATCCCTAAGAGAAACCAAAATCCCAATTATGGTATTTCTCTAGGTTTTCCTCAAATTGTGCCACTTAAGATTAAAAATGATATTTCCACCATTAGGCACATTTAGCTCTTCAAGGAGTAACTAGTAATTCTATTTCATTTTCAAAGGTTAACAAAACCTTGAAAATGCTCCTTGAGTGTCAATTTCCTCAAAGTTGGGCTAACTACCCTTCTAAGCGGAGTTGACACTCTCTAACCCATCTATGAGGTAGAGAGGATGCTCCTAGGAACCTAATATCTATGTGAGCTCATTGGGTTCACTAAATATTCACTAGGGATGACTTCCCTAGCAACCCTCCTAATGACCCTCTTAGGCTTTGAAGCCTTGGTCATTTGGGACTCATCAAGATCAACTCTAGGGGTGACTCCCCTTGTGACCTTGGTGGTGGTCTTCCTAGCCCTAGGCTTTGTTCCATAATCGAATGGAACACTATGATAAGTGGGCTTGACCACTTGGGACTTAGGTTTGTGACCCAAACCTTTCTTGTCCTTGGACTTGGGTTTTTGACTCTTAAACCCTAGAGATGACTTCTCCATGTTTTTAAGAGCCTTTTCTAAATTATCAAGTCTTGACCTCAAGACTTGATTTTCCCTCTCTAATACCTCAAGTGTTAATTTGTCATTTTCTCTTGAGATATTCCTAGGCATGTGTCTAGTCTTCTTGGGATTTCTACCTAGGTTTTCCTTAGCCTTAGATGAGTTAATCCTAGAGTTGGCCTTCCTAGTATTATCCTTATCTAAGTTAACATGTTTAGCACCTAAACACATGTATTGATTTCTAAGGTTAACATGCTTATCATTCTTGACAATTGCAATAAGACTACTAGCATGTATCTTATTAGAAGTGCAAGAATGAACCTTAGAGGATACCTTAGGGTTTGCCTTCACTCCCCCTTTACACGTGCTTGGTCTTTTGTCCTTGTGAGATTGCCTCCCCCTTGGACATTGACTCCTATAGTGTCCTCGTTGCTTGCATTGGAAGCACACCACGTGCTCCTTGCCCTTGCGTTTTGGGACTCCGACTTCCTTGATCTTTGGCGCCGGTGGAGTCTTCTTAGTCTTCTTTGGACATTTACTCTTGTAATGTCCAAATTCCCTACACTCAAAACACATTATATGCATTTTACTTGAACTTAAAGTGTTTGAGTTACCTAGGGTCGAGGATGGATGGATGCTCTCTTCTTCATCCCTCCCGGAGGTAGAAGCTTCTTCTTCGTGCTCCGATCTTGAAGAAGAACTCACCTCCTCTTCTTCTTTAGATGTTGAGTAGCCCTCAACTTCTAATTCCTCACCTCCACGATGTGAGCTACTTGTCTCACTAGGCTCCTCTTCATGGCTTGAAGTGGGGCTCTCCTCATGGAGTTTGGCCAAGTTGTTCCACAACTCCTTGGCATTATTGTATTCACCTATCCTACACAACACATCATTAGGTAAAGAGAATTCAATGATTTTCGTTACCTCATCATTGATGGTTGATTGGTGGATTTGCTCCTTCGTCCACTTCTTCTTCTCCAAAAGTTCTCCTTCTTTATCCAATGGAGGAGTAAAACCTAATTGCACACACCTCCAATTCTCAAGATTAGTCATAAGAAAATATTTCATTCTTACCTTCCAAAACGCGAAGTCGTCGCGATCGTAGAAGGGTGGAATCGTGATGTCCTCTCCGAGTTGATCCATCTCTAGCTTGTGCTCCCTCGGGTGTTAATCCGGCGAAGAGCGACCTCGCTCTGATACCACTTGTTAGGATCCTTCGTACTCGGCTAGAGAGGGGGGTGTGAATAGCCGCCCCAAATCGCTCGTTTCTTCCTACAATTCGTTAGCGCAGCGGAAAAATAAACTAGAAACGAAAGGAAGAATATCAAACCTTAACACAGCGATGTACGAGGTTCGGAGATGATGCTCCTACTCCTCGGCGTGTCCGTAAGGTGGACGAACCCAATCAATCCGTCGGTGGATGAGTCCCCGGAAAACCGGCTAATAAAAACTCCTTCTGGGTGGAGAAACCTCGCCACACTTGTTTGCAACAGCAAACAGGAGTACAAGTACAAAGAATAAGCAAGAAATACAATAAGAATACACAAGCACTCTACCAAACTTGCTTTCTCGTCGACTGGAGTCCGGATGAAGCAGCAGCTTCAAAAACCCTAACAGCAGCAGCTGTTCCAGTCGGGGAAGCTCACGCGAGCTTGAAGGAACTCAACAGCAAGCTTAGCAGCACCAAGAACAGGAAGAAGGAAAAAAGGAAGAATAAGCACCAAAGCCTTGATCTCCTTTTATAACTGCGAACCTGCACAGTGAAGACGAAGCGGCGGAGAAGACGGAGCGACCGTTGTGACTCAGCGGTCGAATCGTGGACCGATCGAGCTCCACTACGATCGGTCGAGACCCTTCGATCGATGCGGGGACCGATCAGCTGGCTGATCGGTCCCTAGACCGATCAGATTGCTCCAGAAAGTGCCCAACTTTATTCTTTTTGACCGATCAGGCCTGATCGGTCCAAAAGAATGTGGATCGGTCCCGATCGGTCGTGGAGACCGATCGAGACTTCATCTTGATCGGTCCCGACCGATCGATAGCTCACTGCGCTTTGCCTTTTTGTTATCGATCGGTCACCGGATCGATCGATACAAACGATCACTGATCGATGCAGACGATCCGAGCTTTTGCCCAAACCAAGTCCCTAACCTTCCAAACCAATATCCGGTCAACCTTGACCTATTGGTACATCATGCTTAGCATCCGGTCACTCCCTTGACCTGCTAAGACTCCTCACCAAGTGTCCGGTCAATCCCTTTGACCCACTTGGACTTTTCTCTTCGTGTCAAGTATCCGGTCACTCCCTTGACCTACTTGACCTTCTCAACACCAGATGTCCGATCATCCTTGATCCATCTGGATTTTCCCTTGCCCGGCTTCACTCACCAGGACTTTCACCTAGCTTCACTCACTAGGGTTTTCACACTGCCTAACATCCCAGTTAGGACTTTCTCACTGCCTGGCTTTACTCACCAGGACTTTCCAACTGCCTAACATTCCAGTTAGGACTTTCCCCGTGCCAAGTCTCCATACTTGGACTTTCCGCGTGCCAAGCTACCTGCTTGGACTTTTCCCCGTGCCAAGTCTCCGTACTTGGACTTTTCCAGTGCCAAGTCTCCATACTTGGACTTTTCACGAATCAGGTCAACCAGGTCAACCTTGACCTAAGGTTGCACCTACAATCTCCCAAACACCTATTCTTGTCAAACATCAAGAATATAACTCTCTTCTCGTCAAACATCGACATGCAACTCAACTAGGTCAACCTTGACCTAAGGTTGCACCGACAATCTTCCCAAGTCAAACATCAAAATACAACTCGAGTCAAGTCACCTCGAGTCGGGTCAACCAGGTCAACCTTGACCTAAGGTTGCACCAACACTGTTGTAGTGTAAATTAGCCTTAATAGGTGAACAAATTTCACTTCAGTGTCTCTTGTTGAAATGTAGAAATTTTAGATATATTTCATTACCAATTTACAGAACCCTTTTCGGATCAAAAATGAATTTCATATGATTTATTTTATACCACTGATTGACGAATTTGAAATTATGTCACGACCCTGCTACTTTTGGTTTTGTTGTGTGGTAAATTAGCCTTAATAGGTGAACGAATTTCACTTCAAGGTCTTCTGTTGAAATGTAGGAAATTTAGTTATCTTTTATTACCAATTTATGGAACCCTTTTTGGATTAAAGATAAATTTCATATGATTTTTATACCACTGACTGACGAATCTGGAATTATGTCGTGACACTGCATGCTATTTTTGGTTTTGTTGTGGTGTAAATTAGCCTCAATGGGTGAACAAATTCCACTCCAGTGTCTTCTATTGAAATGTATAAAATTTAGTTAGCTTTCATTACCAATTTACAGAATCCTTTTTGGATTAAAGATGAATTTCATATGATTTTTATACCACTGACTGACGAATATGGAATTATGCTGTGGCCCTGTTGCTTTTAGTTCTATTGTGGTGTAAATTAACCTCAATGGGTGAATGAATTTCACTTCAGTGTCTTCTGTTAAAATGTATAAAATTTAGTTAGCTTTCATTATAAATTTGCAGAACCCTTTTCGGATCAAAGATGAATTCTATATGACTTTTATACCACTGACTAACGAATCTGGAATTATGTTGTGACCTTGCTACTTTTGGTTATGTTGTGGTGAGTTTTAAATTCTATTTTAAGAGTTATGGATATGAATGTTTCATTAAAATTTGGGTCATGCTTCTAGTTGTCTTCCCTTAGAAGATCCATGCTTAATTCTAAGTATTAAACTTGTAAATTTTAGATTTATGGAAGTAATTCTAAATTCTATTTAGGGGGTCTTATTCATCATGATGTTGCGCTATCATTGTTCCATGTTTTTCCCACATCTTGTTTTATTTGAGTTCTTCAAGCTTATGTATGTTTAGGTACCCTATATAAGTTTCAGTTTTTGTTGTATGTATATGTTAAGGAGATGGTACCATGTTAGCTTTTATAGATTTTGTATAAGACCTTCGATGTGCGTAGATCTTATGATCATTTATACATGTTTTGACGCACAATCACTTTATTCACGTATATTCTGTGCATGTTCACCTCTCTTAGCATATATTCAGCATAAATACTCTTTTATTCGGAGATCTGCTCTTTGTTGATTTTGTGTTGACAGGGACAACTTTCGGAGCAAAAATAGCGATTATCGATGCACCGGAACGAGGCAGAGAACACGGTCGTGCAACCTTGCACGAACGTGTGGCCAAATAGAGGAAGAACATGGCACGACCGTGCAATTCTTGCACGGTCGTGCGGCCTAACAGAGGTGGATCTTTGCATGGTCGTGCAAACCTGCACGACCATGCCCCCCACGACCAGCAGCCAAGCAATGCACGACCGTGTAATCCTGCATGGTCGTGCCCCAGGAGCAGAGCCCCAGATCCACACGGCCGTGCCAATTGGCACGACCGTGCAACGCAGACAGAGGCAGAAGAAGGCATGACCTGCCATACATCTGCATGGTCGTGCCCCAGGAGCAGAGCCCCAGATCCACACGGCCGTGCCACCTCTGTACGGTCATGCCACGACATCTGTGACCTAATCTATATAAGGGTCAAGAACCCTATTCGAGGATCATCTTTGGTTCGGGACTTCGTATAGGATTGAAAAGAATTTAGATATCTCCAGAATGGTATGATATTGTCCACTTTGGGCTTAAGCCCTCATGGTTTTGCTCTTGGGCTCTACCCGAAAGGCCTCATGTCAATAGAGATATCTTTTCTCTTTATAACCCCATGATCTTTCCCATGTGTTTTCAATGTGGGACTATGTTTGCAACCTCGCAAACCCAACGATCCCCCCCTCAAACAAAGGACCACAGGCTTCCCACGTCCGATCCTTGACCCACCAGGTCTCCTGCCCCTTGGTCCACCCGACCTACTAGGACTTCCTTACCTAGTCGCAACTTGGACTTCCTACTTGGTGTCTAGTCCTCTTGATCTGAACATAGGAGCCTCCACTTTTTTTTGTTCGAGGTCAATATTGTACCCACATGGCTTAATCAGACCATAGCTCTTGTGCATAGTCGACAGTTAAACCTTCTGGCAGTCTGGGCTCTGATACCAATTGTTGGATCAAGAAGCGCTAGAGGGGGGAGGGGTGAATAGCGCTCGTGGCTTTCATGCATTTTGGATTCAAAAAACTCGATGAGAGTAAAGCAGCGGAATAGAAAATAAAAGCAAGACACAAGGACACCAAGATTTACTCGGTTCGGAGCCTTGGGCGACTCCTACTCCAAGGCCCACGCTCGTTGAGCGTTTACTTTGGGCAACAACTATAATTTTAAAAAAGTATTACAAATTAAGTACAATTAAAAGCTGTAATAAAACTTATACCGACAACAATAAAACTAAGTTTGAGGCTCCTGGTCGTCGGGGACTTGCTACAGCTTTTCTGGATCGTCTATTGAGTAGCACGAAGAAGATTGATCGCTTGAGAGTTGATTCTTGGGTTGGATAGCCCTGTAAATAAAAAGATAAAAACCAACCCTTCTCGAACTCTTAAACTAACACTTGCATAAATAAAGTAAATAATAAAACATAAAGGAAGTAAAAGGCAGACAGAGATTTACTTGGTTACAACCGAGGAGGTTGTTAATCCAAGGAAGATGAAGCACTAGTATCTCCTTCAGGCGGAGAAGCCTTTTACAATGTTTAAGCACAGAAACAGAAGCTCAACTCTAAACTAAAGCACACAAGCGTTGGAATTATAATTCTTGAGTTCGTTGAAAACTTCTGGACCAAGGCTATATTTATAGCCTTGGTCGGGACGCCTTGGGGGGATAAAACTTTATCCCTCAACATTCAGATCGAGTCAAAGCTCGATCCTGTGAAAGTCAACTCTGGGCGCCCCGGAGGGGTCTAGGCGCCCAGGTACGTTCCGGGCACCCAGGTATGTTCCGGGCACCCCGGTACGTTCCAGGCGCCCCGGTCAACTCCGGGCGCCCTGGACCCAAAAGTCAACTCTAGTTGACTTTTTCGATCTGAGTCCTCTGCTCCGGCTCTGGTCACCTCGGTCCGGGTCTTCAACTCAGGATCTGCTCGCTTGGGTGATCTCGGCCATCCAGAAAAGGGCTCACCCGAACCCAACTTCCGGTCTTCTCGAGTAAGCTTCCGCTCCGGCTTCTCGTCCCTCGAAATTGCCGCGTGTTTCCTTCTCGTCCGCCAGCGTACTCATTCGCAGTCTTTATCCCTCGGATGCACCACGTGTCGTCCTTCTCGCTAGCTGCGTCTCTTGCTCCTCGAGCAGTCTTTCACTCCGGCTTTCGTCCCTCGAAACCACCGCACGGTTCCTTCTCATCCGCCGGCGTACTCTTCTGCAACACCTCGTCCCTTGGACACACCACGTGTCGTCCTTCTCACTAGCTACGTCTTCCACTCGACTACCTGTGCTCCAAAGCTCCTGCACACTTAGACACAAGGTTAGAAACACATAGGACCTAACTTAACTTGTCGATCACACCAAAATAACCTTGGGGTTCCAACACAAACCCCTCATGGTGGCGCCTCAAACATGAAAGCATATCCCACTTTCTGCGCCGCGATGAGCTTCGAGTCGCTGCCGCTTATCCGCCTGAGGCGCCATTCAACTTGGTACAACCACCAGTCAAGCAATTTTTTGTGGTATTGTTCAGTTTTTCGGAGTCGATCAGAATCGGTATTCTTACCGTCTTCCGATCTAGTTTTCTTTCGTAATCAAATTTGTCTCGAAGTTGGTGCAACACCACTCGAGATTGTAATTTGTTTTTACTTTTATACCGCACTGCTAATCCAGGATCAAGTCCTGGGACTCGTTTTCTATTCATTTTTCAAGATCTCTAATGGCTCTCCAAGAAGGATATAGCACCGCCCGCCCACCGCTCTTCACCGGAGATGACTTCGATTACTGGAAGGGTCGGATGGAGGTGTATCTCCAGACTCATTTTGAAGTTTGGATGATCATCAAAACCAGGCTGGAAATACCAACTGACGGCGCCAGTAAGCCACTCCCTTGCGAGAACTGGGATGCATCCCTAAACAAGAGGGTAGAAGCTAATGCTAAAGTAACCTGCACCCTCCAGTGTGACCTGACAAAGGAGGAACTAAACAGAGTAGGACCTTTCTCAAGTGCAAAGGACCTGTGGCAAAAGTTGATTGAACTACACGAGGGTACATCAGACACAAAGTTAAGCAAGAGAGATCTTATATTAAATAAACTGTATAACATTAAATTGTAGGAAAATGAAACGGCAAACCAACTACACGCCCGCATACAAGACTTGTTGAACGGACTCCATGCAATCGACCAAAGGGTGGGAAACAGGGGCATTATAAGGTATGCACTCAACGCCTTTCCTAGGAATACCTTGTGGACATCCATGGTAGATGCTTACAAGGTATCCAAGGATCTCTCGTCAATAAAATTAGATGAACTATTTTCCGAGTTTGAATTACATGAGCAGACTAATACACGCCTAGCCGAGAATGGTGTAGCTTTGGTTGCAGGTACACGCAGAAGGCGCAGAACCAAACTAGAATCGGAAGAAGAACTAAATTTGGACGACGACGATGATGAGCTCACAACCGAGCTTGTCAACCTGGTGAGGAAGCTCTACCAAAAGAAGAAGGGCTTCAACAAAAAGGATGTTAGAAAAGTTATCCAGTCCAAGGAGACTCAACCAAAGGGGAAGTTCGAGGTCACGTGCTATGGATGCAACCAAAAGGGGCACATCAAGGCCAACTGCCCAAATCAGAAAATGCCAAGACACCCAGAAGGAAGAAGGCCCTGAAAGCGACTTGGGATGAGTCTTCTTCGGAAGAATCCAATAGTGAAGAACTCAAACAGACGAGTTTCCTCACAATGACGGCCTGGGACCAAAACAACGACTCCGAAAGCGAGGACGAATCGGAAGCTGAATCTAAGAGAAGTCACGGATCTATATCCATTTCCGAAGGCCCGAACCCCTCTATAAGTACATTTCGTTTATATAGTTTGATAAATGACTTAATGCGTAAACTAGCTAAGTCTAATGTTCCGATCAAGTCGCTTCTAAAGGAAGTAACATTCCTTAAATAAGTGACTAACTCCGAATCCTTGACTGACCCAGTTCAAACTGGAACCTCAACTCAAGTCCAAAAGCTTGAGGAAGAGAATTCCAGCCTGAAGAGTCAAGTCAAAGATTTGAAGTTTACATTGGAATGATTTACACTGGGTTCCAAGAATCTTGACTTGATTCTTGGAAATCAGAAAGTCATATGCAATCGATCCGGACTAGGATTTAGAACCAAAAATAAATATCGGTCTTACTTATCGCTTGTTAACAAACTGAATAAAAAGATAGTCCAAGCATGGGTACCTAAGTCCAACTTGGTCAATCAAGTTGGACTTGGTCAATATTGAGTTCCCAAGGATCAAGTCAATTTCCTTGATAGATCATATCGAGACTATGATCCAAGGGGAGCCAATAGAAAAACTATCTCCATAATTGTTTGATGCTTGTTTATTTTATTTCTTGTAATAAGCATGTTTAGACTAGGATAGACTAAGGATCTAGACGTAATTTACACTTATTTAGTTAAACCTAGGGGTTTCAAAAAGGGAAATTAAATATATATTTTCTTTGAAAGGCTCTGTCTAGAAGTGGTGGATGATCTCATACCCAAGAAAGCCTAGTGCCTCGCCATAGCCTAGGAGCCAATCTTCGAAATGTATATTTAATTAACCAATTGGAAAACCTAAGTTTAACTTAAATATAAATTAATCCTTAGAAATAATCTAAATCAAAGATATCCATCTCACAAAACTACTCAAGGTTCCCTGATTGATAATTTAGAATCGGGTGAGATGGATCTAGGTTAAACTTAGTCCAATTTAATAAGATAATGCAATTTAATTCAAATCTAATTAATCAACTTAATAATTTAAATCTAATTAATCAATTTAATAATGTAATCCAATTTAATAATTTAATGCAATTTAATTCAAATCTAATTAATCGAATTAATAATTTAAATCTAATTAATCAATTTAATAATTTTATAACCTAATTAACTTAATCTAATTCTACAATTAAATTAATAAACCATCTCACAAACACCCATAGGAATACCAAGGTTGATCATCTAAACTGGGTGAGATGGAATATTAAGTTAATTTCAGTCAAACTATCTTCTAAATCTAGTAAATTGACCAAAATCAAATACTTTATATAGGAACATAAAGATTTGGATCAATAGATGCTAGATAGTGGATCCTCCAGACACATGACTAGAGACAGACTGAAATTCACTAAGTTGAAACTCAAGAACCTAGGGTCTGTTGCGTTCGACAATGACGGAACCCTTAAGGTAATCAGAATAGGTAATATCCAATTAAATTCTGATTTTTATATTCGAAAAGTATTATTGGTTGAACAGTTTAGTTTCAATTTACTTAGTATTAGTCAGCAATGTGACTCAGGATACTTAGTCACTTTTTCAAAAACTGAATGCATAATTATGAATATTAATAATCCTGAAATCACGCTTAAGGGAATTAGGAAAAAGAACATTTATAAAATAGACTTACCTACCTCCTCACTAGAGTGTCTATTGACACAACAAGAGGAAACCAAGT